>NW_027133217.1:2767255-4150882 GCF_026122565.2 Emydura macquarii macquarii
TAACCAGACCTCCTCTTGCAATAGAGGAGGAAAAGACTATCTTTGAAGGCTTAAAAACTCACATCCACTAAAAGCAGGTTCACCTTCCATTGCATTCATTCATAACATTACCATGCCCACTGGTGACATTATGAATGAACACAATGGAAGTTGGTAGTGATCGTGTGGCGTGTGCCCTGATTGAGGTAGGTGGTTGCCTGTTATGAAGTCTGTAAGAAAGCGGTATGCGCTGTGAGATCTGATTAGAGAGGCATTATTTGGCTATTGCTGTGCCTCCAGATCTTTCAGTAGTGGCTATAGTCGTGGTGATTTTTAGAATGATAGTGCGCGCCTCACATCTAGCGTGTGCAGGGCTGCTTCTTGTTACTGTGTGGTTTGGTAATAAAAAAAGGGAGGTGTATTGGTTGGTTAAGGTGAAAAGACATTATAACTTTAGGTAGGAACTTTGGGTGTGGGCAAAGTGTCACTTTGTCCTCATGGAACATCATATATATTGGGTATGCTACAAGGGCTGCGATTTCTCCCACCCGTCGAGCAGAGGTGATGGCGACAAGCAAAGCCGTTTTCTTTGCTAGGTGTAAATGCGAGCAGCTTGCCATTGGTTCTAACAGTGGTCTAGTCAAAGAGCATAGGACTAGGCTGGGGTTCCAGGTCGAGGTAGGGACCCCTACGTGTGGCTGTAGGTTTTGAATGCCCCTGAAGAAACGCTTCGTGAGAGGGTGTGTGAAGACAGAGTGTGCATGTGCAGTCTGACGGGCACTGCTAATGAAGATCTGCGATCCCAGGCGCAGGGGCGCTGCTGCACCGCCGGTGGAGTACCCATGGGGACATCACTCAAAGAAGAAGAGTTCAATTCATGGCCTTTCCGGTAAGTTAGATACTTATATGGCCCCTGTCACCACAGTAGCTGAGCACATCAAACTTCAATGCATTTATCCTCACAACACCCCTGTGGGGCAGGAAAATGCTGTCATCCCCATTTTACAGATGGGGAACAGAGTCAGAAAGAAGCCTTGTGAGTGACCCAAAAAGTGACATAGGAAGTCCGTGGAAGAGCACAGACTTGAACCTGGGTCTTCCCAAGTCTAGAGTAAATGCCCTAATGGTTGAATCAGTCTACCTCTCTGCCGTGACTGCCAAAGGAAGCCAACTACTACCCATGGGCTTGTGTGGCAGACACCTCTCCACTAGAGAATGGCCCTGGATGAAAGAATTTAGTGGGTCTCAATCCATCACAGATGGCAACAACAGTCGGTCCAACCCACCCTTAGCTGGATTTGAATGTGTTACCTACTGGCAATAAGATCCATAACCCAATACCAACCCCCAGCCGTGCAGTCCCCTGCTTATTCTAATTCATTCAAGTACTGCAAATAGGAGGCTGATTCTGAGAGGTGTTGAGAACCAGCAACTCCCACAAACTGGTGGATAATAATAGAACATACAAGATTACATCTGACATTCATCTCCTGCCTAAGAAAGAAGAGATGGGGCATTTCCTGCCGCTTAGAGACCAGCCGGGAAGTGCAGCCAGTGGCCCATTAGCATCCCTCCCATCTTTAATCCACAAGAAATGCTCCTCTATGAAGGTTCCTGGTGTTATCCCAAGACGAATAAACTCACAAGCACGTATGTCTTTTCCCCCCAAGGTTACAACAGTTTCCCTTGCCATCCCAAGGGAATGTATGCCCTGTAGATGAGCCAGGTGGTCGGATACCATGGTGATGGGCACAGTATAAGAACCTGAATGTCTCTCAGCATCGTCTAACCAGGCCATCATTTGGCAATTGATTCCACATGGCTGGACCCTTTGGCCATGCAGAGCTCCATGTGGATAACAAGGGCCCAATCACAGGATCAGGGCCTATAATGTTGTCATCCACTGAGAAGATAACACCCCAGATTACTAGCAGAAAATCTACAGATATAGTTCTATGGGCCAAGAAAGAAAGATGATTCCAGCCCATGGTGGCTCTCTATCACTATGATATACTCTCAGTGCATTCTATTACAGAGAATATAAGGATTTAGCTCCTGGGTGTTGTAGTTTAGTGGTACTTACACAGCCCTGTACAGGTCCATTTGTCTGTCCTTTGTTCACCTGTGTTTTCCTCCTGTCTTTAAATGCTGGCAACATTTATCATGTTGCTCTACATCCTAAATCCAGTCTTCTTTCACCTATCAGCACTAAATACCTTTACATTCTGCTGCACTGTGCATAAGCTTTAAGCTACAGTCAAATCAATACTAAGTTTTTAGGATCGGATTCTCTTCGCTTGACACAGATTTTACATCAGCGTAATGCCACTGGAGTTCAGTAGAGTCACTCCAGAATTACACCCATGTGAGATCAGAATCAGACCATTGTGGTCATGCTCATGTTTCCTATATAGAGTCTTTCAGGATTCTGCTGCTTCAGTAGTTCAGCCCACCCAGCATGGGGCAGGGGAAATCCCGCTGGTAAAATACTAACCGGTATCACTAGACCTAAGCAAGTCGAAAATCCATGCAGAGGCAGAGGAAATATCACCAGCTCAATACCCTCCAAAACTCAGAATGCGAGGATTACTGTATTTCAGAATGACTATAGGGCCAGCTCTACCACTGGTGTAATCTGCCTAGATCCACTGGAGTCAACGGAACTATTCTGATCTACACACGCCTGAACCAGCCTGAGTGGCGCAGAAGCTTGAAATGCCACATGAGACGTGTTAGCTTCCACGGATTCAAAGGTGCTGACTGACTGATAAGCAACCAGAAATTCAAAGGTCGATCTGAAACACATGAACCGCTTGGGGCAGAGGATCGAGCTGGGAATCTCTGGATGTCACTAGAAGTGGGACTTTAAGACCCTAAGCTGGATTCCTATCCTGATTCCAACTTCCCATAAAAGGCATCTGTTCAGAACTAGATCTAGCTGTCTTATTTCTTGTAGTTCCTGCTTCTGATTGTGCTGGAATGCTCAGTGCTGAGTTCTCTATTACTATACATCAACGGTCCTGTTGGAAGCAAGGTGCTAGTCAGCGTGAGTAAGGCTGGCAGAATTAGACCCAAAGTTAAAGACATGACCTCATGAGAGTTCCCAGTGATACCTTCTGATGTAAGGGTGTGTGTACAGTCTTATAACAGTGGTTCTCAACCTTTCCACACTACTGAACCCCTTTCAGGTGTCTGCTTTGTCTTGCATACCCTAAGTTTCACTTCACTTAAAAACGACTGGCTTACAAAATCAGACATAAAAATACAGGCATGCCACAGTGCACTAGTACTGAAAGATGGCTTCCTCTCTCATTTTTACCATATAATTATAAAATAAATCAACTGAATATAGATATTGTACTTACATGTCAGTTTATAGAGCAGTATAAGAAGATCATTGTATGAAATTTTAGTTTGGACTGACTTCGCTAGTGCTTTTTATGTAGCCTGTTG
The DNA here is from genome assembly GCF_026122565.2 of Emydura macquarii macquarii. Taxonomy (NCBI): domain Eukaryota; kingdom Metazoa; phylum Chordata; order Testudines; family Chelidae; genus Emydura; species Emydura macquarii. The sequence continues at coordinate 2,770,688 of NW_027133217.1, forward strand.
TAAAACTAGGCAAATATCTAGATGAGTGGATGTACCCCCTGGAAGACCTCGGCATACCCCCTGCGCTGTGTACCCCTGCTTGAGAACTACTGCCATACAGGACACCAGAAAGTGGCCAATGAGTACTGACTTAGTCACTGCAGACAGGCGGGATTTGAAGTGGCAATACAGAGTTGAATGACTGTGGAGCCCATTAACAATCCTCTGAGCCTCACCAGAGAAGGCTGCCTCGCAGTATCTTATCCTCAGGTAAGGCAGTGCTAATATACCCTTTACACGTGGGAAACTGAGGCACAGAAGGACTAAGTGGCTTGTCTGAGGTCACGCAGGAAGTGTGTGTGGTAAAGCAGGGAACTGATCTCCAAAATCCCGGACAAGTGCCCTAACCACTGGACAACGTTGGCCAGACCCCTCTGCTTTGGTACCATCAGCAACCAATATCCTAGCTGAGTAGATGGTTAAGACAAATACAGCAATTGGTTACATCCATCAAGTCAGTGCCGCAACCCAAACAGGCAAATGTATAGCAGCCAGGGGCCTCAGCACACGCAGCTAAGACTTGCTAGCGCGGTGGAACTGCCATCCATTTCCTATGTCCATTCTTCATCTGTTGTGACGGGGCATTTCCACAGACCTCACTCACTCGGCCATTGTGGCACCAGGCAATTTGCTAACTGAGTCAAGACGCAAGTAGAAATCCCCTTTGTGGAGTCGGACCAAAGTGGAAATAGTGCCAACAGAATCATCTTAGTTCCCACAGACTGTAGCTTGCGGCTCCCTTATTCCCGTGCCCCAGTGATCTGTTTCGCCTAGGAGTTAACCCCGAATGAAAAAAACCAAGCAAGACGACTCTGATATGCATAGGGGCTTTTTACAAATGCTTTCAAAATTGTTTTTCCCATCTTAGAAGAAACTAGAATTCCTCAATCTTCCTTCGAAACACGAAACACCAACTTGCAGCAACCAGTCCATATGGTCACGCCCATCATTTCACTCCTTATTCTTCCTCTTCCAAGCCCTGGTAGGGGCTTCCATGGTTATGACTCAGTGAGATTTCTGGCTTCCCGCTATAACCCTGTGTTTATCTTCATTCTACATGGCCTACTGCTGAATTGCTCTACTGCTTGATAGAACAAGGTGTTTTCAGACGTGACACGATAATGAATTTCTCTGACCTTACAGTGCCAACTCAGTGTTTTCACCATTGGGCTGTAGCAATAACAGAAAGGAAAAATGATAGCCCTGTGTTTACTTAGCGGGGAAATGACTAGACACAATACATTTCAGACAAAGGGAAACCACTGAACTTCTGCCTTTTGGCTGGTTTTGCAAAAAAAAAAAAAAAAAAAAAAAGATGCAGAGTGGCTTTTAACTTGACACCCTAAGTGCAAATTCACTTACTGTTTTTAAACACACAGGATCCGATCCTGATCACTGAGGACCCTTCTGACCTTATGATCAGACATCCGTCAAAGACAGTGGGACCTTTTCGGTTAGCGTTAATGGACGTTGGATCAGTCCCACAAAGAGCAGCTGTGACCCACTGGTGACTGCCTGTTACAGGTCCCTCTCTGCGCCCAGTCCACAGAGGATTTGAGAGTTGTGGCCCCAGCTGTTCAGCTCAGGCAGCTCAAGTTCTTAGACATGGAGATGCCAAGCTCAATCCCCACCATCAGCCAAGAGGGCAAGCTCAAGTTCAAGGACAGCAGGGTTCAAGATGGAGCCTCCGTGTTTCTCAGGACACACAGTCAGACTGAAAGGGTCTCAGTAATTCAACAGGGAGCTTTCATGAAGAAGGTTAAAATACACACACACACACAGGGGCATATCAGACTGAATAAGAGCCAGGACCTTATCCAGTTCTGGAGACTAGATTCCAACCCTGCTTTTTCTCCTGTCATTCATCTTCAGAGAAAAGCGTTTATTTCTCCTTACTCTGTGTGAATTCCCACCACCCCGTTTGTTAGCAGAGCTCTGATCTCTTGCTAAGATTCATGTATTATCCTCCAATGCCGAAGGCACTTCACATTCACTGCGGACTATGTAGCTCTGGCAAGAAGGATAAAGGAGTTTGAGGTGCAAGTGGTGTTCTCATCCATACTCGCTGTTGAAGGAAAAGGGAGGGTCCATCGAATTGTGGAAGTAAATGTGTGGTTATACAGGTAGTGTCGGAGAGGGAGCTTTGGATTCATCAACCATGGGATGTTGTTCCAAGAAGGATTGCTGGGAAGAAACAGGATCCACCTAACAGAGAGGGAAGAGCATCTTCACAGACACGCTTGCTAACCTAGTGAGCAGGGCTTTAAACTAGGTTCACCGAGAGATGGAGACGCCTGAAGGGACGTGGGGAAGTGGGATACCAGTAGGAGGGTGCAACAGGGGAGGCCTCCTGATTCATACGGAGAAGGTAGGGCAATCAGCTATTTATCTTAGGTGCCTGTACATGAACACAAGAAACCTGGGAAACAAGCAGGAAGAATCAGAAGTCCTGGCACAGTTAAGGAACTTTGATGTGATTGGAATAATTGAGACTTGGTGGGGTAACTCACATGACTGGAGCATTGTCATGGATGGGTATAAACTGTTCAGGAATGACAGGCAGGAGAGAAAAGTGGAAGAGTTGCCCTGCATGTAAGAGAGCACTATGACTGCTCAGAGCTCCAGTATAAAACTGGAGATAAGCCTGTTGAGGATCTCTGGGTTAAGTTTAGAGGCGACAGCAACAAAGGTGATGTCATGGTGGGTGTCTGCTATACACCACCAGACCAGGAGGATTAGGTAGGCGAGGCTTTCATCAGACAACTAATGAAAGTTTCCAGATTACAGGCCCTGATGGGAGACTTCCAGCAGATGTCAGATGTCACGGTGATTGAAGAGCAATACAACAGTGCACAGACAAGCCAGGAAGTTTTTGGAGAGTGTTGGGGGCAACTTCCTGGTACGAGTGCTGGAGGAACCAACTAGGGGCCGTGCTCCTTTTGACCTGCTGCTCACAGACAGGGAAGAATTGGTAGGAAAAGTAGAAGTAGATGGTAACCTGGTCAGCAGTGACCATGAGATGGTCGAGTTCCGGATCCTGACAAAAAGGAAGGAAGGAGAGCACCAGAATATGGACCCTGAACTTCAGAAAAGCAGACTGACTCCCTCAGGGAACTGATGAGCAGGATACACTGGGAGGCTAATATGAGGGGAAAAGGAATACAGGAGAGATGGTTGTATTTTAAAGAAACCTTATTGAGGGAGCAGGGACAAACCATCCCAAAGACTAGCAAATATGGCAGGCGACCAGCTTGGCTTAACAGAGAAATCTTTGGTGGGCTTAAACACAAGAAGGAAGCTTACAAGAAGTGGAAACTTGGTCAGATGACTAGGGAGAAGTATAAAAATATTGCTAGAGCATGCAGGGGTGAAATCAGGAAGGCCAAAGCACAATTGGAGTTGCAGCTAGCAAGGGACATGAATGGTACCAAGAAGGGTTTCTACACGTATGTTAGCAACAAGAAGGTCAGGGAAAGTGTGGGCTGAAGCACTCAATCCTTTTTTTGCCTGTCTTCACAGACAAGGTCAGTTCCCAGATTACTGCACTGGGCACCACAGTATGGGGAGAACGTGAGCAGCCCTGAGTGGTGAAAGAACAGGTTTAGGACTATTTAGAAAACCTCGATATACACAAGTCCATGGGGCTGAGGGTGCTGAGGAAGTTGGCTGATGTGATTGCAGAGCCATTGGCCATTATCTCTGAAAACTCCTGGCGATCGGGGGAGGTCCTGAACGATTGGAAAATGGCCATTATAGTGACCCCTTTTTAAAGATGAAGGAGGAGGATCCGGGACCTACAGACCAGTCAGCCTCACCTCAGTCCCTGGAAGAATCATGGAGCAGGTCCTCAAGGAATCCATTTTGAAGCACTTGAAGGAGAGGAAGGTGATCAGGAACAGTGAGCATGGATTCACCAAGGGCAAGTCATGCCTGACCAACCTGATTGCTTTCTATGCTGAGATGATTGGCTCTGTGGATGTAGGGAAAGTGGTGGACGTAATAAACCTTGACTTTAGTAAAGTTTTGATACCGTCTCTCACAGTATTCTTATCAGCAAGTTAAAGTTAAGTATGGGTTGGATGAATGGACTATAAGGTGGATAGAAAGCTGGCTAGATCATCAGGTTCAATGAGTAGTGATCAACGGCTCGATGTCTAGTTGGCAGCCGGTAACAAGCAGTGTGCCTCAGGGGTCTGTCTTTGTCAATATCTTAATGATCTGGAGGATGGGGTAGATTGCACCTTCAGCAAGTTTGCAGATGACACTAATCTGGGGGGAGTGGTAGAAACACTGGAGGGTAGGGATAGGATACAGAAGGACCTAAACAAATTGGAGGATTGGGCCAAAAGAAATCTGATGAGGTTCAACAAGGACAAGTACAGAGTCCTCCACTTAGGACGGAAGAATCCCATGCACAGCTACAGACTGGGGACTGACTGGCTAAGAAGCACTTCTGCAGAAAAGAACCTTGGGGTTACAGTAGACAAGAAGCTGGGCATAAGTCAAGTGTGCCTTTATTGCCAAGAAGACTAATAGTATATTGGGCTGCATTAGTAGTAGCAGTGCCAGCAGATTGAGGGAAATGATTATTCCCCTCTATTCGGCACTGGTGAGGCCACATTTGGAGTATTGTGTCCAGTTTTGGGCCCCCCACTACAAGAAGGATGTGGACAAATTGGAGAGAGTCCAGTGGAGGGCAAAAAAAATGATTAGGGGGCTGGAGCACATGACTTACGAGTAGAGGCTGAGGGAACTAGGCTTGTTTAGTCTGCAGAAGAGAAGAGTGAGGGGGGAACGGAGAGCGGCCTTCAACTACCTGAAGGGGGGTTCCAGGGAGGATGGAGCTAGGCTGGTCTCAGTGGTGGCAGATGACAGAACAAGGAGCAAAGGTCTCAAGTTGCAGTGTGGAAGGTCTAGGTTGGATATTAGGAAAATCCTTTTTACTAGGAAGGTGGTGAAGCAGTGGAATTGGTTACCTAGGGAGGTGGTGGAATCTCCAGCCTTGGAGGTTTTTAAGGCCCGGCTTGACAAAGCCCTGACTGGGATGATTTAGTTAGGTTGGTCCTGCTCTGAGCAGGGGGTTGGAATAGATGACCTCCTGAGGTCCCTTCCATCCCTCATCTTCTATGATTCTATCATTTACAAAGAACAGCGTGGAAAGCCTTGGTATGATCAAGCCATCATGAAAAATGGCATTGTTTGCAAGCTGTGAGGAGCTGTTATTCCCTCACCTAGAAAGCCCTTCTTAAAAAGAGAGCAGAAGCTACACAAAAGCATATTGGCAGCCAAGAGGCAGTGAAACGCACCTAGAAGTGGGGGCTCAAAACTGGACACCATACTCCAGATATGGCCTCACCATTACCGAATAGAGGGGAATAATCACTTCCCTTGATCTGCTGGCAATGCTCCAACTAATGCAGCCCAATATGCCGTTAGCCTTCTTGGCAATAAGGGCACCCTATTTATTCATATCCAGCTTCTTGCCCACATGATGTCCAAGTCCATTTCTGCCGAACTGCTGCTTAGCCAGTTGGTCCCCGGGTCCCTACAGAACCATCTAGCCTGAAAACAGGATCAAGAAACCCTTGATGTTCAAAGTTAGAGCTTGCAATTTTTCATTTCCACTGTTCACTACAGCCACGGAGGACGTTGAGGCCAAGAACTTAAGATTCAATAAGTTATTGGCTGTTTCTATGGATAACAAGAATATCCAGAGTTATCATAATTCATGAAAACGAACATTAAACCTGGGGTCTCCAGGCCTTAAACCAGATTAATGACTAGGAATGTAGACAGGAGTAGATTATCACCCATCTGCTGACTGTGCGGTTCTTACACCTCCCTCTGAAACATCTAGTAGTTAGCCACTGTCAGAGGCAGTCTAATGGACAAGATGGACATTGAGTCTGATCCACTCTGGCAATTCCTGCATTCCCTTGCTGGAGTGAGGTTGTAGATATCGGACTGGAAGAGTTGTCTGAGGCTGGTATCCTCCTAAGAGCCCAAAGGTATGTCTACATAGGAAAGAAAAACCCGTGGCTGGCTTGGGCTTGCAGAGCTCGGGCTTTCATTGCTGTGTAGACTTCCAGACTCCAGCTGGAGCTCAAACTCTGGGACCCTCCCACCTTTCAGGGTCCTAGAGCCTGGGCTCCAGCCCACGCCCAGACATCTACACAGCAATGAAACAGCCCCGCAGCCTGAACCGGCTGGCATGGGCCAACTGCGGGTTTTTCTTTACTGTGTAGACATACCCTAAGAGAGTGAGGGTCCCACTGAATTGAGCCCCTCACTCCCTCAGGCACCTTTGAAATCTCAGCCTACTTTTTTAGCAGACTGCTGAATCTCACCGTGTTTGAAGTGTGGTTGGACTCTGAGAAGCAGCTACATAAAACTGACACAGCTCGTCGGAGATTTGAAACGGAAGAGGAAGATCTCTTTCTACTCGGGCTAGCCCTGCAGCGCCCACGAGGCTAGGGGAGAGTGCAGGAGCCTGTTCCTCTGGGTCCATCATAAACAGGGTTATTCAGTAAATTCTCGTAGCTGCATGCCTGCAAACCCACTGAAGGCAATAGGCTGCACAAATGCCACGGAGGGCCCAGGCTGGGCAGCAGAACCTCCAGCACCAATGGCGATGGCACAAGAGGGAGAGAACCCAGCTTGACTCTCAGATCGCAGGGGAAGCTTGAAGAACTGACAGTTAGGTGCAAAGCCCCTTATTTTCACCGGGAAGAACGGAGCATGTTTGCTTTGGGAGTTACTGCACGAGAACCAACACGGGACGCCACAATGGCATTTTTAGAGAGTTGCTTTTCAGAGTAACATCCGACTCTACCAAAAGCTCCTGACTTTCTCCCCTTCCCAGCAATGAAGGAAGCCAAACAGAGGTGAGCGGAAGGGTCTCTTTCCAGACAACCGTTTCGGAACGCTTTTAAGTATAGTTAGGGCCAAACCAACAGGCCACATCCAAACCAGCCCCAAATATTGGTGGGAGATTGGCAATCCAGATTACACAAGTGCTTTGAAGCCAGAGCAGAACAGCTCCAACGGCACAGCCAGCGAGGTAAATACAGGTTTCACTTTACTTTCTCTTGCGTGCATTCGATACAAAATTTACAGAGCTTCTTGCACAAGTGCTTTTAACCAGGAGTCTTTGCACATCCATCTAACAATGTTTCATTTAGCTGGAAGCATTTGGTTCCCAAGATGCAGCTGCAAAATCTCCGTCTACTATTACCCTCCTTCTTCAGTCTTTTTCCTGGTGCTGTCCTTCCTCCCTCCTACGCAAACACCTCCACTTGCAATTTCTCACATAGCATTGCTGGCAAAGACTGCATTTTCTCCCCTCCCCCGCCATAAGTTTGGCGTTCAGGAGCCTTCATTATCATAGGCCCCCTGCCATCTACAGGACAATTTGGCCAGCGGCCACCTCATTTTCCCGGCATTGATGACTTACCGTGACAGTTTCAATTTGATTGAATCCTATGCGCTTTGACTGTCTGTCTCCCTCTGAGGCACACACACAGAGAGAGAGCATCATGGTCCCTGCCAAATCTCTTTCTTTATTTAGCTTCACAAGCCCAGCAAAGGAAAAATTTGTTCCAGGCAGCTTTCGGAATTCACCATCTGAAGTTTGTTATTGAAACTTCATTAGCCTTTCCAGCCGGCCTTCATTCTGTTTCCTGTAGCGCCACCCAATGGCAGAAAGAGAACTGCACAAAGATTCTGCCACACTTACATGAGAGGCAGGGCTGGGAGCTGTCCGGCGAGGTCTACGCTGCAAGCCATGCTTGGATAGACGTACCCGTCCTAGCTTTACCCACGCCAGCCTGGGGAAAAGTAGCAGTGGAAATGCAGTGGTGTGGGCTTCAGCAAGGCGAGTAGGTATCTAGGGTTCCAGGCCGGCTTGGAGAGATGCCACATCTGCAGTGCTGTTTTGAGCACTGCTAGTGCAGGTAAAGCGGGCACAGACTGTCTGCCCGAGCTGCTGTCACACCATAGATTGCAACGTAGACAGACCGTCAGGGTCACCAACCATGATCAGGGCCCCACTGTGCTAAGCACTGTACAGACACAGGATAAGTCTACACTGCCATTAAACACTCACGACTGGCCTGCGTCAGCTGACTCCGGCTCGTGGGGCTCGGGCTGTAAAACCGCTGTGTAGACGTTCAGCCCAGCCCCCTGTAGGCAGGGAGGGTCCCAGAGCCCAGCGCAATTACACAGCCCCATAGCCCAAAGCCGAGGCAGCTGACACAGGCCAGCTGCAGGTGTTTAATTGCAGTGTAGACATACCGTAACCGACACTCCCTGCCCTGATGATCTCACACGCTAAGGAGACAAGAAGTGGGAGTCAGGGGATATTATCTCCATTGTACAGATGGAGAACAGGGGCACAAAGCAACTGAGCACGGACACACAGGGAGCTGAGAACTGAAAGCAGAGCTCCTGAGTTCCAGTCCAGGAACCTAATCACAAGATCATCCTTCCATCTTAAAGGCAATACACCCACTTGCCCTCCCAATGAAAGCTGCATGGCTTACTCCCTGAGCATTATGCTAATACCTGTTAACGTCCCGCACCTGTGTCGATAGATTATCACTGCATATGGCCCTGATCCTGCAACCAGAGACACAACGGTACACCCTGACATCTATGCATAACCCCACTGACTTCAGCCTCAGCCAGAGACTGCAAAGGAAAGTGGTAAAAATCTGCAGTATACTCAGTTGCGTAGTAGCAATAGGAACTAGGTATTAGTAGCACTATTCCCATAGTGCCAAGAGCCCCAGTCATGAACCGCGACCCCCACGGTGCTAGGTGCTGTACAAACAGGATTTATTGACATATGACAGGACAGAGAGGATGTCTCAATCAAATACTGTATGAACACAGAACAAGATGATGGTCCCTGCTCCATAGTGCTTACTACATTGCAATGGGTTCTTCTAACCCTTCTAGCTACGGAGCTGACCCAAATTTTACAAACTTTGAATTTCAAAAAAAAAAAATTATTTTGAAGAAAGCAGGAACATTTTGATTTTTTCTTTGTTACCAGCTTCATTCACTACCCTGTACTTTCAAATTGAGAGACAGTCTAAAGCCACTTGCAGGTGTATTCATTTAGAGGAGCATGACATTACAGTATTTGATTTATATGCTCTCTCGCTCCTGTAATATGTCAATAAATCCTGTTTGTTCATTCATTTAAGCAACCTGGGATTTTTTGCCTGTAATATCTCAGATATTTACTGCCTGATGCTTTCTAAGGCTGTATCTTCCCTGCAAAATGTAGGTGTGTTTTCACATTGACAGCTAACTCAAGTTCACTATCTCAGTATAAAATCCTAGTTAGAGACAAGGCACTGTGTTTCCCTTGATGTAGCTAGTCAAGGTCAACCCCAGGTGGAAGGAGTAAACAATAATGCCTGTGTCTTCTCTTGGAGAGACAAGGTGGGTGAGGCAATATCTTTTATTGGACCAACTTCTGTTGGTGAGAGACAAACTAGCAAGCCACAGAGAGCTCTTCAGCTTTTTTTTTTCTTTTATGTCATTTTTCCCTAGTAGATTCCAAAGCACTTTTCAAAAGGAAGGCCTCATCGTTATCCCCATTTTACAGATGAGGAAATGGAGGCACAGAACACAAGAACTACCATACTGGGTCAGACACTTAGTTCACCTAGCCCCGCATCCTGTCTCCAGCAGGGGCCTGTATCAAAACTTCAGGAGAAGGGTACTGAGCAGGTCAGTTAGAGTGCTCCACCACTATTTTCCCCTCCCTGCTTCTGGCAGTCAGAGCTTTAGGCCTAGTCTATGCTTACCTGGCGATGCAGCAGCAGTCAACGGGAGTTACGTAAGCGACACAGAGTAGCTTGCATTAACTCCCGTCAACTGCTGTGTTTCCGTTCTGCACGGTGTCTTCACTGCAGTATGCCACTTGAGTGGGTGATTTTACTGCGTCGACTTCTGGATCGATTGAGCGGGTCTTCACTGACCGCTCAATCAATCCAGAAAGGTCAATCTGACGGCAGCAACTTTCCTGCCGTCACTGTAGACATACCCTTAGGGTCACCCCAAGCATTGGGTTGTGTCCGTGACCATCAGGACTAATAGCCCTTGAGGGACCTATCCTCCATGAACCTTTCCGAACCCAGTTATACTTTTGGCCATCACAACATCCCATAGCAATGAGTTCCACAGGTTAATTGTGCTCTGTATGAAAGAGCACTTCCTCTTGTTTGCATTAGTGTTTTTGTATTGTGGGAAAGGGTCAACACTCCTCTATTCACTTTTCCACACGATTCATGATTTTATAGACCTCTATCAAATCCCCCTTAGTCGTCTTTTTTCTAAAATGAGCAGCCTTAATCCTTTTAGTCTCTCCTTATATGCAAGCTGTTCCATAGACCTCTGAGCATTTTCATTGCCCTTCTCTGAACCTTTTGCAGTTGCACTATATCCTTTTGAGATGGAGCAGCCAAAACTGCACACATTATTCAAGGTGTGAGTGCACCATAGATTTATATAATGGCATTATGATATTTTTAGTCTTATTTTCTATCCTTTTCCTAACAGTTCCCAGCATGACTTTTTTTTTGGCCCACCACTGCACACTGAGTTGAAGTTTTCAGCAAACTATCCAGAGTGACTCCAACATCTTTCTTGGGTGGTAACAACGAAATTAAACCCCGTTATTGTATATGTATAGTTGAGATTATTTCCACTCCCCACCCATGTGCCTTATTCTTCACTTGTCAATGTTGCATTTCATCACCCAAAAGAGGAAGCCACTTGCCCAAGGTCATCCAGTAGGCCAACAACAATAGAACCCGCATCACCTGAACCCCAGCTCATGGTTTGTCCAGTAGGCTACACTACATCATTGGCCAGCTGGAGATAGAAGTTACTTATGCATTGCCTCCTCTGGGAGAGGGTTATCTCAATGAAAAAAGGCACAACTTTTAGCAGTGAAGACAACATAAAGGAACAAAACTGATCCAAGGGTCTATAGATCTAAATACTGGATCCAAGGGACCGAGAAACTTTGTTGCCGTGCAGCACAGCACTACACAGGTTACACAGAAGGCCAATACTTGGGCTTTCATATTGAGATTAATTTCTTCCCAATCCCTGCTGATGGTCAGCAGATGCCATGAAGCATCCCCCCGCCCCGCCAGATAACACTAATGTTTATCCTAGTTATTAGTATGGGCCAGTCTTCTCTTACTTGTAGAAATGTCTAACCCTTTCATTGTTTAAATGCACTAAACTGATGCCTGCATCTCAGGCAGCCCAGATACAAATCTGGGGCCTTGACTGGGATCCCTATTAACAAGGAAGCCTAGGGACAGATTGCTTTTCCTGGCTGGTCGCCCAGCTGCCTTCATCAACATTCAGGGCCATCCTGCACAGAAGGAGTGAGAAACGGTTCTGACATCCATGCTTTGTGTTATGTTGTGTCTATCTGTTCCTGTCTCATCTGAGCAGAAATCAGCTAATCACACAGCACACCCTGGTGAAATCAGGTTCGCCTCAACACTGCATGGGATTAAGAAGAATGAAAGCCCCAGTGGACACTGGTAGGCATGGTAGAGAGAGACCCAGACAGGCCATCAGAGCGGGAAGACATTGGCGGCTTTCACACACCTGTGGAACAAGCTCTATCGTAAAAACGAAAGAATGCAGGCGAAGGATGCCCAGGCCTTTATCACAGGACATCCCACAGCCCAAGTCAAGGGAGGAGGCCTGGCTTGCTTCAGCCAGTTCCACAGCAAAGGTCTAAACTGCGACTGTGTTCAGCCAGCTCCAGAGAGGGGAACCCCTCCTCCTGACCTCTGTCAGACTCTGATCCGTGTGCTGTGGTGAGGGGGGAATTAATTAATGCCCCACAGATGGGCCTGAGAAACCCTGCATTCAGAATAGGATGCTATAGCCCTAGCCAGGAGACGGTAGCCCCATCCCTACCTATACATCCCAGCACGGCATTAACAGCTGCATGCTATTTATTATTCCACGAGGAAACAGAGCTTTATGTGGTGGTTTGCCATAGGATGATCTAGTGCGCTGGGCTGGGGCCATTTTGGCCATCACAACATCCCATGGCAGTGAGCTCCACAGGTTAATTGTGCTCTGTGGGAAAGAGTACTTCCTCAGCAGCTTTGATCCAAACACACAGACCCCTGGAGAGTCACATGCTGATCCCCACAGAGCAGGAGGAGGTGATTTTTGGGCACAATCTTTGCACAATCAGAACGTAAGTTGAACTGATTCTCTTGTATTGCCATTGTGTAATTTCAGTGGTGCTAACCCCAATTGACACCAATGCAAGTGGAATTGGACCAAGATCTTTGATTTTTTTTTTTTTCCATTTTAAATGTCTTGGAGCAAAAAACATTTTGCTTACGGTGGGTGTGGGATTATTTCAGACATTGGCTTCATTGAGTGGAGGGCTAAGAATCCCTCCCTCTCCTGAGGGCAGGATTAGTGTGTGTGATCTGAACGCTGCCCCCAGAAAGGGACAGAGGAATCACGTACTCTTATCCAAGCCACCTCTGTCTTGCAATGTTCTGGTTCCAGGTGCTGACATGCCTGGCTTTGCTGTCAGCGTATCGCCAGCAAGCCTCTGCTCCCGAAAGGCTGAATATGCCTGCTGAAAGTAGCATTTACACACGGTTCAATCTGCCGTGGAATGGGGGGTTAGGCTGTCCATGCTGCATCTGGGGCAAGGCAGACATGCTCTGCAGCTGGAAGAGCCACACAGATCTGCCCTGGGCTTACAGAGGGAGAGGGTGAGTTGCTGCCTGACGTGACGGTCACAGCAAAAGCTGACCAATACTTAGCACTCTGAACGGATCACTTAAGAGGTGAAGTCGCACAGCCATCCCCAGGGAGGACCCATGCACACCACAACTCTGTAGACTACCACAGGTAACTGGGTTTGACTAAACGCTACCACCAGTTTGAACTTTCATTTATTATTTCTATTACAGTAGCACCCTGAGGCCCCAGGATTCAGACCCCATTGTGCTAGGTGCTGTACTAACATGCAATAGGAGACACTGCCCTGAAGACCTTACAATTGTAGGCTCCTTGCTTCGCCTTGGACTCATTACTATTTACTTGTATAGTGGTAGTGCCTAGGAGCTCCAGTCATGGACCAGGACCCCATTGTGCTAGGTGCTGTACAAACAGATCAGAAAGCCCTTGCCTCAAAGAGATAACAATCTAAGTCCAAGGACCATTTCCTTGCTTCAGCTTGTGCTACTTCCAAGCACACATGAGTTCTGTTCAAGCACTGAGCTTTCCTTTCACTCCTCCCGCTCCCAAGCTGCACAGAGGTTCGGAAATAACACCCCTTAACATAATTAGCAAGAAACAAAGCAAGCCAGGAAGGGGGAAACCTGCAGCGTTCCACATGCTCCACTTCTCAGGACTGAAGAAGTTCACCCAGCCATTGAGGGGCGTGTCGCGGGAAAGAGCTTTCAGGCCCACCACATCAACCACCGAAGCCTCTGCAATGCAGCAGCGAGGAATGGCATCCTCCCACTGTAAGGAAAATACCCCAGCCTTCAGCCTGCTGAACTGCTCTCTCGTAGGACGTGTATACGGCTCCATCACCACCACGTGGCAGTGTAACGGTCCACCTTACCTTCAAACTGCTAGCTCTTCTAGGTGGGACCACAGCGCAACGTGTGACCCCGGGACAGAGTCCTTGCCTCTTGGAGACAAACCTCCACCACAAGAAAAGATCTTCCCACCTCCCTCCGTCCCTCACGAGAGGCACCACTTCCCAGTAAGACAAGACTGAGGTTTCGGTGAGGGTGACCCTAACCCCAGCCTATTTATTTCAGTTCTTCTGCCCTTGTTACACAAGTTCTGTTATATTTCACTCCCCTTGCACTCAAAACCACCACACAACCCAATAATCATCACGCTCCAATTCTGCTAGCAGCAGGCTACAGGCGCTCTAGAAAAGTGCCTTGAGCTGTTGATGTCTGTTGAGCTGTTTATCTACCCAGTTAAAGATCAAGGGTTTTCACCTGCCTCCTCGGGTGCCAGCAGAACCAAGAAAGAGGCAAGAGCAGTGGAATGAAACAAAGAAAGGACTGTGCTTTGACTCTCGGACCGTTCCGTCGCTAGTTATTTAAAGGGGCCTACATTTAAAGACAAGGGGAAACCCTTGAGCATGACAGCCTCCCCGAAACACAGACACAACAGTGCAGTGGAGCTGAAGACTGACTGGCTTCCCCTTTGCCTGATAGTGTAGACAGCAGAGCCTCATTTCTGTCCATCTTATTATTCAGTGCTTATCTAGCCCCCATTACCACAATATCTCAGCACCTCACAACCTGTAATGTATTGATCTGCACCACACCCGGTGAGGCACAGCAGTGCTATTATGCCCATTTTACAGATGGCAAGTGGAGGCACAGAAAGGCTAAGTGGCTAGGCAGCAGTTCTGCAGAAAAGGACCCCGGCGGTTACAGGGGATAAGAAGCTGGATATGAGTCAGCAGTGTGCCCTGGTGGCTAAGAAGGCTAGCAAGTTTGAGGATGACACTAAGCTGGGGGGAGTGGTAGATACCCTGGAAGGTAGGGGTAGGATACAGAAGGACCTAGACAAATTGGAGGATTGGGCCAAAAGAAATCTGATGAGGTTCAACAAGGACAAGTGCAGAGTCCTGCACTTAGGACGGAAGAATCCCATGCACAGCTACAGACTGGGGACCGACGAGCTAGGCAGCAGTTCTGCAGAAAAGGACCTGGGGGTTACAGTGAACAAGAAGCTGGATATGAGTCAGCAGTGTGCCCTGGTTGCCAAGAAGGCTAATAGCATATTGGGCTGCATTAGTAGGAGCATTGCCAGCAGATCGAGGGAAGTGATTATTCCCCTCTATTCAGCATTGGTGAGGCCACATTTGGAGTATTGTGTCCAGTTTTGGGTCCCCCACTACAAAAAGGATGTGGACAAGTTGGAGGGAATCCAGCAGAGGGCAACAAGAATGATTAGGGGGCTGGAGCACAAGACTTATGGGGAGAGGCTGAAGGAACTAGGCCTGTTTAGTCTGCAGAAGAGAAGAATGAGGGGGGATTTGATAGCAGCCTTCAACTACTTGAAAGGGGGTTGCAGGGAGGATGGATCTAGGCTGTTCTCGGTGGTGACAGATGACAGAACAAGGAGCAACGGTCTCAAGTTTCAGCAGGGGAGGTCTAGGTTGGACATTAGGAAAATCTTTTTCACTAGGAGGGTGGTGAAGCACTGGAATGGGTTACCTAGGGAGGTGGTGGAATCTCCATTCTGAGAAGTTTTAAAGGCCCAGCTTGACAAAGCCCTGGCTGGGATGATTTAGCTGAGGTTAGTCCTGCTTTGAGCAGGGGGTTGGATTAGATGACTTCCTGAGTCCCTTCCAACTCTATGATTCTATGATTCTAGGTAGTTTGGTAAAGCACAATGGCTCTAACCAAGGACAAGGGGTGAAGGCACAAAGGCTGCTGTGTATCTCCTTACACTCCCCCAATTCCTGACTGCCAGAGGCTGGTTCCACCTCTTAGCACAAATCAGAGCAGCTTCAGGGTGGCTCTAAGTTACGCTACCTAGTAACAGCCCCCCAGGGTCTATTATCTCAGTCAGGATTCACCAGAGCACAGACGCACTTCAACCATTTCCCAATAGCCTCACCCCACATCAGTGGGCCGGTGCAGAGCCAAGTTAACGAGTAGGGATTCCCCCCAGGCTGAAAGGCTGTTCAGTTGCTCAGACACAGCCACTTCGTGGCTCCTTTGTCACTGTTCAATGATGCCAAGAGGTCCAGTGTCATTAATTAACCCAAGGAGGCCAGGACAAAATCTGGGGGGTCGAAAATCCAAATGCAAATCTTGGTAGATGTTAATCTAGGAAGCTTTACTGACCATTCAGCCTCTATTAAGTCTGAGCTAGCTGGGTATTTACAATGACCCGGACTGCAACGGACTGCATTGAAGTTAATCAAGGCAGGAGTTATCTAGAGAGGAATCTTGAAGAGTGAGTCAGGAACAGGAGCCTCATTGAAAGGCAATGGGAGTTGATGCCTAACTCCTTTAGTTGCTTTAGAAATTCTCAGCCTTAGCTAATAAAATGTAGGCATTAAGTGTGGGGCCGGCCATGCCTTTAATTTGTGTGAGCAGATGAGAAAAGCTTTTGCAACTGACTTCTGCAGTCCTTCCAGTCCTCTTTGGGCCAGCCCCGCCACTTGTTACACAGGAAGGAGTCTGCCAACAGGGAGAGAAAACAGAACATTGGCATGTTCTGCTAGGGAGACAACAAATACAAGGTGAAGAAATTGACTTCCAGCTCGGAAACGATCTAAACATGGCACTCACAAATAACTCCGTCTGCTCTACCCTGTCAGTCCCCGACAGCTCACAGCCAAATCGCTCGTTCAGGCCCTTCTTATCAGGGATGGGCGAAAGTTTTCCATCAGAACTGTTTTGATGGAAAATTGGGTTTCAACTACCCTTTTTTTTTTGGCGCAGAAGTACCAGCTTTCCATGGAATATGCTCCTTTTTGGGTTGGAGAACAAACACGCAAAAATCAGGCTTTAACCAAAAATGAAATGATTCTGAAGTGTGGCCGCTGCGCCTGAACGGAGTTGTAGCTCACACGCCTCGTGTCCTCATTCTCCCCTATGGACTGGATTCTCCTGCCATACTTCATCTCCCATGATGCATCACAGCCAAGCAACTGCTAGAATATAACCTAACCTCACCAACAGGTGAGTGTGGTGCATCCTGGGAGATGTAGTCTAACCAGAGCGCCTGGTCTATGGAGGAGAACGGGAGCATGGGGCATCTGGACTACAGCTCTCATGAGGCACCACAGCAGCAATTCAGCTAACCAGTTCCACCTTGTATCTAACTGTGACACTCTGAGTACATTTCCCAGACCTGAAGAAGACCTCTGTGTAAGTTGGAAAGCTGGTCTTTCTTACCAACAGAAGTTGGTCCAATAAATGATATGTTCTCCCCAACCTTGTCTTCCTAATGTAGTTTAATGTTATACAGTGCTTTTCCTACAGGGGGTTGCACAATGCTGATACCGACTGCGCTGCTGTTCCCAGACAAACCTGCAGTGAAAATCCTGACATCAAAATGGATTAGAAAAGGAAGTGGAATGCCCTGCTAAACAAGTGGCTTTTACAAGTGGATTTAAAGCCCTTCAGATTGTTTAGGGAACACATGAGTTTGTTTTGGTAAAAGCGTTCCAGGAAGTCACGTGGCTCAAAAACTTGATGGAGGCAGGTTATTCATGAGAGTCCAGCAAGGGCTTGGGGATGGACACAAGTGAAACATCCTAAGGGTAATAATGATGCAATCTGCAGTGCGGAGAAGCAAGGTATCCATGGCACCGTGGACAGGTGTCTATGACACATTGAGCCTACCTGGCACCTTTGTTGGGCTGGGAAGAGGCACCAAAAACAACGTGGCATGGAAACTAGAACTGTCCTCTTACCTGCTAGAGGTGGGCCCTCCAGGTCAGGGCATATTGGCATAGCAGTGTAGGGGGAAGATCATACAACTACTCTCCATCTGTCGGAGACCGCCATTATTGTAGGATCTGTAGGCATCAGAAATCAGCCCAATGAAATACTGTTACCGATGAAGTATTACTATTATCATCATCCCCATTTTCCTGAGGAAACCTGAGGCAGAGTTGGAATTGAACCCTGGTTTCCTGAATCTTAAGCCAGCACCCTAAACGCTCAACCGCCCTTTGTGTGCTGTGTCCCAAGCCAGTGCCTTAAACATAAGCCCATCCTTCTCCATCTGCTACTGTTGTGTACCTGATCTGTGGATAGATGGCAGCCGTATACATACATACATACATGGCAGGGTTGGAGTAATGAGATCGGGCCCTTGGCTCAGGAGAACAGATTCAGGCCCCTCATCTCTCCTAATGCACAGCCGTGGTGTTTTCACCATCATTCACTACCACACTTAAAGGTTAGGAAGTGGTAGAGCAGACGATGCGTTCTCAGCAGGGGCCCCTCTGCTCTGTCACAGCATGTTCCCAAGTTGACACTCTCAGCTAAGTCGTATGCAATATAAGCGGCATTACTGAGAAACACAATCTCTTTGCCATTAAGACACAGACTGAAAAGAGGTCCTCAGAGAACGACAAATAACCATGTCCCAGCAAGACAATGTGCAAGGAACCTTGGGCCAGACGCCCAGATGGTGTAAGTCACAGTGGTTCCATTGACTTTAATTGAGAGCAGCTGAGGATCAAGCCCTGCATTGTGAACCACCCCCATGCAAATAAAAGGCAACTGTAGATGCAGCAGAATCAAAAAAGCTACTGATATGGGAGGGGACAGGAAAGAAAATTGGAAAAATCACTTTCAAAGAGGGGTTTGTCAAGTGAATGCGATTTAAGATTGGCTCTTGCCCTGCGAGAAAGGACAGAGATTAAGTCACTTCCCGAGTAAGCGCATCTGCCCAAACGATCGTCCAGGTGGGAAAGGTCAGGCTTGCCTTCTTGGCTACCCCAGGGCAGAGACGTGGCCCTATCGGAACAAGGACAGACAGGCCTGCAGAACCAAGGTGGAGTCACTGATTGCCGGGCACTGGAGCACCCAGACACTGAAGGGCTGTCAGGAAGAAGCCCTGAAAGGTGGGGTTCCTAGGCACCGCATCTCTCAAGAGAGGGAGCCTTCAAGGGTGGGATTCATAGAGGTACGGAGGCTCCTAACCATGAGGGATCAGGGATCTCACATCCAGGCCCAAACGCAGCGCTCAGAGCACAGCCACCAGCCGGCAGCCTACTGGAGCCATTGCAGAAGGGGGATAGCAGAGCCCTAGTTCCCCAAGGGCTCCACCCATCAAGCTGCTGACTAGTGGCCAGTTGACACTGCAGACCCCGCCTACTTGCCTGGCTCCTGAGCCTTTCCCTCCTTATCCCCGATTCCCATCTACCTCTGTTTCCTGCCTCACTCCAGAGCCCAGCTGCTGTGCCCTGACCCTGGCTACCAACTCTGGCTTCAACCTTTGGCTTGACTCTTGACTGTCTCTGGCTCCGCCCATAACCCCAGTTCCTGGCTCTAACCATTAGGCATGACCGCCCACACTCCAGTTTTTACACTAACTCAGTGGGAGTTAGGTGCCTAAATACCTTTGTGAATCCCACCCCTTATTTTCTGACTTTCTCCTCTACAGCCACATAGGTTCAAGCCTCAGTTAGGCCAGGCTTGGGTACAAGCATCAGACACAGTGGGGCTCTTTGTCCCCCTCTAGTGACTGGCTCATGTCAAAGTAGTGTGTGTCTGCTTCTCCTCCCAGGTTAACAAACCCGTAGCACAAGTGGACCCTCAAACTTTTAGATCCAGGGGGCCCAGGTGGTTGCCACCCTGGCTTCGACCTAAGTATGTTGTTTGTGCCACTTATCTTTCAATCAATCTCTGTCTTTGCTTGATTTTTTCTAGTGCATGTTCTTTTATTTAAGACATGTAGGGCTTTGGCCTTTTTCTCAGATAATTCACTACCTCCCACCCATCAGAAGATGCATCAACAGCCTTTCTACCTCCAAAGAAAAGGAACAGGAGAAGACCTAAGTCTAAACCCCGCTTGGACTCTTGATCAAAGGCACAGACGAGGATCCATTTCCAAAAGGTGCTGACAGTGCTTTGTCTGTGGTCAGCTCAAAGCCTGGGGAAAGCCCGCTGACCACAGATAGCAGATGCACTGTAGAGGGCCTGTATCTGTTGGCTTTCAAGATGTGGCATATAAGTCTAGTCTAATTTGCCTGGAGCCATGGAACGGTAGAGAGGAGCAGGCGTTATTTGGAGAGGAAGCCCGTTGTCTTTGAGAAGGTTGATGAGTTTCTCTTGTGCGATGTGCTGAGGGCTAGAGCTGGTCGGGAATTTTTCAATGAAACTTTGTTGTTGTTGTTGTTGTTGTTGTTGAAAAATGCCAATTCACTGAAAGCGAAACTTGTTCTGTCCTGTTTTGAAAAGCTTTTGAAAAGTTTCAAAAGGAAAATGTTCCCTTATTCTGTTTGAAATGACCATTTTGTTCCAGAATTTAAATCATGGTTAAAAGAAGTTTACACATTAAAAGGTCAGCAATAAAACCTTTCAATTGACACAGGCCTGAATTGTTTTTAGATATTTGGTTCATGAAAATGTGAGACTTGGAATTTTTGCCCCAACTCAGGATGAGAAAAATTTTCAAAACCTTGAAAATTCTCACAGGACGGGAAAACCCTTTTCCTCTCCAGCTCAACTCAGAGCATATTCACAGACTCCAAGGCCAGATCCAACTATTGTGATCATCTAATCTGGCCTCCTCTAGCACACAGGCCATAGGACTTCCCCAAAATCATTCCTTTTGAATCCATTCTACATTGTGAGACCCAGCCGTTAGCCAGCTTTTCATCCATTTAATGGGTGCCGTGTTAACTCGACATCATTCGAGTGCACAAGTGCATTTGATAAGCTAAACATAACCAGGAACAAAGGGCCTATTACAGGGATCCTTACAAAAATGACTCACTGGAAAGCTGAAGAGGTGAGACCGCAGATGTGATGGGGGCAGGGCTCTTTAAGCTGTAGGCTGGATAAGCAGCTGCTTACAGGGCCCCATTCCAGAGGGGACACCATGGCTTCAGGACGCCTACTGCAGCAAGAGGCCAGCTGATTAGAAGTCCCATGACCTCTGGCAGCCCATCCCCAAAGCAGGCTGTCAGAGGAGATACTGCACTCCAGATCCCACCCCGAGCAGCATGGACACAGGAGGTGGCTGTCCAGGAAGGACGTGCACAAGGGGGGACAAGCAGCGGGGCACGGCCTCCCCCACAATAATCATCAGAGACACAGAATTCCTCCGGCCCCAGGGCCGCTGCAGTGGTGGTGGGGCAGAGAGCGAGCTCCTTCTGGGGCCAGGGGAGGAGGAAAGTGAGCTCCTCCCATGGTCGGGGCAGGGGCACAGAGAAAGGAGTCCAATTTAAATCCCCGCGCCCTCCCCTGCTGTCCAGCTACAAGACAAAGGATCGGACTCTCCAGTGCCTTGCACCCTCATTACACGCTGTGTTGTGGTAGTTGATGGATTACTAAGAACACTGCCTTGCGGGCTTCCAGAGCAGGATGGTTTCCCACTGCAGGTCAACATGTTTCTGGCCAGGTCGGGCAATAGCGCCAAAGCTACAGCGACCAGGGGGTCACATGCTCAATGCAGCCCCACCCATGACGAGGCAGACTGAAGTGACAGCGGGACGTGGGCCATTCGTGCTCCAGCACCAGCTCGTCTGGGGCACAAGCCGCTTCATGGCAAATAAGAGTTCAAAGAAGGTAACTTGAACTCCCTGGGGAAAACACACTCACTTACACACACACACACACTCCACTGTCTTATAAACTACGTAGCCCTTATTACCCTAATATCTGAGCACTTCACAGTCTTCAATGCATTTGTCCTCGCAACAACCCAATACCACATTTTACAGATGGGGACTTGAGGCACAGGGAGGCTAAGCGACTTGCCCAAGGTCACACAGGGAGTCTGTGGCAGAGCAGGAACTTGAAGGCAGCGTCTCTCCACTCCCAGGCCAGCACCAAGCCACTGGACTACACTTCCAGTCCGGCAGTGACACCTCCTCTACTGGCCCTCACCCTCTGTAGTAGAAAATGAGAACCTGAGACATGAGGCCTAGTATAACAGGCCAGGTAGGAGGCCTGAGGTAAAGTAACAGTCAAGCCCTGCCATTATAAGGCAAAGTTAGCAGAAGTCAGGCTGTGAATTCTGGCAGACTCACAATAACTGGAAAGAAGGGAGCTGGTATTGCAAACACACACACTCCTAAAGAAACGCTAGACACAACACTCACACAAGCACATTCCAGAAAGGTACCAGAACATCCCAGTACCCCAAAGGTAACGAGGACCCACCGACCCCTCTGACAGATAAGGTCAGGAAGACAATGTGATGGATAGGGGTGTTTTGACTGAACCACCCTGTTCAAGGTAAAGGGTGGTACCTCACCACATCAGAGGATGGCAACTACACGTCAGAGGGGCAATACGCAATTTGTTTGGATCAGTGTATAAACGGGTCTCAGAGGAAGTGTCTTTGGCTGAGTGAGGAACAGAAAGTCCCGCCGTTTACTGAGCCAGGCCATTGTCACGGACATACATGTGTTAAGTGTATTGGTAGCACGTATAGGGTGCCTTTTACCGGGCCTTGTCGGCAATACACCTGGCCTGGTGCCTTCGTTACTGAAACGGATCTCTGGTCTTCCTGGATAATCCAATCATGGTTGGCTGTCTCAGCCATCTGCACAGAGCTGGGACAGCTGGGAAAACACACACACAACCAACAACTGACAACACCCTCTGCTCCAAACTCTCCTGTCCGCTGGTAGCGCAGAGCCGTCTGACGGAGGCTGTGGGGGAAAAGAAATGTCTCTTGGGCTTTGCACAAGGAGCCCCATTAAAAGTCCTGGGCTCCTGCTTAACCGGCCTGGGCAGTGTAACACCCTTCTCATTGGCTGAATGCCACGGGGGAAAGAATGTGGTGAAACCCCATGGTACAAAGAGTGCATGGTGGGACACTGAGCCAGCAGGGGCATCACACCATCCCTGTGTCCTTTTCCTGTCTGGATCAGCTCAGCAGCCGCAGGGCTGGCTTTTCTGGCCGTTACGCTAATGGTTGAACATTTGCTGAACTGCCCAAAGAGAGTCAGATACCAGCACAGTGCGGTCATAGTTTGTCCAGCTACTTCTGCCATCGGTTCCGCCATGGACATTTAAACCAAATTGGCATCGTGGCTTTACTGACAGCCTTTGACCAGATCTTCAGCTGGTGTAAATCAGTGTAACTCCATTGACTTTAAAGGCACATTGCCACCAGCTTAGGATCTGACCCGTCCTGGGTCTTTTGTTTGCACAGTGATTTTATGCTCTTTGAGGGTACCCATCTCATTCCCCCTTCTTCTCTCCCACGCACACACTCTGCATGATGGAAAAGCAAAAGAAAATAGATGGTGATTCCTCACATGTTCAATGTGCCAGCAAAAGCTAAATGATTTGACTGTAACTGATACACAAAGCCTTCACAGAATTTAATTACTCAGAGTCTAATCATAATTGCTACACAGAATTTAATAACTCAGTTGTGCACAGATCTGGTCACCCCATGTCAGAAAAACGTACAGCCAAAGCAGAAGGGACTGACTGATGGGCAGTAAGAACAATTAGAGACCCACCCGAACGGAGATAGATTGAAAACACCAGCTTAGTTTGGGAAGAAGAAGGGATACAATAGAGGTGTGCAAACAGATGAATGGTTCAGAGAAGGAAAATTGGGAGCAAAAAGCAAAACACTGATAAGCTTTGAAGAAAATACTTCTATGTATTTAGTTTACACCAGGTCATCCTGTGGAAGTCATTGTCACTAGATACTACTGTGGCAAAATTGCTTAGCAGGATTCAAAAAAGAATTGGCCTTTCATATGGATAATGAGAAAGTCCACATCTCCCATTGCTGTCACCCTCATCCTGCACACTCTCTTTGCTCTGCTGTTTGTCATCCCCTGCCATACTCTGCACGATGTAGATTGGAATCTCCTTGGGGCAGGGTCCTTTCCATCTGGCTGATGAATCAAGGAACATGTGGAACCCCCATCCCTTAAACAGTGTTTCTCAACCTTTTAGGTACCCCCTAACTTCTGAAAATTTTAATAAGTATCCCAACACTCAATTTTCCACGGGATTTTATATTTACAGAC
The DNA here is from genome assembly GCF_026122565.2 of Emydura macquarii macquarii. Taxonomy (NCBI): domain Eukaryota; kingdom Metazoa; phylum Chordata; order Testudines; family Chelidae; genus Emydura; species Emydura macquarii. The sequence continues at coordinate 2,794,479 of NW_027133217.1, forward strand.
TAATGTGAGCTGTATGTTGGAAGAAGGGCTGAGTATATAAGGCCGTGATATGACAGATGTCAGATCTAATGTGGGTAGGGCTACCACCTTTACACCAGGGGTGCCAACTCATGTACCTGGGCTAGAGATGATGATGTCCAAAGCTAGGAGGCTTTGAGTGGCATGCCAATGCTAGGAAATATAAAGTACTGCGCCAAATTTTATGCCATAGATTTGAGAGGACGAAGGGGTGAGAGAGAGACAGGGAAGGAGGGTGAGAGAGAGAGAGAGACAGGAAAAGAGGGTAACTGGTGAAAACTGGGGCTGTCATAGTTGTCAATTTCACTGTTCAGCTAGAGCAGTGAAATTGACAAGTTTTCTGGGCACTAGGCTTTGAGCCAGGGAGGGGGGCTGCTACCTGGGCAAGTTGCAGGTGGCTGCCGCCTGGCTGGCAGCCCGGTAGGTGGGCGACTGCCACCCAATCCAAGTTGGGGCAGAGGAGGCTTCCGCGCCGGCTGGGACCCAGGGATGTGGGCAGGCGGCTGCTGGCCGTCTTCAAGCCGGGGCGCTGGATGCTGTCCCTCGGTTTTTAGCTGGGGCAAAGGGGGCTGCCACCCAGCTGCAAGCCCAGCTCGCAAGATGCAGGAGGCTGCCACCAGGCTCCCACGTGGGAGCTGGGACCGGGCGGGAAGCCGGGGCTGCCACATGCCTCCCATCTGGGAGCCGGGACCGGGTGGGAAGCGGGCTTCTGCCACCCAACTTCCCCAGAAGTCGGCAGCTGCCACCCGCCTCCCCTTCACTCTGTTCTTCCCGGGTACCCTCTGCCTGTGTCTCGCGTACCCCCAGGGGTACGCATACCACAGGTTAAGAATCTATGATTTAGGACTCTGCACAGTATGTAGTTTGTGTCTGTACACAGGTTGGGAAGGCACCATCTATAAACATACTTGTACAAGCCTATCAGAATCACATTAATATTCTTCCATTTCTCACATCATGCTTATTACCAATCACTCCTTTTTAGGCTGCTGCTTTTTGCATTTTTAGAAATCTCACATTAAAAAGAAAAATGACTATTATGCTAAGTTTTATTTCTGCCATTTAAGCCCCTATCTGTCCGGTTCCAGTGACTACGTCTCCATGGTGTGAGCTCATGACAACAGGTATGCTTTGCTGCATTATCAACTTCTGCGTGAATTTCATTAATCCCATAAGAAATCCCGACATTAAAAGGCGTTGACTGAATTGTTTGACGTAACTGCAGTGCAACAACGCTGTAAAAGGGCCTGTTTGATACTGAACGGTAGCAAGATTGTCAACCATGTTTTAAATTAAAAATTCAAAGGACTTGACAGAGAAAACTACAATCTTATAGCATAATGCTTCCCTTCTGGAGACATTAATGGCTCCCTCACCATCAGATCTGAACATCCTAAAGTATTTTACAAACTGCAGTAGGATAGTAGCCTCATAGAGGAAGGATGGTCCAATGGTTAGGGTGCTAATTGGAACTCAGGCTTCCTGGGTTCCATTCCCTCCTCGGCCACAGACTTCTGAGGTCACGTGGGAGTTAGGTGCCTGAGCAGATGAGGTGCTTTTGAAAATTCCACCTGGCACCTATCTGCATCTCTAAGCTCCTTTGTAAACCTGGCCCTTTCTCTCTCCGTTCCTCCTCTGTAAAATAGTGGTGATAATACTTTCCTCCCTCACCAGATAAAGACATTAAAACCTGTGCGATGCTCAGATACTAGGATAACGGGGGCCAGGTACGTTCCACGGCTGGTGAATTGATACAGAGGAAGCGGTGGCTGCAGTTCAGTAAGGACCAACAGCGTGATGCACTGTTCTGCCGGAAATACTGGCAGATACCTGTGGTTTTTAAGTGCCTGTGGCCTTTTTCTTAAGAGGAAAGTTGGTCATTCTGGTGTCCTGGAGTAATCCCAGCACGGATCATTCCATTCTGCCTTCCTGCATTGCCCCCGCATATCGGCAATCCTCAAGCTGTGGTCTGCAGATGACTGGTCTGCTGTGGAGAGACAGCTAGTTACATGGTACTGGCTCTTCCCACCCTTTCCCAGGCGTTACATTGCTTAATGGATTTTTATCCGCCTTTGACACCATTTCCAGGTTAGCAAAGGTTGTAAGTACTGGGGATTGGAGGGGATGTTAGGAGACTCTCCGTGGGAAGGGAGGTGGATTGCGTGATGGCGAATGGGCAGCAACTATCCAACAGTCTCTCCATTAAGATGAAAGAATAAAGTCTAAAGCCCTTGGGCTACACTGTTTTGCTTTACTTGCTCATCCGCCCCGTGGTGAAGCACAGCTTTGCAGTAGGCTATGTCTCCACTGCAGGAGAGGTGTCTTTTTACATGGCAATAGCTACCTGTGTGTGAAATCCTAATAGGAACAGGACACTGTCCTTTTCACCTGGATGTGGCGAGGCAATCCAAACCCTAGGCGGGGTACAGGGTTGGCTTCCCCTAGCCACGTCAAGGTCAAAGCTACCTGTGCCTTGTCTGCACCATGATTTTCCACTGAGATTGCTCTCCTGATATTAAAAAGACACCTTTTCTGCGGTGAAGACAAAGCCATGACCAGCTGTTCCCGCAGATGGTGGGAGTCATGTAATTCCATCCCGAACGTCGCAGGGTTGCTGTGATTCATTAAACTTTATTGAGTAATGTTTGTCTAGTGCATCGAGATGCCAGCTAAAAGCTGCTGCCGTAACATGGAATACTCTCTCCTCCCGGATCGCTGACCGGGATCCTTTTTAACCTTCAAAACTCAGATGAGCAGGATTGGAGGAAGAATTACGGGCCAAAGGACGCAAGTGAGCACTGGCTGCCTGTTTCATTTGCCTTCTCCGCTTTACACATCCAGCTGTCTAGTGGCACTTAGCCCACTTTGTTTTATTTTAGCAGCTGCTAAATGAATATCTAGGCAGAGAGCGTTTCCAGTAAATGTAATTACTCCTCTGTTTAGGAGGCATGCAACAAACATGACCCAACTACATTTCATTTTAAAAACAAAGAGAGAGAGAAGAAATTAAATGAGGCTCTTCTCATGAAATTTTCAATTCAGCCCGATGCTGACTGGGTGAAGAAAACTATAGGCTAGATCCTCAACTGGTGTAAATCAGCAGAGCTCCACTGACTTCAGTCAAACGTGACCTCAACAGCTGTGGCTAAGGTGGCAGCTCGGGCTAGCCAGCCGAGTTCAGTCCCGTGGGCTCGGCTGGGCTGGAAAGCCCAAGCAGCAAGGTCTACACTGCTTTTTATAGCATGCTAGCTGAAGGCGCCCTCACGCGAGTCCGCCTGCGCAGGCTGAGAGGCTTGCTGCCAGCTGCAGTGATGACCCACCCACCAGATAGTTTACTTGCATGACAATAATATTTAGAGGCCCAAACTGAAATCAGGGCCCCATGGTGCTAGGAGCTGTACATGGACGGGGTAAAAATGCCCCTGTCCCAAGAGTTTATAGTTTAAGAGAACTTTTCAAAATTCCTCCTTTAAATAGACAAATCAGAGAAAGGAAGGATCAGATTTGTTCTATAGGTGGAGAACAGAAGCCCAGAGAGACTAAGGCTCAGATTTTTAAAGGTATTTAGCCTTTGCTCAGCTCAGCATTGCAACCTCTCACTGACTTAGGATCCTATGTGTCCTTATCAGAAGTAACTTAGGTACTTAGGAGCGTACGTATCATTGAAAGTCAGTGGGACTTCAGTGCTGCAGTGTCTAAATATCCATAAACATCCAGGCCTAAGTGACTTTCCCAGGTCACATGAAGAGTCTGTGGCAAAGGCAGAACTCAACCCAGATCCTTTGCATCCCAGGATTTAACCCCAAGACCATCCGTCCTCTCTTCTTATGGAGCCCATACGTGAATCAACTAGAGACCTTCCAAATGTTTTCAGACTTGGAGAAAGTTCGGGTAATGATTGTGGCCCATAGTTTGTAAAACAGGTGCCTGAGCTCCGGCTCGTAAATCCATAGGTATGTACCTGACTGCGCTGAAAACTGGCCTGTTACTCAGGTGCCTAGACATGGGCTTTGGAGCCTGACTTCAGATCCCCCCTTTTAAACTCTTGGCCTCAGGTTCCATTTTTATTTCATCTGAACCTTCAGGGCCTCCTTGTCGACAAGGGCTAGTGATGCAGGGGAAGCATAGTCTAACGCAGTGCTTCTGAACCTTTCCAGACGACTGTACCCCTTTCAGGAGTCTGATTTGTCTTGCATAACCTCAAGTTTCACCTCACTTCAAAACAACTTGCTTACAAATACTGAACAATGGCTGGCTTTCTCATTTTTGCCATATAAATATAAATAAATCAATTGGCATATCTATACTGTACTTACATTTCAGTGTATAGAATATAATATAAACAAGTCATTTTCTGTATGAAATTTTAGTTCGGACTGACTTCACTAGTGCTTTTTATGTAGCCTGTTGTAAAAGTAGGCAAATACCTAGAGGAGTTGATGTACCCCCTGGAAGACGTCTGCATGCCCCCAGGGGTCTGCATTCCCATGGTTGAGAACCACTGGTTTAACGGCTGGAGCAAGCAGATGGAGGTCAGGGATACTCACTTCTATCCCCACCTCTGCCATTGACTGGCTGAGACCTGGGACAATTCACCTGATCCATGTGTTTGTTAGGTGGCCATCTACCTATACAGCGCTCTGACTGTGCTGCTGTGATGGTTCCTAAAACGAAGTGCTTGGAGGTCCTCGGATCACCGGCACCGGGGGAGATCAGGGGGTCATGTCCGCCCCCCCTCCCCCCCAACTTTTTAACAAAAGAAACATATGCTCTCTCTGCGAGGCATTTAATAGTATTTCAATTCTTCTGTCACTTTGGTGTTGCCCCCCCCCCCCCCCAGTTCTACCATGGTTCCGGCGCCCTGGGTGAACAGTGCTACAGAAATACACAGCTGTTGATGTCACTGTAACTGGGGGTTGCCTCTTCTGAATCCAGTCGGACAAGGTTGACGCTTGCACCTGGAAACGCAGGCAAGGAGCTGGTACCGTGTGACTAGCTGGCTCTCCCAAGACTGCCAGCGGCCTTCAGACCACAGCCTGAGAATCACCACCATGCAGGAGCAATGCAGGAAGGCAGAATGGAATGACCTGCCCTGGGATTATCCCAGGACACCAGCATTGACAACCTTCCTCTTAAGAAAAAGGACACGGGATCTTAACAACCACAAGTATCTGCCAGTATTTCCAGCAGAACAGTGCATCACGCTGTTGGTCCTACTGAACTGCAGCCACTGCTTCCTCGGTATCAATACACCAGCCGTGGTACGTACCTGGCCCCCGTTACCATAGTATCTGAGCAACGCACAGGGTTTAATGTATTTCTCCAGTGAGAGAGGGAAGCATCTGAAAGGGCTTCCTGGGGTTGTACATTTCCCTTTGCTTACAGCCTCATAAAGTGGCTTAGATTTACAGCTGAGCCCCTTTTATTGAACCATTTATCAAGATCAGGAACAGCAGAACTCTCAGTAACAGCTCCTGGAGACTCTCACTAAATATTTCTTTCTAAGCTGGATCTCCTCACTCATACAATGGCTCAGCTTTTGCATACACTGATATTTAATTCTGCAGGTTAAATACCTTAGCTACTTTTATGAGCCCCATCACCCTAGTGTCTGAGAACCTCACACCCCTTTAGTGAACTAACGTATTTATCCTCACACCACTCATCTAAGTGAGACCAGTGCTGTTATCCCTTTTTAAAGAGGAGGAATTGAGGCACAGAGACACTAAGTGAGTTGCCCAAGGTCACATAATTAGTCTGTAGCAGAGCTGGGAATTGAACCTACATTGCTAAAGTCCCAGGACGCCATCCAGCCATCCTTCCCCTCTAGGCATACAGCTCCCTAGGCCTTGATGTGAGCCCTCCCCCGGAGCTGTGCAAACAAATCAGATGTAGACTCCTTGTTTTATTGTATAAGTGAGATAGAGGCAGAGAGAAATGATTCCTTTACTGTTATGATAATGGTATAGCGCTGTTTAGTGGGGCATAAGTGGACTCCATCGTGTTAGTTTCTTGAAGTGAGCTCTTTCCTGAAACTTGTACTATTGAACCTAAAAATATCTTGATAAATTCCCTTTGTGTGAGTGAGGAATGTATGTGCAGGGCATCAAAAGCCACCAACCTAACAACAGAAAGGGGAGCTAAGACACCAACTGCCATCCTAACCCTGAAGGCCGAAAAATACCTATCAACGACCCGGAAGTGCAGAAGGATCCACCCTGGGAACAAAGAAAGCACAGAAATCAGAGAACAGCCATGCTTTCGATTAGCTGCTGATTAACGACTGTACTGAACCCAGAGGCCGCACGACACAGCAAGGCCCATAGACTTACATGAGAGCCAGCAAGTATAGAAGATGGGTGAGAACATGAAAACGTTGGGTCTCCTTCTGCAATTGTCATCTTGGAGCATCGGATTCACATCTGACAAAGGCCTGGCTCCCTCCTCGTGCCCAGCCTAGTTGGCCACTAGGCTGGCTCGAGCAACACATGAAGGGACTGGTCATTATATCACACCAGCTTGCAGAACTTTATGAGTGTGTGTGAATGTGACGGCTTTCTGATATTCTTACCTGTACAATAAACGCGGCGTGTTGCCTTGTCCCCCTCAATGCGATCCTGCGAGTCTTTTCTTTTACACGTATAACATTGATACAAGCATCCCAGCAGGGGCACAGCAGCTACGTAGTCGAGGCTCCCCCTGGCATTTCTACTCCCAGCCCTTCCATCTGACTGTGTTGGATTGAACCTGCCACAGGGGCTGGGTTCCAAGAGCGGGATCTGGAGCGCCGCAAGCCAGGCTGCTGCACATATAGTTGAAGAGCCGGCAGCAGGCACCGGCTGGCACTGCCAGGGTGTTAATCTAGACTAGACTCCCACGGACTTCAGTGAGCTCACCAGGCCCTCGTTACTTTCCGTTCTACTGCAGGTAGATTTCCCAGCTAGTCTTTGAGAGGCTGACATCATTTGTATTGTTCACTGACTCACTTACCTCCTCCTTCCAGCGCGCCTCTCTTGCAACATCTCTCAGTATTAGCCTTCGATACCAATGCTTCTCTCTTATCTAGCATTTTCCACCCCTAGATCTCAAAGAACTCTATAAAGGAGGCTAAGTCTCATTATCCCCATTTTGCAGAAGGGGAAACTGAGGCAGAGAGGTGACCTGCCCAAAGTTAGCCAGCCAATCGGCAGCAGGGCTGGGATTAGAACCCAGCTCTCCTGCTTCCTAGTCCAATAGCCACGCCATCTCTCGTTTGCCTAGAGTCACAGGCTGCTAAAGGAAATACGTGTCTTCCTCTTAATTTATTCCTCCATTAATTTAATGAACACTTCAGAGACCCGATCATTTGTATTTCAGAAAAAAACACCGTCCCACCCTTTCTTTTGATCAGTCCAGAAAGTTATTAGCTCCTTAGAATCATAGAATCATAGAATATTAGAATTGGAAGGGACCTCAGGAGGTCATGTAGTCCAACCCCCTGCTCAAAGCAGGACTAACCTCAGCTATATCATCCCAACCAGGGCTTTGTCAAGCCTCAGCTTAAAAACCTCTAAGGATGGAGATTCCACCACCTCCCTAGGTAACCCATTCCAGTGCTTCACCACCCTCCTAGTAAAAAACTTTTTCCTAATGTCCAACCTAGACCTCCCGCCCTGCAACTTGAGACCGTTGCTCCTTGTTCTGTCATCTGCCACCACCGAGAACAGCCTAGCTCCATCCTCCCTGGAACCCCCTTTCAGGTAGTTAAAGGCCGCTATCAAATCCCCCCTCACTCTTCTCTTTTGCAGACTAAACAAGCCCAGTTCCCTCAGCCTCTCCTCATAAGTCCTGTGCTCCAGCCCCCTAATGATTTTTGTTGCCCTCCGCTGCACTCTCTCCAACTTGTCCACATCCTTTTTGTAGTGGGGGGCCCAAAACTGGACACAATATTCTAAATGCGGCCTCACCAATGCCGAATAGACGGGAATAATCACTTCCCGTGACCTGCTAGCAATGCCCCTCCTAATGCAGCCCAATATGCCATTAGCCTTCAGCCACTATCTAGAGAACGCTGCCCTTTAGCGAGGAGGAAGGTCCAAGACTTGAACGAAAGAAGCTCAGGGAAGATGAAGACGATTTAAAGATTAGCAGAACCAAACCTCATGGCAATTAGACATCCCATGGTGACTGGTGCTGGGTCAAATTCACCCTGTGCAGAGCTCCAGCAGGAGATCTGTGCACCACATACATCAAACTTAGGTCACATTTCAGCCTAGCATTTGTCTTCCCTAGCCAGGTGCATTTCATTCCGAACACTGCAATGCACTCCGCTAGTTCAGCAGCACCCCCCAGTGGTCAGACATCTCCCATCCACTGCCGCCAGCAGCATAGACCAGGCCTCCGTCACAGTGATAGGAAAAGGGTTGGCTGTGATAAGGGGAAGGGCCTTGAATCTGAACAATATCTGGGCAGAGTAACATGCAGATTTAGACTGGGGGAAATATCCATCCATGACCAGCCTCCGATTGAAGGATCTGTGTGCTATAAAGATGAACTGTCGTCAAAAACAAGGTTTTAAATACCAAGGATGTATTTCAGTGCTCCTTTAAGACACACAATACTGTGCATAACTCTCGCCAAAGACCAAACGCAGCCAGGGAAATGCCGTGACCTTTTGTTTTATTGACTATGTTCATTCAAAGAAGCTGATTTATTTTATCTACAGTTGCTGACTGATGGATGGATTTAATCCCACAGCCTGAGTTGTCAGCTGATCTGAGTCTAAGGTTCTCCAGAAGCCTTTTTGCACCAACATAACTTCTGCAAGACACAGTGAGGTGAAGATTTTCTCACTTGGGTGCCTGAAGTTAGACATCTATAAATTAGGCACCTAAATAATTTCCTCATTTTCAGAGATACTGTGCACTGATATTCCCCAGGAAAGGCAGCATAATTTACCTGATGTGATTTAGGTACTTATACAGGCCCCTTTAATGTAGTATCTGGAAGTATATTTAGACTTCCTAGAAAGGTAGGAAGGGTGGTCTTACGATTAAGGCACGAGCCTGGGATTCAGGAGACCTAAGTGTGAGTCCTGGTGCTACCACAGATTTCCTCCCTGACTGTAAGTAAGTCAGTTAGGCCCAGATCCTCGCATGGGAGTTTAATACCTAAATATTTTTTGAGGATGTGGGCTTAGTCTCTCTGTTCCTCAGTTCATCATCTGTAAAATGGGGATAATAATCCTTCCATTGGCTTGTCTGTTTAGACTGGAAACTCTTCTGGAGAGGGACTATCTCTTACTGTCTGAATGTACAGCACCTAGCACAATGGGGCCATGATCTCAGTTGGGACCTCTGCTATACTAAAGATCCGATGAGGCTCGTATGTGTCCAGTTCCATGTAACTATCTCAGCAATGATAACATAGCAATATGTTCCTCTCCTGCTTCTGCCAGGGACTGGCTGTAAACAAGATAATTAATCTCCCCTCTGCCTTATTGGTTGCCCACCTGCCAGATAGGGATGTCTATCTCCGGGAGTGTTGGAATGATGAAATCTATTGAAGACTGACATGCCTAGAGACTGGGGTGAGGAGAGCCATACAAACACCTGCTTAGAATAAGTCAGAGGACAATCACCCTTTGTGCTTTCTCATCATTTCTATTTGTTTCCCCCTTTAAAAGCGGGAATGAGTTCTAGATATTGTGCACAGTAACATTTCCAGTCACATGCAGCCAGCCAGAGCAAAACAATCCGAGACGTCTGATCAACTCCGCTATTGCTGCGGTGTGCAGCTACCAAAGACAAGCCCCAGGACCAGTTCAATCACACAGGGCCTAATTCTGCTCTCACACTGGTGTAAACTCCGAATAACTCCACTAGTGTCCATGGAGTCACGGCAGTGTGAAACTAGTGAAAGTGAGAAGAAATTCAGGAATTCAGAGCACAACAGGAAGAGCAGGGATGTAACAGAAGGGCCGTGTGATTGCCAGCAAACACTTGGAATGAAAAGATGTGTTACTTTGAAATTTGATACGGTCTTGACCTATAAACACATACTTTTTCAAGGAAAGAACATAGCAACCGATTTCAGATCCCCATTGAAAAGTCTCCAAAATTATCCTGAATATGTTTTCTCACTGAGTCAGCGAGAGGCATCTAATTCAAAATAACATATTCAATTATATTGCATGTTTGCTCTGATAGCTCCCAACAACCTGGACCAACTATATTCTCTATTTATAGGTACCATTTCATCCCCCACAGAAATGCAGCCACCTCTGGGGTGGAACATGGCAGATCGTTAACATCAACTCCGGCACGCGCGCGCGCGCGCACACACACACACACTAACACACTACACAATCCTTTAGTATAAAGAAGAACAAAATACCTTTTCCCATTGAAACTGCAAGGGGATCTTAGGTAGGCAGACTGTAATCATGCACACCGGAGGTTAGCCATGGCTCGAGGGCTAACACCCTTTCTCAGACAAAAAGCACCATATGATGCTTTAATGACCACTGTGGTGAAGACCTGTTTTACATCCCACCCATCTCCAAAAGTGTAATGCTTCCTAATGCCCCATGGTTTCCTTGTTTGTCTTTCATGCAAGTCACTGAGCAGAACCAACCCCGCTTACATTGTATGAGATTGAAGATGTATACGGCATAGTGTAATGTAATTACTAGTATCCTGCGGCCATCCCCGTCAGATACCCGATGAGGACTTTACAAGAGCCAAAGAGAAAGCTACACCCAGAGACTCCATGCCAGGTTTTTCATTGAGCTTAGTGTATGATGGGCAGGAACTTGGAATACTGAAATGGAGCTGTAAAGCTCATAGTCACTTACCATGGCACTCAGACGGGAGCACTCCAGTAATCATAGAATCATAGGACTGGAAGGGACCTTGAGACGATGGAGATTCCACAACCTCCCTGGGCAATTTATTCCAGTGCTTAACTACCCTGATCATTCGGAATTTTTTCCTATTGTCCAACCTAAACCGCCGTTGCTGCAATTTAAGCCCGTTGCTTCTTGTCCTGTCCTCAGAGGTACAGGAGAACAATTTTTCTTCCTCCTCCTTGTAACAACCTTTTATGTGCTTGAAAACTGTTGCCATGTCCCCTCTCAGTCTTCTCTTCTTCAGACTAAACAAACCCCATTTTTTCAATCTTCCCTCATAAGTCTGGTTTTCTAATCTAGACCTTTCATCATTTTTGTTGCTCTTTTCTGAACTATCTCCAATTTGTCCACATCTTCCCTGAAATGTGGAGCCCAGAACTGGACACAAACTTGAGGCCTAATCAGCACGGAGTAGAGCAGAATAATTACATCTCATGTCCTGCTTACAACATTCCTGGTAATACATGGCAGAATGCTGTTTGCTTTTTTTGCAAAAGTGTTACACTATTGACTCATATTTAGCTTGTGGTCCACTACGACCCCCAGACCCTTTTCTGCAGTGGTCCTTCCTAGGCAGTCATTTCCCATTTTAAGAACATAAGAACGGCCATACTGGGTCAGACCAATGGTCCAGCTAGCCCAGTGTCCTGTATGCCGACAGTGGCCAATGCCAGCTGCTTCAGAGGGAATGAATAGAACAGGTAATCATCAAGTGACCCATCCCATCAGCCATTCCCAGCCTCTGGCAAACAGCAATCCCTGCCTCTTCTGGCTAATAGCCATTGATGGACCCATCTTCCATGAACTTATTTACTTCTTTTTTGAACCCCGTTATAGTCTTGGCCTTCACAACATCCTCTGGCAAGGAGTTCCACAGGTTGACTGTGCGCGGTGTGAAGAAATACTTCCTTTTGTTCATTTCCCATTTTGTACATGTGCAACTGATTGTTCCTTACTAAATGGAGTACTCTGCATTTGTCCTTATTGACTTTCATCCTATTTCCTTCAGACCATTTCTCTAGTTTGTCCAGATCATTTTGAATTGTAATCCTATCCCCCAAAACACTTGCAACCCCTCCCAGCTTGGTATCGTCTGCAAACTTTATAAGTGTACTCTCTGTGCCATTATCTAAATCACTGATGAAGATATTGAACAGAACTGGACCCAGGACCAATCCCTGTGGGACCCCACTCAATATGTCCTTCCAATTTGACTGTGAACCACTGATAACTACTCTCTGGGAACATTTTCCAACCAGTTATGCACCCACCTTATAGTAGTTACATCTAGGTTGTATTTCCCTAGTTTGTTTATGAGAAGGTCATGTCAGACAGTATCAAAAGACTTACTGAAGTCAAGATGTGGTATATCTACCGCCTCCCCCCTATCCACAAGGCTTGTTGCCCTGTCAAAGAAAGCTATCGGGTTGGTTTGACATGATTTGTTCTTGACAAAGCCATACTGACAGTTACTTGTCACCTTATTATCTTCTAGGTGTTTGCAAATTGATGCTTAATTAGTTGCTCCATTATCTTTCCGGGTACTGAAGTTAAGCTACGTGTCCTTATTTCTCTTTTTATAGATGGGTAAATATAGTGCCATTTTCCAGTCCTCTGGAATCTCTTCCATCTTTCATGACTTTTCAAAGACAGTCACTAATGGCACAGATTTCTCCTCAGTCAGCTCCTTGACTATTCTAGGATGTATTTCATGAGGCCTTGGTGACTTGAAGGCATGTAACTTGTCTAAGTAATTTTTAATTTGTTCTTTCCCTATTTTAGCCCCTGATCCTACCTCATTTTCACTGGCATTCACTATGTTAGATGTCCTAACACCACTAAACTTTTCAGTGAAAACTGAAACAAAAAAGTCATTTAGCACTTCTGCCATTTCCACATTTTCTGTTGTTGTTTCTCCCCCCTCATTGAGTAACCCTGTCCTTGGTCTTCCTCTTGCTTCTAATGTACTTGTCAAATGTTTTCTTGTTACCCTTCATGTTTCTAGCTAGTTTAATCTCATTCTGTGCCCTGGCCTTTCTAATTTTGTCCCTACATACTTGTGTTATTTGTTTATATTCATCCTTTGTAATTTGACCTAGGTACCACTTATCTCCAATGTGGAGGTAACACTTTAATTACTCACTTGGGCATCATATGGATTTTGGTTACTATACACCAATGGTCCTTCTACCCAACTGCAAACCTGTAGGTACGTCTTTACCAAGAGCTCTCTTTCCCAGCTGCGATGGGGTGTCTACCCCACACAAGGCCCGAAGAGGTAGAAAGGGCCACCTAACCCCATGACAGGCTGCACTTGGAAGACAGGCAGGACTGATAAGACCCAATGGCTGATGAAGCTGAGCTGGGACAGGCGTAAAGAGAGGAAGCTAGTGATAAAAGGGGGCAGCTGAAAGGAGTTCTGTAGTCACTCCCTAGGGAGGAGGGGAGATGGGAAAAGCCAAGCGGGAATTCTAGCAGGAATCCTGCTTTGGAACGCAGACTCTAGCAAGAACCCAAGAGGGGTAAATAGCCACAGGGAGCTCCAGTGGTAACCCAGAGAGGGGGCAGAGCTAGAGAAGAACGGTAGTGTGGAGCCCAGGGAAACAGCAACAAGGTCGAAGGTTGACTAGACCATGGTTGGTGGATGAAGGGTCTCCATGCTCCAGGTTCCCCTACCAGCCCCTAGGGATGTGGCATAGTCTGGGGAATGGAGCAGAAATCTGCCTGAAAGAGTTTGTCCAGAGAGACTTTGTTACCCAGAAGGGGAAAACTATAGTGAGCTGGGCAGAGGGTCAAACCACAAAGAGGGAGCAATCGAGCCGAGAGGGAAAGAGAGGGTGAGTCACTGAAGGCGGGGGCATCAGACTGGTCGAGAGATAATCCCCAGATGCAGCCACAAGGAGGCGCCACAACAGTGAGTAGCAAACCCCATGGCACCACCGCAGGGTCTTGTTCCTGACCTCTGCGGCGGATGCTGCAGAATCTGCTGTCTGGGTGCTGCTTTCTGAGCAGAGCGCGTGGCGAAGAGAGGTGATATGGCCACGGAGGTGTCTATCGCTCAGGTGTGACAGGACATGTGGAACCTACTGCTGAGCATTTGTTCTAGGCCCCCCTTCGTGCCAATCAGCAGCTGCAATGAGTGTGTTGCAGCTCCCACCTGCAGAACTTTAGCTCACGCTGCAGCAGTTTGTGCTTTTAGCTCTTGAGGCCTCCAGGCCCAGTGGGTCAGCCAAGACAGTGGCCATCACACAGATATGCAGAGAGGCGCTTGCTTCCAGTGACAACTTCGTTGTTTGCTCCTGGTCCAGCTGGAGGTGAGAGGGAAACAGCCTCTCTCTGAGTCAGAGAAGGACTGCATTACACAAGAATAACCTCTGTTCCCCCTTTCTTGCCTGACTATTGACAGTGGCACCACTAAAAGGATGTCTGGGGAGCCTGAATGGGTTTTTACACCGCCCCAGGCATTGTGACAGCGTCACAAGAGCTAGCTTTCCTGTTCAACGCCTGCTGTAAGGAAAGCAAAACCTCACACCGCCTGCCATTTCTTCCTCCTGGCAGAGTGCAGCAAGGACAGCAACCGAAGGAAAACAAAGGGAAACATCTTATTATGAATCAGCAGGGCTGCTTCTGAGAACCCACTGTTACAAATGAATCTCTAAAAAGCCATCCTCCATTATCACTGTATGCCGCGTGGTATGTGTCAAGCCTCTAGTCTCCCCAGCATCTGTCTGCCCACATTGACAGCTGGATTAAAAATAATGCAGAAGCCAAACAAAAAAAAATATTACAAAAACCTGTACTGAGATGCTGCCACGATAATTCCTCTAGAAGGAGAAACTCAAGGGTAAGCATACTGTTAGTCATGGTGCTGCAGTTCCCCCACCGAGCCCTTTCATAAGAATCTCACACCACATTTTATCTAGGAAAAGAAACTATTTAGGGCCTCATCCAACACCCATTGAAGTCAACAGGCGTCTGTCCATTGATCTCCCTGGCGGTCAGACCGGATCCTTGGGGCCGAATTTACCCATGCTGTGAGCCAGTGAACTCCATTAAAGTCAATGTAGTTCTGCCTGCTGCCAGCAGAGTGGAATCCGACACCCACGATCCAATTCAAGTTCTCTGACAGGATGCAAGTCCTATCCCCACCATCACAGCTGGAATATCCCTTAGAACAGGAGTTTTCAAAGCTTCGTGACACAAAACATATCTCAGTGGAGCGAGAGTCTTTTGGGAGTATGTCCAACCGTGCAATCGGGATTTGTGATGGTCACACGTGTAGACATCTCCGAACTACCTTTGATCCAGCTAGATCCAAGCTAGCTCCTGGAACAATAGCAGTGAATCTGCATCAGCAAGGGGGGCTACAAGTGGGAGCCCCACCCACCCAAGACCCTGGATACACACTTGGGTGGCCACCACCTGTCCTACCCCGGTTTCAGTGAGATCAGAGCTAGCTTCAGTTTGTCTACCTGTGCTGCAATCACGCTTCCTGACTGCAGTGCAGATTTGCCTTTTGTTCTGTGTTTGTACAGCACCGAGCACAATGAGGTCCTGATCCCTGGCTGGGGTTCCTATGAGCTATTGCTATTGCAATACGAAGGGTAAATAATAACCATCAGCACCTCCTCTCCCCTTTGAAATAGCATGGACCAGATCCCCTGATACCAACAATTCCCTGGACCACCCCTTCAGGAGACTAAGAGAGCACTGAATAGATATTTAGCTTCTTTGAATGCAATTTAACAGCTGGAAACACGAAGCACAGGGCCCCAGCACCAAGCGTCCTGGTGGTTGCTTCCTACAGGATGAGTATTCCAGAACCTCAGTGCAGTAGGAGTGGTAGAAGAGAGAGAAAACTGGATATTCTGCTACTGTCTGTCCAGGCTAGGAAGAATGAGATTTTCATTGGTAATTGTTGATAAACGTCGATTTTGCCGCACACACGCAAAGCGATGAAAACAATATTTGTATCGATAATTGAAATGTACAGCTAGGCAAAAGGAGAAATATGCTGCTTGCAAACTTCTTAGAGTTTAACTTAAGGATATTTATTTTGCATATTTTGACATGACGTGCTGGCAGTTTGTGTTTTAATGGTTAGAAAGCTTTAACGTTTGGAGTTTCAGCATCTGCTGACATTAAATAATTGTCTGACACCCCCATTTCATTTCCCACAACTGTGCAATTTAAATCGATAAAAACTGAAAAATGTGCTTAAAAATGAACAGCACTGAAACGATAAAAATTGGATTGTGCCAGGCCTCTGTACATCCAGGCCCCTTGTCTCCTTACAGTTAGAAGTCAAAGAGTTACTGCAAAGATTCTGGGCCAGCATGTAACAAATTGCTTGGGCCATGGCTACTTATCAACATCTTCCATCTTGCCCCGGCAACTCACCCTCTCACACACACAGACTGCTCTACACTGGGGACCTCTGCTTCTATTAGGTCCAACTCACCCACCATGTGTCCCATAGTGGTTGGGTGCAGTGTTTTCCCTCTCCGTAGCCCCGGGGACCGGCTGCTCAGCTCTGCTGGTGTTCCCTTCATCTTGTGACTGGCCAGGTCACGTTTAGGCTCACCCCTCTCTGGGTAAACCAAAGTTCAACTCAATAAAAGCCCCATGACCTCACCTCAGGTCATCGGCACTGGTCCAGGCCTGATGGTCTTTCTGCCATTGTGGGGGGGGTCTTCATGCCATCCCCTTTGTTGAGGCAGTAGGGGAACCCATTCTCTCCCTTTCCTCAGGGCCTGTCTCGTAGACTTCTTGCTTCTTCCCTGAACCACTTCCAACCTCACCTCACCTTCTCCTGAGCAGGGGTGCGATCTGCAGCCCATGCTGAAGCCTACGGCCACAGGGTCCTCACTGCTATTTTTAGCAAACCAGTGAGAGTACAGCTAGCGCGGGTACATCTACATGAGCTGCAAATCACACCCGCAGCTGCAGCACAGACATATCTCCAGACTGGCATTCTTCACCGGTGCAGCAGGGCAGGGCTGACTCAGCCCATAGCTGCTCTTTAACCCTTACTGATTAACATGAGGTTTGTATCCTTGTCACCCCACCCTAATCATGGCAGGAGGTTAGTCGGAGTCTGATGGAAACCCACCCCTCGCCCACTCCTGCTTGAATCCGATCTGATCGACCTCTTGGAATTCTAGATCCTGCCGCTTACCTGTGAACAGAACATGCACCCAGAGGCGTTTCCATAGTGTGCTGGTGGACACAGGCAGATCTGCCTAAAGGAAAGATTTGTCCTCCGCAAATACAGGCCCACAGAGCTTGTACAGTCCCCTTTATAGCACATCAAGTAAGTCCGAACATCACAGGGAAGCAAGATGGCTAGCTATGGCTGACAGAGTGGGAACCAACGAGGTAGGCAGCAGTTCTGCAGAAAAAGACCTTGGGTTACAGTGGACAAGAAGCTGGATATGAGTCAGCAGTGTGCCCTTATTGCCAAGAAGACTAACGACATATTGGGCTGCATTAGTAGGAGCATTGTCAGCAGATCGCGGGAAGTGATTATTCCCTCTATTCGATGCTGGTAAGGCCACATTTGGAGTATTGTGTCCAGTATTGGGCCCCCCACTACAGGAAGGATGTGGACAAATTGGAGAGAGTCCAGCGGAGGGCAACAAAAATGATTAGGGGGCTGGAGCACAGGACTTATGAGGAGAGGCTGAGGGAACTAGGCTTGTTTAGTCTGCAGAAGAGAAGAATGAGGGGGGATTTGATAGCAGCCTTCAACTACCTGAAAGGGGGTTCCAGGGAGGATGGAGCTAGGCTGTTCTCAGTGGTGGCAGATGACAGAACAAGGAGCAATGGTCTCAAGTTGCAGTGGGGGAGGTCTAGGTTGGATATTAGGAAAAACTTTACTAGGAGGGTGGTGAAGCACTGGAATGGGTTACCTAGGGAGGTGGTGGAATCTCCATCCTTAGAGGTTTTCAAGGCCCGGCTTGACAAAGCCCTGGCTGGGATGATTTAGTTGGGGTTGGTCCTGCTTTGAGCAGATGGTTGGACTAGATGACCTCCTGACATCCGTTCCAGCCCTCATCTTCTAGGATTCTCGGCTCCATGGAAACTCTAATGTCTTTCAGTTACTAAAGCTCTGTGAGGTCAGTTCAGTGACTCTTTTCAGCAGAATTAACTAGTTCATGACCCTGACAAGCCACGCATGGTGTGTGGCCGCAACACCATCAGGGGAGCAGAAGGGCGGGTTTTTCTTTAATTTAGTACTTTGAAGGGACGTGGGGCCACCTTTAGTTTTAAGTTGTGGCGTCCAGCCCAATACATTTATATCCTTGTATCACTGGTAGCCTCTATTGTGGGGCATCCATTCACTGCCACGACAAGAGGGGCACCTCTGAGAAGCCTTCTACCACCTCGTATTCATTTCTGACTAAACAAGTGGTCGAGCTTTTCCAAGGTGACTAATGAATTTTTAGGGGCTTATCTCAAGACACTTCAAAGGGGCCCAATATTTAGAGAGCGCTGAGCACTGGCTCTCAGAAAACCAGGTCCTTTTACCATGCCTCAAGTTGGGCACCCAAAAATCGAGGCCTCAAAAACCACTAGTCATGTTAGCCTCCAGCTTGTGTGAATATGTGGTGCATCCACCCTGTGTGACGTTCCCCTCTGCAATCTGGACCAGTGTATTGCTGTGTCACCCTAACCCCTCACTCTTGGAGTTTGTCTATCTCACTCTGCTCTGCTGTGTGAACCCCCACTCCTGGACAGTCCATGCAGAAGTCGACAGCAAGCAAGTTGCCCCCAGCTCAGTGAGTGAGTGCCTCTAACCAGCCACTCATGGGATTATGCAATGGAATGACCCCAATCAATATCCCCGGTCCCAGATGCAAACCTAGGACCTGCCGTCTTACAATATTCAGTGCTGCCCACTGAACACTGCAAGCTCATATGTCTGTCAATTTATCAAAGTAATTGAGATGCACCAACCTTGTCACTTCAGATGGAGTCTCGAACACGCCTTAAACCAAAGGCACTGCTTTCGATAAAACAAACAAATGTATTAAGTACAGAAAGATTTTAAGTGACTATAAATCAGAGGAAAACAAGTCAGATTTGATCAAGATAGACAAAAGCCAAAAACATTTTAAACTAAGCTTAACACTGTCAGCAACCTTACATATTCAGATGATTTTCACCACAGGTTGGCTGATCTACCCCAGCCAGGGCCTCCCCCGGTGATCAGCATTTCAACAGCTTGGTGGTGTTTGCAGATGGAGGTGAAAGAGAGAAAATAGAAAAATGTCTCCTCTTTTTAACATGTTCCTTTGCCCCCTTCTGGGACCTCGCCCCCCCCTTCCCCTTTCAGGGCCAGGTGACTAATAGTGTCCGGACCTGGTTCTCTCCATGCCGAGTCACTGTGGTTCTTTGTGGATTTGTTTGTCAACGTCTGGGCCAGCCCTTTGGTCCTGAGATGCTAAGCTAGGTTGTGCTATCCAAGTCCTAAGGAGATGCGAACTGCCCCGCAGCTCTGTCGAGTTTCGCCTAGATCTGTCTCAAGCCACGAGACACAGAGTTGGGAGCATTACAGGGTGAAGCCTCATAACTAAACACACGACACTGCAACAAACGTATCACTGTAACAAGAGTGGTCCGTTCGTCATGAGCGTTCCAAAAACATCTTACACGACAGGCTTTGCATTAAACAAGACACAGTTACACTGTAAGGGTGATCGTGGGGAGTGCAGTGTGTCACACCCTGTGCTGGACCTCTGCACAGCGGTGAATTTCAGCCTCTATCCTTAGCAGAAGGCAGCTGGGTTCCATTCCGTTTATGCTCATCTCGCTGACTTTTGCAGCTTGTGACGTGTCTAAAACATAGCCAGCCTAAAAAACGCGGGAAAAAAAGAAGCTGATTCAAGGCTGAATTTTTCACTGCAGTCCACGCAACTGCACACCAAATAAGGCAGAGAGAGCAAATGCTCAGCAGTTACCCACGGTGGGGAGAAGCGGGAGTGAACCAGCAAACATTTGATTTTGGTAGTTCTCCCGGATGACCCTCTCACATACGAGTTTTGCGGGAAGTTTAAATTGAAATTGAGTCCCCCTCTCAGGTTGATTTCTATTATTTCTTTTCCTTCCCACACTCAAGAGTCAATCACACGTGGTTCCCTCCAAATCCCACCATGCGCATTTGTCCGCATTCCTGTGATCTAAGCGAGTGCTCTGAAAGCACCCAGTGCCTGAGGAGTGCAGGGATATCAGACAAGCATCATGCATTCCAAATACTTTGCTCTAATCATGGCTTGAATGGAACCAGTGTGAACCAGTGCCTCTGGCCAGGGCACACACAAAAATACACAGGGTCACTAGGTTAGCACCATATACAAGATGATCCAAAAACATTGACCTTGATTGCATATAGGGGGACTCGTGCCACATTAAGTCATTAGGAGGGTTTGAACCTGAGACTCTCAGGGCTAAAAAGCAGAAGTCTTTATTACGTGAACTAAAGGAGCAAACCTGTTTGCAGGATGCAATAGTTGCCTCTTATCCATCTCTCTGGACTAGCCACTAGCAGGAGGACAAAGACCCACACTGTGCTACCGTAGGTTACATGTTTACTAGCATTAGCGGCTAACGGAGATATGATATTGGACTAGATGGGCCACTGCTCTGATCCAGACTGTTCATTCCTCCATTCCTATGTATTTGTATTTCACCAAATCTAGAGCAGCAAGGAAAGGTGGGCTTGTGGTTTGGGCGCTAGCATAGGCTAGAGGTGATGATGTAGGTTCACGTCCCTCCTCAACCAGGGATTTATTGTGTGTCCGCTAGCTAGTTCTTTAATACCTCAGTCTCCCATTTGGAAAAGGGGGTTAATAGCACTTCTCAACCCCAGAGGGGTGTGAGGAAGGTCATTACATTAAAAATTGTGAGGCATTCAGATATTACAGTAATGAGGGCCATTAAAGCAGCTTCATTAGATGAACAATGAAAATAGAGTGGCCAGGTTCACTTTAGTTCATAGTTTTAATTTCTGGGTCCCAGGCAATATTACAGTGCTGCAAAAATGCAGGGAAATGTTTAAATCCAGGCACGAGAGAGGTTGTTTTTTTGTTTTGTTAATTAATGAAAAGACGTTGATTAACATTAAGTTTGGTTAATCTGTAAGGTCAGGTCTACACAAAAAAGTTAGGTCAACCCAGCTACGTTGCTCAGGGGTGTGACAAATCCACCCCCCCACGCAACAGGGTTAAAGAGGCCTAGCCCCCTGTGTAGCCAGCACTAGGTTGACAAGCTACTGCCTCGCAGAGAGATGGATGAACTACAGCAACGGGAGAACCTCTCCTGTCACTGTAGTGAGCATCTGCGCTGAAGTGCTAGAGCTCCACCGCTGTAGCTGTTTAAGTGTAGACGTAGACCAAGGTCTTGATCCCAGTTACAATTTCTGCTGCTCTGACACCATCAATGAGCCCTAAAGGGAGGGGAAATGTAAACTTTAATATCCCTTCCCGAGGCCAGAGCGGTGTGAATCTAAGAATCAGTCCCTAAAATTGGTTTTGGTTTTACCATAAACGCTACATTCTGGCCCTGAACTACCTGACAGAGTCTTCTGAAAGGCAGCCAGGCTGAAGGCACCGTTAATTTATTCTCTCACAAACACGAGTTTTGCAGTGTTTGCTGTCTCTGACAAGCAAAGACCACTTGAGCACATTTCCACCTCCTGTGGCCTCATCAGAGCCTTTTTTTTTTTTTTTCCAGTCAACACAAACAGAAACTGGGGAGGCTAAGTCAATGGAAGACAAAAGACAGGGCAGGGTTTTCATTAATAAAGAGAATGCAAAATGAGGAGCTGAAGCAAGCAGAGAAGAGATTAAAATCACAGGTTTTACAGAGCCATTACCCAGTTCTTCACATTACCCCACACATTGTGACAAAGCTGTTAAGGAAAGCTGACAGTTCTACAGCTCGCTGGGTGATTTATTTTCCAAGCCCCAGAGGTGTCCCTCTCTGAAGGTGTGTGGGTGTACCCCTGCCTCCAGTGACTCCCTGTCTTTGCAGCTGCATGGCACTTATTAGTGCCTACATTGACTTTCTTTTTATAGTCAAGAACTCCGTTTTCCAAGCAAGAAATACTCTTTCCTGCCATACGGTACGCCAATTATTTTCAATCCATACAGCATGAGGAAGGACGGCCCTGGGGTTCAAATGGCAGGTGGGGACTCCGGAGATCAGGGCTCACTACCCAGTTTTGCCCCAGTCTCATTGTATGGTCCTCGATTCTCCATCTGTAAAATGCGGATTAGGAAATGTGTCCGTTTTCTCTGTTTAGATGGTAAATTCTTGGGGCCTGAGCTCTTTTTTCACTGTGCATTTGTGCAGTGCAGAACACGGCAGGGCCCTGATCTGTCTGGGGCTTTTCAACGTTACAACAACATGAAAAATAAATAGGAGTGGGCTCCTGCTACCTCTGCCCTCTCCTGTACAGATCACTTTTCATTGCCCCCAAGCCACCAACAGAACTTGCTCCCTTAGGAAGCGTAGCGAGCCCCACCATTACCAGGTACTCTGACCGCACACACCTCATCCCACCCCCAGCCCTTGGCTGCCTATTCTAGACCGTGACAGGCACCCTCTTCTTGGCCAACACACCAGGGATTGAACAGGGGGCTGCCAGCACTAAAAGCATGCAGTGCTACAGCTGGCACTGGTGCTAAAGCCCACGTTGCCGGCTTTGGATCAGACACTAAGGAGCCATGCCCGGAAAGGAGTCCCCGCAGAGGGAGATATCTATCTCGAGCCCCCTCAGCCAGCACACGGGGCACCTAAGCCCCTCTCCTTGGCATTTCACTCCCAGATAGCTCAGGTGGCTCCCTGCTCAGCTGGCCGGCTCCTGAAAACCCCTTCCTTAGACATCTAACTCTCCCCGTCCATTGTATAGGGAGCTTGGACACCTCGCTCGGGGCTGCAAATTCCTCCGGGCAGGTATTTCTACACAGCGAATGGCAGCCGGTCTCAGACCCCGGTCACCAGACTGGGGCTCGCACTTTGGCGCTAAAAATAACAGTGTAGATGTTTCGGCTCAGGCTCTAACACCCACCCCCCTTCCCCAGGCTTCACAGCCCGAGCTGCAGCATCTCCACTGCTATTTTTAGAGCCGCAGCACACGCCTTGCGACCCCGAATCTGTCACTCTGGACTTGGAGGCTCGCTGCCATGGGCTGTGTAGACGCACCCATAGGAGTTAGACCTTACAATGCTGAGCAGCCCAATGCCCAGGTACCTTTAAAGATCTGGGCTAAGTACTGAAAGGGGACTAGCACACCCTGGCATGCTAGCTGGCTAACAAGAATAACGATAACGACTTTCCCCTCTTTCAATGATCCAGCTGAAACCAAACGACGACCAGAGTTAATTAGGACTCGTCTGATTTATTTAACCATCCCCCAGCTGAAGCCCTTCAAGGAGATTCAACTGATGGACCACTCACAATGATAACACATCAGGAAAGTAATATAAAAAAGTTCTTTTAATGCTGGCAGCTTCCCTTGCCAATACAGAAATGATTCGGGTTTGATCCACTGACTCATAGCTGCTTAGACCAGCAATATCATCTCCTTTTTTAATTACAACTGCACTCCTTTTAGAACAAGTTGATGTGCCAAGTTTCTATGGAAGATATTAAAGGTGTGCGTATGTGCATCTCAGATTTCATACGCTGAGTGTGAGCACCGAGGGAGAAAAAGCGTAGGGTACTTGTTTAATGGAGAGTGTACCATAGGGTTTACCTTGATCTGCTGATGTGCTAAAACTACAACTGCCTCGTCTTCACTGGGACTTTACCTGGTGTTAGTTATCATGGGGCAGTTAATACACGGTAAGAACACACCTTTTTTCCTAGTGAAGACAAGATCCAAGTGCAGGCCTGTAGCACTGATTAACCCTCGCTGCGATCTTGTGAAAGACCATGCCAGAGTCAAAACAGGCTATTTGCACCATGACAGCACCTCTATGTTGGATGGACAGGATGGAGAGTAGGGCTGTGTTCAGAGCATGTAGTGACTTCAGTGGAAGTTAGGAGCCTAAATACCTTTGTAAGCATGTTCGAAAGTTAACCACAGTGGAACCTCAGAGTTAAGAACTGACCAGTCAACCACACACCTCATTTGGAACTGGAAGTATGCAATCAAGGAGCAGCAGAGACCCAAAATTAAAAAAAAGTGCGAATACTGTGCTATGTTAAACATAAACTACTAAAAAATCATTGGAAAGCAGCATTTTTCTTCTGCTTAGTAAAGTTTCAAAGCTGTATCAAGTCAATGTTCAGTTGTAAACTTCTGAAAGAACCATAATGTTTTTTGTTCAGAGTTACGAACAACCTCCATTCCCGACGTGTTCGTAACCCTGAGGTTCTACTGTACTTAATTTATTGTAACTAGCTTTAGACTGAACGACAGAAGCCAAAGACTCTGACTTCTCACAGAACTAGGGTCACAAACTCTCCCACAAGATACCATAAGGTAGCCAGGGAGTCACCCTGGGCCTGATCCAAAGTCCATTAAAGTCACTGGAAGCACTTGCATGGACTTCAATGGGCTTTGGATCAGTTCCAAGGTGGAAGCCTGGGATGGTGAGATGGTCCTATGCTTGTTTAGGGTTCTCAACTAGGGCTCTTAGTGGGTCTCAGTTGGTGGCCAGGGCCCAGAGAACATGAATTGACGCTGTAGAGGGAAATGAATTAATTGCCATTACAAGTAAAATAGTGCTTGTAGCGCTCTTATCTGCTGTATCCCATGTATCATATTATCAGCCAGTCCAATTTCTGTAGATAAACAGACATGTCAGATGTATAGTTGCTGGTTTTCCATGTGCGACATTAATGCATCTTTCTGGACATTTAGCCTATGTCAGGGGATTTTGAAGTGCCACACCCAGAATGGAGGCTTTCTAATTATGCCTATTTCTCAGTAGTGAAAGGTACATTTTTAAAATATATATATATTTAGGGCCAAGTTTCCTCCTGTGCCAAGATCTGCTCAGCGCAAGACAGAAGAGGGGCAGACCAGCTCTCAGGTTCTCAAGCTGCCCCAGCCTCAGCAAAAGTTGGAGCAGCCTAAGTGCTGCTCTAATTTACACCAGCTAGCTATAGTCCTTAGGGGACCATATGCCAATGGTAAATTGGCTTAGCACAGTAGAGTTCTGCCCCCTATGCATCCTGTCCCCAAAATACCCTCTATACCTGGTGGCAGACAGGCAATGACACAGGAATTAGTACTTCCAGCTAAATGCCAGTGGAAAATTCCCCTCCATCAGGGAGATTTATCAGTTTGGCAACTGGAGCTGGAACAGAGGCAGAGAAGCCAGCTCTTAAAATCGAGAAGATCGTCCCATCCAGAATAGGATCTGCAGGTAAATTCCTATTGGGACAGCGTCATTCTCTTCTCTTGTTGTTACAAAGAGGAGAGTCAAAAATTGTTCTCATTAATCTCTAAGGATAGGACAAGAAGCAATGGGTTTAAATTGCAGCAAGGCTGGTTCAGGTTGGACATTAGGAAAAACTCCCTAACCCTCAGGGTAACTAAGCACTGGAACTAATTGCCTAGGGAAGCTGTGGAATCTCTGTCACTGGAGGTTTTTAAAAATAGGTTAGACAAAACACCCGTCAGAAATGGTCTAGTTATTAAGTAGTCCTGCCATGAGTCGGACTAGTAATCTATTGAGGTCCCTTCCAGTCCGGCATTTCTATGATTCTCACTTACACGGGTGTCAATCAGGAGTAACCCCAGTGGAACCAAGGAAGTTGCACTGGTGTAAGTGAGAGCAGAATAAGGTCCTTGGAACATGGGCTGCCAGGATGTGTGTCGCCTTCTGCTGTGCCCTGCCGTGTCTAGCCACCCCCTGAAAAGCTGTAACCCACAGGGACACCGGATTTCTCAGCGTGTTGCTAGCACGAGCAGAATAGCACAGGAGGGAGCCGATTTCTGGATCTGGGCTGTAGTACTTCATCCAAAGGCTACTGAAGTCAGTGGAATTTGGATCAGTTACTTAGAGCATGTCCACTCTGCAATCAGACACCGGTGGCTGGCCTGTGTCAGCTGACTTGGGCGTGGGCACAGAGCATTTAATTGCGGTGTAGGGCTCAGGCTGCGGCTCCAGCACCGTGATGGTCCGAGAGCCAAGCTCCAGCTCAAGCCTGAATGTCTACACCACATTTAAACAGCACCTTAGCCCCTGCCTCACCTGCCCAAGTCAGCTGGCACGGGCCAGCGGCAGCTTTTTAACTGCAGGGTAGACATGCCATCGGTGCCTTTGAACGCGAAGGGTGAGTGGGATCTTTCTGATACCGCCTTACATTTTTGAGTCACAAGAGCATTTAGCACAGTAAAAGAGAATTTCAGACAGAAGAGAAACATTTTCCGCAGTACAAGAACAGGAGTTTCGAGGCATGCCAAATGCTGGTTCTTTACTCAAAAAACAATCAAATGTGGCAGAAAGATATCCTCATTCATTTAAAAAGTGGGGAGGAAAATATAGAGAAATCTCCACAAAAGCCTAATATTTTTGGAGGAACACAAAGAGTCCTTGCTCACGAGCAGCAGGTGGAGAGGATTCATTTATCTAAGAGCTGGAAGGCAGCCAAACAGCATTTCATTGCCAAGCCTTGTATTTCACTCACAGGCACCCAGCTTAAGTACTTACCTAAAGTCATACTGAAAGCCTGTGGCTGAGTCAGGAATTAAACCCGTGTTTCCTGAGGCCATGTGGAGTGCTCTAAGCACTAGTCCATCCTTCATCATCATTAGAGTTGTTAGTTTCCATCCCAGCCTAAAGACTGCACCAAAGCGGAACCTGACCTACTTTTCCTTGCTAGGAAAGAATGTTGCCTTTAGGTGAATAAAAATGTTAATGTGAAAGATACAGTCACTCATCTAGGCCTTGAACCAAACATAAATACTGTCGTTTTCCTTTTTGCATGGCTTAAATTTTCAAACACTTCCTAACTATTTTTAAGGAATAGTATGTTTTGCACCTCAATAGTTCTACCCACTTAGTCAGCTGGAGTGGTTGCTCGAGCACAATCAGTTCCCTTCCTTAGAGCTCAGACAGAAAGACCCAAAACCAGGGTTACTTACCAGTAACTGTTGTTCTTCGAGATGTGTTGCTCATGTCCATTTCAACAGAGGTGAGTGTGCGCCCCGTGTGCTGGTTCCCGGAACTTTTTTCCCCTTAGCCAGCCCTGTAGGGCCGGCTCAGGCGCCCCCTGGAGTGCTGCACTCATGCCGCAGTCTATCAGGCACCGCCGGCCCTGCGGGGCCTCAGTCCCTTCTTTCTGCCGACTCCGACGGTGGGGACGGAGGGTGGGTTTGGAATGGATATGAGCAACACTTCTCGAAGAACAACAGTTACTGGTAAGTAACCTTGTTTTCTACTTCGAGTGATTGCTCATGTCCATTCCAATACAGGTGATTAAATAGCCATACTTTGGAGGTGGGTAGGAGTCAGCGTCAAGCTGCTCTCATCAGCACGGCCCTGCCGAAGCCCGCGTCCTCTCTCACCTGCTGCATGATGGCGTAGTGGGACGTGAAGGTGTGGACCGACGACCAGGTCGCTGTCTTGCAGATGTCCTACAGGGGCACTCTTTCCAGGAAGACTGCCGACGAGGCCTGGGCTCTGGTTGAGTGCGCTGACACAGCTCCTGGAAGCGGCACCGTCGCCCGCTCGTAGCAGCACCTGATGCAGGCTGTGATCCAGGTGGAGATGCACTGGGTGGAAACAGGTGAGCCCTTCATTCGGTCCACCACTGCCACGAACAGCTGCGTCGACTTCCGGAACAGCCGTGTCCGCTTGATGTAGTAGGCCAGGGCTCGTCTCACGTCCAGTGAGTGCCATCTCCGCCCCTCCTCCAAGTCATGTGGTTTAGGAAAGAACACGGGGAGGAAGATATCCTGGTTATAATGAAACTGGGACACCACCTTAGGCAGGAAGGCCGAGTGGGGTCCAGTCGCACCTTGTCTTTATAAAAGACAGTGTAGGGAGGCTCCGAGGTCAAAGCCCTTATCTCGGAGACCCTCCTACCCGATGTAATGGCCACCAGGAAGGCTACCTTCCAAGAGAGGACAAGCAGCAGGCATGTAGCCATGGGCTCGAAGGGGACTTGAAACCGGTTGAGCCAGGCATGGCCCAACCTTAAGCCCCTGAGGGCTATCTATCAATTGTCTAACACTAACACTTAACTATTCAAACTTAACTGCTATATTTAACAACTATTTACTATTCAACAATGAACAACGGGGAAGCTACTCGCTGTTAGCAAGAGGCAGACGTTCCAGCAACCGTCAACGGGCAGAAAGAAGGAACTGAGGGCCCGCAGGGCCGGTGGCACCTGATATACCGCAGCATGAGCGCGGCACTCCAGGGGGCGCCTAAACCGGCCCTACGGTGCTTACAAAGGGGAAAAAAGTTCCGGGAACCAACACATGGGGCACACACTCACCTATATTGGAATGGATATGAGCAATCACTCGAAGTAGAACATCAGGAACCAGAGGAGCAATATGGGGCACACAACATGCACCAAAGAACCAAAATGGGAAAGAGGAAAAAAATCTGCAATTTTTTTATGGCTCACAAATTGCATCAAAGTAGTTGGGTAAATGGACTTTTCTTGAGTGTTCCCCTTAATGTCTCTGAATTGCTTTGTTTTGTAAACTTCAAAGTAAAATCTATCAGGGAAATCTTATTGTTCATATAAGCAGTTAAATTCTCCATCTGTCTGACTCCACACACCACTCCCCTCCACCCCCATTGGCTTGAGAAGTGCAGCATTAGCTTGTATGTTGATGCCGCTTAGTGGTTGGACCAGAGATCAGCAAGCAAAAAGCTTGAAATGCAGCTAGAGATACCTTGAAAACACAATTCACTTTGGCCACATCTACGCCAGGAAAAAGGTACATTTTACCTGGGTGTTAAAATCCTACCCTAGACAAGGCAAGTTGCAGTGTTAGCACGGGTTAGTTAACATTTCAAAATGCACTGTTTCCCAGTGAAACTGTCTCCGTAAATATCAAGGAGTTAAATACAATGGAACCTGCTTACAGTGATCTCAGGTGACCCTGCTCCTAATGAAGTCAATGCATGACACTTCCATTAGAAAATGAGGCAATGTAAGGAATAGTTCAGCTACCTCAGTGCTTTAAGGATATCTATACTACAGGTGAAATTGAGGGAGGAAATACCAAAAGCACCTAAGTGACTTCGGAACCAAAGTCCAATTTTCAAGTTAGGACCCTGAGGGCCAGATTTTCAAAATTTGAGGTTAGTTTTAGGTGCCTAAAGGTGCAGAGAGGCACCCACTGGGATTTTTCAAAAGTGCCTGAGCAGGTTGGGTGCCTGACTCCCTGCTCTTGTAAAGCGCACTAGGCCTTTATCTGTAGCTTTTGGCACCTAAAAATACTTCTGAAATGCCTAGGGCCAGATCGTCGAAAGGTACTTAAGTGCCTACCTGCCCTTGAAATCATTGGGAGTTAGACCCCCACATACTTGTGTGGCTCTGGGCCGAAGTCACTTCTCAAAATGTGACAAGTTTCCAAGTCACTTTGGCACTTCTGAAAAATGTACCCCCTCTCTTTGGTTGTGCTTTGTCTCCAAGTTCAGTCTCATCTCATTCCTCTTGCGATTTCGAGTTAAGAAGGGATTTTCTTCCCTTCCGGTCAGACGTGTGTAGCATTGTTCTGCGCCATCACACAGACACAATGTTCTACAGGAGGTTAAGGAGATGGAGAATAAACTAAAGGAAATACTGTAGGAATTCCTAAAAAGTCTGACAGAGGATTTAGCCGCACACCTGCCAGATGCCTGTTGGAATCACTGCATCAAGCAATACAGCTTAAGCTCAAAAGCTGGTCTCTCTCACTCACAGAAGTTGGTCCAATTAAAAATATTACCTCATCTACCTTGGCTAATATCCTGGGAACGACCTGTCTACAACAGCACTGCACACAGTGTGCTGGACTCAATTCTGCACTAACAAGTCACCGGAAGAGCTTTTCCAAACTTCCAGCAGAGCTGAAGCCATACAAGGGTTTGCGCCCCAGTGGGTCTTAGTTGGATACAGTCACTACACTCAGTTAGAGCTCGCATGGAATGGACATCGTATCATTTGTCAAACACTGACTGTGTTCTGCCCTATCCAGGTCATAGAGAAGACAAGGCCAAAGACAAAGAATACAGAGAATCACGGGACTGGACTGCGTGACTGGAAGTTGGATCATCATAAAGCAGCACAGATTTAAGTAAATACATTAATATGGCAATACTATGGATGAGGGGTTCCACCTCTGGAAGGGAATTCCATGCTGTCAAGAAAAAAACTTTGCAGACCAAAATTTCTCTCTCAGATACAGAGTGGCTTAATATTAATGGGAATATTTACTTTTTTTCCCCCCCCTTTGCAGATTTAAGCTCTACAGTCTGCCTCAACATTTACACAATACTTAGCACCATGTGATTGCAGACTCGACTGGGGACTCTGGATGTTAACATAAGTTCTCAAACACTGTGGTGACGAGCCTTAGAAATACCTGGATGGATAGTACATGAATAATGGTGTTATATACCTTTAAGATATGGCTGCGCATTTAAAACAGATGCTTATTTAGAATATATAAGGTCCACTCTGCTGGCATGGGCAATGATACCACATCCCCTTGGGGTGTGGCATTCCCATTAATTTCAATGGCAGATGGAGGCTGGGAGGGTTTAGCAATCTGTGGGTCTTGAGTTCTGGAAGCAATGACGAATGGCAGGTCATGTGTCCTGCACTTCCCATATCTGAATGGGATACATGAACTGAAAGACTTGTGTCCGCAGCCATTAGGCAAATGTGGATTGTTCAGGTCTGATCCTGCCTGGGGCTCAGCCCACCCCACTCTCAATCAAGTCAGTGGGAGTTGACAGAGTTCAGCACCTCACAGACCAGGGTTCTTTGATTGCCTTGCCTACTGCATATTTATGAGCTCTAACGTATTGCAAGCTGAACTTTTTGCATAATTGCTTTTTACCATTCACTACCTGAGCCCCTGAAATAAAGGATTTTGTATGTTAATATAGTTCATTGTGTAACAAAAGAATACATCTCAGCCGCTCCCTGTAGCCTTATACCGTACTATGCTGACTACTGCTTTACATTTTAATAGTCATTATTCCAGCCCCTCTATCTTATCTACTTCATGACTTTTATTCTAAAAGGGAATTAGATATGGTCCTGTGTGTAATTTGATTACTTTTTAAGCGGGAGCAGAAATCAAAGATTTTTAAAAGTTATTTAATTATTCAAAATTGTCTGTTTCAAATATCCCAGACTAGTGTTCCTCTTTACCTGAAAGAGGAATGTATAAGAGACATTTAAAAAAACAACATGAAAATTAAAAATGTGGTAAAAGTGGTTTTCGAGTCTAAAAATCAGACATGAAAAAATCAAAGCCTGAAAACAGGTCTCCAATGTCCAAAATTCAGTTTTTCAACTAAAAAAAGTCAACCTAATTTTCACAAGTTGTATCCACAATCCCACCCTTCAGCTATATAGTTCGTTGTCAGTTTTCAAATTCCAAATAAAGTATTGGTCGATTTCTACGAGTTGTAGATCTGGTCAAAATGTCTTAAGTTTGAAAATTTGGACAAAAGAAAATTCAGAATGCAAAATGCTAGTGCAACCACATTCCAATCACTGTTCTTCTTTAATAATAACCACTACCAACTTTCCCAGCAACCATGCTGTTTTCATTTCTGACCTAGATTAAAAGGTATCTTTTGAGACGCTGTATACAGTAGTCACCATTAAAAAGTCATTGAATATTCTACAAGGAATGTAATAACATCTTATCAGCTCCTGAATCCACAGACATATGGTGGTTACTGCAGGAATATGGCATGGCAACTGATGAGTTTTTAAAATGGCATCACCAAAGGCTCATAAGCAAAGTAAGCTGTCATGGGAAAAGAGGGAAGGTCCTCTCCTGGATCAGTAACTGGTTAAAAGATAGGAAACAAAGGGTAGGAATAAATGGTCCGTTTTCAGAATGGAGAGAAGTAAATAGTGGTGTCCCCACAGGGTCTATACTGGCACCAGTACTGCTCAACATATTGGTCAATGATCTGGAAGAATGGGTAAACAGTGCTGTGGCAAAATTTGCAGCTGATAACTATCTCGAGTAGTTTTGTAACTCCAAAGCAGACTCTGAAAAGTTACAACGGCATCTCACAAAACTGGCTGACTGGGCAACAACATGGCAGATGGAATTCAAAGTTGATAAATGCAAAGTAATGCATATTGGAAAACATAATTCCAACTACATGTATAAAATGATGGAGTCTAAATTAGCTGTTATCACTCAAGATAGATTGTGGAGTCATTGTGGATAGTTCTCTGAAAAGATCCACTCAATGTGCAGCAGCAGTCAAAAAAGTTAACAATGTTGGGAATCCATGGTACACCCACATCTTGAACACTGAAGATCTGGTTACCCCATCTCAAAAAAACATATATTGAAATTGGAAAAGGTACAGAAAAGGGAAACAAAAGTGATCAGGGGTATGGAACAGCTTCCATATGAGGAGAGATTAATCAGATTGGGACTTTTCATCTTGGAAAAGAGACGACTAAGGGGGGGATAGGATAGAAGTCTATAAAATCATGACTGGCGTGGAGAAAGTGAATAAGGAAGTGTTATTTACTCCTTCTAACACAAGGACTAGAGGTCACCCAATGAAATTAATAGGCAGCAGGTTTAAAACAAGCGAAAGGAAGTGTTTCTTCAAGCAACGCACAGTCAACCTGCGGAACTCCTTGTGAGAGAATGTTGCGAAGGCCAAGAATATAACAGGGTTAAAAAAAGTACTAGATAAGTTCATGGAGGATAGGTCCATCAATGGCTATTAGCCAGGATGGGCAGGGATAAAAAAACCATGCTCTAAAGTGCCCCTAGCTTCTGTTTGCCAGAATCTGGGAATGGATCACTCCATGATTACCTGTTCTGTTCATTCCCGCTGAGGCACCTGGCACTGGCCACTGTCAGAAGACAGGATACTGGGCTAGATGGACCATTGGCCTGACCCTGTATGGCCGTTCTGATCAACTGCAGATTGCCCTTAAGTGAAACAAATATGGGGGCCTAAACAGACTGCCTGCCACCATGTTTATGGTCCATTTAAGGACCAGTGGCTGTTATGATGGCAGGATTCTTTCACTTTTAACCAGAACTCTCATAAAATCTGCATCAAGAGCAAATAATGCATTCCAAGCTGATCTTTTCCGAGTGCCCAATAACGTTCCTAACAGTTATAGATGTAATTGGGTCACATTCAAAGGAAAGCATCAGCACAAAAGTCGAGGTGCCAAACGCCCAGGGTAAGGCATAGATATGCAGGCATTACACATGAAATTGCACTTTCATCATGATACGAATTGTTCCTCCTTTGGCATGATGCTCTTCTCATCCTCCTGCCTCCTTTTCTCAGATCTTCAAAAGAAAATAAAACTGTAATTGCTTTCTTCATTCACATCGGGGGGGGGGGGGGGGGGAAGGGTAAAGCAGCTGCTCTTTTCCATTTGGCATCCCATGAAAAAACATGCTTTGAGCAGTCAATTATTTAGAATTATATTTTTCTAATTAGGTGGAACAGTTCAGAAGAATAAGGCTCTTACTTGTTACTATCTACATTTTACCAAACTGTACCTCAGTACAGCTGAAATACTTTCTTTAATTATGTCTTTAGAAGGCTGCAGTGGTAACCACAGTAGTTTAAGCTTGAGGTTGGAAATATCTACACACTACAGCACCACAAGTTAGTATCTCAGCACAGCTGACTCAGACATTCAGTTTTCCAAGGTAGATACACTAGGGCACATTCAAAAGTGAAGCTAGAGTTGAAGTTGCTGTAACCTGGCTCTTTCAGTGCATTTATGGGTATCTCAATCAACTTGGGCCCTATTTACACTGGGGAAAGGGTAGATTTTTAATGTGCATTAACATCTTCACAGACAAGGTCAGCTCCCAGACTACTGCACTGGGTGGCACAGAATGGGAAGGAGGTGAACATCCCGCAGTGCTGAAGGAACAGGTCCAAGACTATTTAGAAAGATTGGACATACACAAGTCCATGGGGCCAGATGCAATGCACCCGAGGGTGCTGAGGGAGTTGGCTGATGTGATTTCAGAGCCATTGGCTATTATCTTTGAAAGCTCGTGGCAATTGGGGGAGGTCCCTGATGACTGGAAAAAAGCAAATATAGGGCCCATCTTCAAGAAAGGGAGGAAAGAGGATCCAGTGAACTACAGACCGGTCAGTCTCACCTCAATCCCTGGAAAAATCATGGAGCAGGTCCTCAAGGAATCCATTTTAAGGCACTTGGAAGAGAGGAAGATGATCAGGAACAGTCAACATGGATTCACCAAGAGAAAGTCATGCCTGACCAACCTGATTGCTTTCTATGAAGAGGTGACTGGCTCTGTGGATGTGGGGAAAGTGATGGACGTGATATACCTTGAATTTAGCAAAGCTGTTGATACGGTCTCTCACAGTATTCTTATCAGCAAGTTAAAGAAGTATGGGTTGGATGAATGGACTATAAAATGGATAGAGAACTGGCTAGAGCATAGGGTTCAACAAGTAGTGATCAATGGCTCGATGTCTAGTTGGCAGCCAGTCACAAGCGGAGTGCCCCAGGGGTTGGTTCTGGGGCCGGTTTTGTTCAACATTTTCATTAATGATGTGGAGGATGGGGGTAGATTGCACCCTCAGCAAGTTTGCAGATGACACTAAGCTGGGGGGCAGTGGTAGATACCCAGGAAGGTAGGGATAGGATACAGAAGAACCTAAACAAACTGGAGGATTGGGCCAAAAGAAATCTGATGAGGTTCAACAAGGACAAGTGCAGAGTCCTCCACTTAGGACGGAGGAATCCCATGCATGGCTACAGACTGGGCACTGACGAGCTAGGCAGCAGTTCTGCAGAAAAGGACCTAGGGGTAACAGTGGATAAGAAGCTGGATATGAGTCAGCAGTGTGCCCTGGTTGCCAAGAAGGCTAATAGCATATTGGGCTGCATTAGTAGGAGCATTGCCAGCAGATCGAGGGAAGTGATTATTCCCCTCTATTCGGCATTGGTGAGGCCACATTTGGAGTATTGTGTCCAGTTTGGGCTTCCCACTACAAAAAGGATGTGGAGAAGTTGGAAAGAGTCCAGCAGAGGGCAACAAAAATGATTAGGGGGCTGGAGTACAAGACTTATGAGGAGAGGCTGAGGGAATTAGGCTTGTTTAGTCTGCAGAAGAGAAAAATGAAGGGGGATTTGATAGCAGCCTTTAACTACCTGAAAGGGGGTTCCAAGGAGGATGAAGCTAGGCTGTTCTCAGTGGTGGCAGATGACAGAACAAGGAGCAATGGTCTCAAGTTGCAGTGGGGAGGTCTAGGTTGGACAGTAGGAGGTCCCCTCCAACTCTATGATTTTATGATCTTAGTGTTGAAAAGGCAGTTGTAGTTTTAATAAATGTTAGCTGATCACAGCTAACAGTTGTTAAAACTACAACTTATCTTGTCTACACTAGGCTTTTAAAAGGTTCAAGACACCTTTTCTCTTAGTGAAGGCAAGGCCTTGGAATTTAGAAAGCACCTTACATTTACACATTGGAAAACAGGCACAAGACTCAGTAACTGAGACATATCTCCTTACACCTCCCCTTTGAATTTGAATCACTGCTTTTAAGGAATCCTAGGTTGAGATAACATGCTTGCTAAGGGGATGGAAGAAAGGAGAGTAGGATAAAAAGCTAACAGGAGAGTATAAGAGCATTTAGGTTACACTTACATCTTTGGCTCATAGATTACATCACCCCAACTCCCTTACCCAATTATCAAGTGGATTAAAAAGAGTCTGAGTTGCGCATCTTGCCTTTTAAATTTGTGGTACTGAATCTCATTTTTATGGACATGTATCTTTCCAAATGAATTTTTTTTTTTAAGTTTATCTCTTTTGTATAGACTTTAACAATTGCACTGAAATTTGTATTTTAAAAAAAAACTTGTTTGGTGCTAGTGACCTTCGCTAAAGCTTGTCTGCTGCTCTTCATCACAGATGCAGCCCCAATTAGTTGTTTTGGGACCTAAATAAAGGCATCGGTTGCAAGATAAGATGTATCTTGTTATTGCTTTGTGCAGTCCAGTTTTAAACAGCCCCAGGAAGGAGCATCCATCACTTTCAAGGGTGACTGTTAGAGGGTGTAACGTATCACTGAAGCAACCCATCATGTCTACATGCAGATATTTCTCTCTATGAAAAATAGACAACCCACACAGACAGCCCAGCAAGTATTAGGGCAACATTTGAAACAGATTTGATTTAAAATGTATTTGTTAAATGAACTCAAAGAACAGAGAACTTGAGTTTTTCCCTCAAGATATTTTCCAGACTTCACTATGTATGACAAGAGTTTGGTATGTATATTTATATTTTTTCATCAATATTTCATCATAAACTTGTTTTTCCTGTTGCTGATGTGTTTCACTAATTTCTGAAGTTATAAATGAACATAGCCATTACAAAAAGTCATTTATTTTTTACTCTAAACATATTAGATATGTACATATATACACATGCAAACAAACGACTTTACATACATAAACAGGTTCAATTGTTAATGCAGTGCAAAAGTTTTTTTAAAAAAGGTACCAGCCAGCCTTTCAAGAACCTTAACAGATCTTTGGTTAAAAATTAAAAAAAAAAAAAAAAAGAAGGGGCGAATGGGTCGATATTTCATAAGTTGGTTAAGCACTAAGAATTTTAACTGTAAGGAGGTTTACTCTTGGCCTATTATCTTGCCCTGTATTTCCAGGTGAACAACAGTGTTGGCAGGAAATAATACAAAAACTGAAAGAATTAAATGGCTAAACGAACTATTTCAAATGGTCCAAGGTTCTGACAAAAATTGGATTCCTTTTAAAGATCTGTTTCAATACAAGCATAATCCTATTTTCTGATCCAGATGTTCTGTTCCCAAACCGTAAAACACTTGTTTTTATTAAATCTTGAAGGACTCATATCCATGTAAACAATGTTCTCTCTTTTCCTGTTTCAGCAAAAGGAAGTTTAAATGCATATTATACACATACTGTGCGAAGAGGTAACTTACCAAGAAGCCGTTCTAAATGGAAAAAAAATAATTAGGACAGTCAACGCTTAACTTGAACTCTTCTTAGTCCCTGAACAACAACCCAAGCTGGAGGAAATGTTCAGATATTAATGGACACACATGGCTAAATGCATGTTCCCTAATATGGATTTTGTGGGCAGGCTTACCCACATTATGGAATTAAGTCTCCCTGCAAATAGTTCCCTGCCAATCCTATTTCCTTTGCAACAAATCTCTACAAGGTGTTTGTCCATTCACCAGACATAGAATCCACTGGGACTTGCACAACCTTGTATTGAGAGATTTTACTGCATTTTTTTGCCTAAAGAATCTTGGATCGGAAGATCCCTCCAGTAGGCAAATCCAATGATTCATTTCATTATGCTTCAACGCAGCATCTTGGACGGTATGTACTCAAGGCAGCTAGACCTCCCACCACGGCTATGCTCTGTTTTTAGTGTGCCAGCTGGATCAGAGCTTGTGCCGGTATGGTCTCCTTGAACTGAAATTCACATCTTCACCTAGCAGTGTAGACCTATCTAAGTGTTCTAGATGCTCAAGTCTATCCAAGACTATCTTTACTCAAATATCTTTAGTGGAGACAAATGCAACACTACCAGGATCAGGGTCCACGTAGAAATCAGATCTTGTCATTAAGGTTTTTCCCTCACAACTTATTGTCCATGTACAAAGTAATGCTCCTATCCCTTTTCCTAGCAGAAACAGCCTTCCCTATATAAGCCAATGCACTGCCACCTGGTTAAGAGGGCCAAGTAGAAAAATCAGACAAGCCAGAGGTCTGATCACCATGTCCTGTAACCTCAGCAAGGCATTAGAGCCTAGTATGGAAATTTGGAAAAGAGATTATTAAAAAAACATGAATTCTTAAGTCATCTTCATGGCTTATTTTCCAATAATACCCTCAATTCATATGAATAGAACATATTACAAATACTTCTAGTCTGAATGTTAGGAAAGGTTTCCCTGACAAAACTGGATTTCTGCCTTGATCACCGTTAAAAACAAATACAAGATTAACCTTAGTGCAGGACCAGACCTTCAGTTGAAGCACATTAAAATCTTACCCGATACAAAACAACCATGATCTGCAAAGTTTTCCCTGACAGTCAACCTAAACATTCCTTTTCCTCAGTTTCGTTCTATTAGGCTTAGTTATGCCTCCTTGCGCCACTAACTTCTCTCTCATCTGACCCAATATCTGATGGACAAACACCAAGAAAAGTCCACCCCTCAGTCACTGCTTAGCAGAGTAACTATCCTCTTTTCTCTTCAAACATCAACACCTCCGCATCCTTTTGGACAGTCTTCTGCGGACATCCTTCAGTTTGTCTGTCTTTGGTACAGATGCCTGGAACTGAATGAAATAATTCTAGGTGTGCTTGCATCCGAGTTGTATAAAGAATTATGATCCTTCTCTGCTCTGAAACATGCCTCACCCCTTCCAGCCTACCATCATAGTGACTTTTTTGCTGTCATATCATCTTGCAATTTCACATCCAATTTACTGTTTCCTATCAATCTAAAGTTTCCTCTGGTCTCTAGGTTGCTCCCCACCCAGTTCCTAATGTTTCATTTTACCCCTTTCCTTTCATATGTATTTTTCATCTTTTAAAAGTTTATTTCCTCCTTGAATTTCAGCTCAATTTTCTTTACAATATGGTGCCTTCCCATTTCCCAAAAACATAGCAAATGATTCTTCTGTTTCACTGTTGTAGTACATGGGACAAGGTACAGCGAAAGGAGTAAGATTTGTGGGTTGTACCACTGAGAACAGCAGACATCAATGCAACATCCAGTCATTTAAATCTTTTATGCACAGATTTATGCATTGGCTGCACATAGCTGCGTTGCACAGGTTGTCAGAAGAAGCTGAAGGTTTCGGTAGCTGGATAGTTAGTTGTTGGGGTTTTTAGCACACAAGGTGTGGGGCTGTGGTTTAAAACATTAGCTGGATATTTCTGCTATCGTAGTTAGCACAGTGAATTAGATACTGACTAACATTTAAATTGGCATCATTAGGTTTTAGAATAAGCAATCCACTGAGATGAATGGAGCAATTCATACCTCTTAGAGCTTGTTTCATGCGGCCTACAGACTCAGGAAGGCAACTCTGCATCAATTTAATCTCTTCACAACCATGAAAGGTAGAAACATTAAGTGAAAGAACAGTTCCTCAGCAACAGGATGAAATTCTACACAATAAATGGAACTTTCATAAAACAGTTAAATGAAAAAAAATTAAGACAGTACATCCACAATATTACACCTAAAAGCTTTCTGAAATTTCTCAGGTTCATGATTCTCCAGTAACCCTCCAAAGATAGCTGCATCAAAATATTAGACATTCTCTACATAGAGACAACTTACTGAAAAAGTATCAAAAGTGTTCACACACATTTTAAATGTCTATATATATATTTCAGCACATTAAATACCAGAATATACAGTCCAGCAGAGGTGGAGTAATTCAGTCCTAATGACTATATTCAAAAGTGCATGCTCATAAATTAACTTTATCATGAGAGCGTCAATGTAAAATAAAGAGAACCTGCTCTCTCTCTCTTTCCAGGATGGGGAATGGATTTCTAATTGCTATTCATGTATCTTTTGAAAGGTGGAAAAACTCACTGGATAGTCACAAAATACATCTTCCAAGCTTATTTATCTGTACAAACCAAGCAAATGCTCATCTGCCCTTTCAAAATAGTGTGATCTTTAACAGGAAAATAAAGGCCACTGGGCTGAAAGATCAGTTATGTGTTTTCTTGGTTTGGTTTATGCAGCTTCAAACTTACTGACAATTTTCCAATGAGCTCACACCTTACCAACAATTAAGATGTACGATTTACTCAAAAGACATTTTATGTCCTTTATGGTTTTTAAAAGGTTCCGTGCCCTTTTCTTTCCTTCAGCACCCTATAGTTCTAGTTCATCTCAGTAGGATCACCCTGAAAATCCCACTAAAAGCATTTTTCCACCAATTACTTGACTAAACTAATTATGATAAACGCCTCCTTAGCTTACATCTGTCAAGCAACTTAAGATCTATAGATGAAAGTGCTAAGTATTGTTATCCACAATTTTAATGTCTCAGTTTTAATGTATTATTTCAATATTTTCTGTCAAACTCCCAGGGCAACACATTGAAATACTGAACTGTTGCAAAGCAAATGAGACAAATGAAAAGAGATTGACTGTCTGGTATTAGTCGAAGAGTACACTGAAGAGATTGAGTACTGAAGATTCCCAATGGCAGTGAGAACCTCCAAGCATTACAAATGCTTGAAAATACAATGCACAGTTGACATTGCAGTACAACTAATCCCCCTGAATGTCTATTTGACACAAATTATAAGAGGGTAGTTTATTTCAAATGGTTTTGTTTCAAAATCTCTCCCTTGGGATAACCATCATTGTACATCTTTAAAATATTCCCCAAATCATTTTTGGCCAGTGTAAATAAATACAAGAGTTTTTAAAATGCGAGTAACGAATCCCACGTTTGTTTTCATACTCCAGAATCAGGCTGTTTCTCCATCAGTTGCCTTGTCAGTATCTGATACGAAGAAAGAGAAGCAACTCCTATGTGAAAGAGTATTTGCCAGATGTTCCTTAATCCATACAAGTAAACGTTGCATAGACAAATGGAGAAAAACAGTACAAATGCCTTCATCTTCCTTGCAGAACTGTGGAACAGGTACAAATAACACTGGAATAGCACCAAAGAGACGGTGTTAGCAACATCAAACTGAATAAATACAGACAAGGATCACATCTTACTATTATGGCACCTCTGAATGGATGCACCTGCCACTAAAATGCATACAAGAAGCTTAAAGCTCTTTTTGAGACGTGTCTATTAGGAGACCATACATCCAACAGAAGTAAATTGATGGCCTCAATCCAGATCCTATTGAATAGTTATCGTATCCACAACAAAAGAAACCCGCCAGCATAACTGGCACCCTTGTTGGTAATCTTGTAAGCATCAGCAAGGATTAAACAATTATGAAAGCTGAACTACGTTCTAAGACTCACATGTGATCCTTACAGGTTAAGGCTGAAGCCCAATGGCAGGGAGATATGAGGCAAACCTATACTTAATTCTGCTGTATCTATCCTGAGCATAAAGGACTTCAGTCTCCAGGGCTAAAGAACCAGGAATTTTATCCCAGAATTCACTTAAATATTAAAAGATATGATTTCTACTAACAAGAGGCTCAGAGCTAGATTTAAAAACAGACAAAATTCTCAGTGCAGATATAGTCCACTAGTTTAGTGTGTTTTAAGTGTCCTCCTGCAGTAGCTGCTCCACATAACAGGGTAGGAACCTACTACGCATGCCAGCTGCAGGAGTTACTTGTTTAGCTCAAGCAGTCAAGAGTCATGCTTCAGCACTGGAAGTCCTAGGTTCAAACCTTGCTGGTGACACAAGTGGGGTTGTTATTTACGCAGCATTTAGCATTGAGTATGATTATGCAGGGTCACTTCATGATGCTGTCCTGCCATAATCTAAGAGGATAAAAGAGCCCAAAACACAATTTTTGTTAGTATTTTCCACACTCAGCCAAGAAGTTGGGAAAGTCAAGACAGAGTTGTTCTATGTAGAAAGGTGAAACTGACCGGGATCAAGTTTTAGGAGCAGATACCTTCACAAAAAAAAACCCCAAAAATCCTCTATGTGAAATACTAGCCCAAAAATAATATAAGGGACTTGATTACATCTCTCGTCATATACATGTACCTCCCTGGGGCAGGTCTCCATCAGTCAGGACCAAGGCTAAGACTTCTGGATCTAAAAGCAGCAGACTCTACTGCTTGAGCTAAGAGACCCAGGCCCTGTTATCGCAAAGCCAGCAGCAGATTCAAATCCCTAAGCGGTCCAGACATTAGAGTAGACAGAGAACCACTATAAACTGCCTCCCCCTTGTTTTGGCAGAATTTAAAATGCGATAAGCTTCAATCACAGTCAATCAAGCCACGCTAGAAGCCATGTGGTGCAAAAAAGGACTAAAGCTAGAATATTTTCTTCTCTTCGATAAATTTCTGAAATTCTGTGATTGGACAAACCCCAATCAGATATTAAAGCTACATTTCATTACCAGTCTAGGTTAACCGAAGATGGGAAATAGTTTTCTAAATATTTCTAGCACATTAATCACCACACAGAAATAAATACTGAAAGTTAAACTTCACTAATGTACATTTTTGCAGTGTGTTCTTTCAAAGAGGTCTGGAGCTGTATTCGCACTTAGAATTCTATCTTTATGCCAATTATAAACACTGACGCAATTCTACTACTTTTTACATTTGCTCAGGTTTTCAGAGGGCAATAATGCACAAGCCTATAACCAAGACCTCAGCTCCTGGAAAAAATACTTCTCTCTCTCTTGGAAACCAGTCATCTCTGTGCCAAGACTCATTTATCACACTGAGCTGCACTGGGCACTTCACAACAAAGATTGCAAAGCTCTCAGAGAAGAGAAGAGAGTTAACGTTAATTAAGAGGTTGCTGTTACCATTTGAAATAATGCAAAAAGAGATAATTATCTGGCAGCTACCTTAAAAGAATGAGGAAGAGGGCTACACATGCTATTAAAGAAACAGATTCTACCCTAGACTAAGGTCATCCTAAAACAGCCTGAAAACAGGACCAACTCCCACAGAGATTTGTCTCTAAGCCAAGTGCAGCAGTGATGTATATAGCACAAGTTATAAATCTTTGAGAGAGTTGTGCCTATTTATACCAGACCTGGTCCACAGATAATATCAAATCACAGTAACATATTTTTGCACTCCATCAAATGCCAGATCAGTGTAAGTTACATTACTTTATCACTTGTAACTGATGTGTAAGTTACACCATTTACATCAGCAATGCCTTTTGCCTACTGACTAGAAGTCAGTTGCAATATCCAACATGATTACAATGCAACAGGATCTTCATATATGACCTCAGGATTGTTTGTCAGCAGAAAGAAAGATGAGATTCTGAACGCAAGAACAATGGTCAAATATAGAGATAGGTGATGAAAGAGCTATTTTGTGAAGTACACAGGTCATTTTAGAT
The DNA here is from genome assembly GCF_026122565.2 of Emydura macquarii macquarii. NCBI lineage: Eukaryota > Metazoa > Chordata > Testudines > Chelidae > Emydura > Emydura macquarii. The sequence goes on from NW_027133217.1 coordinate 2,837,634, forward strand.
AGAAAGACTGAGGCTCAGAAGTCAAGAGATTTATTCAAGACCTCATTGACTCTATGGCAGTTAGAATAAAATTTAGCAGGCCCAGGCTTTGTTTCAGATTCACGAACAATTCTGGTGACTCATTACACATTATGGTAGTGAAAAAATGGGGAAAAAAACACACAGTTTGTGTTATAGTATCTTGAGGACACAGTTTAGAAAAAGTGTGAAAAAGTTATAAAGTAATTAATATAATTAAAATGATTTAAAAGTTTTCCAGTTTGTATGACCGCCTTTTTAAGCAGTTTAAAGAAAACACTGCAATGCAGGAATAGCACAAAGCATATCTATTGCTTTGATAGATCTATCTATTGCTGCTTTGAGGAGTTTACATTTAATTAGTGGTTTACATGGGCGCTACTTTAACCCAGAACAGTTCTTGACATATCTATAAAATGAAGAGGATATATAAACCTACAGCAGGTAGGTTAAGAGGAGTAATTAGTCAATAGATGCACAATGTGTTAAAAGCAGGAAGCCTTCATTTGTAGACATCTGCCCAATGCAGAATTTCACCCAGTAACCAAAGTCAGTGCTTCAAAGTCTCCTATTCTGATCTCTGATCACACTCAACAAATGTTTGTTAGATGCAGAGCGGTAGCTGAAAATGCAGGAAGAGTGCCAGAGCACAATAGCTAAACTTAACATACCTGAAAAATGCAGGCTACAAAAGGTAGGAGAAATGCTATTACATTTCCAATTCCTTCGTGGTCTTCCTGTTGGGGGAAGATGACAAAGAAGAATTTTTAAGCGTTACCGAGTGTTAGTTGATGCAAAGTGCTGCTTGACATTTCAGATAGTACCAAAGTAGAATGATAATGAGTGCTTCTATGGAAGGAAGCAATCAGTCTCAGAATACAAAGCCTGACTGGTGTTAAATCAATATTTGTTGAACAAAATATTGGAAATTGAGATATATACATCAATTTATGCCACAAAATAAGACTGCGAAACACTAAATGATTTAGACCTTAAAAAAAAAAAAAAAGAAAAAAAGAAAGGTACACTTTATGCTGATTCCACAATACATTTTTAATGGTGTAAAATGCACCAGCCAAAGAAACACATGCAATTTATCAAAATATACATTTTAAAATTGGACTATATGTCCACATAAAATTAATCCAGGATGTCAAAAATAAGATTCTTCTCCACCTTTCAAATGAACAACATCACTCCACTCCCCACAGGGGAAAAAAGATTCTGCAACATGCTCTGAAGCTCAAAATTCAGGCTCTGACAGATCAGTGAATAAAGTATATTCATTCATCTGAATAAAGCTCTCTGGATAGATAAAGCATAACTTGAAAAGTTATGATGTGCAATAGCCACCCATGATTGGATACCTGTATAACTCTAATCCTTCTTCCCTGCCCCCACATTACAACTCAAAGTAAATAAAAAGTTACCTGAAAAGAATACTCTGCTAGATGAATTCCTCGAATGAGGTTCAAAGCCCCACACATGATGTTGAGAACGAGAGACAGAATTCCCAAAGGAGTCACAGGTTGCATTCTGTAGGTAGGGGCTTCAGACAATTAAGAACAGTGAGAAACTACTGAAAAAAATTCCAGTTACTTCATTTCTTTTACATAAGGCAACTAAAATTCAGTCTAATTGTAGATATTCAAGGTCTTGTGTACTTGGTGGCAAGATGGACTTCAATTTTGTGGCAAGGCCCCCACCGTTTGCATACTCCATTGCTGAATTTTCAGGGCACCTGGAAATTCTACCACAGCTACAAATAAACGGAATTGATTTTTAATGGACTGCATGATACAATCAATCCATTAGCACTTGCATTATACACATCTGGATATTAAGTGTTACTTATTTAATGCCACACTTAAATTTTCAATTATCAGTGTGCTGCCGATTTTTGTATTGAAGACACTTCACTTCCTTGTCAGCAGAAAAACTGGAGGTTTTCGCATCCAGAAGTCATGGGAGGTGACTTACAGCTCTGGCACTCACAAAACAGTTACAGCTTTTGGCACTGGAGAGGGGAAGTATCTCCTCTTTGCTGCATCTTGTGGGCAGGGATGACTTACACATTAGTGGTAGAAAGGGGCTTTAACTCTTAGGGTGCATCTACACTGCAGAATTATTTCAGTGGTGTGTAGTATACACATGTGCATAGGCTCCCCCCCAGCACAGGTATAAATAGCAGTGTAGACTGACAAGCAAGGATTAAGCCACAAAAGAAAAGACACACCTGAAGAGTGTGGGTATGTACCTGGAGTACAAACTCTGCATGTTTTCTATTGGCTAAGCTGAGCCTTCCACCTACACAACTATTTTTAGCAGTTTAGCATCCCACTGCGGAACCCTTCCCTGCTGCAGGGAAAGGCATCAGCAGCATGGAAAAGGCTCTGGAAGGAGAGAAGGCAGCAGGGAAAAAGGCTCAGCCTTTCCTGACTGCCCCCTCTCCTCTACCAGAGCCTTTCCTCAAGCAGTTGAAGCCTTTCCATGCTGCCTCCCCTCTCTCAGAGACTTTCACGGCAGTGAAAAGCACACCATGTGCACACTGCAGCACACAGCTATAAATACACTACACGCCGCCAAAAGTAGCCTTAGTTCCTGACCCCAGCAAATCTTTGACAACAGCTACATCCACATCCACCAATGATGTTTTAAGCACCTTATCTGCCAGTATTGAGCTTAGACTTCAGAAGAACCACCACCATTGAGATGAGCAGGCTAGTTCATGCCTCAGCTACTGGGCACCAAATTTCTCCTACAACAAGATCCACTAGATGCAAGAAAGAAGAGAAGGGCCATCAGAATCTCCACAATTCTGTTATCCCCAAACTGTGTAGGACAGTAGAGCTTCACATTGCTCCCTCCCCAACCCTATCACACAACCCATGCCTGGGGAAGGAGAGACAGAGGCAGCTAGCACAGGAGGTAGCTCCACTGGCTTTTATGCCAGCTGAGAATTTCTTTCTGGGAGGTCTTGCCTCAGTTTGGCAGCTGCAGCTGGATTCCAGCATCTTTGCATTGCTAAGGTGGCAAAGGGCCTGCAAGCAGGGAAGATAATGTGGACCAGCATTTTATGCTCATTGCAGCTTCAAGAGGATAAGACAAAATAGACAAGATTTTCCTTATACTCATAAGGGCTAGAAACTTATTTATAAAACACATCAACAGAGAGGATAAAATAGCATTTTGCAGCTGCAAAATCATGAAAAACTAGATAAAATACCCAATTAATAAATGTATGCATTACATAATGCAAGCATATTTACACAAACAAAAAATTTTAATTTTGCTAATATCAGACTTAAACACACGAAGGCAAGAAATTAAGAGGCAGTAATTCCTTATTGGAAGGGCTTCAGAACCAGAACTGATCTTACTCCATGCAAAAGACTATTATGTAAATACTTTATAGCACCTTTAATCCAGGTGTCTCAAAATGCTGTAGAAATATTAAACCTCTCCAGGACAGGAGTTTCCATATAGGATAAACAACGAGAGTCCTGTAGCACTTTAAAGACTAACAAATTTAATTTCTGCAGGCATAAGCTTTCATGGGCTGCAAACCACTTTGTCACAGTCTGAATCAGAATCGTCGGCATCTGACAAAGTGGGTTACAGCCCACGAAAGCTTATGCCTGCAGAAATTTGTTAGTCTTTAAGGTGCTACAGGATTCTCTTTTTTTTTGCTGTATACAGGACTAACATGGCTACCCCTCTGGAACTTTTCACCTTTTTTAAAATTATTTATTTAAATAAAGTCTTGTCCTATAACTGAAGTTTCCTTGACCGTGCTAGTTTAAAGCAAGCTTCAATGCTATTTTAATAGAGTGGTGTGAATTAGCTCTAATAAATGGCTATGTAATTAACTCACCTACTATACCCACACATATCCCTGCTTTTAATCTCAGATGCTGCTGTGGCAGCAGCTGCATTAATCTTGTTATGCAATATACAAGCAACATGCAACATTACCGTACACAAATTTCCACTGAAAGCAATGGTGCCGGTATCTCAGTCATTTAAATATGACTTTGCATAATAAACAGCAATGAAATTTAATATGCAAGTTTATCAAGTTTATTTTGTTATACACAGTTTATTGTACATTATCCTTGATGGATTAAGTCTTACTATAATAAGCAATAATGCATATTCCTCCCCCACACAACTTTCCTGAAAAGAACATTATTTCTCTCTATCCTTCCTCTAGCTATCCCTTGGTTGCAAGTTGCCAAGATTCACTTCAGAGCCTGTCAGTGTTTCATTTTAAAACAAACCGGAATTGTCAGTAAGTAATACAAGAGTAATTCTTCCCTGCTTGAAGTAAGCATATCACCACCTTCCAGTCCCCAGTAAGAAACTATGGAAGTAACATATTGAGACTTGCATACGATGAAGAATATAGTTTGGAAAATTTGCAAATTAGAAGTTTTATGTAGGAGGCAATAAGGGCTAATATGGGAGAAAGAGTGGAGATTACTATGTCTCATCTTGTGTGGTTCACTTATCAGTGGGAATTAATCTTTATACCCCAAAACAAAAGTTTTCATTTTATTCCTCTATAAAGTCTTAGGCATTATCCACTCTCAAAAGTTTATTTAGCTGAGGTTAGTCCTGCTTTGAGCAGGGGGTTGGACTAGATGACCTCCTGAGGTCCCTTCAACTCTATGATTCTAAATTGTACCACTTTAACTACACTGAAATAGTTAAGTCAGTACAACCCCTAGTTTGAGTGTGGTTATACTAGTATAAGGGTGCTTATAGTGATATGGCTTGCCTTATTCCCATATTTAAAGAGAATAAACCATGCCAGGATAAGCACCCTTATACCAGTATAACTACACCAACACTAGGAGTAGTACTGATGTAGCTATTTCAGTGGGGTGGGGTGGGAAATCACACCCATAACAGAAATAGTTAAGTCGGTATATAAATTGTGTGGACCAGGCTTTGGGGTTCAGAGTTTGTTCTATGCATATCAGCAGCAGTAAGTACATTTCTCCAGGGAATTACACAATCCTGCAAATCCATTCACTAAGTAATGGGTAGACGTTTTGCTTAAGATTTTTCCAAACTGATACCCTCAACCTATTTAACTGGAGATTGACATTACTGTTTGCTGCAAATTCCGTTCTATTTCCTCAGGACATTGTACAATAGTTGGCTGCCAAGGAGCCATGCAGGGAAGTAAGACTGACAGAGAGCTCCAAATCAATGCATGATCTTTAGCAGCATGAAATTAGACTCAGACATCTACATTTAAAAATAAGTGAGGCATTTTAAATCTGCAAAACATTTGTGTTAAGATCTCACCTTAATAAAACACAATGATGCTTTAAATATGACCTGTAAAGCTGTTCCACTGTGCATACAGAAGACTATTGGTGTTCATGTGGAAGAACACAATGCTGCATAGTTTATTAGCGTGTTTACCAGACAATTAAGGCAAGAGGTTTTTCCATTTCAAAGTACTATTTTTGTTTCTGTCTAAGATGGAAATGCTCTCTCCACTCCACATGGACTATTTACAACATTTCTTAAGTGCCCAGTTCCTTCCAGAACTTCACCTGCTAGATTAACTCCTATTTTGATGGTGTGTAACTTTCTAATGAGACAATGGCATCCAAACTGATAAAGGGAACAAGTGCTAGCAAGAACTGGGTTCAAGCACTGTTCTTTAGCATGGAGCAAAAGGTGTAGAGTAATTCAGGAGTAGATGGCTACACTACACTCCCCTTTCCTACATTAGAAATAGGGAGTCAGCAGACTGTGTCACAACATGGTTACAAAGTGCAGACCGAAACTAACCACCTCCCTGTGATGAGACTAAAGCCTTGGACAGTCCAAGTTTTTATCTGTCTACGACAACATGATTAGGTCCTCTCTACACTATATCTTTTAACTTTATTGTTGTAACCAGTTCCCCAGCCTTGTGTTATAACCAAGTTCCCTGACTAGTATAGCTGTAGTATAGATATATCTTAGAAGGAAACTAAGGCTCTAACAACCAAATTTTGGAGGCAGTAGAATGGGATTCAGCTGCTGCTTCTGTTAATGATGGAAAATGAAAGACTGAGATACAGACAAAAGCCAGAAAAGCTGAGTCAAGCAGAAATACACAGATGAGACTGAAAATGGTTCTTAAAATAAGGATGGAACAACGTGCAAGAGTATCTGGATTAGACCACTGAAAAAAGCCAGAGGCACAAACTCAGATGGAAAATGGAAGAATAAAGAGTATTGAGGTTATGACCACTGAAAACGTATTTCTGATAATTTGTTCAGGCCTAATTTAAAAATGTTTACTGGTCCTGAAAGTACCTGGACTGGTTCAAAGTATTTCTAAGCCTGGAAGGTCATAAGATATTGTCTCTTCACGTGTGGTTCTGAAAATTGACTACAAATATAACCTGCCAATCAAATCTGCTTGTTTATAAATAAAACAATGGCATGTGTTAGCCCTACAGATTCACGTTGAAATAGGCAAGTCAAGCTGAGTTCTGACTGGCCCGTGACCAACAATTTCATTTTGTTGGAGATCCATAAACTGCAGAAGAATCCAGCTCACTGGCATTAAATACTGCCATAGGATAACAGGACTGAATAACAGTCATTTGTTTTATTCAGTAAATTAAGATACTCTAGATACATATGGGGAACAGACTTAAGTAAGAAGATACCATTTTTACAGCAATTTTGCAGAGTAAGATTATACTTTAAAATGTGTCAACTTGTTTTTCAGCATTTGTTATACAATGTTAGCTTTGTGAAAGCACTCAATATGATGTATATGTAGATGTTTTTTATAACTGTAAGGTATGGTTAATTCTGGGTTTTATGTACAGCAACTTTAAACGTAAGCGGTTATCTTGCCTACATATTGGGGAAGAAAGGAAGAGGCAGTTCTGTGAAACAATTCAAGATGGTCTTAAGTGAGACACTCTTCTTGTCTCAGATTGTCAAATATCTCAGAGATATTTTTTCCTTGAATCCTTTTCTTCCTTAAGCTAAATTAAGTCTTCTAGACTGGAAGTATATTTTTGGGTCTTTGTTTATGGAACACAACATGATATAATGAAGCTCTTCGTCTTGAAGAAAATTAAAGCCTCAGCTTGCTAAAATTCAGGGCAATGTGCAATTTGTAATTCCAGTTATAACAAACTTCCCCAGAGAAAATGATTTATGGTTAAAAACAAACTACTATAAGTACTTCATTAAAAGATAGTTCTATTATGTATCAGCCATAACACAGGGATTTATGTCCTCTTCATCATGATGAAAAAGCTGGCCTTGAACAAGAACTATTTGTCTGTGGTTTATAAATGTTAACGTCGGCTTCTCATTTCAGAAAAAACTGGGATTTGTAACTATTCATCATCATAGGTTAAAAAACAGTGATCAGAAGAAACCTGTACTGCTGACATAAAACTTTGTATGCCAATAACTTACCAGACCCCACATGCACCTGTGTGTGCCCATTAATCATCCCATTCATCAGCTCTGTATCCTCCAGTTTCAGAAGCACAGGAGGATGGAACTTCAGCTCTTCTTGAATTTTCTCCAAGCTGTTCATCTGAGAGCAGCTTGTGTAGTTGAAATGGTATTTCACTTTCTGAATAACATTATCTGTAAGAGAGTATCAAGAAATGCTTTAATTAAAATATTGGATTGTTAATGAACTAATTAATATCCCTGACCTTCTTACCCCATTTGTTTAATCTTAATGGTATCATAGCTAAAATGTTATTGTTTACTGTTTGGGGCAAATACACAATAAATAGAAAGCAAAGTAAAGTACTTACCACACTTCTGGGTGCTGTAACTAACTCTCACCCCACATATGCTTAAAACACAGCTTTACACTGCATAGTAAATGTGACCTAACCATGGCTTAACCAAGTCTATAAATCACAATGAAGCCTTGAATGGCGTTAGGTCCCATCTACTCTGCAAGACAAAATTATGTTTTAATGGTGACAGGGATTTCATTTTTGCAGTACAAGATGAGACCTACAATTTAAACTGTGCTAGTAGCAACAGTGTCTCTGACAGGGATTTTCTTGAGACTTGCGCTACAAATCACTCAGATAAAATCTAACTATGGAATACTTATAACAACATTCTTATACAAAAATAACCTTCTCCACACATTTGATTCAAGTTGCCAAACACTAAAACTACAAATTACATTATCATCTCAGTAACAATCACCCACATTTCCAGAGCTGGTGTTCCCCTTTGTGGATATTGCTAACTGTTCTCTAGCCTAGCTTATTTGCTTATGTCTATGCTATGAAGGGCGTGTTTTTTGTTACATTACTTTTTTTAATAACCATGAGTAATGAAGCAAATTAAATGCAGAAGTGTATTTATAAAAAGAGATCTGGTTTTTAAGTCAAGTAAAAAAATCTTATCTTAAAGGCACTACATCCAAACAGTAAGTTACAACTTACCATTTAGGTTTCTGGCAGCACCTACTGAACATCAAATGTATAGGAAAATCTACAACAGCAAGACTACAGAATGCACAGAAGTGCTTTATGATCCACAGTACACAGCATTAGGCAAGGATAGGGGATTTCAAGCAACAACTACTGGGAACACATTAGCATTGCAACAGGCCAACAGTTACAAAGATTCACTAGTAAGGCAATAGAGTTCAAATCTTGCAATTTATTCAGAGCAACTTAGATTCAGGAGAATGCATAAAAGATCATGCAACAGCATGGAAGGTAACAAAAAGGGTAATCGCATGAAAGAGAGAGGGAGGACCATGATACTGAAAATAAATAATGCGAAGAACCCAAACTTTTGCATTTTGTTTTTTGCATTTTTTGCTTTCTTAGTACATGGTACTAGTACACCTTTTGTACAACTTTTGCATTCTTAGTACATGGCCAATGTGTGATTAAAATAAGTGAGAAATCCCTAGCCAAAACGCAGCAGCAAAAAACTCAAATTTCAACAGATTTATGATTAAATTAGAATGTGACTTGCAACCAGTTCACTCACAATGCAAGAATTGTTGCATATCATAGTTTCCCTAGGGACATCTCTTTCTTCTAAGCAGGAGAATCTAAACTCTTGTTCAGAGCTGGATGGTAGTGTATTAACACACTCCAGCACCCTACCTCTGACAGGGAATAGACTTTCACTTAAAGGGAAATGCAACTAATCCTATAGAGCTAGTCATTCTTCCAGAGATGTGAGGTTCCCAAGGGACAGCAGCTGATAGGCTGGAAAAGCCATTTATTTATGTCAGGAATCAGAGGTGAGAGAGAGCACCCTGTATGATCACAAAGTGTTGCATGAACCTAAGCTATGTGAGAAGTGAAACTGTCTACCATGCTGACCTGCATCATCTCATTGTTTTCTGTGCTCACCCTGTCTTTCTCCCATCTTCTTGTCTTATACTTAGATTGTAAACGCTTCAGCGCAGGGACTGTCTTTTTGTTCTGTGCCAGATGCTGTACAAACACAACAGGGCTCTGGTCTACGACTGAGAATCCTAAGAAATACCACAATAATCTACTGTTTCATATTATTATAGGAATTTTTTTCCTACACTGTTCTCCTGCCACATAAAGCCACCTTGTATGATCAGGCATTAACATGGCTCCTCATCATTAACAACCTGTACAAAGGATCTAACAGTAAGAGAGTAAAGCTACAAACCAAATTCAAGAAAAGCATAGGGTCTGGAAGCCAAGCTTATGCTCGTAGTGTCATATGAGGCAGCAAATTCCCATTGGAGCTCCTCAAGGAAGCAAAATGCCATGGCGGTCGGGTAACTGCTGGAGCAGATCACCATGAAGGCAATGTCCCCAGAAGAATGAAAACTGAAAAGAAAACATTCATTCTAAGTTACAAGAAAAAAGTAGAAGAGTTATGCTGGACATCAACATTAGACTGCATGGTCTGTTAAAAATATTTGATCTCGGATGCATTAGTTGGGAAAACATACTGGAGGAGAATCATCTGGTTTTCATCCCAGCTGTAGTTCTGTTTAAATATATGCCAATATCTGTATACAGCAGCCTTTTCTCATTGGCCATTTATTTATAGCCTTTACCCCCATACCCGTTTATGGTCCCTTCCCTACAAAAGGCACTAGATCTAAAGTCATCACTCCTCTGGCAATGCTGAAGATTAAACATGGCATGAATTTCATGCCTTGTAACACTGGCTTCGAAAGACTACCAATTAAAACTCGAATCTTTCCTTTCTCAATTCATTAATTCAATCTAAGTTCATAGCCCTCCTCCACACCACAAAAATAATTACACACATACATACAATTAAAGCTCAGGTCTCCAATAACCAGCCTTTACAACCTCTAGCCAGGAGTGCAATCTCAAATGTGAGCTCTGATCACTTATGAAATAAAATCCAATTAATTTAGATTATACAAAATGGAATAATCCATTAATATTCCCTTTTGTGAGGTTCCAGAACATGAGATTTATATTTTTCTTACATATAAAGCTATGCTCTTTTTCTAGCAGATGTTAATCTTTAGGTTTTAGACAATAAGTCCCTGTGCACAAAACGAGAAAGTATTTGTCTGTAAAACCGATTCCTCAATTTCTTGTCCAATCTACAATTTTTAAGTTTTGTAAGGCACTATTTCTTGCACCTGCCAGGGGAATTTTTGATGTTTCTCAGGTCTTATTGAACTGCTAGATATCTAGTTGCATCCTCTGCCTCTTTATCTGGAGATATTATGGCAGAGGTCTCACCAGTTCTTCTACCACAAGTAGGATTTTCAGAAGTGCCAAGTGAAGTTGTGCAAGACACTCACTGAAAATCCATTGTTGTAAGTCTGAGCCAAATGGCCCAGTTCACAGTGTGATTTCTGATCCTAAGCAGCACTTCAAATTTGTGCATAAAACTGGCACTATTTTAAAAAGTGATTTTTCAACATATAACTCTTGCTGTAATAAGTAGGAATTGCAAGGCTGTGGTGCAAATCAAAATACTGGATAATCACAGGTCCCATCAAGGAATGTTGATAGCAATTTAAAATTCAGAAACATGGGATGAGATTTTCATAAGTGCCTAACGGAGCTGGGCACACAAAGATTGTTCCAATGGAGGTAGTGCAGTGAAAAGAAAAATATGGATCATTATGTAAACTAAGAGAACAACATATGGGCTGCTAAACAGAGATGAGGAATTTTGTAACGTGTGGTCAGGACTAGAATCCTTGAAGTATTATTTCTCAGACATGGGCATTCACCAGTTTGGATGGCTCGCATGGGTCAGACATGCTGATTCATCCACAATACAGATGGCTTTGTTTCTTCCCCTTCATCTGAGTTCTGTCCTGTACTGAGACCAAGCAGCCACCACATGTTAACTTTCATTCATGAATGACCTGGGCTGGTTCTTAAGCCTAAGAAAAAAGTAGCTACCCACAATTCAATAGGAAGGAAAATTTGATCATCAAGAGGCCTGAGTTATCTTGCAAGCCAAGATAAGTGGAGTGGGGAGGGGGGAGATGAAGAGCCTACTAAAACCATTTTAAAATCCAATTTAAGAGTGTTCTCTGGTAGGGTTATTTTTATTTGTATTATTTTTGTCTTGACAAGATACCTTTAAATTGTACATTAAAAAGGCAAATACTGACATCACTGTGAAGGAGGAATCTGAGATTAGAGAAAAGTCATCTAGATGTTAGTTATGTCTGTTTTAGAAATGCTTACGAAAGGAAGTTTCATAAAGAGGTGGGAACACCAACATAGGGGAGGGGAAAGGGAGAAGAGATGCAGATTGGAAGCAAAAAGATAAGAGGAAATTAGTAGTAAAGATAATATAACAAAATGATAATGCAAACAAACACTCATTTTCACATAATGCTGAAAGTTCATGTTATACCTGTAGCATATGTTCAAGGTGCAGTTATATTACATGATGTTTAAAAAAAAAAAAAAAGCCTCACCATAGCCAACCCCTAAAGTTAATTAAACCCAGCAGGATAAACATTTTTGTTAAGTTAGGACCAAATGAATGTTGTAGCTTACTGTATGCTGAAGTCACGTCCTTTTGCTGTGCCTCGATCAGGATACTGTGTAAGAATTAAGGATAATGCCTTTAGTCTCTTCCTACATTCCAGAAAGTCCTGGTTGAGATGAAAATCTGTGGAGGCTGAAAGTGGAAGTCCGTCCCTCACCCTCACCACGCAGGCAAAAAGGATCATGGACATCCTCCACAAGAGTATTCATGAGGACAACCTGGAAATAAATGTATTAAATTGAGATTTCATCCATTTACATAACCACCTAATAATCAAGAACGTATTGTGTCAAAGCATAAATTTAACTCTTTTACTGCTGCTTCTCAACAAAACTTCTTGTACTGCCATCATCTTTTAGAGATGATCTAAGCGTTTCTTGGTTTTTTTGCTTTTTTAAAATGGAATTGTCGCTGTTTCTGCTTCTTGTTGACATATAAAGATGGTCTGAAAAATTCTTTCCCTGAAAGAATTTATCAATGTCTTCTTGATGGCTTTTTACTTTAGAAATATCAGGAACATTGGAAGAAATTTTCAAAGACAAAAATAGCAGTTGGACACCTAACTCCCACTGACTAGCTGTCATTTCACTAGTCCTCCTGTCAGTCATCTAATGGTATATCTATACAACAAATGATGGTATGATTGCCGTGCAGGTACACATACCAGTGCAGTTTTAATCTAGCTGGTGTGGGTAACCGTGTTGTGGTGCGAGCTTCACCACAGGCTAGCCACCCCAGTGCAAGCCCACCAGGGATTCTAGGTACATACTTGGGCTGCTGGCCCTCCATGTTGTCACATATTCACTGCTATTACTCACACTAATTACATTAAAACCCATGCTGCAACCACACCCTAATCTGTAGTTCGGACACACCCCTATTGTTGCAGACAACTCTGGAATTCCTTATGTAAAAAACCAAACAGGAAATGAGGCTTTTGTTTATAATCTTTCAGGACTTCTTTATATATTATATAAAAATCAAAAGAGGGGACAGCAGTTCATGTTGAGAGTACATAAACGCTCAATCAGAGTCAAAATTACACTGTATAAGCATGGGGTTTGGCATGCTGAACTAGCCGCCATATCAAAAAAGACTAAGACCCCTAATTACACATAATTCCATTTTTTTTTGTTCTGTTATGAAACCGGACAGCCAGAGGGAGCAAATCTTCCATTCTTAAAATTGTGCTGGCATTTGTGATATCACCATTATATTTATCAGAACTACGAAGTAAAAAGAAAGAAAGAGCCACGTAGGGTTTGGCATGCCATTAAAAAGAGAAAAATAGTCAGCATTTGCTAACTTGAAGGACACCACAAAATTGCGGCTTTTGAGCTTCTAAAATGGAGTGTAAAAAAAGTTAAAGCAGTTAATGGTTCTTGACATTATTTGTTTCACAGTTTGTATTTAAAATGACTGATCTTGTAAAAAAATATTAAACTAAGTCCAAAAATAATTACACTTTAGTAAGCATTTGTTTAACAATTACTCCCATTCCACTGATAAACAAGATACACAAGAGTGAAACGTCACACTGATCTTTAATTTGCTCTGGTAATATCAATGTAAAAAAAAACAACAGAGCAAACACACACGAACTTTAACCTACTGAAAAAAATTTGTTGATTCAGAAGAAGTATAAATATTAGCATTGTTAACTTTCAACTGAGATCAGCTCCTCAAAGCTGCAAAGTTCATTCAGTCACTGGGTACTATTGCTAACAGATTAAGAGGAATTTAACTGTGTTTCAGATGTATATAAAATAATGAATTGTATAGATGAGGTGCATCAGACACTCCTATTTACTCTCTTGCAATAGAAGAGCAAGGGGACACTCAAAAAAATGGAAAGACAACAAGTTTAAAACATATAAAAACAAGAATCCTTTTAATACAACATATAATTAACCTGTGGAACTCTTTGCCTCAATAAACCAGTGATACCAAGATTTTAGGATTCAAAAAGGGATTAGACATTTGTATGAATACACAGAACACAGATCGATACATTAGCCAGCATGAACCACTATTCGTTATTTGAAAGGAATTGTGTACTTTTAAAAGCATCTCCTCATGAGAAGAAGAGACAGACTTATGTATTCTTCACTGATAGGGGTTTTCGTAAATCTGGTAGGTACCTGATTACAAGAGAGGTCAATGCTAATGTCACCCCAAAACATACTTGGCAAAGCTTGAAAAGATTGAACTTACATGTTCCACACTTCTATCATATACAGAGCGGCCACAGCTCGTCATCAAAACACTGCAGCAACCAGACCCATCTACAACTTCAAACTACAACTTCAAACTAGGCTCCTTTTGCAGGCTCCTTCCATCTACTCTGCCTCAGTTTTTCTGCTCTCACTTTCACCTGTGTTTTGTTCCAAACTGCCCCATAGTCATAGAAAGCCTTTCAAAAACCTGTTTCCCAAGCCACCTCCCTTCTGCTTGTTTAAATTATCATTGCACGTATTCACTTGCAGATGACAGGGTAAAGTTAGTTCATGAGAGATTAATGGATTCATCAGGATGTGCACATGCCTGAGTAACTGCACAATCTTATTACTCTAATCCTTGTCCTCTCTCTCCTCTTCCCCACTCCCCTTTTCTGTCAGTGGGAATTTAGGCCCCAATCCAGCCATTGGATGGATCTGTATAGCAGACCCCTATGCCTATGCAGAGCCCAATTGGAGCCTCACTAAAGCCAACTACAGTACATCAACTACAGGCAGAGATCTGGTTGAGAAATTGAAGCCTGGTAATATAACATATTTGGTCCAGGGATGAGGTCATTACAATTTCTGTTAAGCACCTCTCATACATTTTGGTGCTCAAAATTAGAAAAGCAATAACATGCTCACAGTATTTTCATTTATCTGACCCCTCTATACTATGCTGAAACATACTGAATAAAAATATTTTGCCTGTCCTACATATGATCAGTAAAGACTGGTCAGAGCATCACAAACTTTTTTTAAAGGGGCAGTTTCAATAGAGTAGGTGGGAACATTTAATACACTTGTACATCTAACAACATTTCAGAGATAGGCTTTTTAACTTAACACTCATTTAAAGATGAGTAGGTGTATTGTGTATGACTGAATTAAACATTTACTGTAGTATTATTAACACCTCCTAAACATGTAAATTACAGCCCCCATTAATAAAACTGGCCATACATTTTCTAAATTGCAAAATATGAAAAAAAATTTAAGGGAAAACATATCCACCCAAAAGGCTCCAAGCACAGAAGCAGAAAGTTGTCTGGCTGTCCTTTTAAAAATATTGTTCTTTGTTTTAACCAAAGAATTCCTCTATTGTTGAAAACGTTTGTCCTTATTTACTCAGAATGGGATGGTTGGCAGCACTGAGGAAGCTGTCTTGACTCAAGCATCTGTTCTCCTTCTCATTGCTCATTTGTCACCTTTCTCCTATGGAAAAAGCCACATATAGCCACACAATTTCAGCCCACTGATTTACTAACATCCAATTACTGGGCCAAGTTCTGCCCTTGGCCAGACCTACACAATCCCACTGAAGACCATGGGAGATCCGGTAAAAGTTACATCACTGCTCAGGAAGGCTTTAGAGGAAGTGGCTGTGCATTTGATTAAAATTTGTGTTTTGCTACATGTAATGCACCTCTGATCTCTTTTTCAAATGGACCAAACACCCACAGCTCCCACTACCTACAGCGGGAGCTGTGGGTGCTCAAAATCTCTCCATGTCTATTAGGGTATGAAAGAGGCACAGAACTGTCTAAACAAACAAAAAGTATGCAGCTACATCAGTATTTAACAGAGCTGCAGATCACATGCGGATATTTAGCCTCAGCCAATAAAAGAAATAAAAATAAAGGGGATGAGAGGGTGTACGGGTAGTAGCAGGAAAGAGGCCTTTGTCTTTTCTGTGGGAGCACTTATCCTAAGTGGATTGTACCTGCCACACCTGAAGAGTCTGTCTTTCCTTACACTTTGACAACACTTGTATGTAGTGTAATTATAGCCGACTGAGTCCCAGAATACTAGAGAGACAAAGCAGGCAAGGTAATATCTTTTATTGGATCACCTTTTGTTTGAGACACAAGCTTTCGAGCCACACAGAGCTCTTCTTCAGGTCTGGGAAAGGAACTCACAGTGTCACAGCGAAATGTAAGGTGGAACAGATTGTTTATCAAATAGATAGCACAAATGCACCAAGAAACCAATGACAGACCTCAATGATTGTGTCATCCTCGGGACAGACAATCTAAAATTCCTCATAGATTTCCGCCACAACTTCAACAACCATCACCAATCCTTTAAACTCTCTCTGGAACACTGCCACACCAGCATTAGCTTCCTGGACACCACAATCAGCTTCAGCGATGGAACCCTACAGACAACCACCTACAAGAAACACACAGATCTTCATAGATTCAATAACCACCCCAAACACACCAAGAAATGTTATCTACAGGCAGGCACTCATATACCACAGAATATGCTACGAGGAGAAAAGGTACAAATCCCAGACTAACACATTTAAAGCCTCCTTCACCAAACAAGGACACTCCACCAGAGAAGTATATCACATCATGCAATGGGCCACCTGAATACCCCAAGAGAACCTACTTCAATACAGAAATAAAATGCCCTCTGACCACACACCCCTAGTGTGACCTACCACCCCACACCATATTGGATATCATCAAACAACCACAACCTATACTTGATAGGAACCCCATCCTGAAAGAAATCTTTTCAGAACCCCCACTACTGGCTTTCAAACAATCCCCCAGCCTCTCCAAGCTCATCATCAGAAACAAGTTCCCCACAGACCAGGACACACCAACACAAAACAGCACCAGACACTGCTAGAACAGATGCAAAACCTGCAGGCATATCTCCACTGCTACAATGATCAACACCCCCCTCCCCCAACACATCTTTCAAGATCCATGAATCCTACACATACGTATCACAAGTGATATACCTCATCCAGTGCACTAAATGCCTCAACAACTATGTCAGGGGCGGCCAACCAGTCAGAAACGAAGAGCCAAAAAAAAAAAAAACTATAGATACGGCAAAGAGCCCCATTTACCTTACCCTCTGCCAAAAATTCGTGCTGATCCATCAATTTCGGGGGCAGCTTGTCAATTTCACTTTGGCACCCCATACAATGCACAGAGCAAAGAGCAGTGAAAAGCAAAGAGCCGCATGCAACTCGCGAGCCGCATTTGTATGAGCAAAGAGCCACATGCGGCTTGCAAGCCGCGGGTTGGCCACCCCTGAACTATGTGGATGAAACCAGACAATATCACTATGCTCTCAAATGAACTCACACAAGAACATGATAAAAGACAAAAACACCCTATCATCTGTGGGTGAACACTTTTCATACAGTGATCACTCTATAGCTGATCTATCAGTCCTCATCCTCAAAGGAAACCTGCACAACACTTTCAAAAGACAAGCCTGGGAGCTTAAATTCATTACTCTGCCAGACATCAAAAATCAAGGACTGAACACATACTGGATTTATGGTTTATTACAACAATCTGTAATCTACTAACCCTCCTTTTTGTCCTATGACTGCAGAGGTGTTAACAGGACACTCCACCTTAAATGGTCCCTTACAATATGTGCTAACTACTTACGCTAAACAATATGTTCCACCTTGCATTTTGCTGCGTCACTTGGAGTTCCTTTCACAGACCAAAAGCTGTGTGGCTCAAAAGCTCATCTCTCTCACTAACAGAAATTGGTCCAATAAAAGATATTCCCTCACTCACCTTGTCTCTCTAACACTGTTACAATCTGTCATACAGATAAAGTCTTGTTGACTTGAATTACATACGGACTAGTCTCCCAAAGCATCCAGCAACTACATGGATTGAACCCTTCACCTGCCCCCTTTCCCACGATCATGCCTACATTGTGAACAAGAACAAAAACTGTTCTCACAGCATAGGAAGAGCTGAATTTCAGACCTAGCAGGATTTTTGCACAGTTTGGGAGCACAATTCAATCTCATCCACAAACCACATCTTCAAGACAACAGAGGCATGTAGTGCTGTACCCAAGTGCCCCAACATAGTAGTTTTTATAACAGGGGTAGCCAACTGGCAGACCGCAGGCCAAATCCAGACCACCAGATGCTTTTGAATGAAACCCAAAATCTTTTTATTTACTTATTTTCTCTGGAGTCTGAACCTTGACTATACTTTGATAAAAAATAATTTACTACCCCGTTTTATAATAATAAACAGGATCTAGTGCCCAACACACAGCCCGCTCATTACATGTTACTCCAGCAGCGAACTGTCAATAAGATCATCTCTTGGGTGCACATCCCAGTGTTGCCAACTCTCACGATTTTGTCATAAGTCTTATGGAAGTTATTGCTTTCCTTAAAGCCCCAGCTTCTGGAGTTAAGTTGATATGTGATGATTTCAGCCTTCATTCTTAAAGAAAGAGCAAGTTTCTAGCCCCCATGGCTGTGGAGAAAGGTTCAAAATATGACCCCCAGTGCACCGTAAAGACTCAAAACGCAGAAAGCAAATAGAAAATCACAAATCTATTATTTTTATATAATCTCTTGATTTTAAAGCCAATCCTTATGATTTTTGGTGAGCCTGACTCATGATTTGTGAACTTTTTGGGTTGGCAATATTGACTCTGCATCACCAACACTTCTTCCAAGAGAGACAAGACAAAACCCATTAAACTGAACAACCACATGTCCCCATCAACCCTCATCCCCAACACTTTGTATGCAGGCTAATGTCCAACCCTTTTAAATTAAACCCTCAACTCACCCAAATCCTCATTAAAGAAGCCTCTGGCCACTCATCCCAATAAACTCCATCACCCCTGAACAGCCTGTCCCCACTGAATGTTCTCACCCTCCTCCCCCCAACTACCCCCTTTCCATCAACCCCAACCCACCACATTGAGTCCCTTCCTGCAGCCACCCCATAAGTGTCCAAATACCCCCAGCCTGTCTCCCTAGGAGCCCCAACCACCAGCCTGCCCCCCCTCACCAATCTCCCCATACCCCTGCCCACCACTCTGCCCCCCACCCTCCTCAGCTACTCCACCCGACTCCCCGCCCCCCCCACCAGCCCGTCCCCCAGCACCAGCTTGCCCCATCCTCTTCAGCCCCCCCCTCAGCGCCCCACACTCCCCCGCAACCAGCCTGCCCCACACCCTCTTCAGCCTCCCGTTAGCCTCCTCCACAGGCCCTCACCACCAGCCTGTCTCCCCATACCAGCCCCCAACCTGCCTGCCCCTTGCCCTCCTCAGCATCACCCCCACTAGCCTGCCCCCCCTCCTCCTCCTCAGCATCGCCCCCACTAGCCTGCCCCCTACCCCCCTCCTCCTCCTCCTCAGCATCGCCCCCCACTAGCCTGCCCCCTCCTCCTCCTCCTCAGCATCGCCCCCCCCCCCACTAGCCTGCCCCCTGCCTGCCCGCCCCCCACTAGCCTGCCCTTCACCCCCAGCCCGCCCCGCGCCCCCTCAGCCCGCCCCCTACGCACTTACCGTTCCCCGCCCCGGGCCCTGTCAGCCGCCAGCAGCAGGCGGGAGGCAACCCCACAACAACCCACCCCGCCCCTTCCTCCCGCCCACCGAGACGGCACGGCAGCTAGAGAGTCCGCCCGGCCCCAGAGCATGCCGGGAACGCAGGGAGCCCCTCCCCGGGAGCTCGAGCTCTCAAAGGGCCGGTCAACTGCGCTACTAGCGCCTCGCCCGGCCGCGCGTGCGGGGCAGTAACGGCTCTTCGCATCGCCTCAGCGCGCCGGGCCGGTAGCGGTAGGAGCCCAGCGGCCCGGCGTCAGGCCCCACCCCCAGCAGCGCGGCACTGGCGGGCCAAGGCCATTTCCCGGCGGCCCAGCGAGCTCCTGGCGGCGGGGGCAGCAGGACGAACCGAGCGCGGCAGGTCAGAGTCCCGCCGAGGTGCAGAGCTGAGCCGGCCCCTTGAGGTGGCTGCTGAGAAACGGGCGCCGCTGTTACCGGCAGATCGAGGCGTGGGATGCCCGGTGCCCCGGGCTGTGAGCTCTGGCAGCTTCGGGCACGAACCTGAACAAGCCTGGACCCCGGCTTCGGCGGGAGCGAGCCCGGGAAAGGCCAAGGCAGCCACCCTCTGAGCTGACACCGCCCGGGGCTGGGCACGGGGGACGTGGGGAAAACTCCCTTCTTGACCGTTTTGTTAGAGCCTTGTTCGCTCTGATCTCCTGGGCAGGTCCCAATTTCTGAGGAGACCTGAAAACAAGGAGGGTCCTGGAGCACTCTAAAGACTAACACATTTAATGTCTGCAGGCAGAAGCTTTCCAGGGCTGCAACCCACTTCCTCAGATGTTAGGAATAGAAATCAGATAGGAGGTGTGTGTATATACACATACATACACACACACACACACCCCATGGGAGGTAACAACAATGGGGAATAGGCCTCAACTACTCTAACCGAATGGAGTTTGCTTTCATCCACCTTCCCCATTGTTGTTACTTCCCTTGGCTATGTATATATACGTCTCCTCTGTGATTTCTGTTCCTTAAGTCTGATGAAAGCCCATGAAAGCTTATGCCTGAAGAAATTAAATTTGTTAGTCTTTAAAGTGCTACAGGACTCCCGTTGTTTTTGCTGTATACAGACTAACAGAGCTACCCCTCTGGAACTCTTCTTCAACATGAGGAGACCTGGTTACAATAGGGTTGTTCCTCTGCCATGGTTAAAATCAATTGAATCATCTTGTGCAGATACAACCTTATCGTATTTTAAACATATCCCTCCATCAAACTAGAGCTATGGGAATAATTGCATTTTTCAGGTTGCTGGCAACTCAAAAAAATTGTTTTGGGGCAGCTGGAAAACAAATCCCCCCAGAAGTTTTGGTGAATCAAAAAATTTTAGTCATTTTGGGTCACACAAACGTTTGTTTTTGAGAGAGCTTTTTTACATTTTGTGGGGTTTTTTTAAACAAAAAATTGAAGGACGTTCCAAAATGAAAAGTCATTTGACCCCCAAAAAAACCCCAAAACGTTGTTTTGAAAATGTCAAAGTGTTTTGATGTTGTAGTGAAAAAATGAGATGAACAGTTCAGTGAAATGGGTACAAATTCATGAAACATTTTGGTGTTGCCAAATCCTCATTTTTTACTAAAAAGTTTTGAATGAAAAAATTCGCCTAGCTCTAACTAGAACTCTGTGCAGGTCAGTAGTCCAGAGGAATACTTTAGAAAGTCTTTCTCCCCAAGGATCTCTGGGACAACGACAGGGATATGGTGGCCTTTGATCCCAACTGGAGCATGTCCTGCTGCAATCTTGTATCAGGAGCAGTGGGCCAGAGAAGCAGAGGTAATCAGTGAGGTCTTTGATAGAAGACCGATCATCAGAAGTGTCGAGACTTGGACTCCAAGACAAAGGCAAAACAGTCTGGCCAGGGCAGATTCTTCCTATTCTTAGGGCAGGAAATCTGTAACACAGTTGGAACTAGCAGACTCAGAATGCTATATACTGCATCACCTAAACTCTTCATGTGTCAATTCATTGCGGGTGTCAAAAAAAATTTTTTTTTTTTTTTTAAATCACTGAAGATGACAAATCAAGCACTTTTATATGGGGCTTAGTGACGTTTTGGGTCATGAAAATTGCCTCCTACCATCCATTGGTGCTGTTTAAATGAGATTATTTAAAGAGCAAAGTTAAGAATCCCTGTAAGTGAACGTAATATGATGGAAAAATGACATTATTCCCTGACTGATAATGACAGTGTAAAATATTAGGAATAATCTTGCCCTATTAAAGTCAGTGGGCAGGATCAAAGCCCCTACTCCAGTCAGTCATTGCTCAGGCAATTCTCTTATTGACACCAGTGGGCCAAATCCTGAGACCTGTTGGGTACCTATGACTCCCAGTGGGAGTAATGAAAGGCACAGGGGCTCAGGAGCTCCCTGGATTTGTGCCCTGTTGGGTGGTTTACCCAAATCAGGACTGTGTAAAAACTGTAAAATAATATGAACTTGGATTGTTGAATTTGAGCTGATGTATAATTATTATTGAAGTGCTGACACTCTCTGTGCTTAAAGAAAATCTGCTGTTGCCAATTCTAATTGATAACAATTTTATCAATCACCAGATGCATCAAGTAATCATTGGTTGACAACTATCCTTCCAGTGATGTTCTGACAATTCTCATTTCCACATCAAACATGTCACCCCCATGGGCCAACTTCACTCTAGGTTTACAGTCTGAAAGCAACTAATTCCAATCTCGTTTCATGTTTCCCTCATCCTTTGATTTACAAAAAATATTGACCTTAGAAAAATGTATGTAATAGATCTCTTTTACAGCAGTGTGTCAATTCTATTCCAAACAACCAACTCCTTTATCCATGTACAGAGCAATTTTATTCCTGGAAGAAACAGAGCAGGATTTCCAGGATATTTTGTATATGTTTTTCTAAAATGGTACTACACTGCATTTGTGTGTGATAGAGAAGGCAATAAATACCTCAGTAGGCCAAGTCTTCAAATCAGCCAGAGTGACACTCACTCCCATCTAAGCTGCATTGGGCCCAAAGTGTTTCCAAGTCTATGTTTATCTAGTGCATTGGAAATAATAGTTAACATGGATTATTGGCCTGACTCAAGTAGTCATCTTCTGTGTACTACATTATCCTTTAATATGAATGTTTTCCAACTGCCAACACATAGGTGCCAACTTTGGGGGTGTCCGGGGGCCCCAGCACCCAGTGGGATGGTCGGGGTGATTAGCTGTTGGCAGAGTGTGCTGATCAGGTATTTCATCCACAGCCTGTGGCTGCAGTTTGTCTTGCCCCACCCATCTGGCCAGTGATAAGCTGTTTGATTTAATTAGGTTAAATCAATCAGCTGTGAATTGTTTCCCCTGGTGGGGCTTCTTTGCTCTGGCAGGGCAGGGCTGAGTCATTCTGACCCAAATCCCTGTGTTCCACCTCTGGCAGCCTCAGGGTGGCATCCAGCTGGGGGGGGGGAAAACCAACTCTCAAGCCATGCATCTCCTCTCCCACACACACACCCATCCCATAACAAAAGGAAAAAGCACCTTAAGGGGTTAGACTGGTCACAGTGCTGGGTGTTAGCAGACAGCACCACTAGTCCTGTGAGGGTTGGGGCCACCTCGCCTGCAGTGTCTCCCCTTCTCCTACCTGCATTAATTTATGCCTCCCTTGGTGATGGCATGTGTGTGGCTGCCAGGCAGCAGGTAAGTCTCAGAGGGAGCCTGGCTAGGCTAGGGCTGGGAGTGGGGAAGTGGTTTGAGGCCCCTGGCTGGAAAATTAGGCACCCCAAGCCCCAGCAGCAGACCTCCCATGAGTCCTACCTGAAGGGACATGCAGGGGAAGTCCCAGACCAGAGCCCCAGCAGAAGCAGGCCAGGGGGAAGCCCCAAAGCAGGGCGGGCACAGGCAACCGATGAGTGATGCCATGCCACTGGTAGAGCTGGGGCTAGGACTCCCTGCCACTATGCCAGGTGGGTGAGAGCCACTAAATCCACAGGGACCAGGGCCAAAATCAGGGAGAGTGGCTGGCACAGCCTGATGCCAGTGGCAGGTAGTCCTGATCCTGTCGCCCAGGACCCTCCACCACCCTGCAGTCCAGATCCTGCGCTGCCACCCATGGACTCCCCCCTCCTCGGGCAGTCCTGCTCCTGATCTTGCCCTGAACACCGGCAGCAGGGTCAGAATCGGGATGGTAGGAGGACTCGTGTTCCAGCACAGCCTGCGGCCTCCTGAACCTATCTCCCATGGACTGCCCTCCCCATCCCCTCCGCAGTCCCGATCCTGCCCTGCCACCCATGTATCCCCTCACCGTCTCAGGGGCAGGATGGGGACTGCTGGGGGGGGCTTCTGCCCAGCAGGGAAGCACCTGCCCTATGGGATGGGCCTGCTAGGGCATGGGACTTCAGCCCTGTGGTGGGGTGGTAGGGCTATAGGCTTCTGCCCCATAAGAGGCTCCTGCTAGAGCTCAGGGCTTCAGCCCTGCAGGGAGGAGGGGGGTCTCAGGGCTTCTGCACTCCCCATGGGGTAGAAGCCCCAAGCCCCACCACCGTGCCACAGGGCTAAAGCCTCGAGGCTCAGCAGGCGCGCCCTGGCTCTCAGACATCTGAAGATTGTTGTATGCGGCTCAGAGGATTAGTAAGTTTGGCCACCCCTGATATAGGTGGCAATCCCTGCTCTGGGTCCATACTGAACCAATGCCCCAGGGAGGCGTTAGAGGGCGCTGTGCTACTGGAAATGGCAGGTGGTTTTTTTATTTATTTATTTATTTTTGGATGAAAACATAAAACCAATATCCCCATCACTTGTGGTCATTAAAGATCACACAGCACTTTATTCCAGAAGAGGGATGTTAACCCAATGCCCTTGTCATAGTCCAAAATGGGGTTGCACTCTTCCTAAAATGTGACTGTTTCAACTGGCTATGGCATTCATAGAAACATAGAAGATATGGGTTGGAAGGGAGGTCATGTAGTCCAACCCCCTGTTCAAAGCAGGATCAACCCCAACTAAATCATCCCAGCCAGGGAAACTTGTGGAATAAGGATAATCAATAGAACACATTAATACCAGGGTACAAAATATATAGGAATGATAGTAGGTCGTGCTGGTGAAAGAAAGCATAAAGTAAAACTTTTAAATTAATCAAACTGTGCCATAGAATCTCTATGGCTAGAAATTCCATCCTTGAACAATAAGAGTATAGTATCAGGAATATACTCTCTGCCACCTCACCAGGAAATGCTCAAGGAAATTAGAGAGTCTACAAAGGCAGACAATGTAGTAATAATAATGGGGGATTTCAACGATCCTCATAGTGTTACCCAGAAGGGATTCAAAGTCATTAATGGTCTCTAGAAATTATATCTTTCTTGGAGTAGCTTGTCCTGGAGCACACAAAGGGAGAGGCAATTCTTGATTTAGTCCTAGTTGAAGCACAGCATTTGGTCCAAGAGGTTAATATAGCTGAACCGCTTGGTAATAGTGACCATGATGTAATTAAATTTAATGTCCTGGGGGTTGGGGGGAAATGTCAAAATAACCTATCACAGTAGCATTTATCTTCAAAAAGGGGACTGACAACAATGAGGAAGCTAGTTAAACAGAAATTAAAAAGGAACAGTCACAAGAGTGAAATGCCTGCAAGCTGCATGGAAACTATTTAATAAAAACATAGAGGCTGAAACGAAATGTATACTCCAAATTAAAAAAAAAAAATGAAATTTTTAAAAAGCAGTAAGAGGACCAAAAATGCCACCATGGGTAAATAGAGTAAAAGAGATGGTTAGAGGCAAAAAGACATCCTTTAAAAATTGGAAGTCAAATCCTAGTGAGGAAAATAGAAAGGAGCATAAATTTTGGCAAGTCAAGTGTAAAAGTATAAAGCAGGCCAAGAAAGTTTGTGCCTTTAGGTAGCTGTTCTTCAAATTCTAACAGCAAAAATTGTTTTAAGTACCTCAGAAGCAAGACACCTGCCAAACAATCAGTGGGGCCTCTGGCAGGCTGAGGGAGCGCTCAAGAAAGACAAAGGCATTGTGAAGAAGCTAAATGAATTCTTTGCACTGATCTTCACTGCAGAATATGTGGAGGAAAGGCATTTGCTTTAGGTAACAAGTCTGAGGAACTGTCCCAGATTGAGGTGTCAGTAGGAGGTTCTGGAACAAATTGATAAATTTAAACTTTAATAAATCACCAGGACCAGATGGTCTTTACCCAAGAGTTCTGGAGAAACTCAGTTATGAAATTGGAGAACTACAAACTGTGATATGTACTCTATTGCTTAAAAATCAGGCTCTGTAACAGATGACTGGAGGGTAGCTAATGTAGTGCTTATTTTCAAATAAGACTTCAAAGGTGACCCTGGCAATTACAAAATGGTAAGCCTAACTTCAGTCCCAGGCATATTTGTTGAAACTAGAATAGAGTCAGACACACAGATGAAAATGATATGTTGGCAAGGAGTCAACCCAGCTTTTGTAAAGGGAAATCATGCCTCACTAATCTATTAGAGTTCTTTGAGGGTGTCAACTAGCATATGGATAAGGGTGGATGCAGGGTACTTAGACTTTCAGAAAGCTTTTGACAAAGTCCTTCAATAAAGGCTTTTAAGCAAAGTAAACAGTCATGGGATAGAAGGAAAAGTTCTCTCATGGATCAGTAAATGGTTAAAAGATAGGAAACAAAGGATAGTAATAAATGGTCAGTTTTCACAGTGGAGAAAAGTAAACAACATCCCCCCAGGATCTGTAATGGGACCAGTGCTGTTCAACTTTCATAAATGATCTGGAAAGGAGTGTGAACAGCAAAGTGGCAAAATTTGCAGATGACACAAAGTTACTTAAAATAGTTAAGTCCAAAGCTGACTGCAAAGAGATCTCACTAAACTGGGTAACGAAATGAGAGATGAAAGTCAATGTTGATAAGTACAAAGTAACACACATTGGAAAACATAATCTCAACTATTCATACAAAACGGGATATAAATTAGCTCTTACCACTCAAGAAAACATCTGAGTTAGGGTTAGCTGTTACCACACATCTCTGAAAACATCTGCTCAATCTGCGGTGGCAGTCAAAAAGCTCACAGAATGTTAGGAACCGTTAGGAAAAGAATAGATAATAAGATAGAAAATATCATAATGCCACAATATAAATCCATGGTAAACCTTGAATACTGTGCAAAGTTCTTGTCGCCCCATCTCCTAGGACTCTATTAACCCCTTAGAGGACAGTGTGGGGCCAACACCCTATCACACATACCCCCCTCAAGCCTGCAACCATCAGGGATAGCGAGGTCTCCTGCTCTGTGTTGCTCTGAGATGCCCCTGCAGGTTACTCCTCTTTCCCTCAGTTTTGCTCAACTTTTCCCTCTGCCCTTAGTCAGGCCTGCTCTGCCACTACTAGTTTCACTTGCCGTTCCTGCTGAGCACCTAACACCCCTTCCTTCAGGGTCTGGGTCCCCACTGTCACCTGTTCTGCTTCAGTCTCAGTTCTCTTGTCTGTCTGGGCCCTGTCCATCCCAGACATCTTATCTACCACCCCCTGCTAAGTGTGGGAGATGGCTTCCTGCCAGGCCCACAGTCATCACTGACACGTCTATCCTGACAGTTCCTGACCTAGCTTGATTCTCAGGCACCTCTTTCCTACCCTGCCTTCCCGCAAGGGGCAGTGCCTTTTTATATGGCCCTCCTCATGGCATCGAAAGCAAACCCTTTGTATCTCCTTGGCTATGGGACTCCCATTGTCCTTCCCTTGCTCTGCCCTTTCCCCTGGGCTAGCCTTGACCCTGCAACTCATATACAGGCACTCCTGTAGATGCCCGTTGACCACAGGGGCAACGTGTCCATCCCCTCACTGTCCTCCTCACAGATGGGACTCTCGTGGGCTTTCTCTTCGTCCTGCAGTCTGGGTCAGGCTCCTGTCCCCCATCCCAATAGGGGCACTGCCTCCTCCAGGGTTCCTGTTGCCCACAGGCATAACACGGCCCTATCCCAGCCACTGGTCTCCTGGCCTGGTGCCTTGCTTCCCCTCTCGCTCTCTGCAGCTTCTAGTGACTTCTTCCCACAGGAACTTGAATATATACAGCTGCTGGTCAGCTAGCTGTGCCCTAGAGGCCTGCAAGGACTCCTGTGCCTCCCACTGTCTCTGCTGGGTTTTGAGTTCCTGCAACTGCAGGGCCTGAACACCCTTTCCGCAGGGGCACTGACTCAGGAGTCCCGGCTCAGGGAGGGCACAAGAACCCTCAGCAAAGAAGGCCTCTGCATACTCTGGCTCCATTGTCTCCACCTTCAGTGTCTCTCAAATCCCTGTGACAGGCAGTCATCCCCACAGTCCTCTGTCCTCCCCTTACGTTAGGGGTGACCATGTACCTGCATTCTCCAAGTGAGTTAGCTCCACTCACCATGCTGGAGCCTCCTGCTTGCTGTCTTGGGGATTAGCTCCAGAGGTCAGTGTGCACCCTCCCGCCAGTGCCTTACCCTCCATCACTTCTGCTCCCAGACCCACACCACTCCAACGACCGCAGCATCCTCTTCAACTCCTCAGTACATTTCCCTGGGCTACTTCCTCATGGCCACAGCACCTACTTTGCCCTCAACTCAGGGCCTCCAGGCACGGCTCTGTCCAGAGTGCTAGCTTCCTCCTGCCTCCAAGGCACCCCATGCTTCCTCCTTCAGCACCAGGCAATAACTGACCCTTCCCTTCCCCGCAGCTCTTCTTATATGGGCCCTCCTGGCCCTGATTGGCTGTTCCTCTCAGCCCCTCTCTAATTGGCTGTCTCCTGCGCAGCTTCCCTAGCGCTCTATTCATTTCTTACAGGCCAGTGTGGGGCCAACACCCCATCACAAACACTGACAGCCAGAAACCAGGAGTGGAAGATGGTGTGGATCACTCCAAAATTGCCCTGATCTGTACACTTCCCCTGAAGCTCTGTACTGGCCATTGTCGAAGAGTGGATACCGGGTAAGATGGACCAGTATGGCAGCTCTTATGTTCTTATTTCTCTCTTTTTTTTTTTTAAAGGGCACCTGTTTGATGGTCCTTGTGGGCACAGAACATTAGAACAAGTGGCTAGAAGATGGCTTAACAGACAGAGTTCAGGTGAGATTGTCAAAAATGAGCGATAAATACCTTTATCACATGGATGTCACTTCCATATATTAGGTAGGTAAATAGGTAGTAGACATGAAAAATTTCCAATGTATCACAGCATGTCAGGCCTCAATCCCATAAAGACTTGCACACATGCTTAATATTATGCACTGGGAATAGTTCTGTTGAAGTCACTGGGACTACTCACAGTGTGTAAAGTTAAGCATAGGTGTAAGTCTTAGCGGAATTAGAGCCTAATTCTATGTCTTTCATTAATGTCATGATGTTGAAAGTGTGCATTACCTACCCTACCTAATATGTTTTGCTGATGTTCTGCTAGTAATGATGGAAAAGGTGGATGATTCATAGATTCTAAGGCCAGAAAGGACCACTGTGATCATGTGGTTTGACTGCCCAAAGGAGGAGGGGGTAAATTCAGGATCTGGGTCTTCAATAGGTGTTTGAGCAGCTCCCATTTTTCTTTTCCATGCTGCCACTTGGGACATCCAGAGCTAAGACTATCGTAAGAAAAAGGATTAAAACTCTGGGATCATGCACACATTGATGCAGGAGACAGTTGTTGAGTGCTGTGTTCTGACAAAAAAGCACACACACTGAGGGCAATATCTGATCACATTACAATGATCATCATTTTTGGTAACATGCACATCACTATTACGCCCCAAAACATCATTGGAAATGTTACCAGATTAAATCTAAAACAAGGACCCCTCCCTCAGTCAATGTGAATCCGCCCCCCCAGCTGTACCTAATCACCGGGATGGATAATTAATAACACTCCAATTAATATGACACAAATAACCCTTTATTTATAGTCCCATGAAACAACAGATAAACTCAGGACCAAGTAAAAATAGAACAAATCCCAGTAATTAACCTTCCCTTTGTCAAATATAGTCCTTGGATGGTAACTTTACCATTATTCTTCGTCAGGATAGACGCAGGCTAACGACTGATGGCAACAGGATCAACCCCGATGGAGACAGGAACCATGGACGGGAAAGATGCTGCAAGGATGGAACACGGTGGACGCAGCTAGGTAAATAGGGATCTCTTCTTTCTTCCTTCTCAGTGAACAGGAACAATAGACGGACGTGCGCTCTTGGCTGCCACTCAGATGGACAGCACCAGGGTGCTCTGCTGCTGACCGTATATATCCTGTGGTTGCTAAGCAAATTTGACCTGCCCCTCCTGCCAAAAGGTTAAAATGGTGGGAACAGACCTATGAAGGGCCTCCAATATGGTGTCTCTGTTGTTTCCCAAACAAAATGGCTGCGACCATTAGAAACAAACCACAAAATAAAGAAGCTGGAGCCATATATTTTCCACATTCTGGGGATTGGCAGATGGACTTGTTAATCTGTTGAATAGCCATTTTTTGTTATTATTTTTATAGCTACCAAAAGTCTTTTAAGTGCTTTACGGAACACAAAGGAAGACACAATCCTTGCCCCAAAGCTTTTCAACCTAAGGCCTCGATCCTGCATACACTTAGAAACTCACTCAACTTTATTTATTGGAGTCGCCCCCAGAAGTTAATGGATCCATTCAAAGACAGAATATAGTTACTTACATGCATAAGCATTTAAAGGATCGGGGATAATTTTTGACAGGATGCAACAAGTGGAGTTAATAAGCTATGTAGTTGCTCGCTTCCAGCCTGTGCATGCCTCAATAGATCAACTGAAAGTAATAAAATAATTATTAATATTAAATATATGCTGACTCTTCTTGCATAAATGGATTTTTCGTTTTCTGGATTTACCCTGACTGTTTCCATAAGCCTGTTCCTCAGGCTGTCACAACATACACATTATTTAAATCCTGCTGTTGCAAAGCCTATACAACTTTCATATCCAGGATATTTTGTGAATCTCTCTCATATCTGATTTAATGACAAATTATTTGTCCCATTGACACAGGGTGTCTCCTTACAGGCTCATTCCCCATCTCCTTCCCCGTTTTACCTAGTGGTTGTTTCAAGAGAAAGTTAGGGATTCCATCTACCTGATTTGGAAAGACATACTAATCAGTTGACCACATGAATATTCATCTTGTACCAATGTAAAGGTATAGATAGATTGGATCAGATCCATGGTCCATATAGTCCTATATCCTGTCTCCCAACAGTGGCCAGTACCAAATGCTTCAGAGGTTATCCACAGTAGGCAGATGCAGAATAACCTGTCCCCCATGAAGGACTCATTCTAACTCCTTTTTCATTCCTAAACAATAGCAAACCCAGACACTCTCTGTGCTCCCTATTTGTGTTCTCTCACTTCCCATGTAACATTTTAAGAATAGATGCACACCACCTGCATCAGCTGAATTCTCAGATCACTCCCTTATTTTTAACCCTCTACTGCATCTCATTTACACTAGGCCCCTGAGCAGATCATCCGTTTGGAATACTTTTAGCAGCTGTGAGCACTGTATGCAATACATTTTAAAAATGCAGACTTATGTGAGCAATGACCCAGCCATAGTTTCTACTCATATTCATCATGACTTGGATCACCCAGTTAAAAAAAATGTTATTTCGTTTGTGAACACAATGCCATACGAAAGAGAACAAAGGAAACATAACAACATATAGAAATAGTCGCTTTCCAGCATAGATCCAACTGCTCTCTTCCCCATCTGACAGCGGCAAAGTCCTCTGATCTAGGGCTAAAGGACTAAATCCAGTTCTTCAACTGCTTGACTCTTTTGCAGGTGTTTGACTCCCAGCCAGAAATCATGTCATTTGTCATTTATCTGCAGCAGTAAATTACATTGTTCTGTGCCCTTCATTTGTAAAAACAAACAGGGTTCCCTGGCAGTCTAAGTGAACATAAGTTATGTTATATTTACCAGCGTGGTCAACTGCGGTATAAGCAATCAAGCATGCTATGTCAGTTAGTTTTATCAGAGTCAACAAGCATTCATATTGTTTTTAGGAAGCTTTGTGGGTGAGTTAGTCTGAATAAATCTTTAGTCAGCTGACATCTAGGGATCTCTATGGTTTATCTGAAGTAGCATGAAGAATGTGTCTCATTCTTTTCCCCTTAAAACCTCAAGATTTTTCCTAGGTGTTTTGAGGCATCTCTCAGCAGAGGAATGGCCCAATGAGCAATGAGTTCAGTGGACAAACGTGCATAAACCTTTGCAAGATCGGGCTCAAAAAAGTGCATTTTAATTTTCTGCTATGATTTCCCTCCCAAGCTCTCTCCGTCTAGACAATGCTAGAGACACAGGTTATTGAGCTCAGTGCAAGGGTAATTGGGTGAAATTCTACACCCTGTGTTATACAGGAGCTTAGACTAGATAGTGTCAGGAATAAGGACTTGTAGCTGCACCTGCTCAGTCCTGGGGCAGTCTATGAACACAGCTGAGCCACAGCATGGCCACCTGATTGACTATGGAAGTCAACAAGCCTGTTCTTAAGCTCACAGCAGCAACTGACCTCTAGCTGCTCAACACTTATGCCTGCAGTTGTGATTGCTCCTGTGCCTGCCCTGCTTCCAGCGCAGCCTATCCTCCCTACTTATTAGTTTCTTGACTCTGGCTCTGACCACTAGGCCTGGCTCCTACCCCAACTGGCAGGCTTGACTTCTGCTCCAACCACTGGGCATGACTGCCCACAGCATGGTTCATGACACATGGTGCCGTCTGGCCTTAAATCTAAGGTGCTGGCACTTTTGCTTCTTTCACACTTCTCTGACTATTATTGCTTCCTCTTCTGGCTTTTTAGAAGGCCTAAAGCATGTACAATTTCTGCTACTTATTTTGTACTATAATAATTAAAAGCGGGTTGCAATGACCTTGGTTCCCAGGCATCAGAGTGTCCCCTCGGCACTGTTAGATAATGTATAAAGACATTCATTTAGCAGGGAGGTTCTTTATCTGTCTCCTCTACAGCCCAGAAGAATCTCTCACTTGGTTTCAGAAAGCTGTCTGTTTCTAATGTTAACCTTCCTCCATCTGGACTCAGGGCACTTTGTTCCCACTAATCTCCAGTAAGACTCAAATTGGTGGCCCTAATAGTAGACAAACACAGTATTACGCAGAGCTTTGTATAATAAGAAGAATATAAGACTTTACACTCATTTAGCACCTTCCTAAGGGATCTTAGCACTTAGATCTCATGGAGAGAAACAATTTCACCTGCCACTCAAATGCAGTCTCGTCTGTAATGCAACAGTGCACAAAAAACAATACTGTAGGACTAGACGTGGAAAAAAAAAAAACATGTCCAGTTAAAATTGCAGAGGGAACTTCAACAGAATGTAGTTACTCTAATCAGAATCTGGCAAGGAAACCAGAACAAACATCCCTATCTGGCTGGGGCTATTGACGAACACAATCATTCATTAACTCGTGCATCCCATCTGAAAGCTGGCACTTCCAGATGCACAACTCCCCTAATACCATGGTGGGGTACTGCTCCAGTACAGACTCAGTGAAAAGAGCATCTCCCAGCTGAAATCACCAACACCACTTTCTGAGTTTCCCGGAGGTTTTCCTTACAAGCAACATCCTTGTTTAGCTTGTAGAAGCTAACAAAGTCCCTGCCTAAGCTGGAATAGCTCTAAATAATAGAAGAAAGTATGAGCCTTTCATTCAAGTGATTTGATGCAGGGGAAAGACAAAATCCTCTTGCGGCCTTTTATCTACATTTCACTCAAGAATCGATGAGTGATGCTTTTAACTGAAGCATCGCAGGAAGTAAACACATGCACAGGCTGTCACATAAACCCATGGGTCTTTTCAATAGCAGTTCAGCAAACTAAAAGATTAATTTTGCAAAGTACTATGTGCCCTCAACTCCCACTGAAGTAACCCCTTGAAGGAAAAGGCCTTAGTTTAACAATTACAATTGCCTCTCTGGCTGATCAGCTGAATTGCAGTCCAGTTTACAGCTACAGTTAGTTACCCTTATGAAACAGATGCTTTGAAATAGGTGTCTGAAGGTTAGACAGGGC
Organism: Emydura macquarii macquarii; assembly: GCF_026122565.2. Lineage (NCBI taxonomy): Eukaryota > Metazoa > Chordata > Testudines > Chelidae > Emydura > Emydura macquarii. The sequence continues at coordinate 2,871,269 of NW_027133217.1, forward strand.
TCCAGCTGTTAGGGAGAGAGAAGACAGGAGGTTACAATCCAGTGTTGCCAGTTCACAATTTTATCGCGAGTCTTGCAATAGTTGGTGTTTTACTTAAAGATCCCAGAGTCATGCAATTAAAAAAGAAAACCTCAACTTTCATTTTGAAAAATAAGTAAGACTCTAGCCATCAGGGCAGTGGACTAAAGCTTGAAAATTTGAATCCTAAATGTTCAAAACCAGAAGTGAAATAAACCCCCCTGCCAGCATTTTATTATCGTTAAAGTTTCATGATTTTTAAGCCAATCTCATGATTTTCTGGAGCCTGGCTCATGAATTTTTAACACTTGGGGTGGTCAACATTGCAACTGTACATTGTGAAAGGGTATGCACAGTTCAGGTGACTCATCTCCTCTCCTACACTAATCAGTTTGCCACCTTCTTTACTGGAGCAAAAAAGGAGTGGCTTTATAGCAGGTTTTATCACCTTCACAAAATGACATGTCTTAATAAGAAGACAAGAAAGGAACTGGTTCCTGGGAACTATGCAAATGTTGCCCACAAATATTCTAGCAAATGAGTTTCCTGGTACGAATGCTTATGGAATCAGCAATCGGAGATTATGCACAGAGGATGTAAGTTTCATGGCTCAAGACTCTCCACATCGCTTAAGCCCTATATAAGGGAGAGATATAAGGGAGATCTGCCTTCTAAGTGGCCACAGAGGGAAACCTGCACACCCTCTGCATGCTGCAGAAATGTTCTACATGCCCACCCCCAACAGAAGGCCACTTTGTGGGTACTAGGCTGGGATGGGCCAAGGAAGTGGCTGCAAATCTACACTTACATAGATAAAGCAGCCCCAGCCCCACATGCAAACATGCAGTTCCCGTGAGCTGGAACAGCATTGGGGGACTCCTCAGTCTTCCTGCACAGAGCCCAGGTATTTGGGACTAATGCAAGTGGAGTCAGTTTCAGCCAGCAAATGACATCTGAACTGGAAACTGTAAGTGTTTGTGCCAGAAATAGGATTCTGAGAATTCAGGTCATCCAATCACGATGCAGACCCAGTACCTTCTGACCTATGTGTCCAGTCAAAACTAACCAACCCCATTCAGTGTTTGAATATCAAACACCGACAATGAGCTGTTCATGAACAAAATACAGACTGAGTCTGATTGGGAGAAAGGTTTCAGCAAATCATTTCAAATAACATATCAAAAGGGGGGGGGATTGCAAAACCCCACAGATAGAAAAAGTAGATAAATCAGTTGAATTCAGCATTTGCTTTGCTCTAACTTTTCCATGTGCTGCCGAATTATCACATCTCACATTATGTTTTTACATTAGCTTTGAAGTTTTCCCACTTGTGGTGCTTATTCAGCACTCTTCTACTGAGCAGTTTGTTCCCTAAGGATGCTGCTAACGTGCACAATCATTTGTTTACCCCTTTATTTTGCTGTAACTGGGACAAAGAAATGGTGTGCAGGGAGAAGTTTTTAGTGTGTCTGTGGCACAGCACAGTTCCAGTTCAACAAATACAAAGAATCGGAAGACCTTCTCTAACAGTGAGCATCGTCATGCAGCTGTCTAGAGATGAATCTCCTGTGGAGGGAGCCTTTAAGGGAACAGAATGATTGATGTAGTGCTCTGGTAAAGGACAGAGTGGGAAGAAACTGGCAGGGTAAATCAGAAGAAGAGGATACAAAGTGTGGTATAGGTGGATGTTGTTTTAGCAGGTGAGCAATTTTATTTAGTACATTTGGTGGAGATTATGGGACATGTTCTTCTGCCATTTCTATTGCAGTAGGAATATGACCTAATGGCATGGCACCTGCCTTCATCAGCAAGGAATCTGGTCTCTCATCAACTCCAAGAGGATGAGTCCTATTTGGGAAACATCTGAACGTGAACAAATAATGGGCCTGATCCAATGACTAATGAAGTTGATGGAAAGATTCCAGATGACCTCAATGGGTGTTGATCGAAACTTTGGCCAGGATGTTTAGATCAGTCTTAGCCATGTCAACATCTGATTCAAAAAACATATCTGAAACCTGCTACTTTTGTACTGAGTGCAGTTTGGCCTGATCTACAGATGCTGGCTAATGATGTTCAAGCTCAGTTTAAAAGAATGTGGGGAAAACATTTTCTAGTTCAGCCAAGGAACACAATTTCCTGGCTTCCTCCTACAAATATATTCACTGGCTAGATTATTTAAAGTTAGACTTTTTTTCATGCAGGGGAAAGCTTTTTATCTTAGACTTGGTACGGCAAACATGTCTCCCACTCCTAAAATAAATGTATATGACTTAGAAGTTGGTGAAGATTCTGCAGGAAAAAGATATTGTAACATGTTTAGAATATGTTACTAAGGCTTTGGGACATGGTTCACTTGATCAAATAAATAACAAATGAAACACTGCAGAGGCAAAGCCATTGCATTCACCTTCAGGATATATACAGTCTGATATTTGTATTGATCTTTTCTTTATTTTTATTGCTGTTCCGCCATTATATCACTCAGACCACACCTCTAGTGACATTAGGTTTTACAGATCTAGCTATATAGCATGATACCAGTTGACACTAATAACTGCATGGCTGAATTTCCACATGGTTTGCTCTTTAATTCCCCCGTTGGCACTTCATTTATTACTGGTAATAGTAAAAAGTCTATTTATTTATTATTCCTCTCACAAGGACCAGGCGGTACTTTCAGATAAATGTTTTCCAGTATTAAGCAGCACAACCAAAACTAACTGACTGTAGAGGACTATAACACATCTAATTTCCCAGTTGATCTACATTCCCCTTTACAAAATAGCAGCATTTATCTTTATTTGATTGACAGAGGCATGCTACTCAATCGGAATACCTTTCCCAAGTGTATGCAGAAGGCACAGGTTATCTTCAGGTGGGGACAGCTCTGGGTTTATACTTGGAGCCACTGGTCCTCTTATTGATGCTACAGAAATAATTATAGCCAAATAAAGGATCCAAGCCGAGGAATATTTTTCACTCATTACCACCTGTATTGTGATAAACCCTAGGGTTATTAACATATGGTTCAGGCCAATTTCTGTCCTCAGTTACACCAATATATGTCTGGATTTATACTAAGGAAACTGAAGGTCCCTTGCAATATCAAAGGTCCAGTCCTGCTCCCTATGGGGCAAATCCTGATCCCTCTGAAGTCAAAGGGAGTTTTGTCATTAACTTCAGTGGCAGCAGAATTGGATCTACATGCACAGTGCACAGAAAATAATTCATTTTTAAAATTAGAAACCTCATTACTCTCTTTGAAAATTGCCTCTGTACTTTAATTTGATTAAAGTGAAAGATGATGTATCTCCTGCATTAGAAAATGGAATTCTATGTAAAAAGGATGTTTGCAATAGATTTTAAAGGCCAAAGCAGTTCTCACTCATTTATAACAACAAATGCAATCAGCTGAAGAGGCATGCCAGCACTGATTTCAATATCTTTGGAATTATTAGCATTGCTCTGTGCTGGAACAAACCTTTAGAAGCCCAGACTACACTTCAGATGATAACTCTTATATTGGTTGCATATATTTTGGGATCTAGAATTTACAGTGTCAAATAAATACCAGTCATCTTATTTGCATCTTCATATTTAGATTTTATTTTTAGCTCCTGCTTAATCATCAGACAAATGGTTCCTATGCAGGGACATAAACAAAGGTTCTCACTAGATCATGCTGACAGGTTTATGTGTTTCTGCCTACAAAGATCTCTTAGTGTCGAATTAAGTGTGGTCGAGGCTTCTGAACTCCCTGAACGAGTATTTTGCTGTTGCTGAAGAGTATAGAAATTGTCATTCGCAAACAGATCAATGCAGTAAGTGTCCTGTCTCTCACAATGGCCAATGCTGAATGATTCAGAGGACCCTATAGCCACCTGTACACATACTTTCTCAATCTAATTGTTCACAATGGAGGAGAACAGGTACATGTACACACGCACACACACTTGGCATCTAGTTATTCACTCCTGAACAATGGAGGAGAACACGCTTTCTCTCACATACACATTGAATCTAATTGTTTGCTCACAAGCAACGGGGGAAGAACACATTCACACACACACACGCTCACTCTGAATCTAATTGTTCATTCCCAAACAATGGAGGAGAATTTCTTTGTGGTCCCAACTGATCATAATTTTTTGCAAGTCTTATTCATATTATTAATAATAATACTTATTATTATAACTACTACTGTCAAAGGGTTGCACACTTCGTTGCTTCTGTAGGCTGAGATCACTGCACATGCTATGGGCCTCTTGTATTCCTCCATGCCCCCCACAAGCTCTCTGTCTGCTACCCTCCCCTCCCTCTCTAGTTCAGAGGCTCCCTGCAACTCTACCCAGCATCCTTCATGCCAGGGGCATGTATGTGTCTCCCCCATCACGCACCATTGTTGTTGTTATTTCTTTTATTTCTGTCTAGGAATAAGACATTCTGGTGGCAACATTTTAAACTCTCTTGGTAGGATGGGCAGAACTAAGATGGGGCAGGGTATATTATGCTGGGAGGTATTGATGGCTGACATCAAATTGTTCTTTGATCTGTGGGTAATTACAGCCATTTATTTATTTATTGCAGTAGTGCCAGTCAGACTCTATGAATCAATGAATGTATAAGGTCAGTAGGATCTAATAGGTCACTTAGTCTGACCTCCTGTCTCTCACAGGCTATTAACTTTTACCCAGTCACCCCTCTGTTGAGCCTAATAATTTGTGTTTGGCTAAAGTGCATTTCCCAGAAGGGCATCCAGGCTTGAGTTGAAGATATCAAGAGATGGAGAATCCACCTCTTCCCTTAGGCATTTGTTTCAGTGGTTAATCACCCACACTATTAAAAAAGGGTGCTTTATTTCTCATTTGAATTTCTCTGGCTTCATCTCCCAGCCGTCGGTTCTTGTTCTGCCTTTCTCCACTATGTTAAAGAGCTCTTTAGTACCCAATATTTCTTCCCCATGAAGTTATATTATCATTAAATCATCTCTTAATCTTCTTTTTGATAAACTAAAGATTGAGCTCTTTAAGCATCTCACGGTAAGTCATCTTCTCCAGCCTTTGAATCATTTTTGTGGCTGTTTTCTGTATTGTCTCTAATTTCTCAACAAATTACAACAAAAACACTTTTTAAAATGTGGAAAACAGAACTGTATGCAGTATTCCAGTATCAGTCTTATTCATGCCATACACAGAAGTAAAATCACATCCCCACTACTCTGTTTATATATAAAAGCATCGCATTAGCCCTTTTTGCCGCAGTATTACACTGGGAGCTCATGTTCAGTTGCTTGTCCACTATGAATCCTAAATTCTTTTCATAGTTTCTGTTTTCCAGGGTACAGTCCTCCATTCTGTAGGTATGCCCTGCATTTCTTCTTCCTAGATGTACAACTTTGAATCGGACTGTATTAAAATGCATTTTGTTCGAATGGGCCCATTTTACCAAGTGATTCAGATCATTCTGTATGACTGACCTATCCTCATCATTATTTAAAACTCTGCCAGTCTTTGACCTATTACTGATCCCTGTAGAACGCCACTAAAAAACACCTATTCGATTATGATTTCTCATTGAGGGCTACTTTTTGAGATGTCAGTTAGCCAATTTTTAATCCATTTAGCTTTATTGATATGGCATAGTGCTAATTTTTGTATCAGAATGTCATGCAGTACTTAGTCAAACATCTTACAAAAGTCTAAGTATATCTAATTTATGCAGTTATCTTTCAATCAAACTTGTAATCTCACCAAAGAATGAAATCACGTTTCTGTGACAAGGCCTATTTTCCATAAAATCATGTTGACTGGCATTAATTATATTTCTATCTTTATTAATTATCTTTATTAATTATATTAATATATAATGTAATCAATTATACTAATATATACTTTATAATCTATTGATATATAATATATAATCTAGTTTATAATCTATAATCTATAATATATCTCTTAATTAACTTTATATTAATATATATTATATATAATATTATATTATACATTAATTATATTTCTGTCTCTATTAATTATATTTCTCTCTTTTAACTCTTTATCACTTGAATCCTGTATCAGCTCTTCATTATTGTGTCTGAGATTGATCGTCAGCCTAGCCAACCAGTTATCCAGGTCATCTTGCTTGCTCTTTTTGAACATTGACCCAACATTAGGACTCTTCCAGTCTTCTGGAATTTCTCCTGCATTCTAAGGTTTATTAAAAATTAACATCAATGGACTGGAGATCTCCTCAGCCAACTCTTTTTGGATTTGTAGCAGAGTTGGCTGCCATCAGAGCACCCCCTCATGGCCAGAGGTTGCTCTATAGTGCCATGCCTCTGTTTTTCCCTTCTTCGGGGCTCCTTAAGCAAACTCAGATTCCCAAAGGAATTCAAACAATCCCCAGAAGGATCTCATTTATTTATTCCTCAGGTGCCCAGTGATCTTTTAGGGCCCAACTGTAGTTCAGTGTGTCTCTCCCAGTAATCCAACACAAAGTCTTTCAAAACAAATACAAACTCATGCACTCTTCACCCCAGCTTCAACTGGGCACAGCCTCCTCATCTTTGAGGCTCTGCCAGTCTCTCTCCCACTTTTTGGACAGGATCTCTCCTTATAGGCCTGGCCCACCCCATGGCCCAGCCTGAAATGAGTACCTCTGCCAAAGACCGCCACAAAAATTACACTTTTCCTCTATGTCCAGTGACCACTCCATGGTCAGAAAATGGTATTCTTATACACCCCACTCATGAAACAGTGGTGGAATATGTGGAATGGATACACCTCCCACTTATTTTAAACTTTACAAAATACATATTGCTTAGAACCTGCCCAACCTCCTGTAAGAAATGATTCAGTAACAATATAACAATACAAATTCAATTATGCAGGATCCGGTAGAAGGCATATTTCATAGACACAGAAACCGTAGAGCCAAGAGGGACACAGTGACAACCATACTAGGTGGTGCTGGAGTTGGGATCTCCCTATGGAATTCTGCAGACATTGTTAATATGTCTGTAAATACTGTAATTGATTCATTGAATAATAATAATGTTTTTCAAGCAATTGCTTGCGGCATATATGATTCTAAGCTTGTTATGCATTTAATTTATGGAATAGAACAAATAAAGAGATGAGAATGGGACAAGACTGTTAAACCAGCACACTGATCTGGACCCTGAAGAAAATTTGCAATTTGCAAGGCTGGAAGGTCCTGGACCTTGGCCACCACATGAAATTAATAATTCAACTGTGCCAATTATAATTGCTATTCCTAGATGGACAGGGAATCCTAAAGAATTGGTATATGTTAAAAGCACGTATGCAATAGAGAGTGGGACCTATAAACAGCATTATCCCAGTGTGAAGATGGCAACCCAAGGAGGAAATGAAATAAACACAGCGTGCTGTAAACAAATAATGTTATTCAAATAACATTAATACCACAGGATCTTTTTCAGGGGATAAGGCAACAAGCCACGTTTATTGTGAATACAGAAATTTGGTAAATGGTATCAATAAAAAAGAGTATCAACACTGTAACAACATCAATATTGTTCTTTACTTAGTGAAATAGTATTAATAATGTAAATACTAGGAAAACGGTATCAACATTGTATTAATACTACAATTACAGAGATTCTTGTTAATAAAATATACTTCATTGACACGTTTCAATTGGTACTTTCATTCACACTTACACACACTGACAGGCATACACAGACAGGGAGACAGACAAACATACATAGGGGTCTCACAGATGTTATAGTAACCAGCCTCTTGGTGCTCGTGGTAGTCACTGTCTAGGTGACTAGCACGAGGGTGAGGAGCAAGGTTCTGCCAATGCACATCGGTACTCCTGGATGGTGTGGTGATGTAGACCCGAACCTCCAGCCTTCATCTTTCTGTCCCATTTTATAGGGAAAAGACCCCATGTAAGTCTATGGGTATTTGCTCTGTCATGCTGCATCTGCATTTGGTGTGATCCTTAATCACCCACATTGTTGCAAGTCTGATCAGATTTTGTTCTTTGAAGTGGGCTGACTCCAAAGTTATCAGGGTGGGCTCCTCTTCGGCCAGTTGAGTGGTAAAAGTTATTATCTTCGCTTCTTTCTTCCTCCCTCAAACGTTTTAGATGAGGCTGGTGTTTTCTTCATCTGTTTCGACATCCCTTACTCAGACCAATTGTTCAATCACTCTCCCTGTCTACACCCACCTCAATTGCTCAGCCATTCACACTTCAATCACTCAGTGCCAACTCCTAGCTGAAGAATTCACATATTATTTTTAAAGTAAACATTATTTCATTGTTGCCAGTGTCTTTCACAATTAGGTAGGTATATGTAATTACATTTCATAGTGTGGCTTCTCATACGTTAAATAGGGTTTTTACAAATATATTGAAAGTGGATAAAATTAACAGATAAAATGGTCAGTGGAGTGGTTTTACAAACAATCTTAAACCAAATAGAATTATACAAAGAACAGACAGACTTGAATTATTATGCAGTAAATGGATATTTTTAAAAGACTGAAGTGAACGTTTCAAAGGGCAGAACAATAAGAGTCAGTTGAGGTTTTAACTTTTGATTAAAGTTACAATGTGTCAGTGCCTCTTGGTAGGAAGAGAGGTGTGTATGAGGGGGGGGAGTGTTTTTGGTTCTGTTCTTTCATGTATTTCATGCAAACAGGATTGGGCCAACAATGATGCAGAGATGTTTCTGTGAGTGCTCGGCAAGAAGAACCTGACCACAAGCAAGAGAGATTGGGTCCAACTAGTCACAGAGAGTTAAAAGGTGGTACGGCTCAGAAACATAGTATGTGCTCTGGGATACCACAAATTTTCAGTGGGGACACCACCATGCCAGAGGAGTCGGGATGGATTTTGTCTGAACCTCACCTCCCTGACTCGGATTAGGACCCTGTAGTGAAGCGGTGTGGCCTCCCTCTGAGCCAGAGGAGGAGAAGCCACCTTCCCTACCCAAGTGGGCGGAGCTAGACCAGCCTTGCCCCTCCCACCACAAGTGGGTGAGCAGGGCAGGAAATATAAAAGACAGGGCCTCCAGCTCACTGTAAGGGCTGAGGCAGCGAGGGAGATGGATGCATCTGGTTCACTCCAGACAGCTGCCTTTGCTGATGAGTCTGTGCCTGCCTGGGAACTGCCAGGACTGCCGCTGACCACCTACCCGAGGTAACAGAGGATGCCCCATGGACCCAGGTACACACTGGGAAGAGGGAGGAAGTAGCCCAGGGGCAGTTAAATGCAATTCAGCAGTGTTGGGGCCTGCGCCCCGGTCAGTGTGTTATGGTGGGTTGGTGCCACCCTAGGCCTTAGCTTACAGAGGTGCTCAAACACCTGCCATGGGCTATAGACTGCCTGCCGGCCCTGCCCTGCCTGAGGGCCAGGGGCTCTGTACTGCGTAGCTGCTCTGCCCTGCCTCAGGGCCGGAGCTCTCCTAACGGCCTAATGGCTAATTCCCCCGGTCAAGAGATGGTGACCTAGTGAGGCGGTGTGGACTCCCTCCGACCCAGAGCGGGAGGAACACCCAATGCCTGGCTACAGACCCAGAATTGTCTTCTTTCTTTTTTTGAACCAGAACCCAATTGTGCTAGGTGCTGTACGAACACAGAACCAATAGATGGTCCCTTGCCCAAAAATCTTTCACTCTGAGTATAAGAAAAGAGACAACAGGTGGATACAGAGAGGCAGATTGGGTAATTCAAGGAAACAATGAGACAAACTGTCTAATCCTGTTCTGAGACTAAATTAATGCTGCAGCTCACCTCTTGTTGCTCTGTGGTTCATCACTCCCACTGTTTCTGTAGGAGTTTCCACATACAAAAGTCAGATTTAACGTTATTAATTTCTATAATATCCTGTGGCACTGAGTTTCATAGGTTAATAATATACTCTATAAAATAATCTCTCTTTTGATCTGCTTTAAATATCATCGAGTGGATGAGTTGTTGTGGTGGTGGTAGTGCCTATGAGCCCTAGTCATGAACCAAGACCCCAGTGTGCTAAACACTGTACAAACACACAACAAAAAGACAGTCCCTGCCTCAAATCAAGTACCAGAGACCACAGATGGATACATACAGATGGAGGAGTACAAGGAAACAATGACACAATACTGGACAGCATGATAGGCTGTGGTTTCAGTACTCCAGCAGCCTACCCACTCTCAGGGTTATTGTAGGCCTCACAGCAAAATGTAGTTTTAAGGAAGGTTTTAAAGGAGGATAATGAGTTAGTTTTGCAAATGCTTATGGGGAGCTTCTCCCAAGTGTGCAGGACATCATGGGAGAGAATGCAAAGGGGCTTGTTTGAAAATTTAACAAGTGGATGAGAGAGGCTGACATCATGAGCTGACCAGAGGCAGAAGTCAACTTTTCAACACTGAATGAGAGCTGTTAGGTAGGGTGGGAATAGGTTGTGAGGGGCCGTGGAAGTGAAGACAAGAACAACAAAGATGAATGATCAAAACTGATGCTGTTTAGGTCCCATCTACAGTGGGCTTTAACCTTAGCTAAGGTACAGTTCCAGCTAGATCAGTTCCGTTGACTACTATGACTTCATATTAGCTTTCCTTCAATGGCCCTGAGCCAGATCTCAGTGAAATAAATGGAACCCTCCCCCGCACATTAACTTCCCTGGGCTTTGGATGTGCTCCTTATAAAGGCTTATTAGGACTCAGTCGGGAAGCTCCTGAGGAGAGAAACTCTTCAGGGAAGCTGGTTAGGAAGCTACTTGCTGTGGTGTCTCTCTGAAGAGAAGAGGCTCATGGAGATAATAGGCCCAGCGAGAACAAGCTCTCAGGCAAGGGACTGGAGCAGCCCAGAGAATGAACTGGATGTAGGACCTCTTGGGGAGCTACTGGAGACTGGCTCAGCAAAGAGCAATGACTTATCGGGGGCAGACTGGAATCTGGCTGAATGCCCAGCAGAGGCAGGGAATTCAGCCTGACTGAGACATAAGACTGATTAACCCTGGGTGGAAAGTTGTCAGTGAAGTAACAGAGCAAAGATTTTGTTTATGTTTTTGCCTTGTCCTTTTATGTTAAATAAATGAGACTCTCAGAAAAGGGCGCTCTTTAATACTAGAAAGGCCTGCTTGGGACTGCTGGGTGAGGAGAAACTGAGGCTCACCTGCAGTGCCAGACTTGACCACAGGGGGCACACAGTGGACTGATCTCCATGCCGTTACACACACTCCAAATACATCACACACAGCCAAAAACTATAAAGTTCTTGCTACTGCAAGCTGGAAGAAAAAAAGAATGAGATTTTTGTTGTTATTTCTATGTTTAAATATTTGGGAGGCACTCAGACCACGAATAAGTACCCAGCTAGATGGATGGATTCCTACAGTAGAACACAGTTTGACCCCTTTCCCATTAGCCAACCAAACTATACTAGAAAACACATTACCTGGAGCTATGTTTAAAGTTCAATATTAATCCAATTTCTTAACTCAGTTGCATTCAGGTTTTTGTCCACATTCTCTTCTGAAAATCTTTGTCTGAGACATTAGTGTAGGTGAAACTTGAACCAGTCTATTTGACAGCTGTGGAGAATGAAGTTCTCTGTTCCTCCACAGGATAGAAAAGCATGGGCAATAACAGTGCAAGCTCCCCAAATAAAATGCCTCAACCTTGACTCAGCCTCCTTGCCATTCAGTCCTGAAATGAGATGGACTAGAAACAATAATGTTCTCTCTTCTGCGATTCCCAATTAGTGCCGAAGGTGGTAATGGTTTTTGTGACATGGACACCTGTCCGCTGAGATCTGGAGTAAGACCAGCAAATGCATGTCATACAGTCTACTGAATTGTTGTCAGTTAGTAATAACTATCAGCCACATGAACTGGATTTAAATCAGCAGCCTAGATTTGACAGGTTTTATTTTTTCTTACCAACCCAAAGACTGGTGCCATGGAAGGTGACACTCAGGTACTCCTCTGCATGTTGGTTGCTCAGATGGAATGTAGGGTCAGCTGTTTTTTGAGGGTTTGGTTGGAATCACCATTACCAAAATATTCCTCCAGTTTTTTCAGATCTTCTGTCATGATGCGTTCCTCTTGGGTGAAAGTGCTTGCTGGGATGATGAGCACAAAATCATCTACATATCCAAATGTCCAGCTCAGGTCACTGATATAAATATTAAATAGTGATGGGGCCAAGAAAGATCCCTGTTGGAGCCCATTATTCTGTAGATGAGATCTACTGGTCTGTTAAATGTACACAAAACATGAGGTTGGTGAGCATAACTGTCGGCAGGAACAATGATGTTCTGCACCGCACTATTTTCAACACCTTCAGAAGCAGGCCATTCTGCCAAACTGTGTCATATGCCAAAGACAAGTCCACACAGGCTGCAATTGTTTTGAGCCCACCTCAATAGCTGGTTTTGATGTGGGTCATGATTGCAGGTACTTTTTCCTGGTCTAAACCTGGATTGCTCTTTAGGGATGTGGGCATGAGGATTTCCCAGAATATCTTGGGGAGGTTGGATTGTAGCCAACATCTGATGAAGAATGCCACCAAGATAAAGGTTAGGAATAATATAATCCACAAATTAGCTGGGACCAGTTGGGGGCAGATACTCACACCTTGTGGACAACCACATTGGCCCTTTTCTCCTCAGTAGATGAATGTTGTGCACCAGTACGAGCAGTTAGCATACATATGAAACTTGTCCACATGCAGTTGAACATTACTATGAGAATTGTCACAGGAATGCTAAAGTCCATACTGACAGTTTGGCTTCCCATCCTCATGCATATCTTACCACCATCCCTCAGAAGAGAAGCAGCAATAATACAAGAATATGTTTGCATGATAATGAACCCAGACTCGCCCATCTACAAAGATATCCAAAACACCCTGAGATGCCACATTAAATCCAGGAACCTCTCCTAGATGGCAGCCAAAGCTCTTAAAAACTCAGAACAATTATCAAAAGACAAGAGTCGGAGACTGTAGAAAAAGAGTGGGGGTGAAGGATCAAGATCTGATCACAGATCCTACAGATCAGCTATCTGGCTTCACCATGCCATGTAAGAGGTGGATCATACTGAACCACATCAGAACCTCAGACAGGTGCTATAATTACTTACTACACAAATGGAAAATGAAGGACAGCTGGATCTGACAATGTGGAGAAGACATCCAAACCATGGAACATCTAGTGAACTGCTGCCCTCTAAGATCCTTCTCTGGAGGGACAGCCTTGATTCAGTCACCAGAAACCGGAGTTGATAAACATGGATGTTGACTTTTAATGTTGCTTTTCAAGTTGCCGTTTGAAAGAAAGAACCAACCCCAAAGTCACTTAGTTTCCTTTAAAATTCTGAACTCCAAGAGCCGGCAAGGATATTTTTAATTAAGTTCCTTTTTATTGTTTGAATTTGCTTAATGGATAACTGCCTGCCGGCTTTTTGCTCTTAACTGCTTGTTTGCTCAGCAGCAAAGCATTTCCTAATTAAACTACTTTGTAAGTTATTCTGCACTGAAATATTATCATTCCATAAAGAAAAAATTAAAAAACTGGTTTTGCATGACTAAACAATTAAAGGCAACACACTGGATTCTGCTTTGATCTTTTTTATGCAAGTTTACAGATTTAGCTATGAAACTTCTATTCCTCTTGTCTGGTGTGTCCTCTCCTTGATTATCTGTACTTTTGCTGGGCCTCACTGAAAGTTTTAGGTCAGTTCCTCACATGGTGCAGACTGACTTAGTTCCACTGAAGTCAATGGAGCTACATCAATTTATGACAGATGAGGTTCTGGCCTTTTATGTGTTGAGCAGCTCCAGAATATGCAGTAATGAACCAACCTCATAGAAATGATTTGGGCCCTACACAGATAAATTTCAGGTACTGTAAGTCCATGTCCAAATATTTCCTTGTCTGCCCTATGTCGCTAAGAAAGCACTCCAAGTGCAAATTCTATATAGATCTTTATGCAGCATCCAAAAAACAGAGCACAAGTACGGTAGGCCCAGGGAAGTCTACATAATACCACAAATAATTCAGTAAAGTTATCTAACTGCAATGGCAAATTTAGAAAAATTTAAGAGCAAGCACTATTTGACAAGTTGCTGCCCATTTTTAATTTCACACAACAGTTTTTTTGTACAAATTTTAAAAAGATGGAAAAAATTCCACAAGCTAAAACTATTTAGCTACTGCTCCTGAGGTCAGGTCTAAACCAGTGGTCACCAGAACAAAGGAACTTCCCACAATAAGGATTTGCTTCCAAATTTGAACCTTCTAACCTCAGCTATTTTGGCTGCACAGCTGTTTAATAAATGGTAGAAAGGTATGTATTATAATGGGGAAAAGGTATTTTTCACCCTCCTTGTTCTCAAAATAACTTAACTGAATTTGCTCAATCTCTCAAAAAATTCATCTTCAAGCAGATTTGTCAATGGCACTACTGAGGTGTACAGGACTGGGGCCTAAGCCTAGAAAATTTCAATCAGAAAGTTAAAGTTTCAGGAATTTATGACAAACCGAAAACAAGATTTATAACAGAAACAATTATGCAGCCTTATCTGTAGAGAAGAACCACTGAGTGTATCCTCTTCTAGTAGCCTGATATAGTGCCCATTGAAATCAACAGGGGTTTTGTTACTGATTTCAAAGGGCATAGGATCAGGCCCTAATTCAACTAAAGCAGCACCTTCAGTAGCACCTAGCATTAGAAAACATGAAAAATAATTCTTTGCAACTGGTGTACATACTTCATGATCTGGTTCAAAAGCATGGCCTCAAAACTGCTTAGTAAGCTTTTTTCTTCATATAATATCTTTTCCTCCAATGCGCTGCATATTTATCAGCTTCAGTCCTAGATATGATTATGAGAGTTCATTTCCCAGAGCACCAGACCTTCTTAATTTAATTCTTTATTAAAGTAATTGGGTCTTGAAATTATTTTTCTTAAAATTGCTGGCAATCCTTTGCTACCTGAATTAAGAATAATTAGCATATTTGCAAGTCCTTTATGTGTTTTTTTTAAATTTGTCTGTTCATCTGCCAACAGTTCAAGTTCCAATAACATTAGAAGATCAGATAATGAAGGAAGGGGGAAATGAATTAGTACAGATGTACTTCAGTTATGAAAAAAAAAAAAAAACCCACTAGGTGATATTTGTTACTTTAGGAAGATAAAGGAAAGCCAGGCGATCTGGGTTCCAGCCCTGGCTCAGCTCAGACTTCCTGTGTGACCTGGAGCATGACATTTAATCTCTCTGAATCTCAGTTCTCTAGCTATAAAACAGGGATAATATTGCTTCCCTACCTCAGAGAGGTTGTTGTGTAGGGCCAGATTTTGTCATCTTTACTCATGTTTAGTAATATGATACTATGCAAGTAGTCCCAATAGTCTTGCAAACCTGTAAAAGTACACAATAACTGAACTTCCAGTGGGACTATTTGCATAGTAATGTATCACTAAACATGAGTCAAGATGAAAGAATCTGATTCTTTATTTAGTGAAGTTCTCAGACACTATAGTGGTGAAGGCCATAAAGCATATACATAATTAAATCCAATCAATTCTATCACTTAATTTTATTTCTGACTTCTAAAATATATTTTTATTTCAGTCTTACCACTGTTTACTCATAGTACATTTATCTAAGGTTGCCAGGAGACTTCTGAACCCTCCTCTCCAATGTGGACTTCAAAACAGTTCTCATCTCCAGGCTAGGTATGACAATGGGCTCTTTGAAGAGCATTTGGAAGGGGGTCAACAAGTGCAGAAAGCAAAAGTTCACCTCCCAGAAAGTGTGGTTATTATTACTGTGAGCATGTTTCATCAGTGCTCAGAGCTCTGCACTGGTTACTTCTTTCTGGGTGCAATGCAAGATATTGGTCACTGTAAGAATGGGAATCAAAATACTGTGATGCACGTGATTGTGCAGACGAAATGATGGAATAAATATGGAAGTCTATGCTTATACCTGTGTTAAGTCTCTGCACATTCCCAATGTGAAGTAGCTATTTCTGGAAGTATGAGCAGGTTGACTGACATGAATAATTGTGCTCTTCCCTCCTGACAGACTTGACTCCTGACTGATTACTAACCAATTACCCTTTGTAAAGCCCTGAGAGGTCTGAGATCCAGGTACCAGATAAATTAACTATGGCCAGCTATGGCAATTAAAACCTCATTCTGGCTGGTGATTCATGGAGTGTTACAAAAGACTGACACGGGCACACACGAATGGAAACACTGTGAGACTAAGAAGCAGATGAGAGCTGGCAATGGGGTTTGGTAACAGCATGGTATAAAAATTTAGGGTTTGTCTAGATTAGGGAAGTTTGCACTGGTGTAACTACACCAGTCAAACCCCTAATGTGAACACACTGTTCTAGTACAAAACTGGGCTTGTAACCTACTGGAATAAGATGCATCAGTGGAAGCCTCATCTTACACCTGTGCACAGCACCTACACAGCACCCGTGTAGCTATGTTGTTACAACCTCCCCCCCAATAGACAAGATCATAAGACATCTCATAAGAAAACATTAGGAACAATACAAATAATATGTTTGATTTTGTGACTGTTCATAATGTTGTATTTTTGGTATGTGGATGGTAATGATTTGTAAAATTGCTTATATTTCCCAAATAAACAGCCATAAACAAAGAATAAGGGACTCAACCAGCTCTATTTTACACCAACTATTTTATCCTATTTTACACATGATTCTCAGGCAGACAACAGTGGCAGCCCTTTCATCTGAAGCAAACACCCCTTGCAATGCATGAGAGGAAATGGCGTGTTTCTTGACACTGCATGCGTATGTCCTCTTCCTAGCTCTATTGTTAATTCTCCAGTGAGCATCATACTGACCAACATTTTCAAATTAATTTCAGGGAGATGTGTGGTGGTAATTAATTTGCTGATGCATTCAAGAAGGGAGGCCAGTCCCATGTGCATCCTGGCCTCCCTTGAGGTTGGGCGGGGGGACAGGGGAACTAGCTAAGAAGCTGTTTAATAATCTGAAGACCTCCATCCCCCATTAGTGTGAATTGAAACAGGATTGTAATAACTGGGGATACAGGAGTGACAGTTGGCCTGTAGCATGAGCAAAAGAGAGTGGGAGGGGGCAAAGTACAGGCTTTATTCTGTCTCTGTGTGCCTGCACCTCCTGGGCATGGGGAGGGGTGCTGGGCGCAGTAAGTAGCGCAGAGCCCGTGAGGGCAGGCAGGGCGGGGACCTGTCAGCGTGCGGCTGCATTGGAATGGGAGGACAGTAAATCAGCCAGTTGTCCTTATCAGAATTACTCTGTATCCCAAACCCCCACAATGCCACTAGCATGCCCAGTGAAGTGTCCCGTGGAGGCAAGCGTTGCAGGTGGTTCAGTAGCTGGGCGACCAGCTGTCCCGATATGTGGTGCTTTGTCTCACACAGGTGTGTGTCCCCCCCAGCCGGTCCCAGTTGTCCCAGTTGTTGCTATCTGCTCCCCCTGCCTTGCAGACACTAGCCCTGCTGGTTCCCAATAACCCCTCAGGCAGATGCCTGAGGGGAAGGTTTTTACCACAGGTGCCAGGGCAGGGAAGGTTGCAGACCTGGGGTGGGGGGAGGGGCGGTGCTCGCGCAGGGGGGGCGTGGCCCTGGAGCGAGGTGGGGCTGGGGGGTGTTCGTAGGTGAGGAGCACGCGCCCATTCCGGGGAAGGCATCAACGGCCATGGAGCAGCCGGGGGCGTGTGTAGCGGGGGAGGGGCGCTTGTGACCCCCTACCCCCGGCCCCGCCCCTCACGGGAGCGGCGACCGTTGGGCGGAGATGGGGCGAGCTCGCCTCGAGCCCCCTGCGCCTGCGCGGTTTGGTAGCGAGCGCCGCTCGTGTGAGTGAGAGGGGGGGGGCGGAGGGAGCGGCGGCGGGTCGGAGTCGGGCGGGCCCAGCCAGTAAATGACGTTTGGGGCCGGTGGCTCCGGCTGCAGCGCCTCACGGGGGGCGGGCCGGGCCGGGCCGGGCCGGGGAACAAAGCGCAGGAGCTCCCAGGTAAGGACGCAGCTGCTACGAATTCCACCTCACGGGGGGCGGGGAGACCTGTGCGTCCCGCGGGGTCACCCCTTATTTCACGGGGGGGGGGGGTCACCCGTCCAGTCACCCCTGAGGGGAAGGCGGGAGGATGTCCTCCCTCACCTTCCTGTGAAGGGGGAGGCAGCAGCAAAGGGTCTCCCTCCCCACAGGGACCGTGTCTTCCCCCAGCTTCACACACCTCCCGGGGGGGGGCAGCAAAAGCAGGGCCCCCCCCGCTCCCGACTGCACCCAGTGGAGGCAGCAGGAAAGGGTCTGGACTCTTTACATACTTCACTCCCCCCGGGGGGGCTGCAGGGAAGGCGCTTAAACCGCCCCCCCCCCGTGCACCCCAAACTTCCTCAAAGGGGGGGGCTGCAGGGAAGGCGCAAAGCCTCCCCCCACCCTCAGTTCGCGGGGAAGGGCAGCAAGCTGAGCCCTCGCCCTTCCGCCGCAGCAGTGCCCGCACCACAGTGGGGGGGTCCCCAAACCGCCCCCCCTGCTGTTCCCAAAGATGGGGGGGCAGGAGTCGAGGTTCCCACCCTAGCCATGGCGGGGGGGGAGGGGCGCTGCTGTGCTCGCCCGGCTGGGCAGTGACAGGCGGGGGGGGAAGGGGCGCTGACGTGGAGCGAGGTCGGGCGGGGCAGGATTGAGGACACTCGGGGCAGCGGCGCGGGTACGTACGCGGCTGCCCCAGTGCCTGCCCCTCCCCCTCTTATCACCCCAGGCCCCTCCCTCTTACTGGCACGTCACGGGCAGAGTTTTGGCCAACGGGACGCGAGGGAGACGTGCGTGTTCTCGCGGGATTTCGGCGGGGTGGACTCGGCTCTGCTGGGGCGCGCGCGCTTTCCGCCTTTCCTTCTCTGTCCCTGGCCTGTGCGCGCGCCTCTCAGCGGCCGCGCGCCGTGTCTGCGTGGCGTGGCGAGCGCAGTGCCTGAGGGGGAGGAGGGCGAGTCAGCCAGTTAGTGTCAACCCGCTAGTTCCCACGGGGTCACCCTCTAATTCCCAGTGGCGGGGCAGGACTGAGAGGGTGGGGTCCTCACCCCCACCTTCCTGTATGGAGGAGGAAGTAGGAAAGGGCCGCCCCGCATGACATATTCCCATGGGAGGCAGTGTCTGGTGTCTTCTCCCAGCTCCACACATGTTCCTATGGGGGGGCGGCAGGGCAGGGCAGGGCAGGGCGCTTTCCTGCCTCCTGAATTCCCCGGAAGGGCCCTGTGGAAGGATTCTGACTCTCCCCCCAAGCTCTCACAATTACTGGGTGGGGAGGGCAGCGGTAAAGGGTTTTCAATCTTCCTGTGGCTGGGTGCATAGGGCGGGGCCTTCTAGGGGATGCACAAGGTGGGGCCAGAGAGATCCGACCTGATGGTAGGACTAGCTCCACCTCTCTGGCCCCGTCAATCATGCATGAAAGGAAGGAAACTGCATTGGGGGTGAGGAGGAGAAAGATTGCCCCCTAAACACCAGATCGGACTGGTGACTGCAGTGCAGGAGTGACTGCTGCTGAGCTGATGGCGCAACTGCAGATAGAGGGAACGGGGAAGTTTTAGGAAGGAGAAAGGCCTGTACAGCGGACGCCCAGGGTAAGACAGATAGGCCGAGCTTGCCACAGAGACCCACCCAGAATAGTTTTCCCGAAACCATGACCTAGGGACTGGATTGTTGGCAGCACTGTAGACTCACCACTTCCCTTCTTCTGAGACTTCAGGGAGAGAGGATCCCTGCAAGTGTGGGGGGTTTGTGACTTCCATTTTGATCCCCCTCCCTCCCAGAGGGAGAGAGTTGAGGGTAACAAAGGGCAGAACCCTCCCTTGCAAATAGGGAAGCAGGACTGGTGGTGTGACCACACAGTGTAGATAAATGGGCATGGTTAGGTTCCCCAACCTCCTGAGGGACGAACGAACGAACAAGGACTCTGCTGCATTCCTCTCTTCCACACTCACCCAGATTGCCCAAAGGGGGACAGCGGGGAAGGCGTATAACCTCCCCCATACACCCAGGTTCCTTGCTTCCTAGTTCCCAAGGAAGGAGGAGAAGGCAGCAAGCAGACCCCTTGCTTTTTCTCCATAGTGTCTGTACCAAAGTGGAAGCATGGTTCCCAAGCCAGCCCCCTACTTCCAATGATGTGGGGGCAGGAGTTTTAAGTCTTTGCTCCCCCCAATTCCTAGTGATCCAAGCGGTGTCTGCTCCCTCCTCCAATTCCCTGCATGGGTCAGAGGGCAAGGGAAAGATGCTCTTTACTGTTCAGAACAATAAACCTTCCCATCTGGATACAGCATTAGTCATTGCTGGGAGGACAGGGATGGGGCATTGCTGTGCCTGGGTTGGCAGTGATATGGTGTGACTGCTTCTGTCCCTTCTTG
The DNA here is from genome assembly GCF_026122565.2 of Emydura macquarii macquarii. Classification (NCBI taxonomy): domain Eukaryota; kingdom Metazoa; phylum Chordata; order Testudines; family Chelidae; genus Emydura; species Emydura macquarii. The sequence continues at coordinate 2,891,688 of NW_027133217.1, forward strand.
GGGTGGGAGGAGTGGAGCTTGGTGGGGGGGAAGGATGCTGACCTTGAGCGATGTCAGGCTGGACAGCAGGGAGGAGAGGGTATTTGTACATGAGGAAAATGAGCCCATGCCAAGGGGAGGATGTGGGGTACTAGAGAGGGCAGCATGTGTGTTTGGCGATGGGAACAGGTGGGGTCAGAGGTTAAATTTGCATTAGCCATTTCTGTTTATTATCCCAGCCCTTTTACTGCCACATCATGGTGAGGGTGGAAAACGAGAGACGTGCATGTCCTCACAGGCTTACGGTGTGGAATGCTCTCTCTCCTCTCCTGGTGTGTTCAAGGGGGAAGGAATGGAGAGCAAAGCATGAGCTTTCCTATGCACATGCCTTGAGAACAGAGGTGCAGGGCGTGATGGTGAGCACCGGTCTGTGATGAGGGTGTGGGGGGAAGTGGGAGCACACAGGAGTGTGAGGAGGAGGGAGGATAGGAGGGTGAGTCAGCCAGTTAATGGCCTTTGGAGCTAGATGCACGAGCTGCAGCTCCTCATCGGGGAAGGGGAACAAAGTGCAGGAACTGCCAGGGAAGGATGCAGCTACTGCTAATCCTGCCCAGTAAGGGTGGAGGGGAGGTATACTAGTTCCTATGGGTCACCCCCCAAATTCCCAGTGAGGCAGGGTCACCATTGCAGCCAAAACTGAGGGGGATGAGTGGGGTGATCACCCCCACCTTCCTGTAAGGAGGAGGCAGCAGGAAGGGGCCTCCGAACCCTCCCAATGACACATTCCCAAGGGGGGCAGTGTCTTCCCCAAGCTCCACACACATTCCTAAAAGAGGGGATAGCAAAGCAGGGTGCTCACTCCCCTCAAATTCCCCTAAAAGGTGTGTGTGGAAGGGTCCTGACTCTCCATCCAAGCTTCCACAGAGTGAGGGCAGCAGGAAGGGATCTTCACCTCGTCTTGCATCCACCCCCAAATTGCCCCGAGAGGGAGGGCATCAGGAAATAATCTTAACTCCCCCCCCCAGATTTCCCAAAAGGGAGAGCCAGCAAGATAGGAGCTTAACTCTCCACCCAAATTCACCAAAAACTGGGGGAATAGGGAACGATCTTAACTCCCCCCCACACCTAGATTCTCCCTAAAGGAGGGGATCAGCAGGAAAAGAGCTTAATCTCCCCACATAAACAGATTCCTCACTCCCCAACCCCAAATTCCTGAGGAAGGGGCAGTAAGCAGAGTTCTCACCTATTTTTTGCAATATTTGTACCAAATTTTCAGTGGGTTCCCCAAATCTGCCCTCAACTCCAAATGATTTGGGGACAGGAATCTACATTCTTTGCTCTTCTGGATTTCCAGTGATCACAGTCCTGTCTGTTATCCCATTCCAGTTCTCTGGGGTGGGTAAGAGGGCAAGGGCACACTTCACTCCCTACTTCTCAGTGCGAGATACTCATTATTAATAATAAACCTTTATTTCATTTTGGGTCTCATCTGCTTACAGTACTAGTAATTATTGGCTGCTTTTGGAGGATGAGAGATGGGTGTGTGTGGTGGAGGGGGGATACTGTTGTTTCCAGGGTTGGAAGTGATACAGTGTTGTTGTTTCCATCCCTTCTTTGGATGGGAGGGAGCCCTGGCTTGGTTTGGGGACTGTAATTCAAAGACCTGACTAGAATAGGATAGAATCCCTCACTGGGGCTGGATCTTAAGATATGCTGTGTGTCTCCTGGTTTATTCTGGTCTTTTCTGTGTCAGGGTGGTGAGGAGAAGAGGGGCTGGAGCTCCCTGCTGCCATGGGGGCGCAGGACCGGCCTCAGTGCTTCTTTGACATAGAAATCAATCGGGAACCAGGTAAGATTTGGGGCTTTGTGTGATAAGTATTTATTTATGTGTTTGCTCAGATTTCTGCTTTAGATATTGGATCAGGCTCTTGCCACTAATTTAAACAAACTGCATGTTTCTTGTGGGTTTGATCAACTGTTCTTAAGATACTTATTATTTTTAGTAATTTAATATTCTTTGCAATTTGATGTTGTTTGGAATGTCTTTCATGGTACTATGGAATTTTTCTTTACCCGGATTCTTCCCTACCGGGGTATGGTAGGGTTAACAAATGCTTAGTATTTTGAAGATGGAAAAAGACTGTATGTTATAAGTGCTAACTGGTTGAAATAAATACAAATATAGCATCATGTATGTATTTTTTTTTTTTTTTTTTTTTTGTGATTTCAAGATTGATTGTACAAATAAAACAAACTATAGAAAATGGAGAAAACTAATGAGGGGATTGGGGAGGATGGTGGAGCTTTATTTGTTTAAAGTTCTTAAAGGCACTTATCACTGCTATATGTAAGTGCCAGTAGTGGATGGTCTAAAAAGTCTCTTCCATACCTACTCATGTGAGAAACAGTATGGTCTGCCAGTCATGGAAGATCGGAGTTCTAGTCCCAATTATGCTATGTGAGTTGCTGCACAGTCTTCACTGTCTGTCTCAATTTCCTGATCTGTAAAATGCTAGTTTTTATATGTCTACCACACTATTATGAGGATTAATGTTTGTAAAACACTTTGTTGTGTTACTACTATTCACTGCCCCCAACACCCTCCCCAAATAAATGTTTTAAAAGGTGATGGCTCCTTTCACTTTCTGTCTCCCCATTTCCTTGAAAGCCTTTAAGTTTAGAAGTATCACTGAAATAAGAGTTTCTCTGTTTGTACTTCCAAATTTCTGCCATATTCAGGTGCATTTTAAAGCAATTTGGCTTGTTTTCACTCTTCCATAAAATCTTCAGGAGCAAAGGTAAACAATTTCAATAGCTTGTTACAAGAATAAGCTCACTGCAGCATAACTCACAACTATATTATATAAGTTCACACTACTGCACATTTTTACTCTCCGTTTCTGAACAGAAATAAAAAACAGAACTTTTATTGTAGTACAAATGTCACAATTCTCCACAACTTTAAATCCACTTTTGTGATAGGATGGGAGCATTCAAAAAATCAAATTCAGAAAAGGATGGTGGGGGGAAGGTTACAATTCTGCATCTTTGGTTTCCAGTCTGAACGTGTTAGTTAAATAGATTTGAAATTGAAAGAGACACAATGTAATCTCACTCAAAAACTTTTCTTATAGATTCTCAAATCTCTTCCCTTTTCATTTTTCCTATCCTGGGATTTTTTTTTTGGACCTCATCCTATGGTGTTTTGTTTTTTTGATCCCTTCCCTAATTTCCCCTACCCTGTTCCATCTTCTGCTCCCAGCTCCACCTGTCTCTTATTTGCTTTCTGGCCCCATCCTCAGCTTTGTGTTTGCATCCACAAGAGGAAGTAGACTGCCAAGGTGCCTTCAGTGGCTGACAAGCTAAGGGAGGACAGAACTGTTGCCCCTCTCTTAGAGATTCTCATATTGTTGGTGCAAATGGAGGAAGGTTGGATATGAATCTATACTCTTTCAGCTCAGATGTTACTTGGCTGCACTGAGTAGAGGTGGGGCTTTGGCTTCTTTGAGTGGTATAACGTAACTTGTTCCATCTTTAAAGTTGAATGATCCCCAAAACTGCACAGCAAATTTAAAGCTTTGCTGTATTTATTGCGATTGGTTAATGTTTTCCTGTGCAAATGAAAACCATGCTGATTTACAAATTGTGCTAACATTAGGATCAGGGATGATGTATAATGTGATTATGCAGCACCACATGTTACAAAATTATCCTTTCTGAATTTATCACTTAATTGTACTTCAGAATCTTAACTTTCTTTTATAATGAAAGCAAGGTCATAGACTCATAGAACCATAGGGTTAGAAGAAGAGACCATAAGGTCATCTAATCTAACCATCTGCTAAGATGCAGGATTTGTTGTGTCTATACTATTCAACCCTACTCAACAGCCTTAAAAATGAACAGACAACTAGTGCTTACTAGCAGTGAAGATCCCAACATTGCAGTATCGGTACTGTGAGACTGTTTTGGGCTATTATTTGAGATTAGATAATTATTGCATTTATTTGTAATACCATGTCACCCTTACAAATCCTGTACCCATCTATTATCTATCCCTTTTGATGACATTCAAAATCTGATTTAAATATAAACTATACAATGATATCTGCCTGAAGCTGCAGATAGCTTGACACAGTGGCTCTGAGAGATGTGTACTGCCCTGTTCATATCAATGAAGTATTAATTCAGAAATCTGATGACTGTTTAAACGTCAAAATCATCTATTTAGCTGTGGATGATTAAAGCAAAAACATCAGGCTAACATGCTTATTCATCATTGTTGGATGTAGCAGAGACGTTGGGGCAGGGTGCAGTGACGTAATTACTGTCGAAGGTTGCTGTGGTGGAGAGCAAGAAATCACCCCCTACCCACAAACATACACACTAATTTTAAAATGACTTCTGCCCTGGCTGAAAATGGGTAGGTCTGTTGTGGTATACAGTATGTGTGGGGGAGGGCATTGATCTCAATTATATATAGTATGGCTCTGTACAAATAGATGTGTCCTATTTTTATTTTACCTATAGGATCTTGAAATGCAACTTTTTAATCCATGTAATTGTATTGTGTTGTTTGGTGGACTTTATTAGCAAGCTTTGGAGATCTGTGTTTTTCAGTGCAACCTGAAACTTTAGTTACTCAAAGTAAGTTTTCTCTGGTCTGTATTTCTTTATATTTATGGTTGGTGTGGTGCTTTTAGCACTAATTGCAAAATAAATTGGAAATATAGCAAGTATGAGAACTTTGCATTTGACAGTAGCGCAGAGAGCTATTAATAGTGTAGTGTATTTGTTCTTGATATGCTTTCTACCTTTTTGCAAATCTAATGGAAAAATATTTTTTAAATAATGCAAAACATGTATTTGTAGGAACAGACTAGTTGCAGTACCTGTTTTTGCTAATAGTCTGGTATACCAGCACATGCATAGTTGAATTACTCCATTTAACACTGTGGTGTTGTAGATTGTATTTTAAACATGTCAAAGGCATATAAAGCTCTGGATAGGAGTGTGATTTTTTTTTTCCTCACTCACTACAAGATTTCAGTAACTTATATGGCAGTAACAACAAGAGTTCTGTGGCACTTTAAAGATTAACAAATTTAATTTTTGTAGGCATAAGCTTTCGTGAGACTCAGCTCACTTCGTCTACCTCTGCATCTGACGAAGTGAGCTGAGTCTCACGAAAGCTTATGCTTACAAAAATTAAATTTGTTAGTCTTTAAAGTGCCACAGAACTCTTGTTGTTTTTGCTGTATACAGACTAACACAGCTACCCCTCTGGAACTATTTTATATGGCAGTGCAAAGCAATGTTTCCTCTGATTTCTTCCCCCTCCCGCCTGCTGAATGAGAAGCTGAAGAAGCCCAGACTTAGTACTTACGACCATAGTTCCTTCATCCTCCAGAAAACGTACTGTATGTACTATTCTTTTTTGCTGTGTCTCACTCCTGCTCTATCCCTGAAATTCTACTGAATTTTCCTTATTAACGCTCTCTCTCCTTTCATCTCTCTCACATGTGTTTTGTCTTCATTCATTCCCTCACTCATAGCATAATATAAAAGAGATGGAATGAGGAGGGCTCATTTGTGAGCTGACTTGATAAATCTCCAGGGCAAGCACAATATCCTTCACTGTTTTATATAGAGCTATGCTCACTGTTAGTTATTAGTGAAAGACTGTAGAGATTTGAGATGAAATAAAGCAAATTGTGGCTAGGAACACAGCAAACTGAAGGCACCAAATTAATCAGAGGTTTAAGCAGAAACTAGGACTTGAAGATTGATTAATGTAGTCTCACCTAATTTATTCAACTACTCAGAAAAAGAGTAATTTTTTGACAGTCCTAGTCACCTTTAGTTAGTACTTAAATACATTTGTGGGCAGCACAGAAGATAGAAGCATTTACTGGGGATGGGGTTAGTTCAGAGATCTGTTGTGGGGCTTTAGATTGTTTCAGAGTATGCAGGGTAGGAAAGGGGAAAAGAATAATTATTAAAGTGTTGCTATGTTAAGACTCTTTTTCCCTCAAATGCCTGACCAGAGGGAGACAGAACAAGATTTTTAACTAATAATTTAAATAACAAGTCTATTCATTTCTCTTTAATAGAATAACTTATTGTGGAAAAAGAAAAGTTAGCCACTTTTATTGCAATTCAAAAATTTAGTTTTGATTAAGCTTTTATTCCCACGAATCTCAAACTCTGAGGAATTTTGTGATCATGCATCTGTTTTTATTAAAATATTAAACAACTGCAAATTGTGTGTGGTCCTCAGTATTCTGGCAGGCTGCCATTATGACATGCTCAATTCTGTGGAAGTTGTATGCCACTGTCTTGACATCTGGAGCCTATACCTCAACATGAGCCTCCTGTTGAATGGTGGTAGGAGTGTTCTGTAATTTTCCTAGTACTCTGTTCACTCCAAGAAGGTGGGTGGAGGTTTTGAAAGGTGGATAACAGGCAGATTTGCAGCTCAGATTGGATGACTGAGTTCACTAGGAGAAAAAAGCAACTAGATCCTCAACATTCTTTTTTCTTAAGCATTTGTATTACTGTAGCACTTAGGAGCCCTAGTGATGGACAATGAACCCGTTGTGCTATAGGTATCCTGTAAAAGTGAGAGCTCTTCAGGACCACTTTCCTGACTAAAGCTAGCTGAAATATTCATAGCTGATTTATTTGTGAACAGTTCATGTTTAGCTAACTTATAAAACCTATTTGAACAAGTAAAAATACATTGTTCACAAACTGTTCATAGTAAATAATCCTTTAGTATCCAGAATTTGCTATTCAGGCTGTGTGGTTAGAAACCAAAGTCATATGTTTTGTGTTCTCTAATTGAATGATCTGATCTTTATAACTGGAAAAGAAGTTGAAGAATTGTTGGAATGTCGATTCTGTTAGGAAGAAGAAGGGAGCACTTGAGAGAGAAGATAGATAGGCCTAGGAAAATCTTTTCTTATCTACTTTGCAAGAGAGAGAGAGCCTTATATGTGGCTGTGGACGCTAGGTTTAAAAATGGGTTTCTTTCCTGTCGAAGTTTATTGGCTGGCAATTAGATTTCACATTTAATTTTTCCTTGTTAAAGTCACACCAATAATTGCATGTGCATTTATGTGTATTGTCTGAGCTGTGAAGGTTGCTGTCAGATCCTTGTCTGGCTCACTTATTTGCCTGCATTGGTGAGGGCTTATTTTTTTTCACATTGACAAGTGATAAAACCTGTGCAACTTGTATGACTGCCCCCGATGGATACCTAAATGTATGCAAAACCACATAATGCACAATCACAGTAAGATATATTTAGATAAAGCAGCAGCATAGCTTATGTGGAGGAGAACTTTTCTCATTGTCACTGTACGTAGTCAAGCATATCCTTTGGCATAGAAAAGCTGTGCTATGAACACACCCTCCTGTGTCTGTATAAGTTCCAGGGCTCAATTCACAAAAGGAGTGTCTAAATCACTGGGATTCACAAAACTCCTGATCAGCTGTCACCAAACTCTGTAAGTCCCTAAAATTGCTCAGTGCCTACATTTTTGCAGTAAACATTCCTTAGGTACCTATGTTTCTGCCTCTGGATATACACACTGCAACCTCACTCTAGCAGTATGTCTACACTGCTGGGGCTGCATTGGATTCCATGAATCGATGCAGCGGTATGGATTGAGTGGGTAGTGGAGACCTGCACAATTGATCCCGGAAATGCTCCCTGGCTGACACAGTAAATCCCCTTCCATCCTCCCTCTCCCCCACTTCCCTCCCGCCCCTCCAAAAAAGAGTAACGCTGCATTGACACAGCACAGTGGAGCCTCTGACACAGCACAGTGAACACTCCACGTTAAGGGAACGTTAGTAAGTCGACGGGAGATACACAAGCTACATATTGTAGTTTGCATATATCCCGTCGACCCTGGCAGTGTAGACCAGGCCTTAGTGTCTAGACACCCCATTGTGACCCACGAACTCAGGGAAGATAGGTGGCGGAGTGCCTAACTTGCTAAGAGTACACTTAATAGATCAGGGTCCTAGAGATGAATTGGTACAAAACAGACAGGGGGAGCAGGGAGAAAAGGAGGAGCTCCTTCATAACTTTTAGCCCACTGGTTAGGGTACACATCTGGAGAGCACTCCGTTTATCTGCAAATTCAAATTGAGTATTATGACTGCCTCAACTATAGGAGCTCCTAATCCAGGGGATTGCTTCATGATCTTGATCTCACGAACATCTTTAGTATTGCCTAAAGTAAAGAATTTTGCAGGACTAAGTAATATTCCAGAAACTCCTAGGTTTTGTAGGGCTAGGCGCCAGCTGAACCTCAGTCATTCCAGACTCATCTATGTGGCAGTATGGACAGAAATGCTAGCACGAACTGTTCAGATTGGCTTCACAGTACAGGAGGGTGTTAGAAGTACCGCTGCCAGCTCTGTTCTTGTTGAACTCCTTTTAGTTTGTTGGTTGAGAGAGCAGGGGTGTGGGAACTATCTGTGCCCTTCACAGTATCCGTCAACTATGACCTTCATTTCTGGCTCCTTGAATCATTATCTGGTAAACCTCAGTGGGTGATTGGCAGGATGAGAGAAGTTTGCATGTCTCTCTTCCATCTCCTAATATTAATGTTGAATTCCTAAAAGGATAGAGAAAAGATCCTGCCCTTGACCCAGATCTCCTGCTGGCCTCCGGGGGTACATCTACACTGCAATAAAAAACGCGCAACACTGAGTCTCGGAGCTTGGGTCAGCTGACTTGGAGGGGGGTGGGGGAGGCTGCAAGTCTAAAAATTGCAGTGTTGACAGTCCCTTTCGGACTGGAGCCTGGGCTCTGAGATACTCCCTCTTGTGGGGTTTCAGAGACCAGGCTTCAATCCAAGCCTGAATGTATACACTGCAATTTTTAGCTCCACAGTCCCAAGTCCCAGAAGCCCAAATCAGCAGACCTGGACGAGCTGCAGCTGGGCTGTTAGTGTTTTATTGCAGTGTGGACATAACCAGGGAGCCCTGGAGCAGATAACCTTGCATCATAATTACCCATCCTGGCTGTTTCAAGCTGACTGCCTCTGGTTTCGATCTCCATCAATTTTCACTGGCTTTGAAGGAGGTAAGGGGAGATGGGGGAGGATTGTGGTTGAGGAGAGTGAGCTGTCTTTGTCTTAGTTTTGGTTGGTCGAATGTTGTGAATGGAGGTGAGATAACTTGTTTTAAGAAATGTATTTTTAACTTGTGACAAGGCACTTAGATCAAAGGATAGATGTTGTTTTTTAAAGTTCTGCTCAAATAAATAAAATGCATTGTTATACTGTACCCAGCATTGTGCCTTGTGAGCTCCTAGAGTGGGGCGCATCTAAGGAAGAGACTTATTGATGCCCCAATTTCCCCATGTGTTTGTTGCAAGTAACTGACCCTCACTTAAAAAAAACCCAACCAACCAAACAAAAACTGTCCCAATATTGGGACAGACTCATGTCATCATTTAGAGTATCTTAACATTTTATCTGGTAGTGGAAATGTGCAATATTTATTTTTGTCTTTGAGTTTGAAATGCAACTTGAATTAAAATGCTTCCTTGTCGGACACCATTTACTTTTATGTTACTACAAACAAGCGGTTTTTTTCTCTCTCTAGTTATTTAAGTACTTTTTAATATCTGTCCACAACTATGAAGAGCCACAGCTATAGGTGTTCTAAACTAATTAAAATCATGGTGTAATATTGGAAGCTGGTGCAGAAACATGTTCAAAATTTGGGATGTACAGTAGTTGAGTTAAATTCAAGAACATATATTCTAGTGGTACTAAGAGGATGAGTAGTCTTTTTCGATTATAAATTCTCAAATTTGAACTCTAATATTCATAGAAGAATTCCCACACCACATCAGACCAATGGTCCATTTAGTCCAATATCTTGTTTCTAACAAGTGGTCAGTACCAGATGTTTCAAGGTCAAAAAAATGCTGTTGTGCATAATTATGAAATAATTTACCTCCCTAGCAAGTTTTTTTTCTTAACCTTTATCTCTCCTAGAAACATTTTTTGTATAGTATCAAGTGTAACTATCAATATTGGTGCTGGTGGTGGTGGGGGAGGTTTCAGATCCATGTAAACTCTTGATGTCATTGGTATGTTTTGTGGCATTTAGTTCCACTGGTTAATGTGTTAGACAAATTCGTTTATACATCTCCTTTGTCCTTGTCATGTTGGGGAGAGGGAGACAGTTCTCATGAAGGACATGGAATTAAAAATAAGAACTTCATAATGATTGTTATGATTAAACTAACCAGAAAATGTTACATATAATAAGACTTTTACAGTGTTCTTAACTAAGAAAAATAATTTATTACCTAATGTTAATAATAATTGCTAGATACATTCTAGCTAAGGTTAATACTAAAAATAGGCCCTTAACCAGATACAGGAGCAGCTTCTGGTCATGCAGAGGAAACTTTAGTTTAGCAAACTTCTCAGATTTTTCTCCTCTTTTTGCTTGAAATGTGAGCTCCATCCATCTCCCGTCCCCCCCCCCCCCCAAAAAAAAAAAAAAACAAAAAAACAAAAACAAAACATATATTCTAGTATTCTATATTTTTGGGCCTCCTCTCTTTCTTGACTGCTGGTGGGAGAGGGGAGGGAGGTGGGGCATTCCAATCTGTCTTTGGTGGGCCTTTGTTTCCATACTAGGGTAGAGAATCTCCTGACTTCCCAATAACTTACTGGTTTGGAAAGACATTCTGACAATTATATATATTTTTAGAGCATTATAGGGCACGCAAGATTATTGTAACGCGAAAGCAGCTTAGCTTGGCAGGACTAGGCCCTAAAATCCAGAGTGGGCTTTTCTTTAAGCAATGTTAAGGCCTCCTAAGGGCCAAATTTGGAACTATCTTCCAAAAGGCCCCTAGAAGATAAAAGGCACTATCTCCAGGGCCTGAAAATACCCTTGGATAAAAATAGCATAAAATCTGCTTAAATCAACAGCAATTTTTTTTACTTAGGCCAGCTGCAAGAATGCTTTAACTGTAAACAACTAACCACTGCTTTTGGGTGAAAAGTCCCCAATACTCCTAGCTAATAGCCAATAAACTAACAAAAACCAAGTATTAAGGCCCAATCCTTAAATGGATTAAGATGTACGTAATCAGTAGCTGGCAAACTTATTGCTAAAATCAGAAAAAAAGGGGTATATAGGGACCCCCAGGCGCCACTCCGCTTGAGGCTCTCTGTAAATCCGTCGAGGCCCTAGCGGATGCCCTGGGTGGGTTGGCTCCCTTGTTGCAACTCGCTTGCAGGATAGAGAATGGGTTTCCCTATCCTTGTGTTGGTAAGCGTCTTCTTTTCATGTCTTGCAGCCCTTTTTCTTGTAATTCTAATCATTAAGTGCTGCGTAAATAAAACTAGCTGTAAGCACTTCCCTCTTGTCTAACTGCTCCTTTCTTAGCACCGAAATCTCAGAACACAAACCTTCCGCCTTCTGCGGTACACAGGCATCAGAATTAAAAGTTGATTAATTTCCTAGAAAGGAGTATCTGAAATATTTGTAGATGCCACAGTATTGAGTAAAACATAATTCAATTTCAAGAGACTTTTTTTTATTTTATGGCAGGACAGTAGAACTAATTCCATAATAGCTTTTCACCAAATTTGGAGCAATCCAATCTTTTGCTGCTTTTACTGTCAGTGTTTGAAGTGTTACTAGTTTTATACCACTAAAGGGTACTCTTTAATAGGTTATCACATAGATCTGTTTGATATTTGACAATGATTTAGTTTTTTGTGGTTCTTATTTCACAAGCTGTAAGTCTATCAAGCAAATTTTGTTTTGCAAATTGTGCATTTTACTATATTGTTCATAAACAAAGTTTGTAGATCTTTGGTTTACAGAATGCAGTTTCAGGTAGTTTGGAATGTACAAAACAGAGTATGAAAACCTCTTTTTAAAACTTTTGGTACATTTGAACATATTAATACATGCCTAGATAAGTACAGTTATAAGGCACCATAAATTACGACTTCTCCTCAGCCCTAATCCTAAGAATGGTGTGTGAACAGCCTGTGCCTCAGTGTAGGGGGATGGAGTAGATCACTGTTTCTCAACTTTTTTGATACCAGGGACTGGCTTGCTGTCTTCCTAAACTGTGTCAGGGAAATCTTAAGGACAGGTAAGGAGGCTGCCATGGACTGGCGCCGGTTCACAGAACAGTCATTGAGAAACCCTGGACTAGATGACCGCTCGAGGTCTCTTCCAGCCCTATGTTTCTATGAATCTTCCATTATTGTTCATGGGAGTTGTGCAGCTCTCTTTGCATAAAGAGGAAAGCTGTCTCAAAGCAGTTAGGCAGGTGATGCACTCATCTTTTTGGGATAGAAATTATGATTTACTGTATATGTACAACAGCTCACACAGTGGGGCCCTGATCTAGTTGAGGCCTCTAGGTGATGATGAAATATAAATAATATTTAGAGCTTCAAATTTGTCTATCCTTGTACAAAGTATGCTACTTTAAAAAAAAAAATTCCCACAGCCCCTGTGATACTTAAGGTATTTATCTAAGAAATAAAGTAATTTAGGGACCTTGTTTCAAAACAGCTATTATAGACCAGATAAAATATTTATTGCAGGTATAATTTGACCTTTTATTTCTTAATTTCAAGCCAGTATTAGGTGATGAGGATTTAAAAAAAATTAAATATGGTGAAGTTATTACATTTTAATTTCAGGTAAATTGTTCCAATGTCTCTTTTCAGCCACTTATTTTTAATACTACATGTTCAGAATTTGCTCAGTTCTCAGTCTGTTTGTTAAAATATGTTTTCAGTGAAATGCTTACTTGTTTGTTCTGACAAAAAATTGGCAAACTGAAAACTTTGTAACCACATATTTTAATCTTTCTTTCAGTTGGTCGAATTATGTTTCAGCTCTTCTCAGATGTATGTCCAAAGACTTGCAAAAACTTTCTTTGCTTATGTTCAGGTAAGTAATTTTTCCCCATTATTATCAATAATTTATTGTTAATTATCATTAGTTATTTCTTATTATTAACTACAGCACCATAATGGCATGGTAGTATATAATGTGAAGAATATCATGAACAGAGAGCACAATTCCAACCCCCAAAATTTAAGGATCTAAATGCATAAATACATACCATACAGAGAACAGATAGTGGTGAGTGGGTTTTGTCACTGGTAAGTTTTGTGGAGCAAGTGTGTTTTTAGAAGTTTCAAGGAAATTCAGGATACTAGACTGGTAGAGGAGATTGCAGGTGGGTTATTGCCTGGTGCTCGTTAAGGGAATAAAAGAAATTGATTGGGGACTGTAGGAAGGTTATGCATGAGTTTGACAGCTGAAAATGGAGATCAGAGCACTAGCAATATAGCAATTAAACATATTTATGTTGTGGTGGAGGTGGCAGCGCAGATGAATTATTCATTTTAAGTAACTCGTTGCTGTTTAATTGAGACTGCATATACTCCTGCTCTAGCTTTTGAGGATTAAATTTGAATGGAGCAGTTGACAAAAGGTATATTCTGAAATCTCATCCCACTGTGCGAAATACATAGGTTTTTTCATATATTTGAATAAATAAACCTCCTAAGAAGATTTTAAGACAGTGTTTTAACATAAATGAACTATCAGCTTGCTTCTTGCTAACATTATGCTTGTCTATACGGCTTATTGGCCAAGTAAAGTGAGACCCTGTACTCCACTCAGTGGCACGTCCTTCTTTGTATATAATGCAATGACTTTTGAACACCATATCCAATCAATTCTAAAATTTCAGGGAATGTTGTAGGCATCGTTGGGCAGAGTTTGGTGAAAATTGGAAAAGCCTGATTTCCACTAATCAGGCCCAAAGAATGCCATATGGTGTTGCAGACAGATAAATCTGTCACCCCCTGCTGCTGTGTGTACACAGCACAGGCAGCTGCTTAATAGGCTGCTCTTTCTTGTTGGCTGTATAGCTTGGCCTACATCAGCAACTGCGTGTTTCTAAAATGCCAGAGATGTTTGTACCAGCAGTGCAGAACTGTCAGGATTTGTTTGCGGTTATGTTTGTGATGGAGAACAAAGATGATTCAGTGGCAGCCAGGATGTTTGGGGTGTGAATGTGCATGAGAGTAAAAGGCATCATGGAGGTTACAATTCTGGGTAATGGAGACATCAGAGACATGGGGGAGCAGGAGGGGATCAAGGTGTCAAAAACTGACTGACTCTTAATTTTCTTTCTCTCCTCTTTCCTCCCCCCTGGGCAAAGTGAATTTCCTCAGCCCTCTAAAGTGTTTTGAGGTTCTCAGATGGGTGGTGCTCTAGAAGGCTACGGGTAAGGCATTCGGGTTCAGGGATAGAGACTCTGTTCCTGCCCTTCCCACCACTGGTCTGTGACATAAAATTCTGCTGACTCCTTAGCAGTCACATGGCCTGACGGGTTGTGGTGCCATCCATCAGATCAATTTTGCAATGTTAGGGAATATTCTGGGCATCAATGGTCATAACCCTATTGATTTTGACCAAAGTCAATAAAAGCCCAATTTCCACTACTGTGAAAAGAAAATCAGGCTCACATAGTATCCTTTTGGTGCTGCAGACAGATGAATCTCTCTGGCGCCCCCTCTCTATGTATATACATATCACAGGAAGCAGTGTAATATGCTGCTCTCTCATTGGATGTGCAGCTTGGCCTATGTAAGCAATGAAGTGTGCAGTCCTCTAGTATTTTATCATTTCATTTTCTATTATCCTGATTACTGTGCACTTAACTACTTTTTTAACCTAAAAGAATACTTATTTGCAGGCAGTGTAGAACTTTCCATTCACACAATTGGATTCAGTTGTCTTGTTTTGTTTTGTTTTGAATTTAAACAGACAGCTGGTTAGTTAACCAGAGATACAAGGTCTTTTTGAAGACTTGCTTGCTCTTCCATTAGACAAATTCATTTCAAAGTGTGGAGTTGAGCCCTGCTCTGTTGACCAATTTTTTCCCCTCAGTGGGACATCTTTGTACACTGTCTCAACAGGAAAACTCCAGCATTGTTATTCATATTAGAGGTTAGCACTTTCTCCAGAAAAGCCAATTGTTATCTAGAAGTGTTAAATGCTTTAGTGGAAGGCCAAAATCGCATAACCAAAGGTGGTGGTGGTGGGGAAATGAGAAAATTACCTTAATTTTAATATTTGTCAGTCACTTTTTCACTTTTTTGTCTTTGGTAGGGCATGATTGTATTTAATCTTTTACAATAAACCCTGTATTAGAATAGTTTTCCTCTGAGAAAATTGTTTTCTTCAAAAATATTCATCTCTATTGATTCTTTCTGTTCAGTCCATTCTTCTAGTCTATGGCCAGGTGGGGAACTGATAGCTTTAAAACTTTACTTTTTTGAGCCATCTATAGTGATGCCTCATGTATTCCTCCCTCTGGTTTCTATTATCATTATTAATAATAATCATGTTTATTATGGTAGTGCATTGGGGCCAACTGAGAATAAGAACCCATTTTGGTAGACACTGTACCAACAGAATAAGGGACAGTTCCTGCCTCAAATATCTTATAGTGAGAACAAACAAGACAGACCAATGGGTGAGTGAAAAGGGATAAAATATGCAAGCAGAGTGAGCAATATGTTGGCTGCTGCCAACATTAGTTCTGCAATTTTTTTTTGTTGTGTCATGGTGTTTTAAATTCTTTAGCATTATGTTAGGAGGGGATTAGCAGGTTGGAGACCATAAGGAAGGCAGTTGGGATGGAATTGGAGCAAACAGGGAATCTGCACAGGAAGAGAATGTTCAGAAAGAGCTGCAGAAAGCAGTTTGATGACATTCTATAGCTGCTGTGCAGGCTTTAGACTCTGGCTGGGTTCATCTTACGATTTCTTTCCCATGGGTCCTTGTACCCCAAGAAAAGAGTTTCTCTGCACTGTTGTGGTTTTGTGGGGTGCGGCCCCATTTTACAGCAGGTGCCCAATGCAGCAGTGCTTGCTTGAACTGCCTTCTGTAGCTGCTTTGTATATACACCTTTCTTTGTTAAAAGGCAGTTCTGAACTCTCTGGAGATGATCACCTCTTTTGCAGATAGTTCCTGCCTTCAGCAGTGCTCAATGTTGCTGTCTTTCTGGGTCAGCCTCCTTAAAATACTTCTTTTTGCTGCACTGGCTCTGTTGTGACCTGACGCTGTCTGCATTGTCAAAGTATCTAGGGCTTCATCCCTCTTTCCTCATCTGTATGAGACTGTCTTGCATTGCAACTCTGCTTCATCTGTAAACCCAAGGCATTGATCCATATACTTTTTGCTCCTTGAGCAGATGCCCAAGAGCATTGACATAGTGCTGAGCTTTCTCTAACCCTCTTTTGGCCCCAGCTTAGCACTGAACCTCAAGTACCTCTTATAGTTGACACTTTGTGACCTCTAGCTTCATTGCTTTGCTTGAAATTGCTCAGTGGGCATCAGTATTTTAAAATAAATAACTGATGTGATACTATCTCTTGCTAGGATGGAGGAAGAAGGATGACTAATTGGCTTTAAGTATTCATATTATAAGATGATATCACTAATCGATACGTATCAAGACTAGCTGGGCTGCATGAGCTGCTTGCAGGTATCTTTCCCCCCTCTCACTCTAACGCTATTAGCTCCTGGAGGAAAGCATCTTGGAGTCCAGGTGGGCTTTGTGATAAGTCTGACATGAGGTTGGCCCAGGTGCTTTGATCAGATTTTTTTAAAAGCGTTTTTCATCTTGTAAAATATATTAACTTTTCTTGTCCGCTGTTATGACCTTATCCGTTTTTACCTTTTTATTTCAGATACCTTACTTGAGCTTTCTAGTCTCCAAAAATGGGACTTCAAAGAGGGGGAGGCTTTCTTCACTGAAAAGAAAATGACCTACTTTGTAGGTCATTTTCTTTCAATTATAAAACTTTGAATTGCCATTTCTTCTCAAATATGAAGGAATTTTGAAATGCTCTTTATTTTCACCTTGTAATCTTTTTGCTTATTTATTAAATTTAATTAGATTTTATTTGTGAGTATACCACCTACCCATTTTTCAAAGAAATTGACCTTTAATGCTGGGCTGGGGCAACCAAGATAAATTGTGAAATTCGAGTAACTTAACTTTTACTATAGCTTATCTTCTGTCTGGTGCAAATTTGGGTGAAGATTTTTAAATGCATTATACGCTTATGAATTGGTTCTTGGTTTCAATTAAAGCTACCTGAAATAATTGAACATTTTATAGAAATGTTTTAAAATAGAAGAAAATATAGAAAACAGTATGGAAAGAATGTACACAACTTAAATATTAAACAGGCCCAATTTCTGCAAAGGGGTCTGCTTATGTAGACCTTATGCCTGTGCAGAGTCTAGTTAACTTCAGTGGGACTGCATACCAGTGGGTGCCTTTGCAAGAATGGTCCGTATTCAATAAACAGCCAAATAGATCACTTTTTTTTTTTTTGTGGAGAAAAGAGAAAAACCATTTGAAGCAGAGGATTCTTTCATAGTGTGTGCTGGAGGATGGATGATGTCTTGTACAAGGATTAAAATCTGTTTCTGATGGAAAAAAGAGTGAAGAAATGGAAAAATAAATAGGTAGATTTGATCATATGTGTTTTCTTATGTTCCCAATTTTGATGGTCTCATTTACGTTCCCCATTTACCAGAAAATAAAATCCCATTTTAGTAATTTGACCAGTAGTTTGACTTTTTTAGCAAATAAATTTAGTTATTTTTTATATTTCATTTTACTAGGTGAAAAAGGAATTGGAAAAACAACTGGAAAGAAGCTGTGTTACAAAGGCTCTACTTTCCATCGTGTGGTTAAAGACTTCATGATTCAGGGTGGGGACTTCAGTGAAGGTAAAACATAAAATTCTTTCTCTGTGCTAAGAGATTTAATTGTTCTAATTTACAAAGTTAAAATTACTGTCAGGAAATTCCTTTAAATGTTTTTATACTTTGTAGATATTAAAGCCAAAGGTTATATTTATCTTTCATTCTTATATCTTGTTGTTAAGATGGCATTTAGAATTGCACATGTTGTAGAGTCTGTGGAATAAATACTGTAAGACTCCCAATAGGTATTTTCTGATACTGAGGTTCTAAAATGTTCTTGTTAAAGGTTAAAAATGTATAGTTTTAAAATACAGATTTCCTTACCTGAGTTGCTAACACTATCTTTCATTGTTTAAAAAAACAAACTACTTTTAATCTTTTCCTTTTTGTATTTTACACAGTGTGGGCAATGCTAGTAATGTTCACTCTGATTCTTTTGTGCTGATACAACATAGTTACATCTCTGTAAGGCAATGTGAATAAGTAAAATCGTAACAGGTGCATTGGAAATATTTCTTGGCAGAATAAGCCCCCAAATGCAAATTCAAAGCATCAACTTGGTCTGCTTCTTCCCCCCAATGCACACATAACTTAGTGTCCCTCCCATCATCCCTTTCCTAAAACATTTGCCCTCCCCAAAGTGGTTTTATCCTCCAATCTGCAAGGCCAGTAAGTATGAGTGCAGGGGTAACTCTCAACTGGTAAAAGGCTACCTCTCCAGGTATGTTGTACCAGGGGCCACCAAGAGAGCAGCTAGGTGACCTATTGGGGGTAGGGGTGGCTTTGAAAGAACTGGTAGCTAGTTTTTCACATCTGTGGTATCTGAGCGCTGGATTTCTGTGGCAGGGAAAGCTGTCAACCTTGTTTGTTAGCTCTCTTCTCTGATACCTGCTGCTTCTTTTTCCTCTGTTTCCTCCTGTTTGGAGACCAATAAGTGCTAAGGGAGAGGAGTAGCCTTTGGAGCCTCACTGGAGCTTTTCCAGTCCCCTTCTTTCCCAGGGCAAGCTTTATTGGACTGTAAACTACATACTGGTGCAAAGGTCTGGGTTGCAGACTCTATAGTGGAATATTTAAAGCAAAACAAAAATATTTCATGAAATTAAAAGAAACTGTTCATGTTAGGCTTTATAAAACTTTTGTACAAAATCTAAATGTTGGTTCTTTGATACTTGAATGTATACTTTAATTCATATTATCTGTAAATAGTGCCATATTTTTATATTTTGTTATTTGCTATTCTATATACAAATTGTTTATAAAGCATACTTTAAAATCTTCTGATAAGGTTTAATGCATGCTTTTATTACATAGGTAATGGAAAGGGAGGTGAATCTATTTATGGTGGATATTTTAAAGGTAAGGGCTAATATGTCTTTAAGGTCTATTGCTTCATTTCTGAGATGAAACAAGTTTTGATTCCCAAGATATTTAATGTGGAAAGGTCTACTTATAGATCACCTTTTGCATGAAACTAATGTTGCATGACAGTTATTTTTATATGCATGAATTTCAGATACATTTATTGAAATATTTAATGTTAACTGACAAAATTAATTAAGGCTAACTTTACTGGTTAAACATGACTTTCAGCATGGAGGTTAGGCAACTTTATTCATGAAAACTCCTATCTTCCTGCCTAAAACTGTCAACATATTCTTTTGTTTATAGAGAATGTGGTCTTTTGCAAAATGAAAAGGTAAGAGACACAAGCTCAGTAACACAAATTCAAACTCTGTTCCCTTGCACCCTCCCTAGTAAATATATGGACAACTGATAATATATCAGTTTGTGGATGGATATCTGTATTGCTTGGCAACATGGAGAACTCTGTATCTAACTTTTTTGTGGGAAAATTATTTATTTTGAGAAAAAATACTTGGAATTATTCCCAGTTCTAAACAGTCCCAATTTCTTTAAAAACGCTGTCCATTTTTCCCTCCAAGATTTGTATATTTCGTGTTGGTTTTTAAAAATATATGGCTGTGTTTATACTCTGTGCAAGTTAGTTATTTGCTTGCATAGAGTAGATAAATATATGTACACCATTCACCTTCTTTCTAAAACTTTTTTGAAAGAAAGAGGTGAGAGTTTGTAATAGTAATCAGTGCTTTTAGGAGACAAGATACAGTATAATTTTTACATGTAAAGAATGGGAAGTTACTGTGCTATTCCGGTCTTGACAAGCCTATACATAAACCGTTGGGTTTTTCAAGTATTGTGTGCTGTGAGCAATTCTTTGTAGTTAGGTGCATGCTATGAAGTTTCTTGAATATGTTATAAGGAAGCATAGTTAGATGTCAGAATTTTACAGCCTTTAATCAGAAGCAGCTATATGACAGATTCCCTACTCTAAAAAGTTCTCGGTTCTTGTTTCTAAAGAATACATATGGATTGGTAAGTGCTAAACGTCTGGTACTGTATATTTGTCTGCACTCATGGACGTTAATGGTACAACCTTATGTCTAATATGGTTTTGTCTGTGGTAAATTGCTTGTGTAGTTATTTCATTTTGCTGATTGAAAGTATTTTGATTGTAAAACTATGGATTTTTTTACGTAGTTCATTGGATTAAATAATATATTTTTATTTTTCAACCTCTAATCTGTCTTTTACAGTTGGGTTGAAGAGGAGCACATGTTTTACTCCTCTCATGCAAGTGTCACTATTAAATAAATTTCCTTTCGGATTTTGAAACTTCAAGTTTGGGTTCCGTAGATTGGTGCAGTGCACTAGTTAACACCCTGGCAGGGAAAAAACTGTTTAACGGTGTCTTCCTACCTAAGTAATACTCAGAATGATGTGTAAATGACAGCATTGAATATGTTCAGCCATGTTTTAGGATGGGAGAGGGAGAGTCTGATATCAAAGTGGCTTTCTTTCAGGAAATGTCGGGTTTAAGATGTTGTAAGTGTATGATGAGCTTAAGTTGTATTGAAAACAATAACAAAGCATTTTAAATGTTTTATTCTTAATACATTTCACATTGTTTCTAAAGCAGTTGTGACTTATTTAAAAAAAAAACAAACAAAACCCCAAAAAAACTTCTGTATTCTATACCTGGTATTTCTGACATAACAAATATAAATCTGTCTCCGCTCTTAATTTTTGAGAGATTTGATTAGATTTCTTTTTTTTAAGTGTTCAAGTTTCTTTAGTGAGCAGAAGAAGAATTTCTCCTTGTACTGTCCCTGTGCTGCTAAGAAAATTATACTTGTGTTCACTTATGGGGGAAACTGACTAATGTGTGTTTTCTTCAAACAGATGAAAACTTTGTTCTCAAACATGACAGAGCCTTCCTTTTGTCAATGGCAAACCGAGGGAAACATACCAATGGTTCCCAATTTTTCATGTGAGTAGATGTAATTTGAGAGCTGAGCTTTTCTTAAACAGAGAAGCGCTGTTCATGAGAAAGATGGTATTGCTAAATTAAATATATAAATGGATGTTATCAGTCTTAATATAGTCTTTGACTAGAATCCAATGGGTACCTGCTGTTTCTTAGTTATTGTAACTAGGAAACATTAAATATGATAGTCTTGATTTATTTTTAGTGTTTTCCTGGATTAGAAGAATTGATCATATATGAATGTTACTTGTTTATTGCTTGTTTTTCTAAAATAACATTGGCCTATGCTTTTGTGTTTATTAGTGTAGTGGGTTGATTGTTTTTTGCTTTGTGTTCTTTAACGTCATGCACATGAAACAAATAATTGACCTGTAGACTCCAGTACTTCAAAATGTTATGTGGAAGAGGACAAGATGTCCAATATATTGGCAGTTTGTGTCAACAGCTGCATGTGTTTTCAAAATGTGGTCTGTTTTCTGTTTTTGTGAGGTGTTTTTATTTACTATTCAAGTCTATCCCTGAAGTGCCTTCCTTCAGTATTGCTGCATAGTATAGTATTTATCTGTGTACAAATGACTTTTCTGGTTAAACATGATTTAAATTAAGGGTGTTGGACTGTGGAAGAAACTGTAAAGGAGCCCTTCCCATACAGTTCTTATTTCTGTTAAAAAGCACTCCAGTTCATAAGGATATTTCTGTTACGATATGCAAGATATTTGACTAAAGTAATAACTTAATAAAGGAATAACTGTTCTATAATGAAACAAATAACTCAATGATTTTTTTGGCTGAAATCAAATTTAAGCTCACTAATAAGTTTTTAAAATTTACTGATATTTGACAATGCATCCACTTCATTATCTTTTAAAAATTGTCCTCTATTTTAACATATCACAGTGCATACCTGAAAAAAATCTGGTTTCTAACTTTGCGTTTATGTTGGGGAGGAGGTTTTCATTGTGAAGTATCTTTACATTGGCATGCTTGGAAATTAATAATACAGTTTGTTACGTTAAAACTTCGTTGTCTTTGCCATCTTTCTTGATGGATAAGAATGAATGGCGCTTCACTGTCTTCAATAAAGGAGTAAATTGTCCAAAAGGATGCTCATTTTCTTTGCCTGAAAAAAGATCTTCAGCATAATTTAATAAGGTTCAGATAAGAGACATTTTTAGGTTGCTTCCTAAAGAATGTCCTAAAAATGGAAAACAAATGAAAGCACAAGAGGAAATCTTTCAAAAATGATTTACTTCTGATTTTACACTCAGAACTCTCTGCTCTCCAAAAAGATAAACTTAAACTTCAGGTTTGTGGTGCCACCTGCTGTTATCTCTGTCAGTTTGACTGAAAGGTGGCTATGTATTACGGAATACAGTATGCTTTATAAATTAACCTGTGTATAATATATATAAAAGTACATAATTTACAAATAAGTGTTTAAAACTGATTAGTTCACTATTAGCTTTTAAGTATAATAACTTGCCTTTTGATTCTTAAGTAATAATTTTCCATTTTTGAGTTTATCTGAACTGTAACCTTGAAAATTTAATGAGCTACATCAATCAAGAAGCTACCATCTGAGGGCTCTAAAGTTTCTTTTATCTTTCCCATATTATATTCAGTTATGCGTATCATATGTGCTTAAATAGACAAGCTGAGTGTTTGGTGTATTTAGATTCTTTTAAAAAACATCATCATTAAGGTAACATCAAATACCAAATTTAGATGATTAGATTTAATCATGGAAATGTCAATATTTAAAGAAACATTTCCTTTATACTTTTCAAACATATTAAATGTTTTTAAGAGCACCTGTATATTTAAAATTGAACTAATTTATATCAGTTTTGTTTCTCTCCCTCTCTCTCAGAGAAAATTTTACAATTAGGCACGAATCCCATAACTGATCGCTCACAGGGCAGGACTTCTATAATCATACAGGCTGCACTGAAGTCATTGAAACGCAGCTCAGGTGCAGGAGTCTGCCTTTGCACGATCAGTTGCAGAGGCATGGTCTTATTAAATAATTTGATTCGTGGTTGGGCAAGGATGGGTCATGAGACCACCAAATACAACCATGGCTTTCTTTTCATGCAAGCTCTCATTTATGGGTATAAACCCACAAAACATAGCAACTACTCATAAGATAGGTTCTAACATGCACAGTTTCAGGTTTAGATTGCTCTTAAAAGTAATTGTTTTCAGATTTCATTCCCAGTGATTTCATCGTGACAGATAGTTTAAAATTGAAAGTTAAAAATGTAATATATGAAAGCAGTTGTTCTTGCTCAGCAAAGCTGTCTCTATTTATAATATTCCTCCAGGCTAAATGCCAGTAAGTTTGTACAGCCTGATTTACTCTTATTAAAATACACAATTCTTTTAATATCCTGAAACCCAAAATAGTCCTTTACTTGCTTCATCCTTTAAGCTGTTTGGAAGGCAAAAGTAATGCAATTTTTTGCTTCTTAATATTTAAATATTTAATATTAAATAGAATGTTCTTTTAAAAATATATAATATATTTATATCCCTAAAAAGATTTACATTTTTCAAAGATGACAATTTGAAGATTATTTGGGTAGGTTTTAAAGGACATTGTCAGACTTTAAATAAAACACAGTCATACCTTTTTGAAATGATACATTCAACTTGTTGGATTTATTGAAGGAGACGTACGTCAACTCTTCCTTAATTTTTGTTTTCAGACCTGCACATGCTGGGTTTGGTGCATGATTGGATAGCATGTTCAGATATTGCACATATTTGTTTTGGAGTCAAGAGTTTTATATTTCTCCATACAAACTAAGGCCCTGTTCTGGTAAACATTTATGCATGTGCTTAAGTCTAGCAACATGGGTAGTGCTTGGAGTTAAGCATAAACATACATGTTTGCAGGATTGGGACTTTAGTGCAATCCTTTATTTCTACTTCTTTAACGACATGCTTGGTCAAAAGGACTTATTTGTTGGCCTCACTTTAAGATGGTCTTTCCTCTTTTATCAGGCATTAGTGCTGTTTGGTATAATTGAGAACTTTTCAGTATCCTGCTAGGGTGTGAATATTCTACTCCCGGGGGAATTCTGTACCAAAAAATTAAAAGTTCTGAATATTTTATTTGTCAAAATAACGCTATATAATCATGCCACTTTCATTTATTTTAGCTATTTATTTCAAAATACCTGTCAGCAACTATGTCTGTAACAATACAGACACACACAAAGTCCCCCCAAGAGTAGAGTTAAAGAAACCCCTACGACAACCCAGTTCCTGTTTCCTTGTTCCTCCTCCACCCCCCAAGCCAAGCTAAGGGGCACATCCTCAGTGCCTATCCCTGGGGCTCCCCCAACCCACGCACCCACACCCCCTCACTTCCAGAGCCCAATGGAGGGAAAGTCTGATGCTGAGTCCTAGGTTTGTGTGGAGTTTCCTGCACGCCACCTTCTTCCTTCAGGATGTGCCAGAAACTGCAGCTGCCTAGAAGGAACCCTCCAACTCTGACATCTCCTGGTCAGTGTTTGTGAATAGGCTTCATCTACTCTAGCTGAATGGACTTTGCTAACACCTACCCACCCCATTGTTGTTCCTTACCCTTGGATGTATATCTATATACCCCCTATCTGATTTCCATTTCTTGCATCTGATGAAGTGGGTTGCAGCCCACAAAAACTTATGTCTGCAGAAATTAAATTTGTTACTCTTTAAAGTGCTACAGGACTCTTGTTGTTTCTCCTGGCAGTGTCTTCTATTTGGGAGCTGTGCTTTGCCGGGTCCAGCAACCCTAGTGGTGGCCAAGAGCTCTGCAGCGCCAGTTCTGTGGAGGAAAAAGGAAATTCTGCATTGTGCAGTGGTGCAAAATTCCCCCACAGTAATATTCTTTTGACTGGTAGACTATGATAACACATAGTTGCTGCTGTCCAGTGTGATGCTACATCAAAGGCCCAATGAAAAAAAATTAAATTGGACCATTATACTGTGATTTACTTGAAATTGATGATACTGGGCACCGATGCTCTGATCTTATGATAAGCAGAAAATTTTACTAATTTCAGACCACTTCAGTTGTAATTTATTGAACAGGAATGTCATAGGTATGAATGAGTAGGGCAGAGAAACTGGTTTCTTACTAAGCCCTAGTAGAGAAGTGGATATGGAAAAGACTGTTGAAGAAATAGGTTAAAAAAGGAAAAAGTTGAGGAACCATTTGAGAGAAGAACAAACAGGGCAAAAAAGCCTTTAGTAGAGAATAAGACATGGTCAGGGAAGCATAATGAAGTGTGCACTCTATCACAAGTGGTGCATAGAAGATTTTTATTGTTAGACTTTTTTCTGCCATTTAACTTTTTATTATGACTATTAAATGCAGGGAATGACTTAGGGTGAAAAGAAAAATTTAGCTGAAGGCAAGATCACATTTATCAGAATAACCAAACATTAAATATACTAATAAAAATTACTCTGTTCACCAGTAGTACCTGAAGCACATTGTTGCTTAATTAGGTAGGTGTTCAAGAAGTCTACTTTCTATACCATTTGATTTTGAATAAATATACAAGGTGGTACGCCTAATATTTCATGGGAATATGCTTCAGGATCTTTAGATTTGGCTGTTACACATTGAAAACAAATCATAAAGCAATAATAGTGTAAAGCTAAAATTTAGCCATTGGTATTTTTCTCAAAGGACCACTGTCAAGTTCAATTTTTTATATTAACTATTTTCAGGTAATTCAAGCTTCTGGGAGAACCCCCTTTAAATACAGTATGTCCTGATTTTTTTTTTTTAAACCTCGAAAAACAAAAACATTTGCCTGCTCCCCCACTGATATTCAGAAGTGTTTTTTGGGTGGGTCAGAAATCGGCACCAGATAGAGGTTTTTAAGGCCTGGCTTGATAAAACCCTGGCTAGGATGATTTAGTTGAGATTGGCAAAGCAGGGGGTTGGATTAGATTAGCTCCTGAGGTCTCTTCCAACCCTAATCTTCTATGGTTCTGTGATATGCTAGCCCCACTCTTCTTTGTCCCCGCCTCCCAGTGCCTGCTCAGTTTTAGCTGTGCTGCTGTTTTACTGGTAAATATATTTTTGCATACCTGGGGAAGAACGTGTGTGTGAGTGCCACCCTAGAATGGTACATGGGCATAATGTGGTAATAATTATACTAGTAATACATGAGACATGAAGTGTAACTGACCAACAAAAGAGTGAAACTGAGTGTATACAAAATGCTATAAAATTCACAAAGGCCCTGATCCTGCAAATACTTGTTGGCGGCACTACTTGTCTCACACACATTTAAGTGCGGAGCTGCAGGGGGCAGTTCAACAATTCAGACAGACCTCATTGATTGATTTCAGTGGGACTATTAATAATAGTAAGATAAGACCATGTGTTTGATTGCAAGATCAGGCCCAAAATAAAAAAAAAAAATGTTAAGCTAGAAAACATTTTTTTTTCTCTACCTTCTTTGTTTTCATAGGCTAGATGCTAGTTTTAATAATAATAGGTACACATTACTTAGTATCAGTTTAATGCTATGCTCCACAGGAATTGTATACTTTTTCGTGTTGATAAATTCTTGATGGCATTTCTACATTTCAGAAAGTAACATTTCTAAAGCACAGTGCCATGTTTTGTAACAAAAATAGAGTAATCTTACATCTTTGAGCTCCTAGACAAAGAAAAAAATTGATTTTGAGGGTTGTGTGATATGATGACTGACTGTTACAAGCCACTTCTGTATATTACCAATGACAAATTGGAAACAGTTAATTTCTAAGCTTTTCAATTAAGGTCTTGTAATGTGAGTATCCCGAATAACATTCAGAATTTTTCCATTATTACTACTTTGAAGTAAATTTTTTTATTAATTTGTACAATTTTACAGTAACATATTAAACATCTAAATAGATTAAAGAGGATTCAATATTTCAGTGTTTTGACCACAATCCTTCAAAATGCTTACATGTGTGCTTAACTTTAACTTTAACACATGAATAATCCCATTGACTTGCACTGCTCATATGAGTAAAGTTGACCACATACTTAAGCACTGCAGGATCGTGGCTTATGTGTATAAAAGCAGAGTAAAAAAATTGCTGCTCTTTGTTTAGTTATTAATTCAGAGATTAATTTAACAAAGCTGTATTTAGCTGTTCCATATATCTTCTTTGTTCCAAATAGGTTAATTGTGTTACTGAAATAATGCTGCAGTTTAGAAGTATGTCCAAAACAAAAATGTAAAATTATATGGTAAAAATACCTCCTCAGTTTGCATCTTCAATCTTGATTACCTTGTTAGACGTCTTGTAAAATAATAGCTCTCCCTTGCTTTTTGGTGATAGTGTCTGTTTTCCCATTTTAAGGGAAACTTATTAACATGAGAGAGGAACTTGTGAAAGTGTAGATTTAGAGATTCGATATGTGCTTCACTGGTAAATCAACAGTTTTCAGTATCTTATTTAAATAAGAAATATAGTAATAAGGCATCTTGTAAAGTACAGTATTAGGACTTGCTTAAATAAAACACCTAAACACCCGTGTAACTCTCAGCACGTGAATAGTCCCATTGAAATCAACTACTCATTAGCTTAAAGTTATGTTGGTTTCAAGTGTTTTGCTGGATTGAGGATTTAATAAAGGTATGAATGGACTCCATTTATAACAGTTTATCTTTTGTAATTCAGTGCTCAAGCCAGGGCATTTCTTTAGTGTTTAAAAACAAAACTTGCTCTAGCTTTCCAAATATCTTTTGTTCTAAAGAAAATTTAGAGCCCTCTATTTTTAAGAGCATCCTTGTTTTGCATACACTCTGAAAATATTAATTTTAAATTTGTATTTTAATAAAACATAGACTCCATTTTGTTTGAAAATGTATTACAATTTATTTCTTGCCATTTTTGTGTAAAATTTACAGAAACAGTGTTACATCGTGCGCTCCAAAGGTAATGTCTCATTCCTCTAAGGCTCTGTCCTTTTTTCTTCTCTTCCTGTTTTTCTCTTTCTTTCTTGTCTTTTTCTGATCATGTTGTTATGTGTATTGAATCCTGTGTTAGTGCTGAAGTCCTTTTAAGAATACAAATAAACTTGCTTTATCAGAAGGATTCTCTTCTGTATGGCAATAATATTTTTAATTAATTTATTCGTTATCTTCACTGACTCTATGGAAACTTTTTTCTGTAAATATTAACTTGGATAATACTGTCTTTTATGGCAGTTTTTGAAGTTTGTTAACTTCATTTTATTGACAATTTATGTAGAAATACAGTTCTCTATCAAATTAAATGTTTCTTGGGGAACGAATTCTATTCACAATTGTGGGTAGATAGAGCCGACTTTTTGCTCTTGAAAAGTGATACTGCAAGAATTGAGACAGATGAAAGGTTAGGGTATTCTTCCTATAGAAATATTAGCAGACATTAAAAAAATTAACTGAAATATAATTTGAAGTAGTCTTGTGAGATTTTAAAAGACACAATGAACAGTTTGGCATCCAGCTTCCATTGAAGGTTTGTGTGTTGTTCACCTAATCCCCATTTGTGCATTTGAAAATCTGCCCCTTGGCTTTTACTCTGTTTTCATTTCATGAGCATGCAAATGAGGAAAACCTTTATCCATTTTGGCAGGATCAAACTGCCAGTGAAATAAGGGAGAAAAACGCCTAGATAGGTTCTGCCACAATGGTTGTCTTTTTCTTTCTTTATCCAAGACTCTAAAGCCCCAATTCAACAAAGCACCTAAACCCATGCTTAAGTGCTTTGCCAAATCGGTATCTAAGTCTTCTTTTGTGTCACACAATGTCAATAGTATATTTATTGTGTTTTAATTGTGTTGGATATTATTTTTTTGACTTCTAAAAACTAAGGGTGTACATTTCAGTGCTGGTTTCAGTAAACACTTGTTTCAATTCGTCTTTTAGAACAGATTTATAATTAAACCTTCTTAAAATAAAATATTAACTTGGATGCAAATTGTTAATGTAATTAACTTTTGTTTATCAAACTACAATGGCCATAAGAAATTGCTTATCCATAGTACTATAGTTCACTGAGAAAGTAAGATGGGCTTATTTTATGGAAGAACAGAAGGGACATGCACCACCATAAAAGAAACTAAATGTCTTTCCTGTAGCAGCTATTGCCTTGGTGTTAACACTAGAATGGTTTCCTGCACTATGTAGTGTCAGGGAGGAGAGGAGTGTTTGTTTGGTAGTTGTGATCCCATTGGGTTTTATTGGATCGAATCAAAGTAACTTTTCAATTATAGTTAAGAACAGAATACTTGATACCAAGTCTGCTTTAATGAAACTTCAAATGGAACATCTACTTTGGACCAAATTATTTAAAAAGACTTGATGGAAGGGACATAAAAAGGGAAAACCATGATTTCTGGTGTTCAGGGAATAATTTGAGAAAGGAAACTCAAGTATAGGTCATTTTTATATTCTAATGAGGGAAATTAATGTGATGATGATTTTTTGTTTGTTTTTTAAATGATGTCCCTTGTTGAATTTGTGTCTGGATAGCACAGTCCCTCTTGTAACTTTTAATGCAGACTTGCTTTGAACAAAGTGAATTTGGATGCAAGTATTATGTCATGATAGTGTTTCTGAACTTGGAAGTAATTTCCTTTCTTCACCAGGAGAGAATTAAAAGATCAGAATCGTTCTTTAATGATAAAATTAAATCTCAATTTAATTTAAATTCAAATAAAAATTTATAAATACATTTAATAATTAAAATGTAATAAAATTTTGAGTCACATCTTTTTAAATTAATATTCTGATCTTGAACCGAAATAAGAAATGTGTCAGACAGCAATAGCCAGTAGATGTAGCTCTGTTGTACAGAATGTAGTGCAGTAACTGTTTCTCTCTTGGCTCCTACACACCCAGCTGTTTCTAACCTAAATGAATGTGGGTACCTATGAGGCATTTAATCATGGATAATGTTAGCATCTGTTACCGTACAGCGGATTCCCTAACCAGCAGAGCACAATGCTGCTGTAGGGAGGACTGCAGACTTAATATGTGAGATGCAGCGTTGTAGTCTTGATGGTATATATAGCTGTATTGTTTTGAAAGCTGATTCATGGAGCCAGCAAAGTAGAGGGAGAATGAGAAAATAGGAAAAATGTGCTTTCATTTATTGTAACTCTACTTTCCTGTTCTTTTTTGTTTTTGTGTTGCTTAATAGGAATGACTTTAAAGTAATAGTTCTATTCTTATAGTAATTTCAGAAGTACTTTACCCACTGTTTCTTATTGCCAAATAGTATAGTTTTTATCATCAAAAATGTTACCATGAGATGCGTTGGAGTATATATTTATATAGACATTAATACATGAAAGAACTGTTTATTGCATATCGATGAATATTACATTTATTTAATGAGTTTTTAATAGGACTTGTAAATATAAAACGAAATATATATTTTAATATTAACGAATATAACAGTGTCCCTGTGCTTAGTATGATTTTAATCTTTATTTAGACTTTTATCAAATTATTAATTGGATTTTCACTTTTTTTGTCTTTTATCTTCACTTTTTTGTTTACTATGCCATTCTGCTTTTTACCTCTTCATCTGAATCCCTGATTTTTTCCATCATATCCATGTTGATGTAAAATAGAACAACAAAGCCTGCTCCTCATCTTGATGGGTAAGACTTCTATTTTTAACTTGTACAGTAATAAAATTCAAAGATTCAGGAATAAGTACTTGACATCTCAATTTAAAGGTGGACAGAAAACTTAGAAACAAAAATAATAGATTGGTTAGTTGATAAATGTGGCAGAGGGTTGCCATTCTTTCAACCTTTTTGACCATCTTTACAAAATAACCTACCTAGTCATAAATATAATCAAATTCTTTATTTTTATCTTCCACATAAATAGTATCCCAAAATACTTTAGAGTTACTGCAAATATTAATTATGGGACTAACAAATGGGAAGAAGAATTTAGAAGTCATTGTGTTCTAATGGATCAAGAGTAAAGAATAATCCTAGCTAAGCAGCTGATTTACCATATGTCTTTGGGGAAGCCCTTTAACTTCTGTTCCGGTTTCCTGTCTGTAAAATGGTGGTGATGATTACCTACCTTATTGATATGCAGTGAGAAATAAGTTTTTCAATGCCTTGAGATACCAAATATCTAAAACTGAGTATATCTCTCAATAAAGGCAATGTAGAGCCCTATGAACACTCCACATGGGGCCTCCATGACCCATTCCTGCTGGGCTTGTCAGTGGCAAGGGCCGCCCATACAGAGCTGGTTGGTGGGTTGTTGTCGTTGTACTCCTCTTTCAGCAGGCCATGCCTTCCCTATCTTCCTGAGTTATCAAACCCTTTTGTAAAATAGGCTCAATCCGCATCTACCCAAGAAGAAAACTTGGAAGAGTGGGAAGGAGAGATGGGGACCGACAAGAGAGAGATGATGAGATGTCGTTAGCAAGACTTCCGAAATGCTATAGATAGAGAGAGCACTATACTGCCAAACACAGATATGATCCCTAATCCAAGCAGGTAGTGATGAAGGCGGTGCTGGATGTGGGCTTGGAGGGACTGTACCCACCCCAAAATTTGCCTTAGCGCGCCTCCCTTCCACCCCGTAGCTACCCCTCTCAGAGCTGGTCGCCTAGCCAGCAGCCACCACTCTGGCCACCCAGCTCCCGCTGGTCTCCTTTCTTTGGGAAACTGATCCACAGCTAACATGGCATTGGGGGAGCTCATCCAAATCTAGAAGTGGCTGTGCATGGGTTGGTCTTTGCTGAGCTGGGGTGGGAGGACAGGGAAACTGTATGTGCTGGTGCCTCTGGCTTAGAAGTGGGAGCTGCGGCTGCTGCTGTACTGAACAAGCGTGCTCCTGAGTGCTTGGCGTAAAGAGAGCACGCTGACCCATTCCCCCCAACGCGCGCACACATACACACACTGGAGTAATTATCATTATTACTTTTATTACCATATTGTGCTTTGTCATTCATTAAAGTGGTACAGTTAAATAACAGTGTCTTTCTAGACTGTAAATTTAGCTTGTACTCACCTAAGCAGTGCCAGTTAAAAAAAAAAATTAGCTAAATACGTAATTTTAGACACTGTGCAGATGGTCACTTATTTTCAAATTGTATTTTTAATTATATCTGTAAAAATAACTTAAAATTTATATGAAAATAGTTGTGGCTCCAAGTCTGATACCAATAGTAACGATAGAGTGAAATGTTAGAGAGTCACGTATGTGATTGTGATCGGTAAACATAGATGCCAAAGTAATAAGAACAAGAATTTATTTTTCTAAATAAAAGAGAAAAAACTTAACCACTTAACTTAACCATGTTAAAATTAAGTAAATACTTTTTTAGTGGAGTGAAAAACAGTTGATTAAAATAGAGTAGATAGTGGCAGTAACACAGTGTGTCTGCTAGAGAAAGTAAGCAGGTTTTATTTATTTTTATTTATCTCTACTAAAGATAGTGTACCAAGTATTAAACTTGTGTTTCTGATATCTGTGTTAAGGCTCCAAAACTAATATCTCAAGTCTTGGGATTGGAAATATCTTGCTGTATTACCTTCTGATTGTTCTAAATTTACATATATGCTTAAAATGCTTCTTTAATTGGAGTTTGTATTTTTCTTTTTTTCTTTATATAGGAATTAGAAATAGTGCTCCTGTCAGCTAATTTTTAAATTCTCTGGAAAAAAAAAACAAAACCTAGAGTTCTCAGGTGCCTAAGTAGCCTCTGGAATCACTGTTAAAGTTGCGCCGTCCCCCTTCCCCCCAATCTGAAATGGCGCCCACCATCCGCAGCTGCTATGTGAATGCCACCAACAAACTTGAATTGGTTGTCGCTATGTTCCATAGCAGTCTGTTCCGTATGGAATTGTCATCTCTTCTATTCTTGCATCTCTGCAACTATTGTAGGATCGTGCACCCTGGGCTTGCAACGCTCATGACAGTAGTGCAGAGCTGTACAGGCTCCATGCTTCTGTCAGAGATGGCAGACTCTGAGAAGGGCACGGGGGGTTGTGGGATTAAGAAAAAAAGGATTGAAAATTACATGTAATTTTACATGTGGCCTACATATAAAATTATGGGATGTTGAACACAGCATTATGGGAGGTTCATCCTATGCTCCCAGTCAGCCCTGTGCAACCTGTTTGGGCCCCAGCATGTGTTGCCAAAATGCAGTGAAGTGGACCATCACGAGTTACACAGTAGGTGCACCACACTCTGAATTTATACAAGTGTTCCTGGTGAGTACGCTTACCGCTGACACAAAGAGCCAAGTAGGCACATGCACAAGGTAACATATTAACTGCGGAGACTCTATGCTGACATAACTTGAGTTAACAAAAGGCAATCTCTACACTACAAACCTTAGGTATATGAATTGTTTGGGAGAGGTAACAGCAAAAGTAGGAGGCTAGGCCAAGATTCACTGACATTTTTAGGTTCCTACTTTTGCGGATCTGGGCCTACTGCACCCTGAAGACTCAGGAATGAACAGGCACATAAAAAGAACCAAATATCATTTATTTCTTTTTTAAAATTTCATGACTTGAGCATGTATAACTCATGATTTTTTAATGCTTTCGGTTATCAAGCTATCTTGGAGTTGTAGATGTGTTCTTTATGTTGTGAAGGCCAAAACTGGGTTAAAAAAAGAATTAGGTAAATTCCTCAGGACAGGTCCATCAATGGCTATTAACCAAGATGCGCAGGGATGCAACCCCATGCTCTGGGTGTCCCTAAAGCCTCTGACTGCCAGAAGCTGGGAGTGGATGACAGGGATGGATCACTTGGTGATTGCCTTTTCTATTCATTCCCCTAAAGCATCTGGCATTGGACATTGTTGGAAGACAGGATATCAGGCTAGATGGACCTTTGGTCTGACCTAGAATGGCCATTCTTATGTTCAGCAAATATTTCAGTAGATTTTTGCCTTTGGAAAGGATTTAATATGAGATAGTATACTGCCCTTAGTGAATATTAGAGAATCAAGTTCTACATGGAAGCAGTGACATGGGAAAAAGCACTAAGCTGGCAAAATAACAGTTGCAAAAGTCAATCCCCATAGGTGGATCAAATGAAAATGAAGTTTTGACACCAGGCCAGAAAATCAGTCAGACTGGAAGTCACATGTTCCAACTGAATAAACGTGTGCTATAAAAATAAGAAGAAAAATTTAGAATTAAAAATTCCAAATTAAATATCACAGTAAAAACATAGGAAGTGCTATACTAGAAATACAGATGTCATTGCTAAAACTATTAGCAATTATTTACTTATAAATATTTTCAATGAGTATTTGCTCTTAAAATATAAATTAAACAGCACAATGACATCCATCTGCACAATGTTAACAAAGGTAAATGAAGTACTAAGAGTATTAAGAGTAAGAAAAATAACATTTTAAAAAGTAAACAAAGGAGTAAAACTGTACTTAAAATGGACTACAAGAAAGGGAGTGCAATTCAGGGAATCGCAGCAGCAAAGACAAATTTGTGAACTGCTAGGAGACTTTATACAGACATATAAACTGATGAGAGACTCTCTTAAAAACTCAGTGTATGACACACAGATTTTGGGTGGTGTATGCAAAATATTTCACTGAATCAAGTCTCCTTTAGCACCTCAGTAGATTGTCAGATAGAGAAGAGCTGCTGTGTCTAGGCATTGGGGTGCACTGTGTCTTTAAAAACACAGCTTTGGGAGGTGAGTGCTGAAACATAGTTCTATGAGAGGGGAGATAAAAAAGCCCCTTTGCCTTCCACCATATTTTTGCAAACACAGCAGAAGGCTCATCCCATTAGCATAACTGTGTTTCCCTCTCTGCCTTCCCTGTGCTGGGAATTTGCCCACTACCTCCGTCTGGCAGTTCCTCAACCCTGGACTTAACCCCAGCTCCTATTCCCCTGTACCTGATTTTGCCCCTTGACCCCTCTCCTTCCCCTGCCTGCAGCCATTTGACCTCTCCATGCAGTCAGTTTCCACCCCTGCATAGACTGCCTATTCCCCCCTCCAATTTGCCCCCTTTTAATCCTTTTAACTCCTGTGAACAGCAGGCAGCAGATTTTAATCCCAAGTGAAGGCAGAGCAAGGAGTGGCATCAGCAGATGTTACTGAGCATGCTCAGTTTGTGTGAGTAGAATGCTCAGTACGAGCCAAACAGCAAATTATGTCTGGTAGCAATTTTTGACATTTCACCGGCCTCGGAGCCAGGTTCCCCCGAATCTGGGCAGATCTTATGGACTGCGAGCAGTTGAAAGGTGGTGGGGAGCTCAGGAGCAGCCATAGCCCTAGCACCCCAAACAGCAGCAGGAGGTGGGGGAGTGCCATGGCACCAGGCAGCACAACAGCTCCAGCTCTGATCTTGCCTGGAGGCAGGGCCTTGGAGGCAAGTGGCAGGGCCGGCACTGAATTGAGGAGGAGCAGGGGACAGACCCACAGAGACGGATGGGGCCTCATGGCGAATGAGGGCACAATTCCCCCAATTTTCTGTCTAGCCCACCTCAGCCTTCCCACCAGGAAAAAGCTGGCATTGCCCCTGATGGTGATTAGGAACCAAATTCTGCCTTAAGAAAGTAAGTACACATGCAAAGGTGAATTTATGTGCCAAAGCTGCTGTTGACTTCCAGAAGAAGCTATGCATAACATGGTGCATGAAATCCTGACACTTTTGATTACTTATGTTGCGGATATTTTTTTTAAAGAAATATTTTTACTAATCCTAAATTTTGGACATAAATAACCTAGTGGTATAGATGGAACTGAATTCTTCCATGTAAGAATATGACTTTGTCTATGAAGAAGTCAATGAAGGAGAATCCTAGCTATACTTAAACAATTGTACTTTCTGAATCTTGTATTTCTGTAGAGTACATGTTGTCTTTGGACTGGTTATTTCTGGTTTTGAAGTAATAGAACAAATAGAAAATCTGAAAACTGATACTGCAAGTAGGCCATATGCAGATGTGCGAGTTATTGACTGTGGGGTGCTTGTTACAAAATCAGCAAAAAAAGGTAAGTCAACATGTTGTTGCTTTGAAACAAGTTGAAAGTTGTCATTGTGTTGAAAGAATACAAAATTAGTACTTATTTTTAGAAATTTATGGATCTCTGGCATTTTAATTTGGATTTAAGAATGTCTGAGAATTGGATACTTTTTTCTAAACTGAAACTTGTTTCACTTGAAAAAAGGCATGCCTATTTCCTGTCAAGATTGCTTTCATTTGTTTTTGGTGACTGCCATACTGAATTTGAACACTAATTTATTTTCCAGTGTTTGAGAGATGGAGATCTAAATATAGACCTTGGATACTGCACAAACTATAGATCTTTCAGGATACCTGAACAACTGTTAATATTAATTTCATGACTAGATTTATGTGAACAGAATTTTTCCCCTTAAATCATCGGAGGAAAATGTATGAGAACCAAACATTACTAGGTATTCCATCATTTGTAAAAATTGTATCCAAAGCATCACTGTAAGTTTGTATAGGCCAAGATTTGACCTTTTACAAAATTGTTAAAAGATAGGGTTCTAAATATTTTCCCATCCATCCATCCTCTTCCTCTCCCACAACCAATTCTCCACAACTTCATTGAACTTAACCAAAACTAATTGCCATTTTATTAAGAGTATACCAAAATATAATATGCAGGCTTTCCTCAATGCTCTGCAAAGCACATGTGCATAGTACATTCCTGCTGACATCAATTAAATTGTTTTTACATGCTAAGTAAACTAAAGGCAGTCAGCATAGGTTTCTGAATTACCAGCAATAAATAACAATAGTAAGCTTGCCAAATTGAAAAAGGACAAAACTGATTGTGTGTATTTAAACTGAACCCTTTAAATTTTGTTGCGTGAAACATAAGATTCCATTATTTTGAAAAAATGATGATGTATCAAAAAATATTGCACCTGCTACTGACCCCAGGAAAAGAGATGGAGGGTTCTTTGAATTGGAGGGGAAGTCTTTCTTATCTGACTACTGGTTCAGCAGCTTCTTTCTGTCATCTTGTGAAAATTAGCAGGGATTTGTTGAGTCTTCCTGGCTTAGTTGGGGAAGTGAACACCAAGTCGTTGTGGGAAGTGAGATAAAGGAAGAAACACTTTCTCTTTAAATTTCATTTTCAAAGGGTGTAGTACAAAGAGACCTTGGTCTTGTTGCCTGAGGGACAGTTTACAGCATTGCTGCAGTAGGAAAGGAGGTGTGCGGAGAGAGTGGTATACTAAAGTGCCATTCTCTTTTGTAAAGGTTTCTTCCTAGTTGATTAAGTGTGGTCCAAGAGGGTGGTGGACAAATCCTATACACGTATGAAAATGAATGATAGAGCAGACTGGGGAGGTTTCTAAGAGAAGAGATGGACGTTGGGATTGAGTCTGAGAGTCTTGATATTCATTTTCATATGCAACTTGTCTGTTGCTCATCTAAGATGTTTTAGTCCAGTGGTTCTCAGCCTGCAAGTCACTTGCGGCCCAGTCAGCATACAGCTGCAACTCATGTGACATCCTCAGAGCCATACAGGTATATGCGTTGTGTGGATGTGGCCCACAAGCCCACAATGGTAAATAGGTTAAGAACCACTGAATTAATCAAAAGAAAATCAGGTGACAGTGTATGATCCTTGTTTATCTTTGTTTGTTCTAGCAAGAACCAAAGATATGAAGTCACAATATTGCAAGCTAAAACATATTTTAAAGTAACTACAAGAACAGGGTTTAATTTGTCTAACAGTTCTCTTTATATGAACAAATATCCACACCTTTACTTACCAAAATTTCTTTATAAAACACTTATTTTTATATATGGCAAGTCTTTCGTCCTGTTCATGTACTATGATTTGTTTATTAAAATGTAAAAAAAATTCTCCTGTTATGTATAATTGAAATGTTAGTTATAAAATGGTACAATCTGTTTTTAGGTTACAGAGATGTAAATTGGAAAGCCATGTTGTTTACTTGGTAGAAATTGAAGAATTTTACCACACCCATAGTTACCTTAGTTAAAAAATTATACTTCAGGTTAATCAGTTCATTGATATTTTAGTCACTTAATATGTATAGTCTGAACATGTACATTATGTAATTGCACATTTAAGTGTTCTGTGTCTTTTAAAAAGTGATGAAATGGGAGATAAGGGAGTTGATCATGTTTGTTTATAGTTTATACTCGGTGCTCTTTTGGAGAATAAGGTTTCTATAATAATCTTGTTTTAAGTTTTAGAGAAAAAGAGAAAAGTGTCTGCTCACTCAGAAGCTTCAGATTCGTCCTCTAGCTCATCAACTTCTTCAGAATCCTCATCTGAAAGTGAAGTTGAAAATGATAAAAGTAGAAGAAGAAAGCGCAAGAGAAGAACTAAAACTAAACAATCAAGAAAGCGAAGAAGGGAAGAGAGGAAGAAAGAGGAGCCAAGGTGCAAACAGAAACCAAACCAAAAAGGGTGACTAATCCTGTTAAGAATTCCAAAGAAATCATGTGTGAAATTACCATGTTAGTCAAATAGGAAAACTTTATGAAGGTGTATTCCATTCTGGAAGTTTGATTTTGTTCATCCTTTAAAATTAAAGACAAGTTTACTGTAGATTTAATGAAAGGTTTTTACTAAATAAACAATATATAGAGAAGCCATTAATAACTTAAGTAATAAACTGCATCTCTGCGCACACAAAGCCGTTTGGGACATAATATATTTACATACATTTGGAAGGAGAAAGATGCTTGGAGATAAGATTTAATTTAATTATTTGGGATAATTTAAAAAAAGGGAAATTTACTGTACTGATGCTGGTATTAAAACGTGATATTTATTTTCAATTATGATGTTTCTATATTTTAGAATATAAAGATAACTTATTACAGTGTCAACAGGTAATTGATAATCTAAGAAGGAAATATAATTTGGGGTGTTAAATGTGAAAAGGGCCTTGTTTCTCTAGTTCTGTGATAGCTTGACTTCTAGATGTTGGCATAAAATTAAATGAGTTAACAATATGGTACAAGTCTTACCCCAATCACCGTAATGTTGGGTAAGTCACTTAGGCATATTTTTTTTAAATCAGTTTTGATAAGTTGTACCTCTTTCAGCCTAGGTTTAGATAATACTTTTGCTTTGTAAATTGTTTTTTCCCTCTAGCAACCATTCTGACAAGAGTGATACAAATGAGAGGTCAGTTGACTTGAGCACAAAAAGGGACAAACCTGTGGTTCGACCTGAAGAAATTCCCCCAGTGCCTGAAAACAGATTTTTGCTGAGAAGAGATGTGCCTGTTGTCACTGTAGAGCCTGAGCCGTAAGCAAAGATTTCACCTTTTTTATTATAGTGCAGTTGTTCTTTCTATTAATAAAGGATTTTCTGTACTGACTCTCGGAGGGACACCCAGTAGGGTTCTTAATGTTAAGTAACTTAGCTGCTTGTAACATTCTCCACAGGAATTTCTACTTCAACCTGTGTGTCTAATCTCTTCAGATCAAATCTAATGTAATAACTTTACACTGTGCCATTCATCATGAAGGATCCCAAATGTGTTACCAACCTAAACTGAAATACAAATAATACGAATAGATAACTTCATCCATTGCTTCAGTATGAAACCTCAGGATAAAATGCAGTCATTATTTAGCAGTGCATAGCAATATTACAAAGTAGTTTAGGAGGGAAAATGAAGTATTACCTTTCCAATTTAAACTGTAAGAGGAATTTGGTTTCAGTCTTTTGATCAGTTGGAATTTGGTCAAGACCCTGATCTTAATATGCTTCTCTCTACTTTCAAAAAAAGCCCTCTTTTGAGAGAAACCAAAGAATCATGGGTTTGTAAAATAGTTTCAAATTAAATATAATAGAAATGTTTGTTTTATACAAAGTTCTAATGCTCTTTCCTATAGCAGTCTCTCAGTGTAGTGGGCTGAGTGGCTTACTGGTCAATCATCTTCAAAACCTATTTACATTCATACAATATTCATGAATGTAATAAATTTGACAGTATCAGATAAAGCATTGCTTGAAATAATAAATAATTTCTTCAGGCTTTGACAACTACTTATTTCTGTTGACCATACTAAAGTATCTTTACAGGAATTTGAATTGCCTATTGTTAAAAAAATCACTAGAATTGGTAGATTATCCATAGCTGGTAATCTAGTGATGTACACAAATATTTAATTTCTGGCAACCTGGGGTGTAAATCTACCCCATGCTAGCTTACTGCACATCAAGGGTTAATATGAATCCTGCTGATGTGCACTTACAGTTCTCTAGTGCACATTGTTAGGGTCTACATGGACCCATAATGCGTGACAAGCCTAATGTGGGGTAGATTTACACCCCAGTTTGCTGTGAACTAAATGTTTGTGTAGACAAGCCCTTAAAGTAATATATTGGCAGATGCAGGGATCTTGGCATTATTCAGGATACATGTGGTTAGCAGACAAGTGATAAAAATGACAGCGTCCTAGAAGAAAGGTGAACTGTTCTAATGGAGCATTTTGCAAGTTCATTAAGTCAGCATTAATTACTGTAGATAGGTGGGTGAAAATTACTAACAAGATTAGACTATGATAGTAACCCAACTTTCATAGGGAAGATATCCATTGCTCACTTATTTTTTTCTTTTTCTCCTCAAAATAGTATCACTTTCTCAGTACATTGACTGTGTCTTTCTCTATTTGTTTTGTCAGACCTTTTGGTAAATATTTTTTACATTATTAGCTTAGCAATGATACATTAGGAACAAATTCATATTTTTATTAATGTGTTACATTAAACCCATTTTTTTTTCTTATTTTAGAAAACTTCTTGATGCTGCACCAGTTTTGACTGACCAGAAGCCCTCAGTCTCTAAATCTGGAAGAAAAATTAAAGGA
This sequence comes from Emydura macquarii macquarii, assembly GCF_026122565.2. NCBI lineage: Eukaryota > Metazoa > Chordata > Testudines > Chelidae > Emydura > Emydura macquarii. The sequence continues at coordinate 2,932,703 of NW_027133217.1, forward strand.
AGAGGCACAATAGTATGTGCATATTTCTCTCCTCCCTCTCTCCTCCTCCTCTTCTACCCCGTATCCCCCAACACACACACACACTCCCCAGAGTTTTAAGATTCATATGGTTTGTATGAGATTTTACTGTAACTGAGGTTGAAGGATCATAGCTTACTTGGTTGGTGTGTTGAAATGTTGCAGCAAAACTAAAACAGTGTATTTGTAAAACCATCACATTTTTCCAACCCTCACACTAAAAACAGGCTTACCTATAAGATTGATGGGAAAAGCAGGATATTTACCCCTTAGTCGTGAGTGGATATCAAAATCACTTAAGGATGAAATACGTATTTAGAGGGTGAAATAATGCCAGCTAGATTCATCCCATAATCACCACTGGACCAAATTTATGGCGTCTTGACAATAGACTACAGGAGCAGCCAGACACAATTACAATAGTTGCTATCCTTCTCCATTTGCCAGAGTGCCCTACAATAGCCTTCATCAAACCCCAGGATTGTAAGGCACAGAGATGAGGAAGTTGTACAATATCTTTTGCATTTTGTTCTGAGGGCTATTGCTCATGTCTCAAGTTGTAGTTACTGTTCCTTTCTGATTACTGCATATATGTGATTGAGAAAATAGAGTGACATTGTTGGGATCTGGGGATTCAGTGGTCCAGTGGAGGGATCTTTGGATGTGTTAGCCCTTCAGTCTCTATTTTGATGGGTTTGGATAGTCCAGATAAGAGATGTAGTTGTAAGTCAGTTGGTCAACATAGGTCTCATCTTAGGTGCATGATGCAATAAGTAACATGAGCCAGAGGTGAAGTGTAATGTTGTTTAGGGTCAATATCTCATAGTCACATTCATCTATAATTTAGTTATGGAAGTTGAAAAATTGGAAAGGATTCAGAGAATTGCAGAAATGGTTTGCGGTCTAGAAAAAAAATGTTTTCTGATGAAAGAGAGAAGCTCAAAATATTTTTATCCAAAAAGTTTGAGGTCTCTTGATCACAATCTACAACAGTGATCACCTAACTTTTTTTTGGTCATGCCCCTCTCCCCCCCCTCCAGCTGGGGCTGTGAGCAGGGTGGGGCCAGAGCTGGGAAGGGGGGCGGGGACTGAGGCCGCAGCCAGGTCAGGGGGGGGGCCTGAGTCATCTAGAAGCAGGGTCGGGGGGCCGAGCTGGGAACTACAGCTGGGGGGTGGGGCCAGAGTGGCGCTTCCCTGCCTCCATGGAGCCTGGCCAGGTCCCTAGCTATGAGGATATCGTCATGGCTTCAGTCCTTGGGGATCCTCCCGTTTGAGGGCAACAAGCTTTTTAACCTTGGAATTGACAAGGCCCTCTGCTTGAAAGATTCAAAGATGACTCAGTATTTTTTGAGTCTTTATGACCAAGTTCCAAGAAGGAAGCAGTCACAGCTGCAGCCATCCTTCAGACAGCATTCCTCTGTGCAATATTACCATTAATCACAGAAGAGCTCCATCTCTGATGAAGAGACTTGCCATCGTAGATGACCCTCTGCCTCCTCTTCTGTTGCCCCACAGTCTAGGGCTTCCACCGGACATCAAGTTTGGTGCCAATGTTGAGAGCCTAATGGAACCACTAAAGGATTTTTTACTTTCTAGGATTCAGTTGTAATCCATTTCCTTCTCCTCCCCCACTTCCACATCTCTCTTCAGGGACACTTCTCTTGAGAGATTATTAAAACAAGAAGTAGACTCTCTTCTACAACTCAGACCATTGAAGGAGGTTCCCTTGGAGTTCAGAGCTGGGGTTTTGATTTCCATTCCTTTCTTATCCTAAATAATAAAGGAGATTGGTGGCCCCTCCTGGATCTTTGATATCTCAACATGTATATCCACCATTTCAAGTTCAGGATGGTGATTCTAATGTCCATGATTTCTTGGTTAAGTCCTCAGGACTGGTTTGCAGCTCTTGGCCTACAAGATGTCTATTTACATATAGCCAGCAAGCCCTACCAGAAATCTGAGGTATTTCCTATAGAACATCACATTACTACAGGGTCCTTCTGTTTTGGTCTTTTTGCACTATGGGTGTTCTCTAAGTGCTTGGCAGTTATAGGAGCTCATCTAAGAAGACAAGGAATCCAACTCCAAGGCTAATTTGAGGCAGATCACTCCAACTGGTCATCAGTTCAAGTAATTCATAGCTCTTTGCCTCACTAGCCTCATGGTCAAGAGACAAAAATCCACACTGACTTGGACTCAGAGCATAGAGTTAATCATACTGGACTCCAGATAAGTGATAGTGTACTTTCCACAAAAAAGATTCCAAACACTAGTAGGTGTCATCAACCAATTTCTGGGTCATCCGAGAATATCAGTGGAAACATGCCTCAGGCTTCTGAAACATGCAGTCTCATGTACCCATGTGAAGCAGTTGCCAGACTTCACATATGCTCTATGCACATGTGATTGAAATAATTGTCTACCCAAAAGACATTGCATGGACATAATTATTACAGTTCCACAAGAAGTCTTCTGTTCATTAAGCTGGTGGAAAGAGATTCTCTTCAGGTGTGCAACAGAGTATCCTGTCTACGCTTCTGTCTCCCACAACCCTGATGGCTGACTCCATCATTCAGAGATGGGCAGCTCCTCTAGGTCATTTATAATTCAGGACCTATTGTCCTCTCAGAAAGCTTGCTTCTATTTAAATATCTTAGAGCTGAAAGTCATCCATCTCACATGCAGAACATTCCTGTCTCTTTTATGGGGATTCCCAGTATATGTGCTGACAGACAACACCATAATTATGCATTATGTCAAGAGACCAGAGGGAGAAAGATTGTGTCTGTGCTCTGTCAGGAGACCATTTGTCTCTGGAGTTGGTGCATTCTGATTCAGATCACACCGGTGGCTCTCCACCTTCTCAGCCTTCAGAACACCTTGGCAGATCAAGACAGAAGGCATTCTCAGGCAACCAGAGTGTTCTTTCAGACTTCATCCTGCAAAACATCTTTCACATTCCTAGAGATAGAGCTGTTTGTCCCAGGCCAGAACAAGAAATGTCAGACATTTTGCTCCAGAAGGGGTTCAAGCCCAGGTTCCCTAATAGATGCATTCCCCACCCCCTGTACACTGAAACTGATTTATGCCTTTCCACTGATCATCATGATTCTGAGGAAACTGAGGCAAGAATCTGGTTATGATAGCCCCAGCATGGGCCAGGCAGTTCTGGTATTTGGATCTGATGAACCTTTCAGTGCAGTCCCCTATCACCCAGCTGGCTGATGTTGTCTTCTGGAGCAACAGTCACTTGAACCTAGCTTCATTACATCTGACAACCTGGATCCTGGCTGCATGACACACATCAAAAGAAGCTGTTCAGCTGAGGTTCGGAATACTTTGCACCAAAGCCAGAAACCTTCAACCAGACAGACTTATAAAGCTAATGGAAGAGGTTTTGTATAGGGTCATTTCTGCACCAGCTTCTTCCATTGATGTGAATAATTTCAGCAATGGTTGGACTGTTTGCTAGCCCTGAAACAATCTGGGCTTTCCTCAGTTCCATAAGTGTCTATTTATCAGCATCACCCTCCTATCCAGGGCCATACTGTTTCTTCCCCACTCTGTAAGGACAAGATTCTTTAAGGGCCTCATTCATGTTTTTCTCCCAGCTCTGGAGCACCCTGCTGCAAGGGACCTTAGTATTAGCAGAGCTGATGGGTTCTCCTTTTGAGCCCTTAGCAATTTGTTCTCTATGCCACCTATCACTGGAGACTGCCTTTTTAGTAGCCATTACATCAGTTTGAAGGGTTGGGGAGATTCAGGTCTTCATAAAGTATTTCATAAGGACATGGTAGTTTTTAGAGCTCTGCTCCAGGTACTATCAGAATTCTAAATAAACCAGTCCATTCACCTCCCAGTTTTCTTTCCCATCCTCACTCAACCCTGGGAGAAGCTAAACTTCACATAGAAAGGGCGCTGTCTCTTTACATTGACAAGACAAAATCATTTAGGAGCACCACCCAAACTATTTGTAACCTTTGCTGATAGAGTTAAGGAGCAACCTGTATATACTCTCAGATGTAGGTAGATCTCCAACTGTATAAGGACATGTTATGAGTTACCCAGGTTCGATCTACTTAGCCATATTAGAAATCATTCTGTTAGAGCTCAGGCTGTTGCTGTCTGATGAATGTCCCTGTATCTGTAATTTTGTAGGACAGCTACATGGAGCTCAGTCTGCATATTTACATGATACTATTCCTTAGTAGAGGCTTCCACATTGGATGTTCGTTTTGGAAGAGGTGTACTGCAGTCAGATTTAAATAGGACTTCTATTACCCTCCTCCAAGCAAATATACAACTGAATCTACATGTTATCCTGCAGCAACCGTGGTTCTTTGCAATGTGTCGTCCACATGGATTCCACAGCCTGCCCTCTTTTTCTGCTCTTATGGAATCCTGCTGCTCTGGGATTCTGTTTTGGCAAAAGAACTGAGGGACAGTTGGGCTCATTTAAACCATTATGTCCTCAAGTGGGGGCCCTCAAGTGGGTACTGCTGACCAAGCGATCAGATATCATGCACTTTGGACACATGCGCACCAAGAGTGGAACCTATGTGAACAACATACCTTGAAGAACCACAGTTACTGTAGGGTAAGAGTTCTTTATGGGCTTGATACTGGGTAAGGTTGTTTGGCCTATGTTATTCACAAGACTCACTATGGTCCCTTGTGGGCATAAAATCTATGAATTTATGGATGAGGCTTCTGACTTTGCTTGTGTTGTTGAGACCTGCAGAATAATACTTTTGCCTCTGTTCTCTTATATAGGGTGCTTGGTGTGCATTTTGCCCTTTGTTTAATCCTGTTTTTGTACTCTTCCAGCGATACCACACACCACCTCGATCACGATCCTGTTCTGAATCTGATGATGATGAGAGCAGTGAAACCCCTCCTCATTGGAAAGAGGAGATGCAGAGGTTAAGAACATACAGACCACCCAGTGGAGAGAAGTGGAGTAAAGGAGATAAGTAAGATCTTTACTACAAATGTAAAATTGTTACATAAGTTACTTGTCTTGTAAAATGAGAAGATGTTTTCTTCAAGTTCAGAGTAATAAAAATAGAAAAGACTTGTTCCATAACTTTTCCATATTGTTACTACACCACTGGTCTCTCCTGGGAGCACAGTGAAAATGAAATATATCAAATCTTGTAAATTGTCCTTATACAGCTATAAATTGTTTCAACACAAGCAGCTCTTATCAAGAAGTTCTGATGATTTGATAACTGTGGTATGAACCTTGTTATCCCATCAAAGCATACGTATAGTTTTTGTTCAGATTTCTACGTTTATGTATTTGATGATTATTGAGTAGTAGTAACATATTAGTCATAAACAAAACATCCCATTTGCTATGGAACGCCTTCTGCCTGTTTATATATTGTAAGAATGTTTGGTAGAAAAGAACAAAGAAGTATGAGAAAATGATTAAGCTTGGATTTCAACATAACTTATGAATTCACAGTTCTCCTTCCAGTGATTTACACACACACATTCCAGTGCAGGTGTTAGTGTGCCAAGTGTACTCAAATCAGAGACTTTTGCCAGCAGTACCACTATGCATTGCATGTGCCTCTGCTCTCCTTGTTCTCTCAGGCAAAAGCATAAAAGGGGCCAGGCTTCCTACTCCCTTCTCAGTGCCCACAGTGAGCATTGGAGCTCCATGTAGCAGTTGCTTCAGTTAGCCAGCATCTCTAAAAGTTTAGTGTATATAGTAAAGAGCAATCTAACTAGCTGGTTAGTTATAGTTTTAGTAGTTATCCTGGTGGATTTTAGTATGGGGAAAATCCCTAGGTTTTTAGCAGAGTGCCACCTTCAGGACTGTTATCCCAGTCACAGATAGGCACAAGAGCTGCTTGATTTTGTCTGGGTGAGGGTCAGGTGAGGGACAAATGCTCTATTTGTACTTCCTTCCCCACCAGGACCAAAAAAACCTAGGACTTCTGACTTAAGGTCCACCTTGTGAAAGAGGCGATGCATCTTGCATCATAGTTGAGCCCTGATCATGAGGCAGGGGACTCAAACTCAATCAGAAGTTTCCATCCAGCTCCTCCTGTTTTAAAATGGTGACAAACGTCACACTTTGTCTTCCCTGTCAGTCTCATCAAAGTGACTTAGGCGCATTCCAGTGCTAACAAGTTTTGGACTTTCCCCAGAAAATCTCCTGGTAAGTGCTCTGGTACTTGTTTGAGGCTTCACAAACCTAAGTGCTCAACAGTTCCATCTGAGGCAGCACCATCAACTCCAGCTCCTTTGGTGCTGTCCAGACCAGTGTCTTCACCCATGACAGGTTCTTCATCCTTGTTGACTAATATAAACTGGCTAGCATGTAAATATATATCAATAATAGTATTATCTGCACCATATATATATTGAGGGTCCACCGAGGGTCCAGTGCTTCCTTCTAGTGGTAGATCAGGAACTGCTTCACCCTTTAGTGTTCTTCCACCCTCTAGTGGTGGGGGAGGGTAATACAGCCTCTCTAAATGGCTGCTCCCTGCTGGCTCCCAGTCCTATCTCTGATTCTCATAGGCCCTTGCCTCTTAGCTGGGGCTCTTGCCCTTCCAGTGAATGGCTGGTAGGTATTGGGGGGGCCCGGTCCCACTCTCAACTCTGGGCCCCAATTCAGGGACCCTAGAAGTAGCAGCCTCGTATTGTGGCTTCTTGAAAGCTGCTAGCTTCCCTGGGTTACTCTTCTGTGTCTCTTGACTTAATGGCCGCACCCTGTTCGGATAGGGGTTCTTCCTGGCCTTCTTGCCAGGGAAGGCTCTTGACCCCTGACAGCCCCACTGGGCGTTGTTGTGCCAAACCAAATATCCAGTTCAATCTTTCCCTTCTGGCAGGGTCTCTTCCTCAGACCACCAGTCCTGGGAAAGATCCTTTGCTGTCTTCGGGTAGGTTTTTCCCTCCCCCAGTCTTTGTACCTGCAGGGTTCTCGTCTGCAAGTGTTCTGCTCCTTCTCCTAAACCCTCCAGGCTCTTGACCACGTCTTGCCTGCTCACACACTCTGGTAGCTCCCCTCACTCTCACAACTCCAGCCACACCCTTTCTCTGGAGGGAAGGCTTTTAATAAATCCTAGGCAGGGCCTTGATTGGTTCCAGGTGTGTTAATTAACCTGGAGTAACCCCTGCTCAGCTACTAGGGGAAAAGGGACTTGCTGAGCCTGGAGCTGATATACTGGCCTTCTAGCACTCTCCAGTCACCATCTAGTCTGACCCTGTCACAATATATTTTATTTTTATTTTTATATATGCACAAATACTATAGCAGTGATATAGCCTAAATTGGCCTTTACCATAATCCTGTTCACTTATGTATCCCATAGGCCCAATCTTACTCCAGATCCTCTTTGCAACAGAGGTCATAGTATGCGTCTAACGGAAGGTCAAGCCCTTTCCCTCATAGAATCAGAGAAGATGAGGGTTGGAAGGGACCTCGGGTGGTCATCTAGTCCAACCTCCTGCTCAAAGCAGGATGAACCCCAACTAAATCATCCCAGACAGGGCTTGTCAAGCTGGGCCTTAAAAACCTCTAAGAATGGAGATTCCACCACCTCCATAAGTAACACATTCCAGTATTTCACCACCATCCTACTGAAAAAGTTTTCCTAATATCCGACCTAAACCTCCTCCACTGCAACTTAAGACCATTGCTCTTTGTTCTGTCATCTGCCACCACTGAGAACAGCCTAGCTCTATCCCCCCTGGAAAAAACCCGTTCAGTTAATTGAAGGTTGCTATCAAGTCCCATCACCAGCTATCAATGGGAGGCTCTTCTCACAGGACAGCTTCATCTTCCAAGCAAACATTTTGACTTCTTGGTCAAGGACACCACACCAACTATATCTTCTCCCCAGATCACGCCTGTCCCACTTTCAGTGTGCTTGGGAAAGCATCACTTCAGACAAGTGGGTGCTCAGCACACAGTGAAGGAGGGATATGTTCTCCATTTTAACTCCCTTCCTTTTCCCAACTCACCTTCCTCGTCACTTTTCAGGGACCCTTCTCACAAGACTGATACTTCAAGAACTCCAGTCTCTTATAGAACTGGGAGTGACAGAAGTTCCTTACCAACACACCTAGTGGTATTGCTGGCAAACGTATAACTCGAGTGCACTGGGTGCACGAACACCTTCAATGGAATGTATATGTGCTCAACACATTTCAAAGAACACCAGTTACTGTACTGGTAAGCTACAAGATGGTGCAGTCTGTAGGCCAATCACATCATTTAGTTTATCTACATGCTGTAAAACTAATGGTTTTAACTGATATTTGATAGTTAATATCTCCCAGTTGAGAAGTAGCTGTGTAATAACTTCATAGTTAGTAAAGCTATTTCACATCTGAAAGGGAGTTTTTGTAGTATAACAGGGTGTTTTTTAAGATGTATATGTACCCTTGTGACAGAAATTTTTTTATTATCAAATATAACTTTTTCCTTAACCTGTTTTCATCCAGCTTTCTGGAGAACCAGTTGCATGGATATTCTATATTGGATGTAGATATCAAGCAAACTAGTTTTAGGGAATTTCCTTTAATATTGTGTGTGTTTTTTGTTTTTTTTTAAAAGGTTGGGTGACCCATGTACAAGCAGATGGGATGAAAGAAATTTGTCCCTGCGATCAAGATCTTGGTCACATAATGGCTATTCTGATCTCAGTACTCTGAGGTATACCAGCCACCACAAAAAGCACCGAAAAGAAAAAAAGAAGACAAAGCACAAAAAGAAAGCCAAAAAGCAAAAGCATTTCAAGAAGCATAAACAAACTAAAAAAAAGAGAACATCACCCTCATCAGAGGTAGGATCCTCTCGTTCTTCTACCAGGAGAACAAAGTCATCTTGTGATCGTGAGAGGAAGTCGTCTTCCTTATTTTCTTCTATACGCTCATCCAGAAGAGACTGGTCTAAATCTGACAAAGATGACCAGAGTTCATCAACTCTATCAAGCAGAGACTTTCGATCATATTACAGGTCCAGGCATAGATCCAGATCTAGATCAAGATCTTATTCCAGAAGAAGTTCTAGATCAAGAACAGCATCTAAATTGTCACATTCTCACAGCAGATCAAGATCTAGCTCTAACTCCAGCCACCACAGAACAGTTTCAAATTCACCACAGAATATTACAGCACAATTGAATGAAAATAAGCCAAACAAGACTGAACCTGTAAGAGCAGCAATACCACAGAGTGATAAAGTTGTAGTACAACCTGTTGTAGCTGAAAATATTCCGGTTATACCCTTAAGTGACAGTCCTCCACCTTCCAGGTGGAAACCTGGACAAAAGCCCTGGAAACCATCCTATGAGCGAATTCAGGAAATGAAAGCTAACACAACCCATTTAATGCCTATGCAAAGTAACTACAATTTAGCAAATATTAAAGAGGTTAGTACTTCCTCCTCCCACCGTAAGCGACAAAAGAGTTCAGATAGTGATCGAAGTGATTATTCAAAGTATCATAGTGAGAGAAGTTCAGATAGTTCTCCAAGATCAAGAAGCAGGTCCTCTCAAAGCAGATCATACTCTAGATCGTATACAAGATCAAGGAGTCCATCTAGTTCAAGATCAAGATCTCGGTCAACTGGCAGATCTCAGTCACCAAATAGATACCGCAGTGATCAGTCACGTTACAGTGGATCGTCATCTTATTATTCTGTTAGTGATGACGATAGACATGGAAGCAAAAGGAAATCTGAATCTAGGGAGCAAAATTTCCAATCATTGAAGGAAAGGCAAGAGAGTAGCTCTGAAAGTAGCACGCTTGTCAGGAAGAGTAAAGCCTCTGATGAGTCTCTTCAAGGACAAAAAGAGAGTGAAAGTAGATCATCTTTAGACTTTTATACAGATAGTGAATGTTCTGTTAAAATACAGAGAGTCTCAGAAAAAGTAGGACATTCTCAACCAGAAGGAGACAATCAGAAAGAGAATAAAAACAATTTGACTGCTGACAGAGGTGAGGAGAAATCCAAGTCTGACTGGGACAGTGACCATTCAAAAGAGAGAACTTTAAGGGAGAAAACTTCTGAGCAGCCTAGAAGTGGCACAAAGACTAAAAGAGAGACTTATTCAGGCAGTAAATGGGACTCCGAATCAAATTCAGAAAGAGGAGAGACTAGAAATGGTAGAGAAGATTCTAGACCCTCCTCCAGTAAAGAGGAAGGTGAGGCCACATCAGGATCTGATACCGAGCTCAGTCTTAAAAGCAGGATGAAAACTAAATCAAATTCTTCAGAAGGTTTTCTGGATTCTTCTGACCATACTTGGAAGACAAGCAAGCAACAATCCTCCTCTTCTGCATCTGAGAAGTCCCACTCCAGTTTGGCAAATATTAAAGGAAAGTCAAAAAAACACAAACATGGGTCCAAAAAGAACCTCAAAAAGTCACATTCCAAAAAATCCAAAGAGAAATCAAAGGAGAAAAAAGAGAAGAAGTATAAGGTTCAGAAACGAAAAGAGGTGTTTCATTGGCAGCCACCACTGGAGTTTGGGGAGGAGGAAGATGAGGACATGAATGAAAAGCCTGTTATCAGAGATGATAAAAAACAAAAGCAACTTACCAGAGACGGTAAAGATAAAAACCAACAAGCTTATGAAAAGAACAAAATTTGCAAAGATAAAACTGGAAATGATGAAAAGTCTTGTGAGGATGAAAACCTCTCAAGTAAAAACACTACATGCAATACATCGCCAGATCATAGTCACCTTAATAAAGACAACAGTGATCAGAACTACTCAACCAATACATTAAACCCAGAAATAAATGTGGCTACTTCAAAGGAAGATGTTAAACATATGGAAAAAAGTAAACAAAATAGATCAGAGGATGTTATGCAGACAGACGACAACATGGAGATATGTACTCCAGATCGTAACTCACCTGGGAAGGTGGTGGTAGACATTTTGTCTCCTGTCATCCTGAGTGCAAAATCTCAGACTTTAAATGTTCGTGTGAACAAAGATTTAAAGAATGAGAAGCCTGGACCGGACACTGTCGAACAAGGAAACAGTATTAGAGAATTGATCAATGTTAAAGAAGTCAAAAAAATAGGAATACAAGACAGTAGATCTGTCACCATGGTCGCTACTGTGGAAAACACTTTGAAAACTGAAATAACTGAAAATATGCAAAGCAGTATGATAGATAATAAATGGAAACCTTTACAGGGTGTAGGTAATCTACAATCTGCTACTACTAGTAGTGCTGCAGAAGTTAAAAACAGTACTTCAGCACCTGATTCTAAGCCACAAGGTTTAAGAATAGAAATAAAAAGTAAAAATAAAGTCAGGCCAGGATCTCTGTTTGATGAAGTTAGAAAGACAGCACGGTTAAATCGGAGACCAAGGAACCAAGAGAGCTCGAGCGATGAACAGTCTCCAAGTAGAGATGACAACAGCCAGTCCAGGAGTATAAGTAGGTCACGAAGTAAATCTGAATCTAAATCCAGACATAGAACAAGATCTCTATCCTACAGTCACTCAAGAAGTCGATCACGAAGTTCCACTTACTCATATAGGTTAGCAATTTGTTATGTAATCTCTGTTTTAATAATCTATAGTATTACTTACACAGTAAGAAAACGAATACAAGATAGAAGTGCAAGTTGTGTGTTGACAGGAGATCTCATTTTCCAAAAGTAACGTGCTAGCTAGAAACTAGCAATTTCTCTTCACTCTAACTAGTTCACAATAAAGCACTTTATTTTTCAAATTTATCTTGAAGTGTTAATTCTATTTTTGTCACTATTCATTTTAATTATATTTTAGTATATGCTTTTCACAGTTGTTATTAATTGTAGATCAAGAAGCTATTCAAGAAGCCGAAGCAGAGGATGGTACAGTAGAGATCGGTCAAGAAGTCGAAGTAGATCTTATCACAGTTACAAGAGTCATAGGTAAGTTCTTCTTCGAGTGATTGCTCATGTCCATTCCATTATAGATGTGTGCACGCTTCCATGCACAGCTACTAGAACTTTTTTCCCCTTAGCAGATCCCATAGGGTGGGCTCTGGTACCCCCTGGAGTCCTGCGTGCATGCCGTGGCATATGAGGTACTGCCGGCCCTACGCCCCCTCATTTCCTTCTTTCCACCCGTGGCGGTTACTGGAACTGCCTGTGCTTGCACTGCAAGTATTTCATTCCCCATGTTTAAACTTTAGACAAGGTTTTTTGTGTTAGTTGGTTAGATATAACTGCTGTAGTGGTAGTTAGAGACTTAGATAGTCTAGCTCAGACTTTACTGGGTGCAGGTATGCTCCAGTGTCATGGCTTCACCATGGTATCCAGCGTGCCACCGGTGCAGAGGGCACTGTCGGCACCGACCCGACCCAGCTCAGCACCGCAAAGATGGAACACGGACACTCCCCCGCACCGTCCGAGCAGGTGGGGTGGAGTACCTACCGGCACCGTCAAGTTCGGTGGCCGAAGGGCGGCAAGAGCCTTGTTGGCCTTGCATACGCCACCGCCGCCCATGCCTCTACGAGGGAGAAGGAGCTGGCATTAAGGGGAAGCCTGTGTTGGGACCTCCTGAATGGCTCAGGAGATCCCCAGTATGGGGAGGAAGAACTCCTGCAGACCGGTTCCCTAGGGTAGAACAGGAACACTCTGCTAGAAGTCATCCCAGGTCGCATTGCCAGACCAACCTGCATTGAGGCGGAGAGCGAAGTTGCCCGCCTGACACCATTTTCGATCCCCCGGCACCTGGTGAGGTCCATCCCACCGCCCCGGCATCGAGGAGTTCGCCCACAAAGATGCGGAGCTGATCCCAGTCACTGCAGACAGTCTTGGTACCGAGGACTTCACTGGGCGGTGCAGAACCTGGATGCCGGAGATGGTCTCGGCACCGAGGAGCTCGCCAGGTGGTACAGAACCCGGTAGCCAGAGACAGGCTTGGTGCCGAGAAGTTCATCCCCGCGCTGAGACAACACTGAACCCTGGATGTCGGGAGATGGACTCGGCACCGAGGAGCTCGCTAGGCAGTGCAGGACCCAGCATTGTGAGACAGCCTCGGCACTGAAGGGGTTCGCCCCCGTACCGAGGCCGGGCATAGTTGGTCGCCAGAGCTTGATTCAGCAATGAGACACATGTAGAACGCAAAGTTCTCGATGCAGGGATGATGCTCAGGTCATCTCAGCCCGCCGGAGCGTTGTTCATACGCCTGCTCCGGCCACGGCACCCACAACGAACGTGGTAGTCAATGTCGTCATCGCCAAGGGGTCGCTCTCTGGAGTGACGGTACCACCCACTAAGAGGCTTTTGGGCAGCCCCAGCAGTGGTCTGTCAACGGTGCCTCAGTTTCCCTTTGGGGATGCAGTACCTGGGGGAACAACCATCAGCAGAAGGTGCCAGCGCCCCAGGCGGATGGCCTCAGAGGCAATGGACACCCCAATGGCTGAATACCTTGGGGGTTTTCCAGGGGGGACGGGACCATGGTCCGTCAACTCTTCAGGGATGCAGTCAGTGCCTCGAGTACAAGGAAAGACAACCATGCGCCCTCAGATGATGGCTCGGCCCCATGGGCAGAGGCTCCTGGGGGGACTGCCTGTTGGCAGAAGAGGGCTGCAGCTTGCAGAGCCCCCTCCCTTCTCTCCTCCCCGCCAGATGAAGCACGTGCCCGAGCCCTGGTTGATTCTAGGGCACAATGGGAATTGCTCAAGAGGCGGCCCCCACCTTGGGGCTCGAGGCCAAGGAGGAAAAAGGGGCGGCGGACTACCTTTAATGTGATATCGGTGGGCTCCACAGGATGATAGCCCTCCTGGTCTACAGAGGGGTGCCAGGCATAGAGAAGGTCTCGTAGCAACCTCCTCCTCCGTAGCCCAATGCCTAGAGGGAAGAGTATTACACCCATCCAAGGGGTATGAATACTGTTCACCACCCCGCCTCAGGTCCCTGGTGGTGGTGGCCGCCGATCACAGGGACGGGCAGGGCGGACGGGCTGTTCTCCAGAGAACAAGGGTGACTGAAAGCCAGACTTGTTGGAGAAAATTTTATTCAGTAGTGCTACCAGCAAGTGGAGAGGGAGTCCTTGGGGGACTTGGTGAGCCCCTTTGCTGAGGCTCTGCCTGACGGCAGGTGCAGAACCTGTATGCCGTTGCAGAAGAGGGTACCACAGGAGCTTGAGCAGCGCTCCAGGCACCCTCAGGCGCTGCTGATTCGGTGGGCTGAGCCATCCTTCCCGCCACTGGCATGCCCAGAGGTTAGTGACTGCAATCCCGGTCTAGCCCAAGAGGTCCAGCAGCCTATCCGGGGCCCTTCCTTGGATGAGTCAGCCTTCTCATTGGCTTGGATAGAGGCAAAGCTGCATGGTCTCAGGGCCTCCTAAACCAAGCTCTGTTCCCTGGGCCGCTACATGCCACAGATGTTCAGGTGTCAGGCAGGTCTCCAGGGATGGCACTCCTGCTGCTGCTAGCCACGGCTCTTTCCCGATCTACAGGCAATGAAACAGAGTCAGGGGGTCTGGGAGACACCATCTGCCCTGTGACTGGCTCCTTAAGCCCTCAGTAAGGGTCCTCTTGGCAATAAAGCGATCAGGAAAGGCCCTTCTGATGGTGAATGTAAGGGCAGCGCCCTAGCCTATATCCTCCTGCATGCTTGGGTGAGCCAGAAGGCCTTCGGACCAGTGGGTCCTTGAGATAGTTTGGTGAGGTAGGGGCCCTGGTCGTCTCCCTCCCCCCGGGCCCTTGACGCCACCCCATTCCTCTCTCTCAGTGGCATTTCCACATCCAAGAGGTTGAGGGCATCTCAGCCACAAGCAGCAGGAGAGATCCCACAGGCGATGGCGGAAGAGGCCCTACTTGAGGTACTCCCTCGTTCTCTCCTACCCCCGACCCCCCCCCCCAAAAAAAAAAGAAAAGAGAAGAGAAGAGGGGGATTTGAGGATGGTGGCAAACCTATGTCGTCTCACAAATACCGAACAAGGGGCTCAACTCTCGCATGATTCCCCGAGCTCCAGTAGTGGAAGCATGCCGACCTGGATGTCAGGGATGCACATCCTCAAAGGTTCCCTCACTTCGTAGGGATCGACTCCCTCTAATGCTTTACAGCTTACCCCGCGGTCTGTTTCTTGGCCGACGGTGTCTACTGAAGGCCTGGCGGTGGTAGCCACGTGCTGACGGTGCATGATCTGCCCACGCAGGCCCAGGTCCCAAGCCCAGAGCAGTGTGAGCTGGTCAGGCATGTCTTGCGGCTGGCAGATCCTGCTGGTAAACACACAAGTTCATGTTAACGCAAGTGCAGCCTACGGAATGCATCAGTGTGACCAGTTGCTTTCTGAACCAGACCTTCTTGCCCCAGCCGGGCTGTGGGACAGAGTCCTCACGGGAGCCCACTCGTCAGCCTTATAAAGGGAACTCATCAGTCCATAGGACCTGGCTGTGATCACCTCCCGGGGGTGAGGAATGGCAAGGCGGACTACGTCAAGGGGTCGCTCTTCTCCACCACGAGGGGTTGCTGCGCCAACTAAGGGCATTTACAACCATCTGGGGGGTGTTCCCCAAAGGGAATCCGTCAGTATCGGACTGCAGCACGAGGTCCGCAGTACTGCCCTCTTCCTGGTCAAGGGGCAGGTGCGCTCGTCAACGCCATTCGTCTGCAGCAGTCAGAGGCCTTCATATTCACTTTCCCGCCTTCCCCCTTCTGCATACAGCCTTGTTTGAAAGTGAGGAGGGGCTAAACAGATGCCATCTTGATTGTTCTGGCCTGGCCACGCCAGCACAGGTTCAGCACGCTGCTGGTTTTCTCGATTGCCGCTTCAGAAGTCTCCGAGCCAGCGCAATCCCAGCTCCAGGGATCACGATCACCTGTGGTGCCCAGACCTGGACCCTCAGCACCTCAATGGGTCATAGATCGGTGGCCGAGAGGCAATGAGTGAACCGCTTATAACAAGCCCAGTGAGTACCAATGAGTAGCAGGAAGCCCTCCACACAGGTCGTGTACCGGGCTAAGTGGAAGTGGCTGTGGCCTGCCGGGAGCAGTCCCGAGACATTCTGCCCGGCCTTTCGCCAGTATAGGCGATCCGGGAAATGCTTGCTGCAGCTAGTAGCCATATTGGCCTTCCATCAGCCGCTGGAAGGGGGATCGCGGTCCTCCCGTCAGATGGCGGTTTGGTCCCGAAAGGGGGTGGGAGGCTTTACCCATAGGCCCGCGACCCAGTGCCTCCCTGGGATCTCGACCTGGTCCTTCCCGGCCCATGCCCCCCCACCCCACGGCATCATGCCCTTTACTCGGGCCTTCTGGGAAGGTGGTTTTCCTGGGGGTATATTAGTTGGCAAGGAAGGTCTCCAGGATCAGAGCTCTGACCTCAAAGCTCCTCCCTCATACTGTAGTCTATAAGATAAGGTTCAGATGGGACCGCACTGGGCCTTCTGGCCCGAGGTTGTTGCCCAGTTCATTGGACCAATCATATATTCTCCCCAGGTTTCCCCAAACCACATGGCTCAGAGGAGAGGGAAAGGCAGCATGCGCTAAAATGCAAGTGGAGCCCTGGCTTCTACACGAGGCTGTTCTGGAGAGCAACGCAGCTCTTCCTCGCAGCATCCAACCGGATGAAAGGTTCCCTGGTCGCCGACTGGTGCAATTTCCTTGCGAATAAATTCCTGCATCGTGTTCGGCCATGAGCAGGTGAAGGTGCCACTTCCAGATGCCACAGCTCTCCCAGCAGAGCTCAAGCTCCATCTACAGCCTTCCTAGCAGAAGTGCTAGGGCATGGCATCTGCAAGCAGCTGCCAGGCTGGCAGTACATACCTTCACGTCCTACCACGCCTCTGTCCAGGGCGCAGGAAGGAGTAGGCTTCAGCAGAGCTGGGCTGCAGGCAGCTCACCGCTAACTCCGGCCTACCTTCAAGGTGTACTGCTTGTTAGTCACCTATAATGGAATGGACATGAGCAATCACTTTGAGGACGAAAACAAGGTTACTTACTAGTAACTGATGTTCTTCGAGATGTATTGCTCATGTCCACTCCCCGTCCCTGCTGCTGGAGTTGGGGGAAAGAAGGGACCGAGGGGGCGTAGGGCCGGCAGTGCCTCATATACTGCAGCATGCATGCAAGACTCCAGGGGGCACCAGAGCTGGCCCTACGGGATCTGCTAAGGGAAAAAAAGTTCCGGTAGCCATGCACGGAGGTGTGCACACACCTATAATGGAATGGACATGAGCAACACATCTCAAAGAACTTCATTTACTGGTAAGTAACCTTGTTTTTCTTTGATTGAGATAACACCCTGCATATGTGTTCACCACAAACAGTAGCAAATCAGATACATCCTAGTAAATTAATTTAGTTTGACGTTTGGTTTTGAGATGTTGAGTTGTAGCTATTCAAGTGCATACTCTAAGCAATCTACTCTGAAATATGTATGCTTTTAAGAATAGAAACAGACTTTGGTAACTGCTCATTCTTGGAAAATAATTATATCATGCAGTGTGGACAGGGAATATCAAGCAAGTCACTTTGAAATTTTTTCTAGTTCAGGTTTTGGTCCTAATTTAATGATAAGAATGTGTTTCTTGTTTGCTTATGTCACAGTCGAACCTATAGTAGAAGTCGGTCCAGAAGCAGTTCATATGGTCATCACAGTCGATCCAGGTATGGATTACGATACTGGGAACAAAGTAATTTTTATAAAAATGAGCAAATATCTTATGACAGTGCCTTAAGTAATAAACTTGTGATATTGTTTAAAATGTAGCACCATAGTAAGCCAAATTATAGCAAACTTAACTTCCTGAAATTAAATCAAATTGTTTTAAAAGATTAAAAGAGCAGTTTAAGTATCTAGATACCATAATGATGGACCTTAAAAAGCATTTAATGGATTGGTGCCCTTTACTGCTGCTTTCTGCTTTTTGCCGCAGTTTTAAACGCTCCTCCTCCTCCTCCCCCCGCCCCCCATTTTCATGCTATTTATTTTGCAAGAGTATGGGCAAGGAGGGAAGTCCAGGCTTGATATTCTTCATACATTGTGCAAAATTTATAGACAGATTTGTAAAGTATTCTTTATTTGATTTTAAAATATGAGTTATTTTTAAAAGTAAACCACTTATTTGGGTAAACTGCTGCTTTGTGAAGAAACTTATACTCTTCCAGTTAAACATTTTATTAAATTTACCATTAGCTTATTTGTTAAATCCTTCAAGTAGTAATTGGAATACTACAACAAAAATCTTTCCTTACATAAATGTCTTTAGAATTCTGGCTGTTTCTTGTAGTTTTTATCATTTTAGAAAAGAACTTTCCAAAGTCTTCAATTATTTTTCCCCTGTTAAAAGTAGGTCATATACTTATGATAGTTACTATAGCAGAAGTCGTAGCCGAAGTAGAAGTCAGAGGAGTGACAGCTACCGCAGATCTCGAAGTTATGACAGACGGTCTAGGTATGTAATTTTTCAGTTTCACAACTTCATAAACTTAACTGTACACAATTAATTTCCGTAGATACTTTATTGGAAGCTTATAAGGAACAATATTTCAACATATGCAGTCTTTTTCTAGTATAAAATGTACTGTGACTAGCAAGCTTGTTTTATAGTAAATCAAGAACCAGAAATATAAAGAGAGAGTAACACAAACACACACAATCCCTAGTTCAAGAATTCCAAAGGAAGGAGGAGGGGAGAGGGATTTGGGAAGAGAGAGAAAACATTGTACTATTATATGTAATCCTGTGTGTGTGTGCATGTGCACATATGTCCATCTCTACACATGCACATACATATTTTTAAAAAATCTGTCATTTAATTCCTACTGGTTAAATCATGAATAGTAATTGCAGGATTTAAATTTGATCATGGTTGTGCTTAAATGCCATGGTATAAAGGACTGAAAACTCCCCTGAGTGTCAAGATTCCACTGCATGGTAGATCTTTTTTATCTAGACCTCAGTGCCAATCCGAAAAACTTGTGAAAAGGAAGATGAAAAATAACTATGCTAACAAGAGTGACAATCGAAATGCTTCCTCCAATGTAATTACAGCTATAATGAAAGTAACTTAAGTGTAATTACAATTACACTTCTACAGACTTTGACTACATTCTTCAGAGTCCTGCTGCTTTTAAAGGTTATGTTCCTAGCACATGTTTCAAAAAGAACCATTATCTACAAACCTAGTACATTGCTGGTGTTGCTGTCTACAGTCTGGTCCATGGTATAAATTTAGAACTATATATCACCCTCAATCCACAACAGAATTCCCTAATGCCTGTGGGAGATTTGCACAAAGCGCAGGGTGGAATATTTTAGTTATTCTCTCAATCAGTATCACTTGGTGGGAGAATGTGCCAGTTTTCAGTAACATCACTGTTTCTGCCCTTTTTCTCTCCCCCGTTTTCTTGTTTCCTTTGTATTTCTCTCCTTGTAGCAACTCCCAGTTTCTAGCCTGTGGACATCACTCCCAACTCCTTTCCCATCCCTTCCATTGCTGACATAGGGCTAGTCTACACAGTACAGTAATGCGCATCAGTGAGGCGTGAATTCTAATGTTCATCAGTGTGTTGCACACTAACTGGCCTGTGTAGACCTACTGGTGTGCACTCAAAGTTCCCACTGTGCATTAGGGAACTTTGAGTGTACACCAGCGGCTCTACGTCAGTCAGTTAGCGTACAACACAGTGGTGCATCTTAGAATTGACATCCCACTGGTGTGCATTACCACACTATGAAGACAAGCCCATAAAGCCAAATTTAATTTTTCATTAAGATTGACACCCTCATGAAGTTAATGGAGGATGGAAAGTAGACACTTCTGAATCATTGTTTCAGGCTGCCTGCAAACATCAGGAAAACAACATTGGATCAGGGTACACTTGTTTTCATTTGGAAGGTTTTCTTCACAACCAAGAGGACCAAAAAAGAACATCAAGTGAGCTGCATCTTGCCCATTGGCCAAGTGTTCAACGCCTCTGGTTTACACAGCTGGGAAGCACCTATGCACATTTTGATAAGTTAATATTTCCAGAACCTAGTTATATCATTTCAAGGGGGGCTCAGTCTTGCAAACCCCTACTCACCTGTTGAATTGATACTAATCACAGAAGGTAAGGGTTTTGCAGGATTAGGCCCTTGGAGAAAACACAAGTAAAACAGCTCTAGGAATCCATTCAAGAAGACACTGCCTGTTCAGTCTGTGCTAGCTCACTGAACTCAAGCAAAACAAAACATATTTTTTAGTTCTGCTTCCAAAATTTAGTTACTGTAGGTGATATCCTGGTCACAGTGAAGTTAGTAGCAAAGCCCCTGTTGACCTCAGTGCAACCAGGATTTCACTCTGGAAATTTCACACGTTTTGGATTGTAATGAATAGGCTTTGAAATGATGAACCTCTATGAAAATAATCACAATTTTAATGGATATACATTATGTTCCTGTAGAACTTTCCACAGATTCTTTTCTTCTCACCTATACTTACCTCCTAAGAGTTGGATTGCCACAGTTTTGAACTTGAAACAAAAAGATTGAAATCTGATTTGCAAGTAGTTTTAATCTTTTTTTTTTCTTTTTTATTGTAGATCTTATGGCTCTGACAGTGAAAGTGATCGCAGTTATTCTAACAACCGAAGCCCCAGTGAAAGCAGCAGATATAGCTGAAAATGTCTCCTTGGCAATGTAGATTGTATTTAGTAATTCTGTGTAAATGTTGTAAAATACCTTTGTTCTATCAGTGTCACAAGTGAAAGTGAAGGATGTTTACTGAGTGAGGTGAAATTTTGCTTATTAGCAGTGGATTCATTTGACTGGCTGCATATACACGAACTGAAGTTTTGAGCACAACTCAGCTAGGTATTTTTAATTATGCCAAATGCTGCTGTAACAAACTATGAAGACTAACTTTATTTCATTGAATCAAATTTTCCAAGCCATGAAATTACATTTATGTAAATTTGCTGGTATCCCATTTCTGGGTGCAGCAATCTGTACTGTCTCAAAGTATCCCTATAAATACTGCAGGGCTCTTAGCCCATTATTTTGAAATAAATGCTGATAACTATAAAACTTTGAAGAAAAATACTTGTAAAGGCTGCCATCTGTGTATTTTATTAAAATGCTTATTTTTAAATGCTGGACATCAGGTCAGTGGTGTCTTGTACATACTTATTATAAACATAGTTTTGATTAACAATAGCGAGGTGATGAAAACAAAGACTGCCACTCTGTCTTAACTCTCACCCCATTATACCTTGATATTGCAGAGGTATGAGAAAAAGGGTGAGATATTGTACACCATGTAGATTGTAATACTTGAGCACAATGTGCAGAGAAAAGGGTGATGAATCGGACTTGATTCTTAATATTCAACTTGTCTAAGAATTTAAATGTTTTTAATTGATTTTCTTCATGGTAATTTGCCCAATGTTTTTAAGACTCGAGAAAAAATGTTTCTAGGCAGTCCTATTTCAGTTCATGCTGCTGTGTATGGAGCACATCAGTTTACTTTGAAGTTGAACATTATAAATCTTTGAGTCACATTATGAGTCCGTGAAAATAGACATGAAAAGGAGTTTTGACGGAAATGAATCATAATGGCCCATTCCAAACTGTTTGTAGGTAAAACCTGGTCTTCTAAGTTAGGATGTATCCCTTCTGTCTTTGGGAGATGTCATTGTTCAGTTATTGAACTGTTTATTAATCTGTAATATGGCATTGCTATAAAAAATTGATATGCTTAATAAAAGGTATCGACAGTACTTTACTTTGGAAGTTTAATACCAAAAAATGAGTCCACATTAAGGACAGTTTGCAAAAGTTGAATGTTGAATAATTTTTGCAAAACTCTGATTCAATGGATTTAAAATTACTTGTAAATAAATACATTTTTCATTGTTTAAAAATTTGTATACTAAGAAATTATTTTTTTTATTTAAATAGCAGTAATAAACTCCAGAAATCTGGGTTTCTAATGGAAAAGCTGACTAATATAGCTTTATCAGTGCTAATGAGTACGGCAATGTAATATAATAGCTTGCTTTATTAACTTTCTGTAATTTTTTGAGATGGTTTACTTTTCTCAAATGTTTTGCAATAGTGAAAATTAATTTTTGTATCTTATCAGCCAGGAGCTTTGAAGTATAAAAGTTGTAATTTTTTTCTTAGTAGTCTAATTCAGTTATTATTTGATAGTATTAAATTACTAAAAATTAGTCTTTAGATGCTCAATTGAAACATGCAAAGGAAATTCAAAAAGAAGGTTGAAAATCTAATGTCATACTCCACTTACCTTCCGTGCATAGGTAACGGGGCATTTCTTTTGCAAGGTCCGGGGATATCCAGAACTCAATTAATTGAGATATGAATATCCAGCTTTCAAACATAGGTCCAAATCAGGCTCTTAATTCCAAAAATTAGGATTAAACCATCTAACACTTGTGGTAGCTTTAAAAAATAAAGCACACCCAAATTTTACATCCTGAAATACATATTCAATTGAAGCTATAAATAGTTGTGTTCTAGCAGGTCATACGTGTTTACAGAAATGTTTCTAATAAAGTTGCAACCTGCTAATCAGAATATGAATGAATAGGTCATTGCTAACTCAAAACAACAATGTTATTTGGTGTAGATCCATAATATTAAATGCAAAAGTAAGTGGATTTTTTCCCCTTATTTGGAAGGGATTAATCCATGTTAAATTTTCACTGTTTTGAGTGTTAAACATAAAATAAGGCATCCAAAAACTTACATTGCCATATCACATGGGATAAAAACAGAAAGTGCTCCCAAGATATAACTTGTGTTTCAGACTAGAGTTGACTTTTAAAAGTAGAAAAATGGGGTGCAATAGAATTATGATCAACTAATAATTATAATAGTCCAAAGCATACTGCTAGAATATTATGATATTTTTATGGTTCACATCAGCAATTGTCAGCTTTATAAAGGGATTCACTCTGTATTTTAGGATTTTTATTTTAAATACCGTATTATGTTGAATTGTCCTCCTAATAGAGAATGCACTATTGAGTGTTTTTATAATGTTCTGTTTACTTATTGCAAATTTGTTATTCAGAAACAGATGGTGGTTAAAAATGTCCATGAAAGTTTTGTACATATCTGCAAACACTGATTTCTTTACATTTGAAAAAATTCCCCTAGTATTTAAGAGGGGAAGTTAAAGAAATTAAAAGTATACTTCAAGTTCTATATCCATCTCTGTGTTTTTTTCTCTCTAAAAGATGGCAGGTTGTTTTCTCTTCCTGACCTATATAGGAAAGGATTCCTATGTCTGTGTAGTGAGATTACATAATAGCTGCATGAGGAACAAATATTTTGAGGAGTTTTGAAGTGAGGAAGGTGGTCAGACACCAAATCAAGATATGTAAAAGGTACATATTCTTTGTGAAAGGATATACTTTACAGATCGTTGCTGAAATTGTCTCGCTTTAACTGCTGAACTAAATATTCTTTCCCAAATACGCATTGCCTCATAATTTGTGTAACATTGGAAAAGGTGATATTAGTTTTAATCAGCAAATATAATGGCATAGCAGATTAAGCTATTAGTCTTTTAGATCTTCTGTTCCAGAAAAACTGGATTTCATTGGAAATATTGGCTTTGTCTAGAGTGGCCAGATGTCCCGATTTTTTTATAGGGACAGTCCTGATATTGGGGACTTTTTGTCTTATATGGAGGTCTATAACCTCCCACCCCATCCCAATTTTTCACACTTGTTATCTGGTCACCCTAGCTTTGTCTTAATGGAAAGGCTAATTGCCATTTTACATGGAAAAATGGATTTCCTGGGGGGAGGAGCAAATAACAGCACACTTTTGTTTTTAGATCTAGTCCAGTGGTTCCCAACAGGCTCATGGGCTCTTTCAAAGTGACCTGCCCCTCCCCTCCCACTGGCTGCAGAAGGCAGCACTGCCTGATGACCCAGGTGGAGTGTGTTACCATGGGGCTACAAGACTGGTGCAGGCTTCTTGCTGCAGCCAAAGATCAGCACTCCCCTCCCGCTTGCTGTAGCAGGGATCACGGCAAAGCCTAGGCACTGAGTTCTGTGCTGGAGCCAGAAGGAGCGGAGCACTGATCTCCAATCTCCCTGGCTGCAGAAGGGAGCCACTGGTGGAGCACACAGGGCTACAGGAGGCATGCGGTTTCCCTGCTGCAGCCAGGGGTACGGGAGATCAGCAAGGAGGCAGCCTCGCTGAATTCCTTCTGTCTCGCTGCAGTGGGGGGGCTGCTGGTGGAGAAGGTGGCCCTTTAGGGTTGTAAAAATTATATCTGTGGCCCTCCAGCCAAAAAGGTTGGGAGCCACTGATCTAGTCTCTGGTACAAGATGCCTAACCTGTATTTCTACATTGTGGGCTGAAACATGATCTCTGTCTTATTCTGGTGTAACCCACAAACAGAAGTCAATGGAATTCACAGATTCCAAGGCCAGAAGAGACCACTGTGCAAATCTTATCTGACCTGCTATATAACACAGGCCCTAAAACTGCCCCAAAATAATTCCTAGAGTTTACCTTTTAGAAAAACATCCCATCTTAATTAGAAAATTGTTAGTGATCGAAAATCCATCACAACCATAGGTAAATTGTTCCAATGGCTAATTACGCTGTTAAAAATTTTACCTCTTGTTCCCTGTCTGAAAATTACACCACTGTAAAACTAAAATCTAACCCTGCATATTTATTTCTCTTTAACTACTTTTTATAAAATTAGCATTTAATGATTCTATTGGAAAGGGGACACTTCATAATATAAAATTAATTTACAAATCTACTATAGTTGACACTACTTTGTAGATAGGCACTACTAAAAAACACACAGACAATTTTCTCTAGTTCCAGGGTCTACTAGTAAGATACATCTGTCTTTTTGAAGGCATAACTGAACAAAATTGTATGGCCTTTTATGCAGGAGGTTAGACTAGATGATCATTATGGTCCCTTTGATGGTCCTAAAATCTGAAAAACTAATAACATTGTTGGACTTTGTTTTTATAATAATACAGCATGCAGAGGTTTTTTTTAATTTCCCAAGAACATATTTTTCCTCAGGGTACTAAATACTTAAACCAACACTTTCAAATTCAAGTGCCTAAAATTAGGCACCTAAGTCTCTATTTAGGCACCAAAATAAGTGCCCTGATATTCAAAGATGCTGAGGACATGTTGCTCCATAGCTCACAACCAACACTGTGAATTGTACCTGGAAATAAACAGGTAGTCAGTGCAGAGCAGACAGAAAGAGCAGGTGTTACAGCTAAAAAATGCAGGATTGTTTTGTTTAGAGCATCATTCCATAAAATTGAAATCTAAACTCCTATCACAGTCTTACAAAGTACCTATGTTTCAAATATAGTAGAACCCCTTTTTAGAGAAACAAATTTGGTTAAGTGGGTTACGTCTTTGTATTTATGGCTGTTTTTATTAGATTATCAGCTACATTGCATCCAGAATGCTCCAGCAGTGTAGCTCTGTAGAGAATACTATCTTCAGGAATCTAGAATTACAAGTAAGCAATTTCTCCTTTAATATGCCTAAGGGAGGAAAATAACTTTGGTGAGCATAATGGAATCCATCACATCCATCACTAGCTCTTGTGCTATAGACAGTTTAAAGAGCAGCGACATTAATGCAGTTTTTCTTTTTTAAATAATTTGCACATGAAAAGGTTGTTAGTTCCTCCAGTATCCCCCTTACACGAGGGCTATTTGTGTCCTTGTCCATGGTTGTAAGAAGCATTTTAAAATGCTCTCGCTGAAGATCACCCATGATCTGACAGTGTATTAAATTTCTGTTGATGGCCTTATGCGGTTCATCATGATCATGCTTACCGTTTGGAGCAGAACACAGCATGTAGATGACCTTGAGCTGCAGTGCTGGAACCCATCTGCTGTAATTTCCAACATGAAGGCTGCCTAGGATTCAAATCACAAGAAGATAAAGCTTCAAATGCTCCTCCGACAGTCATACACCAATATAAATAACTTTTTACATTAATGTGGTAGTGAAACAGTGATGCTTATCCACCTGCATTTTAGGATGGTTTTTAGCTATTTATTTATAGGAAGTTAAATCTCTTATTAAAACATAAGCAGTTAACTAAAGGGACCAAGGTCTGCATTTAATTACACCCATGCAACTTGAAGTCAATGGAATTGCATGGGTGTAGCCAGTCAGAATGTGTACAAGTGTTTTAGCTTTATATACCTCTGTATTTTTTATATATATTTATATATATATATATTCATATATATATAAGTCCTTACTGTTATGCAGTCTATCATATTTAAAGCCCAAGAAGGTGATCAGCAAATTACTTTTTTTTTAAATTGAACTTATTTAACATTTAGAGTGTGATAGTACCCAGGGGCCAGACCTGTTTGGCTCCCATTATGCTAAGTGCTGTATACAGATATAGAAAACGAAAGTCCCTGCTACAAACTGCTTATAATCCAGAAGACAAGATATAACAGGTGGCTGAGGCAAGCAAGCACATGGGGGAGACATGGTAATGGCCCTTTTTATGTTTCCCCATGATATACAAAGTACTATCTGGGGTTTATTAAGGTGTGTTTTGTTTTGTTGGTTTGTTTCGGTTTGTTGTTTAATTTGCCCATTAAGGGTATCAAGAATGGCAGTACTGGTCTTCCAGAAGACTTGTTGGGGATGTTGGAGAATGTAGTAGACCTTTAGTGCTTGCATCTTACTGTAATGAAGGGGTTGATTCTTTAACAAAGGATTTATTTCTCCAAAGTGTTAATTGTCATTGAATTTGCAGTTCACCAAAAAAAAAAAAAAAGGTGAAAAAGTTTTAAACGATCTTTAAGGGAAGTGTTGATGATCCCCTGCATTGCCCCTAGGCATTTCTTGTTAGCTTTCAGCACTCATGGCGCAATAGATCGTCACACACAGGAGAGCAGATTTTCTCTGTTTACCCTGTTGTAAAATGGGATGGAACTATGGCTGGGATTATTAAAGGAGCAGATGGGGTTTAGAATTCCAACTCCCACCGAATTGTTCAGTGTGTTTACTCTAGCTTGCTCCAACAGCTAAATTATGATGTGTCGGTGATCACTTACGGATGCGTGTAGTTCCATTCAAACCGAGAGCTCACTAATATGAGTGAAGGGCTCCTCAAGCTGGCCCTCAGTGACAGCAAGGACCCTGTCTATCTTCTGTGCAGAGTATGATGAAAGCTCCTGATGGCAGGAAACCTTAGGCAAAAACCTGGGGAAGACAGCCTAGCTTAATCAGATGGCTCACATCTGTGGCTGTTCTGTTGCTAGGGAATTGACGGATGTTATGTAACAGAGGAGAGAAGAGACTTCTGAACTTTCACCACAGCCCTGGCCTTAGATTGTAAGATTTTTCAGTGCTGCAATCAGTGTTGCCCCACCCTTTCCCTCATAGAATCAGAAGATTACGGTTAGAAGGGACCTCAGGAAGTCATCTATTCCAATCCCAATCATCCCAGCCAGGGCTGTGTCAAGCCGGTCCTTAAAAACCTCAAACTATAGAGACTCCACCACCTCTCTGGATCCTTCACCACCCTCCTAGTGAAAAAGTTTTCCTAATATCCAACCTAGACCTCCCCCACTGCAACTTGAGACCATTGCTCCTTGTTCTGTCATCTGCTACCACCGAGAACAGCCTAGCTCCATCCTCTTTGGAACCCCCCCTTCAGGTAGTTGAAGGCTGCTATCGAATCCTCCCTCATTCCTCTCTTCTGCAGACTAAATAAGCCCAGTTCCCTCAGCCTCTCCTCATAAATCGTGCTCCAGCCCCTTAATCATGTTCATTGCCCTCCGCTGGACTCTTTCCAACTTGTCCACATCCTTTCAGTAGTGGGGGGCCCAAAACTGGACACAATACTCCAAATGTGGCCTCATCAATGTCGTATAGAGGGGAATAATCACTTCCCTTGATCTGCTGGTAATGCTCCTACTAATGCAGTCCAATATGCTATTACCCTTCTTGGTAGCAAGGGTACACTGTTGATTCATATCCAGTTTCTTGTCCACTGTTACCCCCAGTTCTACTTCGAGTGATTGCTCATGTCCATTCCAATATAGCTGAGTGCATGCCACCGTGCACTGGTACCCAGAACTTTTTTCCCCTTAGCAGACCCCATTGGGTTGGCTTAGGCGCCCCCTGGAGTACCGCGTGCATGCCACGGTATATGAGGTACTGCCAACCCTACGGGCCCTGAGTTCCTTCTTTCCGCCCGTGACGGTTACTGGAACGTCTTGCCTCTTGCCTTTCGCAAGTAGCATTCCCCTTACTGACTCTGTTAATCGTTGTTGAATAGTTTGAATAGGTTAGTGTGAAGTGTAGTGTTAAGTTAGTTAGAATTAGAATAGACGCCCTTAGGGCCGGGCCATGTCCGGCTCACCTGGCTTCAAGTCTTGCACCGCTTGCGGCAAGCCTCTTCCCGTGAGTGACCCGCACGATCGCTGCCTCAAATGCCTGGGAGAGCAGCATCGGTGGGATAAGTGCAAGATTTGTAAAGCCTTCAAGCCGAGGACTGAAAAGGGGCACGATATTCGGCGGAGGGCTATTTTGATGGAGGCGGCACTCCGACCGGCCTCCGAACCGCCGCGTTCCACCTCAGCATTGAGCATCATTTCGGTGCGGAGCGCTCCACCGGCACCGGAGTCTACCCGACGCCGCCCGTTTCCGGCGCCCAAGAAGAAACGGCGCCAGGGCACGGAGCACCCAGGCTCCCTCGCACCGCCTGCGCGACCAGGGTCGAGTGAGGAGATGAACCAGCCGCGGCCCGTTGAGCCTGCTCCGGTGCCTGCATCTCTAAGCACGGAGCGTCCCCCGACTCCTGGGGGTGGGGGAGCGCCCCTGCAAGGACCGTCGACACCGGAGGCGTTCCACGCGGCACGGGCCCTACTGACCATGCCCACGCCTCCGTCCCCCCTTGGCCAAGGGTGCGGGGACCGGTGTCCCGGGGCAAACCCGGGCTGGGTGCCTCCGGTGGATGGTCGAGACCCCCGTCAGGGGTGAGGTCTCCCACCAGATGGCCAGAGAGGGTAGAGCACGGCAGCTCCCTTCACAGCTCCGACTCTGAGTCATCGAGCTCCTCCTCCACGCGACATCGAGGATGGTCCCCAGCACCGGAGGCATTGCGCTCAAGCAGCACCGCTCCAAGTCCGCCTCGTGCAGTGCACGCAGCTCCCGCACCCCGGCACTAAGCCCTTCAACTTGTGGGACTCCCTAAGGTGGTTCGCTGAGGCCCTGGCCCAGGACCAGGCCACAGACTTTAATACCATCATGGAGGAAGGAACCACGGTGGCTAGGGCAGCGCTCCAGATGTCCTGTGATGCTGCTGACTTGGCGGGTAGGGCCATAGCTTCCGCCACCTCCATGAGAAGGTACTCGTGGCTGCAATCCTCGGTCCTGTTCCAGGAGGTGCAGCAATCCATTCATGACCTCCCCTTTGATGGGTCGGCCCTATTCTCCGACCAGATCCATGCGAAGCTGCATGGTCTGAAGGACTCCAGGGCCACTCTTCGTTCCCTGGCCCGGTACACGCCCCAGGCTTCCAGGCGTCAGTCATGGCCCCAGGCGCAGCAGCAGTCAAGGCCTCCGCCCAGGCCTTTTCAACCCTATAGGAATAGGGTCAGGAATAGGGGGTTTAGAAGGAGAAACCAGCCCCCCAGCTCATCCTCAGCTCCCCAGCAGGGGCCCCCAAGGGGTCGGGCAATCGGAGGAGACAGTTTTGATGGTGTGCCTGAGGGCGGCGCCCCAACTGCTCTCCTGGATCTGCCCCGCCCCTTCCTAAACAGGTTAAGACCCTTCTATCCCGAATGGGCAAAGATCAGTTCAGACCGTTGGGTCCTTGGGATAGTCTCAGGGGGATATGCCCTACAGTTTACATCTACCCCCACCCAACAACCCTCCCCCAATGTCCCTCTTCAGGGACCCCTCTCATGAGCAACTCCTCTTGCAGGAAGTGGACACCTTCCTCAACATAGGAGCGGTGGAAATGGTCCCTCAAGGCAGAAGGGGGAAGAGGTTCTATTCGAGGTACTTCCTCATCCCCAAGGCAAAGGGGGTCTGAGACCCATATTAGACCTGTGTCGTCTAAACAAATACATCAAACGACTCAGGGTTCGCATGGTCTCCCTAGCCTCCATAATTCCTTCCCTGGATCCAGGAGACTGGTATGCTGCCCTCGACCTCAAGGACGCATACTTTCATCTGTCTATCCTCCCCAACCACAGGCATTTTTTCCATTTCATGGTGGCTGGCTCCCACTACCAGTTCACAGCCCTCCCCTTTGGCCTATCCTCAGCTCCAAGGGTGTTCACCAAGTGCATGGCGGTAGTGGCTGCCCACCTGAGATGAAAAGGTGTGCAAATTTTTCCTTACCTGGAGATTGGCTGATCAGGGGCAGGTCCAGGTCCCAAGTGCAGGAGAGCGTGACCCTCACTTACTCCAAGTGCAGCAGGTTGGGACTGCTCATAAATGAGCAGAAGTCCACACTAACCCCAGTGCAATGCATAGAATTCATTGGGGCCACCCTGGACCCTTCCCAGGCCAGAGTCTTCCTGCCTCAGCCACGTTTCAAGGCGATGGTCTGTATCATCTCCCAACTGCACCGATGCCCCATGACAACAGCCATGCGCTGCCTACAGCTGTTAGGCCACATGGCAGCCTGCACGTTTGTAGTGAGACTAGCTCGCCTGAGGCTCAGACCACTTCAGGCATGGTTGGCCTCGGTATATGTGCCAAGCAGAAACACATTGAACCAGGCAGTCACAGTCCCCCTGCCCATCTTAGCCTCCCTGAACTGGTGGCGGGCTCCCAGGGCAGTGATGAAGGGTGTTCTGTTCAGGGAACTGGTCCCGTCGGTCACCCTAATTTCCGACGCTTCGGATGTAGGATGGGAAGCCCACATCAGCGCCAACGTAGGCACTCAGGGGCTCTGCTCGGGGGAGAAGAGGTGCCTGCACATCAAAATGAAGGAGCTGAGGGTCATTCGCCTAGTGTGCAAGGTGTTCCTCCATTTCCTGACAGGCAGAGTGGTGCAGGTGCTGATGGACAACACCGCAGCCATATTCTACATAAACAGGCAGGGGGGAGTGCGCTCCTCGGCACTCTGCGAGGAAGCTACCCATCTGTGGGACTTTGCCGTGAGGCACGATTTCCACTTGACTGCCTCTCACCTCCCGGGAGTGAGGAACGACTAGGTGGATCACCTCAGCAGGTCGTTTCTACCCCACTACGACTGGTTGTTGCACCCAGAGGTGGTGGCTACGATCTTCCAGAAGTGGGGCGTTCCCCAACTGGACCTATTCGCGTCGGCCTGGAACATGAAGTGCCCGAGGTTCTCCTCGCTCTGGGATCTCGAGACTGGGTACATTTCCAACGCATTCCTCATTGACTGAACGGGGACCCTCATGTACGCGTTCCGGCCATTCCACTCTTGCCCAAGGTCCTGCTGAAAATCAAGAGGGACAGGGTGGATGTTATACTCATCGCTCCGACCTGGCCGAGACAGCACTGGTTCAGCATGCTGCTGGACCTTTCGATCGCCCTGCCCATGGAACTCCCGAGATGACCCGACCTTCTCTCCCAGGACCACGGTCGCCTGTTGCACCCAGACCTGGACTCCCTGCACCTGACGGACTAGAGGCTCTGGAGCTGATGGAGAGAGAGCCTGGTTGATGGAGAGAGAGCCTGCTTGGTGCAGGTCCAACAAGTCCTGCTTAGCAGCAGGAAACCTTCCAGACAGATCGTGTATCAGTGGAAACGGTTTACCTCTTGGGCGGAGTCCCAGGGTATCCCACCCAGCCTCTCCTATACAGGCAATCCTGGAGTACCTGCTCCAGCTAAAGCTCCAGGGTCTGGCGCTGGCCTCGTTGAAGGTTCACCTGGCAGCCATTTCGGCCTTCCATCAGCCTCTAGAGGGGAGATTGCTGTTCTCCCATCCCATGTCAGTCAGGTTCCTCAAGGGGGTGGAGAGACTTTATCCGCAGGTTCGTAACCTGGTGCCTCCCTGGGATCTCAACTTTGTCCTCTTGAGACCCATGGGGCCCCCTTTAATCCATGGCTTCATGCCCCCTGCTCATGCTTTCATGGAAGGTAGCCTTCCTGGTGGCCATTACCTCAGCTAGGAGGGTCTCCGAGATTAGGGCCTTGACCTCGGAGCCCCCGTATACAGTATTCTATAAGGTTAAAGTGCAGTTGAGGCTTCTGCTTCCCCTACCAAATCTTCCTGGTTTCTGAGCAGCAGGTCAAGATGCTCATGGATCCTAGTTGGTTCCTCCAGTACTTGCACCAGGAAGTTGTCTCCAACACACTCCAAAAACTTCCTGGATTGTCTGCACTGCTGCATTATTCTCCCAGCAGATATCAGGGTGACTGAAGTCCCCCATTAAAACCAGGGCCTGTGATCTGGAAACTTCCTCCCATCACTCCTGTCTCCTGCCCTCTCTCTATCAATATGGCCTCTATTACTGTAGTATCTGAGCACCTCACAATCTTTGTGGTAGAGCAAGGAATTGAAACCAGGTTGTCAGTGTCCCAGGCAATGGCACCACACCATCCTTCCTTTTGTGCTTTACCTGTCTCAGGGCATCTATAAATCAAGATGTTTTGTGAAAACAACATCAAGAAAAGGGACATCTAAGAGCTAATATTTTGTTGATTGTAGACAACTGATGTTTCTAAGGCCCTTCCAGCCCATCAGTTCACTGCTCCAGGAGCTGGTCAACATTCTTCCCTAGAGAATTCGGGAGTCCAGCAGGATCTATAAATCTCGAAATGCAGAGGGGTGCTTGGAAGGCCTTGTAATAATTAAACCAGGACAAGGAGCAGCTCACTACACTCAACAATATGCACAGATGTGACAAGAATAAGTTTCAATGTCTCTGACCATGCATCTGAGTTCAGAAACATATTTGATCAGACCCTGATCCAACTAGTCCAATATCCTGTCTGACAGCTGCCACCACCAGGTGCTTCAGAGGATGGTGTACAAAGCCCAGATATAGGCAGTTATGAAATGATCTGCTCTTGGAGAAGCCTCATAATCTGCAATAGTTGATTCATGAGGGTTTATATCTCTTTTAGAACCACTGTGGATAATCTGGCATAAAGGATCAGAGTTCCCAAGGAAACACACTAGAGATGTCATCTTTATGGATATTGTAGGATGTCCTCTAGAGTTCTTTGATGACTCCAGCACCAAAGCTGACAGCAGCTCAGGATTATAATTTATAAGTGTGAAAGTATAAAAATGAGTGAAGATTGTTTATCTATAATCCTGTTTGTTATAGCCTTTTTCTTCCATTTTATCAAGCAAACTCCCCTTTAAAGGGACCAGCCTGCCTCCCCAACTCCAGAAGCTGGAAGAAAAGATGTGTCAGTCAGAGGTACTAAATAAGCCTTCTTCATCTCTCTTCTTTGTGAAGTAACTTCCAAATGAGGAATAATAGAAAATTAGATTAAATTACTCCAAGCAACACTTCACAAGGGAAGGTGGCAGGGAAGAAGAGAGGACATTGACAAATAGGATATCAAGTGAGTAGTCTTCAGCTATTAAATCTTTATAATGCAGCTTATTTAGGGAGGAACACAGCAGCATTTAACAGCACATCACAATGCTACATTTTAGGACAGGACATGAAGAATACCATAAAAACATAAGAATGGTCATACTGGGTCAGACCAATGGACCATCTAGTCCAGTGTCCTGTCTTCCAACAGTGGCCAATGCCCGGTACTTCAGAGGGAATGAATACAACAGATAATTATCAAGTGATCCATTCCATCTGCTGTTCCCAGCCTCTGGCAAACCACAATCCCTGCTTATCCTGGCTAATAGCTATTGATGGACCTATCCTCCATGAACTTAGCTAGTTCTTTTTTGAACCCCATTGTAGTCTTGGCCTTCACAACATCCTCTGGCAAGGAGTTCCACAAGTTGCTGTGCATTATGTGAAGAAATACTTCCTTTCCAGCAGTTTTAGATGTCATCTGAACTGGAATATGGCCAGTATGCTGAGGTTAATGCCTCTGTTTTTACAAAAAATCGATCTAAGTGGCCTGGATTTTATTGTTTGCCCTATCCATAATGCAGTCTACTTTTAGTAATCATTAACCATCAAGTTCTTGCCCCATTGCTATTATTTTGCATGTTGATGAAGTCATAGACATTGTCACTTGGAGCATAGATTCTAAGGACTTTTAGTCTATGTTCTGAATTTTTTAATTGCAAGCAAACACTTCTACCAGTTTTGGAGTCCATGTGAATACAGACTTGAAAACTAAGTGCTCACAGTATTCATTATGTACATTTTAACTCTTTAATTTTTACATCTTATACCATCCATCAGGATGAGTAGAGACAATTAAATAGCAAAAAATAGAATGGTCAAAAGAGAACCAGTAAATGTTATTTAATGATTAGGACCATAGATTCCCCTATGTGCAGAAGAACAAGTATTAGGAAGCAGGAAATCCAATTCAGCATTTTCTTAAGATCATTGTAGTGGAGGATGTCAGCAGGGTTTGTCATCACTGTAGCAACTACTTGTTCTAAAATTGTCCTCCACTTACAACAGTGATGAGAATATGGGTCTAACCTTGAGTTCTTCAGATGGAACCTCTACCAGTATAATACTAGTCCCTTGCTTTGACGTTATGTTCATGCCCAGGGACCAGCCAAGAATGGGGTCCCATTGTCCTAGGCACCCTACAGACATAGAATGAGACAGCAATGTAGAACTCAGTGATTCTTCAAGTGATGTCCCTGTGGGTGCTCCACTTTAGGTGTCATCACTTCCCGGGGCCTCTGTCAGAGACCTTCTCAGCAGTACTCACTCGGGCCGCGTGTATGCAGCTCTTGTCTCACGGCGCCATTGGCACATCTTCTGTCGCGTGCGTGGCCCGACCCCCTCAGTTCCTTCTCAACCATCCACAGGCCGAGACGGAGCGTTACCAGGAGCCAGACATTTTTTCCTCATTAACAGTTTTAGAATTAGTTATTAGTTTAGTTAAGTTTAATTTAGTCAGTCAGTTACTTATCTCTTAAAAAAAAAAAATTAAAGAATTATTTTTTTCTTTCCTACGAGTTGCGGAGCTTGTATGAATAAGGAATAAGACATGCCAGGTTCCCTTGGCTTTAAGAGGTGTACTTCTTGTAGAGAGGCTATGTAGAGTGTCTGATGGACACTCATTCTGTGTACGCTGCTTGGGCGAAACCCATGTACCACAGAAATGTACACACTGCAAAAACCTCAAAGCAAGGGCCAGGAGAGGCAGAGACCTGAGGTTGAAGCTAATTCTAATGGAAAAATCCCTCAGACCTTCATCTGACCCAGGACCGGACAAGCCTGAAGCAGAACGAACACCAGATAAGAGGGTCTCTCCCTTACTTCTAGCTGTGCGGCAAAAAGAAAATGTTCCCCTAAGAGGCTGTCCCCCAACCTGAGTACCAAAGAGGCAAAAGGATCCTCAGATACAACTCGGTCAGTGCCGAAAACGTCCTCGTGAGGAGTCAAGCGACTTATAAAACCTGTCCTCCTCCAGTACAGCACCGCATACAAACACGGGGCAGAAACCACCTGACCAACGGTTAACGGCAACGGTGGCACCGCCAGACTCAGTGGGGCCAAAGAAAAGTACGATGCCGAGAGACACATCAGTACCAACGCCGTCACCAACACTGATCACGGCACCGGCAATAGACAATATACAGGCTGCGGCACCAATCACCAGTAAGGTACCAACTGCGGCACCAATGGTCAGGGAGGCACTGATAGCGACACCGACTGCTAGTGACGCACTGCTCACTGTACCTACCTCTGATACGGTTCTGTCCTTGGCACCGACTACCACTGCGGAACCGGTGGGAACCATGGCACCGACCCTGGCACCTTCAGGCAAAAGGAGCTGCAAACAACAGCACATACAACCTGTGCCGTCTTCGTCTCCAAGATCAGAAGGCACACCGGAGTCTCCGATACATTTTGCACATGACGAGGCGTTTTCACCAGTACGGTCCCTCAGTGCAGATGATAGTGATGTGGAGGAAACTCAATTCTCATCTGAGCACACCTCCCCTACCAAAGCCTCACTACCGCCTCCTGATTGTGTCTACCATAGAGGACACAAGCCAGATCCTGCTATGGTCCACCATGGTTTGCCCCTCCTACACCATATCACGGGCAATGGCATAGCTGGGATGCCTGGTCCTCCCGTTCAAGAGCATACGAGAGACCTACTAGCTCCCATGTCAGACCATCAACTTCATATACAGTGGCTGAAGTGGGGAAGGAACCTCAAACGGCAAGCTTCACCGTGGATCAGGATACATCTCCTCTCACAAATGAATCATCATCTTCCCCAGATGAAGCTGTGATTCCCCCTGCACCTAACCGTTGTCGATGATCCCAAACAGTTCAACGATCTTTTTAAGAGGGTAGCTCAAGATCTGGAGATCCCTCTAGAGGAAATAACACAATCTCCCCACAAGTTGCTGAAAATATTGCATATGGCAACACCGTCCAAAATCGCAATCCCCAATGGACAAGGCTTTAATGGAACCTGCTAATAATATGTGGATGACGTCGGCAACCATTCCTCCTACCAACAAGCGGAATGATAGGAAATATTACATTCCAGCCAAAGGGATGGCATTTTTATTCACTCACCCACTTCCAAACTCACTCGTGGTAGATGCTGCTAATCAGAGAGGAAAGCAGACAAACTATAAAGCCACACCACACAACAAGGACTGGAAATGTCTTGATTTATTAGGCAGGAAAGTCTACGCATCCTCTACTTTGTTAACGAGGGTCTCTAATTATGCAGCACTCCTATTTAATTATGATCACAACACTTATGAGAAGTTGTCACAATTTACCAAAGACATCCCAGACACTAAAAGAGAACAATTTAAAAAACTGATTAATGAAGGACAACTTGCAGCACGGACATCCCTGCAGGCCGCTTTAGACATGGCAGATACCACGGCTAGGATAACAGCCACAGCCATTGTCATACATAGGGCTTCCTGGCTTCATTCCGCAGGTCTTCCAAGGGAGCTGCAGACAAAAATAAAAGACCTGCCCTTTGACAAAACACAGCTTTTTGCTGAGAAGACGGATGAAGTCCTCCACTCAGTGGAAGACTCCAGGGTGACCCTCAGAACACTGGGCATATATGCACCTGGAACAAAAAGAAAACAACACACGTTTCAGCCCTATGCTCGCAGATATCCTTTCCAACCCCAGCATAAACAGTACGAACCTCAAAGAGGAAGACAAAGATCACACCGACACAGGCAGCCACAACAGTCATCTGCCACTTCTCTACCCACACCATCTAAGCAACAGTTTTGAGAAATTAATCGAGGGTCTAAGAAACCCCAATCAGCATGCAGTGCCAGCCCCACTAAAGAAAAATTTCGAATTCTGCTTAAGACCGTTCCATCCCAATTGGTCAGCAATAACAACAGACAAATGGGTTTTGGAAATAATCAACTCAGGATACACCATCCCATTCATAACCATTCCCCCCACCCACTATCCGTCCCTGTCCCTTTTCAGCCTTACTTACTCTTACTGTTACTCTTACGCTTACTGCCGCATGGCTAGAGTCGGAACATCCCTCTTCTCCTTCGAACCTGCGTAGCAAGAAAAGAAAGAGAAAAAGAAATGTTTTTTGTTAGTAGTTAGAGCATAGTTAAAGTCTATTATATATATAATATATAAAAAATAATAGTTCGAACCTGCGTAGCAAGAAAAAAAGAAAAGAAATGTTTTTTGTTAGTAGTTAGAGCATAGTTAAAGTCTATTATATATATAATATATAAAAAATAATAGTTAGATGAAGTTATCCAAGTTTCTCCCCCCACTGTTTGCGGGGGAGTATGCCAAGACAAGCCAGTATTAAGAACTGTGCCACAGGCCCTTGGTCATTCTCGGTAAGAGACGAGCACCAACGCTGTCTATACTGTTTGGGTGAGACCCACATAGTCTCACGATGCTCCATCCGTCGCTCCTTCCCTTCAAAAACCCGAGAGGTGAGAGAATTCCGGCTGCAGAAATTCCTAATGGAGGAAGTGTAAGCGGGGCAATGGGCCCGCTATTGTGGGGAACTTTCCTTGCTTATACACTACCGCGGTGGAGTTGGCTAGCAAAAGGATCTGGGTCCCTGCTCCCACAGTCTTTATCCAGAGGCCCACCTGACCTCGAGGGCTCCCCTTCCACTCTCCTGTGTGGTGGGGTCCCTGTAACTCCGACAAGGCTGGGCCCAGGATTCCTGGGGCTCAACTCTCAATCTTGCCATGGTCCCTTAGGGCAGGGCTAGGGTGTCCCCACTCCGGGGGCTAACTCTGCACTGGGCGCTTCCCTGACCCACTGATCACTGCATACCATGCAAAGCAATACCATTTATTACACAAACAGCAATCAAACATCGAATAAAAAAATAAGAAAAGAGGAGAAAGGTTAAAGAAAACACCCAACACTGCCCCCTGGCCTGGGGGCACCACACACAGCATCTCTGGGGTGTAAGGGAGGTTCACAGTCTGTCACACGTCGCAGGCC
The DNA here is from genome assembly GCF_026122565.2 of Emydura macquarii macquarii. Taxonomy (NCBI): domain Eukaryota; kingdom Metazoa; phylum Chordata; order Testudines; family Chelidae; genus Emydura; species Emydura macquarii. The sequence goes on from NW_027133217.1 coordinate 2,971,236, forward strand.
CACTGTCCAGGCCCTGGCTGCGCTGCAGGGATGCAGAGAGTCAGACACTTGCTCTGGCAGTAGCCACACACTCCCAGGGTCTCCCTCGCTCTCCCCAGCTGCTCATCGCACCCGCTCCAGATGGCTCCAGCCCCAACTCCTGCTCTGCTCAGTGCAGCTGTGCTCGGCTCTGCTTAGCTCGGCTCCCTGGGATGTCCCTCTGGCTCTGCTGCTGTGGGCCAGCTCAGTTCCCTGGGCTCCTTCTCTGGCCTCTGCACCCAGCCCTAGACGGCTCCAGCCCCAGCTCCTGCTCTGCTCTGCTCCATGCAGCTGTGCTCTGCTCTGCTCGGCTCCCTGGGATGCCCCTCTGGTTCTGCTGCTGTGGGTCAGCTCAGCTCAGCTTTCTGTGCTCCTCTTCTGGCCTCCCAGCTGCTGGCTGCTTTGTCCTTAGCTCTGACCTGCTCTGTCCAGGCATGCCCAGGCAGGCAGCTCCAGCTCACATGGAGGGCGGGGCTCCCCCCACCCTCCTGGCTCCCTCATTGGCCTGCCCGCCCTGTCAATCAAGCTAACCTGAGTTGGCCTCTCCCCACTGGCCCTGGGGGCTATGTCTGTTTGAGGGTCCCGCTTCCTCCAGAGATGCTAACCAAAAAGACCCACCAAGTTTCAGTAAGGGGCTAATAGACCCCTTACAGAAGCAGTGCATCTACATTTCTGAGCATACACCACAGCTTTGCTTTGTTTTGCTACTTCAGTTCAGTCAAGCACGTAAATATTTGCTTTAAGTTAAATGTCATGCCCCTGCATGGATTGTCAGCAGCAGGGATCACATTGGTACCCTGGATCTTAAAGCATGAGCCTCTCTATTTGTGAGCTAAAAGACTCAGTTCTCTCTTAGTCAAGGTTGTAGTCAGCCTGGCCACCACTAGAGGGGGACAGAGCACCACACTGAGTAGGTGTGGGTAACATAATTAAGCACATACTTAAACACAGCGAAAAAATCTATTACAAAATACATGGCATGTATGCACAGTGCAGTTTCTACGAGGTCATCGCTCATTGAAATCAAGACCAATTTTTATCACAGCACTGAAAGACACTTCTCAGTGGGGGGCTGTTTCCCTGCTATGGCCCCAGTCCTGCAATGAGACGATTTCCCAGCACCTCTGCATGAGTGAAAGGGTATGACTGCAATCATCTCATGGCAGGGTCAGGGCCTAAATTTCAGATTTTTACTCCCATCTCACTTCAGCTGCAAAGCTGTTCAAAAAGGAAGCTGCAAGAATTATTTTATAATGGAGAATGTGTGTATGTATAATATATATCATTTCCCCACTCCCCTGTTCTGAAATGGCTGAAGAATTTTTGTTCCAACTTTCTAAAAAGCAACCTACAAAAATCTGTGTTTCCCTTGACACAGAAAAATTTCAGCCTGACGGGAACATTTCAATAAGCCCTAAGAGACCAAAGATAGGTGCTTAGAATGGAAACTGCTATGTAACCTTAACTATAGCGGTCACTACATTACAGCAGTGCTCTGGAAAAGAGATGTCTATATATATATATGTAAATAGTTAGCTAAAATGCCAGTAGGTGCCACTTAAGAATATGTAGCATATCTCCTGAGTTCTGTAGGACCAATAAATCTTGTTAAGCACCATGAATGGCTCTTTCTAGTGGCTTGTTATGGTAGTGGACATGATAGCTGTCAGGAACTATCAGAGACATTCAGGGAGGTATTTTAAACACATAAAAAGAGGGAAGTTGTGGTTTGCCTGTGAGCATGATTGGCCTTTCCATTGAGGGCTCAATTCAGCAAAGTACTTAAGCACACGCTTAATGTTAAAACATGGGACCTAAGCATGCTACGAGTCCCATTGAAGTCAGTGGGACTTTAACATGTGCTGAACTGCTTTGCTGAATATGGATGGACTTGAGCACATGCTTAAGTGCTTTGCTGAACTGGGGCATAAAAGAAGGAAACGATCAAACCTCTTCATGACAGCAGCTAAGTGACTGTTCATTTTAAACAGCAAGATGACGAACTGTCAAGGAGACAATCTAATAATCTGTGTGTGTCTGGGAATTAAAAATGCAGGTTCAGTTCCCAGCTCTGCCACAGACTTCCTGTGGTACCTTGGGCAAGTCATTTAATCTACTTTATGCCCCAGTTCCCCATCTGTAAAATGGGGATAACACTTCCCCAGCTCACTGGGATGCTGTGAGGATAAAATCCATTAATGACTGCAAGGTGCTCAGATACTACAGAGATAAGGGCCATATAAATAGAAGCAGAGAAAGAAGATCCTTTCTTTTGGTCAGCAATTGTGAATTTGGGGACCTGAACTAGTGAGAAGCTACATAAAATAACAAGCTCTTTTGTGATGTGTCTTCCCTCCCCCAGCATGGCGCAGTCTCTGATTTGCTCTGTGCTGGAAGGAGCGATATTGTACACAGATGTCTCCTTTGTAGTTGAACTAGTGGGAAGCAGAAGACAGTAAAAGCTCAGCAAATAAAAGCTATGTCAAAACAGCTATAAATGTGAACAAAAATATTTTTAAAATGTCTTAATGTTCAAACAGGCACTCCTCCAAACCCAGAGCTTAATTCCAGCTCATTTTCTTTCTGCCTGGAGATGACTTTTTCGTAGATTCATAGATTTTAGGGCCGTAAGGGAGCATTGCGATTGGCTAGTCTGACCTAATGCATAACATATGCCATAAGACTTCCAAGAATTAATTCCTGTTTCATGTCCAATAGCAGTGGTTGAACTGGAGCACATCGTTAAAAAAATATCCAATCCTGACTTTAAAATACCCAGTGATGGAGAATCGACCCCAACCCTTGATAAGTTGTTCCAATGGTTAATTACCCTCACTTAAAAATGTGCACCTCATTTCCAGTCTGAATTTGTCCAGCTTTGGTTCTTTGTACACCTTTGTTTGCTAGGTTGAAGAGCCCTAGATTGTCAGACTTCTGTTCCCCCTGGAGGTTCTTATAGCCTGTGGTCAAATCACCCCTTACCCTTCTCTTTGGTACGCTAAATAGATTGCGCTCCTTTGTCTTTTACTAGGAAGCTTGTTTTCTAATCCTGTTAATCATCCTCATGGCTCTTCTCTGAACTCTGTCCAGTTTATCAACATCCTTCTTGAAGCATGGACACCACAACTGGTTACAGTATTCCAGCGGCGGATGTACCGGTGCCAAATACAGAGGGAATATAGCCTCTCTGCTCCTACTCAACGCTCTCCTGTTTATACATCCCAGGATGGCATTAGCCCTTTCAGCCACAGCATCGCACTGGGAGTCACGTTCAGCTGATCATCCACCTTGCCCTCCATGACGTTTTCAGAGTCACGGTTTCCCATGCTAGGATCCCTCGCCCTGTAAGTTTGGCCTGCATTCTTTGGCCCAGATCCTTATGTATTTAGTTGCTTAACTCCCATGTATAGCAGTAGGAGTTAGGCTTCTAAGTACTTTTTAGAATCTGGGTCTTTGTTCCGAAGTGTCAACAGGGAAATTTGTTTTGTGGGAGGAGGGCTGATTCCCAGGGAGTCCCCCAATACCATTTGTACAGCACCCTACTCTTTCACTAACGTGCTTTACAGTCAATAACAATGCAATCATAATGAAGAAGAATGAAATCCAGATGTTTACAGACATGAAGAGGCATGATCTAGTGCTCGGAGCAAAGAACTAGGAACCAATCCTAATTCAGACTCTGACACTTTGGGCAAGTCACTGGATTTTTCTGCCTCGGTTTGAATCATTGAATCATAGACATGTAGGGCTGAAAGGGACCTCGAGAGGTCATCTGGTCCAGCCCCCTCACTGAGGCAGGATTAAGTATACATAACATGAAATGAACATGTTGTTTGATGGGGAGGGGGTCAGAGGGTTTATTTCGTTAACATCTGTCAAGTACTTTGAACATGATACAAGTTAAGTGATTCCTACAGGAAACAACTGTAGCTCCTAATAGCTGGATAGAGGTTGCAGATACCAAAGCCTGCAGATGCCAGTGCGAGATTGCAGATACCACAACTCCGGTAGGATTTCAGAACTGTCAAGTCATGCACCTAGTTGGCCCATGCCATCACACACCTTTACTGCTGCTACACCCATCTTCCCTCCACCCCTTCGATTGCCTGTCACGTCTCCTTGTTCCACCCTGGCTTAAATTAGAATCTAAGATTCTTCTTCGAGTGCTTGCTCATGTACATTCCACTATATGTGTGTGCATGCCTCCATGCACGGCTCCTGGAACTTTTTTCCTCTTAGCAGATCCCGTAGGACCGGCTCTGGCACCCCCTGGAGCCCCGCTCACATGCCGCGGTATATGAGGCTTTATCTGCAGATCCGTGACCCGGTGCCTCCCTGGGATCTCAACTTGGTCCTCTCGAGACTCATGGGGCCCCCCTTTGAGCCCATGGCTTCATGCCCTCTGCTCATGCTTTCATGGAAGGTAGCCTTCTTGGTGGCCATTTCCTCAGCTAGGAGGGTCTCCGAGATTAGGGCCTTGACCTCGAAACCCCCTTATACAGTATTCTCTAAGGATAAGGTGCAGTTGAGGCCACATCCAGCCTTCCTGTCCAAGGTGGTTTCCCAATTTCATTGTAATCAATATATTTTTCTCCCTGTGTTTTTTCCCAAACCGCACGGTTCGGAGGAGGAGAGGAGACGGCATTCACTGGACATGAGATGAGCCCTGGCCTTCTACATCAATCGTACAAAGTTGTTCCGGAAATTGGCGCAGCTCTTCGTCGCAGTGGCTGACCGGATGAAAGGCTCACCTGTCTCCACCCAACGCATCTCCTCATGGATTACATCATGCATCAAGTTCTGCTATGAGCAGGCGAGGGTGCCGCTTCCAGGAACCATCACAGCGCACTCAACCACAGCTCAAGCCTTGTCTACAGCCTTCCTGGAGAGAGTGCCTCTGCAGGATATCTGCAAAGCTGCCACCTGGTCATTGGTGCACACCTTCACGTCCCACTACACCATCATTCAGCAGGCGAGAGAGGACGCGGGATTCGGCAGAGCGGTGCTGAAGGCAGCTCACCGGTAACTGCTACCCACCTCCAAAGGTATTGCTTGTTAGTCACCTATAGTGGAATGGACATGAGCAAGCACTCGAAGAAGAAAACAAGGTTACTTACCAGTAACTGATGTTCTTCGCAATGTGTTGCTCATGTCCATTCCACAACCCACCCTCTATCCCCGCTGCCGGAGTTGGCAGAAAGAAGGGACTGAGGGGACATAGGGCCGGCAGCACCTAATATACCGCGGCAAGTTCATGGGGCTCCAGGGGGCACCGGAGCCGGCCCTACGGGATCTGCTAAGGGGAAAAAAGTTCCGAGAACCGTGCATGGAGGCATGCACATGCCTATAGTGGAATGGACATGAGCAACACACCTCGAAGAACGTCAGTTACCGGTAAGTAAGCTTGTTTCCTCAGTGCAGGAACCTCATCTGCATCAGAGAATATTTGCACTGGTGCAACCCCCTGCCTAGCGGTGCTGGTGTGGTGTGAATTACCCCAGAGACAAGCAGGCACAAGTCTGAAAGCAGGATAAATCACACCAGTACAAGCCCCACTTTACAATGATGCAACCCATCTATCACGGGATGCTGGTGTTGCTAGGTTGGTGCAAAAATCCTTAAAATACACAAGCTCTCCCTCTGCATTTGTATAGCTCCGAGCAGAAGGGGGACTCCATTCCTGATTCGGACCTCTGTGCCCTCCTGTCCTGCAAATATTAAATATCTAAATCAAGCCCCAGATTAAAACCCACCAAACAGCTGCGTGGCTGAGAGAAACGAGGCTCCCAACCCCTCTTGAGTTTGAGCTTTTTTATGATGGCCTTGAAATCCAACAGCTGGGCTAATTTTCAGTCCGGGCGTGGGAGAGGTCTGTTCGTGCTCCCACTTTCACAGATGGATCCTTGGCGGCTGGGCTTCGAGACGGCTGAAAGATTTCCCATGTAGAAATTTTTCTATGGCAAAAAAAAGAAGAGCCAAAATGTTGGCAAGAAACTTTCCCGTTTTTCAACTAATTGAGCTAGGCCTCTTGCTGTGACCTGTGGATTCGTGCCTAAAGGCAGACCTGGGTTTCCTGAACCTGGCGTCTTAGACGTCAACAAACAATCATTACAAATTCTTTGGCTAGGAAAGAGAACCTGGGATCCTAAAAACCTCCCAGAAATCCACTCTCTCACTGGACACATCCGCCCCAGGATCCAGGTGCCAGGCACAACGAGCTAGACATGACAGCCGCTTAAAACTAAATTGGAGCTGCTGAGCGCCTCCAGCTCTCGTGGCTGTTGAGGGTAGTCATGGGTGCTCAGTGCATCTGCGAATCAGGCCTTTGCTCACGACCGTGACGCTCCCCTTCCACCGCTAACCCGCAACCAACCAAAACGAAAAACTCTCCCCAAGCAGTTTTCACCCCAGAAAGGGAGACGTGTCTGAGACCATGGAGTCCCCTGGGGACATCACTTGATTTTACATGGCAGGCGCTCAGATCCTACGTTGATGGAGGTAGGATAAACCCCTGGAATAAGATATGAACTCGGCAGCGTTGGGCGGTCACAGCTACCTACTCAGACAGCAAGAGTCCGGGCCAGCCTGAGCTGTGATTAGCAGCAGGGGGATGACAGACTTGACATTCATGGCCACCTTTCAGATTGCAGCGTGATGACCTCTTCCCGTGCTTGGGCTGTAATCTTTCCGTTTGTACAAACATTGGCGGTTACTCCCCTGTGCCTGCAAGCTCAGGCTGGCGCCGCTCTGTGCCCCAGCACCCAGCAGGGAAGGAGGGTGCCAGCCACTTGAAGCCCTGTCTGCCCAGGCCACTAGGCTGGGTCTTGAAATGGCTCTCGAGAAGCTGATTCTGAAAACGGATTCAGGTAACTTGGCTGTGGCTAAGGTGACCAGCGAGCAAGTGTGAAAAATTGGGACAGGGAAAGGGGGAGAGGGGTAATAGGTGCTTATAGGTAATAAGAAAAAGCCCTGACTCTTGGGACTGTCCCTATAAAACCAGGACATCTGGTCACCCTCGCTGTGTCAGATGGAAACCACCAGATCCTCGGAGAGCTTTTCAGGGCACGACCGTCTTCTCTGTGCAGTGGGGGCATCCGCACTTCCTGCTGTCAGGCTCCTGGGAACCAGCCTTGGCAACGGCCTCTGAGGCAGCTGCTTTCCTTACCCCTCGGCAGGGAGCAGTGGAAGGCAGTAAGAGGCAATTATAAACCGTAGGCCTTGGACTATAGGGGTGGGCGTCACCTCAGTCTGCCTCAGCCACATCCTAAAGGGCTTTGAATAACCCAGCAAGGCTGCCCCATTGATACCAGGGCTTTGCCTTTCTCCCCTGAGGGTCCACATGCGCTGTAGAGACCTGAACATTTCCGAGAGAGGGAAGTGTGTGATCATCAGTGACGTGGCCAGAGTAGCAGCCTGCCAGGGACAGAATGAAGCTCTCCCGCTTCCCCGTGCTGGGCTGTGACACCGCTTCCTCAGAGCCTCGCTGCTTTCAAGAGCACAGGGCTCTCTCCTGAGCTTTGTATGTGTCACATCCATGCCTGTAAAACCATGACGTACTTGACCAGGGCAGCAAGGGCGAGAGACAAAATAGGCACATGGCCCAGCCAGTACATCGGAGCGTTGCATGTTCTGATGATCCACTGCTCAGAAAAAGTTGGTGGCAGGCAGGGCCATAGCCCTGGGAAGTCAGTGCTTCACTCTGTTGATGCCCAACACGGTGGTATCTGGGTGCCTGATGAGTTCATTTTTATTTTTTTGCCTCCTGCACAAAAGAGAGATTAGACTGAAAATGCTTCAGAGCAGGGACTGCATCTTCCTCTATTTGCTGTAGCTACATGCTTTCCAATCGAAAGTGTGATAATAAAGAGGCAAAGAGAGTTATTTTGTTGGACTTCTCTATACCCCTTGGTTGGCTTTGTACTCTGTAGAGCTCATATAGCCATGGCAGAATGAGCTGGATTCCCTTGTGGCTCATGCACCATTAACAGTTACCTTCACCATCACTTGTGCTAATTGGCTGCCACCCTCCACCCCAGAGGTGGCTGCATTTCAATGATATGTCTGTATGTAGCTTACAAAGCACCTTGGGGGGGTTTCACAGTGAAAAACAGTGCATACAAACAATTTGTCTCATTGGGAGACTCAGTAAAGTTTTCTGAATGGTGAAAGCTATCGATAAAGCTAAGGAGGATTTTTCCCCCCCCCCCCCCCCCCCCCCCCCCCATGGGAGCAGAGTTAAAAAAACAAACAAAGGGGCATAAAAATAAAATCAGGAAACAATAAGTACAAGACGTGGCTAGAATGACATGTAAAGAGTAATAAACATCTGGAATAAGTTACTGCACCAGGCAAGCGAAGCAGAATCTCAACAAATGCAAGACATAACCATGTTTGTGTCAGAGAAGGGCGTGGTTAAAACACAACAGGAAGGTGGGGCTATGATAAAGCAAATAACGGGCAAGCATGTTAGCCCAGACAGTCTGTTCCAGCTCCTACTGTTTGTGTTGTTAACCATTTCCTATTGAGCTTCAGAAATGTCTTTAACTCTGTCCTAGATCGACGGGCTGTTTTGGGCGGGGAGGGGGCGGGGCGGAGGTTAAGGTGAATTCCTTTGCCCTTGTTCAGATGAGCATGCAGATTTGCCTGCCATTTGTTGTGTACACATTGCAGCCTGCAATCCCCTATGGAGAATGTCACCTCAGTTTGAATTCTTCCCTGAGCTTGCTTGCTCCCAAAGGTCCCCATACTGTAGACCGCATCCAGGGAAGATCCCCCTGAAAACCAGGGGAATTTTGCCAGCATGAGGCCAGCAGAGCGGAGCAGCTAGGAGAGCAGGGAACTAAGATACAGGTGGAAGGACATAGGGCCTGATTCTTGATTCCACTAAAGACACTTTCGGCTGCTCCCAGACCTGTTGGAGGGGTGGCTGGTGTGCACTGCATTACAGCTGTCCCCTGGGAAGTAGATGGTAAATTAGAGCAGCCCTGAGGTTGCTCTGATGTGCACCAGTGGCCAGGCAGGCTTCTTCATGGCAGAATACAGGGGGTGCACGAGTGGTTCACTGAGGGCCAAATTCAGCCTTCGATTATGTGCTGAGATCAATGAGTGTGTGTAGCCCCGGGACAGAGTTGGGCCCCAGGTCATTTCAGCGCCGTTCACTTAGCCTTTGGATGCTGGATCTCTGTGTATGAATATTTACGACCCACTTTACAGATAACGCAGGATAAAATCTGCTTTCATAACCTGTTCCTTTTGAAAGATGACAACAATAAAAAGGAAAAAAAATTCCCACCGCCCCCTCAGTCTCATACAAATTAGAGCAGAACAAGAGATGCAAAATAAAAAAAAAAAAAAATCCACCTCCGACTTTGGGAATGAGAGGAGGGGGAAGTGAGCAAGCGTATCCCTCTGAGACATGCTCTAAATCTTGTTACACAAAGTCACTGTTGGCCTTTTGTAATTAGCAGGTGCAGTCAAAGCTGCATTTGCAGGGACACAACAGCCGATATAACAGGCAAGATGGGATTGAAAGCCCTCATGCCTCTGCCCCATGACTGGCAGGAAAGAAGGCACTCTCCCTGCAAGCCTTGTCAACAATGCAAGGTGACCAGAGCTCTTCCTATTACGGTATTTGGCACATCTACGGCATTCCCCATCTGAGGATCTCAAAGCCCTTTATCAACTTTTACCAATGAAGCACTGCAATAGCCTTGTAAAGGCGGTAAGGGACTCGTCTAGCAGCTAGGCTACTGAAGCAGGACTGTGGTATGATCTTGGGCAAGTCACTTCACCTGTATGCACCTCCATTTGCCCACTTGCCCTTTGTTTAGATTGTAAACTCTTCAGGGCAGGGACTGTCTCCCACTCTGTATTTGTGCAGCACCTAGCACGCTGGGGCCGATTTTGGCTGGCATCAGCAGGGGCTATGGCATTTTTACAACCCTGAAGGGCCACCAGTTTCCGCCAGCCGCTTCCCCCACCCTACTGCAGCCAGACAGAAAGAATTCAGCGAGGAGGTTGCCCCCTCACTGATCTCCCGTCCCCCTGGCTGCAGCAGGGAAACCGCACGTCTCCTGTAGCCCCGTGTGCTCCACCAGGGTCCCTAAGCAGTGGCTCCCTTCTGCAGCCAGGGGGATGGGAAATCAGTGCTCCGCTCCCTCTGGGTCCAGCAAGGACCCCAGCGCCTAGGGACCCAGGCGGAGCGCTTTGCTGTGCTCTCTGCTGCAGCCACGGGGAGGGAAGCTCCGATCTCCCATCTCCTTGGCTATAGCAAGGAGCCTGCCCCGATCTTGTAGCCTTGCGGCAACCCGCTCCGCCTGGGTCTTTAGGCAGCGGCTCCCTTCTGCTGCCCGCGGGAGGGGAGCGGCCCGTGGGCCATAGGTTGGGAACCAGTGGGCTACGGTAATAAAAATGATAATAATAGAAAGATCCTTTTGACCACTCTTGAAATGCAGCTGCGGCACGCCTGTCAGAGAGGAAGTCAAGGAAACTGTGTCCAGTGGAAACGCAGGGAAAATGTTAGGTGGGCAGGCTGTAACTTGGCCTGGTGTCCTTTCCCCCGACACCTTGTGCCGTCATTTTGGCCAGTGTCAGCTGAACACGCAACGCTGTCAGATCAGAACGGTGGCATTTGACACTCATCCTACGCTGGTGTGAAAAGCGACACGAAGCAGTGAAGAATCAGGCCCCCGGAGTGATGTTCTCACACAGAAGATGCTGTAGGATCTCTAACCAAGACAAAGAGGTCACACCCTCTGCTTTACGTCTCATCCGTGAAATGGCTTCTACAGTTCTGCCCAGATTAACGCCTGCTTGTGCTAACCTCTGAAGGTCTGAGCTGAAGTCTCCCACTCCATCATCACCAGCCTTCTGTGGGTTGGTGAAATAACAAGCGTTGGTACCTGGCATGGAGAATAAAAGGCTCTTAGGAGACGTGTCCCTGCATTTCCTTGTGAGCAAAGGCTCACTGGATCCAGAGTGGAGTTTGGAACCAACCGGGATCCCCTGTTTCCAATCAATAGAAAAGCAGCACCCTCAGCAGTGGAGAAAAGCCAGCGAGGTTGTGATGTAGGGGTCAAGTCAAGGAATCAGCATTGTGGGGCACGTCCTGCCCATTTAAATTGGCGTCTGAAGTCAGAAGGCCTGCAGGGGTGTAAGAACTTGAAATGAAATCCTGGTCCCACTGAAGTCCATGGCAAAACTCCCATTGAGACCAGTGGGGCCAACATTTCACCCCATGGTCCCTGTGTCTCGTTTAAGTAAGCCATAAACCACTTTTCTCAGGCTCCAGCCCAGCAATCTTCACTGAAGGGAGGGAAGGGATATTTAGAAAGGGAAGAAACTTATGCCTATTGGAAACTTACTATAGTGCATGGATCTTACTGGGTAACCTGAACAATAAAAAAAAAAAAAAATGCTATTTAAAAAAAAAAGCCCCTAGAGACATAGAAATTGAACCCATCCTTAATTATTCAGAGATGGGCTGGTTCTAAATGCATTAGGGTGCTTTAAGTTGGCTATACAAGGCTTACAAAGAAAAGCTCTATGGACCATAGGGAAACCACTAGCAGTATTTCCAACGCCAAAACGTCAACAGTCATGACTTTTCATTAGTGAGGGCAAATGAACTTACCAAGGATCGTGGTGGATTCTCCATCACCGGCAATTTTTAAATCAAGATGGGATGTTTTTCTGAAAGATCTGCTCTGGGAATTATTTTGGGGCAGTTCTCTGGCCTGTGTTATACAGGAGGTCAGATTAGGTGTTTGCCATGGTCCCTTCTGGCTTTGGCATCTATGAGTGAGGCCGACACCCCCCGCCCCCAACCACCCAGGAGATTGGCTTGAAAACTGTGAGATTTAAAAATAATACATTTGGGATGTGGACAATATTTACCTTCTGGGTTTTAAGCCATTACTGTTCATATTTGAATCCCACCAAATACATAAATAAATAAACAAGAAGTTTAGAGTCTGATGTTATCACATGACGCCAGGAGCTGGGGCTTTAAAGAAAAACAGCAAATATGAAACTCACGATGAAATGGCAGATCTGGGAACACTGCGGTAGATTCACCCTCCAGTAAAAATACTGCTAAAGTTATTCAACCCTACATTGCAACACAAGTACTCAGGGTAGACCTGGGTTCTATTCCTGGCTTTTCTGTTGAGTGATTTTGGGCAAGTCTCTTCCTCTGTGACTCAGTCTCCCTAATCGTGAAATGGGAATACTGCTGTTGACCTCCTTTGTAAACCGCTCTGAAATGTACCGATGATCAGAGCTGAGAGTTATTATATGGCAGTGAAGTCTGATGCCCAGGTTTAATAGCAAATTACACAATTGGAAGGAAGTCCCACATGGACAGTTCTGCCAACAAATTCATCATGCATAGAAGGATGGCCCAGTGCCTAGGGATCTGGGTTCAATTCCCAGCTCTGCCACATACTTACTGTGTGAGCTTGGGCAAATCACTTAATCCCCTTCGTTCCCGGTCTGTGAAATGGGGATAATAGCCCTTCCCTGCCTCACCGGGATGGTGTGAGGATACGTACGTTAAAAGTTTGTGGTGCTCATCTACTATGGTGTAAATACCATAGATAGAGAGATGTGCACAGGACCTCAGCAACGATGGGTGCAGAATGGAGTTGGGTCCATTCAGCCTCTAGCACCATGCACTAGAAGGCCACAAGTTAAATCTAAGTCGAAGCATCACCCATTCCAGTATCTCCTCACTGATCTTCCAGCCCACCAGGCAAACAACCTCAGCAAAGCACCAGACACTGCCCAAGGTGCGAGAGCAGCTGGCATATAACACGTGGGGGGTTAGAGTAGATGACCCTGGCGGGCCCTTCTAGCCACATGATTCGAACCTGGAAACCAAGATGCTGGGCTGTGACAAAACCCTGCCGTGAAATCTCTCAGAGCAGCAGCCCCACATCCCTGCAGGGATGTTCAAAGCTCTGGCAGGCTCATGCCAGCTACAGCCTCTGTGACCGTAACCCAGAGGCGGACCGTGGGAGGCACGGAGTCCAGAGGGGAATGACTGTGCAATCAGCGTGACCAAGGAGAGATGGACACCAGGAGACGAACATGTTCTATTCCAACCCCAGAATATGAGGTGTGAAGGGCTCAGAAAAAAGTCCATGGCGGTGAGGGAGGGAGTCGGTCACAAGCTGGCAGCAGCATCTTTGATGAGCCAATGCTTATGGTGGAAACCTCTGTAAGCCTGGCTCAATTTTAATTTTTGGCTGGGTCTGTGGCCTCTCTCACCCCCTCCACACATATCCTGAGCACCGGGCGGGCGTGTGAGAAAGATCTCTCTTACATCTGAAGACGTCTTGTCACCTCGCAATGAGGGAAAACTCTGCTGCCCCTGGGAGAGGGAGAGAGCCGGCCGAGATGGCATGGGCATGGGGGGCAGTACGGACAGAGGGGCACAGGGGATGGAGCCCCAAAGACTACGTGAGCTCTCTTCTGAGGGGCACGGCATTGTCTTACATTTTGGCAACAGAGGTGTAGCTTGCTGTGCCATCGAATTGAACTGCTTGGCTCCTGAATGTGTGTGTGTATCAGATGCACGAATGGGTGTGTGTGTGTAGTGTCAGCTGTGTTCACAGTGGTACCTGTGTGAGATGTGTGTGTGTAGTGTCGGCTGTGTTCATAGGGGTACCTGTGTTAGATGCATGTGTGTAGTGTCAGCTGTGTTCACAGTGGTACCCGTGTCAGATGCGTGTGTGTGTGTGTAGTGTCAGCTGTGTTCACAGTGGTACCCGTGTCAGATGCGTGTGTGTGTGTGTAGTGTCAGCTGTGTTCACAGGGGTACCTGTGTCAGATGTGCATGTGTGTCGTGTCGGCTGTGTTCACAGGGGTACCTGTGTCAGATGTGTGTGTGTGTAGTGTCGGCTGTGTTCACAGGGGTACCTGTGTCAGATGTGTGTGTGTGTGTGTAGTGTCGGCTGTGTTCCCAGGGGTACCCGTGTGAGATGCGTGTGTGTGTGTGTAGTGTCGGCTGTGTTCACAGGGGTACCCGTGTCAGATGTGTGTGTACGTGTGTGTGTAGTGTCGGCTGTGTTCACAGGGGTACCTGTGTCAGATGTGTGTGTGTGTGTACCTGTGTCAGGGGTACCTGTGTGTGTGTGTGTGTGTGTGTGTCGGCTGTGTTCACAGGGGTACCTGTGTCAGGTGTGTGTGTGTCCGTGTGTGTGTCACGCCAGCTCCATTCAGAGGGGTACGGGAGCTGACAGGCGTGTCAGAGGGGCGCCTGCTTTGTGCCAGTGTGTGGCTGTGTCCGATGCCCTGCTGCGCAGTGAGGCTCGGCCGCAGAGGTGTGTGTGCAGAGGCACACGGGGACAGGCAGTGCGGTGGCCGTGCTGTGCTGTGCTGTGTGTGTGGGGGGGAGGCTGCAGAGCCGGCAGAACAGGCGGCCTGTCTCTTTAAAGGCCCAGACACGGCCCCATCTGATGCAGCGGCTCCAATCAGCGGCCCCTGGGCTCTGGCAGGAGCAGGAGCCTGGGCTCTGCATTCCTCCCTCTTCCCCGGGCTAACATGGCGATGGCAGGCTGAGGATGAGGTGAAGCAGCAGGGGGATGTGAGAGCAGCACCAGCCTCAGCCGGCCCAGGCCCAGAGCACAGCAGGGGAGTTTGCAACAGAGGAAAAGAGGAGGGGGAAAAAAAAAGGGGGGGGGGGAATAAAAAACACCCACCCCAACATTTTCATGGAGAGCAAAAAGCCCAGGCGAGCTGAGGAGGATCTGGACTCCTTTGAGCTGAGACCCTTGCATCAAAATGGTAGAGCTGCAAACCTTTCCTTTCTCTCCTTCTGCCTCGGGCTGAGTTCTCCCAGGGCCGGGCAGACTTTGCAAAGGCCTCTGAAACTTGCCTGGAGAATTGCAAGCCTGGAGGGGGGTTTATTTTGGGGGAGGTGGAGGGGAAAAAAGGGGGTGCATGGTTTATTTTTTTGTGCATGCTGCATTCGCAGATGGTGTGCGGGGAAATAGATGCACGGGCTGGCTGCACACCGCAAGGAGGCAGGGTTGGAGGGGGGGAATCTCCTTCCTGGAGGTGCACCAGGCTTTGCAGAACCGAGGTATGGCTCTGGATTTGGAAAGTGGCTTTGCAAAGCAGGAATGCGGGAGCAACAATAGCGGTCTTGTTGCACGCAAAGAGTTAAATTCTTTCATAGCAGGCTGATGCCTTTGCAACGGATTAGGTCACAATGCAAGCATTTTAATGACAAGTTGTTGTTGGGGTTTTTTTAATGCCTCGCTGCCCCCCCATATGCAGCACTGAGAATTTCGCTTATAGGTGGGTGCAATAAAAATAATGACATCCTTGCATTAGAAGGGGCGGCTGTTTGGGGATGAGAGAAACTTGAGATGTTTTTTTTGGGGGGGAGGGGGGTATTTATTTACCCTCCCCAGGGTTGTAACAAGTTTGTGCTGGGGTTCCCCCCACCTCCCGCAGGAGAGGAGAAGAGGGGGTGTGTGTGTATGTTGGCAGGTGATGGGACTTGCATTGCAGATGTGATCAAATGGAGCTGGGGGGGGGGGGAAGGTGTGGGGGCAAGGGGTCAGGTTTGTGCACAAAGACTCAAGGGCAGGAATGGGGGCAGTGGAAACAAGGATGGCTGGGGGGTGTTTTAAACACCAGTGGAGGTGGGTGCTTGGGGCGGGGGGGGGGGGGGTTACTTTGGAATGTGGAAAATATTCAAGTTGGATGTGTTTCCTCCCTTCCCACCTGCTTGTGCTTAACTCCCAGAGACAGAGAATTAATTCATCAGTAGCCTCCCCCCCCTTTTGGGTTACTACCTCATTTAGGTAACTTTCTCCCCAGCCCCTTCATGTTGTTTGTAGCATTTTTCTGTCCTAAGTGCCAGGGAAAGTTCTTACATCTTTTCTCACAGTGCATCTTGCAGGTGATGGATGTTTAAAGACTCATGCTTGCGGTCCTGATCCGGGTGGTAAGAGGGGCGTGAGGAGTCCTCCGGCATAGCGGGGATGCGTGGAGGTGAATTTGGGTTCTGGACGGCCCAGTGTCCCGCGGTGCATTTCGCTTTTCATTCCTGTCTGATTTTGCAAGTTGATGTGAGGTTCAAGTCTGAGGTGTTATTACATCATGGCTGACTCAGGGCTTCTGTCTGCTGCGTGCTGAGGTAGATCAAGCGGAAACACAGGGGAGTTGGTGGGAACACAGCGGCGTCCATCAGATTGGAATCGAGTCGCGGACGTATAGGAATAGGTATGGGCATTTATCCCGTGAGTGGTGCTGTACGGATCTGTGTCTGTCGACAGATGCCCAGACCCTTACTCTGGGCCGTTTTGATTGGGGTTGCTCGGAAGGCAGATCTGGGCCCAAGCTCAGCAACAACAAAACTTCCTTTGAGGTTGGTGGGAGTTCAGGGCTTGCGAGGTGCTGGACCCGTCTACCTCAAGGTGCAGACTTTTCCAGCTGGGTAGTTTATCCTTGCAGAAAGCGGGCCTTAAGTAGGGACTGAAACATGTAAACGGAAATCAAATTCCCCTTACATAAAGAGAGCTCAGCGGTGTATTCTCCAGGAAATCTGCTACGAATGAGGGCGACAATCCATGGATATAACTAAACAAATACTCTCTGGCTCCCTTCCCCCCCCTTCTTTCAGTCAAAGTGCACTATTATGTTATTGGCAGCGTGATGGCGCCGTGCCCATAATAACACAGCTGGCAATTTGATAGCTTTTAAGAAATGGCAATAAAGTGCTAGGTTGGAAAATAATAACAACTCGGGCAGATTAGGGTGGCATTGATCTGGTGCACGTGAGGTGATCATTGGGATGTCTAGTTCTTAGCAAGCCTTCTGTTGGACATGCTTGTCAGCTCGATGACCCAAACGATGGCCCTGATCCTGCGGTGGGGCCCGCACGGAGGCTCTGTGTGGTTGGTGGTGGGCTGTGTGTGGAAGGTGGCGGTGTCCATTGTCGGTGTTATAATAGCACCCAGCAGCCAACGGAGAGTGGGGCCCTGTTGCTCTGTACGGTGTCCGGGGCAAGAGACAGACCCTGCCCGGTAGAGACCGCAGACTGTGTGGATAAGGGAAGGGTGTCAGAGCTTAATTGGAGGGCTGATTCCTTGCTCACTAAAAATCGCCAGTGAAGATGGAGTGCAGGAGTGGCCTGATGAGATTTAGTAGCCGCTTTATGATCAGCATTTAGGGGACACTCCCAGGTGGTTTTGTCCCTGAGGATAGAGCCTGTGAAGTTTGATGCAACTAACATGAATAACGTCGTATGACTTTTTTTTAAGGCTTTGTCTGCACTAGCACTTTCGTAGGTAAAACTTTTGTCGGTCAGGGGTGTGAAAAAACACCCCCCCCGACTGACTTAAGTTTCACCTACAAAAGCGCTGGTGTGGACAGTGTTATGTCTACGGGAGAGCATCTCCCGTCAGCACAGAGCAGCTACACGGGGGACCTACAGCCGTGCGGCTGTCAGGTCTCTAGTGTAGACATAGCCTGATCAACTGAAAGGAGAGAAGCTGTTTTGGACCCTCATGCTGTAGTCGTGGCTTTAATGGGAGTCTTCGTGGGTGTGGGGCCCTGCCACACAGATCAGGCTGCGGGATTGGTTTGGACTGACGCGTTCCCCCTGCAGAGTCTGCCATCCGAACACCATGGATCCAGCTAAGTGCGTGAGAATCTGGAAGTGAAATCGACAAGTTGAATTTCACTGTCCGAGCAGAGTGAGATTCAAAAAATAAGCAAATGGTGAAAAGTAAACTAGACTTAAAAAAAAATCTGCTTTGTTCTCAAGATTATTAAGTAACGTAGGAAAATTGTTTTATGGGAAGGAATTTTTTTAAATCTTAATGTCCTTTTAATGTGATGTTTCTGGACCTGAAACAAAACTTTCCGCAATGCAAGTGATTCAGCCGCTAACACTCTTACCATTGCAATTTATCAAGTCAGTTGGGTCTGGTTTTGAGCTCTAGTAAATGCAGTGGCACAAGCTTTTGTTGATGTGTTCCCAAAAGGTAACTTAACAGACTTGTACAATCTTGTGCTTCCTTAGAAACGCAGCTTATCTTTGTTCTCTTTGCAAGAAATTTATCACATATTCGAATATTGTAAGGCAAATGCTGGAGTCATAAAAGTTAAACAGCCCAGTATTTACATTTCCCTCTATATAGAAAGGCCGTGTAATGTAGTTTACAAAAATAACATGGTGCTGTCTTTTGAAATTTCTAGTGTATGAGAGAAGTGGGGAGATGGGGAAGGATGTTGCTCGTGAATAAATTAAATATTGGTTATTTTTAAGATTCATAATTAATGTACAGAAGTTCTGCTTAAGGAAAATAAGAATAAACCTTTTTGCATATGAACTGAATGTGTCAAAACATCAGCCGTTCTTTGATGAAATGCTTTCTGAATGTGTGTACGTGATCTGCCGTATCTCACTAGACGATAAAACTAATCGTTCTTTGGAGCTGTTGCATTTCAGTGTTTCAGCTTAGATGTGCATATGGGGGGGAGTGCATCACTGGGTCTCCCGTCTCTTTATGTATAAAGTTTTTTTTTTTAAAGTGCCGCTATGACTTGTACACCCAGAATAAATGGGAAACCCCCATGTCTCTGTTACTTGTACCACACATTACAATGAAGGCCCCAGTCCTGCAGAAGCTGTGCATGTGCTGTAACCTTCTACCCTTGAGTAGCCCCTCTGACGGTGTGAGTAAAAGCACAGCAGCGTAATGTTGTGGCTTTTAGGGCCTGATCCTGCATCTCTCTTTCCCTGTGACAAAGCTCCTGTTGATTTCCTTTTATACTTGGAGCTGAAATCCTGTATGTATGGAAAGAAGGGGTATTGGGGAAAACAGCTGGTGTCGGTGGTATTTTTTCCTTACCTCTTCAGCTATAGATTCTTCTTCCTCCACCCCCTCCTCTTCCCTGAATAACTTCAGTCTTGATCGAGCTTCTTCTGATGTCCAGTGATATCCAGCAGTTAAGGATCCGTGAACATGTGATCCCTGGAAAGTGTGAAGTATGTGAGTGCTGGTGGAGCGAGAAAGATGTGAAAAGCCAAAAGCTCTGAGGCCTTGGATTTGCACTATCGAAATCAGAGAGAGTTTTGCCCCTGGCGTCCATGGGACCAGGATTGGGTCCTGGGGGAGTCCGGCCCCAACCTTGCAAGCTGTCAGCACAAAAGAAACTAAAGGTTTCACTGACATAGTTGGGAGCCACTCAATGTACGTAGGTGTCAAATTCTCTTGTAGCAAAAGTGACCGGCATCTTCTAGTCTGAGCAGGGGGCACGGTGAGTCAGGGTCTCCCAAGATCGAATCCTGCCTCTATCTCCTTCGAGTCAGTAAGGCCTTGATCCTTACTGGCAAAACTCTTAAGCACACGTTTCGTGCTAAGCATCTGAGTAATGCCCCTGAAGTCAGTGGCACTTCTCACAGACTCATTTAAGCACATGCTTCAATTCTTTGCTGGATTGGGGCCCTACCTGCGCTGTGCCTCTGTTTCCCCAACCGTACAATGGGGGAGAGAGTTTGTATGTGCCTCGCCAAGGGGCAGGGAAGGTTATTTCAGGTCTCATCGTGGATGTACATAGTGCCTGGAAAGCCTCACCGTTTATGATGCATTTACTCCGTTCAGGGTGCAGCACAGCACGCAGGGATATGTGAAAGGGGGAGCGGCGGCTGGTTTGCGGCCGGAGCGGCTGGAACAGAGAAGTGACATCAAACCTCCAGCGAGGGGTGGGGCGAATTGGGGAGGGACGCTGCTTTGCAGAATTGCGATTTGGCTGGAGTTTACAGGAGAGGGAATGATACCCCAGGGCAAACGCTTTTAGCCAGATGTGCAGAGTGGCTAATTGCGGTCAGTAAGTGGCTTTTTTTAATGATATGTCTTTTCCAGTACCATGCGACAGTCTGTCCTTTTTCTACGGAGTGAGGATTAATAACCAATCTGATTAAAGTCTCTCTTTCGAAGTTGCTGAATTTGCTGGACAGTGGCAATAAAAATAAGTTACCTGATTTGTATGTGCCTTCATAAATTTGTTAAAACCGTTGACTGGCAGGGGCTGGAAGGGGGGACTGGATTGTCTTCCAAATATCTCTCCAAAGTGAAGGGAAATCTGATTGACATACCTTGGTAGAAAGTCAAGTGTGAGGCTGGTTTTAGGATCCCGGCAGCTAGAGGTGGTAAACACCTCTTAGTTTAACTCCATTCCACTCCCAAGGGCCAGTGCAGTTTCCAGGAAAAGATGCATCCAATATTAAATTAATACTGTGGTTGATCTTAGCCAACTGGTGAGCCAGTCCTCTTCAAAGCATCAACCCAAAGTGAAATTAAAATGATGAAAAATGGTGTCAATGGGTGAGACAGATTCCCATTCTGGGGTAGGAAGTTCTGAAGTATACGGAAAGCCTTATGGAAACTGTGCAGGCAAGATACTTTCATCTGACAGATTCCGTGCTGGGAAATTCTGCGCTGAGTCTTTCACCACTGTAGCAATCTTATGGCTCTAGAATAGTATATTTTAGCCACCGGATAACCGATCTCGGTATTAACTGGCGTTTAGCCCTAACCAGAGGTAGGTTTGTCTAAACCTTTGAGTTGTGGAGACAAAAACCTGTGGTTTCAACTTGCTTGTTTTAAAAAGACTGAATAATATGGACCATTCTTAGTTGTGATGATGATAAACAGCAATTTAAAAACAACCAACAATGACGTCTCTGTGCCCTGGGAGTGAAGGGAAGGGCGAGCCATGTGCCTTCAAGAAGTGTCCTTGTCTTGTTAGGGTTCTTGGATAGCAGAGTGACAAGCCTGGTGTAACTACTTAGCTAGAGGAGGTAAGTCTCATTTCTGGTGAGGGTTAGGAAGGCATTCTCTCTCCTTTGCCCCTGCAGTCCTATGAAGAGCTGCATGATCTAGTGGATAGTGCACCGGGCTGGGAGTCAGGAGATTGGTGTTCTAGTCCCACCAATTCTGCTGAGACTTTGAGCAAGTTACAACTTCCCTTTGCCTGTCTTGTCTATTCAGAGTGTAAGTTTTTTATGGGTAAAGACTGTCTCTTATTATGTCTGTACAGCACCTAGCACCATGGAGCCCTGATCTTGCTTGGGGCTTATAGGCAGAATCATAATACGAATTGACCTGGAGCATTACGAAGCAGGATGGGGTTTCCTTCTGCAGTGCCCCACCTATGCCTCTTCCTTCATAGTGTCTCAACCCTGCTTAGCTTGAGATCCCATCCCCAGACAGTCTGGCTACTGCGCTGCCAGAATTGGCACCTTTTGTCTATTTCACTGATGATTCCCTGCGGTCAGCAGCTCCGTCAGAAGACAGCATTAAGTCTTACCACTGCCTGTAGTTCTCTCTCTCACATTCTGTCCCTGGCATAAGTTCCAATGTAAGCCACTGTAACACCTTAGGCTTGGGACGAGAGGGGATGGAATTTATTTTTTCAGATTTCAGACCCTGACTAGACCCTGGCTGATATGAAAAATGGAGCCCCTGACTGGCCGCCCCAGGACAGCGTTATCCTCTTTCCCAGTAGGTAGAATTGCAAAATGAAGGCAGCAGGTGGAATAGGATTGCACGCTTTAAATATCTCGGGAAAGGGCAGGGGACCACCAGGGAGGGAGAAGAGCTATTGAAGCTAAAGGACAATGCTGGCACAGGAACAAATGGGTATAAACTGGTCAGGAGTAAGCAGAGGCTGGCAGTTGGAAGGTTTCTGACCATCAGAGGAATGAGGTACCTTGAACAATCTCCCGGTAGGAACAGTGGGGGCAAGAAACCTCATTGGTTTTAAGATGGAGCTTGATCAGTTTTATGAACGGGATGATAGGACAGGGCTGCCTGTCAACCTGTGGAACTCATTGCCAGGGGATATTGTGAAGGCCAAAACGATAACAGGGTTCAAAAAAGAAATAAGTTCATGGAGGATAGGTCCATCAATGGCTATTAGCCAAGATGGCCAGGGATGCAACCCCATGCTCTGGGGGTCCGTAGCCTCTGACTGCCAGAAACTGGGGGTGGATGGCAGGGGATGGATCACTTATAAATTGCCCTGTTCTGTTCATTCCCTCTGAAGCAGCTGGCAGTGGGTACTGTCAGATGACAGGATACTGGGATAGGTGGACTATTGGTCTGACCCAGTATGGCCATTCTTATGATAGCAGGCGAGCGGACTCAGAGAGGTAGGAGGTCCCTTCCCGCCCTATGTAGCTTTCAGCAAACCTAATCTAGGCATGTCCTCCGAACTGATCGGTTAACGTATGCCACAAGTACTGCTGGGCAGCATTTGTCCAGCTTGATAGACACCTGGGAAGAATTCTCTGTAATGACAAAATTCTCTGTGTGTCTACACTGGCAGAATCCTCTGTATGTCTACACTGCAAGTGTAGCGTGGTGGGCCCATTAAGGGTCTGTCTACACTGCCAGGGACTGTCTTGTGGAAGCAGAGGTAGACTTTGATCTAGCATTGGGAACAACTGTAGTGTAGACACCGCAGCATGGGCTAACAACCGGAGTACGTACCCGGGTTGCACTGTGGTTGTTAGCCCCTGCAACTGCATGTACACTCCTTTCGTTACCCTGCTCGTTAGATTAAAGCTAGCACAGATGTGTCTACCCATACTACAATCACCCCTTCATGTGCAGTGTAGTGTACAAAGTGTTTACAAAGGATATTTGTTTACACACGTTTACAAGAACAAAGTGTGAGAACCAATGGGTATAAACTGGCCGTCAGGGAGTTTAGACATGAAATGAGCTGAAGGTTTTTAACCATCACAGGAGGGAAGTTCTGGAACAGCCTTCCAAGGGGAGCTGTGGGGGCAAGAAACCTAGCTGGTGTCAAGAATGAGCTTGATACATTTGTGGAGGGAGCTGTATGATGGGACAGCCTGATTTAGCAAGTAACTGATCTTTGACTACTAGCGGTAAATGTGCCCAGTGGTCTGTGATAGGATGTTAGATGAGGTGGGTTCTGAGTTACTACAGAGAATTCTTTCTGGGTGTCTGGCCGGTGAGTGTTGCCCACATGCTCAGGGTTTAGCTGATCGCCATATTTGGGGTCAGGAAGGATTTTTTCCCCAGGGCAGATTGGCAAAGGCCATGAGGGTTTTTCACCTTCCTCTGCAGCATGGGACACGGGTAAATTGCTGATGGATTCTCTGTACCTGGAAGTCTTTAAACCATGATTTGAGGACTTCAATAACTCAGTCATAGGTTAGGGTCTATTGGAGGAGTGGGTGGGTGAGGTTCTGTGGCCTGCGTTGTGCAGAAGGTCAGACTAGATGATCATAATGGTCCCTTCTGACCTTGAAGTCTGTGAGTAAATCCCTTTTCCTGCTTGTTGACTGGGGCCGGCCTGAAAAATGGAATCATTCAAATTAAAAAAAATCCCCCTTTTCTGTCTGCTGAATTTTTGTTTGCATGGATGTTTTCCCGCCAGCCCTGGCTGTGAGTGCCACTTGATAAAAGTGAAATAGAAAGTTTGGCACGAGTGTCTGATGATTAAGGCAAAGAACTTGGTAGAGTTTTCAGAAGCGCCTAAGGTGACTGAGATGCACGACTCACACCGACTGGCAGGAGGGCTCGTGTGCCAAAGCCACTTACGCGCGCTCGGAAAACCTCACTCGTACGCCTTTGCTTAAGTGCACGGCTGGGTCAGGTCGTGGCAAGAGCTGATCATTGAATTCCTTTCTACTGGAGGGCCCGGTGCTCTGGGAGCGGAGGTGTCTGTAAAACCCCCAGCTGGTAATCCTACCCTCGGCTGGTAGGTATCAGTGCACTTGGTCAAGCTGTGCTTGCAACCAGAATGGGGAAAACTGGTTGTTTTCAATGGAAGCTAGGATTCTGCCAGAGCTGATAACTCAGGCTTCTCCATTCACCAGGAAGACCCTCGGTCTCCCAGCGGGGCCGAGCTAGCCCCGTTATCCCCAGTAATAAAACTCTGCAGCCAGAAAGCAGCTGGTGGCATTATAAGGGCATGAAGCAGAATAGGCAGCAGCTCGCTGTCTTGCAGGTGTGTGACAGTTCTGCAGGGCTAACCGGAGTGAAACCTAGCTTGCCTTAGACTCCAGGAAAGAGTTTGTTGTCAGCTCACCTCACCTCACCCCTTGGCCTGATCTAGACAGACTCTTAGCAACGCAAGCGATGCAGGGAGCAGGTGTGTTGACGTTCCCTTCACGTCATCCTTCTCTGAGTACAGCCGTCCTGCGGGGGAAAGCTGGCTGCTCTCTTGGTTTATTAAAGCCCCCGGGGGCTGCTGGAGGAAGGACGTCTTGTCTTAATCCCCTTCCTCTCTCACATCCCAGCCTCCGGGGAAAAGAGACAGGTAGTGAGCATCCGATCTCTTCCCCCTGCTTAGATGTGTGTGTGTGTACGCACGGGAACCCGGTTCCCCTCGGCAGGAGCTCGTACATCCCGCACATGCACAGGGTGTGTCTACACTGCACAGAAAAACCCGTGGCGCCGCATCTCGGAGCCTGGGGCAGCTGGCTCGGGTCCCAGGGGCTGAAAATAGCCTGACTCCAAGACCCTCCCACTGGTTTTCAGTGCCCAGGCTCCAGCCCAAGCCTGAATGTCTCCCCGGCTATTTTTAACCCTGCAGGCTGAGTTGATTGACCAGGGCTCTGAGATTCTCCCCGGCAGGGGGCAGTGCGGCTCACTTAGTTCATGGCCCACCGACAGCAGCGAGGGTGTGATTTACCCACGGCATGTCTCCGCTTAAAAAAAGTGTGACCGGCGTAGCTACGTCAGTGAGGGGTGCACGTGGCTTTTCGCTGACTCAGCTGTGCTGGCCAACCCCTGTAGCGCCGTTATGTCCGTGTAGCTGATACCAGTTCGGCATAAGCTCTATAGGAAGAAGTGTGTCCACGCCAGAGGGTTTTGCCGGTGCGGCCACCTGTTCTCCGCTGCAGAACATCTCATGGTCCAAGCGGCTGTGCCCGGCGGGCTGAGCGGAGACCTGCACTGGGGTCTCTTGATCCAGTCGGCGGTCGTGGGGGGGAAGCCGGTTTCCTTGCTCAGTCTCTGTCTCGATTCACTGCGTGCTTGGAGTCCGCTCCTGCTCCCCTTGAAACCGGTGCCCAGCTCCCACCGGCTGCGATGGTGCTGGGAAATCGAGTCTGACGTGGTGCCGGCCGAGAATCGAGCCCGGCCCTTGCATACGCAGGTCTGAGCGGCTGGTCTGCAGGGTAATGACGTTCGTTCACTTATCCTGTCCGGGCAGGGGAGGTTTGGGGGCCGCTGGCCACGGGGATTTTCCTTGTCACCCTGGACTGCCGCCCAAGCTCCACTGAAGCGAGGGAGCCATTCATTTTGGTGGGCCGCTGGTGCAGCGCAGGAGAGGTTTGCTCGTTACTGCCTGCGATTCCTGATGAGGAGAGACTAAAAAGCGGGGACCGTTCAGCTTGGAAAAGAGGCGACTGAGGGGAGGGTGTGACAGAGGCCTGTAAAATCGTGGCTGGTGTGGAGAAAGTGAAGAGGGAAGTGTTGTTTGTCCCTTCACGTACCACGAGAACCAGGGGTCACCCACTGACGTTTCTAGGCAGCAGGTTGAAACAAACCTGAGGTGGTTCATCTTCACATGACGCACCGTCAACCTGTGGAACTCACTGCTGGGGGATGCTGTGAAGGCCAAAAATATAAGTGAGTTCAAAAAAGGAGGAGATAACTTCATGGAGAATAGATTCATCAGTGACTGTTAGCTAAGATGGTCAGGGAAGCAACCCCATGCTCTCGGTGTCCTGAAACTTCTGCCGGCCAGAAGCTGGGGCTGGGTGACAGGGGCTGGATCACTCAATAATCGCCCTGTTCTGTTCATTCCCTCTGAAGCATCTGACACCAGCCACTGGGCTAAATGGGCCATTGGTCTGACCCGGCATGGCTGCTCTTATGTTCTGATCTCTTTTGATGCTTCCCTGTCTGCTCCCTTGTTCTGCTGTCTCAGAGGCTCCTTCCTTTGGTGCCTTATGGGCCCTGCAGGGAGACTGGGAGGCTCTAGGACTGCAGTGGGAAGATCCATCCCCTGGGACAGGACGCTTGAATAGAACTAGAGAGGCCAAGAAATGCAGCTAGGAGACCTAAAGCAAAGCGCCGGGGCAGGGGGGAGGATCGCCTCTCGTCAACTCTGGATGGAGCCAGCTGCTGAGCAGCTCGGCATGGTTTTGATTACTGCCCAGCCAATGAGCGCTGCTCCCCTGTTCTCCCCGGGCTCTAAGCGCGAGTTGGAGGCAGCTTTTAAGTCTCTGCAATAATCTGGCCCTCTCTCCGGCTCCGGGCAGAGGGCCCAGGATCTTCCTTTGTCTTCCGGCTGCTCTGTGGATGAGCCGATGCTGATCTCGGTGTGTGCTGTTCGTGCCCTTTTTTTTTAATGCGCCTCATTTTGTCTGGCCTCGGGGCCGGGAGGACGCTGCACGCTTGCCTCGCTTTCGGGCACAGCTGGGCTCAGTAATGCTGCGTTGATCTGCTGGGGGAGCTGAGCCCTTCATGCAGCCGTCCCGTCCTGCTGGTAGCGAATCGGCCTGGGCGTTAAATTAACGGCAGAGCCATGTGGCCCTCATGGGCAAAGGAACTTGTTGATGGCACAGGTGATAGAGGCTACTCAGCTGCATGCCAGGGCTGCATTCAATTCCTCAGTGGTGGGTGCAGCAGACGAGCCCTACATCTGTCCCACTGCCTCCTCCTCTGAAACCTTCCCTTAAAACCTTTGTGGTGCCTACGAATCGCTTCTCTTTGGCCCCGCTTAGGTAAGCGGTGAGCTGGGAATGATTTGGTTTGTTTCATTAGCTCATCCTCTTGCCTGCCTTCACCCCATTTGCCTGTCTTGTCCCCCAGTCTGCCTCCCTCCCTGGTGAATGCTCCTCTTTGTTACAGGTCTGCACAGCACCTAGCGCAAAGGGGGGCCCCTGATCCTTGCTGGGGGTTCTTGGGTGCTGCTCTAATAAGATCCAGAAAAGAACAGCAGTTTGCAAGAACGGTCCTTGAGTTTCACTCCAGGAGCGTTTGCAGCCGCTAGCCCCGCATCCTCTTCCCCTGACTGTGAATTCTGGATGAAGTCCCAGATCTCGTGGTAAAATTCAGTCTGGCTCGCTGAGCTCCCGTCTGATTCCTGTGCGGACACCACGTGAGCATTGGGGGACGTGATTCTTGTTTTGCTGCAAAACCCCCATCCGTTGGCTCCAGGCTCAGGAGTCTTTTGCTTGAAGCTGACCGGAGGCTCGTGGGTCTAACGCTCGGCGTGATCTTTTTCTTGGCGAGAGGATGGCGCGGCCCGAGTTCACGTCCCTAGAGGGACGGCAGGTCCCCAGGGTTCTCACTTGGGCCCCTTCTAGCCGGGCCATGTTTGCTCGCTAACAGCTGATCCGTCGGGGGGTCGTTTACAGGGCGAGGGGGCTGAGGATGGCGGCGAGTGTTGGGCGCGCTGCTCTCTGAGCCCTCATTGCAAGGTACCCAGCAAGAGCGTGGGAACAATCCTCCTTGGCTGGGGCACAGGGGATCTGTCAAAACCCTGCAGCCGACCGTCGAGGATACCCCAGCGCAGGTGCTTTGCCTGCCTCCTCCGGGGCTGCGTGTGCTGCGCTGTGACTGCTGCCGGCACACCCAGAATCTCAGCCCTTGTCTCTCCGATTTGATGGGGGGGGAGGGGGTGTTGTTTTAAACCACTTGTGACTTTCGGAGACTTCCCTGACTTTGCCCGGGCTGCGAGAGCTGTGTGCGAGCCTGGTCGCTTTCCAGGACAGCATCTGCCAGGAGGGAGGAGTTGGCCTCCAGCCATCTCTCCCCGGCTTGCCAAGTGGCTGGTGAGTTGGAGCTGTCCTCTCGCTCAGGCCCCTGGCCCAGGGCCCGGGTGGGGGAGGTTAGGGTTATGTTTTGTTCTCGTTTTCCTCCCCCCCGATCTCCCGCCGCTGGTAAACCTGGTTTTTCTCAGTCTGTTCGGGGCCGGCCCTTTTGCCATCGAAGCCAAAACTCCCACTGCCCTGTCTGGGGGTGGAATCCAGGCCTCTAACTCACCATAGCAGAAGGGATGACTTGGGGAAAGGGAGAACCAGACAGCACATGGTCCTCCACCCCTTCCCATCTAGCAGTAGGGGAGAGCAGGGGGATCAGGACCCCCCTCCCCCACCTGGACTGAAAGCCCCCGAATCAGTGGGTTAAACAGGAGGGATTGTGGCACCTTTCAGACTTCGTCTATACTAGCCTCCTCGGTAGCAATGGGGGCAGCTCCTGAGTAGATGCAAGGCTGTGGGTCACCGGTGGGCTTATCCCGTGTCGCTTCGCTGGCTTCAGCGCTGAGCTGTGCGCTGGCAGCCTGATGCAGAGCCCTGGAAGTGAAGGGGATTCCTCTGATTGCCTGTGAGCAAATACAGCTTCTTGAGAGCTGTGTTATTTACCGCTTCCATTACCGAGCGATTTCAGGGTCCTCCCCCCCCCACTTTATTTGGTTCTTTACGTTCTAGGGATGAAAGCGTTGGCTGTTAATTTCTGCCCTCTGTGTGCCGCCCCCTTAAATCTGAGTGGTGACTTCAGAGACCATTTGCTGTCCAAGGGTTGTAGGCGGGACAGGGCCTGCCTTTGCCGAAACGAATGAAATCTGCGGCTGTATTCCCAGTGGCAGCCGGGGCAGACCCGTGTGTTGGCATGGAGGTGATGGCGCCAACTGCATCCCACACGGGAGATCTCTGCTCAAGCCCTGCTTATTGCTCTGGTCACAGGAGCGTTCCCTGGATTCCCCCCAGGGATCCGGAGAGCTGAGGCTGCGTGGGCCTCACAAAAGCGTTCTGAACCTGCTAGCGAGGAGATGGAAAGCTGCACTAACTGGCGCACATGGTACGATCTCCCTGGCGAAGGCAGCGGTTTGGTGCCAACTCTTTAGACGTGCAAGAGCCTCCTGGAGCGACCTACGGTAGAATTGTGAACTCCTCTTTCTGTTGGGAGAGGAAGGCTAGCTCCCTAACCTAGCACTGGGGAGACTGGAAGCAAGTCCCTGCTCTGCCACAGGCTTCCTGTGTGACCTTGGGTAAGTTCTTTAGCCTCTCTGTGCCTCAGTTCCCCAGCTGCACAACGACATCAGATGTCTGGTAGGGATGAAATTTTGGCCTTATTGAAGTCAGTGGGGCTAGAGTGTTGCCCTAGGTGTTTTCCTCCATGATTTACATTAACATCTTAGTTATTACAAATCTATACAGGCATTTGCAGGGAATAGCAGCACTGCCCTGCCTCACAGGGGTGAGATGAGGATAAACACATTAGAGGGTGTGTGGAGCTCAGGCCTGGAGAAGCCCCTTTGGATGCCAGATGGGATTTTGGTTGATTGTTTCAGAGCCGGACAAATTCCTATTTCTTGTACGTTGTCTGGGACAAGTGAGGATTCCCCGCTGGAGCCAACAACAGGCCCTGGCCCAAATCCGAGCCCAGGGAAGTCAATGGGAGCCGCAGTGAGCTCTGGCTGTGGCCCAAAGTCAGGAAGACCAATTTCTGTCAGGCTGGATGGAGGCGACCAGTGGAGTTCCTGCGGGATCGGTTTGGGGGCTGGTTTTTTGTTACTGACCTTGGCACAAAAAGTGGGAGCGTGCTAATAAAGTTTGTGGACGACACAAAGTCGGGAGGTGTTGCTGATATGGAGAAGGACCGTCCGGGACATCAGACAGGAAGATCTGGATGACCTTGTAAACTGGAGTCATAGAAATGGGATGAAATTTAATAGTGGAAAGCGCAAGGACATGCATTTAGGGACTGACCAGAAGAATTTCTGCTATAAGCCGGGGAGGCATCAGTTGGAAGTGACAGAGGAGGAGAAGGACCTGTGCGTATTGGTCGATCGCAGGCTAACTATGAGCTGCCAATGTGATGTGGCGTGAAAAAAGTGAATGCAGTCCTAGGATGCATCAGGCGAGGTGTTTCCAGTAGAGATGGGGAGGTTTTAGCACCGTTCTACAAGGCGCTGGTGAGACCTCATCTGGAATACTGTGTGCAGTTCTGGTTCCCCATGTTTAAGAAAGATGAACTCAAACTGGAACCGGTGCAGAGAAGGGCTACTAGGATGATCCGAGGAATGGAAAACCTGCCTTATGAGAGGAGACTCAAAGAGCTTGGCTTGTTTAGCCTAACCAAAAGAAGGCTGAGGGGAGATATGATTGCTCTCTATAAATACATCAGAGGGATAAATACCAGGGAGGGAGAGAAATATTTAAGTTCAGCGCCAATGTGGACACAAGAACTAATGGATATAAACTGGCCGGCAGGAAGTTTAGACTTGAAATTACCTGAAGGTTTTTAACCATCACAGGAGTGAAGTTCTGGAACAGCCTTCCAAGGGGAGCTGTGGGGGCAAGAAACCTAGCTGGTGTCAAGACTGGGCTTGATACGTTTATGGAGGGAGCTGTATGATGGGACGGCCTGATTTAGCAAGTAACTGATCTTTGACCACTAGCGGTAAATATGCCCAGTGATCTGTGATGGGATGTTAGATGGGGTGGGTTCTGAGATACAACAGAGAATTCTTTCCGGGGTGTCTGGCCGGTGAGTCTTGCCCACATGCTCAGGGTTTAGTTGATCCCCATATTTGGGGTCAGGAAGGGATTTCCCCCCAGGGCAGATTGGCAGAGGCCCTGGGTGTTTTTCGCCTTTCTCTGCAGCATGGGCCACGCGTCACTTGCTGATGGATTCTCTGTACCTGGAAGTCTTTAAACCATGATTTGAGGACTTCAGTAACTCAGTCAGAGCTCAGGGGTCTATCACGGGAGTGGGCGGGTGAGGTTCTGTGGCCTGCGATATGCAGGAGGTCAGACAGGACGATCATAATGGTCCCCTCTGACCTTAATGTCTATGAGTCTGTTTCCTGAAGGCTGGGCAGAAACGGGTCGCCTTTCACAGGAGCTGCAGTCTCCTGTGCTAGGAGCATCTCTGTCTCCAGTGAGTCGGGATGTTTCTGTGGGGCCTTTTGTACTGAAGAGATGACCGGGGAACGAGGCGCTGGCTGTTGCGGCTTAATGTAAATGGTCACTTGGGCTACCTTTAGGAAGTGCCCTGCAGGCTCCTGCAGCCTAGGCCCTGGGGCCTGGATTTCCCTCTCACGGGGGGGTTGGGAAACTTGCTGCTGGCTCAGTCCCGGGCAGACCCAGCCAGTCAGGTACATTTCACTGCTCCTCACAGGGCTTATTTTGGGATCTGCGCTGTGTGAGCTGCACTTCTGACTGTTCTGTAGTTCAGAACGCTCCCCCCCTACCCCCCCATGCTTTTCACGGCCCTGCTCTTTGCACTGGTCGTACGCATTGCGCTCCCGAGAGTAGGTTACAGCACAGCACCCGGGCTGAAAGTCCCCTGGGGGAGATGGCCATTGAACCATCCTCCCTGTCCAGTATGCGGCTCCCTCCCAGGACAGGGCTTTAGCCGGGCTCTGCCTCGCCTAGGGTTCGACGCTCGCATGGGGTGGGTGTGTCGCCAGGGTGTGCAGGGTTCCATGAATTCATTGCTTACAGACCCCCACGTCTGGGGGGCAAACAGGGGTCACAGTGTCGTTTTATGACACAGGAAGTGATTCTGCATGATGACAATCAATGTCAAAATACTGTTTTATTTCTGTCCAACTTTACAGACATTTTCATTGAATTGTGGATTGACTGACCGTGTTAAAATTGTACGTTTTTTTTTTACTGGCCGTCCATAAAGCAACCTGCGCTGGAGGGATGTTTTGTCCAGCTTGTCCCCATCGACGGCATAGAATCTCCCTAACCATTCTGTGGAGGAGGGTGAATGTTGTTTGTGTCCCAGCAGCACCGACAGGCCCCCATTGTGCTGGGTGCGACACATGTACAGCAAGAGACAGTCGCTTGTTTTTTATGACTGTAGTGCCTAGGAGCCTAGACCTGGGCCGGGACCCCATTGTGCTAGGCGCTGTACAAACCCAGGACAAAAAGATGGTCCTTGCCCCAAGGAGCCGACCATCCAAGATAGATGAAAGAAGGAGACGGGAAGTATTGGCCCCATTTACAGATGTGGAAACTGAGGCCCAGATTGCTGGACTGGAGACCCATGCCTGCCTCCAGAGAGTCTGAAGGAGTCCCATTCAGTCTGCCCCCTTGATGCTGCAGCCCCTCGATGTTGTACAGCCCCTGATGGGTGCATTCTGAATAACATGCACAGGCAGACAGTTGTGGCTTGGCTGACAGCCGCCTCGGTCTTAGAACTTTCCTATGGGAGGAGGAAGGAAGCAGGAAATGGCAGGATCAAGTTTGTGGCGTGGTTCGGATGCTCTCCTGCATCCGGGAGCATTGATGCTGGAGTTCCCGGGAGCAGGGACGGGCTTGCGCCTACCAATCTCTTCCTCCGTGGGATCCACGGGTCTCTTTGAAAGCAGCATTAAACCGACCCCTGAGAATTCCTCTGTGGGTTGAGGTGTGTTTTCCCCATCCCTTTGCCCACGCCAGACACAGCTGCCTCCACCCCTCACTTCTCCCAGGTCCCCGTATGCCTCCCTCACCATGCTGATAATCCTGTTCACCTAGCAGTCTCCAGACCCTGGGCTCAGCAATTCGACTCCAAGGTTGCTTCCTGTTTATAAGGTACCGCGTGGTTAACAGCAGCGTGGGAGGAACACCGCTTACACCTGTGCTGGGAGTTGGCTAGTCCTTCCTTGCTATAAAACAGTCGTCTCTGAAGAGGAAAGGAATTGCCGGTAACTCATAAAAGAGGGAGCTCCCGTCCCAGACACGCCCGATCTAGGAGCTGAGGACTCTTCAGTATA
The DNA here is from genome assembly GCF_026122565.2 of Emydura macquarii macquarii. Lineage (NCBI taxonomy): Eukaryota > Metazoa > Chordata > Testudines > Chelidae > Emydura > Emydura macquarii. The sequence goes on from NW_027133217.1 coordinate 3,003,987, forward strand.
TCAAGCTATTTCACCCGGTGATGTGTGTTGGATGATGGATTTCTCATGAGGCTGGGATTGCTGCATCCGTGAATGAGTTATGCGGGTCGCCCCAGGTGAGTGTGGGTAACATCTTTCCTACCACACCGCCTTATCGTGGAGAGAGGGGGAGGACGGATGGGTGCTGGAGACTGAGATCGCCTCTCAAAGCAACTTTGCCACAGACAACAGCAGCGCCCGTCCGCTACGCCATTGTGCTTCAGCACTGAGCTGGAGGGACCGTGTCTGTGGCCAGGACAGGTTGGACTGTGGGGCTCATTGAGTCATTGGCCTCTGTTCCATAGACATAGCCTCTTGTACGACACCAACAATAACACAAACCAGGCATGGATGAAGGGTTGGAAGGGTGGGAATTCCTGTGTGTAGGGAGGAGGGTATATATGGGTGTGGAGTGGCTGTTAGGATGGTGGTAGATAAATATGGGGACAGGCGTCTTTATTATCAATATGATTTCACTGCTGAAAGCAGCTGCTTTCCATACGTATAAAAGTACCCGGGTATAGGATGAGTGCTTGAATATAAAGAAGCCAATCTGCCAGCACCTATTTACAAGCTGAAGCCATCCAGCTTCAATGCAACACACTGAATCGACTATTGTAAGCTCTTTGGGACAGGGCATGTCTTTTTGTTCAGTGTTTGTACAGCGCCTAGCGTAACGGGCTGCTGACCTGGACTGCGGCAGCTAAGTGCTGTGGAAATACCAATAACTCTGTAGAGGTGCAGTCCTGCATTCTTTGCACATGCAGTTTCCAGGGGTTTCTTGGGGAGTTTTGGGTGTAGGATCAGGCTGAATGGTCTTCGCTCGGGCTCCCAAGAGGAATAGCTGAGGCTGGGGCCGTTAGACTTATTTGCCTTCCTGGTTTTGGGAGGGAAACTTTGTCGGGTCTCTAAACTCTGGCTTGGCTTGAGCGGAGAAGTTGGAGGTAAGAGCCGTCCCTGCCTTCCCGGATTGTTACTTGGGCGCCTACCTCAGCAAAGCGTTACTGTGGCTCGGCTGCCCTGGGCTGTCCAGGAACAATAAAAGGAGAAAGATACACAGAAGAGCTGGCGAGGAAACAGGGCTTTAAAAAAAAAAAAAAAGTAACCGACCCTAGTTAACCCTCTGCAGGCCACGCTGCTGTGAGATCTCGGCGTGGCTGCGGGTGCGGTTCCTGCCTCTAAAACCCTTCACCCCAAGCCGTGCGCAGTTCTAGGGACAGCCAAGCTGGCTTCGATCGACTCGCCGCCCCAGAGCTCTCGCTGTGCTTGACCCTTTCTCCGTTTGGATAAGCAGCTCTGGCTTCCCTTCCCCAGCCCCCCTAACAGGCCTCCCTGCTTTGCTGAGACGCCAAGACAGCTTGCGGCGCGGTTCTCGGTCTCTGCGGAGCTGGCAGATCTTGTGTGTCCTGCGACTGGATGGTGCAGAGAGCAGGCGGGAGCTCGCTGGTCCCCGTCTCACCTGGTGCAGGCTGGGAGGAGGGGGCGCTTGTGTCCTCCAAATGCCTCTCTTCTCAGGGCCTGCCCGGGGTCCCTGTCAGACCCGAAGAGCCTCACCCGGAGCGCAGCATTCTCCTGCCGTTCGCCCCGCTGCATCACGGTCCTGCCCTGTCTCACGCAGCGGCGGCAGCCGGCGGATGCTCCACGAAAACGGCCTGTTTGTGTTCTGAATTCCGACCCGGTTCCCCTCCGTCTCTTTTCTGCTCCCGAGGCTGCTCCTTGCCCCACCAGGCTGCTTCAGAGCGGGGAGTTCGGACACCCAGTTCCCCCTTCTGCCCCCTTCGCATCCCTGCCGTGCACCTGCTCCCCCTCGGCCGGAAGGGAGGTCGGGCGGCTGTACCCTGATCCGCATCCCCTCCCCAGCGGTGTGGGGAGGAGAACGGGGACCTGCCTAGGTTCTGGGGGAGACGGAGCAGGCCAGGCCAAGGGCGGAAGGATGTGATACGCACAGAGAGGGAAGCTGGCGACCGGCTGTAAGCGACCAGTGGCATGCCACCCTCCTCCAGGAGCTGGCTGGGCATGCAGAGGTCAAGCAGCCCAGTCCCTTTTGAAGTTGGAGAATAGATTTGTCATAGCCACACCCCAGCAGCCTTCCTGTCGTCCCCCTGGCTCTGGGGCTGGCAGATGAGAGCGACAGGGTTCCCAGACAAGGTAATCTCCGTCTTCCTATTGTGCCTGCCCTGCCACCAATCTCTCAGTGAAGAGCTTCATGGTGGCAAGGTCCCTTCCAGCTCACGTGGTGGGGGCTCAGGGCTGGGAATATCAGGGCTCCAGCCTTCTGCGGTCCCCCCTTCAGTCTTTCTAGACTCGTGTGTGTTGTTCCCAGTGGCATCGTCGTCCTGGGAACTCAGCAGCCCCAGGGATCTGAGACCCGTTCTCAAGCGTATCTAGAGTAATCAAAGAACGGCTATAGGAAGAGAGGGGAGCTCTCCACGTGGTGTGCACAGACAGTGGCGCTGATACCTTGCACGGATTAACACAGGCGCAGATTTTCAAGTGCGCACGCCCGGTCAGCGTGCAAACGGGATCTGTGCATCGGCATTGCACGAGGGCAAAGGGGCAGGGCGGGCTGCGAAATGGGCCTCGTCCCAAAGTCCCACAGTATTCTTATCAGCAAGTTAAAGAAGTATGGGTTGGATGAATGGACTATAAAATGGATAGAGAGCTGGCTAAATCATCGGACTCAACGAGTAGTGATCAATGGCTCCATGTCTAGCTGGCAGCCGGTAACAAGCAGAGTGCCCCAGGGGTCGGTCCTGGGACCGGTTTTGTTCAACATCTTCGTTATCTGATCAACATGATCTGGAGGATGGGGTAGATTGCACCCTCAGCAAGTTTGAGAATGACACTAAGCTGGGGGGAGTGGTAAATATCCTGGAAGGTAGGGATAGGATACAGAGTGACCTAGATAAATTGGAGGATTGGGCCAAAAGAAATCTGATGAGGTTCAACAAGGACAAGTGCAGAGTCCTGCACTTAGGATGGAAGAATCCCATGCACAGCTACAGACTGGGGACCGACGAGCTAGGCAGCAGTTCTGCAGAAAAGGACCTGGGGGTAACAGTGGATAAGAAGCTGGATATGAGTCAGCAGTGTGCCCTTATTGCCAAGAAGGCTAATAGCATATTGGGCTGCATTAGGAGGAGCATTGCCAGCAGATAGAGGGAAATGATTATTCCTCTCTATTCGGCATTGGTGAGGCTGCATTTGGAGTATTGTGTCCAGTTTTGGGCCCCCCACCACAAAAAGGATGTGGAGAAGTTAGAGAGAGTGCAGTGGAGGGCAACAAAAATGATTAGGGGGCTGGAGCACAAGACTTATGAGGAGAGACTGAGGGAACTGGGCTTGTTTAGTCTGCAAAAGAGAAGAATGAGGGGGGATTTGATAGCAGCCTTCAACTACCTGAAAGGGGGTTCCAGGGAGGATGGGGCTAGGCTGTTCTCAGTGTTGGCAGATGACAGAACAAGGAGCAACGGTCTGAAGTTGCAGTGGTTGAGGTCTAGGTTGGATATTAGGAAAAGGTTTTTCACTAGGAGGGTGGTGAAGCGCTGGAATGGGTTATCTAGGGAGGTGGTGGAATCTCCATCTTTAGAGGTTTTTAAGCTGCGGCTTGACAAAGCCCTGGCTGGGATGATATAACTGAGGTTAGTCCTGCTCTGAGCAGGGGGTTGGACTAGATGGCCTCCTGAGGTCCCTTCCAACCCTCATCTTCTATGATTCTATGGTTTCATGACTCCTGTGCCGCTGTGCTGGTCGGCTGAGACCACCTGGGTGAGCAGGGGTTGTGGTTACGGCCCCTTTACTTTCACGGCAAGGTCTCAGTGCAGCCAGTCTGAAATGCAGAGCACAGCAGTGGCTGAGCAGCACGGAGCAGCGCTGCACAGTCTGAGATGCGTGAGAAGCATCTGAAACCGCAGGGGTGGATTTCGGGAAGCGAAGCGTCATGCCCCGCGCTGGGCTCAGGATCCCGAAGCAATTAACCTCCTTTGGCCGACCAGACCTCCAAAGGGAGCTTCCAGTCTTCACCTCTACCCGCAGCACCGTGTTCCCGACCTGGAACGTCCTTCAAGGAATGCTCCACGCTGCGTTCCCACGCTGGGCCGTCGCCGCCAGCCCCGCGCGGAGGGAGCTGCTTGTGGGCGCCTCAGTAGATGTGGAGAGGGAGCCTGGCGCCTCCCTGCGGTGAAGGTCTGGGAGAGCCATTGCTGGTACCCTCCAGGGAATGGACAGACAGACGGACAGCTACCATGCAGGCTCCCTGCTTCACCGGGGAGGGATTTCTCCCCTGGCTTCCTCCCAGCTGTACTTACCTGTGTGTGACGTGGAGGGAAGAGGCAGGGCCCAGCTGGCCGGAGGATGGTGCAGCCGTCACAGGAGACCCACCCCTCTGCTGCACAGCGGGCGAGGGCGGGCGCGCCTCCACTTCTCCAGCCGTCGCGGCGCTCTGGCTCCAGCCCGCGGGCTGCCCGTGGGTGGAGGAGACCCTGCAGGGCCCAGCCCCCGCTCACTCCAGCCCCGCTTACCGACCTGAGCTAGCATGACCATTCAGCCCCAGCAGAGCTGTGCTTGCCCCCCCCTCCTTGGGGGGGTAGTAGCCAAGAGCTGCTTCCTCCCCCACTGCTGAGCCCGCCCCTTTCTGTGCCATGTCCCCCTCTCAGAGGCCGGCAGGCTCCTCTCCTGACCGGGGAATGCTGGATCTCCCACTCCCCCCCGGAGCCCTGGGGATTTCCTGCGTGGACTGACCCTAGGGAACGGGGCTGCCGAGGGGCCAAGATGATGGGTTTCCCCTGCCCCGAGAGCCTGGGGTGAACTCTGACCCCACTGGCCCCAGCTTTCTCCCTCCCCCACGCTCCCTTCATTGGCTGTGAGGGTCTGGGGGGCGCGAAGGGACAGGTTGGGGGCAAAGCAAGCCCCTCTGGCCTGGCCCCCGTAGCGTTGTGGTTTTCCCCCACACTGGGAATACTTCACCGCTTCCTCCAACGCTGCGTCGCTGGAGCGAGCAGAGCCGGAAGCGATAGGGTTGGGCCGGACAAGGTGTCATCTGGGCATGTCCCTGTACCTCAGTTTCGCCAGCTGCAATACCTCCCCCGCAGGGGCGTCGTGATTCACCGTGCTTTGGGATTGGCAGGCGGGAGGCACCCGTCGGCGGGCACGGAGGGTCCCAGGAAATCAGGCCCATGTCACGTCGCGCTCTCCGCTCGGCCAGATGAACTTCGCGCAGCACGAGAGGGAGCAGTCCTCGGAGTCGCCACCAGGCTTGGCCGCGGCAGGCTGACCGAGCAGGCCGGACCAGGCCCCCAGGACCTCTCTCCCCACTCCAGAACCAGCGCTGTTCTCACCAGGCTCTGTGAGCTCTCTGGGAAAGTCCATGCCGTGCGAGAGCTGGCCTGGGTTGAGTAAACAGCAAACCCACCGGCCCGGGCTGGTGCCTGGGAGGATTACTCTTGGAGTAAGGGGAGGAGACTTGTTTCCAATCTTGCTGGAAGGACGTGCTTCAGATGAGGCCACGGCTCTATAAATATTGGGTTCTGGGGCTTTCTGTAGAGCGTGGCCGGGTAAAGGACAAGACTTGTTTCTTGTCGTTCTTGCGCTGTTTTATCGCAGGCCCTCAATAGCCTTCCCTTCTCCAGCCTCCTAACCCCTTTAGCCTTAGACAGGCTGGCTGAGATCACCCTGTGGAGTCACGTGGCTTGGCCGCCAGGGGACAAGGCAGAGCCCCCCAGAGGGTGTCTTTCTTTCTCCCCACGCACCTGGGAGTTGAGCGTGCTGCCTCTGTGAAGGGGGCTGGGGAGTGAAACAGCTCCAGGGACTCCCACGCTAGCCGGAGGGGCCAGCGGCTCAGCTCGGCTCTTCCACGGAGCCCGGTCCCCTAAGCTCCCCCCGTGCGCCCGTGACGTTGTGCTGCCCCTAACGCACGCCGGCTTCCTGGCGCCGTGTCTGGAGCAGCTGATGGCCTCCTCCCCAGACGTGGGGCCTTGTAGGCCCGGAAGTGGGCGTGGGGGGAGGAAGCGCACAAAGGGTCGGGTGGTCCCAACACAATCTCTCACTCTGAGCTGTCGCTTCCCCCCCCCCCCGGCCGGTTCCATCTGTGCTGTCCCCCATCATTTCCCGCAGCCAACCTGCCCTTGGACGCCACCAACCTGGGCCTGGAAGGTGCGCGAGCAGCAGACGAGATCTGTGAGCGTGGAATGTCCTACGCAAGGTGCCGAGTGCCCGCCACTGCCCAGGATTTCCTTGGGACCCTGCAGGGGCTCCGCCTTCTGCAGGATCGGGTCCAAGGCGGGCGCGCGTGAGGGCTGACGGAGCAGCGCGTTCCGCGGCTTGAGGGCTAAACAGCTGGCAGCTCTCCTAAGCGAGCAGACCCCATTGTGGGGCTGCGGGGAGTGGGTGTGGAGTGGTAGAAATGTGACACAGTCGGGCAGGATCGTGCCGCTCTGACATGCGTGCAATGGTCCGTAGGCGTTAATGGTTTTACTGGTGTGACAGGGCTGCTGGGTTGGGCCCGTACCTTTTCCCCTGTCTGAGGCATAAGGCAGCTTCTGAGCTGCCTTCTGCAGATCCCCTTTTGAAATCCAGTTTTTCCTGACTGCATCCATTGCTTTGTCTCACCCCCCACGCCCATTTTCTCCCTTTCCCATCGAGTCCATCTCTTCCCTTCTATCGCAGCCTCTCCAGAGGATCCCCAGTTCCCTGTAGGCTTGCTTCCATGTGCCCACCACCCGAGATGGAGGGTCTCAGGCATGCAGAGCGCTCGCAGCTCCCACTGACGTCCCCGGGAGCTGCGTGGGTCCGAGTGAGGCTGAAAATCAAGTCCATAGCTTGCAGCCATGATATCTGTCCAAGGACGTCCCAGTGAAACCCGTAACTGGCCAGGACCGCGCTCCCCTGTGTGCCTGCTGACTTTTTTTTTTTACTACCCCCCCAAAAGCTGCTGACCTTGGAGTGACTGCAGAAGTGCTGAGCTGTCCCGCTTTAATGAGCCGTCCTCTGGTATTTAATTACACCCTCGCGCTAGCTGCTTCCACGCCTTTCCCAGTCGCCAGATTTATGATTTACCTGAGGACCCATCAATCAGCTCCTAAAACTCCCTGATTTTGATTTTTTTCACCTTCAGCCCGGCTAGGATCTGATTCCCGCACACGTGCTCCGTAGCAGCTCCCTGTGGCATTAGAAATTCCCTTCTGCTTCCTACGACGTGGCTGAAAAACATTTCCCACTGAATGTTTTTTGCTGGTTCTGCATGGGGACTTGGGGGGGAGAAGCAGGGTTCCTTGCCTTGAACCCATTGCATAGGCAGCCAGGGGGCTGGTAGTCACTGCTCAGGAGAGTTGCGATTGCCTCACACCTCTGGAGAAGAGATTCCTCTAGATGTTTAAGACTTAGGCTGTGGCTAAGCAGGACCTGGGAGAGTCCGGCCAGTGGCATGGTGTAGCTGGCGTGTGGAGGGCCTGCAGGCTCCGGGGCTTTGGCTTCTTTGATCGGTGAATCCAAACAGAAATTAGGGGTGGAAAAGGCCTATTATGAGGCGGCGTCTGCATGAGGCTAGTGCGGGATTGTTCCCTTCAGTCTATACCCATGGTTCGGGGCAGCAGAATTGGCCTCTCACTGGTGTGTTCTCCAGGCTCTGACCCCAGCAGGTGGTGGGGACAGGTCAGGAATTTCCCCTGCAGTGGATTGTCCAGGGCTTTGTCCAGCTGAGTTTTCAAGCGCTCTCTACTCTGGAAAGTGACTGTGTCAGAGGTCCCTGGGCTCCATGTGTAGCAACGCCAGAGCCGGGCATGCTCAGGTCCCCCGTTTAATCAAACCGACCAGACCATCCTCCCTCCCTCTATCCCGTCAGCAGTGGAGGACCGGCCCTTCAGCGGGCTTCACTAACATGGGTCCTGGGGTGCATTGCATCCAGCCCAGGGACTTGTGCATGTCCAGCTTTTCTAAATAGTCCTGAACCTGTTCTTTCACCCCTGAGGGCTGCTCACCTGCTCCCCATTGTGTGCTGCCCAGTGCAGTAGTCTAGGAGCTGACCTTGTCTGTGAAGATAGAGGCAAAAAAAGTATTGAGTATTTCAGTTTTTTCCACATCATCTGTCACTAGGTTGCCTCCCCCATTCAGTAAAGGGCCCACACTTTCCCTGACCCTCTTCTTGTTGCTAACAAACCTGTAGAAACCCTTCTTGTTACCCTTCATGGCCCTTGCTAGCTGCAACTCCAGTTGTGCTTTGGCCTTCCTGATTTCACCCCTGCGTGCTCGAGCAGTGTTTTTATACTTAGTCATCTGTCCATGCTTCCACTTCTTGTAAGCGTCCTTTTTGGGTTTAAGCTCACTGACGACTTCTTTGTTAAGCCACACTGGTCTCCTGCCATACTGGCTATTCTTCCTGCAGTGCGGGGTGGTTTGTTCCTGCGCCCTCAATAAGGTTTCTATGAAATACAGCCAGCTCTCTTGGACTCTTTCCCCCTTCATATCAGGCTCCCGTGGGATCCTGCCCATCAGGTCCGTGTGGGAGTCAGTCTGCTTTTCTGAAGTCCGGTAGCCGTGGCAGCTAGATTGGGGGAGGGATGGAGAGTTGACTGCAGGTGGCTCACATGAAGTTAAGGGCATGTGTGTGGGTGTGTGTGGGTGGGAACAGTTCGCATCCTAGCAATGGAAACCTCAGTAATTAGCAGACTTTCCACATCTCTTCACACTGGGCAGCTGTTCACTCGTGACAATAGCATTCCCCTGGGACGAAGGAGGGCTGGGGTGGAAGTGCCCTTGATTGCCAGTTATGGCTGGGCTGGAGCTGGCTTTCCGCAGCCTTCCCTGCGTCGCTGCTGTTACTCACGGCTCTGCGGGCTAGGAGGAAGGCCTCAGAGTCGCTGAGGTGCTTTGCAGAATTTTACCTCCCACCTCAGCATCTGAAAGCGCTTTGCCACTGGGCATCAGTGATCCTCGCCCTGCTGCTGGAGGAGAAGGGCGGGAATCATTATCCCTGTTTGACCGATGGGGGAAACCGAGGCCCAGCGAGGAGAAGTGACTTGCTGGAGCTCACACAGCAGTGGCAGCGTGGAACCCCGGAGTCCTGACGTGGCTTCCCTTTATAATGGTTGTTTCCCTGTGTGCTCAGTACCTGGTCCGGCAGTGGCTGCTCAGCCAGTGGATTTAACCCCTTTGCCTGTCATATGGAGGCCCAACCTCTCTCTCAGTGTCTGGCCTGGGTTGAATTCCTTCTGCTCCTGATGAGAGCTGAGGAGGAGGTAGGGGGTAGGGCACTGACTTGTTTAGAAGGAGGGAGAGCTGGGTGAACTTGAGCAAGTGGCTTCACTGTTCTGTGCCTCAGTTTCCCCATCTGGCATGGATGCCAACCTCCTTTTGTAAAGCGCTTTGAGATCTACCGATGAAAAGTGCTACGTACGAGCTAGGAATTATTCTCTGGGCTGACGGTAAGGGGGCAGAGGCCGCCTTTTGCTATATATTTGTACAGCACCTAGCACAATGGGACCTTGATCTTGGTCAGAGCCTCTGGGCACACTGGTCATGTAGCTCTCCTGATGGTAACGGTTGAGTCTTGGGGCAGGTGGCATGCCTGACTGGGCAGTGGACCGGCCCTGTGTGTGTCCTGAAGGAACGCGGGCTTTTGCGATGACCCTGCTGGCTCCAAGCCAGTGATTGCAGATTCCCACCCACGTACCTTGATGTGTGAGTGGAGCTGATTTTGTTCTGGCTTCCTCAGGCTACCCTGGCCTTGACCACCCCCAGCTGGCGCGGGGCGGCCCTGCGACTCAGCCGGGGGGCCTGGAGAAACACTCGGTGCTGGGAGCAAGGAGGCAGCCCCTCAGCGAGGGCTTCCTTCCGTGGAACCCCGCCCTGCTGCAGCCCTTCTTTTCCCAACCCCCCCATGCTCCTGGTTAGCCAAGGGGATGCTTTTGTATTAAACATGGGACCGGCAGAGGTGGGGTCTAAAGGAGGCAGAAACCAGCTCCCAGCTTGTCTTGGTGATTCATCCAGCACAGATAATGGAGTGCCGGTAAGATCGCCCGCTGCTCTGTTGCGTCTCCCTTCAGGTCTCAGGCCTCCCAACGTGGCTCTGCGGTCTCTGGATTTCCCTGTAGACGCCGGGCCCTGGGCTGCCCTCATGATCCCTTCAACAGTATTGAAAGGGCTCGTTCGTAAATCCCCTCGTACGCTTCCCCCCCAGCCAACTTTTCTTCCTTTCTCTTTAAACACCCCATGGGCTCCGATTGCGCAAGTGTTCTCTGCAAACATTTACCTGCCCGAGATCTGGAGCGGAGCGGCCGCAGGCGTGAGAATCAAGTGTAGGGTCCAACGGGGATGCCCTTGAACAAGGTCGCCGTGGAGCGCTGCAGAGGAATCGTAACTGAAGGGAGACAGACTGCTGAGGGCAGCCCACCTCTTGCTCCTCGAGACACCTGGCCGTTTCGCAGGGGCACATACACCCCCTCTGGGATTCCCGCCCCTAGGATCTGCTCCCACCTGAAGCAAGCTCCCCCCCCCCCCCCCCCACTTGCTGTGCCCGTCCACATTCCACTTGCCTGGCGCCGATTCGCTAGTGAACTCACTGCGACCGTCCGGCGCAAAGGCAGCTCGTCCCCTGAGCAGGGCAAAGAGAGCCCCGGCGTGTCGGAAAGACGCAGGAAGCTTGGGATGCTGGGAGATCCCAGCAAAGATATTCAGCCAAGTGGGCTTCTGATTTGCAATCCCAGCCCTGGGGCTGGTCTCCCTCCAGCTCACAACATACAGTTTGTTCAGTGGAAGGAAGATCCATAAGGGGGCGGTTTCCTTCACCTTGGGGGAACGGGGAACAGCCAGGGCTGGGAGCCAGAAACTCTGCAACCCAGAGCGTCATTGCCTCTCAGAGCCGGCCTTGGGCAAGCCGCTTCGCTTGGCTGTGCCTCTGTTTCCCCCCACCCATCAGACAATGCTGATGAGGCCTGCCTTCTTCGCAGCGGGCGGCACCGAATCTCTGTAACGCTGGGAAGATGCTTGGGAGAGGGAAAGATGCCGAAGAGGCGCCTCTTGAAACAAACCCTCTGACTCGGGGGTGAGCTTTGGGGGCCTGTGACCCTCAGGTCAGGTGTTTCCTACTACTGTGGCCGCTAGCTACAGGTGTCCTGTTTAAAGGAGGCGCTGGTTTTGTGTTTGTGGTAGTTTCTAGCCCCCAGGCATGGGTGGGAGCTGATCCAGGAGAGGGCAGGGGGATTTTACCTTCTGAGCAGGATACTTCGTTTAGCTTGTCGGTCTCCCTTTAATACACGCACAAAGGTTACATGAGTCAGGCTTCCTGAAATACTGTGGAGTCAGCGATAAAGAACAGCAGGCCTGCCAGGGCGGGAGGTGAATCGGAGCCCGGCGAGACCTCGGGAGAAGGAATTCCAGCGTGGATTTTTACTGCCTCTCTGTTCCCTCTCCGTGCAGGCCTGGCCGCACCATCCCCTCTCTTTGTCCTAGGCAGTCAGATTGTTGCTTCCTCTGCTGCTGCAGCCAAGCACCATTCAGGGGGTCACCTGTGTGCCTCCCGTCTCATCTCTTCCTTCTCCCGCCACTGCTTGTCCCAGTGCGACTGAACTCTGAGAAACCCGTCAGCCCTCCTTTGTACAGCTGCGCTCTTTGTGTAACGAGGAGGGCAGTTTTGCGGCTGCGGCCCTGGCCTGGGACTCAGGAACTCTGGGTTCAATTCCCAGGTCTGCCACGGACTTCCTGTGCGTTCTGGGGCAAGTGACTTAATTTCTGCGTGCCTCAGTTTCCCCTGTGTCAAATGGGGATAATACTCCTTCCTTTGTCTTGGCAATTTAGAGCGTAAGCTCTTTAGGGCAGGGACTGTCTCTGCCTGTGTTTGTACAGTGTCTGGCTGAGGGGGGGCTCTGTTCTCAGTTGGGTCCTCTACACATCACTGTAATGTAAACAGTGAATAGTGAAAAGTCTCCTGCTTATCTTGACAACGACATGGGCCAAATTAATCCCTGACGGCCCATGGCAAGCAGTGGGGTTATTATACCAGCAATGAATTTGTCCTCAAGTCTATAAAGTCTTTCTCTAACCAAACATTGGCACCTTCCACAGCCAGGTATTTGGCTGAGTGAAATGACCAAATTGATTTTCCTGTGATTTCCTGGACCTTCCTGTGAGCAGAATTTGATTACTTCAAACCTGTTTGCTGCTATTTGCCTTCTGTGTGGCTCTCATTGCTGGCTGCAGGGCAGCAAAACCTGCCCTCGTCCTGGGCAGCCTCTGTCTAAACAAACTGGTGGCCTCAATTCTGACTATCCCCTGGCGTGTTGGTCTCTGCTTCCTTTGGTTTGGAGCGTCTGCGTCTTTGAGATCCCCTTGTCCTGGGAAGGCTTAAAAAAAAGAAAAAGCTCTCCCACGCGCTTTGCTTCGGCAGCATTTGCCACGCTCTGAAGGGGTACTAAAGGCCTGACGCTTCGCTTGTCGAATCCTGGCCTGGTTTGCCAGATTGTCCAGAGCCAGCAATGAACGCAGCTGCTTCTCCAGGAGCGCTGAGCTAACAAGGAGGAGCATTCTTCTGAGAGAAGGCTGGGTGGTGGCGCATCTCTTGTGATTGCTGGGAGACGGCAGGCCTTAACACCCCCCCCCCTCCACACACACACACACAAGCCAGAGGGCCTGCTTCGCAGCCGAGGGGAGGGGGCCCGGGAACCCAGCCCACAAGTAAATCCTGGGGCCCACAAATGAAAAAGCAGGGACAGGAGTGCAGGTGAAAAGTTGAAGGTCAGGGAACCGGAACGGGACACCAAGCGGAGAATCCCTGACGGCACCCGCTGCTCCTCAAATGCATCTAAGGAGTCAGTGGATGCTGCCCGGAGGCGTGGTCAGTTATGGGGCTGGAAATGGGCTCTACCGTTGCACAGCACCCCTCCCTCACCTTCCTCCTCCTGGTCTGATGGATGGCCATCGTGGCCAGCGGCAGAAGGAGGTTGACAAGGATGGAATTCAGATGCAGTTTTTACCACCAAAAGAATAAAACAAACCTTGCTTAAACCATTCAGCGATTTAGTGTTTTCCCTGCCAAGTACTGCAGTCTGGGGTTTTTTTGCCCACCCAGTAACAAAGTACATTTTACCTGCTCCTGCTATTGTGATGGTGGGTCCGGTGGGACCTGCGGGATCCCAGTCCCTTGGCAGGGCAGTGTTCTAATTCCTGCTCTGTTACAGATGTACAGTGGATCGTGGGCAAGTCACTTCCCCACTTCGTGCCTCTGTTTCCCCTTTATCTGTTTAGATTGCACCTGTCTATAACATGTAGGGAAAAATGCTGCATGATCTTCGGGGACTTCAATCTGAGTAACATGTACTGAAGATCTCCTTTGTTCAGTACTAAAACATCCTTGGCATTTCTAAATATTATAGGTGACAATTTCCTAACTCAAAAAGTGTTGCAGCCAACATGGGGGAATTCCTTTTTTGAGCTTGTCTGAACAGATAAAGAGGAACTGATCACAGAACTAAAAATTAGTGGTAGCTTAAGTGATCATGACTTTATCACATTTATAACATGCAAGCAGAATAAAGTCCAGACCAGTAATATATATACAATTGTTTTCAACTTTGTGAAATTGGCCCTCTGATTGCACCGCGTGTGTGTGTGTGTATGTATACACACACTTGGTGCAGTCAGAGGGCCAATTTCACAAAGTTGAAAACAATTATGAGCCAAATCAGCTGAGAGGAAGAATTTAAACAGAAAAATCTGAATGATAATTGGGAATCATTTAAGAACACTTTACGAGCTGCATCAAAAGCTACAACTGAGGATGAAGGCCTTACTGGTTAAAAAACCAACCTGGTTTAGAAAGGAAATGAAGGTAGCTACAAAAAATTATATATTATCAGATGGAAGAAAGGGAAAGTTGATAGTTATGAATATAAATCAGAAATTAGGAATTGTAGAAAATTGATAAAGGAAGCGAAGGGACAGAAGGAGAACTCTGTGGTCAGCAAAGTTAAGGGCAATAAGAAAGAATTAAAAAAATATATTAGGAACAAAAACAATCCTGACAATGATATTGGTCTATTACTGGATAGAAATGGTGGAATTACCAATAATAACGAGGAAAAGGCAGAAGTGTTCAATAAATATTCCTGTTCCGTATTTGGGGAAAAAACAGATGATAGTCTCATTATATGGTGATGATAATACTCTTTCCATTCCACTAATATCTCTGGAAACATGGATGCTACTAAGGTTGGATGCAAATTATCTAAACATCTAAGGGTTTTGAAAGAGCTAGCTGAGGAGCTCACTGGACTGTTAATGTTGATTTCCTAATAAGTTTTGGAGCAGTGGGGATGTTCCAGAAGACTGGAAGCTAATATGCCAATTTTTAAAAAGGATAAACAGGATGACCCGGGTAATTACAGGCCTGTCAGCCTGACCTTGATGTTGGGCAAGATAATGGAGCAGCTGATATGGGACTTGATTAATAAAGAATTAAAGGAGGGTAATGTAATTAATGCAAATCAACATAGGTTTATGGAAAATAAATCCTGTGTAACTTGATATCTCTTTTGATGAGATTACAGGTTTGGTTGATAACTGAATAGTGTTGACATCATATACTTAGATTTCTGTCAGGTGTTTGACTTGGTACCACATGACGTTTTTATTAGAAAACTAGAATGATATAAAATTAACCTGGCACACATTAAATGGATTAAAAACTGGCTAACTGATAGGTCTCAAAATGTAACTGTAAATGGGGAATTGTTACCTTACAGGTCTATTTCCAGTGGGGAGCATTATAGGAGCATTGCCAGCAGATTGAGGGAAATGATTATTCCCCTCTGTTCAGCACTGGTGAGGCCCTGGCTGGGATGATTTAGTTGGGGTTGATCCTGCTCTGAGCAGGGGGTTGGACTAGATGACTTCCTGAGGTCCCTTCCAACCATCATCTTCTATGATTCTATGGATCGATTCTTGGCCCTACGCTATTTAACATTTTTATCAATGACCTGGAAGAAAATCTAAAGTCATCATTGATAAAGTTTGCAGATGACACACAAATTGGGGGCGTGTAAACAATGAAGAGGGCAGATCACTGATACAGAGCAATTTGGTGAGAACTCGAGGATCACAGTGGTCCCTTCTGGCTGTGAAATCTGCGCCTTCGGAGGCCGGGGCTCTCTCTGTGTTTGTATAACGCTTGATCTGAGTTGGAGAGTCGATGTGCCAATAGAGTATTAGTACCTGATGATGATGACAACTTCTGTAGCGCCTTCTGTCACAGTTACGCAGTGAGCTGCACCTCTGTCGCCTGCTACCCATGCCTGGAACTCTGTGTTTCTTACACTCCTACTGCAGGCCCTGGGCCTCGACCATTTTCCAGGGCTGGGTTGAGGGCAGATGGCCCAGTGGCTAGAGCCGCAGTCAGAAATCAAATCCTGGGGTGATCCTGGGGTAGAGTGAGGAGTTGAGGCTCAGTCAGGAGCCGGGAGATGTTGCTGTGAGGTAAGGCCAGGGTCAGGAACCAGGGATCAGAAGCTGAAGACAAGGCAAGCCAGAAATCGGGTAGGTTTCCGAGCCAAGAGGGTGAAGCCACGGTCAGCAAGCAGAAGCAGGACAAGGCAGCAAGGTCTGTAGCAGCGGCTAGCTGGGGTTCTGCCTACTTGCCAGACAAACTTCCTGTCGCCTCCCTGGACTTCAGTAGTGTGTCTGGCCCAATCAGGAATTGAGAATGTCCTGTCAATCGGGCCCTACGTTGGTGGCAGGTCCTGTGGTGTACGTGGGTCCCTGAGCCTCTGAGTGTTTCCACTTCCAGAGCAGCGAGGTGGTGGAGATGGCCGCCCATGGGGGAGTCTGCAGATCTAAGTTCAGATCTGCAGCTCCTTACACGGTGCTGCTTATCTAGCAGGTCTGACGGGACTGGGCAACTCTAGTTCTTTCCTTCGGGGATCTGTGACCAGTGATATCCAGCGAGCCGACAACAGGCTCTAAACAAAAGGGCTGTTTATTTTGCAGCAGGAACAAAACTTGTAGAGAAAAGGGATTTTAACCCCCCCCAAAACCATCTACACACACATCTGTCTTACCTCACTGCTGATGTCACCTAGGCAGCCCTAACTTCTCCTGACACTCAGGTGGGTCCTGGGTGTCAGTCTGCCCTCCTCGCCTCCAAACACCTCTTTGGACAACTGGATCCATGTCTTGGCTGGAGCCGGGAGATGGAATCTAAGCTAACAGTTTGGGCATTGTCTCTGAACAACCCTGAAATGTTCTACCGAGGGGAGAGGGTGCTGATCATGAGTCATTGTTTCCCTTCCTTTTGTTTTCCCTGAGAACCCCCCTAATTAACCATACGAACATATTCCAGCAGTAAATATCCCAGTAACCAGCTCAACATACAACAGTCAGAGACTGTTACAGTGCAGCTCCAGGGCTGTCCTGTAACTCCAAGCATTTCACAGACCGTCGGTGAATGGCATTGCATCACCCCTGTGTGGAGGTCAACAAGCAAACACAATGCTTGGCTGCATAAGGAATGGGCTGGAGAACAGTGGAAAAAGCGATACAGTCGTCGTATAAACCAGTGGGCCATCCTTGCCCATTATACTGGCACTACTGGTCAGCCCATCTCCAGTAAGAGAAAGGCAGGCAGCGAGGACGCATAGGGGTATGGAAAAATCTCTCCTCTGAAGAGAGAGTGAAAATACTGTGACTCCAGCAGAAAGGGGACGTGATAAAGGTTTATAAAATAATGAATGGTGGATAATGAATGTGGAACTCATTGCAACAAGATCCTTCTGAGACCTGGATTCAGAAAGGGAACAGCCATCCTGCTGGATGAGAACATCATCCAGGATTGCATTAGAATGGATTGAATAATAAACAAAACCCCAGTTGTTTTGGCAGGGATCTAACCCTTTCTATTTCCAGGCATAAGCCTCGCTCTAACCCATAGGCATTAGGAAGACGTTTTCCTTGTGGCAGGTTATTCCACAACCACCACCTTCAGGGTCGCTTGAATCTTCCTATGAGACATTTGATGCTGGCCACAGTTGGAAATGGGCTGCTGCTCTGATCTGGGGCAGCACTTCTTAAATTCCCGTGATGTATATATTTCAGATTGGCAAGTCACTTAACTCTTATATGCCTCAGTTTCTCCGGGGTCGGCAGGTGCAGTGTTTCCAACTCTCATGATATTTGGTAGGGGGCTTTATTTTTTTGAATCTTGTTTTTGTTTTGTTTTTTGAAAGCCCCCAGCTCCTGCAGCCATGTGAATATGTCAGAATCTCAATTTTTCTCTTAAAAAAGAAAAGTAAGTTGCTTGCCTTTATCGTTGTGGAAAAATGCCTGAAAACATGACCTAAAGGCTCAGAAAGCAGAGCACAAATAAAAAGAACCCAACGCTTATTATTTTTTAAAAGGCATGTGATTTTTTTTTTTTTTTTTAAAAAGCCTCTCTCATTTTTCAGGGCCTGATTCATGATTTTTGAATGCTGGGGGTTGACAATGTTATAGATGGTGCATGGTTTTCCTTGCCTGAGGATGGTTATGTAGCGGTGTGGCTTTTTATGCACATGCATCATATTGGGGAAAATAAACTGCACAAGGAAATTGTATTTCTATTTTAAACAGCCCTAGTTAATAGCACTAACAACTAGAGCTGGCTGCAAATTTTTGATGGAACGATCTTCTGTTTGCAAAATGCAGTTTTTGTTGAAATCAAAGTGTTTTGCAGGAACACGTTAATGTCTGTGACATTTTAGATGGGGTAAAATCGAAATCTTTTGTTTAAACTTTTATATTGGACATACACGTAATATATAAATATAACAAAAATAGTAAATATTTTTCAATTAAAATATTATTTTAATGTCATGTAAAAGTCAAAATGAAGCATTTTGATGTTCCTGAATCAAAATTTTTTAGGATGTGTATTCTGCAGGAAATTCTGAATTTTGGCTTTTCATTCCGGTTCTGAATGGATTATTTCCACCCCCAGAAAAGGCAGAGTTTCCCATGGAACAGGAATTCTGGTTCCTGAGCAGCTCTACTAACAATTATATTAAGAACAGAAAGGGAAAGTTCAACAGCAGCCTACCCTTGTCTTGGGTGCTGTGTTAAAACCGTAGCTGCACTCATTCTGCCAGGAGAGGCAAATTAATATTGCTGCTGGATCCTAACTCTTATATTCACTGATTTTAACATTTAATCCAACCATTTCATTTACATAGTGGGGTATAATCTGGGCACCCACACCGCAGGTTGTACCCTATTTTAATGCAAACAGTGATCTGGTAGGCAGTAATGTCTGATGTGACCCATTAACTCCATGTCAAGAAGTATTAATGATCTCAGGTACCATGGTGATGAGTGCAGTAATCATGGCTATAAATAAATAAATATGAAAGTGATGGAGATGCAAGCTAATCTGAGTTGTCGTTTAATGGAGTTGCTGGAACTGTATTGCAGTTTTTCAAAAGGTCCCACAATTGGCTTAATTCACTCTACTCCCATTGGATTCTCTGAGATTTTTACCACCATGGGAGAAGTTTGAAGCTGAGGCTGAGTGGCTTTGAAAATCCTGCCTTCATATTTAAGGGGGAGCAGCACATAATGTTTGCAAACCACTTTGCAGAGATACTCGCTCGTAGCACCCCTGTGCAGTGGGCAGGCGTCAGTGTGTCCATTTGACAGATGGAGAAATTGAGGCACCGAGCGGGTGAGTGACACGTCCAAGGGTGGTGAGGGAGTTCGTGTTAGAGCTGAGACTGTTACTCAAGAGATGCTCGGTCCCAGTCTTGTGCTCAGACCAGACCTGTCTCCTGTGAAAGTGTAAAGTCCTTTAGTAGAATGTGTCAGTTTTTGTTTAAATTTCAACTCTTCTTCTTCAAGAGCTTGGTCATGTCGATTCCATTCTAGGTGTGTGCACGCAACTTCTTCCCCTATAGCAGTACCCGGAGGGCCAGCTCCGGCGCCCCCTGGAGCCCTGTGCACATGCCGTGGTATATGAGGCGCTGCCGGCCCTATGCCCCCTCAGTCCCTTCTTTCCGCCTGTGATGGTGGCTGGAACTGCTTCCGCTTTCATCGCAAGTGCTCTGTCCCTTTTGTTCTCCCTAAATCGTTTGTTGTTTGTCTTAGTTAGGTAGATTAGACCTTACGTGTTGTTAATAGTGGGAATTAGTCGCTTAGGATAGTCCTGGCTGGGACTTTGCCGGGAGCGGGGCATGCCACCGGATTTCAAACTGGGCCTCCTGTGGGAAGTCCTTTCCGTTGAGCGACACCAGGATAGTTGGCTAAAGTGCCTGTGAGAAGCTCATTGTAAGGACAAATGCAAGATTTGTAAGGTTTTCAGACCTCGGATCGAAAAAGATAGAGAGATCCGCTTGAAAGCCTTATTAATGGAGGCAGCACTCTCCAACCAGAGTGGGAGGTTGTCTCTGCACCTGCCGACGCCATTGACACTGGAGGCGTTTCAGGCGCCATGGACCTTGTTGGCCTTGTCCACACCATCCTCCGCCCAGAGAGAAGGGGCCGGTGTTGCAGGGGAAGCTCGCGTTGGGACCCCCTGGTTGGCTCAGGCGATCTCCGGAGCGGGGAGGAAGATCTCCAATAACCCAGTCACCCCGGGTCGAGGGGTCGACACAGTGCCGTTCTCCCAGAAGTCGCAAAAGATGCCAGAGCACCCTTCGGTTCAGGCAGCCCCGGGATGGCCTCAAGGGCAGTGGTCACCACAATGGCTGTATTGGGGACCCTGTGGGTTTCCGTTTGGGCCAGGTCTACAGTCGCTCATGTCGTCTGGGGTGCAGTCTGCACCCTTGGTGCCGGAGAAGGGCCATTGTTCGGCCTCTGACGATGATTCGGACCCCCAGGAAAGGACCTCTGTTGGGGCCCCTCATCAACAGGAAGGGATGCCACCACTCACCGCGCCCCTCCAGTCCTCCTCTTCCCCAGACGAGGTGGTCACACAGGGACATTCGGCATCCCTGGATGATTTCAGGGTGCATCAAGAGCTTCTCAAGAGGATGGCTTCCAACTTGGGGTTGGAGGCAGAGGAGCTGAAGGAAGCGTCAGACAGTCTTTTTAATGTCCTGGCAGCTGCCGCCCCAGCCCGGGTTGCTCCCCCTGTGCATAAGGGGGTATTGAAGATAGTGAAGGCCTTGTGGCAGACCCCTTCATCAGTGGCCCCATCCTCTGAAGGGGCCGAGAAAAACTATTATGTTCCGGCCAAAGGATTCGAGTACCTTTTCACCCACCCGTCTCCTGGTACCTTGGTGGTAGATGTGGCCAACCAGTGGGATAGGCAGAGACAGCCCGGTTCCACGCCAAAAAACAAAGAGAACAAGAAATTGGATCTGTTCGGGGGAAAGGTTTATTCGACAGCAAGCCTGCAGTTTCGAATTGCCAATCCGCGGCAATCCTGGGCAGGCACAACTTCAATATTTGGGACTCGCTAAAGTGCTTGGCGCATGCTTTGCCCCAGGATCAGGCGCTGGACTTTAGTACCATCTTGGCGGAGGGTACCACGGTGGCCAGAGCAGCGCTGCAGACTCTTCGGACGCAGCAGACTTGGCGGGCAGAGTCATGGCCTCCGCCGTCTGCATGCGCAGGTGCTCGTGGCTGCAATCCTCGGGGCTGCCCCAGGAGGTCCAGCAGTCCATCCAGGACCTCACCTTCGATGGGTCGGCCCTGTTCTCGCACCAGACAGATGCGAAGTTACATGGTCTGAAAGACTCGAGGGCCACGCTCCACTTCTTGGGTCTTTATATGCCCCAGACCTCTAGACGCTGGTTCCATCCTCTGGGCCAGCAACAGCAGAGGTACCAGCCACAGCGGTTCATGCCCTACAGATGGAGGGACAGAAATAGGGGGTCTAGGAGATGTCAGCCAACACCAGGGTCCTCCTCAACCCCCCAGCAAGGGTTGTCTAGGCGATCCGGCATTCAAAGGAGGCCATTTTGAAAGTGCACCTGAGGGCGGCGTTCCAGCCTGTTCCCTGAATCCCTCCCATCCCTTCTTGAACTGCCTAGCTCCCTTCCTGTCCGGATGGGCCAAGGTCACTTCATATCGCTGGGTCCTTGCCATAGTTTCGGCAGGCTACGCCCTCCAGTTTGCTTCTACCCCTCCCAACAACCCTTCCTCCCCGTCCCTCTTCAGGGACCATTCTCACAAGCAACTCCTCATGCAAGAGGTAGAGACCCTTCTCAGCCTGGGGGTCGTAGAAGGGGTTCCATCGGACATGAGGGAAAAGGGGTTTTATTTGAGGTACTTCCTTATCCCCAAAGTGAAAGGGGGTCTAAAATCTATACTAGACCTGCATCGTCTCAACAAATATCTTAAGAGGCTGACATTTCACATGGTCTCCCTTGCCTCCATCATCCCCTCCCTGGATCCAGGAGACTGGTACGCCACCCTTGATCTAAAGGACACACACTTCCACATTTCTATCTTTCTTCGGCCCCGAGGGTGTTTACAAAATGTGTGGTGGTGGTGGTGGCAGCACACCTGAGGTGCAACGGGGTCCAAATTTTCCCCTACGTGGATGACTGGCTGATCGGGGCAGGTCCAGGGCCCAGACCCAGAGTAGTGTCGATCTGACATGCGCCACCTGCTGCTGGCTGGGCCTGCTAATAAACGAGCAGAAGTCCACATTAACCCCGGTGCAGCGGGTAGAGTTTATCGGGGCAGTCCTGGACGCATCCTAAGCCAGAGCCTTCCTACCCCAGCCATGCTTCGTGGTGGTGTCTGCCATCATTGCTCGCCTGCACCTCTGCCCAACGATGACAGCCAGGCACGGTCTGCAGTTGTTAGGCCACATGGCGGCCTGCACTTACGTGGTGAGGCTGGCTCGCCTAAGACTCAGACCACTTCAGTCGAGGCTGGCCTCGGTTTATGCCCTGAGCAGACATTTCCTGGACCGGGTGGTCACAGTCCCGCCCCACTCCCCCCCCAGATCCTGGCCGCACTAGACTGGTGGCAGAGCCCCCGGGCAGTGTTATGGGGTGTGCTGTTCGAGGAGCTAGTCCCCTCAGTCACCCTGGGAGCGGACACCTCGGACTTAGGGTGGGGACCCCATATCAGCGCCAACCTCGGCACACAAGGGGTCTGATCAAGGGAGGAGAGGTGCCGGCACATCAACGGGAGAGTGTTAGGGGCTATTCGACTAGCATATGGAGTGTATCTCCACTTTATTGCGGACAAGGTGGTACAGGTGCTGATGGACAATGCAGTGGCCGTGTATTACATCAACAGGCATGGGGGAGCCCGTTCCTCAGCCCTTTGCAAAAAAGCCATTTGTCTGTGGGACCTGGCGGTGAAGCACAATTTTCACATAATAGCTTCTCCCCCTCGGGAGTGAGGAACAACGAGGAAGACCACCTCAGCAGGTCGTTCTTACTCCGCCATGACTGGTTGCTGCATCCAGGCGTGGTCTCTATGATTTTCCAACGGTGGGGCTCTCCCCAGGTGGACCTGTTTGCATCAGCATGGAACAAGAAATGCCCTCAATTCTGCTCCCTCCACAGTCAGGAGGCCAGGTCGCTCTCCAACGCCTTCCTTCTGCAGTGGTCGGGGAGCTTCATGTTCATTCCTCTCCTTCACAAAGTCCTGCTGAAAATCAGGAGGGACAAGGTGGACATTATCTTAATTACACCGGCCTGGCCATGCCAGCACTGGTTCAGCATGCTGTTGGACCTATCGATCACCCCCCGCCGGAGCTACTGAGACAGCACGATCCCCAGTCCCAGGATCACAGTCGCCCGCTGCACCTGGACTCCCTACACTTCACGGCATGGAGGCTCTGTGGCTGAACACAGACAAGTGAGCCTGTTCGGTGCGAGTCCCGCAAATCCTGCTGGGTAGCAGGAAACCTTCCACGCAGGTCGTGTATCAAGCTAAATGGAAGCGATTTACCTGTTGAGCGGAGTCCCAGGGGATTTCGCCTGGGCTGTCGCTGATACAGGTGCTCCTGGAGTACTTGTTGCAACAAAAACTCCAGGGGGCTAGCCGTGGCCTCCCTAAAGGTTCACCTAGTGGCTATATCGGTGTTTCACCAGTCTTTGGAGGGGAGATCAGTTTTCTCCAACCCTATGACAATTAGGTTCCTGAAAGGGGTGGAGAGGCTTTATCCGAAGGTCCGTGAACCGGTACCTTCCTGGGATCTCAACCTGGTCCTCTCGTGGCTCACGGGGCCCCCCCCCTTTGAGCCCATGGCTACACGCCCTTTACTGGTTCTGTCACAGAAGGTGGCCTTCCTGGTGGCCATTACCTCGGCAAGGAGGGTCTCCGAGATTAGGGCGCTGACCTTGGAGCCTCCTTATACTGTGTTCTATAAAGACAAAGTTCAGATGCAGCCACACCCGGCCTTCCTGCCTAAGATGGTTTCCCAATTTCATTATAACCAAGATATTTTCCTCCCTGTGTTTTTTCCCAAACCACATGGTTCGGAGGAGAAGAGGAGGTGGCAGACGCTTGATGTTAGACGGGCGTTAGCATTCTACATCGAGTGCATGAGACCCTTCCGGAGATCTACACAACTCTTCGTCGCCGTGGCTGATCGGCTGAAAGGCCTACCTGTTTCCGCCCCGCGCATCTCATCGTGGATAATTTTCCTGCATCAAGTTCTGCTATGAGCAGGCAAAGGTGCCACTTCCAGGGATAATTACAGCGCACTCAACCAGAGCTCAAGCTTCGTCTACAGCCTTCCTAGCGAGAGTGCCTGTACAAGACATCTGCAGGGCTGCCACCTGGTCGTCTGTTCACACCTTCACGTCCCACTACGTCATCGTCCAGCAGGCTCGGGACGATGCGGCCTTCGGCAGAGCGGTGCTGCAGGCGGCTCATCCGTAACTCCGGCCCACCTCCAAGGTACTGCTTGTGAGTCACCTAGAATGGAATGGACATGAGCAAGCACTCGAAGAAGAAAAGACGGTTACTTACCTTGTAACTGTTGTACTTCGAGATGTGTTGCTCATGTCCAGTCCACGACCCACCACCCGTCCCAGCTGCCGGAGTTAGCGGCAAGAAGGGACTGAGAGGGCGTAGGGCAGGCAGCACCTCATATACCACGACGTGTGCGGGGCTCCAGAGGGTGCCGGAGCCGGCCCTATGGGTACTGTTAAAGGGAAAAAAGTTCTAGTAACCATACACGGAGGTGCACACGCACCTACAGTGGAATGGACATCAGCAAGACATCTCGAAGAACAACATTTACAAGGTGAGTAACTATCTTTTCTCAGTGCTCTAAAAGCTGCATGGTTGCTTGGATTACCTTCAAATTTGGTGTGAATCACAGGGTGGCAGGGTTCTGTTCGCAACCCAGATTTGGGGCCATTTGACTAAGGGGTTCGTGAGATGCAGCCCCCTGAAAAGAAAAGCTTTTCTTAAAATGTATATAACGTGCTGATCGGGTCACACCTGGACTTTGCGTTCTCTGCACAGCGAATAGGTTAGCTTATGTCTGTCAGCGCTGGAGGGGCAGATCCTCGCAGAGACTTTCCCAGAATCAAATAGGTGTCTCCATTAGGAAACATTTCTCGATATTCAGCTTTCACTTTTTCCCTTTTCATCCCGTCGCTTCTGGGCTTTTTCTCCCTGTAAGATTAGTAGGAGCTGGTTTCCCTGTGCCTCCAAGAGAAGGAAGGAAATCTGGGATTGTCTGTACATAAAAAAAATAAAGAGAAACGTGATTGAAGCTCTGCTCAACAGCCTGGCTGTGGATTCACAAGGAGGGTACGACCTTAGCTAACCCCTGGCTGGCACCCCTCTGCCACCTGAATGCTCTGAGATTATAGCAAACGTGCAGCAATATTTGGCTTGACGTATTCTTTCCCTCCACGCTTCAGTATATTTTCCGTCTCTCTCACCCTGTCACGCTTACATAACTGCACCTGCATGTGTGGAGCTATGGATTATTTCTCGCCCTTTGGGTATGGTGAGTGCGGGAGGATGATTATTGCTGGCTTTGCTCTGGACCCCTCCTCTCCAAGGCCTCGGGTGTGATCCAGGCTCTGCAACGCTGGGGCTTGGGGCACAGAAAGCGAAATGAGAGCAGTGAGACTCACTCAGCTGCACTCACTCTGCTGATCCAAGAGCTTCAGGCTCATTTCCCATCAGTTTGCTTTGTCCAAGCTTCCTCTGGATCCTAGGGACTGTCGTATCTCCGGGTTATGACCAGCTGGGAGTTCTCTGGGTCTTAGCATCCACGTGGTAAGGAGAGGAAGAGTCAGAGATGGTCGGGGATAGACCGGCAAAGAAGGTTGCACAGATTTGAGTGGGCGGATGGCCAGGAAATGCTCTTACAGATAAAAACTGGAGTTGCAAAGCAGAGGAAAGTGGATCTTGAGGAAGAGCCACTGTGTCTGTGCCCTTCCCCTCCATCCTTCCCTTTGGATCAAGGCTTTTATAGTTTGTTTATTTTGCTGAATTGTTGTTAAATCCCCACTGATTCCTGTAGTGCAAGGTTGTTTTGGGCCCTAAGCACACGGTTTGTTAGTGGGGCCAGGGATGGAGGGGAGAGCAGGATTTAAACTAAAAGGGCTGGCTGCCCATTTCAGCCTGGCCGCTGGGGAAGTGCTGGGTCTGCTAGTGCAGTTCGGTGAATATGGAATCTACTCGAAGATGCGAGTGTTTTCAGAGAGTTTGCTTGGTTCGTGCCAGTGTGATGGGCCGGGAGCTGCTCTGTAATAAGGGCTGGATAGAGACGTTCTCTCTGTTATCGCGGTGTTTACTTTGGGCATAGAGCAAGTGAATTCAAGAGCAGGTTTGGCAGGAAATTCAGGCAGGTAGCCCAGATAACATCTTCTTTGCAAGCACCTGTGCCCTTCGCCTTGATGCCCTGGGGGGAGCTCACCAATCTGGTTTTGGGTGCCCAGTCCAAGTGTGGGGTCTCTGGCTGGGTTTGAAGACAAGGATTGGGGGGGGGGCAGATTGTTGGGGACCAGACTGATGCCCAGTGGTCAGGGTCTGGGATAGGATATCCCTCCATAGGCCGTTCGGTGAGAATGACACGCGTGGAGGCCTTCTGTTGTTTCACAGGCCTTTTCTCTTATGACTTGCTTTGTTCCTGCTGTTAAGATTAAACAATACTTGGGTTGGAGGAGGCTGACTTGGGGTCACTGTATGTACCACTGGTCACAGACTCTTGAAGGAAGGAACCATAGGTGCTCAGGCCTGCGGGGTGAGCATGGTGGATCCACGGGGTGTGATAGCCTGCAGCTTGGTCTTAGAGTGGGAGCTGCAGGACTTCACTGCACGGGGATAGAGGCATGAGGCCTCAGACTGGGTGGGGGTGCCCTCGGAGAGACCAGGGAAGGGATCAAAGGTGCAGCTAGCCTGGTAACCATGATGCCGACGGAAGGCCTAGGACCACAGAAGCACAGTATAAAGAGAGAGTCTCTGGCCTCAAAAGCTTGCCACTGAGACAGGATTGTATAGGAGGTCAGATAGGCAGGCCGATGGGCTGTTTCTGTCTCCAGTCCCTTGAGAGGTGCATGCTCGGAGTGAGTTCATTGGTGTCTCTTCTGTCTTAACTATAGCCTGAGGACACAGCCTGTGCCTTCTGAGATCCTCCCTCTCCTCTGGGGCATTTCCTAATTTGTCCAAGGTGATTTTTTTCAAGACGTCTCTGCATCTGTTACTAGTCCCCCCATAAACCAAGACTCTGCCGGCTCCTTCCCAGTTTATGCCCTGAGCTTGATCCACCTGGGACTTGACATTCTGTCTTCCCTGGAAGGCAACAGGAGGCTGCCTGGGCCCCGCGCCTGCCTGCTTGGTCCCTCTTCGTGGGCTGGGTCCATGCAGCAGGGGAAGGATAAAGCTCTGTCCTCTTCCGACTCCGAGAGATCTGAGTCTTACTGCTTGGCGGCCGGGGAAGCGGGGGCGAGATCGTCTTGGGGTTCAGCACAGGATGGGCAGTCGGGGAAAGTTGGATTCCAAGCTCTGTCCCGGACACGCTAGGTGAGGCTAGACAAGTCGTTTAGAGCCTCGATTCTCAGACGTGCAGCATCTTAGAAAAATCAGGCCCCTGTTGCCTGTGCATCATTGTCCCCATCAGTCTCATTCGCAGATGATGGTGCCGATACGTGGCAGGGCTCTCGGGGCATTCGGAAGGAGCTGTAGAAGTGCAAAGTCCTGCTAGGACTTGTCCGTGCGTGCATGGAGCTATTCCACAGCAGATATTCCTGTGGATTTATTCTGGAATTATTCCAAAATAGCTATTGCACTTTCAATCCACATCCTGCCTTAATCCGAATCAATTTTCAGGTGTAGACAGGCCCCCCCACGCTTTTTTAATGATGTTTCTCTGTATTTCCTGCTCTCCGTCCTCTGGTCCCTCTCCCCTCCAACATCCGCACTCAGAGCCTCCTGCCTGGGTGTGCTGATGTCCACAGGCATCCCTCGCAAACCTTGAGTGCTAAGTGCGAGCCTGAGATCAGCAATGTGCTTTTGAGCCACTGAACAGACCCACTGCTTGCTCCTCTTTGCTCACAGCTCCTCACAACTCTCAGCTCCCTTCCTGGTAGGGTGACCAGACGTCCCGATATTGGGGGGCTTTGTCTTATACTGGCAACTATACACTACTTCCCCCTGCTCCTGGAAAAAAAAAATTTTTTTTTTGCACACTTGCTATCTGGTCACCTTACTTCTTGGGCTTTAGTTCCTTATAACCCATGAAGAAAAGCCCAGGCTATGCACTGTCAACATGATTCCTCTGCCACCCCCACTCTCAGCCGGGGCCCCTTGTGACATGCCGTTTCTAGAGCTCACAAGAAAATAAGATCCAAGATTCTCCCAAATGCCAACTGATTTTTGGGTGCCCAATTTGAGATGCTTTTATAGGGGATTGGTTATCAGAGAGGGGTGCTAAGCACTTTCTGATAATCAGGCCCCTGTAAGGTGTCTCATGCTGGGCACCCTAAATCATTAGTCCCCTCAGAAAAACCTTATACACTCCGGCATTGTGAATCTACTTGTCCTGCTGTGTATTTCCTAGTCGCTAACATCACTGACACCGAGAGACTCCCCTCTTTTCTCCATATTCGTGGAAATCTCCCACCGTTCAGTGGGTGTTCTTGAATGTGGCTTTGCCTTTGATTCTTTAGCGAATGTGTTTTTCCGCTCTGCAGGCGTCCATGAGTAAATGTACTTTGGCCCCATGTCAGGCTGATATTCAGTAATTGGGCCTTTGCACACTTCCTGTACATCTGCTTTCACGCATGCTATGATATGTGCAGTTGCAAATTGGGAATTTGGGGAGGCTGGCCAGGCATCAGGCTAGTCTTCTGCATACCCATCTCCTTTGCAGGTTTCGGGACTGTTGGTGTACAATTCACGCAAGCAAAGCATCTTTCTCCCTCCCTTATGGCCAGTCTGGATAAGTCCTTTGCTCAAACAGCAGAGGCTTATGCTGTTCACCCTGAAAAATCTGGGTTCAAATCCTGGTGTCGATTGATTACACATGCAACTTCAAGGGAAAACAAAATCAAATAAAAACCGTTTTCATGTATTTGTTTAGTTAAATAATATTTTAAACTTTCACCCTGCAGCATTAGCAGCCTAGTTCACAGCCTAGTACAGGACATGTCTACAAACAAAATGAAACGACTCAATCTTGTTTCACTGTCCAGTGCACAAAATAAACTGCCTCAGTGATAAGTAAATTTTCAAGTGCGGTTCTGCTCTGGAAAGCAACCTTGTGAAAAGGGCGTCGGGGGAATCTACATTGATTGGACCAGTTCCTCAGCTCGTGTCTATTGGCACAGTGTAATGGGAATCACTGGAGCTACACTGATTTTTTGCACAAGCTGAAAATCTGGTTCATTATGTCTCTGTGACTCCAGGTCAAACGTGTTGGGTTTGCAAGTGAAAAAATGCTCTGTGATAGTTTTTTGAATTGTCAGGCCTGCAGGATGGGAAAGTCAAGCTGTGCTCTCTCTACCACGTACATCCTCATAGGTAGCAAAGATTCTGCAAGCCACATGTTCTGTTGCACCTGTACTGTCTTGTTTATTTTTTAACCACACAAAAAATGTACTAAGTGCCTTACTGTGACAAGCCATTATGGTCCCTGCCCCGAAGAGTGTGCTAACTAAATTAACACTGCAGATGAGGATCAAAGACAGGCATGCAGGTGCTGAGGTAGAGAAGGAGGCAGAACAGTCTAGTGGCTAGGACATTGGGTCAGGACTTCGAAGACCCGTGTTCTATTTCCAGCTCCACCACTGACTTGCTATTTTGCCTTGGATGTAGCATTTTACCTCTCTCTGCCTCTATTTCTTCTATGGTCGTTTGTGTTGTCTGTTCAAATTGTGAGGTCTTTGGAGCAGGGCCTGGATCTTACTACATGTATGTGTCACGTCTGTCGCAATAGGGCCCAGTTTCCAACTGGGGCCAGCCTCGAGGTGTTACCATAATACCAGTATTAAATAATACCAAGGATATGGTGGCAGTTAGACGTAGGTCAGACGTGTGGTAAGAGACCACTCTGGTTTAACCAGGAGATCTTCAATGATCTGAGACTCAAAAAAGAGTCCTACGAAAAGTGGAAACTGCATCAAATTACAAAGTATGAATATAAACAAATAACACAAGTATGTAGGGACAAAGTTAGAAAGGCCAGGGCACAAAACAAGATTAAACTAGTAGAGACATAAAGGGTAACAAGAAAATATTCTACAAATACATTAAAAGCAAGAGGAAGACCAAGAACAGGGTAGGCCCGTTACTAGAACACATAGAAGATAATGACAGGGAGTGGAAAAAATAACAGAAAATGTGGAAATGGCAGAAGTGCTAAATGACTTTTTTGCTTCAGTTTTCATGAAAAAGTTTAGTAGTGTTAGGACATCTAACATAGTGAATGCCGATGAAAATGAGGAAGGGTCAGAGGCTAAAATAGGGAAAGAACAAGTTAAAAATTACTTAGATAAGTTACATGCCTTCAAGTCACCAGGGCCTGATGAAATACATCCTAGAATACTCAAGGAGCTGAGCGAGGAGGTATCTAAGCCATTAGCAACTATCTTCAAAAAGTCATGGAAGGCAGGAGAGATTCCAGAGGACTGGAAAAGGGCAAAGATAGTGCCAATCTATAAAAAGGGAAATAAGAACAACCCGGGGAATTATAGACCGTCAGCGTAACCTCAGTACCCAGAAAGCTATTGGAGCAAATAATTAAGCAATCAATTTGCAAACACCTAGAACAGCGGTTCTCAACCTTTTTTTCCGCGAGTACCACTCGGGTCAGGTACAGTCAGGTCAAGTACCACTGTGCCTGACCCAAGTACCGCTCGGGGAAAAAAAGGGGGGGATTGTCGACGGCGGTGGGGTTCCATGAGGGGAACAATGCCCTCCGCCGAAACCTTGCCGCCGTTTGCCCCTTTTCGGCAGTGGGGGTGAGAGCGACTTTCGGTGGCAGCAAGGTTTTGCGGTGGCGGCAGGGGAGGGGAATTCGGCGGCGGCGGGGTTTCGCAGCGGAGGCAGAGGGAACTTTCGGCGGAAGCGGGGTTTCGCGGGGGTGGGGTGTTTCGGCTGCGGATTCTGCGGCGTGGTACGGCTCGCGTACCACCCAGCCTTCTTCCGAGTACCACCGGTGGTACGCGTACCACCGGTTGAGAACCGCTGACCTAGAAGATAATAAATAGCAGTCAGTATGGATTTGTCCAGAACAGATCATCTCAAACCAACCTGATAGTTTCTTTGACAGGGTAACAAGCCTTGTGCTTGGGGGGAAGTGGTAGATGTGGTATATCTTGACTTCAGTAAGGCTTTTGATACTGTCTGACATGACCTTCTCGTAAACAAACTAGGGAAATACAACTTAGGTGGAGCTATTATAAGGTGAGTGCATAACTGGTTGGATAACCATTCCTAGAGTAGTTATCAGTGGTTCACAGTCAAGCTGGAAGGGCATAACGAGTGGGGTCCCGCAGGGATCAGTTCTGGGTCTGGTTCTGTTCAATATCTTCATCAATGATTTAGATAATGGCATAGAGAGTACACTTATAAAGTCTGTGGATGATACCAAGCTGGCAGGAGTTGCAAGTGCTTTGGAGGATAGGATTAAAATTCAAAATGATCTGGACAAATTGGAGAAATGGTCTGAAGTAAATAGGATGAGATTCAATAAGGACAAATGCAGCGTACTCCACTTAGGAAGGAACAACCAGTTGCACATATACAAAATGGGAAAAGACTGGTTAGGAAGGAGTACCTCGGAAACGGATATGGGAGGTCTTAATGGATCACAAGCTAAATATGAGTCAACAGTGTAACTGTTGCAAAAAAAGTGAACATCATTCTAGGGTGTATTAACAGGAGTGTTGTAAGCAATACACAAGAAGTAATTCTTCTACTCTAGTGTGCGCTAATTAGGCCTCAACAGCAAAGATGTGGACAAACTGGAGAAAATCCAGAAGAGCAACAAAAATGATTAAAGGTCTAGAAACCATGACCTATGAGTGAAGATTTGAAAAAAACTGAGTTTGTTTAGTTTGGAGAAGAGAAGACTGAGAGGGGACGTGAGAACAGTTTTTAAGTACATAAAAGTTTGTTACAAGGAGGAGGGAGAAAAATTGTTTTCCTTAACCTCTGAGAAGAAGACAAGGAGCAATGGGCTTAACTTGCAGCAAGGGCAGTTCATGTTGGACATTAGGAAAGACTTCCTAACTGTCAGGGTAGTTAAGCACTGGAATAAATTGCCTAGGGAGGTTGTGGAATCTCTGTCGTTGGAGATTTTTTAGAGCAGGTTTGACAAACACCTGTCAGGGATGGTCTAGTTAATACTTAGTCATGCCATGAGTGCGGGGGACTGGACTACATGACCTCCTGAGGTCCTTTCCAATCCTACGATTCTATGATTCTCTATATCCATGGTGACAGTTCAGTTCCTTGTTCTTTGTCCTCCCCTTCTTCTCATAGGCTTGTTTTCAGCCGGGATTTGAATGACACAAAGGAGTTGGCTTGGCCTGAAGGCTTGATTGAAAGCATTCCAGTCATAAGGGGGCAGTGAGGAAGTGGGTGTGGTGACCCCTATGTGAGGCAGAGATGAAGGGTATTGAGGCTGGCTTGGTTGGGGAAGGGGAGACTCCACGGAAGCCCAGGCGGGTGCTGGAGGCAGAGGCCATGTGAAATAGGGCAAGGACAGGTGGAGTGAAACTTGAGTGCTACGCACCGGGGAGCCAAGGCAGTGACTCCATGTTGATGGGAGGTGTGACACGGTCTAAGCGATGCGCGAGGAAGACAGCTGTGGCAGCGGCGTTCTGGATTGTCTGCTTTGTGAGTGAGCAAGGAGAGGAAGGCGTTGATGGTAACGCTGAGGTCCTGAGCCGGGGTGGCAGGTAGGAGGCTGGCATGTTCAACTGGGACGGAGGCTGGAGGGGGTGGAGAAGGCACGGGAGGAAAGCTGATGGGCTTGGTTTGAGCCACCTTGAACTTGAGCTGACGATGAGCGAGGTGGGGAGAGGTAGGGGCGGAGGGATCTGGAGGGGAGAGGGTCAGCACAAAAGTGCAAGCAGATGAGGTCACCCAAGACTAGGGAACAGGCGGGGGGCTGAGAATCAAGACCTCTGGGATTACCGCAGTGCGGGGGAAGAGGAGGAGGAGGACGAGCTAATGAAAGGATGGAGGGCACAATTTGAATAATGCAAAGTGGGGCTGGTAACGCAAGGGAGCCTCCCACCCACCCCCTTTGCACCCCCTACAGTGCTCTGAACCAGATCGTCAGCTGCTCTAAATGACCATAGTCCTATTGGCTTCAGTGGCGCTATGGCAAATTTACCCTCACTGAGGCTCTAGCCCTGTGGCTTTAGAAGTTTTCCTTTCTCATAGTTTCCTCTTTAATCTCTCCTGACTTGCATAGCAGCTGCTTCCTTCCCGTCACCCTCCCCTGGATCCACCTCGATGCAAACGGCCGCTTCTCCCCCTCCAGGCCGGCACAGTCTTGCTTGCTGAGCTCCAGGAGAGGAAAGCTCTGACTCAGCAAGAGCAAGCCGGAAAAGTGTTGTCCTCCTTCCCCCTCCCCCCTTTATTTCAGCGCTTATGTGCCTCCCCGTTCCTTCAGCTGTGCGAGGGGTTTTCATATCATTGGCTGCCCCAGTAAACTACAGACTCGACCTCGGCCGGGGTCAGTACTGAGAATGCTTAGCACTCGTGTTGCTCATCTCCGAATGCCGTGTGAAGATTAATGCCCCCAGGAATCGGTAAGGAAGCAGCAGGATGGATAGTTTACAGATAAGGGACATGAAGAAGGCAGGCGGAGTGCCTTACCGCGGCTCCAAAGGCAGTGTGTGTCGGAGCTGGGAGTCCCTGGATCCCCGTTTCCTGTGCTCGGATCACATCGGATCCTCTGAGGGGTGGGAAGAAGAGCTGAGACCCCCCTCTACCCCCCTCGAAACCGAGGTGTATTAATGCCTGGCTGCCACGAGCCTGCCCGTTAGGTCGTCAGCCCGTCCGTGGCCCGGCCACCATTAGAGGGAGCTGAGCGGGTTGCCCTCGTGGATCAGAGATGTGGCCCGGGGGATAGCTGGGGCTGCTGGCTTAGCGGGGCGTGTTTTATCAGAAATCACAGCGCCCTCGAGGAAAGCTCAGTCAGCGTCACGGGCTGTGTGACTGACTGCTCTGCGAGGGCTGATAAAAACACCCTGAGAGAGGAGGCGGCACCATCTGCCCACAGCTGCACTCTCCGCCTCGGCAACCGTAATCCCAGCCCAGTGCTGAGGGGAGAGGCAGCCCGGGGTGGAGAGTGAGCCTGTCCCGCACTCATCCAACGCATGGGCAACGGCAGCTCCTGTGTCCCCCAAGCTTGGCCCAGCCCCCAGCTCTTGGCATTCCTACCCTGCACCCCTCATGGCAAAGGGGCAGCCGGGCCAAACCTCAGTGCCTGGAGTGAAGAGCCAGGGCCAAGCCCTGCAGGGCAGGAGCCACCACTGCGGGGTGAGTCACGGACACACACACACACACAAGTCACAGCCAAATGGGAAAATCTCACTAACCGTGACTGTCTTCCCCATCGCGACACACCTGCAGCCCTAACGATACTTCCGGTGTCCCTCAGCACCCAGCACACAGGCCTCTAATCCAGCGGGTTTACAGAGTCGCTCGTCCAACCCGTCGCGGGTGATGCAGTCACAGAAGTTGGGCGGAGGTTTTAGTCAGCAGTGGTGCATGTGAAATACCAGCCGGCACCAAACGCACTTCGGCCCAGATCCTCAGATGTAGGAAGGCACTTAACTCCTCTTGATTTCAGTGGGAGCTAGGTACTTAAATACCTTTGAGGATCTGGACCTTCTCCTCTAGCTGAGACATCTTAATAACTTTCCCAATCCTACAGAAGGTGTTAAAGACAGGAGGAGAATTTGGGATGCTCCACGTACCTAAGAGCTGTCCCCAGCTACATTAGTGAAATCTGGTGTTTCCAGCGAGGCAGTCCAGGTGCCTAGAGCTTGCATGGCTGCGTACAGATTCTGTCCACGCCCATGCAAATGGATCACACTTCCAGGTTTTCGTGATCCTTTCAGGGTTAGATCTAACTGGCATCAGGAAAGGCCTGCTCAGCAAGTTGGAGGTAGTCCAAGGTGGGGGGATGAATTTACAGATCAAAAGCTAAGAACCCAAATGATATGGTAACTTTTTTTTTTATAAGGCACAGTATGAAAAAATATTAACCTTCTCTAACCACAAACGCTCATTTGCCATCCCATCGTTATAGGCACAGGGAAGCCTAGGCTGCTTCTGAAACAGATTTCTCCAGGAAGGAGAAAGTAATTTTTTGTCAGAGGCGATTCCTTGGTTGAATCCCTTAACCCTGATGTTTTCTGGCTATTCATAGGAACCAAATGCCATGCTGTCTATGTGCTAATGAGGAGCTTGTTGTTCTCTACTGAGTGCAGTGAGTGATGGTTTGATCTGATTGTGTGTATAATAATTTTTCCCCTTTAGTTTTAATATTGTTCTGGTAAAACCTGATTGCAAATTGCTTTTTGTTGTACCCAGCACTGGCCATAGAACCTGCGGTGCTGAT
The DNA here is from genome assembly GCF_026122565.2 of Emydura macquarii macquarii. NCBI lineage: Eukaryota > Metazoa > Chordata > Testudines > Chelidae > Emydura > Emydura macquarii. The sequence continues at coordinate 3,038,974 of NW_027133217.1, forward strand.
CTTGTTTTTCCAAACAGAATAAAAATTCTTCTTAATCTAGAAAGAAAAAAAGAAATAGATTTGTGGTTTGGGGTTGCTGTTGGCTGCTATTGGTTGAGAGTTGAGGAGGTCTAGGTTGAATATTAGGAAAAGCATTTTCACTAGGAGGGTGGTGAAGCCCTGGAATGGGTTACCTAGGGAGGTGGTGGAATCTCCATCCTTAGAAGTCTTTAAGGCCCGCTTGACAAAGCCCTGGCTGGGATGATTTAATTGGGGTTGGTCCTGCTTTGAGCAACAGGTTGGACTAGATCAGAGGTTCTCAAACTGGGGGACGGGCCCCCCTTGGGAGGCATGGAATGTATTCTCAGGGGTGGCGGGATGCGACATTTTTTTTGGGCGGGGAACCTTACTGTGCACATTTTATCCACAGCATAACTAACACAGCTGATTTCTCCTGACATATCAGGTCCTCAGATGATGCCATGTATTTGATTCTAGATGGCACTGTGCATTTTGACGGAATTCTTTTAAGCTTATACAAAGTCGTTGTTTTTGTAGGTTAATCCGTTTGCTACAACATGGTGTGCACATTTAATTTTAGGTATTAACCACAACCACAGTTTTGCTTTTGCTCTTATTACAGTGGATTGTTGGCTCTGTTTGAATCAATGCCTTACTGTTTTTAATGTTTAATGAGAGTTGCATGTTGATTTTTTTTCAACTGGTATATGTACTTGTGTGGTGGGGGTGCATAACCTACTACAGACACAAAGAAGGGGAGCCACAATCAAATAAGTTTGGGAATCACTGGACTAGATGACCTCCTGAGGTCCCTTCCAAACCTAATCTTCTATGATTGGCCAGTAAATCAGTTAGAATCCATGTGATTGCTTACCGGTTAAATAAGTATAGTTCCTTTATATACACAGAAATATTTTCTAAAGAAAAGTTCAGTAGTTGCATTGAAGTGGACAAACTCCATGTGAGCTTATGTTTTAACTAGAGCTGCTCGCAAAATTGTTTTTTTTTGTTTTGTTTTTTCCCAGCGAAAATTTGAAAACTGAAAAATTTCAATTTTGAAAAGCTATTGCAATGCCTACTGATCTTCCCCGCTCTAGGCTGAGCTGTCTGGTCAGACCGCATTTCCCAGGAGGCATCCCAGTCCCCCCTTTTAGATAGAAGAGGTGGTGCATCATGAGAGATGTAGTCCAGCTGGGGAGCCTGGCTAATCGAGGGGAACGGGGACACGAGGCGAACAGACGACAACGTCCACGAATCACTAGCCGCTTACACAAATCAAAATACTTTGGGTTTTGGCTGCAATATTTAGATTTTCTGGCTTTGATTTATTTCAAATATATTTTTCTGGTGGAAACCTGACACTTTGCACACAAGAATTTAGCTTAGTCAAAAACCCAGTTTTCCATCACAAATGGTTTTGGTGAAAACATTTTCAAGCAGTTCTAGTTTTAACTTAAAAACAACAGAGAGCGTTCTTGGGAGTGGGTGAAACAGTAAAGCAAGTTATTTCCAAGCCCTGATCTCAAACACGCGTCTGAGCATCTTTGCGGGCAGCCCAGAATACTGGGAACGCTGCTCAGGTTTTCATCCTTCGGCCGGAGCACCTCCTGCGGATGTTCGCTTGTCACTAGACTTACCAGGGATGTTGTGAGGCTTCCGTGCAAACAAAGACAGGGTCTGAGCCTGAGTTTCTGAGCACCCGCAGCTACCCCGGACTCTGATGAGAGTGACCAGGGCTCTCCCTTTCTCGGGATCAGGACCACTTCTGCATTTTAGCACTTGGAACTATGCCCTGTGGCATAATAAACACAAAACATCTCTTGGCTCAAGGATGTGCAGAGGGGCATGCATCCTGTGATCCAGTAGGACTGGCCAGGAAGAGCAAGGGCCTGTAGCTGTGGCCTTGTCTTCCAGTTCCATACGCTGGCGAGCTGCATTTATGTCTGCTACTAATTGGGGCTCGTTTCATAATACATGTTGGCAGCTGCTCTTGCTCTCTGCAGGTGGCTTTAATAATTCCCTCCTGCCTCCCTGAGTTGAATGCATTAAACCCTTCCCTCCCCCCAAATATTTAAAGTGTAACATCGTTTCCCCAAAAGAACAGAGTTATTAGGATTCCTGGGAACTGCGCTGCAGATCTGGGCAAGCCAGAAAGTTTTGATGGGGGTGTCAAGTCCGGCCAAGAGGTGGGTGGGGAGAAAACTGGCCCGGCTCCTTCCAACCAAATGGCCAGCCAGGCTATTAGCTCCAATGCAGGAGGCGTGGTGATCTCAGAGGTCACGAATGATCAGTGAGGGATGCCAAAAAACGGCTCGCCCTGGTCCTTCCTTGCTTTGCCTTTTATTAATCGATTCAAACCAACGCCAAGCTTTGGCTCAGAGCTTGATTGAGTTTTATCTGTCCCACGCCATTACCTGTACTAGTCTTTGGGCAAAACCTGCCTGTTCACATTTGTTTGCAACTGGTTGATCTTGAGTTGGTGGCACTGGATTAGGAATGTCCCAGGACGAGGGAGGATGAGTCGACAATAAAAGGAGTGGCCCTGGTGGTGTTTCGGGATGAATTAAGCTGAGCTGCATCGGCTGTTTCTCTTACCAATAAATAAATTAAAATAGCCTTTCCCCTTCCATTGTTTCTGTGGCCTGTATGGGTCCTGGAGATATGAATCTACCTCTCATGTCTCTCCAGGTCATGGTGTGGTGGGGATTTGTGGAGTGACATTAACACTGCTCCAGTCCATGCTGTGCTTGCTCTGTGGATAGAGAGCTCCTTGGTCTCTGCGGCTGACAGGTGATGCAGCAAAGATTCTATGGTTTTAGCATTATGAGGTCTGGGCTGATCTGGAAAAAGATACAGCTTCTATCCTGCAATCTCCTCCTGCAATTTCATCAGTTACTTCCACACACATGCTTGTGTTTAGCAAAAGCATCAGCACCGATGTTGTGTTGGCATTGCCAGAGGCTGGGGAAGTTAATTGCATAGAGCAGAGGAATAATCTTTTTCCTGTGAAAGTGCCACAGGACGGGAGGATGGTCCCATTGCTTCACCGGGGCTGTAGCTTCTCTCGAGTCAGGCGTTTGGTTTATGGACCGGATGGAGGTTCCCTCGTGCCAGGACCACTGTGTTCCTGCCAAACTAAAAGACTAAACAAAAGCAGGAGACGGAGGCATACCAAGATCAGTGGCCAGAAAATGAACTCAGTAAAGTCCAAACTAGAAATAGGACCCCCCAGCCCCTTTTTTCTTTTTAACAGTGGGTGTAATCATCCATTGGAACGGTTTATCAGATTATCCCTCACGTGGGTGTCTACTTGAAAGACACACGCATTCAAACACAAGTTCTAGCTCCTGTGTTTGGTGCAGGAGCCTATGTGTGAGGTTCTCTGGCCGGTAGTATGCATGGGGCCAGGTTAGATGATTGCAAATTAAAATCTATGAGCCTGCAGAGTGACTGTGTGGAGGAGCCGTTGTCTCCCAGAGGTTTTCCAGCATTGGCTGGATTCAGGCTGAGCTGTAAGGGCCTGATCCTGCAAGGTGCTGAGAACTCCCACTGAAGCTAATGAGCGAGAATTCCCAACCTTGCAGGATCGGCCCCTTCCAGCCCAGTGGTGTTATTGGCTTAATCCAGAGACCATGCCTGGCGCTGTGGGAGATGCAATAGCGACTCAGTTGGCTGGTGTCTTGGGACTCATGCTGTTTGAGCATGGGAGAGCTGATGAGCATATGCATAGTGGAGTGGCAGCCCCAAGCGAGAGCACGAAAGCATCTGATATCAATAACGAGCAAGTCTGCTGGAAAGCAAAGCTTAGGTCACCAGCAGGACACAGCTAAAATGCAGGTTGTCGTCGCTGATTCTAGGACTGATTAGAGTTGCCTGGTGGGGTTACTGATTTAAGGTATGGGGCTACTGAATTAACATAAGCAGAATGAATTAGTTAAACTTAAAATGCAGCCTCCAGCTTTGAGGGGAAGCTTGGTCCTCTGAGCTGGCCTGTCTTCCCTGCCTAGCACCTCCACCAGTGATCTTTCCCTGGTGAATTCATCCATGATAACTGGCAATAAAACCGAGTGAATGCCTAGGAAAAAGGGAGGAGGTTATCAACATGTGGGTGTGTCAGAAAAGGAGGGAAACCAGCCGGGGAAGCAGTTAGGTGCGATCCCTCTGTCAAGCAAGAGTTAGTCGCAGTCAAGGAATAAGCTTGGCTTGTCCTGGATCATTGACTGTAGAAGAACTCATTGAGAAGTGAAGGCCTTTTCCAGTGAGAACTGAAGGGTGCTTTGTGCACCAGAGGATAAGCAAATGATGGTGCAACAGCACACTAGGAAATGTGGTTCTCGCATGGGACTGGAAATCAGGACTCTTGGGTTCTCTCCATAGCTCTCCTGCTGACTTGCTAGGTGACCTTGGGCAGGTCCCCTAACTTCTTGGAGTCAGTCTTTTTTTTTAATCTGGAAGGAAAAAGAGTTTAGTGCAGTACTGGGCCTTTCTGGTGTATTCGGGCTCTGTTTGTTTTAAAAAGGGAACTCAGTGTTGTTCAGTGGAATGACCCTGCAACGCAGGGAAGTCGGCATAACAGATGGGATTTTTAAGGGCCTAGGAGAACATCTAACGGGTGTTTTGTGCCTTAAAGTGCTCTGTGGGAAAAGCGTGATAGTAATGCATGTGTGCGTCATTATCATTGCTGCCTTTTCTATTTCCTCATCCAACCCTGCTCTTTGTTCAGTCACTACCTGCTCCCAGCCAGACCCTGATAGCTAATTGTTTGTACTGAATCTGCCCAAACTGGATTGTATCTTCATCCCGTGCTGGGTCCCATTGTTAGCACAGCACCATGTATACAGACAGCCTTGCACAAATAGTAACAGCGCAACTGACAGACCGCAGTTCCTACACACAGTATTGCCAACCACACACATTCAAAAATTGCAAGCTGGACCTCCAAAAATCTTGAGGTTGTCTTTAAAAATCATGGGATTTAAAAAAAGTAAATGTTTAGGGTTTTTTTATTTTTCTTCTCGTGTTTGAACCTTTAAAGTTCAGGTTTTCGAGCTTTTCTTTGCAACCGTAAGGGCTAGAAACTTATCTTTGTTTTTGGTCGAGTGGGAGAACGGAGGTGTGTGGTAGGCTTAAGGTCAAGTCACTCAAAGCTGGAAGAACTCTGGGGAGGCTGGAGAGAAGGTGGAGCAAGGCAGCACTTGAGATGGCAGCAGCTGTGGAAGTCGGCTTACATAGGGATCACTTGCTTGTTAGTTTCATCCTCACTCAATAGGAGGTTGGCTCATAAATGGGTTTTACGCAGGTACATTCAAACCACCAAGCATTCCAAGTGTTTCCCTGGCAAGCAGTCTACATTCTAGATTCTCCTAATGGGAGAATGAGCGAATTCCTGTTTTAGTAATGACACAGCGCCACACACATGTACAGCACTGTCTAAGTAACGATTCTTTAAAAAAAAAAAAACCACCCTTGCAATTTATCATCATAGAAAGATCCACAGATCTCCCCGTGGGACTGCAGCCGGCTTGCAGCTTTGTGGGTAGAATCAGGCACTGTCAGTGAGCCTGGTCGCTAAAGAGCCTGCCCCTCTGCTTCTGCCTTCCTAGCTGCAGGGGGTAGATCATGGATGCCGCCCGGGCCCTCTCCCTGACCCCCTATATGGCATTGGGATTTTTCTTTAAATCTACCCCATATTTTCCAAACAATTTCTTAGTGCAGTTGGGCTTGGATTGTTGCTGGTTTCTGGGGGATTTAATCGGACTCGTGTATTTTGCTTCCATCAATAAGGAAGCTTCGTGTATTTTGCTTCCGTCAACAAGCTGCTTCAAGCTTCCTGCATCTCTTCCCTTTCTGTTCCATGTCTGAGGCCACTAACGAGAAACAGGCAAGAAAAGCTTTGCTTCTCTCCACTTATGGAGGGCGCTATCCCACCATGTGGGCATCCCCCAGGTCTCTTTTGTATGGGTCAGATTGGAGTGAAGCAGAATGTGGAATGGTCTGGCCTGCCCTCGTCCCCACCTTCTGGGAACAGGAACTTGGCTTCATGCTGGAGCTGCTCAAGAGATGATTTTTGTTCCCACCAAAAATGTGGATGAAAAAGTTAGAGTCACAGAGTTTAAGGCCAGAAGGGACCTCCAGATTTTCTAGTCTGACCAGCCAGATCTCACAGGCCACCACTGCCACCCAGCACCCGCACACTGAACCCAACAACCGAAATTAGAGCAAAGTCTTACAACCCACAGGAGGCCATTACATGCCACAGACAGAGAACAGGAAGGACCGCGATGTGCCAATGCCCCAGGCTCCCACAGTGGCAGGGGAATCATTAAATGAGATGTGTCCAGATGATCCTGGCAGGCGACCCGCACCTACAGCTGCAGACGTTTTCATTGAAAGCCTGACAATTTTTCTGTCCAAAAATGAACATTTTTCAGGATTTTGTTTTTTCAACTTCCCCGGCCCCCCAGATTCCCACTGAAATGTCTGTTTTCACCAAAAGGCCATTTCTTTTGTACCCCACCCCCACTCCTGCCAAAACAAACCTGAAATGAAATGGATAGGAACTGGACAGGGGGTTGCGTTCTCTTCCCAGCTCTTAGACTGAACTGCAGCATAATCATGGGCTGTTTCCCCTCCCCCACCCCTTTACCTGCCCTTCCTATTTCTATAATGCTGTTTGGGGCAAGGGCTGTGTCTTATGATGTGCTTTGCAGAGCACCTACCTGTGACATTTCCCTGGTGCAATCTGGACTGGTGAATTGCTGTGCCACCCTAATCCCCCACTTCTGGAGCCTGTTTTACTCTGCTCTGCTGTGAGAACCTGCTGGGCTGTTCACGCATGTAAGTAGCTCCCAACTAAGTGAGTGAGTGCTTCTAGCCAGCCAGTCTTTCGATTATACAACAGAATGAAGCTAGCAAATACATCCAGTCCCTAGGAACCTCCGTCTTACAATATTCATTTGTGCCCACGGAACAATGTAAACTCATATAAGTTTGTCAATTCAACAAAGAAATTGATATGCACCAGCATTGTTATTCCAAGTGGAGTCTCCAACACACTTCAGACCAAACACAGCTTTAGGTAAAACAAACAAACACATTTATTAATTACAGAAGGATTTCAAGTGATTATAAGTCAAAGGATAACAAGTCAGATTTGGTCAAGAGAAACAAAAGCAAAACACATTTTAAACTAAGCGTAACACGTTCAGCAACCTTACAAACGTTGGTGATTCTCACCATAGGCTGGCTGGTTTCCCTTCAGCCAGGCTTTTCCTTCTGATCAGTACTTTCGCTGCTTAGTGGTGTCTGTGGATGAAGGTGGAAGAGAGAGAGTATGGCAAATGGTTCCCCTTTTTTATTACTCCTTCACCCACCACAGGGTCAGGTGACAAACAATGTCCTTGTATGGACTCATTCATGTCCTGAGTCAGTGAGCATTTCATGGGTCCAAACCGACCAAGGAAAGGGAGGTATTTAATTCAAGAGTCCAACTGAACCTTTGTTGATGCCCAGGCCAGTCCTTTGTTCCTGTAATTCTGAGTTGGATTTGTCCTATACATGCCTTGATGAGGTGTGAACGGCCCCTCTGCTCCTAGAGCGTTTAGCCTGGTCATGTTTCAAGCCATGAGGACACATCTTTGAGAATATTACATAGTGAAGCCTCACAACTATACACATGAAATTGCAACCAACATACTACTATAACAATAATGATCAGTACATCACGAGCATTCCAGAGACATATAACATGGCATGCTTTGCCTTAGAAAATATACAATTACACTATAAAGGTGAACCTGGGGGTGCAGGGCATCACACCTGTCTCCTTACAAAGCTGCAGGAGGATTAGCCACTGGCTGTGTCTTTGGTTTTATTTAGCCAGATCAATGGGGAATGGTCAGTTAAGTTGAACAGGTAGGGTCTCAATTGTTTAACTGCTTACTCTATGCCATAACATTCCTTTTCTATGACCAAATAGTTCTGTTCAGGTGAGGTCAGTTTTTTTGCTTAAGAAAGCAATTGGGTGGGTTTTTTTTTTTTAATGTTTCCTTGTCCGTATCAACGCGGTGCCCAATCCGGTATCTGATGCGTCTGTGCACAGTTCAAACATCTTGTCAAAGCTGGGGCTAGCTAGGATAGGCCCTTCAGATAAGGTTTTTTCCACCTTATCAAATGCATCCTGGCATGTCTCTGTCCGGTCAGCTCTGTTTGGCTTATTTTTTTTTTACGTAGATCTGTGATTGGAAATACAATATCACTGAACCCACTCACAAACCTTCTGTAATAATTAGCCAGACCTATGAAAGCTTGAACCTGCTTCTTAGTTTGGGGTGCAGGCCATTTCACAATAGCTTCCACTTTCAAAGGGGCAGGGGAGATTTGCCCTCCCTGCCCCCACACAGTGTCCCAAGTACTTTGGCTGCTCCAATTTTACATGTAGAGGCTTTTAAGGTTAAGCCTGCCTCCTTGAGCTTTGCCAGCAGAGTTCCCTAGTGTTCTTTGTGGTCAGCCCAAGTATTGCTGAATACAGCAATGTCATCCACGTATGCCTTTGCAAAGATCTGCAAACCATTCAGTACCTGGTTGACTAATCTCTGAAAACTCACTCCTGCATTGATTAAACCGAAGGGTAACACTGAGAATTCATAGATCCCCGTGTCGGTAATGAAAGCAGTTTTCTTTTGAGCATCTGCATCTAGGGCGATTTGCCATTACCCCCCAGTCGAATCAAAAGAGCTGAGATATTTAGCTCTGCTTGAAGTATCCAGCATGTCTTCGATCCTAGACATGGGGTATGCATCTGATACTGTAACAACATTGAGTTTCCTGTAATCAACACAAAACTTTACAGTGTTGTCCTTTTTGGGGATCATGATGCCCATGAGCTTTCAGACTCTTTGATCACCTCTAGGTCTAACGTATTTTGCACTTCTGCCTTAATTTGATCTTGTACTTTCCCAGTGGCCCGGTAGGGTCTGCTGGGAGAGGGTTGCGGTCCATTTGTGATAACGTTATGGCTCAGCAGGGGCGTCTTCCCTGGCTTCTTAGAGAACACGTCTTTCTGTTCCAGCAGCACTGACACCACTTCTGCCCTTTCACCTGGTGTTAAATTACTGCAGGTGGCAATATCCTCTCGGGTTGAGTCACTCTGGCATTCTGCCATCAGATCAATGAGGCATGGTGCCTCAGTCTCCCCTTCTGCACAACAGGTCATGTTTGCCATGGCCTCCCTGCTGTGATAAGCCTTAAGCCTATTTACATACAGCTGTTGGGGGACAGTGTCATCCTGAGGTTTTTTAATACAGTATGTGTCCTTAGATACCACCTCTGTCACCTCATAAGTCCCTTCCCATGTACTTTGCATCTTTCGTTTTCTTACAGGGTTTAATACCAAGTCCCCCATTACAAAAGAGCGTTTACAAACATTTTTGTCATACCACACCTTATCTCAGTGTCTCCCTTCCAGGAGTCTCTGATGAGATCTAGACCCCCCACCTTCCCTACTTTCCTCCCATATAAAAGATCAAAAGACAATACCAAACTGGGAGGGGTTGCAAGTGCTTTGGAGACTAGGATTATAATTCAGAATGAACTGCGCAACCTGGAGAATTGGTCTGAGCTAAATAGGATGAAATTCAATAAGGACAAGTGCAAAGTTCTCCACTTAGGAAGGAACAATCAGTTGCACACGTACAAAATGGGAAATAACTGCCTAGGAAGGAGCACTGCGGAAAGGGATCTGGGGGTCATAGTGGACCACAAGCTAATTATGAGTCGTCAATGTAATGCTGTTGCGAAAAAGCAAACATGATTCTGGGATGTATTAGCAGGAGTGTTGTAAGTAAGACACGAGTAGTAATTCTTCTGCTCTGCTCCGTGCTGATTAGACCTCAACTGGAGTATTGTGTCCAGTGCTGGGTGCCACATTTCAGGAAAGATGTGGACAAATTGGAGAAAGTCCAGAGAAGAGCAACAAAAATGACTAAAGGTCTAGAAACCATGACCTGTGAGACAAGACTGAAAGAACTGGGTTTGTTTGGTCTGGAGAAGAGAGGACTGAGAGGGGACATGATCACAGCTTTCAAATACATAAAAGGTTGTTACCAGGAGGAGGGAGAAAAATTGTTCTTCTTAACCTCTGAGGACAGGACAAGAAGCAGTGGGCCTAAATTGCAGCAAGGGCGGTTTAGACAAAACCTCCTTGGGAAAACCCACTCTACTAAAAATAGTGAGGAAGGCTATTGCCATAGTTTCTGCCTCAGTATTAGACAGAGCCACTGCCTTGGGATATCGCGTGACAAAATCCACCACCACTAAAATATACATATTCCCCCTGCGTGTGGGACATGGCATAGAGCTTACAATGTACATCACTACACTCATGAATGCCTCTTGTATTATGGCAAGCGGTATAGGGGGACTTTCTGGGGCCCTACAGGTCTTTTCCTTTTTTGGCAGAGTTCACAAGATCTGCAATAGCTCCTTACGTCATTCTGTATCCCTGGCCAGTAGAAGTTTTTCTTTAACTGGATATTTTCTTTAACAGGATATTTGTGCCCCCAGGTGTTCAGAAAGAGAGCAAATCATGTGCCAATAGTATTAGTTCCCCATGGTGCTAGATGGGCACAACCAATTGCTTATAGGGTTGCTCCAGGCTTTTGTTTTTTCCCACAGGGGCTTTCCTATACAACCTCCTATCCTCTTCAAAGAATCTCTCTCCATTTTCCCTCTGAGATATGCTACCTAATGTACTCCAGAGAGGCATCTGCCCTTTAAGGTTGCAAAGTCCAGCACTCAAAACTTAGGAAATGTCAGAACGTAAGGTTGCCAGTGCAACCTCCGTTTAGCCCCTTCTGTGTATATGCATTATGATACTTTCTTTTTAGATCATAGAATCATAGAAGATTAAGATTGGAAGGGATCTCGAGAGGTCATCTAGTCCAACCCCCTGATCAAAGCAGGGCCAACCCCAACTAAATCATCCCAGCCAGGGCTTTGTCAAACTGCACTTTAAAAACCTCTAAGGATGGAGATTCCACCACCTCCCTAGGTAACGCATTGCAGTGCTTCATCACCCTCCTAGTGAAAAAGTTTTTCCTAATATCCAACCTAGACCTCCTCCACTGCAACTTGAGCCCATTGCTCCTTGTTCTGTCTTGACTAATGGCCGTTGATGGACGTTTCTCCCGTGAATTTCTCTCATTCTTTTTTTAACCCGACTATGCTTTTGACCTTCACAACATCCCCTGGCAGTGAGTTCCACAGGTTGACAGCAAGTGGTGTGAAGTACTTCCTTCTGTTTGTTTTAAACCTTCTGCCAATTCCTTAAGTGACCACTGGTTTGTGTGCTACGTGAAGGGGTAAATAGCATTTCCCTATTCCCTTTCTCCACACCATTCATGGTTTTTCCTCTGGGTTTTTTTTTCTGACCCCCCCCCCCCCTTGCTTTCTGTTCCTTCCCCATTTATCCTCACAAGTTCTGTTAGGCCGGTGAGTACCATCCCATGCTCACAATCCCCCTACAGAAAGTGTTTAATTGCTCATAGCTGAGCCTGCAGTTTTCTTCATGCTGCAGAAACATCAGTTACCTGGATGCTACCAATAGGGCCCTGTCACAGCCTCTGACAACCTCTTTTACTTTGCTCCTTAGCCAGGGTGGCGTGTTTGGTTCTCTTACTGTTTTTGTTGATTTGGGGCATACATTTAGTTTGAGCCTCCTATTTTGGTGTTTTTAAAATTTCCGTGCAGCTTGCAGGCATTTCACTCTTGTGACTGTTCCTTTTCATTTCCATTGATCTAGCTTCCTCATTTTTTATGTTGCTGCCCTTTTCTGAAGTTAAATGCTACTGTGGTGGGTTTCTTTGGTATTTTCCCTCCTACAAGGATGTGAAATTGAATTACATGGTGGTCGCTATTACTGAGCAGTTCAGCTGCATTCACTTCTTGGACTAGATCCTGTGCTCCACTTAAGACGAAATCAAGAATTGCCTCTCTCCCTTGTGGGTTCCAGGACTAGCTGCTCCAAGAAACAGTCATTAATGGTGTCTAGAAATGGCATCTCTGCATCCCGTCCTGAGGTGACCTGTATCGGGTCAATTTGGGCATAGTTGAAACCCCCCATCATTATTGGGTTTTCTGTTTTTGTAGCCTCTCTAATCTCCCTGAGCTTTTCACAATAACCATCACCATCCTGGTCAGGTAGCTGGTAGTATATTCCTACTGCTAAACTCTTATTATTATATGGAATTTCTATCCATAAAGATTCTGTGGCACAGTTTGATTCCTTTAAGATTTTTACTATATTTGACTCTATACTTTCTTTCACATATAGTGCCACTCCCCCACCAGCACGACCTACTCGCTCATTCCTCTATATTGTGTTCCTGTGTATTTTGTACCTGGGTATTACCTTATCCCACTGGTTATCATTGTTCCACCAAGTTTCTGTGATGCCTGCTATATCAATATCCTCATTTAATACCAGGTACTCATGGGCACCCATCTTGGTATTTAGACTTTTTATATTTGTATACAAACACTTATAAATGAGTTGTCTGCCTTCGTGTGATGTACCTGAATGGGATTCTTTTTCGTTTGACTTTTTCTTTTCGGTTCCCACCTGTGTTTTGTTAACTGCTATCCTCTCCTCTTTACTAGAGTATAGAGTATCTCCTTTAATAAATCCTCCTCTAAAGGATGTCTTTGTCCAAACCATGTGGTCCTTCGCACCTGTCAGCTTTCCCCCAGCCCTTAGTTTAAAAACTCTTTTACGCCCTTTTTAATTTTACACGTTACATTTTGTTTTAGGTGAAGCCCATCCTTCCTATCTAGGCTTCTCCTTTCTCACAGGTTCCCCAGTTCCTAATAAACCTAAATCCCTTCTCCTAACACCATTGTCTCACCCATGCATTTCGACCTGTATTCTGCCTGTTTAACTGGCTCTGCACATGGAATTGGAAGCATTTCAGAGACAGCTATTATGGAGGCCCTGGACTTTAATCTCCAGGACCTCTCCTCCTACCTGTCCCCGGGCCATTGGTACCTACATGTACCATGACCACTGGCTCCTTCCCAGCATTGCACATAAGTCTATCAATGTCTTGGCACCCAGCAGGCAATTCAGCAGGTGATTCTACCCGTCATCACCAACCCAACTATCTACATTTCTAATAATTGAATCCCCCATTACTGTTCCTTGTCTCTTCCTAAAAATGGGGGTCCCTTCCCCCGGAGGGGTATCGTCAGTGCAAGAGGGTACCATGACATCACCTGGAAGGAGGGGCTGTCAGACTGGGAGTAGGACCAGGGCCTGATTAACTCTCCTGTGGGCCTGGGGCTATTAGATTTTGTGAGGCCCCTGAACACAAGTCTTTTCCCTAATTTTAAAACAAAATGATCACAGTTATGGCACCGAGGCTATTAATGCTTTTAAACTTGCCTTTAATTCCCATAAAGCCGTTCTGTGGTTACATTTCAGTCTTAAAATATGTAGCACAGGCGTCAGCAAGCTATGGCGTGTATGCCAAATGTGGCTCGCCAGCTGATTTTGAGCAGCACTCACGCTGGGCCCACGACAAGTTGGAGAGGGGCGGGAGGAAAGGGCAGTGCCGGGAGGGGGGAGCAGCCGCCGCATGGCACTGCTTGGGGCCAGGAGCGGCTCCTAGTCAAAGCGCTGGGCTCACGTCACATGGGAGAGGGGCGGGAGGGAGGGAATGGCTGGGATTTATTTTTGTGGGGCCCCCTGTTAGCTCGAGGCCCTGGGGTGCAGCCCCTAAAGCCCCTGCGTTAATCCGGCCCTGGGTAGGACTGCTCTATTGTGTCCCTCAATGTCTCCTCTGTGTACCTCTCTGTCTCTCTTAGTTCTTCCAGTTCAGCCTGGGCTCCAGAGCCCATACTTGGTGTAATCTCCCTCTGGCACTCCCTCCCTCACAAAACTCCCGTTTGCGGCTCCTGTTCGCTAGCCGGCCATTGGAGCAACTTACCTAGGCGCATGCTGGAGTCTCCATGGCTTGCCATCTGTAAGCAAAGATTGGCTATCTCTCTGAAAGAGGGGCTATGGCGCAAACAGAAGCTGTGGGCTTGATGCAGAAATTGGGTGAGGTTCTATGGCCTGTGTTATGCCGGAGGTCAGACTAGATGATCATCATGGTCCTGTCTGGCCTTACACTCTAAGAATCTGTTCCTAGAGTTGCTGCTTAAATACCCTGTGTTGTGCTAGCTGTGGACAGTCACAGGTGGCAGACGCTTAAGGTGGAAGGATTTCTTTCTTGCTGGGAGGGTGATTAGATCCCGGTCTGGCACGGCCCCAGCGCTGCAACATGCTTTGTAGGATCTAGGGACCTTTACTACTCCAAAGAAAGGGAAAGTACAGCTAGAGATAGCAACCCATTATACCTTTACTCCAGCCTGAGGTAGCTGCTACATGATTTTAAATTTTTCCAGGTGACGCCTCGTCTTAGGCGACAAGAAATGCCAGCAACTTCAATCACCCTAACGAAGACTGATAATGAATGAACTAATGTGAGTTGGAGTGTTATGCACTGTGATTGTGTGATTGCCTTTCACAGGTGTGTGGGTTTGGCTGGCAGAATCCAGCAGGTTTTGAGAGACAGCTGCAGGAACTTGGGCTGCACTCTGGTCTCTATCCGAGAACACAGAGGAAGCTAGGTCAGCCGCTTTTCAAGTGAGCAGCGAAACTCCCTCTGACTTCAATAAATCCGTTCTGAGGACGAACTAGCAATCATGGGTGAAAACGTTCCCAGGCAGGTGGCTAAAGAAACCAGACTTGACGCGTGAGGCTGAGGATCTGTCATATTTTCCATTAGCCTGAGAAGTGGCTTTTGCTTTGTTCCGATGGTTTGCTGATCCTGCTGGGCGGGGGACAGATGAGAGGGTGAATTCTCCCAGTCACTTAACAACCAGGATTTCATTCAGGAAAACTGCCCTGCTTACAGCTTGTTTTCTTCTGCATCTTCATTTAACAGATGCCAGAAAGGCCAAACTTTTGGTTCTGATTTATTCACCTTGTCAGGGGGCCTCTCATTCCCCCAGGTGTGTACTCATTCTGTGGGGGTCAAGAAGACAATACCATCTTCCATAACAGTGAGAGACACCCTGTTGAATAAAATAACCACGTAACTTAGCTCTGACGTGAAGTGGAGGGAGAATGTGGGAAATGTAGCCTGGTAAAAATTAGAAGCTTACGAATGTTGTAATGTACTAGCGTTAGGTGTGTGAGTGAGTGATGTTATCCTTTGGACTAGTGATAGACAAGATAGCATTACTTCTTGTCTGAGGTAACACAGTGCAGTGGTTAGAGTGCAAGACCTGGATTTAACTCCCTGCTCCGTCACGGACTTGCTGTGTGACCTAGGGCAAGTCACTTTGTGTTTCAGTATCCCCACCTTTAAACAGGGAGGGTAATTAACCATTGGCGTAAGTTGCCCAAGGTGGACGGCAATTTTAAATCAAGATGGGACATTTTTCTGAAATATCTGCTCTAGGAATTATCTTGAGGATGTTCTCTGGTCTTTGGGATGCAGGAGGTCAGGCCAGAAGATCACAGGGGACCCTTCCGGCTTTGGAATCTAGGAATCAATGAATAAAGTGAGGACGTCATGGTTACAGGGTTAGCGGCACTTCTGGCGTCTTGAGCCTCTTGTCCTTCACCTGTCCTGAGGTGAGATCTCCATTCTTTCTCTCTCAGACCAGGATCTGGTGACACCACCTGCATGTTGCTCTGCAGGTCCAACTGGGTGCAGGTTCCCCGCTTTTCTTCCCTTAGGGAGCCAGTGGCCTTCTTAAAACCATGTGATTTTTATTTAGCAGTAGGAACAAAGCTCTAGAGGTCAAATGATTTTAAATTAACAAACAGCCTATACACATCTATCTTACTGAAAGGCCTACTATCCCAGAAGGGCAGGCCGGCCTAGCTTCTCCAGACACGCCCACCAAGTTCCTGCATCTGATTCTGGTTTCCCCTGTCCCCAAGACACTGAATATCCTGTTAAATCTTGCCAGCCTTCTTTGTCCTACAGAAGGCTTATTCAAGTCTTGGTGAGCTTTGGCCCATGATGGTCAATCCAGTCCAGTAGGCTCAGTGGGGGATCAAGCTTCTGTCACTCCTTTCATTGTCCCTTGAACAATCTCCAGTGTCAGCTGGTAGGTGTCTATCCCAAGTCATCCTCTCCTTCCTCCCTCTTCTCTGGGCTGACTCTCTAGTGAGACATGCTTAAACCAAAATGCCGAAAGCATCATCCCAACTGCCAGGCCAACAGGCAGCAGCAATCAATTATCACAGGGCAATTCTGTATTCACTGGAGGGGATAATAACTCCCGCACCTTACAGGGGTGTTGCGAGCTGAAATACAGTAAACAGTGCGAGGTTCTCAGATGCCCCAATGATAAGGGCCCCATAAATACCTAAGGGCCTTTCTATGGGGGAAAGTTTCAGCGGTTCTTCTTTGAGTGTTTGCTCATGTCGATTCCATTCTAGGTGTGTGCACGCCTCCGTGTACGGTTACCGGAATTTTTTTCCCTTTAGCA
Organism: Emydura macquarii macquarii; assembly: GCF_026122565.2. NCBI lineage: Eukaryota > Metazoa > Chordata > Testudines > Chelidae > Emydura > Emydura macquarii. The sequence goes on from NW_027133217.1 coordinate 3,055,519, forward strand.
GAACCTGGCTCCAGTGCCCCCTGCAGTCCTGCACACATGCCACGGTATAACAGGTGCTGACGGCCCTACGTCCCCTCAGTTTCTTCTTTCCACCCGTGATGATTGCTGGAACTGTTCTGCTTGCTTTCGCAAGTGCTCCTTTAGTAGCCGAAGCAGGGTTAGCTAGTTTGTTTATCGTTATATGTTCTTTGTTAGTTAAGTAGTTGTAAATAGTTGATAGTTAAGTTAGGAGTAGTCCCTGCTGAAACCTTCACCCGGGAGCGGGGCATGCCCGGGTCTCCGGGTTTCAAGCCCTACATCTCCTGCAGCAAGCCCTTCCTTCTTAGTGACCCGCATGACAGTTGTCTAAAGTGCCTGGGAGAAGCTCACAGGAAGGAGAAGTTCAAGATCTGTAAGACTTTCAGGCCACGGACACAAAAGGAGAAGGAAATCCACCTGAAGGCCTTGCTGATGGAGGTAGCGCTGAGACCAGCCTCCGAGCTGGAACGATCTACCTCGGTGCTGAGCATCGTTTCGGGGCAAAGCACCTAGTCGGCACTGGCCCCGCTATTGCACTGGACTTCTTCCTTTTCCCCATTGAGGGAGAAACAGAGGAAGCAGCGTTCAGATAGGAACCGCTCCCTCCGCACTGGAAAAGTTCAGGGAAGCGGGCTTGAGAGTGGGGTCTGTACCGGACCAACCAGCTGAGGGTCAGCAGGAGACGGGATCGCCACCCAGAAGTGCGACCCTGCCAAGAGAGCCACCCCCAACTCCAAGGGAGAAGGGGACCTCTTCAGATTGCGGTGCCATTGACGCCGGAGGCATTCCAGGCAGCGAGGAACCTGATGTCCCTGTATTTGCCTCCTTCTCCTAAGCACCCGTTGAAGGAGAAGGCTCCGGTTTCCAGGGGGAAGCCCGCGATGGGTCCCCTGCAATGGCTGCACCGCTCCCCTGACCAGAGGCATTCATCGCTGAGGACCAGGTCACTGCGCAGGGAGTCGTCATCACAGCGGCACCGGTCTCCGAGGGGGCGTTCCCGATCCCCATTTCCGGGGCGTTCCTTGGCAGTGGAACACCAGCGACAGAGGCGATCTCCGTTGTCATTGCGGCACCGATCCTGGTCTCCGGCACCGAGGGCCCCGCGTTCTGACGGGCAGCGCCGATCCCACTCATCTTCGCATAGACGTTCGCTAGATGGGAGTCGGTGCCATTCCCGCTCCCCGGCACCGACAATTTTACCAGTACGGCGCAGAACCCGGTCACCAGTGAGGGACTCTTCACCTAGGGGAGGCAAACGACGCCATAAGTCTTCGGCACCGAGGCACCGATTTTCGACGCGGCACTGGGTCTCACTCATCCTCTGGGCATGGATCCTCGGCAACCCGGCACCGGTCAGGCAAGCGGCACCGCCGCTCGCCGTCTTCTCACTCCCCAATGCCGAGGCGGTGTTTGTCAGAGCGCCATGGTACTTCAGCAAGAAGAGTCTCTGAGATTAGGGCACTTACCTCAGAACCACCATACACAACCTTCTCTAAGGACAAGGTCCAGTTGCGGCCTCATCCTGTGTTCTTACCCAAAGTGGTGTCTCAATTTCATTGTAACCAGGATATATTTCTTCCAGTGTTCTTTCCCAAGCCGCATGGCTCGGAGGAAGAACGGAGGTGGCACATGCTTGACGTTAGGCGGGCGTAAGCTTTCTACATTGAACGCACTAAGTCCAGAGGACTGCAAAATTTTTTGTTGCAGTGTTGGATAGGATGAAAGGTTTACCTGTCTCCCCCCAGTGGATTTCCTCCTGGATAACTTCCTGCATCTAGTTTTGTTACAAGCAGGCGAAGGTGCCTCTACTGGGTGTCGTCACAGCCCACTCCACCAGCTTCCTCGGCGGCCTTTCTGGCGCAGGTAGAGCTGCCACCTGGTCGTCGGTGCACACCTTCACGTCCCACCACGCCATCGTCCAGCAGGCACGGGATGATGCCGGTTTCGGCAGAGCGGTGCTGCAGACGGCTCATCTGTGAACTCCGGGCCCACCTCCATGGTGCTGCTTGTGAGTCACCTAGAATGGAATGGACATGAGCAAGCACTCGAAGAAGAAAAGACGGTTACTTACCTTGTAACTGTTGTTCTTCGAGATGTGTTGCTCATGTCCAGTCCATGACCCGCCCCCCATCCCAGCTGCCGGAGTTGGCAGCAAGAAGGAATTGAGGGGGTGTAGGGCCGGCACCTTCTGTTATACTGCGGCATGTGTGCGGGACTCCAGGGGGCACCGGAGCCGGCCCTACAGGTACTGCTAAAGGGAAAAAAATTCCAGTAACCATACACGGAGGCGCGCACACACCTACAATGGAATGGGCATCAGCAACACATCTCGAAGAACAACAGTGACAAGGTGAGTAACTGTCTTTTATCCGGGTATTGTTATCCGGGTGTAGAACAACCCCTCCAGTGTATGGCTGCTCTGTTATTCTGCTGGAAAAGGGTTGTTTTCAGTTTAGCTTAAACGCCTTCCCAAACAGCATGAGCTCAACTAAAAAAAAGGTTCTCTTTTTTTTATAATAAGTGAATGCCCACGCAGGGAGTTACACCACTATGGCTGTCTCTGGTTAAATTCACACCTTGGGTTATACAGAAAAAACTTTCCAATGTAGACAAGGTCATGGATGGATAGACAGATACACACTGTCACCTAAGGGCTCTCTGAAGTAGCAAAGGTCTGTAATTTTTATTCCCTAGAACTGTAGGATCAGCGTTGAAACGCCAGCTCCCCGTGTGTGTGTCTGTGTAAGAGTTTTAGACAATAATTGTTTCTTGTCTGCAGACTTTGGGCATATCTCACTCTAAGAGGAGGGGGTGTGTGTGTGTGGGTGGGTGTGTGTGTGGGTGTGTGTGTGTGTATTGCAGTGCTGTGCTGTGCTTCGCTGCAGCATGGAGGCTGGTTTGCCGTGTCGAACAGTGAGTGCTGCTGAGATTCTGGTTATACACTGAGTAGTAGCAGGGCAGGGAAGACGCTGAAATCACTTCAAGCCCACAGGCTAATTTGGTTCCTTTTGTGGTTTGAGGCAAGGAGCCAAATAGACCCTCAGGTCTTTTACTGCAGTTTCCAGCTCTTGGACAGGCAGGAACGCTGTGCTGTGCCTGCCGCATGCCTGTGGTGATTGCTGCCGAGTGCACGCTGGCTCTCTTGTGACTTTCCCCAGACTTCATGTGAGACGTGTGTGATGTGTGCCCGATGCCTTTCTCCGAGATCCAGCGGTGTCACAGCGCATGGCCCTGGCCTGCGGCAGCTCTGGTCTGGTTGTTCAGGGCCTGATTCTCATTTACGCTGATGCCCTGGGGCACCACTCTGGCGATGCGTAAGAGCCTTTCCAGGTGGGTGTCAGTTGACTTTCCTGGTAAGGCCCTGTTTACACTGCCAGTGTAGGGCAAAAGGGGGCATTCATGCAGATGAGAATCATGCCCTCGGTCCTCAGAGTTGCTTCTGAAACAGACTCCGCTTGTGGGGAGTGTGGTCTCCACTCTCCATACGCTCAGATGACACCCGTTAATTCCCTGCGCTCCTGCAGCTGGAAAATCATGCTGCCCCCCTCAAGCGATGAACTAGTCAGGGAGAAAAAAATTCCTGCCTGTCATCAGAACCATGTATCACCTTGCTGATAAATTCACCCTCCAGGAGTAGGGAAGCCCCTGCAGTGTGAACTCCCTCCACTGGCCCCAGAACAGGAATGGCGAGGGCAGCAGCAGAACCAACTGCAGCCATGCTGCCCTGCCGGCCAACATGCCTTCCCCGCCGTCTGAAGGGCCAGGAGCTTGTCATGAGCCGGGAGCAGAGTTCAGTCCTCTAGGCCCATTCAGCTCCTGGAGGCTTTGCTGAGACTGCTGACAAGGATCGGTGCTCTGGATGACTCTTTCCTCTGCAGGGAGGGTCTTGCATGCCCGGGCGCTCTCTATACCTGGGAATGTACCCACATCAGGCGCCGCTTTCCAATGGAGGAAGGTTTTATTTCAGTTCCTTTTAGCCTCCCAATGCAATTCATGCTTTACAGAAACGGTGGCTGGGAAATCTCCTAGCCCTTAGGAGAAATCACTAGGTGAGGTGGCGGATGATCTGCTACTTGGAGTCTTTGTCGGTGTTGCTTTGTGGACAGAGCACTGGTCTGAGAATCGGGAGAGCTGGGTTTCTATGCCTGGCTCTGCCGCTGGCTTGCTAGTGGCTTTGGGCAAGTCACGTCCCTGCTGTCTGCCTTAGTTTCCCCATCTGTAAAAGGGGGTTTTATTGATACTTGCCTACTTTGCAAAGGGCTTTGAGATCCATTAATGAAAAACGCTATGTCACGTCTAGGGATTATTACTCTTAATAATTAGACGCCCGATTGGACGTCTCTCTGCAAGTAACACACTGGCTCAGCCACAGGTTACTGGGCTTGATTTAGGAATTACTGGGCGAACTTTGATGGCCTGTGTTATGCAGGAGATAAAGCTAAAGGATCACAAATGTCCCTTCTGGCCTTTCCACCATGAACACGAGCAGCTGGCTTCCTCCGGATCTCTGGTGGCTTCGCTTTGTTCTCCCCTTGCATTATGGCCAACATGCCTCAATCTTGACTTGGAGGCACCTTCCCTGTGTCAGTTCATTCAGTCTGTTCTGTTCTACATTGGCTCTTATGCTGCGCTCATCACTGTGGTATCTGCATGTCTTTCAGTCATGCATTAAGTGACTAACATCTGTCACGTGTTGTCTGTTCTCTCGTCGTCTCCCTGGGGGAGAAGCGTGTGCGGCTTTGGTAATTAAAAAAATATAGAGATAGATAGATAGATACCTGTTGCTCTGCACTGTGCCAGAGGGGCAGCGTTGTTGACCATGGTCTTCACCATGGCGCTTTAGTCGGACTTCTAGATGTCCTGGGCCGAGGCCATTGAGTTCCTTGAAGACAAGGGCTGAGACCTTGAACGTGAGTTGCCATTCTCCCAGTGTAGGGAGCAGAGGACAGGCTTGATGGTTGATGGTAGTCTGTGTTGCTGAGGAAACATGCCGCGTTCCGTATTAGCTGGCGTTCCCTAAGCACTGAAGTTTTTGTGCCTTGGTATATACCATTGCCGTAGACCAGCTGTGAGGCGATGGAAGCGTGAATAACTTGTCTAGGTCAGCATCTGCCAGGATGGGCAGAGTCTCCTAGCCGACCAGAGAGGATAGAAAGCATTGCTCATGGATGCTGCTCTGTGAGAACTCCGCGTTGGCGAGGAATCCAGGAGTACTCCTAAACCACGGACCGAATTGGTCAATTGTGGGGGTGTCCCTTTAACCAAAGGTGGCTGCACCATACTGGCAGCAGACGCCTCAAAACGTTTTCCTCTGCCCACCAGCATGACTTCTATGTTGCTCGGGTTCAACTTCAACCAGCTGTTCTTCATTGATGGTCTGATCTTGTCCAAGCACTGGGCCATCTTGGTGGCAGTGGTGTGGTCATAGGTGGTGAAGGGTTAGGTAGAGCTGTGTGCTTTTCCAAAACCAAGAACACCGCACAAGCACCTAGCCAGCTGTGCAATGCTGTGCTCTGGAGGTCCTGACCCTGGCGGACAACAGCTTCCGCTCTGAAGCATGAAATCCGATCACCTTGATCTTCTCCTGCATGATTGTAAAAGTCGTTGGTCGTAAGAATGACCTGGCCCTTCTTAAAACAAACTAGCTGTAGTATTTGACTTGCTCTCCTGCAGCAGTGAGTTCCACAGGCTGAGTAGGTGACGTGTCTGCGTGCACGCGTGTGTATTTCCTTTTATTTGTCCTAAGCCAAAAGAGTAAAGTGTTAAAATGTCAATGGGACTTCGGTTCCTGAGTCACTTTGGAAAATGGGGCTTTATGAGCTGCTTTGGAAATTTTACCCAAAATGTTCAGTTTTGGGTATTTAAAGTTAGGCACCTAAATTCTTATTCAGACTCCTGATTTTCAGAGAGTCACTTCCTCATGGGTGTGACTGAGTCCTCATCATCTCGAAAATCAAGTGGCCGCAGTAATAATTTAGGTGCATAACAACATTTTTGTTAGGCTTAAAATCACCAGTCCTTAATTGTATTGAGTATTTGTGTGTGTGTGTGTGTGTGTGTGTGTGTGTGTGTGTGTGTGTGTGTGTGTGTGTGTGTGTGTGTGTGTGTGTGTGTGTATTTATACACCCACACTCCTGGGTACCATGGAGATCAATGCCTTAGAAATACTGTGGACAGGTAGGACTGTACCTGGGGCAGGGAAAGGGTTAATCTTTCTAGCATCTGAAATCTTCATCCAGAGTTCTAGGTCACTGACATATTCTGACTGAATCTCTTTCCCACTGCTCCTCCTCTAGGACCACAAGAAGCTGGAAGGTAATTTGCTGCTCACAGATGCGACTGGAAATTACTTTCACCGGGAGCCCATTGCTGTTTGCGTTTCTCAGGGCAGTTATTAGGAGTTATTTAATCTACTGCTTGCAAATAAAAAGCAAAACAGTTCTAATAACCAAGATTAGTTAGTTCTGCGTGTGAGAGCCAGGCCTGGGGAGGGAGGCCAACAGTCTGGCATGCATGCGTCTCTAGCATCTAGACCTAAATTCTCCTAGGTATGCTCTTATCTGAGGACTTTATTATGGTGGATTTTTGGTAACTTGAAACAAAGAACCGAGGGACTAAAACTAGTGCTCTTCAGACAGCAGGCCTGACTTATGCTAAGGATCCTGGTAGCATCAAGGGAGCCTTAAAGTGGGTGGAACAAGCTGTCCTGAGCAGCAAAGCTCCCTGGCTGGTGCCTCCTAGTTCTCTGCCAGCCCTGCTCACTGCCCCAGCATAGGAGGAAAGGGCTGGTGGAAAATTTTCCGTAAGAACCATTTAGACGGAAAATTGGGTTTTCAGCTAAACTAAATTTTTCACAAAAATTGCCTGCTTTCCACGCACGCTCTTTTTTTTTTTTTTCTTTTTTGTCAAAAACTGACAGACCCAAAAATCAAAATATTTTGACTGTGAAGGCTTCAAATGGCATCACGGGAGATGTCATTAGACCAGGCAGCCCTGTCCTTAGAGAGGAGAAATGGAAGCATGAGGAATCTGAACTACATCTCCCAGTATATCCAATGTGGAATAGTTCAGTTTTTGGCTAAAATATTTTGTGTTTTCGTTTTTCGCCAAAGAGTTGAATTTTCTGTTGAAAGTTTGGGGTTTTGGTGAAAATGCTGCTTTTTTTCGTCAAAATTTTCTGCTGGAAAAAAAATCTATTTTCTGACCTAGCAGGTAGAGTCAGGGCATGGGCAGGCAGATGGCACTGCCCCAAGCTTGTTCTGTTTTTCGTACAGTCCTGGGGTTGCTCTACCATACGCTGGGCGCTGGACAGGTCCCTGAATAGCCCCACAACGCAGGGAGTAGAGCTGGTTGGGAAATGATCTTTTGTTCCTGCAAAAAATTATGAAGCAAAAAAACCCCATTATTTCATTTTTTTTTAATTGAAATTTTTCTGCAAAAGCACTTTTCTCCCAGGATTTCATCAAAATAATGGAAAATCCTAATTTTTTGGGCCAAAAACTGGGTTTTTTTTGTTTTGCTTTCAGCGAAAATGTTTGATTTACATTGCCAAAAAAACCCAACCCAGAAATATTTTGATTTTTGAGCTGAAATCTTTCAGGTTTTGTTATGACGTTGAGAACCTGAAAAATGTTGCTGGCAACCGATACTTCCCATGGAAGTTTCCGTTTTGATAACAAAGCCACTTTTCATAGGAGGACCAAAAAATTCCATTAAAAAATGTTGCCTAGCCATAACGGAGAGTGCCAAGGTAGCTTCAAGTCTTCTTTATCCCCTACCTGCATGCTCTGTCCCTCCCTCAAATGCGGCAAGAGAGGAACTAAGAACCGGGTCCATTCCTTCTGTGCGTTTGGGGCCCATGTTTATTGACATCACAGGGATGAAGATACTAGGATTGAATGTGCTGTAGTGGAGATGGAGCTCAGTCAGAACCCAAATCCTCCCCCGCCCCCGTGTTGGAGTCATTTTGGTGGGTGTCCGGACCAGGCAGCTCTGGCCACGTCTCTGCAGTCGCAGTCAAAGTGACTTTGCCCCTTTGCTTAGTGGCTCAGGTGCGCCTCATCTCAGTTTTGAACGACCATTTAAAGCCCGTTCAGCGCTGCGTTGGAACGGTGGTGATTGAAAGTTGATGGGGTGAGGGTGGGGAGGGCATTCCTGTCCATGGGGGCGCTGGTTTGGTGTTCTCAATCCAGTTCCCAGGGAACGGGTATCCATTGAGCCACAAACCACCATGGCGTTTGCCACGAACCAGTGGCCATCTCAACAGACAGGCCAAGGGTTGAACTGGCCTGAACTCCCGTTTCACACTGTGGAAGAGATGAGACTGTGCAGCCAACTTCTCAAGGAACTCCTATTAACGTCAACTTGGGGCTTTGTCTCTTTCCAGTGGCTGGACCTCCTATGGCGGTTTGAGTCAGCTGTTGCATTTATCGACCTGGGCACTCAGCTCAGGCAGGAGAGCTTCGTGCTTTTGAATCCAGAGGTCCCAGGTTCAGACTGCACAGATAACCGAAGCAGGGTGGATGGGTGGGTGAGGAGGTGGGGACATCCCAGTCTTTCAGGTCAAAGACCCACCGCAGTGGATAATAATAAAGCATGACGCTTTCAATGTGCTTGTCACCCAGGGAGCTCAAAGCATTTGATGGAAGTAGGCAAATATCACTGTTGTGAGGGGACGGATGGGGGAGTTGGTCGAGCCCAGGGCCGTGGTGCGGGGAAGTTATCAATCACGGAGTAGAGCGAGGCGTATTAGTGATCAGTGTGGTAACTACTAGGTCCAGCTGCCTCCCTTGGCGTCTCGCTTTCATTGTGAGGGGAGGGACTGAAGGGGCCATTTTAAAGGAAAAGGCTTTTGGTCCTGAATTCTTGTCTCTCCTCTCTCCTCACAGCTGATAGTTGAAAAGACAACTGACTACCCTTCCGCTGAATACTCTCTGGTGGAGGATGTAGCCCTCCACTTCACGTGTTTGATGGACAGACTGAACGAGCAGCGCCTGTTTCAGCCGGACCTGTGCGATGTGGACATCGTCCTCGTTCAGCAGAAGAGCGTCTTCCCCGCCCACAAGGGGGTCCTTGCCGCCTACAGCCAGTTCTTCCACTCTCTCTTCACCCAGAACAAGCAGCTGCAGCGGGTAGAGCTCTCCCTGGAGGCCCTGACTTCCCAAGGCTTCCAGCAGATCCTCAACTTCATCTACACCTCCAAGCTGCTGGTGAACGCCTGCAATGTGCAGGACGTCCTGAATGCCGCAGCCGTGCTGCAGATGAACAACATCGCCTCCTCCTGCCAGGAGCTCATCAACACCAGGTCCCTCAGCCTGGCCATGGCCAGCGACATGGCCCTGTCCCCTGACGCCTGCGGCAACGCTGTCCCCCCGCAGTACTACTGCGAGATTAAGCAAGAGATGGACTCTCCTCACCCCAAGATCTACGCCCGGGAAGGAAATGACCCCTACTCGGTGCGAGTAGAAGACAGGGTGGATGGAGGTGGGAATGAGCACCTCCCGGCAGTGGCTGCCAAGCAGTATTATAAGGAGGAGAAGGACGCTGGCCTGGCCACCATGTGCAAGATGGAGTCTGAGGAGGATCTGGACAGCCAGGGCTCTTACAACCGGGAGCAGATCATTGTGGAGGTGAACCTCAACAACCAAACCCTCAACGTCTCCAAGGGGACGGAAGGGAAGCCCACTGCCAACGAGGCTGCCGCCGTGATCAGCCGGCCTGACGGGGATGGGCGTGACACGGAGGAGGAAGGGGAGGAGGAGAACGAGGAGGCCGGGGAGGAGGAGGAGGACGCCGAGGTGGGGGAGGAGGAAGAGGAGGAGCACACTGAAGAGGAAGACCTGGAGGAGACCACCGAAGAGGAGGAGGAGGAGGAAGAGGAGGACGACGAAGAGGTCTCCGAAGCGAAAAGGGAAAAATCTGGGCAGCCCCGCAGGGGCAGCAGGTCATCCAAGGCCCCCAAGTCCACTATGTCCACCAGGTCCCAGGATCTGGCCAAGGCGGTGGAGGAAGAGGACGGCCAGCGTGGGAGGAAGAGGAAAAAGGACCTGCAGGACGGGCTGGGCCCGAAAGTCAAGCTGGAGGAGAAGCAGCACTACCCCTGCAAGAAGTGCCCCCGCGTGTTCAACAACCGCTGGTACTTGGAGAAGCACATGAACGTCACCCACAGCCGCATGCAGATCTGTGACAAGTGCGGCAAGCGTTTCCTGCTGGAGAGCGAGCTGCTGCTGCACCACCAGACGGACTGCGAGAAGAACATCCAGGTGAGCCGCCGGCATGCCCCGCCTGGTGAGATGCCAGATATGTGCAGGGAGAGGGCCTGGGACTCCCTGCAGAGCCACGAGTGATGCACCAGGTACTCTGGGATTGCAGCTGGGGCGCCATGTGGTTTGGGGGTTTGCGTGGGTTGTCCTTGGGGGCGGGAAGGTCGAGGTGGTACCAGATCTTACTTTGACTTCCAGTTGCCCAGCATAGCTCCATCCCTAGTGGGCGGGGAGGAGAGGCAACGAGTGATCTACGCTGCCCGGCTCCAACTGCCCTTGTGACAGGAACAAAAATACTGGCCCAGAACACTGTGGTGTCCTGCAGGGTTGCTGTCGCCTTCTGAGCTATTGCTGGAGAGCCTTGTATTTTAAATAAATGCAGGCCGAGGAGTGGCTCTGAAAGGCTGTGTGGGCGGGCTCGCTCCTGCAGTTCGGGGTCTTTGAGAGGCAGGAATAGAAATATAAAGGGGGGCGGGGGGAGATAGAGAATTGAAAGGATCGTGGAAGCCACCTGCCCTGAAATGCTGTTAAAGGGGCTCATAGTGAAGATTAAAAGACCGGCCTAGTATTACAGTGCATTGGCATGGCGTCTTACAAAGGGCAGGGCCTGGGCATAGAGGGAACACGGCCTGGAAAGCTAGGAGACGTCAGGCTGTGATGAATGGCTAATGCCAACGCATTTGAAGCCCCTGTTAACAGTGCCATTGCAGCACCGTAGCTGTGGCACCGGAAAATTTCATCCCACTGCTCTGACACCACACCCCGGGGAGTTCACTTACCTTAGGGTGGAGACAAAATATCGGTTGCGGAACTGCAGCGCCAGCTGCTGGAAAGAAACTGAACGGCAGCACGGCAGCCAGGAGACAGTGTCATGCATGCATCCGCGTGTTATTGTGTGAAACCTGTGAGCAACAGGGAATCAAGAAAAAACTCTGGGTCTCTGTGACCCCCAAAGCACTCACGCCTTTCTCTCCAGTTCTGCAGTCACAGCATCCGTATCTACCGCTGTGAGTGCCTGGGCAACGATGGGTTTGTCTGGTACAACTGGACCCTCGAGCAAAGATGATCAAGGATTTTAACAGGGTTGTTTGTCATGTAGACAAGGGGGAAAAGTAAAGCTAATTTCTCTGTGTGCATACGTACGCACTCACGCACAGCGTAATTACAACCGTCCTATCCAAATGTCTTGATCCAAGGAACTGCGATCTGATCTGTTATATCTGCAGTGCCACTCAATCGGTTTGGATAATCCATGATGCTACTGTACTTATCTACTGTCTCTTGTCATTTTCATACATATACTTAGGCCTTGTCTATGGTAGAAACGTTGCACTGGTTCAACCAAATTGATTTTAAAAAACCAGTCAATCAATCCAGTTAAACTGATACAAACTCCTAACATAGACACCCTTCGTCCAGTTGAACCCTGTTTTAAACCGATTTAGCTTAATTTGGAAATTTGCTGACATGAGATAAAACAGCTTTAATTCTTATTCTAAATCGGTTTATCTTTTGTGTCAGCAAATTTCCAAATTAAGCTAAACTAATTTAATCCTTGCTCAAATCGTTTTAAGTGTGTCTGCCATCGGGGTTTGTACTAATTTAACTAGATTGAATGGATTCTTAAAATAGATTCCGTTAAACCGGTGCAACTTCTCTAATATAGACAATGTCTTCTTTAACAATCATTTATTTGCTGGCTGCTAGTATGACACTACAGGTGACCTGAACCAATCAGAATCCAGGAAGAGTTTAATAATACTGAATGCTGCAGTTGCATTGGCTAAGCAGTAAAGTGCATTTTTAAAAAAATCCTCCAACTAATCTTTTAATCCATGTTCAACTGTTTTATATGATGCTGTCACGACTAATATACATCTATATAAAAAATCCTAGGCAGTCCCATGTTATCCTTCCAGTGCCCAAGTGATTTATTTTTAAATTAATGCAGCTCTGATCTCATGTGTGTTGTTCCTAAAACTATAGCTATGAGTGAGGAAGATGGTGAAACCATGTAAAATTTGATATCTTGCCCTTCCATGACCCAAATGTGAGGGATGCTGAGGGACGAGGGCTTGGTGCAAAAGACTCAGGAGGTATAGGAATTCAGAAAGCTTCAAATAAGATAGGATCACTCTAAGCATAAATAAAATTGTTTATAACCAACTTCTTTCGTTGATATTGGAAATCACAGATAGGAGGTATGGCAACTTTCATCTGTGATTTCCATTTCATACATCTGACGAAGTGGGTTGCAGCCCACAAAAGCTTATGCCTGCAGAAATTTGTTAGTCTTCAAAGTGATACAGGAGTCTTGTTGTTTTTGCTGAACACAGACTAACACGGCTACCGCTCTAGAACTCTGAAGATGGAATCATTAATGTCCCCATGGGCTTTTCTGTGGCCTGTATCACTGTATATCCAAGTGCTTCACAGACATTCACCAATCTATCTTCACATCCCCTCTGTGAAGTGAAGGGAATGTATTATCCCCATTTTACAGATGGGGAACTGAGGGACAGAGAGATTAAGGTCAAAAGTTACCGGTGATTTGGGGCAATCAGTTTGAGGCACCTAGGACCTGATTTTTCAGAGTGCTTTGCATTAAATAGGAATTCATGTGTTCAGGGCCCAGCTCCCATTGACTTCACTTGCAACTGTCCGTGCTCAGCATTTCTGCGAATCAAACCCCAGGGTTTCAAGTGATTTGTCCAGCATCCCATAGGAACTGTGTAGCAGTGGCAGGAATAGAATCCAATTTCCAGGACAGCATCCAACTGCCTATTGTAACCACAGGTGTGTCTACACTGCAATCAAACGCCGGTCGCTGGCCTGTGTCAGCTAACTTGGGCTCGTAGGGCTTGGGTGGCAGGGCTGTAAAATTTGCAGTGTAGACATTCAGGCTCGGGCTGGAGCCCAAGCTCTCAGACTGTATGAGAGGGGAGAGTCCCAGAGCCCAGACTCCAGCCTGAACCGGAATGTCTACACAGCAATTTTTAGCCCCACGGCCTGGGCCTAAGTCAGCTGACATAGGCCAGCCCCGGCCGTGCCACAGGCCTTTTGTTCCAGCGTAGATGTACTCAACAAGGCAGGAGTCCTGTGGAAAAAATGGTAATCATGTAGCTAAATATTGTATCATAATGCATATGCACAAGGGAACAGAATTAATGTTGTACAGACAACCTTCATTCTAGCATTTCCTAACTTTTCAGTGCTGGACTTCAACCAAAATTGCAGCTCTTCTGAGAATTTTCAGGCACATTTTGATTAGTTTGAATTAAAACTGATCTATTTTAGAAATCTATATACAAACCATTGTGCACGTGTAGGATTTTGCCTGGTACTGTTTTCATGTACAGCTGAGCCTTTTTTTTAAAAGTCTTAATGAAAATCTATACATGTTTTTGTGCATTTTTTGGTAAAATAGGTAATTTTGTGCAAATTTGTGTTCTTTCTGTGTCTGACAGTGATACTACGCTTGTGATTTTGGGACTGTGACAGTCATTGTTTGATAGCATGACACAGTGTTGGAAGGTCAGAGTTCTGGTTGTACGGCCGTGAGATTTTCAGTTCTTAGATCTGCGCGTTGAGAGGAATAGCATTGTGGAATTTGAAGTGTGCTGTGACATTGTGCCAGTTTGGGGAAAGTACAAGCATCTAACAGGAAGAAGGCTAGATCTAGTTGAAAACACATGGATGAATTTTTTTTTTTTTCAACAAGAAATGGCTTTCTGAGTAACATGAGTGTGATGGACAGTGCTTGGCGCATAACTGGGATTGTGTAGTTAATGAGGCTGTTGCCTGTGAGACAGCCAGAAGCTGCAGAAGTTGGAAGGCGTGTAGTGAATGAGCCAGGGAACCGCACAAAGAGGAAGGAGGGTCTCATGGCGATGGCAGTTTAATGCTGCCTGAAGAATTGGAATCACTCCCTGCCTCTGCCACTGACTTACTCCGTGGCGCTGGGCAAGTCACTTGAACCGAACTTTCCCCCAGGCGGCCTTTGTGTGTTCCTTTGTTCTTTCTTTCTGGGTTGTCCAACTTTGGCAAGTCATGCTCCAGGTGTCCGAAGGGCTGAGCACTCTCAGTCTGACATCGATGGGAGCTGTGCTTTGAACATAGAGAGTGCTAGCTAACGCAGGGCAAGGAAAGTTACTACTCCGGAAGGGCTGAGCTGTGGGTCGGGAAGGCAAGGTAGGAAAGCACTCTGGTGGCGTGCAGGCCTGTCGAAGATACTGGGAGGGAAGAGGGGAACTGAAGCAGCAGGCGTATCTCATGCCAGCCCTGAACGGATCCCCAAGTGCTTTACCCACATGGCTAACTGATGTCCAACAAGGCTAGGCGGCGAATTGAGCAGGAACGGGAGACCAGTTCTCTCGCACACCGAGAATGCAGATAAACTGGGATTGGCCGAATGAAAGGGCCAAAACTGGAGTTAAGCCCGGATACTAAATGTAGCACATCAGTGAGTACACAGTGCCACCGGATCTTCAGGGACCACATGTTTGGTTTGACAGTTTTCATCCAGACTTCAGCATGTGTTGCAGTGCAGCGCTCTCTGCGCGGAGGGTTTGATTCAACCCCATGTTTACATTGGTGAGTCAAGTAATGTGTTGCTTTTTTAAAGCAGCCTTCAGTTCTTGGAGGTTTCCCAGCCCCACGCTGGCCACGTCCAGCCCTAGTTAGCTTCTGTTCACACTAGCCCTTGCAGCTGGAGGTGGCAGGGGAAGCGTACTGAGCTGCCCCCGTGAGAAGCAGAGAGTGGGTCAATCCCAGCCGCCCTCACCTTGCTTTGCGCTGTGCTTGTCAAATGGGTCTTGAAACCGAATTTGCAGCCCGTCTCCTCATTGAATGTGCCAGATACACACGTAGGGACATGGTGGGGGGTGGGAATTAGCAAAAGGAGAGGGTCTTGGGAGGCCAATGTAAGATAATGCTGCCTATGAGATGTGAAGGGGAGCTGTGTCCTTGTGTCCCAGTGTCATTGCGGCTGGACAAGCACAGCTAAGGGACCTGGCACTGCTTTATTGCTGATTATAGCAAGTGATAGTAGGCTGTCTCTGACTCCTGCCCAGTGAAGATGTGCTCAGGACACTGAGATGCCAGATCAGCCGAAGTCCCCGATTCCTTCGCAATCCTTTGACTTGCCTGTTCCGAGGGGCGGCCCTTCTCCTCCCAAAAGTGATAGCCTGGGAAGTGGAGCAGAGAGCGCTAGAGCCACTGAGCTAGTGGGGAGATGCAGCTAGTTCTTGAGCAAGAAGTTCTGCCTGTGTGTGGCTTCGTGCCTCTCGGGGGCAGCACAGCGGGCCGCTGACGTGGGCGTGGTGCTCCGGCAGAGGACTCCCACTCAGACCTTGCCCCCGGGCCCTGCACGCAGCTATTCAGCAGCAGCAGCCCGACGAGAGGGGCTGCAGGGAGCGGCGTGGTTATCCAGCCGGGGCATGTCCCGGGGCAATTGGGTTCTGAGCCAGCACCCCAGCGTGGCAGTAGGGGGCGCTGTGCGGAGCGAGGGGCCCTCTTCTGTGTGTGGCATCAAACAGAAGCGGTGGCTGGCTGGCCGTTAACGATCCCGTGGCGGCTTTTGCGTGAGCCAGGGTTTTAACCCCGGTCTCATGGCCAGATTCCACTGGGAGAGCCATAGTCAGCCTCTGCAAATCCCTCCTGCTGTATTCTCGTGTTACGCTGCGTGAAACAGCTGCCACGTCCCCGTGCCCACCCAGAGAAGGCTGCAATTCAGCGAGTGACCTTTGCGTGCGCTGTAGGAGTGAGTGGAGCTTGTCACGGGAGAGCCTGGTGCAGCCGGATCGACTCCCTCCCTGGCTTGCCCTCGCCCGCGGTGATGGCGCTGCTTGTTCACGCTCTCGTTTCTCTTTACGCTTCCTTCGTGGCGACGGCTCCCGGCAAATGCCTCAGGGGTGCAGCGAGGGTGAAGCCTGGCTCACGGCGCCCGGCAGGCCAGTTCCAACCGGGTCCTGTAGCTAATGAGCTCTGGGGCTGTCAGCGTGTGGCCAGCGGCAGGTTTAGGACAGCGCACGGTTTTCCATGAGCCTGTGCTAGCTGGAAAGGCAGCGAAGGAAACCTAGGCATGCCCTGGACTCTGGTTGTGAGGCCGTAGGCCAGTGGTTCTCAACCCTTTTGGTTCAAGGGACCCAGATATCATTTTTACAACCCTGAAGGGCCACCAGTTTCCACCAGCAGCCCCCCCACCCCCCTGCAGCCAGACAGAAGGAGTTCAGTGAGGAGGCTGCCTCCTCACTGATCTCCCGTCCCCCTGGCTGCAGCAGGGAAACCGCACGTGTCCTGTAGCCCCGTGCGCTCTACCAGGGTCCCAAGGCAGGGCTCCCTTCTGCAGCCAGGGGGATGGGAGATCAGTGATCCTCTCCCTCTGGCTTCAGCAGGGACCCCAGAACCTAGGGACCCAGGCGGAGCGCTTTGCTGCGCTCCCTGATACAGCCAGAGGGAGGAGAGCGCTGATCTCCCATCCCTTTGGCTGCAGATGGGTCTTGTAGCCCCGCGGCAACATGTTCCCCTGTGTCCTCAGGCAGCAGCTCCCTTCTGCAGCCAGTGGGAGGGGAGCGGCGGGCCACGTTGAAAGACCCTGTGGGCCACAGGTTGGGAACCACTGCTGTAGGTGGTTATGCCATGTGAGCCTTATTAGTTACATTATGGTAGTGCCTTGGAACGCCAGTCAAGGATCAAGGCCCCCATTGTGCTAGGTGCTGTACAGGCAGGTCACATAGACAGTCCCTACTCCAGAGAACCCATGGTCTTGGTGATTCTGTGCCCATGTGATACATTGACCCACCCTGATGCTGATGTCTGATTTGACTCCTTTGGGATGGCTGCTGCTTTCCTGCTAGGCCTGATTGTGGGAGCTGGTGTGGGGCCAGGGGAACACCAGGAGCTTGCACGCAGCGAGAGACTGGCGCTGGCTGAACACATTGCATTCTGGGATATCACCATCCCCAGCTGGCAGGCAGCCCCAGGCAATCTCATGCCCAAGGATAAGCTGGTCCTGGCGTAGGTCCCACACTGTTGTGCAGCTAGCAGCTGGGAGGGTGTCTCCAGCCTCCCTACGCCCTGTTCCTTCCCCCACCCTAGAGTGGTGTTTCTCAGTCTTTTTTATACTAGGGACCGGCTTCCTATACTGTGTCAGGGAGATCTCAGGGACTGGTGCCAGTCCATGGACCAGTTGTTGAGAAACACTGCCCTAGAGTATGTCCAGTGAGGGAAGACGCTGGCACTAGCCTGAAGCTGATGAGAGAGAGGGGCTGAGCCAGGCAAATCTAGGAGGTTCTGGCTGAGGTTTGCCCAGGGTCTTTCTGTTCATTTGAATCTAAAGCGAAGTCCAGGCATGCAAGGTCAGATGGGTCCTAAGCAATCCTGCAAACACCACTGGGTTTTGGGTCGCTGCCCCCAGCATTGCTGATGGTTTGAAGACACATAGCCTATGGCTTACGTTCAGAATGACCCCCCAGGCTCACTGGGGTCTAGGATGCCCATCCCGCTTCCCACATGCTGCTGCTTCGTCTGTCCACTGTAACTCTGGTTGCCTCTCTGCTTGCTACAGTAAAGAGGGTAGAGTCCTCTGCCAAGGGCAGGAAAGGTGGGTTCTATATAAAACTGCAGCGCTGCACCCTATAAACTAGGGCTGGTCAAAAATTTTTCATCTTAACGTTTTGGACAGTAAATTGGATTTTCCACTCATGCCGAACGAACGCGCTTGGGCTTCTCGAGAAAAAGTCCCTCTTTTCTGTGAAAAAACGTCAAGAACCTAATTTGTTTTCATTTTCGTCAAAATTGTCCAGGCGCGGGGTTATCCCATTTCCCGACCTGCTCTGCTCGAACGATGTGATCCCCGTTGGGGCTAGCCAGGTCTGTTGGCTAGTGCAGAAGGGCTGGAGTGAGGTTTTGCTCTTCCATGCTACTCTCCTTTTCCTTGGTAGCACGGCTGACCTCAAGTGGACAAGAGGAGTGCATAGGGGAGGAGCATAGAGTGAAATAATTCTGTCCCCACCTCCACCCCACGTACCCATACCACTGAAAGACGACAGTTTCTCCCATGATGCTATGTTTAATTTTGTAAGCCGGGGAACCCTCCCTGTATATTTCCCCCTCCTGCATATTTCAGCCTCGTCTGACTCCTTTCTCCCCTGGCAGTGTGTGACGTGTGGGAAAGCGTTTAAGAAGCTCTGGTCTCTCCACGAACACAATAAAATTGTCCATGGCTATGCAGAGAAGAAGTTCTCCTGCGAAATCTGTGAGAAGAAATTCTACACCATGGCACATGTGCGGAAACACATGGTTGGTGAGTGTATGGGTGTTTTGTGCTGGGCTTTGGGAGTCCTCATGTGTAATGGAGATGCAGTTTAACCCTACCCCAGGAATGCTCTGAAGAGATTTCCTGTGTATCTCGTAAAGCACTGAAATTAGAGCTTGGAAAAGAACAGATTTTTTCGGTTCATTGGCAATTTTGAAAAGTCAGGAAAAAATAGTTTCCGGTTGAATTAAATGTTTTATTAGATAAAATCAAAACTTTTCAATTTTGACCATTTTTAATGGTTTTTGACATTTTAAAATAAAATTAAAGGCAAGTTTTAAACAAAAAGTCATTTCAAACCAAAAAAATTGAAACCATTTGTTTCAAAAATGTCTAAACCAAACATTTTAATTTTTCTGAATTGTTTTAAAATGAACAATTCGGCAAAACTGACATGAATTGGTGAAACGTTTGGACGTTGCCAAAGCTGCATTGTTTTTTGCTGGAAAAAGAGGACTGGCCGAAAAATTTCACCCTGCTCTAAATGAAATGTACGTGTTCTCCGGAACTAGTCTATGAAGGAGATGAGAGATGGATGTTTTGAAGACAATGCTGCTTTCCTTATCCTAATAAAGTTCCTTGTTTAGTGTTAGAAGAAAGCGACTCTTTTGGTGCGTCTTCACCATTGGCGCATGGCGACTGGCTCGCCAGTTGTCCCTAATTCAGGCAGTTTTTGAATGCAGGTTGTCACAGTTTCAGGGTAACTGCAGATGTATTATCCTCCTGAGGTCTTCTTCAGGAGTGCCTGGTCTTGGGTCTCCAGCCATCACCTGTCTCTTGGCAGGGACCCTTGTCCCCCTTCCTTCTGACTGGGAATTTATGGCTGTCCAGCCCCGGGCCATACACTTGTGATATCTCCAACAAGAGCTGACAAACACCCAGTCCCCTGCTTTTTAGTGTCTCTCCAAAGACAATGACAGGTTTGTTTGTTTTTTTCCCAGTGACCACACAACTCTTCCGAAGCAAAGTGCATTTATTCTTAGGGCAAGTGCATCACCAAGAAAGCATATACAAAACAATAAAACGATTTAAACACTCAACAAACATACCGGGAATCACCCGTGTTCCACATGGAGGTTGTGGTAGGCCACAGTCTTTCCAACCCTTCCACAAGGGTTGGGGCTGCTCTAGGACCAAAGGACCTGTCCGTTTGGTGAATCAAAAGGAAGCCTTGAGTCTAAACTCAACCTTTTATACCAGAAGTCTTGCTCTGTCTCCCAGCCTCCTGAAAATGGGTGAAATCAGTCGCTCCCCCAGTGCCTTAGGAGGTCAAGCTTCAAAGACTGGGAATCTACATAGCCAGTCTTGAGATTTTGCATAAATCACCCTCGGGTGATTCCGTATTCCGCAGGAAACCAACACAACTAGCCAAGAACACACAAGTACACATCACCAGTATTGGTGCAAAGGGCGATGAGTATTCTACAGCTCTTCCTGTTTGGCCCATCTCAGAATAATGGCTTTTTGTGGTGGTCGTGATTTCAACATAACATGCAATATGGCCGCCCAAAGATGCATTGCGTGGCTGCAATATCTGTTACACGGGTCTACCGGCTTGTGGCAGAGCTTCAGGGTGGGTCTGCTCCTTAAAGTGACTGTGTAAAACTGACTCTTTTCTTCTCAGTGGATCTCAGTCAGAGCCAGAATAAACTGAGGCAGGGTGATTTTTCTATGCTTGTTAGCCCTGCAGAGCCATGAGAGGGTGAACTAGAATTTCTTCCTCCTGGTCCATGATCAACAGGATTATTAATTAAGTTACAGGCTCAAAGTCTGCTCTTCAGTCTTGGAGGACAGTGGGGCTTAAAAGGGGTCAGAGCAGGCAAAATGTGGCCTGCTGGTGATATGTATGAGAAGGAAGACTAGACTGTCAGATCCTAGGCTGTGTTTGCAAGGCTGGTGGTTCGAAAAACCCCCTCTTTACTGAGCAAATTTGATTCGGATTCATTGCAAGACATACGAACACCATCTATTAGTTTCTACTCTTTATCAGAGAGAAACAAAATAGGAGACAGCACAATTTTTTGTTTGTTTCATAAATACTAAAAGAGTGGGTGAGAAATACTGAAGGTCAGAGAGAATAGAGGAGACTGGGCAGCACGGCCAGCAAGTTACAGAAGGTGTTTGTATTGTTTCATAAAAGTTATCGCTGCTTTTTAAAATAATTGCTTCCCATTTGCCCCACCTTTCCTGCGCTAGCTCATTTCTCGTTGGTTCACATTGCAGCCCTCTGAAGTGCGAAGTCTGGATCTCCTTACTTTGGTGTGCCGATGGTGGGATCTACCCGGAGGGAGCAGCCGGGGATGTTCTCGCTGTTACGGTCCCTTTGCATCACTTCCCTCTTCAGGTCTGATTGCCTTTTTGTCTTCATTCGTAGCTCACACCAAGGATATGCCATTCACGTGCGAGACGTGTGGAAAGTCGTTCAAACGCAGCATGTCCCTGAAAGTCCATTCTCTTCAGCACTCAGGAGAAAAGCCTTTTAAATGTGAGGTAAGAGAAGAAATTCTGCAGACAACACCCCCCCCCCCCCCAAGCAAAAAAAATAATCCCTCCCCCCCCCCCACTCCCTGATCGTGATGAGTCACGTACTGTCTGCCTGGCGCTTCCAGTCTGAAATTAGCACACACTCATGCCTGGTCCCCAACAGAAGCCCTTCTGCATCTTAACCCTTTCGTGCCAATCTCTTTCCCATTTCTTGTAACCAGGCAGATTTTTCGGTCAGCCAAGCCTTGCCATATGCTCTACAAATGCTAATTTATCCTTCCACAAGGCCCGTAGGAAGGAGATAACACCTAACAAACTGGGTAGTCATCACCAGGGATCCTAGTTTTCCATAATAAAAGAATCCCCCCAAAATGCTTTGATAAAAAACCATAAAAATCTGCGTTTTTCCACGATTAAAATGAAACCTGACAAAGCGGGAGCCCCACTGCCTGGGACTGACAGCCCGAGCCCCTCCAGATTCTCTGTAAAAATGCAAATTCTGCCTTTTTTCATGGCAGACGGATTTCTAGGATCCCTGGTCATCACTAGCATGACCGTTCATCACTGCTGTCTTTTGGATGTAATTTGAATAGCCTGCAATCTCCTTCTAGTCCAGGTCAGCTGTGCTTCTGAAGCAGGTCCCTGTCCCCCGGGGTCTCTGCGGATGGCTGCTCTGCTCTTGTTATCAGCAGCCTTAGCGTGCAGCGGATTAGTTACGTTAGTACTGTGCTCATTTTACAGGTAGGGAAACTGAGGTCTTAGAGGTTCTGACTTGCCCACACGCTCAGGAGTAAATATCAAGGCTGGGGAAGGAATCCTAGCTCTCGGTATCTTATCTGCAACCCCGTTACTTATGTCTGTTACCAGGTTTCACTCATTGTCCTGAAGAGCAAGTTAAGGGCTTAAGCCAGCCTGTAACTATTGGAGGTCAGGAAGAAATTGTCCTAAGGGGCAGGTTATCCCATAAACTACCTAAGCTACCCTCTGAAGCAGCTGGTGCTGGTCACTGTTGGAGACAGGATACCGGACGCGATGGACCATGAGTCTGGTCCAGTCTGGCAATTCCTGTGTTTGGTGGAGGAAAGAAGTGGGATGGTTTGGGGACTGGCATTGAGATACATAGCGTTACGCCTCCCAGGTCACCAGTTCACAGCCCCTGGCTGTTTCATGGTCGTGGTTCAGTTTGGGTGGGGATGTCTCGGCCCAGTTTTTGTTGGACCGGTGTCCATGCCACAAAATCAGCACCACAACCGGCACCAGTTGTTACCCACATTGCCTGCACGAGCTGAGGGGCCCAAGGATTGAATGGGCATGCGATTGAGTGACCATCTCGCACACAGAGTTGTCCTCCTGTCTCTGTGTTGAAGCATGTTGAGAGGGCAGCCTGTGGGTAGCTCGCACCGTCTCTGCCTCTGCGGTTGCTACTTGGTGGATGCAAAGAGATCCTCGCGCTGGAGGCCTCTTCGTTCTGGAGCTCTTCACTGCTTCTCCAGAATAGTTGTGGTTTTTTTTAAATGCTAATAAACTTCACGTTGTTTGAATTAAGAACTTGCAGTTCCTCGTGCAGCCTTTCTCCTTGCTCTAGCCCAGAATGGCTGTGCTAATAGTTGCTTATGTCTCCCTTTTACGGCTCTGATCTCAAATACGGTCCCATCCAGGGGAGCAATCCACAGAGGTTAGTGTAACTGCCCTCTCTTTGTTTGAGGCGTTTCGGTGTAACCCACGTTGATACCAGTATCTTTGTCCCCCTTTAGTGGCTGGATGACTCATAGACAGTTATGGGGTCCTCCCTTCAAGTTAATGAACCTGGTCCAATATCTCAGGCAGGAGAGGTTAGTGCTTCTAGGTACAGAGCTCCTAGGTTCAATCCTTGCCAATGACCCGCCCAAGGGTTACTCAAATGGCCCTGACATCAGTAAAATAATGTTTCTCTGTGTGGTTCAAGCCAATAAACAGACAGAATCTCTGCCCTGAGGAGCTTACAAACCGCTGTCCAGCCAGCACAGACACAGCTATTTGGGTACCCGTGGGAATTGAAAGCAGAGTAATAATCGTGCAGAGGCAGCTTTGGAAAGGAGGATTGGGAGGCACCTTTGTATCCAACGCCACCTCTTAAACCTACCTCCCCCTTTCCTGCCCCCTGGTAAACTGGCTTGCCAGGGTATTTTCCCCTAAGATCATTCAATATGCTGACTTAGAGGGGTGCACATCAATAGCCTCTACGGGCATGTCTGCACTGGCGCCGGAAGGTGTAATGTCCACCTGGAGGCGACATCCCCGGGGGAGCTAGCTCCGATGAGCGAGGCATTACAAATCGAGGTATATCCTTGGTAGCACGAACGGCGGGAGGGCCACCTGGGTACATACCGAGGCTCTCAGATGGGATCGTACTTGGGGGCAGCCAGCCCCTCACGCCGCCACAGCGACGCGCCTCTTTTTAGCCTGCCAGCTCGACTGGAGCAAATGCGGGCGTGTCTCCCTGAGCTGGGAATTACCCCTCCGGCTCCAGGGCAGACGGACCCTAAGAGATGGTATGTTGTGAAACTTGGTCCGCGGAGCAGTCTTGTTGGTTGTAGCTCACTGGGCAGAGGTCGGCGTATTCTGGAGCAAAAGGCCACTGCTTTGATCATCCCTGCTTCTGCAAAGGGCAGCTTTGCTGATGCCCTGGTGGCTGCTTTGGCTCTGGATTGGTGTTTGCTAGGCTGTGTTCAGACTTCACGTAAAAGGCACATGATCCAGTGGTTACCTAAAGAGCTGGGAGTCAAGAGAGCTGGGTTCTCTCCCTGGCTCTGCCACCCATGTGCTTTGGCTGAGTCCTTTAAACTGGCTGGTCTAGATCCTCAGCTGGTGTAAATGAACACTGCGATTGATACCAGCGGAAGACTTGGCCTTCTGTGCTTTCGTGACCCCCGTTGTAAGAGGAGGAGAATCGTATTTAGCCACCTTTGTAAAGCTCTTTGCTAGACACCTGTTTTCTTCTCACCCCCCTCTTGCAAAATGACCCTGATGCAAGATGCCCATAGCCAGCCCTAGAGAGGGTGTGGGTTGAAGGCGGTGCTTAATTTGGCTTGGCAGTTCATAGCCCTGGCAGCTCTGGGCTTGCCATATCGGTTATGACAGTAAAGAAATTGCTTGAACCCCAGCGCCTAATTGCTTGAGTTCTGGCCCCTCTTCTGTTACGAATTAAGCACTGGTTTATGGTCCAGCACCTCCTAAACTATCAGAGCTGGAGCGCTTTTCTTCTCTAGTAATTCATGAATCCCCACATCTGCTACCAGCCTCTTGTCTGCAGCCTTGGTAGATGGTGAGAAATGTTACCATGCAAGTTTGTAAGGTGTATTGTTTTTTAAATAACTTTTCTCTCTCTCTGAGGCTTGCCCAGTTAGACTCTTGTGCACTGGCCACCTGGCTTTAGCGGCGGAGGGATGCTAAAAGTAGCACTACATCAAAGAAATTCCACATGCCCCGTTTTGTCTGGGAAGTCAGGCTTTCTGTCTGTAAGCCCTTACCTGCAGCTGTGTTCTCCAAGTGCGGAGGGGCGCTGCAGGTGCCGTTTTTGTTCGTGCACGCTTTTGAAAGGTGGGTAAGTATTAAATGAAGCTTTCGTTCAGTATCTAAGTAAGTGAAAGGCACCACTCCAAAATCTCCAGGTTCTTTCTACGTCTGTTAAAGGTTCAAAAAGCTGGAAGCAAGCAAGGCAGGTGTCTCCAATTGAAAAAGGGACAAGGGAGGGAGAATCTCTTAATCTGGCAGTTGATCCCAGCCTCACATTTACACCCAGCCTTTGGCTTCCCTTCCCTTCCCCCAACATCCTGGAGGAGGACATGGGCTTTGCCGCATGCCCTGAAGATCAACAGATTAGGGTTATTTTGGCCCCAAGGTGGGTAGTGATTTATGCTATGTTCCAGTACACTGCTGGTTTGGAGAGACTGGTGTGTACCCGGAGGGGAACATAAGAACGGCCTTACAGAGTCAGATCAATGGTCCATCTAGCCTAGTATCCTGTCTGCCGACAGTGGCCAATGCCAGCTGCTTCAGAGGGAATGAACAGAACAGAGCAATTATTGAGTGATCCAGCCCCTGTCATCCAGTCCCAGCTTCTGGCAGGTAGAAGTTTAGGAATCCAGAGCAGGATGGATGGTCCAGTGGTTGGGGCACTAGTCTAGGACTTGGGGAGATCTGTCCACTTCATTTTGAACGGTTTCTTGCAACATGGGTTGACTCTTTTTATTCTTAACAATCTGTTCCACCTCGTATTTAGCTGTGACACTCTGAGTACGGTTCCCAGACCCGAAGAAGAGCTCTGTGGCTGTCTCTCTCACCAACAGAAGTTGATCCAATAAAAGATATCACCTTCCCCATCTTGTCTCTCCCACTTCAAGGTAGACCCAGTGCAGGCCATGCCATTGACAGCATGGAGGTCTCTGTGGGATGAGACCCAATATCTGTGCTTCTGTCTGCACCGCTCAGACACTAACAGTTCTATCACACTTGTCATACGAGGAGGGGTTTAGATCTGTTGTCCTTGGGCGGTGGTAGTGTGTCCCTTTCCCATTGCTGGCATACATCCGTGTGCTGGCTCTCGCCGTTCAGCCTAGCTGTGCAATAGCTTGGTATGTTTTCTGTATTCTGGGTTCAGATCCTCAGCTGGTGTAAATCAGCGTAAGTCTATAGAAGTCAGTGGAGCTAGGCCCATAGTGTGTAAAGTGTTCCTGGATCTCCTGGGATGCAGTAAATGGTATTATCATTGGAGGGGGGGTCAATATTTCTCCATCAGAAAATGCTGTTTTGTCGAAATGGAAATGTTTCATGTATTGTGGCAAAATTGTCAGTACAAAAGTGTCCAAACAATTTTTGTAGACTTTCTTGTTTCAGTAACTTTATATTCTTCTTTGAGGGCTTGCTCACGTCCATTCCATCTTAGGTGTATGCGTGCTGCATGCACCGTTGTGGGAGAGTTTTTATTTTAGATTTTTTGTGGGAGAATATTTGGTCATTTTGCTGTGAGAATAATATACATACAGTAGAACCTCACAGATATGAACACCTCGGGAACGGAGGTGGTTCGTAACTCTGAACAAAACATCATGGTACAGCACCCTGCACTCAGTGGTTTCCAGCTGAGGCTGGGAGAGAACTCTGCAAAGGTGACGCCTGGCAGCACTGCCTAGTTTGCAAGCAGCTCCCTGCCCTGTTCCTGTTTCTTGCCTTTGGGGGGCAAGAACTGGGGGGGCCTGCCCCACATCCTTGGCGCTACCAGCCCCAGCCATCAGCCGCCTCTCCCCAGAACTCACCCTGCTCTGTGCACTGCTCACCACGCTCCAGAGGCAGCATGTGGGAGGGGGTTGGTGCCATCCCGCTGCCAGTGCCCCTCCCTCCCCTGCCCTCCCAGAGGTGCTGGCAGGATCCAGGAGTTCAGCCACGGGCAAAGCTTGGGCCACATCGGTGCACAGGCTGTGTGGCCCTTTAAAACTTCTCCAGAGCGCAGCTGACTCCCACTCCAGCTCCAGGTCAGGCTTTGGCTGCAACCTTCAGTTCCTTGCAGCTGGCAGCAGCATCAACAGGGAGCTTTCTTTCCCAGGCTCTGGAGCGGGGATGGGGATGTGTGCCTGTGAAAACAGCTTCCCCCTCCCAGTGGAGTGCGGTGGGAGGGGGTGAAACAGCACCCTTGGCTTACAGGAACAGTGCAGAACCGGAACTGTTTCTGCTCTGCATGCCAACTTTGCAATACAAGCATCCTATTTGCTCTCTTTTTTTCCCCCCTCTGCTGCTGCCTGATTGCTTACTTCCGGTTTCACAGGGTGTTCGGTTGACCGGTCAGTTCGTAACTCTGGTGTTCGTATCTTTCAGGTTCTACTGTATATAGTAAATGAAACAATGAATTCACCCTACTGTGGCTCTTCTGGCTAATGTTGATTGCTAATTTGGCTCCTGAACCACTGAGGTCTGAGTATCACGGCTGTAGGGCACTGAAGATAAAATCAGTTTCTCCTAAATTAAACACGTTTTTAGCTTGGCCCAGGAGGGATTCTTTCTGGGAAGCCGGAGCCCTTAAGGATTTAGTGTAACGTGTGTGACTGAAATGTGACTTATTAATCCTGAAGTCGTTAGGAGAGGTTTTAATAAAAACTGAGCTAGGGCTTAATAAAAGTTCAGTAAAGGCATCAGGTGTGTCCTCTTATAATGAGCCTAGTTATTTGGAATATCTTACGATGACATTCTGTTCTTATCTAGGAGTCACCGCTCTGCGGCTGACTCCTTGTGGACCTCAGGCGAGTCGCGTAAGCTCTCAGAGCCTCAGTTCCCCTCCCTCCCTCCCCCCCGTAAAACAGAGATCGCTACCCATGACTGAGCTTGAACGAGCGAGAGAATGCTGCACCTGAAAACCTCTCTCCACCCCTGCTCGGGGCTATAGCCGTCGTGCACCTGCCCTTTGTCTCTCACAGCCTCCTCTCCGTTTCAGAATTGCAACGAGCGGTTCCAGTACAAGTACCAGCTGCGCTCTCACATGAGCATCCACATCGGCCATAAGCAGTTCATGTGCCAGTGGTGCGGGAAGGATTTCAACATGAAACAGTATTTTGACGAGCACATGAAAACGCACACGGGTGAGAACTCCTCTGGCAGCCAACCTCCCTGCTCCCAGCTACAGAGTATGGGGGGCACCTTGCTTTAGTGCCTGCCTCCTCCAAGAACTCTAGGCATGGAATATCTCTGCTGCTGCGTACCTCACGTTCTGGTGTGTCGGGGCAGGGTCCATTCCTCCACGGGCTCTTAATTGGCGCCCGGACGATAACATGATGGGCTCATTAGCGATTATCCGATGGATCCCCGTATGGCCCTGTCAAAGGGCTGGGTGATCATGAGCAGGCCCAGTGCCAACCTGGCTCTAGGTGGGAACTGGAGCTCAGGATTAGGTGGGGTGGGGAATTCACCTCCTAGTTGAGGAGAGAGGTCCCCAGTCTGGGCTGTGCGGGCCAGCGGGGAATGACACTGATGAGGTTGGGAGGCTCTCCAGCTCTCCTGAGCCGAGTGAGGGAGGAGATGGTTGGGGAGGGCCAAGCCTCCACGTAGGGGGTGATGGTGGAAGTGGGATAGATCCTTAAACCACTCATCCCTTCCCTCCACCAGGTGAGAAGCCCTACATCTGCGAGATCTGCGGCAAGAGCTTCACCAGCCGCCCCAACATGAAGCGCCACCGCCGGACCCACACGGGAGAAAAACCCTACCCCTGCGATGTGTGCGGCCAGCGCTTCCGCTTCTCCAACATGCTCAAGGCCCACAAGGAGAAGTGCTTCCGGGTCAGCAACCCCCTGGCGTCGGACACCGTCAACCCCGCCAACAACGGCAGCGGCCTCTCCGCTCCCCAGGGTGCCCCCTCGCCTCACGCGGCGCCGCATCCCCACGCCCTCCCTCTGCCGCTGCTCCATCCCCTGCCCCCTCCGCCGCACCTACCGCCCCCGCCTCCCCTGTTCCCAGCCGGGCGGGTCAATTCGAACAACTAGGCCAGCGTGCGCACAGACTGCTCTGCCACGCAGGACGTGTCCAGCGGGCTGCTTGTTCCCATGACGGGGGGGAGAAGGAGGGTTCCCTGCCCCCTTTGGTTTTATGATTAGCCCGTAAGCCTTCCACCGAAGGGACAGGTGCTATGGGCCGCAGCAAGCTCCCAGGCAGCTCGGTGTGCATATAAGCTAGGGGAAACGTGCCGGCTTTCAATCAGGGTGTAGACAAACAGCGCTCTCCGTGGCTTTAGCGCTTCCCAAGTGCCAGTCAGTCTCCTCCTCGCCTCACGAGGCATTGTTGCTGAGCTGGTTTACATCAGCAGCCTCGTGCACTATTATATCACGGTAGCCCGTGCTACAATTTCTTCCCGCTTTCATGTGTTCCTCCACGTTCTGTGCCATTATGTTAGACTAACAAAGCCATGAACTCGCCATCACTCACGCTCAGCCCCATCAAGCCATTTCCACTAGTTCCTCACGGCCACAGTAGGGTTTTTTAGGTGTTTTTTTTGTCTCGTCAGGCAGGCTGTCAGTCGGGGACTTGTCCACGACGCACCCTGTGCACAATGTTTCATCCCAGTTGCACTCCTCTTTAGTGTGAGACCGAAACAACCTGAAAAGACTACAGATCCCAGCATGCAGTGCTGTTCTGAATAGCTCTCTGCGGGGAGAAGGAAGGAGCATGCTGGGAGTTGTAGTCTTTGCAGTCTACACCTCTGTGATAAAGATAAGTGTTCCACATTGCACACTCGGGGTATGTCTGTACTGTTATCGTAGATGTGACTGCAGCACCCATAGGCAATCCCGAGCTAGCTTTGGTCTAGCTAGCTTGAAGGACAATCACACTGAAATTGCAGCCACATGGTCTGGACAAGCCCATCCAGGGTTCTGGCTATGTACTCAAGCAGCTAGTCCGCACTGCCATAGCATCCTTGCAGTTGTTGTTTGAGCTAGCTAGATCAAAGCTAGCCTTCAGTATGTCTGCACGTGCTGCAGTCACACCTCTGATGGCAGTGTAGACAAACCCTTTGGTAGCCCTGCGGTAGCCCCCATAATGGGTGTTTCACCCCAAATCATCCTTCTGGACAACGGCGTGAGAAGTGGAATCCCTTTGAGATTGGCTGTGGGGCTATTTCACACAGTGAGTCAGCAGCCGGGATAGTCACAACGAAAGGAAGAGATGCTACGTTTGTGCATTAGGGGGGTTTTCTTAGTGACACCTGCTAAAAAACAAAGGAGAGGCTGGTAACATTCCATACCAGCTACACAGATTAGAGGTAGTGGCTGATGCATGTAATCTAGCATTTTTTGTGCTTGAGCCAATCCCTTATACTGAAAGGCTGGCACTGAAGGAGAGATCTTTCTATGAGTTCACCATTTCGTTACAGAAACCCCCTGGTCGTGGCTGAAAATCCAAGTAAGGGAGGATGAGACGTTACCACTATCTGGCATCTCCACATGGCATGAGTTTGCTGGCTGTGTGCTTGTGGGCAGAGGCCAACACCGCAAAACCCTCCAACTCAGCCTGCTCTCGTTAGCAGCCCTTGTTATGTCTTCCCTCCCAAAGGAAATTCCACACACACACCCCTGCCTGCAATTTGTTAGATTAAAACCCAGACAGCTGTCTTTAGTGAGAGGATCCACTATGTGCCAGCCAAGCACCGAACCGTTAGAGGACAGAAAACCACCCAGGTTTGGATTTTTTTTTTTGTCTAAAGGAGTTAAAACTCTAATTTCCCATGCAATGCTAATCCCAGCCTCCAACGCTAGAAATGAGGTCCCTGTATTTCTAGGAGGCAGACTGGAGCTGTGTGTAGGTCTTAACCGTGGAGATGCCAGGTTCCACGGTGAGCGCTCTGTTGGTCTTTAGACTAAAAGACAGGTTGGAAAGTTGCTCCACTCCAGCCTAAACGGAGCAGCAGGATCTAGTCCTAGGCTGAACTTCCTTGTAAGTAACTTCATAGTAGTGCCTTACAATTACTGCAAGCCTGAAGTCTGCAAACCAGATCCGATCACCTGCCTGTAGTACCAAGGAAGGCCAGTGGTTCAGCTCTTTCAGTCTCCGTTTCCTCCTTCCATGTCTCGTCCGATAGGCATCCTGCCCCACTGCTTTACTCTACTCTCCTTGAGGAGTCTAGTTTTGTCTTCGGATCACAGCGCAGTGAGCCTTTGCACAGAGGGAATGCATTGGAGGGCTTTAGCATGGAGTTGGCTACTAGAATTCAGTGTCTGGAGAGCTAGAAGCTGCCTTATTTGTGAAGGGGCCTGAGCAAAAAGGACAAGCACCTAATAAAATGTTGGAAGTCCATGTGACCTTCAAGTCTGGTGGAAGGTTGGTGTCAGTAAATTTAACTCCCTTGCCTGGCTCCATGATACTTCTTGACTGATGTGAGATTGTTCCACGTTACTTAGCTAGGGAAGCCTTTTTGCATTGGCCTCTAGGGGGATAGCTCGGATCAGTGAAGTGAAGCAGAACGGTACTGATCCCAGTCTCTGCTGGCCCTGTCTGAAGCTGCATTGTGCATGTGGGCTTTTCTTTCTCTTACAATTCTCTCATCCAGAGACAATTCTGAAGATGATCTAATCTTGCATTTCACTTATTAAGGGACGTTTTGCGCTAGTGGAGGACAGCGTATAACCCTGATGTCATGTGGCTGGCACATGCCGTGGACAAGGAATGGCAAATCATTTAGGCCCTGTCTATAGTGGCTCTTTTGTTACCTCCAATGACATGAAATGGGGCTTGCACTTGTGTGACTTACCCCGGGAAGAGCCCTGGTTTGCAGCGCTGCAGTGTCTGTGCTTGAGACGGTTGCCACGGCGTAACCACACTGATGTAATTCCCCAGGTCTAGTGGCTTCCCTTAGTCTAGACAAGCCCCCAGAGCTAGATCCTGCAAGACTCTTAAGCACCTCCTAGGAAGCACCTTCAGCTCCCATTGGTGTAGAGGGGTTTTTGCACCACTCTAAGAGCTACTCAGCAGCTAGCAGAGCAGCAGAAAGCAGTGCTGATGGGGGCGCTGGATATGGGTCACTTTACAGCCCCTTATGCATCTCCTTCTGGTCCCAGTGCATGGCGGAGTGGGATCTAGGAGAAAAGGCTATACCAACGACTATACGGGGCCAGATTCGTAGCTGTCAAGTTGGCAATGCGGGCACTGCCGTTGAGATCTGAAAGAGGGAGGCAGGAGGGAGAAGACACCTGTCGTCAGCTGAAGAAGCCCTGACGACGTGCGATTTGCTCTGTTGGGTTTATAGTTTAAGCAGGGACACGCCGGGGGATTCTGAGCCACGTCTGGCTAAGGCAGAAGCTGCAGTGGTGTATCGGGATAGCCCCTACTCATCAAAGCATTTAAGCACATGCTGAAGGCCATCTTTATTCAACTGGCACATGTTTACGTCTCATGGCGGTCAACTGGATTTAACCATGGGCTTAAAGTTAAGCCGGTGCTTAAATGCATTGCTGACTAGGGCTCGGCTGCTGAACTGTGACTTTAAATGACTGATCCTCTTCACGCCTGCTTGACACGCCAAGTGCACCTTCAGCGTTGCTCCTGGCACCTGGAGGCTCCTTGTTAGAGAACCATCTTGGCAGGAACAGTGCTTCTCACGTCCATTCACCGCTTCTCTCACCTGCATCAGCTGCAGCCTCTGTTCGGCAATCAATTAACTGTATTGCAGAGTCTGTGCTCACAGACAGTCTGGCTGGGTCAGTCGGTTCCTTCTGCTTCATGTAAAGGGAGGCGGCTGCTGAATGAGTTGACGGCATGGCTGTGAGTGCCTCACCAGCTTCTCGGGTCAGTGGCAGTTATCCCACGGGGCAGTGTGTCCCACTCAGCTACTTCCAGAGGCCCAACGCCCTGGGTTTGAGTCAGGACTGTCCAGCCTCTTTTAAATATCACTCCTGGAGGCTCAAGGAGCTTGGCAATGAGCTAGGGACCCTCAAGCATTTAGGGCATAGGTGTGAATCCAACCTAGGTTGGTCATGCCTGGAAGGTCTTATCCTCTGAGGCTGGCTGGCTGAAGGCCTATGCCAAAGGGGTTCTCATCCCACTGGATCGGAGTCTATGTCATTAAAAGCCACCTCCATCGTTGTCCCTCTTGCCTAGCCCTTGTGGTCATGGAGCAAGGGCCTTGAGCACCGCTTTTCCCTCCCACTCCTACGCTTCCACGTCAGGGTTGAGGCAGGCTAGCAGGCCACTGTGAGGGAAGATAACACTGCCCGTAATGGAGCTGTTCCGTGGCCAGAAGATGTCAGCCTCCATGGCTGAGAAACGGCTCCCTTTCCCCAGCACTAAACCTACTCGCACAAATGCGTGCTGTCCAGAAGGGAAAGTCGCTGATGGCCTAGATTTCGGTTGTAGTCGCTCACTTCTCCCCAGTTTCTCCGTGTGCCCATGCCGTCTGTGTATGCCAGGCATGCATTGCGTGCCCGACCAGCTGTGCGTGACCCGAGGGGCGGTTGCATCCCGCCGCCCCGGAGGACACCATTCTGTAGAACAAAATGGCATCCTCCATCCAGAGGGACCTTGCATGCACCATACGGGCAAGGTGATGGTGTAGGGAGGGAGCTGTTTTGGATTGCGTAAGGCATGCAGGTGAGTTGTTGCATGTCTTAGTATAGCTGTCACAGCCCGCCGCTGGGGGAATTGGGAGTGATCCCTCGGTGGCCGGTGCAGTCACACTAGCGTTAAACAGGTGTAAGCGGGAAGAGAATCCAGCCACTGCTCCTGCAGCGATACGGCTGCCGCAGCTGCCTGGGTTAGACACAGGTGCATGGAGAACCATCCACACCTGTTTGCCGGTGTGGATTCATTTTAAAACATTGCCCAGAGAGCAGCCGTGCGACATCAAAGCATGGTGCACACACAGACACTTTGCGAGCCAGAGGTCTGGTGCTCTAAAGCCAGGATGGAGAGACACCTCTAGGAATCCTGTGCAATCTCGGAACCCTTTTGTCTACACCCTGATTGAGTCGAAATGTGTCGATCTGGGTATTTTTGTGACCGTACCAAGAGCTGAAGCGAAGGGTTCCAGAAGTGTATTGGCCCTGTGTTTGTCCCTGGTAGAACTCCTGCAACGCTTAATGAGTTAGACCAGGGGAGAAATTGGGCCCGTTGTTTTCAAGCTTTTTATTATTTTAATTCTTGCACCTTAATGAACATTCAGCAAACAGCTCTGCACACGCCCACACACCTGGTTTTCTTTGTGTTGAACCTGCCGGGAGGGGGCGTCGGCAGGGATTGTCTTGGTTTTAAATTTCCCAGGAACCTGGTTGCACAGACCAGTTTGCCTCAGAGTGGTCATAAAGCAGGGCTGGCCCCCTGGCCGACAGCCATAACAAGAACGCAGCCAGAGGGTAACGGACTGAGATGGCTGTGACAGTGCAATAGCAAACTGGCGTCAGCCGTTGGACAACTTGGATTCTAACTCTTTGCAGACAGACAGACACCTTTGGTCCACATGGACGGAAGCAGCTTTCCAGCACAGCCCTGCCTCGTGACCCATCATTCATGAAGAGAAGGGGTGGGCAGGACCTAACGAAAGGACGGCCTCGGTAGCATGGAACTTGAAGGAAACAAACAAAAAACAAACCCACAAGCACTTCACTTGCCTCAAACTAGTTTCTAATGCCTGACGTTTGGCTGTGTATTATTTTATGGCATTCAGTATCTGTTGCCCAAGTAAAGAGTGTATCGGTGGCTCTACTAGTGTGAACAAAATAAATGAAGCACTTTATTCTGTGTAGATACGGGGAAGGGGGTCGGAGGAGTTCAGATGCTTTACAAAAGCATCTGAAGTAACGTTCTAGGAAATGTATTATTCCTACTTTTTTTTTTTTTTTTTTTAATGACCACGTGTAATCAATATATGTTTATCTTTAACTCCAAGTACGGCAGTGTTCTCTTTGGGGTGGTCTGATGCATGGGGAGGGTGGGAAAGCGAAGGTTCTCCTGTCTCATGTCGGAGGAGACCCTGGTGGCCATTGGAGAAGTGCCACGTGGGCAAGATATTGGGAACCTCCAAGGGCTGTCCCAAATTGCCTTAAATGGGGCAGATCACAACTGCCCTTCGCGCTGGAGGGAGACGGAGAAGGCCCCAGTGTGCGTTTCCAGCCAGGTGGTCTTTTGTTCAGATCGAGATGCACCATTGCATTCTGGTGCCTGCCGGCTGCGACTGCCCATGAGGAAGGTGCGCCGCATTGTGCCTCTCCAGAGGTGGATTTTTTGGTCACCCTTTGAGGCCTGATTCTGTCCTCCCACCAGGGCAAATGGGGAGTAAATCCATTGACGTCGGGGGCGTCGCACTGGTGTGAGATCAGAATCGTGCCTTTGGTCTGCGGCCTGATAGCACAATGATATTCTGGCTATTACCAAAGAGGTTGCAAGAGGAAGGCCTGAACCAGTAAATGATCTGCCTTTTATAAAAGGAAACATTAGCTGTCATTAAAGCCCGTCGCTTTCTATCTCTTGCCCCTTTTCCAGGAAACCCTTCAGTGGAGAGGGACTCTGGAGGACTGGCCCATTTGGTGCTTTGTGGCCCAGTCCTGCTACACTCACATCAGAACTTCAGGGTTGGGTCCTGTAAGAACATGTCATGTTAGCTGGTGGCTTGAGAGAGGAGAATGCAGATGCGTAAATATTTCTCTGGGGCATAGTTGGAAGTGGACGGTGCGGGGGTGGGTGGGTGGAGTTCTCCTAATGGGGCTGGCAAAGTGCCCCACTGCTGAGTGGCTTGAATTTTTGTCTCCGTGTGCAACTGTAACTGGATCGGGTTGGAGCTGGAAAGCATGACCAGGCCGGTTATTTCGTCTGCCCGTCCGACCAGCCGTGGGCCAGAAGGTCCCGATTTGAATAGCTGCATTGATCTTACCCAGCCTGTTGTCAGCTCCAGGAACCTAGCACCCACAGTTGGCCACTGGGGAGAATGCACATGTTGTGAATATTTGTGGGGCCGCATCCTCAGCTGCTGATGTGAAGCAGCATAACTCCCTTAACTTCCGTGGAGCTACGCTGGCTCTGCAGCTGAGGATCTGCTCCTCTGCTCTGTAAGACAATTTCTCTTCCTTTTTTCTGGCTGGACTGCTTCCTTAGCTAAAAAGCCACACTCGCCTCTATGGCTGCTGGCCCTGGCGCTGTACTTTGAATTTAAATAGGGAGGGAGTCTGCTCAGTACTCAGCAGCAGTTCCCCCTGCAGGACAGAATTACACAGTGAGCGCTGAGGGTGCTGCCGCTGTCTCACTCCGTGATTCTCGGGCTGTGATCCAGGGACCATCGCTGAGCTAAAGAATCATGGGGTGAAATATTTTGAGAACCAAGTGGTGTGGACTCTATTGGCTAGGGGTGTCACCTCAAACACCTTGTCTTTATTAAATGGTCTTTTGCATCCCAATGTCAGAGAGCTGCTGGTGGAAATTAACCCTCTTCTAAGGAAAAATATATTGCATAGAGATTTAATAGAGTCAGATCCTCAGTTATCTTTTGTTTTTTTCTCCCCTCCCCCTATTATCGCTTACGTCCCCTGGTTATATTGAAGCACCCAAGGGCTTGTGCTAATGGATACTTCACTAAGTGTTTGGATCCACCAAGGTGTTGGGACCGAAGATGGGATGAAAGACTTTTTTCTGAATGCTGACATGTGCACCTGGGCTGGGGCTGGTGGGAGGAAGCCAAGAATTGAGGCGGCACTGGAATGCAGTGGAGACAGAGTCCAAGAATGTCTGTCATTGAAAAGTGTATCTGTGTCTGGTAGGTAGAGCTATTTTCTAGATACAACCTTGCCTTCTGGCGTGAGCAGTGCGAGTGTGAGCAGGAGGGCAGGCACCATGGCTTGTGTAGCTGTTGTTGCTTCTGTGTGTGTTTTATGGTTTCTGTGTAGAACATGTGCACCGCCTGGGAAAGCCTCAACAAACCACCACAACCAAAAGCATGGGATACATGCATGGGCTGGGGGTTGGTTGGAATCCAGCTTCCTCAGCTGCATTAGCAGAGCAGCCCTGGCAAGGAACTTGGGATTCTGGGTCCTACATATACTTCTAGCCTCTCCCTTGAATGCACTTGCACAGTGGGCTCAGATTAGAGGGTTTCTTGGAGGAAGTATGTGAAGATCTTCTGGTCTTGGCTCAAGATAATCTCTATGAGATGAAGTGGCCTGGGAGAATGGGAGGAATTTTTGGTAACACTTAGAAATTGCGCCTTTTGCACAGCAGGCAGAGTAATCATTGAGAAGGCCAGTGATTCTAGAATTTGCTAGTGCTTCAACGATTTGTCCCTGTGAATTTATGTTCTTCAGCTGTCTCTATGGTCTTTATGGAAAAGCCCCTTAGAATCATAGAAGATTAGGGTTGGAAGAGACCTCAGGAGGTCATCTAGTCCAGCCCCTGCTCAAAGCAGGACCAACTCCTAAATCATCCCATACAGGGCTTTGTCAAACCAGGCCTTAAATTTAATGGATAGAATTGAATGGAGATTGGAGAATTCTACCTATGCTATAGGACTGTTTAAAAATAATCTTCAGGAAGGATCTCATTGTCCATTGAAATCTATACGTTTTCAAGGGTGGTTTCTATAGACCCTACTGGTTTCTGCCCTACTACGTTCTATAGGACTTTTCCATAAGTGGCCCCTTAGTGAGAATGACCTGCTAGAGGACGTTCCTGAAGGCTTTTGCATGGTAGTTAGGACTGTTCTGCTCTTCGGAGAGCTAGAGTGCCTGAAAGATCCATAACACAGAACACGCCTAATCCTCCGGTTTTCAACAAAGACTGCCTCTTCCAGCTGGTGGGGTATATTTAGGAAGAAAAAGTCAGCTTCGCAGCCATTGCTGTGTCCCACTTGGTCATATTTGAGGCGGGGGAAAGTTGTTCAATTGCACCTAAATAAAACGGCTTCCTTGATCCTGGGTCTAGTGCCATTGAGCCTCTCTCCTGGGCTGCATTGCAGATTTCCGAGTGTTGCCTCGGTGGGGTGGAGAAGGTGCTTCGGGCTGTGGGAAAGAATCGCTGTGAGTCAAGCCCCCCAAGAGATTAGCGTGTGAGCCGCTCACTGGGCCTCGGATCTCTCCCAGGCATGCGGACTGTGGAGGCTCTCATGAGCTAAGGGGCTCGTCCAATGCCTGTTGAAGTCAATGGGAGTTGTTCCATTCATGTCGGTGGCTGATGGATAAAGCTGGAAAGGCCCCCTCCTTCAGACACTGCTGAGCACAGTCGTATCATCCCATTCTGCCCCGCTCAGCCTGCTCCACACCTCGTCTCATTGATTCCGTCAGGAAGACTTGCAGAATAAGGTATCGGCATGAGCACGGGTAGGAAAACGGGACCACTGACTTTGATGTCGTGTTCACGTTAGTAAGCAGTATGCGCAGCAGTTTTCAGGAGGCACATGTGCAGTTCCCAGCTGGGCATAGCGAGTTCCGGTATGCGACCTTTACATTAGGTGCTTCCGTGCTGTGCAGTCTGTTCTGGAAGCATTCACTTGTCCTGGGCACAACAGCAGTTCCGAATGGGTAACAAGAAGATTTTCCTCCTTCGGGAATGATCCAGTGCATGTGATAAAGGTTATCGCCACAAACGAATGGGGTAAGTGCAGAAAATACTGGATCCGATTCTGATCTCTTACCAGCATGTAAATCTGGAGTCACTACACTTCAAAAAATGGAGTTATTCACTGGAGCCAAGAATCAGGTCCACTAACTCTGGCACAGTGATGGGGGAACAATGTTCGAATGATCTCTAATCCATTTATTGTATTGGTTGGCTTGTGAGTGCTTCATGTGACTCTCCCCCACATGTTACTTATGTCAACCCTCTCCTATCAGTAGAGTTGCTACTGAGGGGTATGTGTTAATTGTGACACCTACTAATCACCTCTGATCATGTTTGCATATACACAGCATCAGGGTGATGGTTCAAATGTATGGATAGCCCCAACATAAGGAACTGCATACATATTTATACCTTGTTCCCAGATGACTGGTTTTGAGAGCACAGCAATAAAAACAAATGGTTGTGTCCAAATCCCCAACAGCTGGAGGTGCCATTGTGCTATCACAGGAAATGTATGCATTGATTTATTTATTTGATGCTATGCACAGGATTTTTTCTTTCCTACGAGGAAGATATTGTATATGCGATCTTTCTTTTCCACTTCGTTTTGGAAGTCTTGAGTGTCCTTCATGGAAAAGTCCTGAAGAATTTAATAGAAATGAATCTTTCTGTAGGTTTTATGGTTGGTTTTTTTAATTTGTTTTTAAAATGTTTGTTTTCTGATTTGGTTTTCCTTTAAATAGATTGTCATGTAACGTTTTTAAATGTCCTTAGAAGGAAATAAGAGAGCAGATGCTGATATACTTACACATACTGAGTAGTATCTTACTCCATAAGTAGCCCCATTGATTTAAAAGAGATTATATAATATATATAGTAAGATACAGTATCTTGCTACATATAGAATGTTTCCAACTCTTGTGTTTTTTATCATGAACCTCGTGATATTTGGTGGGGTTTTTTGGGGGTTTTTTATGTTCCAGCCCCCAGACTTTTTCTTTCTTTCTTTCTTTCTTTCTTTCTTCTAGCCCTCACTATTGCAGAGAAAAACTTAGAAACACAGCCCCTAAAGGTTCAAATACCAGAAGGCAAAAAAACAACCAAACAAAAATGTATTTAAAAAAAAACAAACAAACTCATGATTTTTCAGTCATTCTCATGATTTTTGAATCCTTGATACTGCCAGTGCTGGATGCTATTCATCATAAATGGATCAGAATCTGGCCTGATTTTTGCTGGTTCTTCTCTGAGTGCTTGTTCATTTCCATTCCCAAATTAGGTGTGTATGCATGCCACATGCACCGGTGCTGGACAACTTTTTCCCCCTAGTAGTACCTGTAGGAGCCAACTCTAGTGTCCCCTGTAGCAGCATGCACATGCGCCTACATATAGGCGCCATCAGCTCCCCCTCCTTCTCAGTTCCTTCCTGTCACCAATGACAGTGCTGGAATGTCTCTTGCCTTTGCAAGTCCTCGCGCTGTACCTAGTGGTTTAATTGTTCAAGCTGATAGTTAATAGTTAATACTTTAGTTGTAGTTGGTTCCAGTTTGTTAGTTGTTAGAGTCCCAGGGTCAGGGCATGCCCCGTTCCCAGGGGTTTAAACCCTGCGCTTTGTGTAAGAAGCCTATGCCAAAGAGTGACCTGCATCAAAGTAGTTTAACGTGTCTGGGAGAAGTGCACGTCAGTGAGAGGTGCAAAATCTGTAAAAGTTTTTGCCCTTGGACTAAGAAAGAAGGAGATCTCCGTCTTAAGGCCATCCTGATGGAGCTGGCACTTAGGCCGGTGTCGGAGCCCGGTAGATCTGACTCGGGACCGAGCACAACGGCCACGGCATGCAGCACTCCTCTGGCACCCTCCGCCTGATCTTGGCACCGTTTGCCATCTCTGGTACCAAAGAAGAGGCCAAAGAAGACTCGCACAGAGCGTGATCTCTCCCCTGCAGAAAAGGTTAAAGGGGACCAGGCGAGACCTGGGTCAAGCCACCAATCCTCCCCGCCTCAGAAAGGTCCCTCGCCATTGCAAACATCGACCCCAGCACCCGGCCCTCCACCGTCTCTGGGTAGCGGTAAAGGCCCTCACTGCCTGGTGGTGCCGTCGAACCCGGAGACTTTCCAGCCTACGAAAGACCTCCTGGCATTGCCCATGCCGCCAAGGGACGGTAAGTCGCTCCAAGTCTCGGCATTAGCAATGACAGGCAACATATCGAGGGACAGATCTGCCTGATAGTCCCCTTCTTCGAGGCACCATTCACCGGTGCGCAGGCACTGCCCGGAGTCGAGGCCACGCTTTGCAGGTCAGGAGAATGTCAGACCGGACTCCCGACGTCGGTCTCCAGAGGACCGGCACTGTGCGGCACATCGCCACAGCGCTCCGGAGCGGCGCAGGCCGCCGGGCTTGCAGCACATCTCCCCTGCACCGCAGCCTCGCTCGCCTAATCTGTCCAGGAAACCAAAGGACAAGAGCTGGTCCCAGCATGCCCATTGCTTGGGCTCCCCACACCACTCTCCAGTGCTGGAGCAGCATGCCTCGCCTGGCACCCTGCGATATTCAGACTCGGCACCACCGTGGCTGTCGGATAGCAGCACATCCTTGGATAGCGAGGAGGTTACTCATACAAGGCAGACTGCGATACTGGTGCCCGGTTTCCCTACAGCGCCGCCAGTGGGAGCGTGGCCACAAAGTCAATGACCCAGACTGTGGCCCTATTGGTGGGGGTTTCACTTGGGGATTCCAAAGCCCGGTTCCGGGAGAGGAACTTCGGTGCCGCAGTCCTCCATCCCTCAAGGTTCGGCGCCACACTTGGACTAGGAGTCCGACCGTGAGGACTCACATGCCTCGAGCCCAGGGGAATCTACCCCTCCCTGAGCAGAGGCATTTCCCCCACCTCAGCCACCAGCCTCCTCATTGTCGTCACCAGATGAGGCAGTCGCAGCCCCTTCATCAGCAGTACCGTTAGACAATTTCAGGGTGCACCAGGACTTGCTGAAAAGGGTCATCTCTAACCTGGGCGTTAAGATAGAGGAGTTGAATGAGCCAGTGGACAAGCTCTTTGGGATACTGGCCTCGGCGGTTCCCAGCAGAGTGGCCTTCCCGGTCCATGAAGGGGTGGTTAAATTAGCCAAGAGTCTTTACCAAGTACGTCAGTAGTGGCGGCATACCTCCGAAGGAGAGGGGTGCAAGTGTTCCCTTACCTGGACGATTGGCTCATCAGGGCAGGTCAAGGTCTCAGGTCCAGGCTGGCATCACGATGACCTGAAACGATTGCCAGGCGCTAGGCCTCCTAATAAATGAGCAAAAATCGACATTAGTCCCCATACAGAGGATAGAGTTCATCGGGGCAATGCTGGACTCATCCAAAGCCAGAGCATTCCTTCCAGATGAAAGGTTCCTGGCAATGACAGACATTATAACCCGCGTTTCGTTCCACCCCCTCATGATGGTGAGGGTCTGTCTCAACCTCCTGGGCCTCATGGTGGCCTGCACCTCTGTGGTTCCCCATGCCAGAATGCACCTCAGACCCCTCCAGATGTGGGTGACGGTGGTTTATTCTCCAGCCAGGCAGCTCCTGGACAGGATACTTATGGTTCCTCTGGAAATACTTACCTCCCTGGTGTGGTGGACGGATCCACGTTGGGTACTCTCGGGAATGCCTTTTGAGGTGCCCCAGCCATTGGTAACACTGATTTCCAGTGCTTAGTACTGGGGATGGGGAGCTCACTTGGGTTCCCTAAAGACCCAGGGCATGTGGACCTCAGGGGAACTGCGGCTACATATCAATATCAGGGAGCACAGGGCAGTTTGTTTAGCTTGTACGGTCTTCCTACCACATCTTACCAACAAAGTGGTACAGGTACTCATGGACAATACGGCCTCCGTATATTATATCAACAGGTGGGGGGTCCCAATCCCCGGCCCTGTGCAAGGATGCTGTGAGTTTCTCGGACTTTTGTGTCACTCACAACATTCACCCAATTGTGGTACATCTCCAAGGGTCAGCAACGCTTTGGCGGACCGACTCAGCAGGTCCTTCTGCTCTCGCCATGAGTGGTCCCTCCAATCGGAGATAGTGGCCCACATCTTCCAGCGATGGGGCTCTCCTCAAGTGGACCTCTTTGCTACCAGGGACAACATGAAATGCCCTTGCGTCTGCTCCCATTAAGATCTCAGTGCAGGCTCTATCACAGATGCCTTTCTTCTCTCCTGGTCGGGGGTTCTCTTGTACACCTTCCCGCTAATACCTCTGATCCACAAAGTTCTCCAGAAGGTGAAGAGGGACTGGGCATGGGTCATCTGTGTAGCACCAGCATGGGCCCGGCAACATTGGTTCGGGATGCATCTGGAGCTGATGGGATCCAGGCATCGGACCCTGCTGCTGCGGCTGGATTTCCTGTCTCAAGATCAAGATCACTTGCTCCACCTGGAGCTGAGCTCCCTGCATCTGACGGCATGGATGCTCCATGGCTGAGTCAGGAGGAGCAGGCCTGCTCAGCCCAAGTTCAGCGTGTGACCCTAGAAAGCAGGAAGCCATCAACCAGATCGGCCTATAGGACTAAGTGGAAGCGCTCCACCTGCTGGGCGACCGAACATGGAGTGTCCCTGACAGAGGCGTCGATCCCGACAATTCTGGAGTATCTACTCCATCTAAAGCAAAGTGGATTGGTCTTCTCATCTGTTAAGGTCCATGTAGCAGCCGTA
Source organism: Emydura macquarii macquarii (assembly GCF_026122565.2). NCBI lineage: Eukaryota > Metazoa > Chordata > Testudines > Chelidae > Emydura > Emydura macquarii. Next base: position 3,098,341 of record NW_027133217.1, read on the forward strand.
TCTGCTTTCCACCCCTTAGTGGAAGGTAGAACAGTCTTTTTACACGAAATGATGGCCAGGTTCCTTAAGGGCTTAGAAAGGCTGTTCCCGTCTATAAGGGATCCTTCTCCTCAGTGGGACCTGAACTTGGTCCTTTCTAGAGTCACAGGACCGACCTTCGAACCCACGGCCTCATGCTCCTTACGTAACTGTCCTGGAAGGTCGCCTTCCTGGTGGCTATTACATCTGCCAGACGAGTTTCAGAGATCAGGACATTGACACCAGAACCGCCCTACACGCTGCTTTTTAAGGCCAAGGTCCAACTGCACCCACACCTGGCCTTTTTGCCTATGGTAGTCTCGCACTTCCACCTTAACCAGGACATCTTTCTATCTGTCCTTTGTCCCAAACCTCACAGCTCCAGTGAAGAGAGATGCCTGCACTTTCTCGATGTGAGACAGGCCTTGGCGTTTTACATCGACAGGACCAAACTTTTTCGTCGTTCGACAAAACTCTTTGTTGCTGCTGCAGACCGAATGAAGGGACTGCTGGTTTCTTTGCTGCGTATTTCAAAATGGATTACGGCCTGCATCCAAACCTATTAGGAGCGAGCCAGAGTCACGCCTCTGGGGCCCTTCACAGCCCACTCAATGAGAGCGCATGCCTCATCTGCAGCCTTCCAAGCGCATGTCCCCATCCGGGACATCTGCAGGGCAGCTACCTGGTCATCGGTACATATCTTCACGTCCCACTATGCCTTAACGCAGAAAGCTTGGTATGATGCTGGCTTCGGTAGAGTGGTGCTTCAAATGTCACTGCTGGTGAGTCACCTAATTTGGGAATGGACATAAAAAAGCACTCGAAGAAGAAAGAACGGTTACTTACCTGTAACTGTTGTTCTTCGAGATGTGTTGCTCATGTCCGTTCCACACCCGCCTGAGGGCAGCATCAGAGAAAGTGTCATGGTGTTTGTTTGATATTTAACATGTAGCCAATGTGACATGGGCCGATCAGAGGTGGTATCTGACCTTTTGCTACTGAAAGAGAGAGAGTAGATTAGGTAAAAGTAGTCAGTGCCAAATTTTCAAAAAGAACTTGATTTTCTGAGTTGAAGTTTTTTCCCTGTAACACAAATAATTGCCTTGCTGTAGACTGGGTTTAAAAGAAGCCTATAGAAAGGATCTCATTCTTTATTAAATTCTATTGGCTTTTGTTCTCTTATGCCTCAGCTTCATTTAAATTCTAAGCATGTGCTTAAGTATATGCTTAAATCAATGGTATGTGAAAGGCTTAAGAGAGGTATGGCCAGACTTTAAGCTGTGGTTTAAAGGCTCTACTGAATTGGGGCCTAAATTACTAAAGATTTTCTATTGGTTTCATCCCTATTAAATTCTGTAGGACTTTTCATAATAGATCAAACTCCAGGTCTTCTGTTCCATTTTCTAGATGCATTGGTTGTAGCCTTATGCTTGTGTGTCTGCCTGAACAATTCGTGGTTTAAAAATCTGGGTTAGACTGACAGTTGCAACTATCAGTAGCTTGCAAAGTTGAAGTGGCACATTTGTCCCCTTTCCATGTGCACCGACAACTCCCATTGTTGTCAGTGGGGATTATTATTATTATTATTTAATCATTTTGTAGCACTTAAAGATCACACCAGGTTGGACCCCATTGTTCTAGGTGCTGAAGAAACACACCTTAAATGACAGCCATGGATGTACATAAGAATGGGGAAAATCGCAGCTGGGTTTGAATTTTGCATAACCTCACCAGGCCAGTTTTAACTTTTCAAAACAGGGATGGTTTTGAGCAGAGTCATAATTTAACTCACTGTCCAAAGTGTCAGGGGAAGGGTGAACTGTTTAGTTTTTAGACTCTTCTATAATACAACTAGTGGAAGGTATGAACTGCCTTCCCCACCTCCAAAGGGTTTAGTAAAAGGTTTCAGAATCCCTTACATTCAATAAAATGAACATGTCGAATAGTAGCGGTGTGTGTATGTGCGTGTGGATACACACATGTACACTAGAGCTCTGTAAAATGCACACTTCTTGATTGCAGAATCTCACATGACATTTTTCTCCAGTCCAACCAATTTCACAACCCTACAAGTTCTTCTTTAGTTACAGGGTTTGTTTTCACCTAGACAAGGAGATGCAAAATTTGGCATGAAAAACTCAGAAGTGTGTTCTTTTTTTAAAAAAAAAAAAAACACCAAACATATTTGATGAAAGGCCACTCTTGCTCACCAAGGATCATATATTTGCTTGGACACCATCTCTGGTCTCACTGGAAATTGGGCTCTCACACACGATCATTTTCTTGAAGCTTTGCATTCTGTAGTAACATTTTCCAGGAAAATGGGATTATTTTTGAGTTTGTCACAACAAGGGAACCCTCTCGCCCAAACAGTGCATATCTTCATTTGCTAATAGATATTTTGCACACCTCTGATGATACACCCTGAGGTTGTTCTCTGCTCCTGCAAATCATTTGCTCAGCTGGATGTAAAATACATTTGTGAAGATCTGAAAGTCTAGTGCATCTTACCTTTTTTTTTTTCCCTCCCAACCACAAATGGTTTTGTTTTAACTTGTACATCCACCATTTCAACATACGTTGGATGAATCTAGACTTTAAAGACTCATTTAACACGGTTTTCATTTTGTATGTTTTAAAGAGCATTGTATCAAACGATCATCTGGGAAACTGGGATGAACATGCTGCAATTGGAGGTGGCAAAAGACTCCGTGGACCAATAGTGCTGTCAATTTTTGACAATTGATTTTGTCCCATTCTCCCAAATTTTGTAGCCACACCTGAAATTTTGCACCTGTTTTCAGGGTGCTGAGGTGGATTCCTGTTTAAGATATGCTCTAATTCAAACAGGAATCATTTCGGAGAAGTTGTCTGGCCTGTATTATACGGGAAATCAGACCAGATGATCACAATGGGTCCCTTCCAGCCTTGCAATCTATGAGTCTATACCTTATTAACTGTGTTCTACTGAGCAAGCTCCACACAGGAGCGCACACTCCTGTGTGCATGTGTCACTGATGCTCTCCCAATCTTCGCTTGTTTCTCCAGTTTCTTTGACAGAGTCCTAGCCATCAAGGATAGTGTGGGGGGATGGGGGAGATAGACCAAAGATCTGAGTTTTCCAGGAATCACCCATACCACATTCCACTGTGGGGGAGGAGAAGGAGGACAGAGGTGGCTTCCCTGGCCCCTCACCTGGAGCTGTCTTTAGGACCCTTGGCTCAGTCCACCCTTTTGTGCCAAACTGTCCATCATCAGTGTCAAGTGCTTGAAAACCATTTATGTGTAGCTTGTTTTGTGGGTTGGGGAAGGAGCCCGTTAAGAAAGGGCAGCTGGTTTCACGCGAGCAGATTTTACCTTCTCTTTGTAAACTAAACCTGCAACTTGGGCCAGATCTTTCTCTGCTGGGACTCAGCATAGCTTGAGCAACTAACTTCACCTCCTGGTTTACACCAGAGTAAGTGTGGCTTTTTAAAGAATGGCCACAAAATCAGCTCGGCATAGTGAGGTGGGACCTCATCTTTCACCACTGGGGCAAGCGAGAGCTTTGCCATTGACTTCAAGGGGTGCAGAAGACGCACTCAAGCACATGCTTAATTTTGGGCCTGATCAAAAGCCATGAAGTCAATGGAAGGTCTCAGTGATTCCAATGGGCTTTGAATCAGGCCTTTAGGCCTGGCTCCTCAAGGGTATTCAGGCTCTATTGATTTCGGTGGAAGTTAGGAGCCTAAATACCTTTGGGGAGCTGGGCCTTTGTGATTTATGTAATCAGACATGTAGGGCTGGAAGAGACCTGGAGAAGTTCTCACGTCCAGCCCCTTGCACTGCAGCAGGACCGAGTAAACCTAGACCATCCCTGACAGATGTTTGTCCAACCTGTTCTTAAAAACTTCCAGTGACAGGCATTCCACGGCCTCCCTTGGAAGCTTATTTCCAGTGCTTTCTATTCCTATTCCAAAACAGGGATAGGAGGATGTGCAATTTGGCTGAATAGCGATAGAACTACACATGTGCTTAAAGGTAAGCAAGCACCAGGATCTAACGGTGCCCCTGCTTAGTTTAACAAAGAAGCCAGTCGGATGTGTGTATCCCTGGTTGATGATTTTACCCCATAACCACAGAGTTGTCTACATAGCATTATGACAGACTCCTGCAGCCGTGCTTAGACAAAGAGCAGTGGGGGAAGGCGTCTCTATCGACTGGTGCTAATAATTACTGCTGGACTGTATTCGTTCCGTTTCCTGTCATAGTACTGCTGAGTGCATAGCGTCTGTCATTTATATGAGGCAGAGAGAGAATACATCATTAAATGATGAAACTAGTGAAAGGATATTTGTTAAATGGGTGCCCTCTTTCTTTCCTCCTTGATTCAGCTTCATTTTGATTCCACGTAAGGATTAAAAGTCACAACGTTACAAAAATTGTTTTTTGAGGAGTTGTTTTTTAAAAAAAAAACCCTGTCCTCTGGGTAGGTAGTGTAAATATGGCCACAAATAAGACTCGTATTCTTTGTTATATTTTGAATAGAGGGACGGCAAGAAACGGTGGAGAATGTTGGCAAAATTTGTTCAGCTTTTCCTGCAAAAATCTGTGTGATTTTTGTTGTGGTTATTGGAGTTTTAGCTAAAATCCATGCAATTTCTTCTTGGGTTTTCTCCCTGGCGGCCCAGTCCTGGAACATGCTGATCTCCCTCCGCTTATGTTGATCTTGATATGAGTTCCCAATACTCAGCAGATTGCAGGATCTTTTGATACTGGATCCTGTTACAAGATGATACACGGGAGGGGGAGCCCTGATTCCGATCTCACCCCAATTTTCCGCTAAGGTGGCTACAAGAGATTTACGCTGGTAGAAGAACTAAGATCAGAACTGGCCCAAGGAGAGTAGCTCAGGATGTTGGATGGGAGCCACCGAGTAATCACAGTTCCGCTGATCGGGGAATCAAATCTGTGGTTCCTCAGCTACTTTCCTTTCTCATGCAGGCACAGAGGTATCTAAGAGTAGCTAAGAAGCATCTTCATCTGCTCCTCCTCCTCTCCCTATCAGTGCTACACCGGCCAGTTGGGGGAAACAGGTTCAGCAAAAGCTACTCCCCTGGGGCTAGGCAGGGAGACAGATGGAAGTGGGCGGGGCAGGGGCGGAGCTGAATAAAAACAATCAGCGACTTCCAAAGGCTTTAATTTTTCAGGAAGGCAAGAGAAGACCATGAGAGGAGCAGAGCAGGAGCCACGGTGAGTGGCTGTGTGTCACTGAGAGGCCAGCCAAGCCCTTGGGCTGACCTGGTTGTGGGGAGGGATGTCCCCGTTCTTCCTGCTTTGCGATAGGAAAGCTGCGTTCTGGGCGACGTCCTCTCTTCCCGCGGCCGACTAGGCCAAGGGGCGACGTGGCTGAGGTGATTCCCGACCGCTGCTTCTCCGCCACGTTGTACAGACCCCTTCTGCCTCAGACTGCGCCGCATGTGTCGTTCCAGCGGGCCGGGTACGGGACTGGGACTCCGGAGACCTGGGCTCTGTTTGTGAGACAAACTCGTGGCCGAAGCGGGGCTGCTCGCTCACGCGCTGCAGTGAGTCAGTCTCTCAGGCCAGCAGCAGCCACATCAGATGACCCCCAGGCGCAGGTATTTCCCCAGCCCGCATGGAGACGCGGATCATCCTGAGCTCCGGCTACCCGGCCAGGAACCCTCGTGCTGCTGCCTCGCAGTGCTCCAGGCTCCAGATACTCCCAGCCTGCGCCTGCCCCAGCCTAGCCGGAGCCCTGCCCTGGCCCTGCACTAGCCTGGATCCAGCCTTGTCACCCTCCCTGCGCCATCGGACGCTGACCACCCAGCTTCCACCCTGGCGTCAGTGCCCTCTTGGCTTGTCTTTGGACCCTGGCCACCTGGCTTTGACCTCTGGCCTGCACCTGGGCTCTGGCTCCTGTTCTCATCCTGGTTTGTCTGAGGACGCTGATCTCAGCCTGTCCTCAGATCTCGATTCCAGGCCCACCTTTGGCCTAGGCCCAGTCCTACACCTAGGTGTGACCCACACTCCAACCACTAGGCATGCCTGTCAGAGGCGGTGCCTGACACTCTTCCCTCCCAGCTCAGCCACTGACTGCCTGTGGGTCCTGGGGCAAGACACATCACCTCCCTGTGTCCACTCCTGCCCGGTGTCTGTCTTGCCTATTTAGATTGCAAACTCTTTGGGGTAGGGACTGCCTCTTACTATGTACAGCACCAAGCACAATGGGGCCCCGAACTCAACCCGGGCTTCCAGGGGCTGCCGTGATACCAACGATAAATATGATGATAGGAATTGGGTGGTATAAAAGCTGAGATAGATGATACTGTGTTACCCTTAACGTGTGAATGAAGGGTGACCGCAGATAATAAGCAAGGTCTAGGTTGTTGGCACTGTAACCAATGCACTGAACTGACTTTCGTAATGCTAATTTAGGCTGCTGGGGCACGGGCGGCCTATGTGGCAAGTAGAGCAGGACCTTGTCTGGTGGGTACGGCGGCAGTGTGGAGTAATGGTGAGCATAGATCCAGGAGTCAGGTACTGGCCCAAGAGTGAAGCTGAGTGAAAAGCCAAAGGATCAGAACTGAGTCAGGATCAGGAATGCCAAGCCGGAGTCGGGCGAGGAGCCATGCCAAAGGTCGGATCCTGAGTCAGAGTCAGAGCAGGGAGGCAAGGACTAGACTGAAGTGGGCAGGAAGCAAGGCAGGTGCAGGGCTGGAGCAGGAAGTGAAAGCAAAAGCAGGGCCAGCGCAGCACCAGGCGTGGTACACACGTTGAGCAGCCACTCTGCTCCGACGCGGCCAGGCTCCAGTAGTGGGCTGCTGGCTCCCGTGTCCGGGCAGGATGCACGACCATTTGTAGAAGGCTCATTGGGACCAGCTGAGCTTGCTGCGTTGCCTAGCGCCCAAGGTCAGCGTCAGCCGGGCTCACGATAACTAGTTTCCAAATCTGCTCAAGGCAGCTGCAATTTGATGCTAATGTTTAGTTGCTATGGAGCAGCTGGTCACTCTCGGTCACACACACACACTCAGACACACACACACACACTGTGTCTTTTACAATTTTTTTATTGTAAAATAAAACACTGGTCAAGTAACATGAGAGTCAGACTTTCACTTCAACAGCGATTTCCGTCTACTAGAAGTACAGTTGTGTTTCTCGCTATCAAAAATTGTTATTGGAGACTAGAAAAATGCACACGTCACTGGTAGGACGTTATCACGGAGTCAAAAGCTGCTGAGTTCTTGATTTTTTTTTTTTTCTTGATCTATTTTACAAACTGTGGTTTGAGAAAAAATAAGGAAAGGACATTACAAATTTGCGTGACACCGAAAATATAAAACCAGCCCATGAAAAACTAAAGTTGATGCAAGAAAGCATTGCAAAACTGTGTGTGATCATTGCAGTCTGTGACTTGTTGGTTCTGTGATTGTGGAGAAGGGAGAGAGGCAGACTCCAGGTAATTAATCAAACTGAACAGAAATTAAATTGCTGGGACCATATGTACCAGTCAACTGCTTCTGCAACTGATACCACAAATACTGAGGATTTTTCCCACACTGCAGCCCTCACTTGCTTGGTGCAGGCATCAAAGACAGTAAAAATAGATCTATTAACTTGTTGTAAGTTCCTGCCTCTTTACTTTTTATCCATTAATGCAAAGGAAAGATAGGAAGAATAGTAAAAGGCCAATATGGGTCCACCAGGAGTTCTTTAATGACCTGAAAAAATCAAAAAGGAATCCTACAAAAAGTGGAAACGTGGATGAATTGCTAAGGAGGAGTAGAAAAAATAGCACAAGCGGTAAGGACAAAATCAGAACGGCTAAGGCACAAAATGAGTTACGCCTAGCAAGGGACATAGAAGGCAATAAGAAGAGGTTCTTCAGGAGTAAGAGAAAGACGGAGCAAAGTGTAGGTCCTTTGCTTAGCAGGGAAGGAGAGCTAATAACTGATGGCATCCAGGAGGCATTCTCCCTCCTCTGTCCCCAGCAGTCGCTCAAAGGGAGTGGAAGCTGAGTACCTGAATGGAGAGATTAAAGGAGGCCAAAGAAGACAAAACTCAGTAGGCAGTCTGAGGGTGTCTGTCTGTCTGAGGCACCTATCACCACGGCCTGGTCTGATCGCACTTGTTCTTCAGTGCTCACCCCTTTTAGTCCTGTCTTTCTAGTGCACGGTTTTCGGTTACAGCATGAGGATTTTCCCTACCCACTCACACGCACCCTCTTGTCTTTCCATTGCGAGTTCCCCTCAAAAGAATGGCCAAGGCTTCTCACCCGGCTTCGCACCACGTGCTTTGGATCACTTCCAGATGCCCACTGCACCAATCTCCTTCCTTCCTTGCTGGTGACAACTGAGGAGAAGCCAGGGATCTGTTCCTGGGGATAGAATGAATCCAGTACTCCCGGACCAGCCACTCACTACAGTTACCTGTGATCTCCAGCTCTCGGTTCTAAATAGTGCTTTAGCCTTCTTTAAACTCCCATAAGGATCCATTCTAAATCTTTCCCTTCCCCTTTCCCTGCTGGATGAAGTAAAATGGCAACAAATCACAGACGTGATGCTTCTCTGGCTTATCCAATAAAACCACCCCTTCACATCAATACATGTAAACTTAGAAAACCGCCAAGAACCACATAAATCGTTGCGCCATTTACATCTTCGTTAGCCGTAAAACATTCAGGCGCACAGGAAGGAAGGTGGCGCCTGAGGCATACTGGATCTCTCTCAGGACACCTTCCCACTTCTTCCCTTCTTCGTCATACCTATAGGGAGGAAGACAAAAAATTATGATCTGCAAAGGACTCTATTCCCATCAGCTGTGTTCCCCAACTCAGATTCAGAACCCAGATCCAGTGGGATGCTGCGCTAGTGATGTTTACTTGCAGTATGTTATTCAACCACTAGATGTCTCTGTGTGTAGAATTCCAGACTGGGTGTGGTAGCTGGTAAACAGAGAGACAGAACTGGAACTCAAGCAGTGTGGAAACCTGTTTGATTGTGTCAGTAGCTGTAATTTGGTTTCTTTAATACATGCCTCTTCTTTAAGGACTCGGATTCCATATATCATGATAGCTACCAAGACTGGTGGGTAGGACGTGTTTAGTCAGTTTCTGTCTTTTGAATATGGACTTAAGTCTTATCTAAAGTCCATTGAAGTAAACAGGCTTTTGACTGGACTTCAGAGTTGATGAAAAAATGCCAGACTGACAGTTTTGAAGACTTAAGTTCACGCTCCACAGAACAGCGACAGTACAGACATCAACTAGCAAACTTCCTTGTGCTGCCCTGCCAGCATACTGGCCACCCACTCCTGGTGGGGGCACATTTAGTGGGGAGGGATAGGCTAGTTTCCAAGGACTGAATGGCAAAGGTCTCTCTGCTGAGACTGCTAACAAGGGTGCCAATTAGAGAGGTCATGGGGAAATAGATATTTTTCCACTGGAGACTGGACTGAGGCCACCAAGACTCGACCAACTACTATCGCTTGGTAAATACCTCGCTTTGATATGGTCCAATGCCAAAGAAGTGATAGGGCCGGATCCTCAGCTGGTGTAAAATACCATAGCTCAAATGAAGTCAGTGGCGCACAGGGAACTGACACAGCTGAGGATTTCACCCATAGTTCCCTCTCTTCGCAAGCCTGTTGCATCTTGACAATCAGCCTGCTTTGGAAGTGGTCTCGTATTTTGTCTTGTTTCAAAGCAGATTTGGACAGCATTGCGTGTAAAACACAGGGCAGTGAGCTGCCTTTGAGCACCAAGACTAAGCCAATGCCAGTGGGGCTCAACTCCAGAGTTAACAATAGCAGGAAACTTCATGCAAAATTTCTCTAGTGCAGACAAGGCCTTTGTTAAAGGATGATTTAATTTCCAGTTTCATAGACGTCGAGGCCAGAAGGGACCTTTATGATCATCTTGTCTGACCTCCTGGATAACACAGGCTATATCATTTCCTCCCAGTTTTGAGCCCAATAACTTGTGTTTAGCTAATGCGTATCTCCCAGAAACACACCCAGTCTTTATAAGAGGACATCAAGAAATGGAGAATCCCCCACTTCCCTTGCTCGTTTGTTCCAGTGATTAATCACCCTCAATCTTAAAAAATGTATGCCTTATTTCCAGTTTGATTGATCTGGCTCCAACTTCCAGCCAGTGGCTTTTATTCTGCCTTTCTCTGCTCTATTAAAGAGCCCGTTAGTGCCTGCTGTTTTCTCCCTGTGAAGGTGATGCACTGTGATTGTCATCTCTCAATCGTCTTTTCAATAAGCTGAACAGACTGAGCTCTTTAAAGCTCTCACTGTCAGGCATTCGCTCCAGCCTCTGAATCACGTGCCACTCTCTTCTGCACCCACTCCATTTTTGTAATATCCTTTTAAAAATGACTTGGGAGGAGCGAGTAGGCAGTGGACCACAATAAAAACAAGTGCCGTGTAAAGGCCAGGGAACGGATTTTAAACCACCTCTGGGACAGAGCTGGCGAAGAACTCAGCCCCCAAGCACTGCCCTTGCTCGCAGTGAAAGCGTCCCTTACCTCCAGATGTCATTGAGCTCGGTTGGCACCAGTTCTCCTGACTCCGTCTCCACTGTGGCAAATCCACCAAGTAAATACAGGCTGCCAGCCAAACTCACCAGGGTGACGGAGCTGCGCTCCTGGGGGAATTCAGTGACTGGCTCCCACCTGCTGGGCAGAAAGGTGAGATGTCCTGGGCGCTCTCTGTCTCAGCATGGAGGTGGGCCTGGAACCTGGCCATTTCTGAGTGCTAATCCCAGCTGTGCCGCTCACCGGCCTGTGCGGCCCTCAGGCAAGTTACTTAGGCCCAGTTTTTTTCAAAAGCGGCCTCCAGTTTTGAGTGCCCAACTTCAGACATCCAGGGCCTGATTTTCAGGGGTGCTAAGCACCCACAACTCCCCTCGGTAGACTCAGAAGACCCCGGATACAGCAGAAACAATCTCTCCTTTTCAGTTCTAGACAGGTTTTTACGCTGCTCTCATGACGGTAGTATCTGAGTGCCCGCCAGTCGTGCATCACGCAGCCAGACTGGTGGGCTTCTGCTGGGCGGGTGTAGGGAGGGGAAGGGGACCCCCTGCGGAGCACCAGACTCACCGGGGCTTTTGGGATAGGGCAGCAGAATGGATCTAAGACTACACAGAGTCATGGCGGGGCAGCACGGTCAGTGGGGGGGCTCCTAAAGCCCTTGAGAGGGTTCCTTCCCTTCCCAGTTCCTAAGATTACATACACGGGGCTGATCCCAGCCCATTGAGGTCAACGGGGGTCAGGCTTCTCAGTGAGCAGTAAGCGGTCAGAAATGTAAACCATCTGGTATTTCCCCTCCCAGCTGGGCTTCATCCAGACCCTCCCCAGGCTGAGAAGAGAGATTCACTCCTGGAAGCTGTGATCTATTCTGATATCTGCAATGGCTCAGGCCTTCCGCCTCTGTCCTGGTTGAGTGCCCCCCCAACTCTCCAGTCCTTCTGTGCATTCAGGCTACAACCCTGATATTGCAGCAAGCCTCTAGCTCTAGACAAATGCCCCTGGCCCAGCCCTGGCCATTGGCAATAGCTAACACTAGGCGAAGAGGTGCATCAGTTGCACAGTGAACTGGATGGATGGAGCCAAGACAGATCCAAGTCGTTGGCTGATGGGGGGCGGGTTATTTCATACCTGCCTGCAGCTACTCCCAAAATCATTTGCATCCCAAGGATGAGACGTGGGACCTACTTGTTAGCTTTAATGTCATATTCTTCCACCGAGTCCGTCAAGCCAGAGTCGGTCACGCCCGCTGCCACGTAGATCTTGCCATTGTGCACGGTTGCGCCGAACAGAGAACGGGCGGTTTTCATGGGAGCCAGCTCCTTCCACTCAAACCTCTTCGGGTTGTAGACGCACATCTTGTTCAGGCACTTCCTGGGAAAGGGCAAGAGGGAAAAGCAACCACAGTGAATTATTACATGGAATCCTCCCCCTGTGCTGAGGGCTGGGCATTCTGGGGTGTCGATCTAAGTCAGCAGCTGATTACAACTTACAGCCTCTGCTGCTTTACTTTAAAAACTGGGGCCCGTGCATTTCACTGTTGACCTCATGTCAATAGATGTCTTTCTTGTGTACAGCATGTGCATTTCTTGTGTACACACAGGAGCAGCCTGCTGTTGTGTACACACACATGATGTGCACACACATTGCTAGCGAAATGCAAATCAGGTCAATGCACCCAGCGGGGCAGGCCTTTTTTGTTAAGAACTGATGATGAAATTTGATGCGGTACTAGAAATTAATAAAGAAAATCCCCGCCCCCCAAAGGGTTTACAATCTAGATGGGGAGTTTTATACACTCTTTCCAGACTGTAATCTCCTTGGCACCGGGTCTGTCTTTACTGGGGTTATGCAGGGCTTATTTTGTCAATATTTATTTTTGCTGTTTTACGATGGCTGCAATTTTCATTTAAAGCCAGCAGCTTATGCTGAGGCATTGTTCCCTGCAGATAATAAATGGCAGTTGGGCCTGAGGTAATGTTTTGTGAGGTCGTTTGCTGCTGCTGCGGCTAAGACAGCTGGGTCTTGTTGCGCTGGCAGGCGGGGGTCCTGGTTTGATGACAGGCAGCTACCCTGCTAGGGGCATTCCCATGTCTCTTCTGTTCTCTCCTGGTATTTGTTATGCTTGTTTATTTTGGGAGGAAGGATGATATTCTCTCCTCTCTCTTATATTGTCCTTGTGCAGATCTCCCATTGATCTCAGTGGAGTAATGCAGGGGGGCCTGACAGCCCTGGGAGAAATTCTAGCAACACAATCAAGGATGCAGACCAGAGGCCTGGAAGCGAAGGGTCTTAGCACCCAGCCCCACTTGGTTCATCTCTTCCCCTTCACTCCTTAACCTGCTGGTTACCTAGTCCCCTACTTATCTTCCCCACTGAGCTTCCTCCACAACTTCCTTCTTCTAGAGGTGACCTAGGACGTGCAAGCAGCCAAACCCATTTGCCATCAGAGATGTTTTGCCCTTCCTGCTCCTTTTATATCCCTTGCTCTTTTACTTACTTGTCACTTCTTTTGCCTCCTATGACGTAGATTAGATCCTTATCGGATACCACGGCATGGCCATAGACCGCATAGGGGATAGGGTCTGACTCACCCCATTTAAAAGACCTGCATGAGGATCACGGAAAGGAAGAATATTATTGTATTGGTTAGAGGGGGTAGCATCCAGAATGCACTAGGTGCTTCCCTAGCTCACAGGTGGATGCCTTTCCTGCCCGAAGTGCATGGCACCTAAAACTCATTAATGAAAGTCACATTCAACCATTAAATGTTGGGATCCTAAGAAAAAGAAACGACACACGGGATACGTGCTATAATGCACATTCTTTTCTGTAGCAACCTCTCAGCTGCTTCGCTTGCTGTGTTTGGGCTTCATGTTTATACAGCAGCTTCTACTCCAGGATCTCCAGCACTTTATAGACGTTCATTCATTTATATCTCTGGCACGCTGTCCTTGCTTTTAGAGAAGGGGGAAGCTCTGATGTACAGAGAGGTTAAGGGCCACAGTTTCCGAAGTTGGGAGACAATTCCGTTTTCAGGTGCCCCCCATGTGATGCTTAAAGCCTGACCTCAGGTGGGGTTTGCGGGTGTTTGTCACCTCTGAAACTCAGGCCCTGGTTTTCTGAAGCTGGGCACCCCAAAAATGGAGGCACCTAAAATGAGAGGCCATGACTGAACATCTGGACTGACCTGTCTTGCCTGAGTTTCCAGGGCAGGTCACAGTCAAAGCCATGATTAGAACGGAGATAAATCTTTTGTCTCTGCCCTGTTCTGTAGCCACTCAGCCCATGTTTATTAACACTGCACAACCCACTGCACTGTGCTGTACCAACACTGAGAAATGTCCTCTTTCCACAGACTGCAGACCGGAGGAAGGCACTTCCACGGAAACCTAAAAGTTATGGGTTGAATTGGTCCTAGCTCTCCCAAGCCTAACCCCTAAATCAAGCAGGTGTGTCCATTTATCAACAGGCAAGAAGGTTTGCTGAATCTCAGCTGTCAATAGCGTGGGGCAGTGCCTGATTTTTGTGCTGGTCACTCTGACACTCAGTTGCACAGAAATGGATCTGAAAGCTCCCCCTGGATCGTGTTTTTCAGCTACATGCCCTTCAGACCACTTAGCATGGAGAAGAAAAGGAGAGCCCCCAAGAGAGTCTCCAGGCACAGAGAAACACCATGCCTGATAGGAATGGGACTCGGTTTCAAATCTCTGCCTGTGAGACAGACATGTCTAAATAAAACAATGCCCAGGACTAAATATAAACTGAGCAAAAGACTCCACCTCATTCACACTAACTCTGCCTGCTTGTTGCAGGCAGCCAGGGAGGGATGGTTTCGCATTTCTGTTTGCTGTCCAGTGAGATTTAATACTTCAAGCAGTTCATAGTGCACCCTGCAAAGCATCTGCTAAGATTAGTCTCTACTGTGGGGACGATGACCAGTACGCCTGGACTTCCAGGAGCGTCGGCTCCGTTAGTGGGAAAAGACAGTGCAACACCTTTTTTCCTGATTAGAAGAATTCACAGCGCCTGGGACATGTGGCTTTCTGTAGAGTTGATTAAAGTGAGGTGTTGGGAATGGAGCTGTTATGATTCATAGATTATAAAGACCAAAGGGATCATTGTACTCATCCGGTCTGATCTCTTGTATGATACAGGCCATAGAACTACCCCAAAATAATTCCTTTGTGACCTAGACCATATCTTTGATGTGCTAGCCTAGTCTTGGCTGAAAGTGGAAGAACCTCCGTCTTCCCAGACTACCCACTGCTTCTTGCTCATTAACATCTGAGTCCATAATGGGTTGCATTGGATGACTGGATTATGGAAAATGTAAGAGCTAGAGGGGTGGGCGTATGCTTTAATTTCCAAGCTTTGCAGCATGGTTCTTAACCAAACTGAAATGCAGATCCCTCCAGACAGATGCAGGGAAATACTTTATGCAATGGATAATTAATCCTGGAATTCACTGCTGCATGATATTAATGAGGCATCTAACTTTACAGGAAATGACTGGCATCATGCCATCTTCTTTGCTCCCATTGAGTGAGGAGAATTTGGTTGGGTACGCACTCCCTTTCTGGTCTGATTGCCAGAGGGAAGGGAAATGGTCCACTCGGTGCCAGATCTGTGCAAAGCGCCGCAGCGCCAGGGGCCGTTTACACTCACTTGCATCACTTACTCTTGTCTGCAGCTACTCTCTCTGGGCTTGAGACTGCAAGGGCAATTGATGTGTGTGCTTCTGAGCATGTGATGATCAACAGCTGGGTGATACAGGATAGCACACTTAGGGGCAGGGAGTGCAAAGGCCAAAAACCTCTCAATGGACCTGATCCTCTGAGTATCCTCAACAAAACCTTGGCGGCTCTGGACCCGTGAGTTGTCTGGGTTTGAGAGAATCTGAATTTCTTTGTTGGCCTCACCCTAAACTGATGTTGTGACCAGAGCCCAGTTTTGGTGCCCGTGACCATTTACTAGGGGAACATTTGCTGCCCGCTGTCCTCGTAGGGCTGTCACACGGCTACAATGTCCCACGAGACTGTCCCAGTGAGCAAAACATGAAAGGCCATCTCCTGCCTTCTGAGATCCCTGGGCAGTTCCTGCATGAACTTATCCAAAAGCACAGTCTGTCCCTTGATAAAATTAGCATTGATTGGCTGCCCCTTAACGGCCTCTATCCCCTTGACCCTGGAGGTTTCAATTGCAGTAAAGCCACCAGATGGTACCAGAGATGGAGCAGAGCCCTAAGGGATGGGTTTGGCTTTGGCCAGATCCAGTTGCTGTGGTAACCAGATCTAGCATTCGGAGCCTGTCTCTAGATGTTACTGAAATGTTTAGATCCCGGCACAGCTCAGTTCCTTAGACCCAGCCCAGCTGCTTCTCTTCCCAGGCACTTACAGGCGGTCGTAGCACAGGACGGAGTCCAAGGTCTGTTCTCCTTCTTTCAGTTCTTTCCCTCCGACCACGAAAATGGAGTTTTCGGCCTCTCCCAGGCCGAAGAGGCAGCGGGGGGAAGGCAGGGGTGGCATGCCGAGCCAGTCGGAGTCCAGGTGGTCGTACTGCAAGGAAACGAACAGCCATGAGGGCCAGGATGCGGCTGCGTGAGTCCCGCTCTGAGGCATGAAGACTGGAGTGGCTTACTCTGTCTGTTTGCTTAATGAGAATAAAATATCAGGGGCCAAGTGCGCAGTGCTGAGCCGATTTCTATCGGTACCAAAGGCCGTGCCCCGGCTGGAGATTCTCTGAGGGTCCTTTCCTTGCTTGGTCCCTTGTGCTCCGCTTGTGTCCACCTGTTGTGGCTTGTCTAATACTTAGATTACAAGCTCTTTGGCCAGGGACTACCTTTTCGTTCGGTATTTTTACAGTACCCAGCACAATGGCAGGCCTGTGCTAGGATGGGGCCTCCTACATGCTATGGTGATACAAATGATAACAGGACCCAAGTGACCTGTAAGACTCGCCTCTGCTCTGATCACTGAAGGCCACCGTCCGGTGACTTGGTACAGCTCAGTCTCCTTGGGATGGCCTGGTCTCCAATTTTTCCAGTAGCTGAGCAATCATTGTGACATGAGGCGCTCAGCTACCACACCCACCTCAACTTTAGCGTCCCCTCCCCGCCCTCAAAAGACACAGTGCAATATTGCATCATCGTCGTTTGCAGCTGCGTTGCCTGCTCTCCCTGCATGATCTTGAGCCAGTCCCTTAGCCTCTCTGGGCCCCGGTTCGCCATCGGTACACTGGGGAGAGTGGCACTGCCTGACCGCACGGGGCGCTGTGAGGATAACCAGGTACTCAGGTAGTGAGGTTGACTGGGCCCAGGTAGGTACCATTGACAGTGTGGTGCTGCTGGCTTCATTCTGAAGCCTGACTGCTCACAGAGAGGGGAGGAGGGGAGTGATCTTGCATTGCTCAGCGGCTGTTCCAGCCAGTTCTGTGGGACTAGGCAGCGTCTGCTTTAGATGTTGCCTGAAGCCTGTTTGTCACGGGCTGGTGTTTCAAGGCCTCCCCAGACTAAAGCTGAGCTAGCGATTTCCTGACCGGCTTCCAGAGCAGACGTAGCTGGGTGTAAGGGTCTGCAGGAGTCGCCGAGGGGGATCGAACCCCATGCTACCTAGCTACTATCAGAAACCCTCCACCATCCTCCACGTGCGCCGCCCTCCAGCCTGTGGGGAATAGCAGGAGAGGGCCGTTCAGCAGGGAACGCCTGCCGGTGGGGATCAGCACGGAGAATGAGAACCGTGGCCGTGCTGCCTTTGAGTGTGTTATCAGTCGCGAGGGGGCAGCCGTCGCACCCAGAGAGAGAGAGCTTAGCATTTGCAGAGAGGAAGTGCTACCAGGGAGAGGTGGATTTGAACTGACGACCTGGAGGGGAAAGGCCTGGTCACACACTAGTGCCCAGAGCCAGCTATTCTGCTGCGGTAATGAGCCCAGACAGGGAATTGTTGCTATTGCTGTAGCACCTTGGCTGCGGTTGTCACAGACCCACAAAGATGGCCAGGCAGGGGCCAAATCCAGCCCTGGCAACATCAGGAGAAGCGGAATCAAAGGGAGGAGTCCCCATGATGCTGCGGCTGAACTGGGTTTCAGGTACCTGCCCAGAGGAGGCCTAGACCCTCCCAAGTATTTAGTGACCATCCATGGAAGGAGGCTCTGGACTTTACAGCCTAAATTTTGTGGGGAAACAAAACAAATGGTGGGGTAGGATGGCATGGACAGTCAGAAAGGGGGAGAGTGTTTAGGGACGGGTGTTATTTTTCACCGTATTTGCTGAAGGCTTTGAGGGACGTCTACAGGAATGGCCTGTCCTGTCTTGACAGCCCAGTATTCATTCTTTCCAAGGTTACCAGTACCTTTTTGTTAGACCTGTAGCTAAAGACCCATCTCTCTGAAGGCAACCAATTTCTGACAATACCTTAGAAGGCCACTGAAGATAAATGCTGTTTGATTTCACCTGTTCCCTGGGGTTTTTTCCCCCTGATGGTCAGGTGTGAGGGGGAGGAGATGGTGCCATGTTGGAGGTGAGCAGTGGGAATTAATATACAAAAGCAGAACACGGTATCTGTGAGCAGATAGTGTGGTCTAGGGGATCTCACTCGCTCAGCTGATCCTCCCACCGCACCTGGAGAGATGCTAGCTCTGTTACTGGAAAGAACACTAAGGGGTTTTGCATCACGAGTAGAGGTGGCTGAATAATACTTATTCTAGTCTATTTATGTTCTTATGCTGCCCTCATCACCGTAGTCCCTGAGTGCCTAGTTCCTGCCGCTAATAGTCATTGTGAATTGTAACTATAGCTGGCTGAATAAATGGAACTTTTGTTTCTGCAGGAAGTTCTATGGTTTTGCCCTGAAATGGGATTAAAAAGGTCAACAAACTTGGAAATTTTTGCAAAATGAAGTATTTTGAGATGTTGAATTTCAACTTTACCATTTCACTATAACATTCACTATGGTATGATATAATACTATTAACATGTCAAAATCAAAATAAAACATTTCAACCAGATCCAAATGAAATGTTTTGATAATCGATTGTCAAAAAATTTAATCCATATGTTCCCAGGAAACATTTTGATTTAGTCAGGTCAGTATTTTCCGATGGAAAACTGCCATTAGAAAAATGTTCACCAACTCTAATTATGACATATCCAAGTCCATCTCTCTACCCAGATACAATATGGTCTTCATCACCAAAGCATCTGAGCACCTGTCATAATCTTTATTTCTGTGTATGTTACCTATTTATAAGTTTTCAGCCTATTTATTTGTTTTTGATTATGGCATGTGACTAGTCACATGCTACTGTTTCTTCTTCCTGATTGAGTGACTGAAGTGTATTTTCCTTGAGAATAACAAATGGCAAGGAGCAAATAACAAGTAATGCACTTTCAAATATGACGTTTCAGCTGAATAATCATTCATACTAAAATTCATAAGATTTTGGGATGTAAGAACTTTTTTGTAATCAGTGTCTGAACTTTTATTTTTTACCAGTATCTGTCTAACTTGTATGACTAAATCTATCCTTAGTCTAACTCCATTGGCTTCAATGAGAAGAATTGGAGCCCCAGAATTTTGTATCGGTGGATGCATTGCCCAATATTGTTGGACACAGATTTGTGTATGTAATACGTATATGGTTACAATGATTTTAGGTCTCTCTAGGTCTGTCTGAAGTGCCAATTGAAAAAGACTTGAAACATCCTTTTATTCACAAGGGCACTGTCAGCTAAAACAACAGTTCAACAGTAAAAACCAAGGGCTTGTCTATGCTACAAAATTAAGTCAATGTCAGCATACAGCCGCCCCAGTAATTACATCGCTTGTGTGTGTCTACACTTTGCTCCTTGTGTCGGCAGTGCACGTCCTCACCGGGGCGCTTGTATCGATTGTGCTGTCCATGTGGGGCATTGTGGGAAGGCTCCTGAAAGCCAGTAACAGTCGATATAAGCAACATAGTGTCTGTGCTGACAGTGAGTCAATCGAACCACATCAACCTTGACTCTCTGCTGCTCATGGAGGTGGCGTTATTAAGTCGGCGTAGCTGGGCAGTTACGTTGACGGGGAACGAAATTTAAGTAAAGACACTTCCATAGTTAGGTCGACGTAAACTGCCTGGCGTCGCCCTGACTCTGTAGTGTGGGCCAGACCAAATACTTTTGCCATTTTATAGCCCCTTCCATCCAGGCATTTCAAAGCACTTCACAAACATGGATTTAGCCGTCCAGCTATGTAAAGATTATTGTCCCCATTTTATGGACGAGGAAACTGAGAAGTCATGTGATTTGCCCAAAGCCTCACAGGACCATCGTCCCCAGCAGACTTCAGCTCTGCGGTTTTGCTTTAGACAAAACAGCCATGAAGGTTTAATAGGGCCTCACTTACTCTGCAGGGCCGACTCACACCCGCTGGTACAGGAAGAGCAGAGAGCGCGAGTTGTTCTGTTCCCTATGCAGCAGACTCCAAGGCTGTTAATTGGCCTAGCTGCTAATTGCAAGGAAGGGCGCTGTGGAGGGGACCTCTGGGAATCACCTTGCACCATTCAGCGACCGTACTAGTCAGCGTTGCTTAGCAGAAATGGGCAGAAATGAGAAGCTGTTTGTTTATTAGTTCTCCCAGGTGAGTGCAAATGCTGTCTGTGTTCTCAGGTTAGCAATGCCTCCAGTCCACGTGAAGAGCAGTGCCAGGAGGTAAATGGCTACGGGTGTAGTAATTAACACAGCATTTCTTTTCGCCCCTTCCTTTCCCCCTTCTGTTTCACTTTTAGTCCTTGCCCTGTGATGCAGTGGGCAAGCGAGGCAGGCCCAAGGACGCAGCTAGTTCTCAGCTAGGGGCTGATTCTTCATTGCCTTGCTGTCTGCGTGTGTCACTTATAGCTGAACCAAATGGGCCTAGAACCCTATTCGGTCAGAATAGTAACATTTCACACTCACCCCGTGCAGGAGTCTATGGCGAAGGCAAGTAGAGAATCAGGCCTGTTATGCCTATAGGGGTCCAGCTCGTTGTTTCACCTCCTCTGCACTTTGTGCAGCATTAGACACAATTACTTCTTGCATTGTGATCTTTGCTCACTTTCCTCTGGAGCATCAGATATAAAGTACTGCTGATTGTCGTACCAGGTATTGGGCAGTGCTGGGGGGAGGAAACAGGATTTGCTGGATGTCTACATGCCCAGAGCATAGCAAGTGGGGGAGAGACAGGCTCCTGGTGTTAGCTGCATATTTTGATGAAGGGAAAGATTGTCTTGGATTATAGCATAGGCCTAGGTTGAGATGGCTTGCGCCCCTCTCTCTCTCGCTGATCATAAATATCTGGGGTTCAGTGTGCACCCAAGACACTGTTATCTAAGGAAATAGATGCCCTGCGGTAGCGGTGAATGACACTGCCATTGTGGTTTTCAGTGGCAGAAGACAGAGATGATTGTGACAGAGAACACGAAGGCGGAAGAATCAAACAGCGCTTAGCTTGGAGCTAGCACACAAGACATGTTGCCGCTAGAGAGAGACAAATCAGCTTTGACATAGAAACCCACCTGATAGATTTCAAGGCTAGCAAGGACCCTTATGATCATCTAGTCCGACCTCCTCATGACACAGGACAAAGATCCTCACCCAGCGATCACCGCATTAGCCCTATTTGGAAATTCCAAACTTTTTGCTATCTATCTATCTATCTATCTATCTATCTATCTATCTAATCTATCTATCTATCTATCTATCTATCTCAGAGTTTTCTATAGTATCCATCATGCTAGTATCTAAATATTTTCACAGTCTACATATTACTATGTAAGAAGCCATTGACTTGATGCATAACAGGGAGCAGTATTCAATCAGTCTCTACAATCTCTGACAGAACAAAAAAGGGCTTGTGGCATGAATTTTTATAAGAGACACACAAGCTGAATACAAATAACACACATGCTGGTGAGTGTCATTGGCTTTGTGCTATACAGAAGCTAAAAAAATCAGTGATGCTTCTAGTGGACCAGGGGAATAAAAGAGTAACAAAGCCGGTACCTGTAAGAAGTAGGAGCTCATGGGGTCCTCTTTGTTGTCCTCATTGTAATACAGTCCACCTGCTATGAAGATCTGGTTCTCTTTGGTTACCAGACTAACATGATTCTTTGGGATCTGAGCCGAGAGGGATGCAAAATAGCACTCGTTAGCACTGGGGTCGTAGGCCACTGCCCCAGCGCTGCTCACCATGAAAATGAGGTCCTGGAGGAACATCCCAAAGCGCATTGTGTCATTTAAGATCCCTGGGAGGACATCCTCCTCTTTATCGTCCTCCTCGCCCACGCCTCCATTGACGGCGCTATCTCCAGCTATCTTTTCACTGCTTTTCTTCACCATCTTCTTCTTCACCACTGTGAATTTGCCTTCATTGGCATCCTTCACCATCTGGAGTTTCTTGAGCAGCTCCGGGCTGGACTTCACAATGGGGTGCTTCTCCACATGGTCCTGGATGTAGTCCTGGGGCATGAGGCGGAAACGGATGCTCTCGAAGACCACGGGCAAGGCCTGGAGCCGGCTCTCGCGGTCCTTGGCCGCCGCCCACTTCATCACCACCTCGAAGACAGCCTCCTCCTTCTCAATGTTGAGCGAGTCAGTGGATATGACAGCGATGAGCTCATCTGGGGAGAGCTGGTAGAACTCCTCGTCCCGGGAGACCAGGACAAAGCGGTCACAGATGAAATCCCGGGCGGCCACTGCCAGGCGGGCGCAGTCCAACATCAAGCCCAGCCTGAAGATAGCCAGGCAGTTGCTGAGGCAGAGGCGCTTCTGCAGGAAGGAGACACAGACGGTGAAGATAGAGGGGATCTGGAACATGTTGGCCACCGAGAAAATGTCCTGCACGTTCTGCTCGGTGATCTCCAGCTCGGAGGTGTAGATGTAATGGAGGATCTTGCCCAGGACTTCGGGGTCCACGTCCTCCAGGTTGATCTCCCTTTTCTTACTCTCCTCCATGTCGGACAGGAACATCGCCCGGAAATAGGGGCTGCAGGCGGCCAGCACCAGCCGGTGGCAGGGGAATTCCTTCCCCTTGACTTTCAAGACACAATCCAGGAACTTCTTGTGGTCCAGCATGTCCTTGAGCCCGTCCTGCAGGAGCGTCTGCTGGTAGAGACGCAGCTCTTCTGCTTGATCCAGAGGCAGCGCCATGCTTGCAAGTAGGGGCTTGTTTGCTCTTCTCTTTTCTTGTTCCCTATTCCCCTGCAGAGAGACTCACTCGAACCTGGGCGTGCAGCTCTCCCTTGCTTCCCGACAGCTGGAGCCCTAAGAATATGAAACGCTTGCTGCTAATACAATTGGCTGTGCGCTTCAGCCTCAGCGAGGGGCTTTATATATCACCACAGCCTCACAAAGCTTCGGGAACCCATATTGGAGCATGTGTAAGCCGATCGCCCTCTAATGTGACACACTGGGCAGCCGAGAAGGGAGGGGAGCTGGGGGAACAGCTGTACGTGCAGCCTGGACCCATCGGGAATGGCCTGTCAGCTCATGAATCAGTGCTGGAAGGGTTTGGGTTTTTCCGGAAGGCCAGCGTGTGACTGGCTGCCTTCTTAATGATGCAGGTGAAACGACTTTTCCTTCAGATGAATCAGAGAGGAAAAAAAAAAAACCCTACGTCCTCGCTGGTGAACTATAGGGGTTGTTATCCCTCCTCCCCCTCCCTCTCTTCAATATCCTTACCCAGCTAAAAATACCCTATGAAGCCAAAGCTGTAGATAGGCAATGAGGCATCGTATCGTCCTGTCATTGTGCTAAGGCTCTCCAGCTCATTTGGATTGTTGATTTTCTGAGGGGAAAAAAAGAAGAGAGACAATCCCATGACCTGTTTCAGGGTAACTGTGGGGGGGAAAGAGGTGTTTTACATGGTCAGCTGTATGTCATAGGCCTTCTACTGGAAGCAGATAAAGGAGGTTCCCCTATAGGCCATGTGGTAGGGGCCTGTGGTTTTGGAGCATGAGGCTCTGGGGTCTGTTTTTTATATGGTATTTGTATGGAACCCCGTCACTGTCGTGTCTGAATACCTCACAGTTTTAAAGTTTTTATCCTCACAGCCCCTCTGTGAGGCAGGGCAGGGGTACGATCTGCCAGGTATGGATGGGGAACTGAGGCACGGTGAGGTTGTGACTTTTCAAAGGTCACATAGAGAGCCTGGTGAAGCAGGGATGTGAGGCCATCACCCTAATCACTGGGCCATCCTTCCTTTCCATGGCCTACTAGTCCCCACGGCCTAGAGACAGTGGAAAAAATTTCAAAAATTTCCTAGGGGGGGAAAAAAGAGGCGCACGTTTCTTTGGCGTAAGGTGATCCAGCTTTTTGGACCAGCTCCTCTGCTGTCTCTGTGACGTTCCCAATGACCAGGATATGTAGCATCATGACACCTGTGGTGCTCTGCGGTGTCTGTCAAAATTTTGTTACAATCATAAAGCAAAATTGTGATCATTCAAAAAGCTCATGTGAGCATTTCATAATGGACGAGCCAGGCAGGGGAACCCTTATAATTACCATTATGTTATTACCATATAGTTATATTTAGTCATCGATTTGCACTGCAACATTTCAGTAACAGAGATCAACCACTTCCCCTATAGAATCATAGAGTTGGAAGGGACCTCAGGAGGTCATCTAGTCTAAACCCCTGCTCAGAGCAGGACTAACTTCAGCTAAATCATCCCAGCCAGGGCTTTGTCAAGCCGCAGCTTAGACACCTCTAAAGATGGAGATTCCACCACCTCCCTAGATAACCCATTCCAGTCCTTCACCACCCTCCTGGTGAAAAACTTTTTCCTAATGTCCAACCTAGACCTCCCCCCCTGCAACTTGAGACCGTTGCTCCTTGTTCTGTCATACTGCACCTCTTTCCCCGCCCCCTCCCAATTATTACTAATAGTGTGTCTACATTGTACAGTTAACCTTGGCTTTTATTCAGATTCTCGCCCTAACCCCTCTCCCGTCCACACACAAAATCCTGACCCAGGTTTGGAAGTGCTTCAAGCCTGAGTTAGCTTACCAAGCAGAGGGTGGTGTTAGAACCTGGGCTCTCTTTTAACTCGGGCTGGGACCTACCCATTTGGCAGTGAGGATGCACGCTACGTCTCTGAAGTAGTGACGGTTCTTCAGGGCCTTCCCACAATGCCCCCAAAAGACAGAAAAGTTCGCCGGCAATTAACACAAGAATCCTAGAGCCTCTCAGCACAACAACCCTTGGGATAGGCCTTCAGACGCAGGGGTGAGTGCAGAAACGGTGAGGAGGCAGTCATGTGGGCAGGGCTAAGCTGACCTGGGTCCTGATCACCTGAGTTAACGGTGCAGTGTAGACATAACCTAAAAGACACAAAGCCCCTCTCTGTCTTGGGGATATTGTACCCATGGAGCTACCTCCATGTAAAGCCCAAGTGCACATCTGCTGCATTGGTGTAATATAGAGTTTGCAACGGGGAGGTTTACCCCTATTGGGAATGGGGTTTAACTACAAGTTATCTCGTGGTCACCCACAAGCCATCCTTTAGTTCAACTACCGCTTAGTGGCCTTGCTGCAAGAATCATTTGGTGGAATTCGCTAGCCTGTGCAAAGCAGGAGGTCAGAGTAAATACTCACAATGGTCTTTTCTAGCCTTACTTCATGTTTATGACTCAGTACAAATATCCTGAGTATGGACTGGCCTGGAGAGGAAGTCTTGGTTTTCACACGTGCTGGGTCTTCTCCACGGGGACAGAACATCATTCAGTCAATTGTACCTGAGATTTTCACATCAGGGGAACAGAAAAATGCCTGATTGCAACTCACCTGGGTCCATGCTGGCTCCTGCAAGCAGTTCTTTTAATGGACTAACAAAGATAGATAGATAGGAAAATGGCTCTGTACCTAGAGATTGTGATGAGGTAAATTAGTTTTGACAGACAGGGCTGAGCAGAGTAACTACAGTATAACAATATGCACCTATTGTAAAATTGGTACATAATCTTTTATTTTCTTCCCTTAATAAATAGCCTCAGGGCTGGTCTACAGACAGGAATTTCCCCAATTTAATTAAATCAATGTAGTTAAATCAGTACAAAGGTATCAACTGCTCTCATGAGTGTAGTTAAATCAGTACAACTTAGTCCCTGCAGTGTGGATGTCATTATATTCGTATAAAACTGGGTTTTTTCTCCTACAGAAAGAGGGGCAGCTAGATATACTGGTATGACTACAGCCATCCTAGGGGTTGTACTGGTATAACTATTTCAGAGAAAAATCACAGCCCTAACCAAAATAGTTATAGTCATCCAAAAATTGTGGTAGACCAGGCTTAAATGATTGAAGAGTGTCCACACAAGAAGAGTGCACCGATGTAACTAATTTTATTTAGAGACAGGTTTTCTTGCCGCGGTGCAATTTCTGCATAGACTGGGCTTTAGATTCGAATGCATCACTGTTGTTTTGGGCTCAGGATGGCTCCAGACCTAGAAGGACCTCTTCTTCCAGATTTAACCTGGATGCAGTTTAGAGGTGGCAGAGCTGTGATGAGTTTTCCATCATTCAGAAACCATCTAAGCTCAACTGGTCTCGCAGAACCATTGTCTGTTCCGGTGAGAACAGCTCCTGAGACTTCGGTGCCATCAAAGCCAAGCTCTGGTTAGGCCTTGAATCCAAACACCAGTCCCGTTATTCAGAAAGGGAGCAGCTGGGTGGTTGAGTACTTTTGAAGATCTGGGACTAGTGACCTGCCCATGGTCACACAGGAAGTCTGGGGCAGAGCCAGGAATTAAACCCAGATCTCCGTCTTGTTTTATGTGGAGCAATTTGCCCAGCCAAAAGATGGGGAAAAGCAGCCCGTTGTTCATGATCTGAAATGAATAGGAGACAACGGAGACACTACAAGGGACAGCACCTTGCAAAGTATGCCTGAGCTTGTGGTGGTAACAGTCTCAGATCTGACCCTGTTTGTCTACTTGACTGACAGTCACTTTTCATTACAGACCACATACAGCTGCATCCCATTCTGCTCATGCACCAAAGCTGATGGAAACGGCACAGTGTCACATGGGCTGTCACTGAACTGACAGAAGCTCAAGGAATCTGTAAGCCAGGGACCTTGATGTTTCTCATCTGCTGCTGGAGCACGGGATCCGGCTGGCTCTGGTGGGTTTAAGCCACGCATGCGAGTTTCTACAACTGCAGCGGGGGGGAGAGGGCATCACTGCTAGAGCTCTAAAACCTTCTCTTCATCTCCTTCGTTTCTGTTATATATTTTGGCACCTTGGAGCCAGAGAGAGACACTGCCCATCACAATTCAGGGCATGCTTTTTAACTGGCTAGGAGTGGACTGCGTGGCCACTATATACACAATATATCTGATGCCATGCTGACTCCCACAGGCCCCGCAGTGGGTGCGTGACAGATTGGAACGTGGCCCTTAGAACGCTCTCACCCGACTACCTTTATCAGCTACTTTGATTGTCTTTTTCAGGCAGAGTCTCCTGTGGCTTTTGAACTGCAGTGTTTCAGGAGCTGATTTTGTAAGCCGCCCTCCCGCACTGCACCTCCGTTGTAGCGTTGCTTTTCAGGGCTGGGTGCTGTGGCCGCTCAAAGCCAGCTTCCAAATGCTCCCTGCCACTGACTATCTGGGTTTTGGATTATTTCCCCCCCATTCGTTAGTTTTCACTTTGCCAAGCTGAATCTCATTTTTTTATCCATGTCTTTACTCTCCCTACATCCCTTTCTTTTCTTTGTCCCTCCTGACTGGTGTCATCTACGTTTTATTGGTGTGTTATTTACTTATGCTTTCGGGTCATAAGGCAAAGTGACCTAACCCAGTTCCAGAGAGGAGACTGATCCTGAAATATACATAGGTCATGTTCTTTCACTCTGGGGTCCCGCGTGGGACCAAAGCTACTCTCTGGACCGAAATCTGAACCGAACCCTCCATTGATTTCAGTGAATTTGCACAGGGTGTGAGAACCTGATCCAAAACTCATCGAAGCCAATGGAAATACTCCCACTGACTTCAGTGGGGTTTGGATTGGTCCCTGCATCAATGGACAATGGTGGTGTTCAAGGTATAATCTGGCAGCTGAGAAAAGTATTTGTCCTCTGGTAATTCTGCCATGGTGGAATTGGATGGGATCATTCTGGATGTGAACCGCATGTAGTTAAAGCGGCAATTGTTTGTAACACCTTCTTCCGGTGGAGGCCGCCAGCCTCGGTCCTGCCAGAGAACCTGATTGTGTTAGGAGCAAAACATGATCGTGTTTAGCACTTACAGAGCCGGGGAAGCAAGCCTCACAACACCTCTGGGGGGAGATGGGCAAGTGCTGGCATTCCCATTGCACAGGTGGGGAAACTGGGACCAAATGTGACTTTGAAAGGCCCATTGTGATCATGCGTAACACAGGCCAGAGAACTTCCCTGAAATTATTCCTGTTGGAGCTAGAGCATGTCCTTTAGCAAAGCATCCAATCTTGATTTAAGAATTGCCAGTGATTGCCATTTTTTGGCCCGCGGCTAAACACTGAGGCAGGATTAGATCTCAGGACCTCCTGGCTCTTTCCCTTAGCCCACGCTGGCTTCTAGCATCAGCTAGAGGGGAAAAATGCACAAGATCTTTCACTGAGTGTCTCTCCAGCAAACTGCTCCCTCAGCCCGCTTCTAAGATTAGCTGCTGCTGAAAGTTCCAGCAGGTGCAGCTGCGGTTAAATTTAGACTCTTAGTGAATGGATTATTTTTTCTCCAAGTGCATGGAAGACAGTTCAGCCCTGCACTGTCACCCAGAGCTTTGCCACTTGTCATTCATTCTGATGCCCGGGGCTGGATGATCTTGCCCGAATACTCTGCACCCTGACTCAAATCTCCTGGGGACAGCCCAAGGGGTCAGCCTGCAGCAACTTGATACATCTTCAGGCTCATTCTGGAGGAGATCTGCATTTCATAAAGAGGAGACGTGACTCTTCTGACTGCGTTGCTGTCATGGATGGGTAAATTTTGCATCTCTGGGGCTGTTGGCTAGGCCAAGAAACATATGCGCAGCACCAGAAGGTATGTTAGGGTGGAGGCTGGCAGCTGAGTGGGTTATATGAGATTATACAAGAGAGAGGACTGAAAGACAGTGCCCTCCTTCCGCCCCCCGCAATTGTATTCTCAACTGGAGCAAATCAGCCTGGCTCCTTGGTCATCTTAAAAGACACCCTGACACTATGGTTTGCTCCAGTTTTATGGCCATGTAACTCTGATTTCAGTGGCATTACAGTAGCATGAAACTGGGGTAACAGAGAGCGTGCATCTGACTCACACCTGTGTGTCACTCCATGTGGCCTGATTCACTTCTCAGGCCTGCTGACGTCCATTCCATTAACGTCTGTGGAGTTATGTCATCTTGTGTAAAACTGGTGTGAATGGAGAATGAGGGTCTGTGGGCTGCCTCTCTTCGCCCTTAGGGTGCTTTTACCCGAAAGCATCAGTGGAGTTACACCAGTGGAAGTGAGATCAGAACCAGGCCCCGTGTGTGTCCAGTCATGTCACCTTGTCCCTGTACACAGGGAACTTCGTAAAGTGCTTCCTCCTGAGGATCTCAAAGCTCCTCTAGACGCATTAATGAATTCAGCCTGCGAATGAGATGGAGAATAGTCCATGGGGAATCTGAACCACTACACGGTTCAGTGATTTGCCCAAGGTCACAGAGTGATCCACAGTCTAATCTCACATACACGGGTATGAATCAGGAGTAAACTCATGGGAGTCATTGGTATTTACAGCAGTGTATGTGAGAGCAGAATCAAGGCAAGAGATTATATCAGGGTGCCAGGAATAAGACGCCCAGTGCTTTAACTATAGGATACATAGATTCTAAGGCAAGAAGGCCCCACTGTGACTATCTAATCTGCCCGCCTGTCTAACCCAGGACGTAGACCTTCCCTGAAAAAATTCCAGTTTGAACAAGAACATAATTTTTAGAAAAACATCCATCTTGATTTAAAAATCGCCAGTGATGGAGAATCCACCACGACCCTGGGTCAATTGTTCCAATGGATAATTACCTTCCCTGTTAAAAATTCATGGCTTCTTTCCAGTTAGAACTTGTCTAGTGCCACCTCTTAATCTTCTCTTTGTAAAGCTAACTAGACTGTGCTCCTTGAGTCCGTCACTATAAGGCTGCTGTAATTCCAATCATTTAATCATTCTCCTGGTTTCTCTCTGAGCCCCTCCAGTGTATCAACATCCTTCTTGAATTGTGTGGACACCAGAACTGGACACACCAGTCCATCAGCAGTTGCACCGGTGCCAAATATAGAGGTAAAACAACTTCTCTACTCCTACTCAAGATTCCTCTGTGTATGCATTAACCCAGTGGTTCACAAACTTTCCCCCTGCCTGATCCCATTTTCAGATGCACGGCTTCCCGTGACCCCAGACAGCCCAGAGGACTCCTTTTAAAAATGGCGTCTCCCCTCCCCCTACTGCAGGACCTCACAGGCATCATACATATGAGGTCGCGTTCCATGGAGGATGCCATTTTGTAGAGCAAAACGGCATCCTCCGTGCAGTGCGAGCTTGCGTGCACCGTACGTGCAAGGTCACGCTGTGCAGAGGACGCTATTTTGCACTCCCGCACACTCAGGATTGCTGCAGACTATCTGCTGACGGTTCACGACCCATAGTTCAGGAACTGCTGCCTTAGCCCTTTTGGCCCCAGCGTCGCACAGAGAGCTCATGTTCAGTTGATCATCCACCACAATCCCACCAAATCTTTTTCAGAGTCACTGCTTCCCAGGATGGTGTCCCTCAGCCTGTAAGCGTGGCCAACGGTCTTTGTTCCTGGATGAATACATTTACAGTGGGCCTTATTACAAAGGTCTATTGTTTGCTTGTGCCCAGTTTTCCAAGCAATCCAGATTATTTTGCATCAGTGACCAGTCCTCTTTATAGTTTGTCACGCCCCCCCAATCTTGATGTCTTCTGCAATCTTTATTAGTGTTGATTTTATGTTTCCTTCCAGGAAGATCCTTCTCCTCTGACATAGCTGTATGTAGAAAACACACCCACATGCATTCATCCAGTCTAGTTCAAAGGAGCAGTTTCCCAAAGCCACAACATTTGTCGCCAGACCAGCGTGTGAGTTTGCCAATAGCCTGCATTCAGAGTAAATCTCAGAACCTGCTCTTTGGTTCTGTGTGCACATCTGTTGATCCATTCCTATCACAAGCTCCAGCTGTGAATCTGTCAGAAACACTCAAACGTTATATGGAGGGTCTCAATGGCTAAGGGGATGCGTGGTAGGAGTTTCTTACTTCTCAGTCACTTGCGTGAATTTGATCTTAAGCCTTTTCAGTGGCCAGGGCAAAATAAACTGGTGGGTCTCTATTTGATTGCTAGTGGACAGGTATCTATGTCAGAGAAACCAACATCAAAAATGCCGTGGAGGTCACACTACTCTCCTAGCTAGATAGGTGGCGCCCTTCAGGTCAGGCCTGAGCCACGTTGGTGGAGTGCTGGGTGAGAAGTCTGCACGATGGTTGCTTGTAAATGCCCATTCTGGAGATAAGTACAAGGCCGTGCTCTCCCAGGCTGTCAATCAGGCACCTTCCATGAGCACTAAATAGGCTTAAAAATGTAATTAGTTTTAGAGAAATTGAAAACGAAAGGCTAAGGGCCTGTTTTGCGGAAGGGTTGAGTGCTCACAACTCCAGGTGAAACTCGCTGACTTGTTTGCATCCGTCTTCATCACAGACGATGTTTTGGAAAATACTTGCTCTTTTCTGCGCTGCTGCTGGCATTCTTCATTGTCATATTCATTCGTAGATTCATGGAATTTAAGGGCAGAAGGGACCTTTATATCAGTTAGTCTTACGTCCTGTACGGCACAGGCCCTTACATTTCACCCTGGTACTCCTGTACCGAGCCCAATACCTTGGTTTTGACTATGACATATCTTCCAGAAAGGCATCTTCAGCTGAAAACATCAAGAGATGGAGAATCCATCACTTCCTTTGCGAGTTTGTTCTAATGGTTAGTCACCCGCACTACTAAATATTTGTGCCTCATTTCCAGCTTGGATTTGTCTGGCTTCAGCTTCCAGACATTGGTTCTTGTTATGCCTTTCCTCCGCTAGATTAAAGAGCCCTTCAGTACTTGGTATTTTCTTCCAGTGAAGGTACTGATACACTGTATTCAAGTCACCGCTCGATTTTCTTCCTGGCAAGTTAAAGACTGAGCTCTTTAAGTCTGTAAAGCATTTTCTCCAGTCCTCAAATAATTTGGGGGGGCTTTAAAAAGTTTTGTTTTTGTTATAAAAATTTTATTTTGAGTTCTGTTGTTAAAAAGAAATTAGATTGAAACGTATGCATAGCACCAGAATGCATTAGTGAAGGGCTGGGAAATATTCCGATCCATTTTACGAAACTATAGTTAAGTAGGATAAGAAAACAGTAGCCAAATTGCATGCTTCAGGGTATAAGATGACCATCTCTGGGAACAGGAAGGAATCCTTCCTTTCCTATGGGAAGCACAGTTAGCCTGGTGCATTACAGGGGAAATGCCTTCTTCTGAAACATCAAGTGCTGTGTCTTGCAGCAGGACTGAATGCTTTAGCTCAAAGAGAAGTTATGGGATTGGCACCAGGATAGGTGGGTGAAATCTTACAACCTGTGTTATGCAGGAGGTCACGCTAGGCCTTTGAATCTATTACATGGTTCAGCATAACGTAGCCTGCCATATGTTCTTTGCATATTAAAAGCCCATTAAAGTCTTATAGAAAATCTTTATTTAAGCAAGAAGTTTTTTTATTACAGGTGGTTTGTACATGGATAAGATACAGCAGCTTGATTGCAAATCATATTGGAGAGCCCAGTTTGCCGGCGTCTTGTCCTTGCTGGCTGGGAGGAAGCGATGCTGCGGCTGAGGTTTCTGGGCCAATCCGCCTCTCCTCTCTACGCTGCCTTTTCTTTGTCTCTTTTCTCCTCTTCTTCCGCCTGGAGGCGCTCCCTCTCCTTGATCAGCTGCACTCCGCAGTAGGTGATGAACCAGATGGACAAGGTGCTGAGTGGGAAACCTGAGAGTCAGAGGGATATAGTCAGCTTGGCGTAGGTGCTAAGGAACAGGTGAGGTTCTTCTCTGAACTAGTCTGAATGCAACTCAACATCCTTGCTGGGTGAGGGGCAGGTCCTGGGAGGTGATGAGCCCACGGCAATCCATGGCAGTCTTACCATCGACTCCCGAGGGCTTTGGAGCTGACCCAAATGCTCTGCACTCAGACTGTGGGCTGGAGTTCTCCAGGGGCGGGCCCAGATCTGCCTGGTCTTCTACAAACCGTGAGGCCCTCCCAGCTTTGAGCCCTCCCCACCTGTGGAAAGACATTCTCAGCTCCCCACGCTCAGACGGATTCCTTCGTCCCCCTCAGCCAGCCCCGGGCAATCCTTAACATCCTGCCCCTCTGTAAACACTGGGCCTGGGAGCCCCAAGGGCCGGTGTAAAACTGCCCCGGAGATTTCACCTGAGCTATCCAGCTCTCTCTCACCTAGGTAACGGGGGTTTCATTCGCAGGCCCTCATTTAGAATCTAAATATTTACTAGCCAGGGGAAGCAGCCTGTATAGTGCAGGGTTATAATCCCACGGGGCAGGGATCTGGCAGTCTCGGAAGCCACAATAGCAGAACAGAGAAAGAGATCCAGGCGTTGTGCCTGCTAAAACAGGACCTCGCGGTGAGTAACGCGACCGGCTGCAACAGCCAGCTCGGCCGTCAGGAACATCTGACACGCTGAACCCAGCTGGTCATGTTCTCCTGAGCCACGGTCAGTCTCGGTGGGGGAGCCAGGAAGGGTACGGGGGGAGGGGGGGACGGGACACCACTCAGTCAGCGACAGGTAGCCCAGGCGGTTCCAAAAGCTTCAACACGCTGCTGCCACCTATCAGTGAGCAACGCACAGTCAGGGCTATTGATTGGGAGGTGGGAGAACGCCTGGGATTTAATAAGAGAAGGGATCAAATAAAGCTGCCTAAGAAGCTATTAAAAATACTAGGCTGGCGAGTTTCTGCCAGTTTCAGCTGAACATGGGACCAGCGGCTGTAGCAGAAGAAGGGGCAGTGGGGAAATAAATCCCCCTCATCGTTATTTATGTTTCAATGGCATTGACCGGTCTAAACCATGGTCAGAGCCAGACTGTGCTAGGCGCTGTACGAACACAGCACCCAGTGATGGTCCCTGCACCAAGGAGTGCATAATCCAACCACAAACTCTCCTCCCAATAAGGCAGGGGTGGGTGGGGCGGGGAGAGGAGAGTTGTCACTGGTTTGAGTTTGGGAGAGTGACACCAGTAAGCACAGAAAAAAGACATGCCCCTTGCAGGGCGGGGGGGGGGGGGGCTTTACCCGTCAGGAGGATTCTCTTGGCAACCAGCAGCGTGAAGGCCAGGCTGTTGAGGGCAAGGACGTTGTAGAGGACGATGGCCCAGAAGTTGGCAGCCCCGAAGATCCCTCTAATCCGCCGAGACATCGGCTCCGACATGTTGGCCTGCCCAGAAGAATGGTGGGACAGAAGTGTCAGGAAGCAGGGATGGTTCCATTGCAGGGGTATCGGAGAACCCCGCAGTCTTTAACCTATTTATCCTCAGCGCGTCCCTGCGAGGTACAGCTATGCGAGTACCCCCCTGATGTTGGAAGAGGGAACTGGGGGAGGGGGGCGGTAGACTAAGGCCTCAAGGTGTACAGACGCCTAATTCCCACTGAGTTCAACAGGCCCATGTGACTTGGCCAAGGTCATCCAGAGATGCAGTGGCCGAGGAGGGAGTTGAACACCACCCTCCTGAAGCCATCGGTAGCACACTAACCCCTGGACCGTCCTTTCCTCTAGTCTAGCCCTGCCTCACTCTGGCCTATTCGCTGTATCCCTCCATTGGCAGCAGCGGGTCCCAATTCTGTGTCGTGCTCAGCCCTGAGGTCCGTGGGTGCTGGGGGGGGGGGAGTGCTCAGCACCTTCCAGGAGGGACTCCCAGGACTGGGCCTGCGGCCCCCTAAGACCTAGGGAGGCTCCCTCTCTCTAATGGACAATAGCGTCCAGCAACGCGGCTAAGACGTGCGCAGAGCCAGCCTTTGGCCACCCCTGCCATGGAGTTTGGTGCTCCAGACGACGGGCTGGTGTGCGCCCTGCAGGGCTGCGTTCCAAGTGGCCCATGGCATCACGGCGGCCGAGAGTCCGGCCTAGAGAGCGGAGACCCTAACTCAACTTCGTCGTGCTTCGCCCTGGCTCGCGCACGCAGCTGAGGCGCTCACGCTCGTTTACTCCATTCCCCGCCTTCTTCCCCATTCCCTATGCTCTTCTCACCTTCCCTCGCCCCGCTCCATCCTCTCACGTAGCTGCCTGGGCCTGGGTACTCTCGCCACCTCGCCCCGCAAACCCGCCCCACTTCAGGGACTCCCCACTCCTCGGCGTTCCTTTGCCTTGCCTGCTTTAGAGTGTGAGCTCAGCAGGACATGGGGGCTGATGGGTGTGGAAGAACTGAGCCCCTCCTGTCATCAGGCAGGCAGACCGGTCCAGGTTCACACCTTACTACAGGTGCTTCGAGCTGTGATTCCTTCGCTGGAGCAGCTCTTTTGCCACCATCCCTCCTGGCCTCCAGAGAAGGGGCCTGGCCTGGGGGAGGGAGGCCTGGCTGGGATGTTGCTACATGCGGCTGTGGGACTGGTTTCCTGGGACTGTGAGAAGATAGTGTTTAGGCTCTATTAACACCCAGGGACCTGAGGACTGGGGGAGCACAAGGGTGTGTTAAAACTTCTCCTCTGGACCTGCACTGAGTCCGGCTCAGGTAGACTAGGGACGGCTCAGGCCCAATGTTTGCAAAGCGCTGTTTGCAGTGCTCTGTGAAACTTTATCATCATCAACAGATGATGAGAGGTTTTTTTGCCTCTCCTGTGCACCTTAGTAACAGCGCGCTGCTTTGAGGGATGCTCGCAAAGCCGGCAAAAGCTGTCCTTTGTCGTGAATGTTATCAGCATTATGTGCAAATCATTCCACGCTTCCGCTGGAAGCTATTAAGATTTTAAAAAAACCTAAAGCTCTGTGACCACAGCAGAACGTGATCGTCACTTGCACATAATCCTCAGCGCAGGGGCTGTGAATGGAGAAGGGATGTGGTTTATAGCAATCTTCAAAGAGAACTGGAAATCCCAGCCCCCTTGGAGGTGAGAATTGTGCTGCCTCGGGCAATACGATTTCTCTGGCTTTGTTTATGATAATCTCATTAAAAGTTCAATTCGAAAGAACAAAGGGGGTGGTTATCTCTAAAAGGTTTGTTTGAACTGTGTCGTTGTCAGGTCCAATGGTTTAGGTTTGGTCAAAACAACAGAAATGTTCCCCTGCTGTGATTTCTTGCATCTTTCTCGGAAGCATCCTCCGACTGGCCCCTGGCTCGCAGGTTTAGATGGGTCACTGATCTTTAGAACTGATCAAAAAATGGCATCTCAGCCCTGCGGGAAATTGCAATATTTCACTGTTTGTTTTCATCCCAAATCGGGATAAAAAGTTGAAAAGTCAACATTTTTTTTGTGCAGAATGAAAACATTTCTGGAAAAATTCCATTGGGACACATTACAATGTTTTGTTTCTGGGTGGCATTAATTTTGCTTCCCCCTGAGTTGCACTGTGGGTGCTTCACGGGTGGTAGATCTGGGTCTCTCTGTTCCCTCTCCGTTTGCCCCTAAGGGAAGCTCTGCTTCTCTGGCTGGACTAAATCTCCCATGAAGCACCACAGCAGCTCAGGTGGCCTTTGGAGCAGGCTCTGTGGGGAGAGAATTTGGCATTTTTGTGTGTGCATGTTGCTGCACGTGAACTTGAGGGGCTAGGAGCGCGAAATCTGCCTTCCGGGCCCATGTTGATAATCCCAGCAGGAAAGGCCATGGACCCAACGGCCATGGAGACTGAGCTGCCCTCTCTGCCCTACAGGTGATCCCTTCAGATCTGCCAGCCTTTCAAAACCAAAATGAACCAATCTGAAGATGGGAAATGTCCCTGTGATGCAGTGTAGAGACTCTTCAAGGGACCGGACATTAAGGGTGTCTACACCGCTCATGGCAGCGAGCCGCTCAGCCCAGGTCGATGACAGCCTCAGGCTCGTGCCATTAAATCAGCTGTGTAGACAGTGTGACTTTGGCTCCGAAGCCTCGGGGGAAGGGGTGGGCGTTAGACTCGGAGCTCTGCCCTGAGCCGCAAGGCTTACACGGCTGTTTTTAGCACAGTAACACGAGCCTGAGTCTGTTGACGCCGGGCTGCGGGGCTTGCTACCCCAAACTGTGCAGACATACCCTAAAGAGTTCAAAAAGGGAGCGATCGGTGCCCCAGCCGCGCCGGTGGGCAGGCTAACACCAGCCGGGGATACAAGGCTCAGCCAGAACAGGGTGGCTGGAGATACAGAGGAGATCAGGGAAGGGGCGCCCCTCAGCAGACTGGAGGAAGCTGTGGTGGGAAACCAGTTCTTGGCCGGAAAGGAACTGAGAAGATTATCAGGCAGGAGGAACAGCCAAGGTCCTGAGGTAGGAAGCAGCAGCAGATTTAAATAAACAAGTCCCCAATTGGGTCGCTGGGCTGAGCGGGCAGGCCTGGCTCCCCTATTAGCCTAGCCTGGGGTAGACACAGCTGAGAACCCTGACCAGGGATGGTACCAATAACAGGGATACCGGACCTTGCCTCTGTTTTCCTGCTTTATCTGACTTTATTTCTGCTCTGCCGAAGGAAGAAGGGAAGAAATCTGTAAAGGGGGCAGCCCCAGAGAAGGGGTGAAGAGAGACTCTGGGAGGAAAGACCAAACTCCCGGGACTATTGAGAGAAGGTCCACGAAAGGGGTGGGAAGAACTTGGGATGGGGCCAGACACCTTTCAGTCCTGAAAGGGGAGAGGGATGAGTAACGCAGCCGGCAGGCTGGAGTGACGGACGAAGACTGATGGCTCTAGGTTCCATTCCTGGAAAAAACAAGGGAAACCGAGGCAGGGACAACGGCAGTTCTGCGGCAGACTGCCGAGTGGTTCAGGGTCCAGGTCTCTGAGTTACAGTCCCACTTGATCTGAGATCTAAAAGGCCATATGAAGCAAGCATCTTGGGCCAGGGGTGTAAACTGGTGCAGCGCCACTGAAGTCACACATGTTCTTATAGATCACCCCACCCCCCAGAGGACCCTCCCCCCCGGCAGCAGGTTGCGGTGGGATTTTTTTACCTCCATGCTGGCGAAGGGCTCCATCTGAAAAAACTTCTGCACCCAGAGCTCAAAGTTGAGCCCAAAGCAGTTGCAGACAGCCCAGATGTAAACGATCTCACTGGGGCCCAGCCACAGGCTGGTGATCACGAAGGTGGAGATGGTGGCCCGAAGTTCCTTCACAACGTCGTCGTGGTTCTCCCCAAGGTGATCATACACGTACCTAGGGGTCAAAGTTAAGCGGATCAATATCGTTTAGTGGAGACCTGCGTCGTATTCCCGGCTCAGCCGCTGGGCTGCTGGCTGACCTCGGGCAAGTCACGGTGCCCCTCTGTGCCTCAGTTTCCCCATCTGTAAAATGGGGATAATGATACTGACCACACCTCCTCCCCCCTGCAAAGGCCTTTGAGATCTACTGATGAAAAATGCTAGATGAGAACTAGGCATTTTATTATTATTCCCCCCCCCCACTGCAAACTCCCCAAACATGGGTGGCTCCAGAGACAGTCAGTGGGATACGGAGGAGCCTGTAGGTCCTAGCAATGAATTCACCTAACCTCTCGCTGCAGACCAGCTGCCCAGTGGTGTAAGCTGCTCGCAGTCAGCAGCTGCTCCAACGGCAATCCTGACCCTCTGTTCCCTCTCTCGACGCAGAGAGCCCTGCCCAGCGTGGGATTACAGGAGAACCTCAGCATGATGGACACCTCGGGATTGGAGGTACTCTGCAAATCCCGGTCTCTCCCTGGTCCACGGACAACTCTCGTGCAGCGGAATCGGTGCACTGCTGCCCCGGGAGAAGGGAGGGAGGTTTTGAGGATCACGTTCACAGTCGATGCGCACGGCAGAGACCAGCTTTATTAGGCGAACTCTGTGCACGGGTGAGATCTACGAGCATGGCAGGGCCCGTCCCCAATGCTAGGACCACAGAACCTTCTTCCTGGAGACAGGCTTGTCCAGAGGACAGAGCACACTGAAATGGGAGCAGAGGGGCCTGGGTTCTGTCACTGTCCTGCTGGGTCACTTTGGGCAACCCACAGCATTGCTCAGTGCCTCAGTTTCCCCATTTAGAAAATGATCCTGACCCTCCTTTGTGCCTTGGGACCCATGGCTGAAAAGTGCTATGTAAAAGCTAGTGGTGGTTGTTTCAGCTTCTGGGCTAGAGCAGAGAATTCCTCCCTCCAGCACCCTAGGGAGATTGCTGGCTTCCAAGCAAGTTACTCCAAGACTTTTCTTCTGAAGGCATTTTATCTCCTGGGGATTGCCGGGAAGAGGAAGGATTTGTACGGGTGCCCTGGTTATGGAAAAAGCTACATCTGCTGGGCGGTGAATGGTGAGGCGCTGGGCGGTGCCTGCTGCCTGGCACTGTGAGGGTTACACCCTGCTGGGGGGAAAGGGGGACAACTGAGAAGGAGGAGAGCTGGTAATGAATGACAAGGCTTTTCATGGGGGGTTGGGCCCAGGGATGGGATTCTGCAGCAGGCGGGGCCTGGCAGGCCGTGTTACTGGAGGCTCTGGAAGGCTGATGTCTGGGACAGTTCCAGCAATGAGCTTGTATCGCCATAGTACACGCCACTAATGCAGTTCCTCTTGCTCTTCTCCCCCAGGGATATGGGGTTTACGGTACACGCTTACCGTGAGGCCTCTCCCTGCTCACCCCACCATGTATGAGCCATTTACCAGGCTCCCTGGCGCACAAACGTTTAATCGCAGACCACCTGCACGCTTTCCTCTCAGAGTCACTAGCATGTTGTTGTTGCTGCAAACAGCTGAGGGGGAGGAAGAAGTGGATGCAGCAGAAGCCTGGGGGTATGATCAGAATGTGGTCACCAGAGATTTTGGGGAGGGTAGATTGGGCGGAGTGGGAGAGAATCCAATTGGAGGGGAGCCGGGATAGTGTCGTAAAGCAAAAAGGTTGGAGTCAAGTTCTGGGTAATGGTTCGGGCTCATCCCTTTTTTTAAAAAAACAACAGACTGGCTGGCTCGCTCTTTAGGGATCTGCTCAGCAAAGGGGATGAGAACTGAGATGCTTTAGGCTGGTGTGACGCTGAGCCAGCGAAGATTGAACAATCAGCAAGATAGGTGACCTGGAAGCAACCCGTAAGCAGCTATCAAAAAGGCTGCTGCCGCGGTAAACAGGGCCATTGCGTAGAGTTAGTTACTAAAGCCATGTTAAGTTCACTCGACTCTTTCACATGTTGGCCTGTATTGTTAGAGAGTCCAGAGTAGATGCGAAGTGTATTTGGCTGTGTTCACCTATATCGGGTTAGAAGTTTGACAATGTGATCTAAACAGCCTGGAGATGCTAAAATCCTGTTACTGTCTCACAATGCTTCATTACTGTATTCTGTTGATTCAGAGATCAAAAGGGAATATGATCACTGAGATGGGATTTGTAGTGTAATAATATTATTGTACTCATTTCTCCCTGAAACTTGCAAAATCTACATAGTAAAATACCTGTCAACTGTCTTGAGGGGTTGACTTGATGGTTTGAATGGCTATTGCTGACTGTATTGTCTGAGGAAGGACCCATTGAGTACAGATCAAACTGTCAGCTTGCTTTCATCAGAGCCCATGGGTGGAGTTACTTGGGAGTGCCCATCTTGCTTCAACTATAAAGGAAGCTTGGGCCGTATCCTTTTTATCTCAGATCTGCTTAAACTTTGACAGGGAAGATCTAAGCCACAAGACTACTGAGGTCTCCAGGTTTACGCTGGATTTACCCTGGAATTCTCATGGAAGAATTTTAACAAACTCTACATCTGGACTGCCAACTGGAATGTAACCTTTTAAACTGATTCCAGAGCAGCCTCACCATCTCTGCTCTGAAACTGACCTAAGAATTTTACACACATCTGTATGTATATTGATTTTTTTTAACTATCTACAACTATTTCTTTTTTCTTTTATTAATAAATCTTAGATTTAGTTAATAAGAATTGGCTGTAAGCATGTATTTTGGTGAGATCTGAAATATTCATTGACCTGGTGAGTAATTTGTCCAGTCTTTTGGGATTGATAGAACTTTAAGTATGGTGAATAAGCTTTTCAATACCCCTCACTATATTAGACTTGGCTGTCTAGATGGGAGCTAAAGACTGGATTGCCTAAAGGGAAATGTATTTGACTTTTGGTTAACCAGTGTGGTATCACAAAAGTTGTTTTGTTACTGGCTTGGTGAATCTAATTGTAAAATAAACCAGCAGTTTGGGGCTTGGTCTGCCCTATTCCTTGCAGGAGTTGGTGTTCTCAGCGTGACCCATCATAGGCCCCACGGTCACAGCTTGTCTGTGAACAGGGTGAATAATGCATGACATCCTTCTGCCCTGTAGGGACAGTTTCTTTGCCATTCAGGGAGTTATACCCTGAAAGAGAAGGACCCAAACCCTAGTGGAGACGACAGATCTTCTAAGGAGACTTACTTGCATAGCCAGTCATTAATCCCTCTGTCAAAGTGCCTAAAACACAGACCAGCAAAGCAAGAGAAAAATGTTAAAATGGGAAGGGTTAACCATTGCATTATATGAAATATTCATTCAAAGAAGCGTGATCTCACGTGCACCCATTTCACACTGGTATAACACCACTGAACTTCTTCCTGATTAACCAGTTTGTCTGACAGGCTCAGAATACCAGCGTTAACGTTAACTGTCTCCAATACAAATGTTTAACCAAAGCATCTGATTTGGCAGGAATTCTGCCCTTATTCCTTTGCAAACCCCACAGAAGTCAGTGGGCCACACTGAGACCTGGAGTAAGCAGCTGTATCTTCCAGAGAGGTATCTGGGTCATTGATTTCAGTGATAGAAATAGTGATGTAAGCTACGTTTTTAGCAGAAGTGTGGGCCAGAAAATAGGTGTAATAGTGTGAATCAGTGGGCCTCATTCTTCTTTCACACACCACTGAAATGCTCTGAATGTCTGGGAAGAATCCTACATTGTCCTAATGGATCCATCATTGACTCTGGAGATGGGAAAGGTTTCGTAGTTCACTGACTGAATGTACCTCTCGGTGGACTATTCCCTAAATTTTCTAGTGTCTAGCTTTTAAAATGTCACAAGTAATGGGACTTCCACCTCTTCCCTTTGGAGACTGTTGCACAGGATAATACAGCTCATCGTCAGGAAGTTCACTGATATTCAGCCTACATGTCCCTTCGCTTAAGTCCATCCCATTACTTTATTTACATCCCCATGTACCATGCTAAATAATTTCTCTCCATCCTAGGTGTTTACACCATTCTGGTGTCTGTTGGCAGTGAGATTTACACCAGTGATTTACACCAGCTGAGAATCTCGCCCAACTCCATGGACTTCAGCAGAGTAATGAAAGCTGACACCAGCTGAGGATCTGGGCCCATGTCCACATCTATCTATCTAGGTAACATATATGTAGCATATGATCTTTCTCCCCCCTTTGCAACCTTATCCAAGAAGATCTAGGGACTATTTGACCCACTAGGTGTTCTCCAACTGGTTGCAAGAAGGGACAAATGACAAAGTCGTGTTCCTTCTCAGTAGGTTTCCTTTCGACCGAATGGCTCATTCTCCTGCTGCCTTGCTCCATTAACATTTCAGATGCACTCACGTTTCTGCAAAGACGTAGAGCATGGTGATGCATTTTGGGGGCTGCGGAGGGTCCAAGTGGTCCAGCCTCGCAATGGTGTTGATAATTCCAAACATCACTGCAGCTTTCACCCAGTCGTACACCAAGTTAGAGTAGGCCAGGCCGGCTGTGTGGGGGGCATCAAAAAAAGGGAACAGCCAAGTGAGAGGCAGGTAAACAGCAGGATGAAATAACGTTAACACTAGAGTTGAGCAGAAGACAGAAGTTCCTTTTGGTGACGGATTTTGCGATTTCTAAATTTGGCTTAGTTCTTAATAGGAACAGAACCCTGAGGTTTTGAAATTCCCTGGGAAGGACAAATTCAAAACAAAAATCGTTTGGCGTCATTTGAAACTCTTTGTTTCAAAGTTGCCCTTTTTATTTGATATTAGGATATCCCACAAAATAAAGAACATTTAAATGAAAAGTTGTTTCAAAAGAAAAACTGAAATGTTTCCTGTGGAACATGCTGAGAAGAGAAGCTCTGACAGTGTCAGAGTTCCCCCCTGCTATCCCATTTTTCTTCCAAAACAAAAATTCTGCTGCAGCTGACCCAGATTTCACAAAGCATTTTGGTTTAGATGCAACTGCATATTCTGACAGACCGTGCATTTAACCCGCTCTTGTTAACACAAAGTGGCTCTGTTCTCCCTAGCATCTGGACCACATCTAGAAGTTACATGGATTGTGAGCTCTTTCAGGCAGGGTCCGTCTTTCTGTGGTGAGTGTGCATGGCACCTCGCACAACGGGGTCCTGCTCCGTGACTGGGGTTCCTAGGCATAGACTCATAGACTCTGAGGTCAGAAGGGACCAATATGATCATCTAGTCTGGCCTCCTGCACAATGCAGGCCACAGAACCTCACCCACCTACTCCTGTAATAAACCTCTAACCTGTGACTGAGTTATTAAAGTCCTCTAATCATGATTAGGGGGCTGGAGCACAAGATTTATAAGGAGAGACTGAGGGAACTAGGCTTGTTTACTCAGCAAAAGAGAAGAATGAGAGGGGATTTGATAGCAGCCTTCAACTACCTGAAAGGGGGTTCCAGGGAGGATGGAGCTAGGCTGTTCTCAGTGGTGGCAGATGACAGAACAAGGAGCAATGATCTCAAGTTGCAGTGGGGGAGGTCTAGGTTGGACATTAGGAAAAAGTTTTTCACTAGGCAGGTGGTGAAGCACTGGAATGGGTTACCTAGGGAGGTGGTGGAATCTCCATCTTTAGAGGTTTTTAAGCTGTGACTTGACAAAGCCCTGGCTGGGATGATTTAGCTGAGGTTAGTCCTGCTTTGAGCAGGGGGTTGGACTAGATGACCTCCTGAGGTCCCTTCCAATCCTACTCTTCTATGATTCTATGGTTTAAAGACTTTAAGGTACAGATAATCCACCAGCAAGTGTGCCGT
Organism: Emydura macquarii macquarii; assembly: GCF_026122565.2. Lineage (NCBI taxonomy): Eukaryota > Metazoa > Chordata > Testudines > Chelidae > Emydura > Emydura macquarii. The sequence continues at coordinate 3,142,066 of NW_027133217.1, forward strand.
GCCCCATGCCACAGAGGAAGGCACTACCATAACACATACATAATAATACTAGGGTTAGGACTTTGCTACTTCCTCTGAGCTAGCAGACCTGATCTGTTCAACTCAGAGGTTTGTGCTTTGAGATCTAGAGCTCCCGGATATCGTTCCTGCCTGTGATCCATCGAGGAGAATGGTTATATGCCAGTCGTCTCAGCACTGATATCCCAGGTTAACCCAGGCATCACACTTCAAAACAAATCAAAGTTTGCTTTTCTTCCATTCTCAAATGGTACCTTCCCGTAAGTCAGAGGCTGAACTACAGCCAGGTTGTGGTTTCAGAAAGCAGCACAGCACGTATGCCTTCCACCTGAAATGAGCCGAGCCCAGCTGCAGGGGTAAGTTTTCTCTTTATCTGATTGTTGCCGATGACTTGTGATCCAAGGCTCTGTCTCCAGCGATGCCTCTGCCCGGGTCCCCACACACACCCCTAGTAGGCCAGATTCTGATCCCGGTTACACCAGTGCAGAGCTGGCGCCATTCCACTGAAGTCCTCCTTGTTTTACTGTCTGGCGACCTCATGTACTCATGCTGGTGTGGCTGAGATCAGAATCTCAGCCTCTGGCCCAGTGACTATAGAGTCACAAACTGTGGAGAAGCCTTTGTTGAACGTGAACATGGATACATTGACGGTGTCTCTAGTTGTCTTAGACTTTGGCCCAGGAGTACCCTGGCCAAAATGTTCCTACATGGCCACTAATTGTGGGTTACGTGTGTCCCCCTTGAGACGCATTGGGGCTGATTTTCACAGGTGCTGAGCACCCACGCTTCCAACTGAAGTTCAGGGGAGTGGCTGGGTTCTCGGCATGTCTGCATCTCAGACCTTTTTACTTTAGCTGCCTCGGTAATGATTTAGTTGCCCAATTTCAAGCACTCACGTTGAACTGTTCTGGCCTGGATTTTACCTGCCTTATTACGTGACAGCTTGCAGGCACCTGAATAAAAATATTCCTTTCCATCTAAGACTCGAACTTCCTAAACTTTCTGGAATAAAAGCGTGCCAGTGATGGAGAGGCTAAGGAACAGGAAAGAAAGGTGATCCTTCTGCGTCACTCACCCAACGCCCAGTCCGAGAGCCGATTCACGAACTTCACGTCTGCGGGAAGGGTCAAGATGTAGAAGAAATGGAAAAACACATCCACGGTGACGATCGCCCCCAGGTGGAGAAAAGCGTGGACGCGAATGTTCCACATCTCATTGTCTTTGCGGCTCAGCTCGCTGGTGCTCACCTGTCGGGAAGACGAACAAGGGAATGGGCTGAATCGAAAGGGATGTGTTTGATTCACAAGGTGACGCTACCCAGAGAATGTGCTGAGAGTAAAGCAGCCACCGATGGTCATCTCTATTCGAATTTCCCAAGCCTGCCTGAAGCTGTGTCTGCACAGGGGTTTTGCCCCTATTTCAGTCGTCAGTGGCAGCCACTGGTGCAGCACTGCCAATGCTGCGTGTACACTGGGGAAACTGCTGGAAATTGACACTAATGCCATTTAGCCCCACTGTCACGCAATCCACTTTGCCCGGCTGCACTAGCAACGGCCGCGGCTGATGCTGACTGTGGGTAGGACCAATCCCAGCACAGAGTTAATGACCCCTTTTCTCTTTCAATCTTGGGCACAGCGTGTCACTTGTAAGCTCTGCCTTGCTGGTGTGCGAGAAACAGCAATGCACCGGCTGGTACGCTCCTCTGGGCAGGGCCTGTGTCATTTAGTTCCGATGAGGGCCGTGCGCTCCCATGGCACTAACACAGGAAATGGTAACAACGCATCATTCAGTGTAAGGAAGGGCTTGAGGTGGGGTTTTTTTGGGGTCTTTTTTTATTTCATTTCTGGAAAAAGGGTAGAACTGGGGAGTTTGAGGCCAGTGTCACAACGCGGAGAAACGTTTGAGGGTGAAGAAGTGCTCACAGTGATTGGTTAAAGCTTCCCCTCAGATCTAGATTATGGCAGGCCCTCTGCGTGGGTGAATCAGGTGTAGGAAGGGGGCAGGGACACACCCACACACCCATCCCTGCGTGCCCTTTGCCACAGTAATGTTCCTTACACTCTAAAGGGCATGGGGACATTCTCATGCCACCTGGTGCATTACCCATCCCAAAGGAAACGGAGAGAAAGCTGCATCAGGCTGCAGTCCATACACTGGCTAGTGAAGCTAGCAGGCCGGCCATGACGGTGCACGGGGTATACAGTGACCCATGTGCACCAAGAAGCTCTGGCAGGCACAATCCCGGCTGGTACTCCTGCTGGGGCAGGGTGACTTCACGCTGACCCCTCCTTAGGGCTATGCGTTAAAGGCACAACCTGCAGTAACGTCCGTGGGCGTGTTAGAATTGCAACAGCTCCGTGTGCGTATTCCCTGCCCGCAGTTTCATTGCCGTGCAGCGAGCGTTGTAATAAAGGAAAGGAAGGGCTGGAAGCCCCTATCGCCACCCTGGACAAGGCTCTCAGAACACAGAGCAGGGGAGAATCCTGCATCAGGTGGGGCTGATCTAACCCGTCTTTTCCCTCTCTGATTTCTGTGGCTCGCTGCTGTGCTCTGTAGTAACAGGCTGTGCCATTCCTCCCAGTAACCGCAGCCTCCCTGGAATATCATAAATATAATAATCATCAGAGCAAGCTTTTCAGGATTATGCTGGGGAGATTGACAGCCTTGGCTCTCCGCAGCTCCGTAAAATTGCTGCTGAATAAAAAATCTGCTTATCTTTATTACTGTTTCCTTATTCCCCATGGGGCGGGAGTTCTCGGAAAGCGCTTTGAAGGCTGCTGTAACAGCCCCATCGACAGAAACAGATGATTTCCAAGGATTAAAGCGTTTGCCAGCATCGCTTCTGTATGTTACTCTCACGCGGCCTTTGATATCATCCCGCAAGCAGCCCTGCATTCAGGAAATGAAGAGGCTTCCAAACATAGAACCAGAGAAGCCACGGGAGTTTAATCCAAGGGGACCAGCTGTTACCGGCCGGTTATCCCAGGCAGCTGTCATTTCACCCCTCTAACAATGGGTTCCGGGACACTGAGGTCTAAGATGAAACCTCTGTGACGCAGTGCAAGGGGCTGCAGAGAATCACAAAGGCCTCAGCTCCGTTCTCTATTTCCAAAGCCTCCCCTACGCAGTTTCACGGGCTGGGCGTTGGGATGGATGGAACTCCTGACGCAACATTCCCAGGGATAGCGCACGCAACATCCTTCCAGGTGATTCATCCCGCCTTGGAAGGATGGTCAGCTGCCGTCTAGTTGTACTCCGAGACCGTGCAGCCAGTAGCCCAGAGGAAGAATATTGCAGGAGTTAAGGTTTTACTGTGGGAGATAGTAGACGGGGGCTTCATTCCCTAGTCGACCACCAACTTCCAGTGTGACCTTGGACAACTCACTTAGCCTTTCTGGGCCTCAGTTCCCCATTTGTACAATGGGAATAATAGCCTGGCCCTGTCCTTCCGGCGTGTTGTGACTGTGCATGAAAGATTGTGAGGCCAGCAGATGTAATGGTAACTGGGGATGTCTAAGCCTAGGAATGAAGTTGCCCAATGCTTTCTGTGATAAAGACCTTTTTTCAGTTGCTTTGGGCTGCGATTTTCTACACGGAGTGTCTGCCGCAGGCTGAATTATTTTTGGAACGTTTCAGCTAAACTGGCTCAGCCGTTTCTGAGAATAAGGGGCAAATTGGGGGGAAATACTTTGTTTTGCCCAGATTAAAACATTCTGACGATCTTTTCTTTGAGATGCTCTAGAGCCGCCATGCTTTGGAGCTGGGAAATTTGGCAGTGGGGGGAGGTGGCCTGTGCGTCAAAGAGGTGCTTTTTGCTGCCCCTGTGGACATCCAGACACGTTTGGCCAAATTATAGTCTGGAAGCTAAAATCTCCGAAGTTTCTATCTGCCGCGGGCATCCTCCAGCGCTTGGGGTGCCTGCGTGTGACCTGATGGTGCCTGTGCCATGCCCGCCGAGCATGCTCCATACCAGGGCTGCTGCCAGCTGACGGGGGCGCTGCTGGGGTTCCAGGCACTGAATCTGGGATGAGGGAGCCTCTGCTCTCAGTGCCCCTCCTGCTGGGCCCAGGCTCCAAATGCAAAGGTTGGGAAATGGAGAGGGGGAGGGGAAGCTGTTGCAGGAGCCAGGGCTTGCAGGAGCGGGGGGGTTGAGGTAGAAGGGGGAGCAGGAACCATGGCAGGGATAGAAGGGGAACGGGGCAGGAGCTAGGGATGGGCGAGATTGGATAGGAACAGAACAGGGGAGCAGCCGCTTGGATGGGAGGCAGTGGATGGACACAGATGGAGAGGGAGACAGGAACCAGGGGATGGGACATTTGATAGGTGCAGAGAGGAAAAGGGGCAGGAGCTGCGGGGTAGAATAGTCACGGCGGGGGGGAGGGGGGTGTGGATAGGAGCAAAATGGAGAGGGAGGGGGCAAGAGACACAGGGGATGGATATGAACAGCGGGGGATGGATAGGAGCCGGGATGGGAGGTAGTTAGGAGGAGAGGGGTACAGTGCCAGGAGCGGGGGTGGGGTCAATAGGAGCAATGGGAAATGAGGACAAGCTGGGGGCACAAAAGCAGAAAGATCTATAGCCACTAGGGCGCACTCCCCGCCAGAACCTGGAGCTGAACCCAAAGTTCCTGACTGCCATCATTTCTCTGCTGTCAGCAAAATGGTTGTGAAGCCCGCTGGGAAAGCGCCCATCATCACAGCGGCTGGGCCACCTAGCGCGTAGCTAAGTCCCGGGACCACTTATTCCATTAGCCCGAGCGGCAGAGCCTGCTGCTCTCAAGATCCCAACCCCTGGCGGGGTCGATATGGTTCTGCAGGACGGGGCTTGGTCAGTTTGCTTGTTAAAAGCCTTAGAAAAATCACAGGCACTAAACTAAGGTTAAGATTGCCAAGTCCAGTACTGACAAGCTCGCTAATGCCAAATTAAAGCTGCCCTTAATTCAACCCCACCCCCTTGTGTGCATATGTAATGAGCCAATCTTTAATTACATGATCACTTACTAGTTTTTCCACAGGCCCCCACCCAGGACATTCCAGCCAGTTGAATACCACCCGGGATAACTGCTCTTGGCTCAGGCTCCCTAGAGGTCCCAGCTTTCTGCTACCTGGTCTCCCTCTGTCCATCTCCAATTAGCTCAGTCCATCAGCCCTTGAAGTCCAGGGCTTGCAGACTTCCTCTGTCTCCCTGGCAGCTTGGGGTGAGGCAGTTATCCCTCTGCTTTCCCAGGCCTTTTTGCCACCTCATCTCTCACTCTCTGGTCTCCTTCCTTCACAGCTGGGCTTGTTTCCCTTGTTGGTCCCCACGGTAGGTGCCTGTCTCCATGGTGGGCAGCTCTGGCAGTTGTGCTGGGGTGTAGACAGCCTGGTTGCCTGTTGTAAGGATCTGTGGACTGGCACCGGCAGAGCAGAGCCTAGGACGGCCGATGTTCCCGCCCGGAGAGCTCCATCCAGGCAGCATGGTGGAGACGAGGCACTGCAGGATATACAGCCCAAAGGGCCCAGAGTGACTCAGTGCCGCCCCCCCGAGTGGCAAAACACACTATTGACCTGGCAGGTGCCCCAGGAAGTTGTCTAGGCATCCACACAGACTCCTGGCCTGCTGCCACTCCAGACCTCATCTCATCTTTTCATCTCCGGTCTCTGCCCCCACTAGCCTGACTCTTGCCTCCAGACTGCAGCCTGATCCTATCTCTAATCTCTGACCCCGGCCTGACTCTGACTCTTGCTTATTGAACCCAGCTCTAGTAATTCCTCTGACCCTTGCTCACTGACTACCATCCTTGATGTGTGGACGGCAGCCCAGCTGTGACCGCTAGGCCAGACCTCCTACGCCCTAGTCCATTACACCTGTGAGCGGGGAAGACTCTTCTCTCCCTTCTGCCTATGCTCAGTGTGGGGTTTGTAAACCTCTTTGTACATCCTTCTCCGCAAGGGCTGGTCCTGCTTTGAGCAGGTGTTGGACTAGATGACCTCCTGAGGTCCCTTCCAACCCTCATCTTCTATGATTCTATGGCCGAGGCCTGGTCTTGGCTGGCAAAGGCAACTTCTCTTGATAGAAAATCAGCATTGTGAGGCAACCTTCCTGCCCTCTGTTGTATTGGGAAGGCATATGGTCGCAAGGAAAGGTACCATCTCGTGAGCCTCAGGTTTGTCTCTTTCATTACATTCAGCCAGTGCAACGGGGCATGTCTGATAATTAATGAGAATTCGTTCCTCAGGAGGTAATACCACAGGCTCTCTCTCACCCCCGTGGCGTCCAAGCATTCCTTCTCCATCCCCGAGTGTACCCTCTCGTGAGGAAAGAATTTCCAGCTGAAGTACAGCATCGGGTGTTCTTCTCCAGCTATGTCTTGGGAAAGGACTGCCCCAGGCCCTCCTCTGTTTGCGATATCAATTCCTTCTCAGCGTTCAGACTATACAACGCTGGATGTCTGCGGAGTATGTCTTTGAGCTCTTGAAAGGCCCTTTCGCAGCTGAGCATCCAGAAGACCTGATGGGGGCAATGTCCTTAGTTAATGGGGTTGGTTAGTGGGGAAATGAACCGGCGGTACGTTGGCTAGGCCTAGGAAGGCCCAAACTTGCCTTTTGGTGGTGGGAGTTTTGTATGCCTGCCTGGCATGAACCTTAGCCATCAAGGAGCAGACTCGCTCTTTACCGACCATATATCCCAGGTAACGGGCTTCCTGTTTTCTGACTGTGCACTTGGCAGGGTTAGCTGTTAACTCAGCTTCCCTCCGTGATAGAGAAGAGTTGCTGCTTTGTCCAGATGGGAATCCCAATCCTTGCTGTAAATGACTACTCCATCCAGGTCTGCCACTGCACATTGGTTATGATGTTGCAGTAATTGCTCCATCGAACGTGGAGAAGTAACTGCCATCCCACGTAACCCGATGGGTATAGTCTTACAGTCAAATCGTCTGAGCAGTGTCGAAAAAACCATCTTCTCCGGAGAGTAAGGCATGAAAAGGATCTGCCAGTACCCCTCTATCAAATCCAAAATACTGGGCTTCTCCCGACCCGTCTAAGAATTCATCCACTGATGGCCTGGGGTAAGCATCAAATTTTGAAACTGTGTTCACCTTTCCAAAGTCTATACAGAAATGCGGTGAGTTGTCTGTCTTTGGAATCAGCACAGTAGGAATCCTCCAGCCACTTTGGGATTCCTCTGTTCTCCTAAATTCTAATATGTCCCTGAGCTATTTCTCGATGCCCCCCCTCAATTTGTTGGGGATTGGTTGGAGCCCTTCCCATATTACTTTACTGGGTTCCGTATTAATGTGAGGGTGAGCCGTGGATGCCTTCCCAGGGTGGGCTGAGAATACTTCTGTAAAAGTAGCCGCCGGTTGGAGTGCCTGTTCCTTTTATTTCTGGTTTAGGTTCTCTGTGGGGGTATTGAGCGTTCTTTCAGGCAGTCGTTAATTTGGGATTCCATTTCCAGTTCCTCAGGATATGGCATGATGAAGAGGGTTTCTCTGGCTTTCCAAGGCTTCATGAAATGTCCGTGGTAAATATGTGGTTCCTTCCCCACCCCCAGTTCTCTGATTAAATAGTCCACAATTCCTACCTCCAATCATCAGAGCTCGGAAGACGCAATAGAACTCTGTCACTTGGCTGGAAGGTGCATAGTCACACCCATTTATTATAAAATCACTGTCGTTGTTCCTGTGCTGCTTTGAGGTTTTCTTTAGCGTAGGCCCCTGGAGTCTCTAGATTCTCACGTAACTTTAGAACATATTGTACAAAGTTTTCAGCTCTTGGAGTCCGGCTTTCCCATGTCTCCTGCACCAAGTCAAGCATGCCTCTTGGCTGCTGCCCATGTAACAGGTTGAATGGTGAAAACTCTGTTAAAGTTTGTGGTACTTCCCTAATGAGGAACAGTAGATCCAAGAGTAGCTGGTCCCAGTGTCTAGGGTCCTGGGTAATGAATTTATTGAGCATTCCCTTTAATATCGGATTAAATCTTTCCATTAGGCCATATGTCTGTGGATGGTACATGGGTGTGGGTAATGCTTTGATTTTCAGTAGGCCACAGACCTCTCTTATCAGCCGGGACATGAAATTTGTTCCCTGGTCTGTCAGGATCTCTTTGGGAATCCCCACCTGCACGAAGACCTTTAATAGCTCATTAGCAATAGTCTTGGCATTCGTTGACCAGAGTGGTATGGCTTCCGGGTATTGTTTGGCATAGTCAATGATAACAAGGATAGCTGGCGTCTGGAGGCACTGTTCTCTAGGGCAGCGGTTCCCAAACATTTTCCCTGCGTGACCCCATTTTCAGATGTGCTGTTTCCCACTACGCCAGACAGCATGGAAGTTGCCATTTAAAAATGGTGTCCTCCCTGCCGTGTGACCTCACATGCACTGCACACGCAAGATCACGCTGCAAGGAGGCTGCCATTTTACTGTACCAAACGCCATCCTCTGGACTGCATGAGCTCACACACATACGGTGCGTAGGAGGTCATGTGGCATGGAGGGCGCCGCTTTGTAGCGCAAAATAGCATGTGCCCTTGTGCATGCAGCGCGTGTGAGGTCACGCTGTGCAGGGGCGACTGTTTTGTAAAATGGCGTCCTCTGCACGCTGGGGATGGCCGTGACCCCATCTGCTGATGGAGCGACCTCGCTTGTGGTCACGACCCACCGTTTGGGAACCCCTGCTCTAGGAGGTCAGAGAGTCAATTCCTATTCTCTCAAAGAGGGTGTCGTCTATCGGTGGTACTTGTCTGAAGATCCAGTTCAAAGTCTCATCGTTTCTTTGCTCCACCCGGAAATTCAAGAAGCCTTTTAGCCTCTGTGGGTCCAGCTGCAGAGGGGGTGTCTCGTTTGAGTCTGTCAAACTCCTCCTCAGCATCTTCTGCATTGCTCAGATTGACTACGGAGTCCATGGTTCCCATGATGCTTAGGGAGGGAATTGCCTCGCTCACCTATCTCCCCTCTTTCCTTTCTATCCATTTCTTTCTCTGGAGACTTAAAAAGTTCCTAGTGTTTCTTCCAGAGTGTCTTCCCCAGACTCCGGCTCGAAGGGAAGCTTCTGTAAGAGTCCTGGGAAATATGCCCCATCTCGGCCTAATATCATTGGAGAGGGCGATCTGGAGACACGCATGCTTTCATCCGGCCTTCGGCCTTGGCTCCTGTTAACTGTCTATTTCACTGGCAGGCTGGGATACCGTAGAATATCCCCATGGGCGCATTTAATGGGGGTTTCCCCTTTGCCAGCTTCCCTCCTGTTCCCACTCTTTGCTCCTCGGCAACTATCTGGTCACACCCCTGGGACTAGATGTGCTGAGCAGCTGAGGTCAGGGAGAGCTGTGCTTTGAACACACAAAGGGCCATTGAACGCCAAGTACTCTGAAAAATCATGCCCCAGGTGTCTCAAGTTGGGGACCTTTTGGCTCTAATCTCTGTGTGCCTTAGCTGCATCTGTCAAATGGGGATAACACCTTCCCCCCCGCCCAGCTTATAAAAGAGAAATGCATCCATGTTCATGAAGCATTCGGCCACTGTAGCGCTGAGCGCCATAGCAACAGCCATGGGGAAATGAACAGCTGTGTATTCAGGGCCGAGATTGGATGGCGCACAGTAAATAAGGCCTGGGGCCACATGCTGAATGAACAGAAATATTGAATAGCTACCCATACAGGCTGCCCGTCCATTCTGTGAACTGAACGAGGCAAGGGTCCTGCGGAGAAAGAGTACAAGGTCTAGTAATACGTAATGGCATCTGGTCGTGTCACTAAAGACTGTATCATAAGACATATGCACAAGAGAGCCGGAATTAAGTTGCTCAGGCAACCTTAATTCTGGCATTTGAGACGTCTGAGTGCTTGACTTTGTTCAGGTTGCAATGTTCTTCTCTGTGTGTGTAATAGAAATACAGGCTTGCTGTTGATGCTCCTGCTTCAGCGCAGAACCCATCCTCTAGGAACCTGAGCCAAAAGCCCTCTGACTTGAATGGACTTTAGATCGGACCCTGACTGATGGAGGCTAGGAACAAATTTCCCCTGTGGACTGGTTAGTCCATAATCATCCACTCTGGGGGACTTCTTGCTGTTATGCAGCTGGTGCTGTCAGAGATAGCATACAGGACTAGATGGACCATTCGTCTGATCCAGCCTGGATCATGGAATTCATACAGTCCAATGGCTGTTACAGAGACTCCTTGGGGTATTTAGATGCCTCTTTATTTCCCCCACTTTTTAAAATGACCTTTCTTTTCAGACTCTTTTAACGAGATGCTGACAAATAGACTCACCATTTATGTTTTGTATTAGTAAAGATATAGTTTCGCAAACCTTCATAGGACAGTCAACTCAAGTTTAACGTCCTTGAGCCAGTGAAATTACCCCAAAGATGTGTTTGGCCCAAGATTAAAATAAATGCTTTCCTGAAATGTTTTCAAAGTGTTAAATTCATTTATCTAATTATTATTTGTTGTTTGTATTAGTGCACCACCTAGCAACCCCAGTTGGACCAGGACCTCACTGTGCTAGGAGCTGTACAAAACACACACCAAAGAGTTTAGGAACTGCTGCTGATGCCCTTATGCTGAATAGTGTTTAATCCCATGAGTCAGCCTAAAGCCTGGTTTCCATTGGGAAATATCACTAGTTCAACCGTCCAGTCAGCAGAACTAGCATTAAGACTAGTTGGAGCCCTAACTCAGACAAGTTTCCCGCAGCTGACCTTGTTTTCACCACTGTATTAATTAAGCCTGCATTCAGTGGGTTTAGTTAGCATGGTGATAAAAACACCAGAGCTTCTGAAATTTTTGTCTACACTGGGCTCTCATCATAGGCGGCGCATACCTCTTGCATTTGGGAGGCTGGCTCCACCCTGAGGCCCTGCCTCTGCTCCACCTCCACCCAGGCCCTGCTCTTGTTCTGCCCCTCCCCCCGAGATCCTCCCACCCCTGTTCACGCTGGTCCGCCCACAATCCTACCACTGGTGCAAGTGAACCAGTGATAACACCCGTGACAAATTAAAATTCCCTAGTGTACACACATCCTTACCCTGAGAGCTCTTTGGGGATGGCAACCAAGTCGTTCTTGGATTTTTCTGATGCACCCATCCCACCTTTGGCTATTATGAAATTATTACTTATTTTTATTATTAAAACAAGGCACTGTGCCAACAACATTGCAGGTCCTCTGCCGTGTAGAGACCACTGTCTCTGAAAGGGGTCAATGGCTGCTGGGGTGGGCGGAGACGTCTTGTGTTTTAAGCACCCTCAAAATGTGTAGTCTGGGAGATTCTGGGGGGCTCTGGTATTGCCTGGAGGGGAAGTGTTGAGAAGTAGGTCAGACGGGAGAGGAAAGTTCAGCTCTGACAAACTCTGACACGGTCAGGCCTGGGCGGCTTTTTACAGCATCAGGGCCTATAAAAGAGTTTGCCAAGACTGTAGAAAAGCGCGTTTTGTTTCTGTGGGCAAGCGACGCCCTGAACACGACCCACCGCAACCGTATTCATCTGAACAGAGCTGGGGAGGCGTGGAAGCGAAATGGACACTTCAATGCAACAATGCACATCAAAGCTCGTAGCCCAAGTTTGGATAATGAGGGAGGGGAAGATGGGAGGGTTTCAGAGATGTACGTTTCTGATGTATTAATGTTCGAGTCCTGAGGTCCTTACTCCGTTTTCATTCAGGGAACCTTCCATTGCAGTCAAATTAGCCTCAGAGCATCCCAGAAAGTTCACAGATTTAAAGGCTAGAAGGGACTGTCTAGTCCGAGGGCTTGTCTACACTTAAAATGCGATAGCAGCACAGCTGTGCTGCTGTAGGGCTTCAGTGTAGACACTGCGTACGACAACAGGAGGGACTCTACCGTGTGGGTAGGTAATCCACCTCCCTGAGGGGCGGGACCTTGGGTGACAGAAGAATTCATCTGTGGACCTCGCTCTGTCTACACAGGGTCTGAAGTCAGCTTACTATGCCCTCAGGGGTGTGGATTTTTGACACCCTGAGAGACACAGTTCTGCCGACCTAATTTTCTAGTGTAAACCAGGCCTGAGTTAATTGGCGTTACCGGTATCACTGAGAACCAGAGAGGCTAAACGACTTCTCAGCAATCACCCAGCCCGTTAGTGGCAGAGCCAGGAGCAGGGCTGGTTCTAGGCTTGGGTAAGCCGGGCAGTCGCCCTGGATGCTAGCTCCTGGGGGGTGACAAACAGCTCTACCGCTTGTCTTTTTTTGTTCCCCTCTGAGTGGCCAGCTGCATTTTGTTTTTCTCTGCTGCTGGGTGGCGGAGGGTGCTGGGTTGAGAATACCCTTGTGTTGTGTTCCCTAGTCCTTATGGGTAAAATCCTGTGTGGGAATTATTGTGTTAAGTAAATGAAATGTTTAAGCTGATCACCATTTTGAAATGGTGAAAGAACAACCAGGGCTCCATCTTGGAGGTCTTCTTCCCCAGTGTTTCCCGCCCTTGCTGGGAAAAAGGCGGGCAAGGTAAGGTGAAAAGGAGTGTGATCCGCCTGGCAGCAGGATGCTATAAATGGTAGCGAGCCAGTCAGCTTGGGGCTGTCCGCCCGAGAGGCAGCAAGGTGTCGTCATGCGCGGAGAGAAGAAGAGACGCCTCTAGGAAGAACATCATGGATAGCCCCACACAAGGAGATCAGCATCCCTACCTGCAGCGGTCCCTGAGTCCATCAGCAGCTCCTGGCTCATCATCCTGGGAGTCGTGAACAACGCCCCAGGAGGGTGACAAAAGACCTTGAGTAGTTCTTATTAACGTTGGGCCTGGGTCGTTTAGGTAAGTTGGGAAAGAATCTGGAGTTAAGCTGCACCTTGTTCAATCCCCGAGTGACGCTCGTTTGTTATTTGCCCCACAAATAAATTGTTCCTTGTTTTGCTTTAGTCTGAGTTTTGCCATTTACCCAGCTGACTGCTCCGACGATGGCTGCGGAAGGGGGACCTAGACACTAGCTGTTTAATTGTTGGTGGGAGTGTTCAGTGTCTCCCATAGAATCCCGTTTATTTTCTCCAACCGGGGAGGTAGGGGTGCCAAAAACATTTTACCTTGGCTGGCAAAATAGCTATGCTATTCCTGGCCAGGAGGGAAGCCCTGGAGTCCTGACACTCTGTTCCCGGCTCCAACCATGAGCCACCATTGCCCCCAACGACCTGCTATCCCTACCAGGAACCACAGCACGTTCAAAATGTAAGAAGGCCCCTCAGGGCCAGATTGTCAGCCTGCCTCTTTAAGGAGAAGGGCAGAAGAGGCTGTCGCATGTCCATTTCGCATGTCTGTAATGGATGTCTGGCAGATTTTGCAGGTGCAGTTGAGTGTGTGGGAGATATGCTGACCTAGCTCGTATATATATATATATATATATATAGGGTTTAGCTAGCTATGCAGTCGTGGGCTAGTACAGCTGTGCTTCTGTTCTGCTTTATGTTTGGCTTGTTTGTGAGTTTCCCTTTATTTTCTCTAGTAATCTTTCCTTTTTTTTGGTTTTTAAAGGCAACACCACTGGAGAGTGGGCCTTCGGGAGAAACAACAGGAACTCAGAGGAGGCTACTCAGGAGAGAGGTAGGTCAGAGCACTACATCCTGGAAGGAAGCTGTTGGGCTGAGTGCGGGAATCAGTGGGTGAAATTCCGCACCTTTTGCTATACAGGAGGTTAGAGGGACTGGATGATCTGAATGGTTGCTTTTGGTTTTTATGTCTGTGCACCAGGCTGCATGGGACGAAACAAAAAGGCCGGAGTGGGTGTGGGGTGAATCTAGAAACTTAAAAGCTCATAAGGTTTGGTGGCACCGAATAATTGAAAGGCTTAATGACAGCCGTTTGTAATCGTGGGCCAACTTCTGCTCTCCGGGACACCACTGCATACCTGGCGTCATTCCACTGGTGTGAATCAGCCAATTCTGGATTTACCCCAGTGAAAAGGAGAGCAGGGTATGGCCCGCTGTGTTGATGTCACGTCCTATCATATTTTTCAGTCTTGCACTCTAGAACTTATGTGGCAGCAGCTGTGCAGGTTGCAAACGGAGTTTGACTGGGAGTTCCCCAGGGATGGTGCTTAATGGATGGGTTTGCTCATCCTGTCGGTATCTGTCAGTCAGCGTTATGTCTGTCCGCGCTGCGTGCAGCTGAGAAAGAATGGACGGGATATTTCAGCATACGCTTTGGGAGGAATACTCGAATTAACTTGGAGAGGTTATTTATAGCGCGGTGTGTCACTTATTGGAGCTAGATAAGGCCCAGTCCTATAAGATGCAGCCTCGATTCCTATTGACTTCGTTAGCAGATGAGGGTGTAACAAAACCTCTCATCAACAGGGTTTGAACCCAGAAACTTATGCATCAAAACACAGCTCTCCATCATTGGAGGCAAAACAGAGCTCTATTAGCTGACAGCAACCTCAGGCTGTTATCCTTGATGTTGGGTCGCCCCCTAGAGGCGGCTGCAACACCCAGTTATGTTACCAGGGCGCTCAGCATTTCATACTGAGAAAACAGCGAGGCGGCTGCAGTACATGATGAAACATAATAAGGCTGTTGGAAAACAACATGGACTAAACTCACAAGTCCAGTTACGCTGTCATCATGATGCAGTGAAAGATTAATAGAGTGCTGGTTTATTCTTCAAAACTAAAGTGACACGGTGCAGATACAAAAGCCATTTTTGCCTGCGTTACTAATACCAATATGGGTTGATAAAAGGGAAAGGTTTGGTCCGCCATTTACTCTGTTTTGCTGTCTGTACTCCACTCCACTTGGGCAACGGGGATACACTAGATAGTTTCACTTTCTGGTTTTTCTGCCTCTGCACCAATGCTGTCATGTTGGAGTTTCCATCCCTGCCGGGAACCATTTACCAACCCCATGTTTTCACTGAATAATTTTTGAATTCATGAAAAGATTTCTATTTGTGTTAGGTTTTATAGAATGTTTTTGTGTTCCGATCCTGAATTTTAGACTTAACAGAAAATTAAAGAGGGCTGATTATTATTACATGATCTGCCAGCATTCATGGCTGTGTGTGTGTGAAGATTCCTTCCTAGGCTTTACTGGGGAGAAGTGGAGAAAATAAAAAACCAGACCTGGCATGTAGTTTTGTTGACTTGCTAATGTTTAGGTTTTGAATCATTTTAGAAACCAAACTGTGATGAGGAGGATGAAAAAGAGCTACAGTGCTGCTCTGTTGCTTTGCATTTACATTTCAAATACCACACAGTTGTCAGCTGCGTTCCCACGCTGTGAATGCGTCTCTTTCAGATTTCTGGACAGAAAAAGGAAACTCAGCCTAACATTTTCCCCCTTATTTAGTGTCCTGCTGAGTTGTGGGTTCTGTTTCTCCTTTTTGAACAGACAGCTGGGTGTCGGCCAACGACCAGGGTTGGTTGACTTATACATTTGGAAGTATTCCTTGCCAACATCCATTCTTTGTTGTACCAACGTGTGATGTCTGTGTGTGCTTTAATGTGTGTCTGTGTACGTATAGACAGACACAGGAGTGTGATGGGGGAGCAGGAGGAACCGGTAGCTTTAGTTGCTCAGCCACTTCCCATTCTAAAAAAATCTTTTGACCATTTTCATTTATCTATATATAGATCAATGGCTTGATTTTTCTGAGCCTTAGATACCTACGTCTCCCATTTGCTTCCGTGAGGCTTCGGGCACTCAGCACCTCTGCAAATCAGGCCAATATAAAATTTCACTCTGTGTAGCCCGAAAGCTGGTCTCTCTCACCAACAGAAGTTGGTCCAATAAAAGATATTATCTCACCCACATTGTCTCTCTAGACCAGAGGCTCCCAAACTGTGGGGAACGCCCCCCCCATCAGGGTGCAGAGGAATTTTCGGGGGGGGGGGGGGAGCTGCAGCCGGGCCTGGGACAGCCCCCATGAGGGATAGGGAAGGAGCACCACCCAACCCCGCTCTGCCCCGAGCTCTGCTCCGGGCCCAGCTGCAGTCCCCAGCCCAGCCCTGACTGCGGCCCTGCTCCTAGCCCCAGCTGCGGGGGGCAGAACGAGGGGGCGTGGGCAGCGGTAAGGGGGTGTAGGGTAAAATGTTGGGGGACCACTGCTCTAGACTGGCCACAGAAATTGTGTTTTGTATGAAGGCACACAGTCTCTGTAGGCTGCAGCGGCTAGAGGGTGTCATGATCATGTGTCTTAGACGGCCTAAGCCGGCCTGACGTTACATCCAATAGGAGGCAGTGTTGCACATGGACATTGTGGGAGGACAGACAGATGTAAAGGTAGCACATGGTGTGATGCACAGAAGGACAAACCATATATCATGTGTCCAGTCCACACTGGGGCCTACGTGGCAGCTGCAGAACATGTGAGCATATGCACAAAGGGGATCATTGCATGTCCAAATGGGGATTTGTAAGGGCAGTTAACTATCTGCACACAGGTGAGTGCCCTGCAGGTGCGACTTCTGTCTGTAGGTTGTCTAGGTTGTCACCTGGCCCCTAGAGTTATCTCAGCTCCTCACAAACAATGAATTTATTCTTGCAACACCCCTAGGAAGTAGAGAAGAATTATCATCCCCATTTTGGAGACGGGAAACTGAGACGCAGAGAAATGAAGTCCAAAGTTGCACAGTGAGCCTGCAACAAAGCCAGGAATTTAACTAAGATCCTAGTCCAATGACTTCACCACAAGAAAACCCTTCTTCCCAGATATTTGGTAGGAACTGCTCAGCTGCCACATTTGAAAACTTGCCCCAGTGGTGTTGATTTTTTAGAAGCAGCGTCCTGTTTTGCATCTGCAATTTTGTTCCAACATCTAGTCACAGGTGCAACTGATGTCACCTTGATGTCTAGCCACCTGACTGTGCCCTCGACTCAGGTAACAGTATGTCTAAATGAAACCGACTGAGCCAGCAATTCTTTGTGGGAGTAAAACGACAGGTTCAAAGTGGGAAACTGGGCTGAGGGTCCCTTTTAAAACCTGGTGGAAGGAGGAAAACCACAAAGCTCATACCTGAGAGTGGAATCGATCGAAGGTCATGACCGGGCCGAAGAAAAAAAACGGGAGGTAGAAATTGTATTTCAGCAGGTCGAAGATGGAGTAAATCCCTTCCTTCCTCTCGGCGTTCTCCAGCGCAAAGCTCATGCAGCGCATAATAGTGAAGCCGCTTCCTCCGTAAAACAGAACATCTTGAAGATCAAAAGTTCTTGTTACAAATCCATTCTAAACCAAAAAGAAGAGTTGCTGCATCATACGGCTGAAAAGCGCCTCCTCCGTGTAACTGGCTGCCGTGGGCATCGCCTACCACTGAGTCTTACTTCATGTACGTTTTTCTATGAATGGTGCCGTACTTTCTGAGAGCACATCTGTGCAGAGTTCAAGACCAGATGGCACCATTATGATGATCTAGTCTGACCTCCTGCGTAACAAGAACCCTTGAACCTCCCACACTAATTTCTGCATCAAGCCCATCATCTCCATGGAGCTATCGCGTATCTTTTAAGAGACATCCAGTCTTGAGTTAAAGCCTTAAAGAACTGGAAACCCAACCACCTCGCTAGGTAAGTTATTCCAGTGGCTAATCACCCTCAATGTCAAAAAAACTGCCCCTTATTTCTAGCCTGAATTGTCTGGCTCTTATACCCAGAAGGATCACAAAAACTTTCGGCTGAAATTCACCGAAGTGCAGGAGTCTAGCATGAGGCCTTTGGTGCACATAAGAGCTCAATGTAGGGCTTAAGTGTTGCAGAGCTGTTGTGCTGGGCTTCTGAATAGGTGTGAATGGCACCCTGACAGAATATTACACACCGGGATGACTTCACCCAGCACTGGCCTGCAGCCACCTCTGGGGTGGAATGCGACTGCTAGCCGGTCTCTACAAATGGCTGGAATGGAAAATTGCAGCTGCAAAATTGCCAAGGGAGATTTAGGTTGACAGCAAGTAATTGCCAGAGGTGGGACTGGGCCAAGGAAACGAGGCGTAGCACCTTTACATCTGCGAAAAGTGCGACAGGCCATGGCTCGATATCCCGAAGTGCCGAGAACCCAGAGCTTCTCTTTTCTCTAATGGGAATTGGGGGTGCTCAGCATCTCTGCAGTTGAGCCCCTGTGGACCGTGGGTAGGCAGGGCTTTGGTTGTAAGCCTTATAATGCTGCGGTAAAGAAGGGAAGTGTTACCGGTCCTGAGTCGGAAACTAGCTAAGCAATATGCCTAGTAATGTAATAAAGGTATCCGGCTCTTACATACAGCTTTTCATCCACAGAGCCCAAAGCGCTTTCCCAATGAGTTCAGTACTCTTTTAAAACATGGAGAAACTGAGGCACAGGGAGGGGAAATGAGTTGCTCAAGGTCACCCAGCTAACTCGAGGCAGAGCCGGAGGCAGAGCCCTATACCCCAAGCCTGCACTGGGACTTTCGTCACTTCAGCGGGACTGCTCCTGAGCTTTGCTAATCTGGAAGCATTATAATCTCTGTTTTCAAAGTGGGGAAACTGAGTCACAGCCGGGCCAAGTGACATGCCAGGAATAGAACCCAGGAGTCCTGACCCCCGCTCTAACCGCTAGAGGATGTTGTCTCCATACCCCTGCCTCGCCCTCGAATGTTTCAGTCTGACACACGCTATCACATCATAGGCCCACACACATCAATGCTTGGGCCGGGCCAGGGCACGACCCCACCAGGTGCAAAACGGAGCTGCGAGCTGGCAAGAAACCGAGGCCCCCGGCTCCACGTACCTGCCACGTGCTGAAAGGTTCCAGCCTGAAAGAAGCCAGGCTGCAAAGTCCTGCCGCAAAGCACAGCCACTTCTGCTTAGCCAGCGCGACCGTGTAGAGCACGACACAGTGAGCGAGGACGATCATCAGATAGGCGCTTCCCATGGCGCCCAGCACGGCCAGCATCCCATAGAGCATGTAAACCACAGATCTGTGCTGTGAGAAAAGGGAAGGTGCTTCATGCCGTCCCTTGGCGAGTCTCACACCCAGAGCCCACCGGCAACAGAACCTTCTTCTCTGCACCACTGCCCACTGTACCCCAGGGGTGCCATGCAGATACAGGGGGAACAGGAGTTATTTACAGAGGGGTAGCTGTGTTAGTCTGTATGCAGCAAAAACAACGACAGTCCTGTTGCACCTTAAAGACTAGCAAATTTCTGCGGGCATAAGCGTTCGTGGGCTGCAGCCCACTTCGTCAGATGCACGAAATGGAAATCACAGATAGGAGGTATAGATACACATCCCGCAGACATGTGGTAGTCTTTAAGGTGCTACAGTTTTATTTACGCTAGACCAGATCAGTGCATGTGGGTTTTTTTTTTACATTCAGCCAAGATGGGGAAGTTTTCTGCCCCACTCCTTGTTCGCCTTAGTCCTCTTACAACAGCATCCCCCTGGGATCTCACGTTCAGCTGATTATCCGGCAGGCCTGCGACATCGTGCCTCGATGCAGCAGGTGCAATCTTAGCCCCGCTGAAGTCAGTGGTGACATGCGCGCTGACTTCAGTGGGGCCAGGATCTCAACCAATGAGTTTCTCTCTCTCAGGTACTTATCGGCCTCTCATCACCTGAGCACCTCACAGTCTTTAATGTGTTTACCCCCACAGTGAGTCAGGGAAGTGCTGTTATCCCCACTTCACAGATGGGGAACGGAGCCACAGAGAGAGGAAAGCTCAGATTTTAAAAGTATTTAGACACCTAACCTGCATTGCAATCAATGGGACTTTGGCATCTAAACACCTTTAAAAGTTGGGCCATAAGTGACTTGCCCAAGGACTCCAGCTGCCAGGCTACTGCGCTAACCACTAGACCATCTGTCCTCTCTGAGCTGCAAAAACTGAGCCTGGAGGACTCCGATTTGTGGATGTTTTTATGACCCTGTTTAGAAAACGAAAACAATCGTAATGAAATGGTTCCCTTTTCCCCACAAAGAGCTGTCGTAAATCATGAGCAACAATCTTGCTTTTATGCAGCTGTCCTGATTAAATAAATGACGGACCATCCCAAAAACCATCCCAAAAAGTGTGAGTGGGAAAAAGCAGCATTGGCTGTAAAGTCAAGAACTAAAGAGTCCTTCAGCATCTCTCTCCAGGCACAGCCACTCATGGTCTGATCACCCACAGCAATTCTTCTTCTTAGTTTTACTGTGGTAGTGCCTCAGTGACAGACAATCCCGGCCCCAAAGAACTTACAGCGGGACTCAACTGGAAGACCATTCATTGGTGATTCCCCCTCTCGCCTCAAATTCCCAATATACACAGATGGTTTTTGTTATATTACCCGGAAGTCCAAGTCTTTAGCTTCCATCACAGACCCGTGACTGTGGAATCTCAGTGGCCCAGCTGTGTTCTTTTTTTTTTAGGGCTGGGCTAAACTAGAAAATTAGGTCAGCATAACGACGTCACTCAGAGGTGTGAAAAATCCACGCCCCTCAGTGGCGTAATTTAGCCGCCCTAATTCCCTGCGTAGACAGCGCGAGGTCGACAGAAGAATTCTTCCGTCGAAGAACCCGTCCCATCAGCGTAGGAAGTGTCCACACTGCAGTGGTGCCGCTGTAGCGTTTCAAGTGCAGACAAGCCTTTAGCCCCACAAGGCAGGTCAGATCATGAGACATTTGCAGCTCTCTAAAAAAGCCCCCCCAGGTCCAAGGAACATGCCCCGTGAAGAGTGTTTATTGGGATTTCCAATGACCCCTCTCCTTGCTCAGCTGGTGAGGGTATCTGCCTTTGCCCCGCAATACCGTGCGTGCCCCTGCGTTTTAAATCCTTGCCCGGGCGCTGGCCCTTGCTCACCTGAGGAGCGACCATGGAGCAGATCTTGGCGAACAGGATGTGCCCTGAAAGGGCAAAGATGATGATGTTCCTGAAGGAGGTGAACCACATGGCCCATTCGAAGTCAGCTGCGTCCTGTCAGAACAGAGCCACGTCAGCACGAACAAGCCAGGGGAAGTCGCCCCCAGGCCCCCGGATCTCTGACTTCCTGCTTTGTAGCCCTCTTCCCACCCAAGCCGCCAGCTCCCCCAAACGTCCTTCTCTATCCGATAGCACGGGAACAGGGCCTGCTGCCTCTCGGGGCTGGGTGACTCCAACAGGAGCCGAGGGTGCTTGGCACCATGCAGGCGCAGGCCCGCATTTCATGTCATTTTCATGCGCTTTCTGCCATCCCGTGGATTTCAAAGCACGTGAGCTTCGCTCCAACAACCCCGTGCGAGCTCTGCTGGGATCGCTTGCGTCGACCGGTGCCCGTAAGCACCATGCACCCTGCCCATGCTACGTAAATAACACATTCCGTAGTGAGCGAACGTATCATGGATGACACGGTCATTTCGACATGCAGCAGAAAGGTTCACGGGGCCTCTGCAAAGAGAGGTGAGCAGCGGAAAAGTCAGGGCTCGTTTTTGTAGCCAGCAGCCTTGGTGGTGGTGGTGCTTTAAGCAACTAATGGCTTAGCAAGACTTGCTGTTGGGTTGCTTACCATTTTCCGGCCGAAGTAGTGCCAGCCCGGCTTTATGCCCTGCCGAAAGGCTTTTCTGTTCACATTATCTGCAAAAGAAGAGGTGTTACCCTGGGAGAAAGCACGGTGAGGCTGGAGCTGTCTTCTGCTCCCAACCCAGCTGAGCAAAGTACCGAAACACACGCTTCACTTGAAGCGCAGGCTCAGCTCCCAGTGGAGCCAATGCACTTGTGAAGCATGTGCAGAAGGGCGTTGCTGAATCAGGGCCTGTGTCGTGATGTCACTGCACGTCTTCCCTGTGATTGGTGGTAAGCAGGAGAGGGGTTTTCCCCAGCTAAGTTGTCTCCTTCCGGTAGGTGGGAGAAGAAAGAGCTGCAGATGGAAGATAAGGCAGCTGCGGTTTTCAAAGTCAACATTGGGGATATATTGCACACTCCTGTTGGGATGACTGGGAGTCGTGTGGCTACGTGTCTCCTTCACCTCTGCAAAGCCCATCCAGCACAACGAGCCCTCTTCTCCGTCACTCCAGCTCTTTCAAGTCAAGTCACCCCCTGCACGCTTGGGGCGTGATGCTTCGCGGGGCTTCTAGACAGGTTCTCTGTTACCTCTACAGCCAGCACAGACGGGCTGAGCACCTGCGGCTCCCAGGGGAGTTGGGAGCAGTGCCACTCTTCTGCAACCTGCGGGCCTGATCCAAAGCCTACTGAGGACACTAAAAAGAGCCTCGCTGATTTCAGCAGGCTTAGGGTCAGGCTCTTGGTCAGCTGATCGGTTTGCTTCCTCAGCCCTGCACGTTTCCCCAGGCCCGGGAGATTTCCTTGGTCCAGTCGTGTCAATCACAGCTATGTACAGTTATCTGTGTGAATGGAGGGATGCTGGAGGTGGCTGGCATGACCACCCTAAGCCCCCTCTTTCTTCTCCAAATGGATACCTCCCAGGCAGCAGCAGTCCACCCATCACCCACATCACCCCAACAACGTGCTTCAGACTCAACCCAGAAGGATCGTCCCTAAGCGGTTTGTTTGCACTGCTAAAGGAGCCAGAGGAAAGGGACAAAGACCAAAGAGCCTCCAACCAGGCATTTCTCCAACATGCTGACCCTGCCTGTTTGAGGAACAATCATGAGATGATACACTTCAGATAGGAAGAGCCGGGAGCTCTCGTAGGGTGAGGGGGACCTAGCTGTCATTGGCTGGTGTTGCCTAAAAAGATGTGCTGAGTTATTGATGACCAGCGCCCTTGAAGACAATGTATCTGCCTGTCTAGGGCGTTGGCATAGGGGGATTCTCCACCGCTTTGCAACGGAGGTCATCCTTCACACCTGTGCCCGGTGAGTGAGAAACAGTCCCACGCTGATCAGCAGCATTTCATACCTGCTTTGCTCAGGTGTAAGTGACTCACCAGATCATTCTCAGCAGGGAATGAAATCCAAGAGCTTTATACTTATATTCCTAAGAAAAAATATTGCAACTGAATTTGCAATTGAAATTGGCTCCTTTTGAACTCTGGATTGTAAGAATGCCCATTTGAAATACACCTACCACTTACACGCACACACACACACACACACATACACACACACACACACACACACATTCCTCTGGCTAGCTGTGAGTAGGAAAATTACCTCGCGATGCTTCAAAGATCCCATTTCCACTGTACACCACAGCGCAAGTCAAGATCAGAGCGTAGAAGCCCAGCTCGTAACTGGGTAACACTGCTTTAATACCCATGTCGGTGGGTTACCACCCCAGCAGCCCCGGGTCTCCAGATCTGGCAGAGAAAAAAAGAGAAAGAAGAAGTTTGGTGTCCATATCTACTGTCCATCCGTCCGTCTGTCCATGTCCCCTCCCCCCCCCCCACACACACACCCACAGCCACCCCGGGGTGTGTGATCTCATGACACATGAATGAGTCAAGGTCACTAACAGGGGCAGCTGCTAAAATAATCCAGTTCCTCAGACATTTCTCGCGTTTGATAAATGTGTGACCTGCTTTTGGGACCTGACTCTGCTCCCATGAAAGGCTGTGGGAGTTTCACCATTGGCTCGAAACTGGAGGATTGGGTCCATTTTGTCGTGTTTTGTCATCAGTGTTCTCCCAGGTGACGTGCTCCTTTACCTACCGCTCTGGGCTGGCATGTCCTTCTCCTACCAGAAGGAGAGTTTCCTCAGCCCTGTGATTCCAGCCTGCTTTTATTTTAGGAATACAGGTGTTGCTGACTCAACGCCACAATGGCCCATCTACTGCACTCCATCTGCAGCAGACCTCCTGACCACAGCAATCAGAGGGGCTATTCAGGCATGTGCCTGCTCTTTCTGCTGGTGCAGGGCTGCTGCTTCTGCTTGCAGGGCTCGGTTTACAGTCTGGTTTTAAGTATCCTGGGGGATGGTATTTCCACCACTTCCCTTGGGAGTGCAGGGAGCTGCGCAAAAGCAGCGCCTCGTTGCACGATCCGATCTCAGGACTCTAATGCCCCTCGCCGCTGCAATAGCCCCTGCCTGTCAATCAGGGCCAATGCCGCCCCTTCGCCTCCTGCTGGGAGATAGCACGGTCCGTGGCACCACAGCCTCCAGTGCCTTCGTATGGCGGAGCACTTGCTGGAAACACTCGGCTGTTGTCCCTTTTCCCCAAGGCGGGGCTACTCAGCTTTGGCCAGCTTCTTCATCTGGTTTTGGCCTGGCAGCGAGCCACAGCAGAACCCCACCATGCACACCTGGAGCTGTCCCAATCCTGCCAGGTCCCGTCATTACAAAGTGACAGCCCCTCTCTCACCCCTTCCCAGCTGCTTGGAGGGAGGAGCTCCCCCTCCTGCAGACTAGCTCCAGTCTTGCCTGTGGCGCTGGGAAGCAGAGGCTGGCAGGCTTCTCAGCCTCTACCTCATTTATTTGCACCTGGGCGGCACTTTTCATCCCTAGATTTCAGAGCTCTCTGGGCTAGAGGGCAGGCGTCCTCGTTCCCCGGGCACGGAGAGTGGTAAGGACCAGAACCCAGCTCCCCTGACTCCCAGCCGAGTGGATTATCTTCTCTGGCTGATGCTGCCTCCTTAGATGGGTTTTGGGTATTTCCGGGACACATGCCGTGGGCGTGGAACACCTGTCAATGGATGGGTGGTGTGGGAGTCTTGCTCCACGTGTAGCTCAAAGAACCAGATTGAGGATCCCTGCCTCCAGGGTTTGCACTGCTTGGCCTCGAGCCACTTCCTTTCATTTAAACCATCTCCCCTTCCCCCCCCCCCAGTCACCTGTATTGGTGCTTTGCCTTGGAGAGGAGTTAAATGAAGCTAAAGCTCACAAACCTGTGGCTGGGAAATCATCTAGGCACAGCCACTGTTTTCAAAGACGTCTGGGGCTGTGTGTGTCCAGGCCGCTGCCTGTGCCGATGCCCTTCCCGGAGAAGGCTAGCACTGGGACAGCACCAGAGGGGGACCGCAGTTCTCCAATCCCCACAGGGCCAGGAAGCCAGATCATGAAATGACGGCCGCTGAAATCTTGGCCAACGCTGGGGATTTTAACCTGGGATCTCCAGAGCCAGGGTCTTAGCTAGAACCGTCACCATTCTCTGGGCCTCAGGCGCAGATGGGGATCTGGGACACAGGCATGATGGCGGGGTCGTGCAAGAGAGCCCATAGCTAGGCAGCATTCTTGCATTAAACGCTGAGGTCAGTGAGCGCTGGGAGACAGGGGCGGCTCAGCAATTCTAAAAAGAGATGCTAAAATATGTCTTTTTGGTGCCTAACGTAGGAAATCAAGTGTGGAAATGCTGGCCCTTCCACTTAGCCTGGAGTTCCCCAGAAATACCGGGGGCAGTGTGTGGTGGATAAAACCCCTCTGAACAGGTCTGAATCTCTGCTGGAGTCTGTGGGCCAGGGACTGTGTTTTTCTATGTGCAGCACCTAGAATGACGGGGCCCTGATTTCCGACTGGGGCCTTTGGAAGATACCACAATACAAATAATAATAAATAACAAACGCTTGGGCACTTTAAGCTGCATCAGGAACTTGTCAGAGCGCTAATCTGCTTTGACTAGTTCTGCGCTAGCATGTCCCGTGGAAAGACACACCCCTGTGTCCTGTGATTAGCTGGTAACGGCACAGCATGTTGGACACTGGATCCTGGAAATAGCTGGCGGTGCATCGCTGGCAATGTGGTGTGGGTAGTTGGCCGTGTGCAGTGGCAATGAATGGCGTGTAACGGGTAACGTTCTTGGTATCGTTGTCAATATACAGGTGACGTACCCCGTGTCGTGTACAACAGGTACCTGGTGGTATCCTCTGTATGTTCAGCACTTTACAGCTAGCGAAAGCTATTAGAGTTTTTGCAGTATAGTGTGTATACTGTTAAACATGGTCACATTTTTTTAGGGCTGGATTTAGAGCTTCCAGAGCCATCAAAACCTTCTAGACCTGAAGTGGGACTCCTGTATATTATATTCCCCACTCTCCAGTCTGGGATCAGAGATCGGCACATTGGTACCTAAACATACCCCTTCCCCATGGCTGCTCTACATAGCATCTTGCTGTAAGGACTGCGAAGGCAGGTCTCACGGGGAGGGTATGATGCAGTCTGGCTTTCAATGGCTTGGAAAGATTTAGTGACCAGCTTGCAACTGCTTTGAATGTATTTGCTTGTCTGATAGCGTGATCGCCTTCCATTTAAGATTTGTTCGGATGCTGCTGAAGGAATAGCTAAGGGCGTCAGCATTGCTTGTTCAGCAAAAGCTGGCCGGGAGCAAGGATGGCCTTCTGTGATCTTGGGCAAATTGCTGCCTCTCTCAGGGCCTCAGTTACCCAGCTGTAACATGGTCCTGCCTTCCTCACCCTCTGCCTGTCTTGTCTCCTGCTGTTGTAAGCTCTTGGGGGCAGGGACTGTCTCCTCCTCACGGTGCCTACGACAGTGGGGCTCTGATCATAGAATCATAGAAGATGAGGGCTGGAAGGGACCTCAGGAGGTCATCCCCTGCTCAAAGCAGGACCAACCCCAACTAAACCATCCCAGCCAGGGCTTTGTCAAGCCGGGCCTAAAAAACCTCCAAGGATGGAGATTCCACCACCTCCCTAGGTAACCCATTCCAGTGCTTCACCATCCTCCTAGTGAAAAACTTTTTCCTAATGTCCAACCTAGACCTCCCCCACTGCAACTTGAGACCATTGCTCCTTGTTCTGTCATCTGCCACCACCGAGAACAGCCTAGCTCCATCCTCCCTGGACCCCCCTTTCAGGTAGTTAAAGGCTGCTATCAAATCCCCCTCATTCTTCTCTTCTGCAGACTAAACAAGCCCAGTTCCCTCAGCCTCTCCTCATAAGTCCTGTGCTCCAGCCCCCTCATCATTTTTGTTGCCCTCTGCTGGACTCCCTCCAACTTCTCCACATCCTTTTTGTAGGGGAGGGCCCAGAACTGGACACAATACTCCAATGTGGTCTCACCAGTGCTGAATGGAGGGGAATAATCACTTCCCGCGATCTGCTGGCAATGCTCCTACTAATGCAGCCCAATATGCTGTTAGCCTTCTTGGCACCCAGGGCATACTGCTGACTCATATCCAGCTTCTTATCCACTGTAACTCCCAGGTCCTTTTCTGCAGAACTGCTGCCTAGCTCGTTGGTCCCCAGTCTGTAGCTGTGCATGGGATTCTTCCGTCCTAAGTGCAGGACTCTGCACTTGTCCTTGTCTTGGTTCTGGCTGAGCTGCAGCTTCCAAGTACTGTCTATTCTTAGTTCCTGTCGACCTGGGCTGGGAGCCCCGCTGCCGCAGGCTCTCTGGACATACGCAGTAGTAGTAGTAGCTGGTGAATTTCTACCCTGGAGGGGACTTGACCAATTAGCAGAGTCACTCATTCAGTGACTCAACCTCCTCTATGACCGCTGCTGAGCATCATATGCTGCTAGACTTTAAGGCCAGATGGGACCTTCGTGATCATCTAGTCTGTCCTCCTGCACATCGCAGGCCACAGAACCTCGCCCACCCACTCCTGTAATAGACCCTTAACCTCTGGCTGAGTCACTGAAGTCCTCAAATCATGCTATAAAGACATCGTTACAGAGACTCCACCATTTACACCAGCAAGTGACCCGTGCCCCATGCTGCAGAGGAAGGAGAAACCCCCCCAAGGTCTCTGCTAATCTGAGCCGGGGGGAAATTCCTTCCTGACTCCAAATGTGGTGATCAGTTAGACCCTGAGCATGTGGGCAAGACCCACCAGCCAGACCCTGCTGACCACAGGCCGGTGAGCCGAAAGGGCATGGCTCAGCCCAGGGAGCTGTGCTGAGATGGAAGCCACGCAAGGCTATCTTGCAGCGAGATGCAGAAACTACGCACCGGCCGGGGAGCAGTTCATCCCGGGTATTCAGTGGCATGAGCAGAGTGAACTTTAAGGGGGATCAGGAAGGTGAGTGCATGTGTGAGCTACAGTGGAAAAACAACCCTGGCGTCCCTGATTTAATGGCTGACCTGAAAAGCTTTTGCCTTTGGGGGGTTTTTTTTAATTGACTTTTTGAAAGCTGGAGCCGTCTTTGATCCCATAGAGGCAGATCAGTCGCGGCACCAAACGCGGCGGGTCAGCCTGCACCGTGGCTTCCCAACCGAAGGTGTTCACGAGGGGCCTGACCCGAAGCCCGCTGAAGTCAATGGGCGTCTTTGGCACTGGCCCTACCCTCCTTTCCCATCAGCACACCTGCGGCAGGTTCAAGTCCCTCCTCTGCCACAGGTTTCCTGTGTAACCTCGGGCAAGTCTCTCAGGGCCACTTGAAGTGCAACATTTGGGTGCCGCTGAGATCCCCAAAGCTCCCGCTCAGCTGCAAACTAAACTAGTCCTGGAGGTGCCTCAATTCCCACCCCTAACGTCCCCTCGGCACCCTAAGTGTCTGCTAATGCCCTTGGGCAAAGCCACCTGAGTCCTGGCGCTGCCTCACCGCTCGGCACCTGAGGTCCCCGCCCGCGCCCTTGCTTGAACCGTGCGTTCCCCGGGTACCTGGCCTGCGGGGCCCTCTCGGCTGGGTGTGCTCAAAGCACGCACCCGGCCGTGCACGAAAGGCTGGCGGGGGGCAGCCAGCTCAGGAATTTTGGGAGCGGGTGGGCTGTGTCCGTACAGCCCATTACACCCAGTGGCGGGAGCGCTCCCGTGGAGCCGGGCGACGCAAGTTTGAATCCCCAGTCGGGAGCGGCCACGTGAGCCTGACTCGCCCACAGGCCAGGGGAATAGCAGGCTGGGTTTCATGGGGATGAGCTGGAACAGGGATGGGCATGTTTATAACCAGACGAACGCACTGGGACAGGGCCAGCCCTAGACCAAATGGCACTGCGGGCGAGAAGCGTCTTCTCCCCATTTGTTAAACTTCTGAACACCTTACAGCACCCCGAGCCTGGCACCCTCCCCAGCCCGGCAGGGTCGCCTGCCCCTAAATCCGGCCCTGCACTGGGGAATACAGTGGAGGGCACAATTCAGCGCCCTACCACGGCAGCAGTGAGGGTCCCTGGGTTTAAACGAGGGGGCGATTTGACCCCTGCCGCAGTGCTCACAACTAACTGAACGGTGTCGCATGGTTACTGTGAACCACGCGGAGCCCCCTGCTAGCTACAGACGCACATTGGCAGCTGGGTGGCCCCCGGCTGTCACCGCGTGGTGCTGCAGTGGCCGGGATCATTACGGTAGAGTCCTGTGCCTTTTCTCTTCTCAGATTGGGTCAGCATTCAGTGCTGGAAAACAGCCGGCTCTTCCCAGCCACACGTCTCAACCTGCCTTACAAAGAAGGTCAGTACCATTATCCCACTTTGCAGATAGGGAAACTGAGGCACAGAATGGGGCAGTGACTTGCCCAAGAGCACCCAGCAGCAGAGCCAGGAGTAGAATCCGGATCTCCTGAGTCCCCATCCGGGGCTCTAACCACTAGGCCCCATTGCGCATCTTCCCGCCTGTGGTGCAAGACCACGTCTTCTGGTCAGATTGCCTTTGCTTAGCTCGGGCTAGTTTTAACCTGCTTGGAGGGGTGTGTTTGGTTGGGGGTTTTTTTTGTCCTTCATCGTGGACGTCTCTTTAAGAAGATCTCCCCCCCTCGGTCATGACTTTGGCAGGGTGTTTTTCAAGGGCATCCCAGGTATTGATCCCGGCAGGAGCGGGCGGGAGAAGGTTAACGGCGCAAAGTTACGTAAAGGGGAAGGCAGCGCCGCCGAAGCTGGTGTGAGGCCGAGGTGGAAAAAAGCCTCCTTCTGCCGAGCACAGAGCCCTTTCCAAATTTAGCTTGGCCTATTTACAGCTGCGGTGCTGTGTGACAGCCCAGGGTGCCAGGCCCTGGCTGCTGTGGGGCTCTTTGCTGGTAGGTGAGTGCCCAAACCCACCTTCCTGCGCGCGCTTTCCTGGGGGAATGCTAGGTCCACACCCCCACCGCCCTGCTCCGCACTGCACCTGGGAGGCGATGGGACGCGCCAGCATGTTTTCCGTGCTACGTCCACAGATGAGGAGTACGTCACCGGTACTGCTGCACTGTGGATTAGTGGACCGGTGCAAGAGGTTGATTTCACACACAGTCCTTGCACCCCGCCCGGTGAAAGCACCCCCTCCCCACGTCCCAGCCGCTGCAGCTGCAGCTAACAGCAGCCGTCAGCACAGCCACGGAGACGGACAGACATTCAGCTCAGCCGCGGGGCCAGGGCCGGGTGGCCAAGACAATGCACGACACGGCGAGCTCACGCCAGGCGAAGACGTCGTTGAACAATGAGCCGATTTACTAGCCTCCTTTTTTACATGCATCTCCCGGCTACTGACCTGGGCAGGCAGCTGGCGCGGTGCAGCACTCCCTCGCAGCCCAGACGTGAGGCAGAGCAGGAGCTGCAGGATTCCCTTGGAAATCCAGATCCCAGCACTGCAAGTTGGGTGGGAAGGAAGCGAAAAAAACCAAGTTGTCCTTCCGCTAATGCATCCGTCCGGCCGTCCGGTGGCTCTTTGGTTTTTTGGCTGCAGTCCCCCTGGGGTGGATCTCGGGAGGGAGTTTCGCTGGGAGTGGAGCGCGGCAGGCTGGAGATAGTTTTATTTTAGATCAGCCCCACACAGGGGGGTTGATTCAGAAGCTGCCTGTCAAACAGGCTGCTAGAGAGGACCTGTCATGACAGCAAAAGCTAATTCAGGGCAAGTGGGGGAGGTGAAGGCAGGGCTGGCAGACTAGGGCGGCAGGCTGGAGATGTGCCAGCTCCATATCAGGTCTCGCGCTGAGAGCTGGTTAGAGTTTTACCTCCGGGCTTCTGGGTCAGTGGCATCAAATCACGGCCCCCCCAGGTGTGTTTTCTAGGGCAGCCAGTGTTACCTTCCGCCATGGAGCGTGGAGGCCGCACGTCCCGGCTATACAGCCCACCACATTCACCCAGGAACTCCATGAAAGGCCTTTTGCTCACGTCGTAGCGTGGGCCGTGGATTTAGGCCCCCATCCTGTGACGCGGTTTGCAGGGGTCGACGCCCAGCTAACGGCAGCGGATCTCTGCGTGGGAGTGTGAGCAGGGTGCAGGGCTGGGGCCTTCTCTGCTTACCAAGGGCTGCTGAAAGGTGCCTCAGTTTGAATTGGACCCGGCTACCACTGTGTAAAAAGGTGCGACTCTAGTCTGGTTCTGGCCTCCATTCCAAATCTGGGTGTGGCCTAGATGCTCACAGATCCAGGAGCCCAGGGGGCTAAATTTCAAGGCTGCACCCATGCCCAGCTCTGAATCCTGCAAGTGCTGGGCACCTGTGAATCAGACACTGCACCAGGCAGGGGGAAACCATTCCAGAACGGCCTTTCCAGCACTGAAACAGCTGGGGCCAAATGCAGCCTGCGAGCCAGACCGATACCTGCACAGAACCGGCGTCAGCTTCCCTGCGCCTGCGTCTGGCCCAGGAAATTCCCCGACCGTGACAATGGCACTAAGGCCTCAATGCGACCTTGCCATCCCCGCTTCCTTCTGCTCCGCCTTCGCGGCTTGGGTCTCTCCTGACGAGCTGGTGGGAGATGAGAAATGCCAGGCCCCAGGCAAGCCAGGAGCCCCCGGGGAGCAGCTGTGCAAAGTGAGCGCCGAGGGACAGATCTGCCCAGGGGCGAGGCCAGGAGGAGCCAGGAGAAGGGAAAGGTTCACCCACTGCACGTAAATTGAAAGCTGTCAGACTAGGACGTTGTTCCTCACCTGAAGCTCAGGGATTAATAGGTGTAAATTGGGCTGGGTAAACGTTGGGAGAAGATAAGATCCTTTCCTCCCTCCCTGCACCCTACGCCCCGTAAACCTTTTCTTCGACCTTTAGCCTCTCCCCGGTCCTTTCGCACATCTAGCTTCTCTTTCGCACTTCAGAATGCCAAAATCTCCCTCGGACGGTTGCTGTGTAGGGCACAGTTCCAGGCCACCCACACGCAGCGAAGGTGGGTAGGTGTTATAATCACCGTTACACAGGTGGGGAAACTGAGGCACGGCACAGCAAAGTGACTCATCTAAGATGAGGAAGAGAGTCAGTAAGTGAACCCAGCTCTCTGGAGTCCCAGACAGGCACCCCTGTGCATGGGCCCACGCTGCCGCCCGCCCTGGAGATGCACCAGAAAGCCAGTTCTTAGCTCTCTCTCTGCACTTACCGTGCCGGCCCCCTCACTGTGGTATCCGTGCCCCTCACAGTTGTTAACGGCTATCCTCCCAGCACGTGGACTGTGGGCGCCCGACCTAGACACGCTATTCCAGCACCAGTCACACCAGTGCCAAGCACCGAGGTAAAATAACCTCTCTGCCCGGCTCAAGATCCCTCCGTGCATGTGTCCAAGGATCACAGCGCCCCACTTGGCCACAGCATCACCTGGGACCATGTGCCCAGCTCACGCTGTAGCAGTGACCCGGCCTCTTCATCACTCACCACTCCCCCGCTCTTTGGGTCACCTGCAAACTTTGTCAGTGAGGATTACGTTTCCTTCCATGTCATTGACAAAAAGGTTAAATCGTGTAGGGCCGCGAACGGCTCCCCATGGAAGAGACCTTGGCTCACCGAGCACCTACTGTGCCCCCAGGACATAACCAACGAGGCAAATCTGTCTTTACAAGTCTATCACCAGACACCAGAGCGCTGATCTGGGTTCAAATATAAGCCCTCCGTTGTCTGTATGGAGTCAGAGGCGCGATGCTCATTGCACTGTTGCTGTCCCTGATGAAGTCAATGGGAAAACATCCGCTGGCCTCGGTCATGCAGGACTGGGGCCCCAGATGAGGTTGAGGGTCGCATGGGGGTTTGCTAAGCAGGACCACTCGCACTACAGCAGAAAGCGCAGCCTGCAGGGCTCCAGGCATTAGTGAATAAATCCGTTCTCTCTTGCCGCCTATGCAGGAACAGGGATAAGGATCCAATGCCCACTTGGCCCTGAAGATAAATGACAGGGAACTATGGCTAGCCTCCCCCCCCCCGCCCTGCCAGGTAACACAACACTGGCGACAGCAAGTTGTGAGACGGCCACACCCTTTAACATTTAGTTGCGTGAGCTCTGATCCCAAGAGAGTTTGACATTTGCCTTAGTACAGTAGCGTGGGAAAGGCAGCTCTAGCCCTCCGGCCAGGTCATTGCAGGACTACTGGAGCCTTTCGCTTCCCTGGTTCTTTTAAGGAGAGGAAGGAAAGGCCGTGTTCTCAGCTGGCGTGAGTCAGTGTCACTCCCCCCCCCCGACACTGGCTGCTCCCTTGTGCCTATTTACGGCAGCTGCCCTTGAACTCCCCTGTCTCTGTCTCTCTCCCTTGCAGGGACAGAGCCCAACGTGTAACGCACGGGGAGGGTTTGGGGCTGGAGGAGACGGTTCCCCTCTAAAGGGCTAACAAGGAGGTTCGCCCTTTCTGCAGACCTCAGCAGGTTGATGGGGGAGGGGAAAAGTTGCTTAATCTGGGCCCCCAAGCCCCTCTTTGGAAGGCTCAAATGCGTCTGTGTCTGTCTGGGTTCATTGAGCCCCAGCGCTGCCGTGGGGGGCAGGGATGTGCTCGTGGCACTGCCATAGAAACTGCAACAAAAACGGTGCTGATTTCACGGCTTTCCCTTCGCTCCCAACAGCTCCTGCCAAGTGGCTGCAGCCTATGGTGTGTGTGTGTGGACACCAACACCCAGCAACACCCAGCCTTTGAGAAACAGGGCCCGATTCTGATCTTTGAGCCAACGGGCTAAATTGGGAGTAATTCCACTGAAGTCGCTCTAGGGTTGCACTGGTGTAACTGAGCTCAAAATCTGCCCCGGGCTGTATAAGGGAGCCGGTACAGAACAGCCAGCCTGGTGAAATTAGCGGGAGAGGCCATGGTGGGAGTCAAGGATGTCGCTAATCTCCCCAGAAAACTCAGCCTGGGGGTTCCCTTCTTGCGGAGCCGGGGTGCATGACAAATGGTAGCAAAGCCACTGGGCAGTCACTCCAGCCCCATCCCCAGCAGAGATGCTACAGCGGCTCAGTGATAGTATAACGTGAGCTGGAGCCAGAAACAGAAAATCCAGCCCACAGGCGCCATGACCTTGAGTCTCCCTGCAGAACAGGAACATTGTCCCAAGGAAGCCACAAGACACCCCGGTGAATTGCTGGACCGGGTGCCAAGTGTAATACTCAGTCCCGTTGTCACTCGTACCGCCTGCACTCAGCCTTCCAAGATACAGCCACCCCTCAACCTCAGCATAAGGCTTGCCACACACTTCCCAAAGGCTCATTATCCCCCATAGTAGAGCTGGGGAAACTGAGGCACGGCGAGGTTAAGGGACTGGCTCTTGGATAACAGGCGTGACACACAT
This sequence comes from Emydura macquarii macquarii, assembly GCF_026122565.2. Taxonomy (NCBI): domain Eukaryota; kingdom Metazoa; phylum Chordata; order Testudines; family Chelidae; genus Emydura; species Emydura macquarii. The sequence goes on from NW_027133217.1 coordinate 3,176,192, forward strand.
GGCGGCCGGCGGGGTGAGGTTTCATTAAATCCTGGAAACCACAGCACTAAAACTCATTTAGCTTTAATTTATGGCTCCGGTAATTTAAAACCCCCAAACTTTACTTCTACTAGAACACGATTTATTTGTAATGTGACTAACACGCCGGCCTCAGGGCGGGACCCGTTTGTAGTACCCCGAGGCTGGTGCTTTATGAGTGATGGGGATTGATGGCGTATGCTGGCCTGATTGTTCTCATTTTTGTACATGTACGTTGCTGTCCCTGTTGGGGGCCAACCTGTTAGCGGCAGCCAGGAAGTTGTTGACGTACGTGACGCCGCTAGTGACAGCTAAATGACTCGGCCGGGACACTGCAGCAGCAAGCCCTGGATGTCAATGGCCTTGAGGGGCTGGAAAGCACCCGTGTGACGTGTGCAAATAGCCGCTGGGGGAGACGGTTACCTTCAAGACTGCAGCCTCTGCAGCAAAAGCAGGGGCCTTTGAGCTCTGCAGCGAAAGGAAAGGCCTGCTCCGTGGCAGGCCGGCGTTTCGTCCTGGGGCTTGGCGCACACACGGGCACGGTTACTAGGCAGTCGAGGGCCAGATTCCCAGGGAGCTGCTTACAGCTCTCTGACTTTCCAGCCATGGTTGACACCACAGCCGCTGCATAAATCAGGGCCCCTCTAGAGGCTGGCTATAGTGACTAAGCGCATGTCCACACTGCAACGTAAGCCCAGGGTTCAAATTCAGGCACACGCAACCTCCCCCGCTTACACACACACACACCCCCGGCCATCTACACAAAAACTGTGCTAACCCAAGACTCAGTCCCAGGGTCCCAGACCCCCAGGAGGGTGGAGGGCCCAAGCCTAAGTAAGCTGGGGCCCGGGATTCAAGCCGTTGCTTTGCTGTGTAGCCAAACACCCCCCCGCCCCGGCTTTGTGCTCTGGGCAGCCGCCAAAAGTAGCCCCGAGCTGATGTTCTTTGTCCGCTGGCCCATACTGCACCACAAACAAGGGGCTGGCGCGCCCACATTTTTGGCAGGGTGCTAGGAAGCCCGGGCTGTGGTCTGGCTGGCCTCAGGCCCGCCTGCTGCATGCAGACACTCGGGGGGTTAACAAGTCCGACCCTGGGGTTACAAATGCGTGTAGACATGCAGGCTGTAGGTTAACACACCCAAGGGCTGCGCACGTAAGTGCTGCTAACGCTGGGCTTACCTGGCAGTGTGGCCAGCCCCCAAGGGATCATATGCTAACTGAGACAAGCGGAGCAGAGCTGTACGTCACCACCTGTGCTGGGCTTGGGCAAGACCTGGCTTTACTACTGCATCGGCTGAGCGCGCGCCAATGCCCGGATTCAGCTCACCGGGTCAGTTGGCCCAGATTCTAACTCTTGCCCACGGAAGTGGTGCGATTTCTGCATGAGAGAGACAGAATCTGGCCCATACATCACGCCCAGTCCCGAATAGCAGGGCTACTAGGGCTAGATGATAGCAGGGGGGACGGGAAACGGCTTACCGTAAATACTAAACCAACCCTTTTTAAGCCAGGTTAGCGCAAGCGCCTCCGCTCCTGTGGACGTCAATGGGTGTTTGGGCCATTTTCAGCCGAAGGCGGCGCAGGCCCTTGAATTTCATCAGCTGGCCAAGCCAAGTCAGAGGCAATGGTCCCTGTCGTGCCCCACCTGCTGTTCCCGCCTTTCCCCAAAGCCCTGAGTTGCAATGATCAGGCTACCACTGCGGGGGCCAGAGCGACATAGCAAATGCTGGCGGGGCCCCAAGGATTGGGCAGCAGGGGCTGGCCCGCTTGCTTGATGGCTCTTGTGCGGCAGCTAAAGGAGGGTGGGGGAGACAGACAGGTCCAGGAGTAAATCCAGAACAGTGCTGGGCTTGAAACAAAGCACTTCCCCGTGCAGCCAGCCTACGCTGGCCCCACCTGGACCCTGCTGTTATCAGGTGCCCTGGGTGAAGCTGTGTTGCGTGTTAGCGCTCTCCGTGCCCAGGACACGCCTGCCACCCAATGAGGGGGAATAAAGCAACCCAGTCGGAGAGTGAAGCAGGGGCAGCGTCCCTGCAGCTGCACCGCACCAGTGATCACATTCCTCTTGGCCATGCCCGGGCACTCTGGTTACAGCCAGCTGTAAACAGGTGCTGTGTCCCCAGCCAGCAGGGGTGGCATCTTGTTTATCACCTGTACCAACATGCGCTTGCAGAAACCCCATGCTTTGCTTTGGAGATCAGGGTTTGGGCTGGAGTTTGATTTCAAAGGACATAAGAGTGGCCCGCTGGGCAGGGAGTTTGCATGTTTCCAACACTATGAAAATCTATCCATGGCACTGATCCACCCCCCCACCATAGGCTCTGAGCCCCTCATGCACCTTAACATGTTTACCCTTGCGCTGCTCCTCGACGACAAGACTGTCTATTGTCCCCATTGCAGGAGGTGTTTCTGGTTTATAAGTGACTTGCCCAGGGTCACACAGGAAGCCTGCAGCAGAGCAGGGAATTGAACCCAGAGTTCCACGCTAGGCTCTAGCCTCTGAACCATCCTTGGTCACAGGGAGAATAGCTACAAAGCTGTGTCTCTTGCTGCACTCTGCAGCCTGCCTTGCCCTGCCCTGAATGTTCTTCTGTTGTCCTCAGGGAGGACAGTTCTTTCTGTCCTTAAAAAAAAAGGGCAGGAAAACGTCTAAAACCTAGAACTTTACCCTCCATCTGCAATCTGGGCTCCAAGCCATCAGCTTGAAATGGGAGCGGAGTGGGGATCTAGCTGGTATTTCTGTACCATGAGGCCATCCTGTCCTGTGGGAGTAACAGGCCTTCGGAGCCAGCATGGCAGCAGTGAGGATGAAACCCAATACTCAGCTTAATTTAGAGCGTGGTGGCTCTGATACAGTTTTTTCCACTTGAATCCTCGCTTCATTCCTTGTTGTGAACGTAGCAACTGGCCCCCCTGCTTGTGTGGTGGCAGCAGCTGCTGCGTTGGCTGCAGTTTGGTCTGTAAATGCACTACACACTCACATGCCTGGAGAGCCCCAAATTACGCAATGAGGGGAGCTAAATCCTGCCATCCTTATCCAGGCAACACGTCCAGGGAAGTGCCTGTCCCACTGCTGCACAAATGGAAGGTCTCTTCTCGCCCACTGGGCCCATATCACAGCCCTTGCTCCAATCCCTCCTATTCCAAGAGCCCCACATGTGGGAAAATATGTCTGTGAGCCTAATAGCCCAAGAGAAAGAAGCCACTGCTTAGCTGATGGAACGGCTGCTTCCTCCACACCTTCTGGACCCTACCCAAGAAAGAGAAGCTCTGGGGGCCAATAGAAATGGTCTCCAACCCCTCCCAGCCCTGGTGTCCAATAAAAGAAACAAGGGTGGGGTCTGTGATCCCTTCTGAGCCAGGCAGACTCATGTCATGGTGGCCCAGCAGACATCAGTTGAGAACTGTACTTGGATGCTGTTTACCTGAGCTGGGCTTGAACCAAGGACTTTAAGGTGATGGGCAGTTGGATCGCTTTATCTAAGCCATTTGGTCCCTTCTAAAAACACTGGACATTAATTTTAATATATTAAAGCTGGGGATTAAACCTGTGCAGATTTAGAGGGAGGAGGTGGGTGAGGTAATATCTTTTATCGGCCCAACCTCAGTTGGTGAGAGAGAAAAGCTTTAGCGCTACACAGAGTGCTTCTTCAGAGCTGGGAAAGGTACTCAAGAGTGTCACCAATTTAGTCAGTTTCTACAGATTTTTATAAAATTACAATGGGAAATTTTTGATCTAATGGTTGTTCACCTGCTCCTTGGATTAGCAGAGTTCAAGGTATGGAAGACATTTATATTTTCAGGAACCAACACTAGCAATAGCTCTGTATGTGCTCTATTTAGTTATAATGCAACTCTGTTCACACTCGTATTAATCAATCTTATGAGCTACAACACTGCCATGCTGTATATGGTTCTCAGGCTGATGCCTTTAGGCAACTAAAAAGCAAATCCCCACCCACTAACAAAAGCTTTATGGTACTTTTATTTCCAGAGTTCAGACTGCACTTTTTAAAATGGTATCCATTCAGTGGACAACTTGTGGGGTTCAGTAGAATCCCTCTACCCGCAAAGAGTAGAACAAACTATGCCTCAGTCCAGTTATTTTGGCCTTGTTTAGAGTAGGGAAACATGATAAACTCTTAGTGAAGACAAGGTAGTTGTAGGTTTAACGCTAATTAACAGGCTGTGCTCTATGTCCACTTTAAGAACTGCCCATGGTGCAGAGGAATCCAAAGACATGCAAGGCCACAAGAAATTCAGCACTCCACTGACACAGGGGAAAATCCTGCCCACAATCGCTCCGTTTGGAGAAGCCGGGTTAAGCCTGGTGTAGTCACTGAGGCCCGCAGGCGAGCCAGGACGCAGAGTATGCTTCAACTTCCATCTGGCATGGAACTTCCATCATGGCCTTCTCTATGGGAAAGTTTGCTGCATGTGATCAGGCTTTATTCCCATAACATTGCTAAGCAACACAGAGGGACCAACTTTGTTGTGTCTCTTTTCATCTGTCAAGATGCCATAAAACAGGGTGATTAACCACTGGTGCAAACTAGCAAAGGAAGTGGTGGATTTTCCATCTCTTGCTGTCTTCAGATCAAAGCTGGATATCTTCCTGGGAGATACGCTTTAGCCAAACAAGATATTGGACTCAATTCAGGGGCCTTTGCTATACAGGTGGTCCGACTAGATGATCCTATGGTCTCTTCTGGACTTAAACTCTGGGCATACACCCTTTTCCCTAGTGTGGACACATCCTTTCAGTGAACTGGTTTATAGCAGCTTTCTATTGAGAAAACAAACCTGAAGGATCAAACAGCTTAGCTGCTGGTGAGAATCGGTGTCTAAACTGCCAGATATAGTATATAGTAAGAAAGCAGTGGGAACACTCTTACCTAAGCACTTACATAGAACCTCAGAGGTCTGTCTCTACTGCCCTGCACCTGGCGTCATCACTGCATTATCAGTGCAAAACAAGCACCTCAGTGATTTGCCAGTGGCTTACACTCACTGTGCACTGCTGTGAAGGATGGCACAAGGTGCATGGCAACAGGCAATCAAACCCTACAGCTTCAAAGCGATGTGCAAATGCGAGTCAATCTGTGCAACACGTATATAGGGGACCAAAGGCAGACATGAGACAAAGGGAATCTAATTCAGAGCAGGGTTTCGACATCAGGAGGTCCTGGCTTTCAGTCCTCTCCTCAGATCACACTTCTCTCTAATGCGATGTAGCAAATTTACAAGGTTTCCCAACAGAGAAGGGTTACTGATGCGTGAACTATTAGACCTTGGATCTTACTTATTCTTTAAGGCATGTTGTGATATTCTGTATTAAAAAAAAACCCAACTATTTTGAAAAAAATGTTTATATGCTCACTCCTTCTCCCCATAACTATACACATGTACAAAAGGGACAAGAATGTGTTTAAGGAAAGTTGCAGTATTTCAAAGAAGAGGTTTAAATAATGAAATGTCAGGCTGTGTTTTCACTGAACATGCTTACAAAAGCACATCGCTTCACATAAAGCCAATGCTGGAATCCTGTGGCCATTCCACAACTCCCATAAGACAACTCCATACGTAACTTGAGTAAGTTTCACAACAGTTCTGGTGGGAGCCCAGCTACTGAAGCACACAGAAAGGGGGCAAACTCTGAGGCCCACAAACCAGAAAAGGAGCCAGCTTGCCTCTTGCTTACACTGCTTTTACACCCTGACTTCTGTGGAGGTAATTCCTGATTTACATCTCAATGTAAGCGAGTGCAGAATCAAGCTCAGAATCTCTAGAAGGTGCAGGCTTAAATTTAGCACCCAACACGACAAGGTTGCTGCATCTAAAGAGCTTTTGCTACAACTCAGCGAACTTTTTGGGTTTCTTGTCCCACTGTTGCTGATCCCCAAAATAGTACATTTTGAGCAGGAATGATTTCTCCTCCTGCCTAATGTTATCATCTACAGAGTGGAATTATACATAGCAGTGGCAGTCTACTGGGGGTTTGGTACAATACAATTAAGCCTTGGTTGTTCAAAATGCCGTGTTCACCAAAGCAGGGCTGCGTCCCCAGTATCTATGGCTCAACCTGATAATTTTGTCGGTTGTCCAGACTTTTCATGGCATTTGGATATGGAAGATTGTACGTGTTGCAGTTTTTAGGAGTCACAGGTGACAGCCACAAGCTCTCACAATGGGGGAGATTGTAGGCCACAAATTGCCTCTTTCTTAGATTCCATTGCTAGAATGAAAGGGAGGGATCTGGCTGAGAGTTGTTGCTGCCCGTTCTGTTCCTGCGGCCCCAGAGGGAGATAAAGCCAGCTCATAAGATGCAGAGTTTCCGTGGGTTGCTGAGCCCCAGCAGTCATTTGCTTTAATCAGGCTAAAGGCCAATCATGTTTAGAGTGGGCTCCTTTTTCAGTAGAGAGGGATTTAATTCTCTCACTGCAGGTTCATGTGTAATGGATGCTATGATGCATTTTGCTCTAGAAAAATTAGACAGATCGTGGTCAACTTTTTGTAAGTGGCCACCTTCATTGCATCACTAAAAGAGAGACAAGCAGGGATTGTACCTGAAGCTGGACATTTTTGGTGTTCCTCTCTGGAAATTTGACTCAGCCTTGTGCGGCCAGATACTAAGCAGGTATAAACTGACATAGCTCTGGTGGCTTCAAGGGAGTTACACTGACTTGTACCAGTTGAGAATCTGGCCCAAGTGATTTAAAATCAACAATACATGCTGTCAGCACTCTGATAAGAACCTGTATGTTTTCTTCTTGGAATGTCCTCTCTAGGTCTTTGAGTTGAAGGAAAATGGGATTCTCCCTAAAACTGAACCCTCATCTTAGGGTCAACAGCCTATAAGGGATCTCTGGAGAATCCTTTCATGTGTGAGTTTTTGACCCCAGCCAAAGATCTGGAAACCAGAGGCCAGACTCTGATCTCACTAAAGCTGAAATAACTCCATTTCCTTCTCTTGTTACTCCAGCCTTACATCGACTTGGTTTACACTGCTGCTGGCAGTTGACGGGAGATATGCAAGCTATATAAAGTAACCCTAACCCTAAAGGAGCTTGCATATCTCCCATCGACATTTACGTTGCCATACCACGGCATCTTCACTGCACTGAGTCGACCAGAGACGCTCTCCGGTAGACACAGCCTTACTCCTTTCCAGGAGGTGGATAAATGGCATTGACCAGAGAGCATTTCCGGGATGGATTGAGTGCATCTCCATGACCTGCTCAATGGATCCCACTGCATCAACCCCAAGGAGCCAGCAGTGTAGACATACCCATCAATATAATCTGATCCTAGGCTAAGGAATTGAGTCCATAGCCTGCTTCTGAAATGCATGATGGTGAATCCTCTTTTCACCTACCGTTCTGGATGGTGTCTGAGAAACGTCACCCCTGTGGAATGAAACATAATCAGAACGAGACGTGCAAGCTAATGGGAAAGGAAAAAGAAGCTGCTTTTAAAAGAGGCTTTGACTGTTAAGAAACAGAGCAACGCTATTCAAAATCTACTTAATAGCCAGTTCTTATGCCAGGCTTTTACTGCCAATCTCTTTTGTTGGCTGCATGTTGATGCCTAATTGGCTTGCAGCTGATGTCACTTGTCTTGCTGACTCCAGCGCTGGGCTACAAGGATACTGGACAGAGACACTCATATTTTCAGATCAAAACTAGTGGCTTCAGTTGGGGAACACCACCAATGTTGTTGGTTTTTTTCAGTGTCTTTGCTGCTGTTGATTCCAAGGGAGACCAAGAGCTGCACTGAATGACAAATGCGGGACAGCAGGCAATACAGTGCCCTCAGTCGAGGCCTGTCATTGTGGAAGGACCAGTAGTCTGAAGCAAGTCTGACTGATCTTAGGGGTAACCTGCAAGCCACACCTACCTGCTGAAGCTGTCCTGCCACAGCCAACACAAACAGAGCACTCGGAGCCTAGGATGGGCACAGAACAGAATTCTATATGAAGTTCACTGCAGTTACTGGCAAGTAGAACTAACCTACCTGTTCAGCGCATGGGTACTACAGTGAAGGGTGCTATAAAAAAAAACAAACCAGTGTGCTGCCTCTGGCCAATTACATTAATTTTTAAAACTTCTCTTTAGTCCCCGTAGCTTCATAAAGCAGATGAACTTAATATCGTGAAAAATATTATTACAGATAAAAATAGCAGCATTTAGAGATAAGGCCTGATTCAACAAACTCCCACTACAACCCCTGGGAGTTTTGGCCATATTAAGACTGCAGCAGTGAAGCTCCATTGTGTGCAAACAATTGCATGGACAGTATTAAAAGGTTATGAGAACCCATTTCTTGCTGACTCTGATAGCCTGGAATTTGCTGAAACACAAACTTTCAGTCCTTTACAATATAAGGTTCAACTCTATTTCTCACCCTCTCCTGCAAGTGTTAAAAAAAATAAAACGATCTGGGATAATAGCTACATAAACGACATCTCTGCTGCATTTCAAATCACTGGAGCTATTCTTTGACTCTCCCTCTGCTGCACGCCAAAAGTATTCTGAATGTCCTGCTTTAATTCTTCTCTTGCTTCTGCTGTCTCAAAGCTTGTAGGAAGATCTCCTTCACCTGGCCCATTGTCTCTTGGTACAGTTTGAAGTCCTCCTCTTTTATTTTTACAGTGCTCTCCAGGGCAGTCTTCAAGGCTTCATTGTCATCCAGCTGGATCGCAAGCCTAAGTGAATGCAAAGGGGAAACTTTCATTCCCACTTCGGAGAGCAGGAATGGAGCAAACGGGAGCTGTGCTTCGGCTGCAAGGACAGAAATACTGAAACCTGTGCTCGCTGGGAATCCTATGATGGAAGTGAGAAATATCAGGCTTTTAAGCACTTGTTTCCCATCCCCTTGAGACAAAGGGGGATATTCTGAAGCCAGGGTTCTTTATCCTGATATTGCTGAGATCTGTTTTGCCACTGACAAACATCGAACTCCCAATAACATGCATTGGCTCAATGGGTAATAAAAGGCTCCTCTCTTGTTAGTGGTTTATGTCTACCTAGCATTCCTGAATCTGTACTGGTATAATTATTATGAGATTTTAAGCCTCTGACGCCAGAAGCTGGGAGTAGATGACAGAGGATGGATCACTCGATAATTGCCCTGTTCTGTTCATTCCCTCTGAAGCATCTGGCACTGGCCATTGTCAGAAGACAGGATGCTGGGCTGGATGGACCATTGGTCTGACCCAGCATGGCCATCCTTATGCTGCTGTCAGATTCCCAGCAACAAAGATGGAAGTAGAGAGCCCCAGCTGGGGTAAATCAGAGAAGCACCACTGGAGCTGATTTACACCAATTGAGGATGTGGCCCAGAGAATCATGACCCTAAAAGTCGGGTTGGTTTAATCTACATGAGGATGGGGCTAATTGTAGCCCCATTTCAAAGAAATTGAAAGTGATACAGAATACGAAAAGAAAAAAGTCATACCTTGTAGTCAGTTCTTCTATCTGAGATGTTAGTGGCACCTCTGAGAGCTGCGCGGCAGTGAGATCTTTCCTATCGCCCACAATCAAGGCATGTCTGGAGCTATTAGCAGACTGACCTGTAAATTTAATCACAGCATGGAGTTCTGTTACAGGATTCCTTGCAGTCAAAAGCACACGGCTTTACATTAAAACTCAGGAGCTGGAGGGTCAGTCTGAGCACACACATGAACGTAATGTAAATATATAGGGTAGATTTCTGTAATCTTCTTTCATTGAAATTGTAACATGATCAGTGGTGAGTTGAGTGGAGAGAGAGAGTGTGTGTGTGTGCAGGAGTAACAAGGCACTGTGGCCTTCCTTGGAACCTGGGCCCGAGGAAGGGTCATGACACCCATACGGGAGAGAACCAGGCCCTGCAGGCCAAGCCACCTGGAAGCAGAGGGGCAGAGCCAGAACAGGGAAGGGAAGTATAAAAGGCCAGCCCAGCTGCTCAGTCAGGGGGAAGCTGCTGCTGGAGGCAGATGTGTCTTCCCTGAGGCTGTGGTCCAGGCCTGACTCAGGCCCAGCGGCTGTTTGGAGCAACTGCCCCACTGACCGGAGCCTCCAAAGCCTGCCCAGATTGCTGGGCTTGAGTGACTGTGAGCAGCTATTTGAGCCCGCTGGGTGGGAGAAACCCACCGAGGCCAGCCCTGACCTGGAGGAGCTGCCTGACACGGGGGACCCCTGGGAGCGGACTGAACCTCATGTACTGGAGGAACCCCTGGAACCCTGTGACTTGGAGGAGCTGCCCGTGGATGACCTGGAGTAGTTTCTGGACCTGCCATTGGTTGATGGTGAGGGACTCGCAGGACGCCCACTTGCTGTCTACCCCAGCGACCTGGAGGGAGACGACTGGATGATTGGGTGGGAGGAAGTAGCCCAGGGTCAGCTGACTAGAGTGGCTGAGTCAGTGGCCAACCCAGTCAGGGCCTTGGGTTGGGTCGCAGTGGAGTCGGGTGGGCCTGTGTCCCCCTCCCCCTTTCCCTAACCACCCTGAACTGCTGGCCAGAGGATACCAAGCTTTGCCAGCCCCGCCTGACCATAAGGCCGGGGGCTATAGACCACTGTACCTGCCCTGCCTCCTTGAGGGCCGAGGGCTATTAATTGCCTCACCAGCCCTGCCTGGCTTGAGGGTCTGGGGCTGTAAGCTGCTGACCTGCCCTGCTCACTTGAGGGTCGGGGGCTATTGACTATTTACCTAACCTGCCTCCTTGAGGGCTGGGGGCAACAGACTGCTTGTCAGCCCCGCCCGGCTTTAGGGCTGGGGGCTATAAATTGTGTGTGCTTGCCAGCCCCGCTTGAGAGCCGGGGGCCAAAAACTACTTTGCCTACCCCGCCCTGCCTGAGGGCTGGGGGCAATAGACTACTCGCCTGCTCCGCATGTTGGAAGGCCGGGGGTCGTGGGTGCCGTACGAGCCCTGCCCTACGTGAGGGCCAGGGGGCTACCGACTGCAGGGAAAGCCTGCTTTGCTTGGGGCCGGGGCTGCAAGACTCATAAGCCAGGAGCTCATTCCCTTGGACAAAGGCGCTGTGGCCTTCCTCGGAGCCTGGGCCTGAGGAAGTGTCGCGATGACCCAGCTGGACCGTGCCACCAGCCTACAGCAGGGAAGAATACAATTATAATATATAAAATAATGTGCAAGGGCCAAACCAATGGGAAGTGCGAACAACTGATTAGGATTATTTTTTAAGCTTTTCTTGAAACTGTATTTCACTCAGTACTACAGTGACTGGTGCTGTCTAAATATTTATCTGTATTCCTTACAGAGACCAGCTTCGTAAAGCACTTCTGAATCTTCAGCATGAAAGCAATTATGGCGTCAGTTCAGAAAAGCACTTAAGCATGTGCTTAAAGTGACATGCTTTCCTGAACTGGGGCCTGTGGGAACATGAATGTTCCCAACAATTAAGATAGACAGGAAAACTCATCACTAAAGCCATTTTGAAAGTTGATCCTTCCTTTTGGAAATGCAGCAATTGGTGGGTGTGAAGAGATGTAAAATACATGAGAAAAATTGGTTACATTGTGTACTGGAGAAGATGCCTTTGCCCTGCTTTCTTATCTTTGATCAACAAACGCTGCAGTATTCACCTACACCCCCACTGGATTTTACTCAACAAAGTGGGAGTAGTTGCGCTGCATTTTTTTTCTTTGAACAAGAAAAACAAAAACAGGAGCAATTTTAGAGACAAACAAATGTGCTGCTTTTGTATTATGCCCACAACCCTCCGCTAGCACTAGCGCTAAATTCCTTACCAAAGATGAGTTCTTTACCAAACAGAATAGCCTCTCTATATTTAAAGTATATATATATATATAAAGGGGAACTATTGTAACAGTTTCCATAAGAATATACACAGTTTGATTGGTTTAGACCAGTGGTTCCCAACCTTTTTGGCAGTCATCATTTTTACAACCGTGAAGGTCACTAGTCTCTGCCAGCAGCCCCACCTCCTCCGGGCAGCCAGATGGAAGGAGTCCTCCCTGAAACCGCACACATCCTCATGTGCTCCACCTGGGGCTCTAGGCAGTGGCTCCCTCCTACAGCCAGGGGGATGGGAGATCAGTGTTCCCCTCCCTCTGGCTCCAGCAGGGACCCCAGCGCCTAGAGACACAGGCAGAGCTCTTTGCTGCGCTCCCTGCTACAGCCAGGGGGAGGGGAGCGCTGATCTCCCATTCCCTTGGCAGCAGCAAGAAGTCTGCACTGATCTTGTAGCACCGTGGCAACACGCTTTGCCTAGGTCCTTAGGCAGCAGCTCCTTTCTGCAGCAAGTGGGAGGGAAGCGGCGGGCCACTTTGAAAGACCTTGCAGGCCACTTTTGGCCCCTGGGCCACAGGTTGGGAACCGCTGTTTTAGATATTTTGCAGGATTACAGTCCATAAACAATAAAATAATCTAATCAAGGCAACAAAAAATTAACATTCCACAGTGAACTATTCTTTAACTGTCTGTGAGGCTTACATATTTATAGCAGCAGATTATCATGTTTTAGTGGTAATAAATGACACCGGATCTAATTACTTCAACACCAGCAATAGTTTTTCATAGACACTGACAGGCCTTAAATCGGGATGTAGCTTTTAATTCTGTTCTTAATTTAACCTTCAGATGAACCTTTCAAGCAAAAGATTAGAGAGAATAGAAGTGCTGCAATCGGTGGCAGTGCACAGCAGCTTCAAGTTTCTCCCTTAGGCCTTGATCCCACAAAGGCTTGTGTATTGTGGGTGAAATGCTGGCCCCATTGAATCAATGGCAAAGTTCTGCATTTGGTGGGGCCAGAATTTCACCGGTAGCAGCTCCATTGGCTTCAGCATGTGCATGAAATTAAGCACATGTGTAAGTCTGCGCAAACTCGGGATTCTAATGTTAGTTGCCTCTCCTGGCTGCCAAATGTGGAAGTGGACTAGATGACAGATACTCCCTGGCAGTGCCTATGCCATGCTGCTCCTCACCTGTTTTGTTCCTCGGGAGGGGTTTCTGAGTGTTTGCATTCTTCCCTGCATTGATTTTCATTTTTTCAAGCTGCTGCTCCAAAATGACTGCTCGACGTCGCTCTTCTTGAAGCTTCTTCTCAGCTTCCAAAACTTTATCGCTGCTTTCAACCACCCTGACATTCAAAACAGGTGGTTCAGTTTTTTACGCTCAGGCTATAAAGATTTTTGTACTGTCCAGCCTTAGTTTCAAATTCTGCCCCCATAGTATGATGAATGGGAGACCAGTGCATGCATCTGAGGGCAGATATTCCAGTGCAATTCATCCAAAAGGCATCCACCATGTTTGTAAGATGGAGTTAGCTAGGAAGCATCGGGTTCAGATATATTTGATAAAGAATTGCTTTAGTGATGGCAATTGCCCAGCTGCCTCATCAATGGACACAACTGTAAGCTTCCCATACAAATAACCAGTGATGCTGGAGGTGGTTGAGGGCAGACCAATAATTATCAGTAACAAACTGCTTCTATTTTGAATGCATTGGACTAGTAAAAGTGTTCTAACAGCGTTATCTGACATTTACTCGTTCTGTTCTCCTATGTAAATAGCAAAGATTTCCATAAGCATCTCCTTGAAATGTGACAAATGAAGAGAAACTCATACATTACAGCCAGAAGGGACCATCATGATCATCTCGTCTAACCTCCTGCACATTGCGGGCCACAGAACCTCACCCGCCCCACCTTTTTTTATTAATTCAGCCATTAGAAAGTACTGTGCAAAAATGTGCCTGAGATTTTACAGTTAGGGTGTACTGTGCATAGTGATGGTATTAAGAATGCAGTTAGACAGGATTTAGTGCTGAGCAGTTGAAGGCCAAACAGTGGGAATGTGTCTTTATTTTATAGTTACCCCTGCAGCATCTTAAATGATTAATCAGAAAATCTCACGAAGGACCACAGGAGCTGCCAAACTGCATCAGACCAATGGTGTATCCTAGCTAGGGCTGTGGCTGATACCAAATGATTCACAGGAAGTTGTAAAAGCTGTAATAACCCTCTTCTATTGTGTAGTGCTATACAAAGGAAGAGAAATTTCCTTCCTGAGCTCTGGGGATGATCACTGCTTACCTCTTGAAGCAATAGATTTTATTATTTTTATTACTCTTAGCTTGCATAGCTAAACGTGTTATAATAAGCAAAAAATTATACAGTTCTTTTAGCAATCCAGCCAGAGTAGCAGAGACTCTGACCTCTTGTGGCAGTGAATATCCAAAGGCTGCTGACATGCTGCATAAAGTAGTATATCTTTTTAGTGGTTCTAAATTCACTGCCCTTTCGTTCCATCAAATCCCCTTGGCTCTCATATTAGACAGAAGGGAGAAAGTGAGGAATTGATCAGTTTTTGCGACAGCCTCCATCAATTATGAGTAACTCAAATCAAGTCCCCTCCAGCTGTTCTCCTTTCCAAAATCAGGCTCAATCCTGCAATTATTTACTACTGAGTGTCATCCCATTGACTTCAGAGGGTAAGTACCATGCTCAGTGGTTAAGTGTTTGCATGATGGAGTCGTAAATCATGGTAACGTGTACAGTCCTTCATCATACACTGGTCCCACTTATCTAACCACTTCCATTGTTCTTCTCTTGACATTAACCTCATCTACATTACTTGATTTTGGGCAACCTATCCCCTAAGTGAGCGGGGGCTGATCATTTTTCTATATATTCATGGTAAAAATATTACAGGAACAATATTATATTATCCAGAGGTCTTGTAAGTGAATTTTGTGAGACTTTTGCAATAAATCTTGGGAGAGCCCATGACAATGTGTAATGACTGTGGAATTGCAGAGTCACCAATATATAGTACACATCACCCTTATCTGTGAATTCTATTGACTTGGGTGTTTTGGGTCATTATTTCATGTTAATTTGAGCCCAGTCTTGCAAACACTTACACGTCTATCCTTACCTACTTGAGTAGCCCCTTGAAGTCACTGGGATTGTGTGACTGAATACAGTTGCCTGGGTGTGTTTGCAGGATCAGCCCTTAAAGAAGCAGTGAGTGATACCTACCTCTTTAAAGTTTAAAATTTTATTTAAAAATATATATATATTTTACTGTCTACACACCAAAATACAAGCAAGTGGAATAACACACAATAGCCAATGTAAAATAAGTAAACAAACTTTCTTTTGTTTGGACACCAACAGATCCCAAAGTCAATAAACTGCACCAGTGCAGAGTGTGTGGCACTGGCTGGGGGAAGGCTTTCCCAAATGGGGATACAGTCTGTGGGCCATGTGAGGGTGTTTCCCGACTGCCTCCTGGGTGGCTCCAAGTGCAGCTAGTGCTCAGGGTCGATCTGCCCTGTGATTCTCTTCTCTGTCTTGAAGAGCAGTAACAGCATCACAGGACTGGCATTTTAAGCATGAGGGTTGGCAGCTGAGTCAGCACCACTGCAATGAACAGGGACAGCTGACTCCTCTCCGAGCTATTGTTTCAGGGTCTCTGCAAACGTAGGCCTTGTCTACATTAAAAAATTATACCGCTTTATTATGCCAGTGTTGTTATAGTGATACAATGTCCTCAGTGCTCTGAAGTGTCCCTAGCCTGTTTGCCAGAAGCTGGGAATGGGCGACAGGGGATGGATCACTTGATGATTACTTGTTCTGTTCATTCCCTGTGAAGCACCAGGTATCGGCCACTGTCGGAAGACAGGACACTGGGCTAGATGGACCATTGCTCTGACCCATTATGGCCGTTCTTATGTAACTTACTGCATTAGAAAGCAGACAAAAATTTATTGTGTAGACAAGGGAGAGTCTAGGGGTTAAAGCACAGGACTGGGAGTCATAACTTCTGGATTTTATTGCTGTGCAAAAAAAAAAAAGCATCTTAAATGTTTTTAAAGAGGAAAGGGTATGTTTAGTTCACCCTTTTATAACACAATCAGGTGAACAGGTTTTACTAAAACTTTCAGCAAAAAAAAAAGTCACCATTACCTTGAAGCTAATAATGCATGGGAAATTTCAGCGGAAAAAGGAGAATTACTGAGAAAGTTATGAGCCCATGAAAAACAAAGGTTTTGGAAAGGAAGTCAGACTACCTGCATAATTGAAACTAGAGAATTTGCTGCTGCTTAGTACTTTGATATTATTGCATGTATAGTACTGCAGACACACCAATACACTGAATTCTGGGCTTAACAAGCTTGATGTGTCTGTTTTTTTCTGCCCTTCACTCCAACAGGACATAAAAGGAAGTAACTGACTATATGCTGAGCAACAAAGCACTCAGATAAAACAAAATATCACACCAACTATATCTGATGGCATGCGGGGTTACACACTACAGAGTCTTTCAAATGAATATAGGTCTAAGGATTTCTTCACCACCAGACATAATAATATCACAAAGGGAAATATCAAAATCAGCCACTACCTTTTTTGCAGGACAGTGACTAGTTCTGTGAGCCTGTCTTTTTCCACCTCGGCAGCCTGGCAAAGAGCCTTGTACTCTGTGATCTGTGTCTGCAACACTTTCTGGTCTGGGCTCTCATTGTCAGCAATCCTAAAAAATAGCAAACATTTTAGGGATCGCTTTATTTTCCATGACTGAAAGAAACTGAAACAAAGATAGGCTTGGAAATTGCACCAAATGCATACTAGACTGGGCACTAAGTCTACTAGCCAGAATACAAAATAGAGGTGCCACCAATCTCTGCGCCCCCTGACTCCAACCATGGCCCAGCATGCAATAGGTAGAAATAAAACAGTTGTGGGACTTCACGTGGAAGAGCCTCTCACTGGCTAATCTTCCTTCTCCCACTTCAAATCTCTCACTTCTTTTGTTAAACCTTCCAACACTGATCTATTCACGAACACCTGCTCCCATTCCTGTGCCATGAGCCATTGTACCAAGCCTGTCTTTGTATTCTGCAAAGCACTGGGCATAGCTATGACAATCTATTAAACAATAGCTTTTCAGTTGGCAATGATTTTACCCAACAGAAAGGCTTCAAATGTTAGTGCAGGGGATTTGCATTCTTTAGCTTGCAATCTGCCACAAGAAACTAGGCAATCTTCCCAGGTACCCCATCGTGTACTTCCCTTATTTTCTCTCCCATTGACATACACAGAAATGTCCAGGACAGGCACCTGTACTGTGAGCTCTAGGAGGTAGGACAGAACCCAGCATTTATTTTCAGAAACTAAGAGAACACAAACAAGAGCCAGGCTGAGTCAAACCACTGTGATGTGATCAGCTACAGAGGAGCTTTTCTGCTACAAACATCAGGGCCTCTCATTAGGTTTAGAGTCATTAGCTGATGCAGCTAGGGCGAAGAGTATGCTGGTCTCTGTCTGGCAGGTGCCAATAGAATTCTCCCCACACCGATACAAAAGATTGTATACGTACCTCCCAGGTGTGACACTGTTACTTGGAAGTGAAGGCTTAGTGGCTGCAGATTCTACAAGTGTGTGCCCCATCTTAGACACAGTGCTGTGAGGAAGAAAAGAAAACACTACATAATAAGGTCCTATGTCTGGTACCGTCTGTGATCCTACAGTGTGTGTTCATCACTGCCCTCTACTGGACAGAATGTCAGACCAGCTTATGTGCATGTGATCATGTCTCTCCCCCTCTGGGGGCTGCCACCAACAGGTGTATGGTAAGCCATAATGCTCAGCACAAGCACACACCTCTCATGGGTTACAGCTGGTTAAATCCAGTCCAAGAGTAGGCCAGGCTGGTAATAACAACAGTGCTCTAACCTAGCACAAATGAAGTATTTTCGTTTTGGAATTTCCGATGCCAGTTTTTATCCCCTCTTTATAGCAGTATTCATTTTATCGTCTCTGTAAGTAAAAGAAGATCCACTTTTACATTTTTTAAAAATAAATGGAAAGGATCATTCATCAAAACATTACTATTAAAGGAGCGAGCAGTGCTAAGCTAACAACAGTCTTGCAAAGTTTGGCCTTGTTCAGTGAACACCTGACTATATAAGTATTCTCCTTACATAGCTTCGTTAGCCATGCGAGTTAGGCTAACATTAATGCATTGCACTGGCAGGAATGCATTCCACTTAAAGGCAGGAAGCTTACTTAGCCTAATTTTACTGGTGGCCTTCCTACTGTGAAGAGAGAGTTAAGGCACGTTGTAGAAGCAGCACTGTGGTCTAGTGGATAACATATGGGTTTGCGACCTGAAAGCATAACAACTTGTTTTCAGGAGTTACAAGTGAGAGAAGCAAAATCATAGGGCTATAACACTGGAGATGCTTCCACTCCATAATAAACCACAGCTCCCAAATCAGGGTTGTACCAATGGAGTGAGAGGAAGTTCTCTAACTGCGGAAGGACCTTTATGTCTTTTCTAAACTATGAGCCAATATATAGCAATGTGCTCACAACATCACACAAAGAATGTGATCTTGCTTCCATTAAAATCAATGCAAAAACCTACCATTGACATCAAAGGATCAGACCCAAATCTACCCACCACAACAAAAATTGTCAACAGTTTTGTTTAATTACAACCTCTTTGATTCAACTAACACTGGTGCATTAGTTTTCAAGGAGATTTCATTAAAACCTTACACTGACAGCCTGAGTCTCAGTTGCATAAAGACCACTTCACACCACTCCAGCCGTGCACAGGGAGCTGAGATAATGTATGCCTATTTGTATTGCACCTTGTGACACTGGGACAGAAAGGGTTAAGCAGCTTTGCAAGCTGCACGGCCCAAATCCGACCTTTAAAAGACATATTAAAGGAAAATACAAACGATAATGAGGGCCATACCTTATAAGTAGACTAAAACTTTGAAATGTCAAATGGTATTGTTAGAAATTGAAAGAAGATAGTGATGTTGTTTATCTATATCTTGTCAGAGGTTAACAATGGAGATAACTGCTTTCCTGTCTATTACTATTGGTCTATTGATTCAGAGATCAAAAGGGAATATTAACATCTAGATGAAACTTGGGTGTAATAATGTCATAATGTTATTTCTCTTTGAAATGTGTACTAATCTACTTTTGAATGAATAATTACCTTATGATAATGAATACAGCTAATTAACTGTGTGTACATAGACAAGAGGTTTTACTTCAAAGCTATGAATAATTACCTATTATCCACTCAGGGAAATACCTGCTGTTGAGAGACTGTCAGTGGCCTGGCAAAGGACTATAAAGCAAGCTTCAGGGCCTGATCCTGTCATCTTAATTCTGTTTGGATTTCAACAGGGGGAGTTCAAGTCATCAGTCTAAGGTTCCAGTTATAAGACTGGTTCACTCTACTATTTCTCATGGAAGAAATTATTCAGACTCTATATATGGACTATCTATTGGACCTGTGAAACTGATCCTGGAAGAACTTTTGCTACTTACTTTAACATCGCTACTATGAAACTAACCTATGGATTTTATTCTCATCTGTATGTACAATGACCTTTTTAACCAATATTCCCTCTCTTCTTTTTTTAAATAAATATTAGTTTAGTTAATAAGTATTGGCTATAAGTGTGTATTTGGATAAAATCTGAAATATTCATTGACCTGGTTGGTGATGTGCCTGATCCTTTGGGCTTGGTAGAATGTTTTTACATATGATGGACAAAGATTTTCAGTAATCTCCATCATATTTGACTTGGCTGTCTGGGTGGACGCCAAAGGGCTGTGTGGCTTTAAAGGAACTGTGTTTTTTGGCTTCCGGATAACCAATAAGATAATTAGAAGCTGTTTGTTGCTGGCTTGATAAATCTAAGTTTTAGAAACAGACACCAGTATTGGGGGTCTGCCTGCCCCATTCTTTGCAGTTTTGCCTTAATTAAGCAATTTCAGCGTGGCTCTCCTACAGATCAACGTCACACATCTTTACACACTGCCCGAGTGTTCTAAAGCAGCCCGAGTATAAATGAGAATCAGGCCCTGTATTTGTTGTGGTAAAACTAAGGTAAACAACATGACAGCTCCTTGGGTAGGATTGGTTGCTGTGTACTCAAGGGAACCAATTTATTGGATGTCTTAAATCTTTCTACTTTTCTGTGAATAAATCCTACACAAAGCAGCTTTATTGATTTATACAAATATGCAACTGATTTATAGCTTATGTAAAACAGAGTTGCATATTAATTTTCAAGGCCTCCTACAGAAGTCTATCCATTAGCTACCCTGTTTCTCTGTGACAAAACCAAAGGCACTTAAGCCAACCATGGGAATATTATCTAAGTCAGAGAGAGAACGAGCTGTATTATAGACATGCCAAATGCGTAATATCTGTGGGTAAGTAGATCTTTCTGTGTCCCAGGACAAATGTCAAGGTGATAACATGATTAAGAGATTCCTTTATAACGCAAATGAGCTGCCACAGTCATTTTGAAGCTGCATTTGTGGTTTGGTATTGCTGACAGGAAGAGAAGGTTACTCACCCTCTGCAGTAACTGAGGTTCTTCGAGATGTCTCCCCCTATGTGTGTGCCATTTGTAGGCGTGGCAGCGCCCTCTCCACCTGGGACTGAAGATCTTCATCAGCAGTGCCCGTCGGACCGCCCCGCTCTCGTGCTGTGAGCGCGAAGTATATATAGCGCTGTGTTGTCTGACTGCCCCCAGTTCCTTCTTCCTGCTGCAGAGCGTGTGTTTTTGACTCGGAAGAAGAGGGAGAAGGGCGGGTAGTGGAGCATCCAAAGGAACACGCATCTCGAAGAACCTCCGTTATTGCACAGGGTGAGTAACCTTCTCTTTTTCTTCGAGTGATGTCCCTATGGGTGCTCCACTTATAGGTGACTAGAAAGCAATGCTCCTAATTGAAAGGCTGGGGCTTCAGAGTGACATTCACTGTTGATGTCCTAGGAGAGTGTCTGCTGCGTCATCGTGCATAATAACAGAGTGATGGGCAAAGGGGTCTGTTGATGCCCATGTAGCCACTTTGCAAATTTCAGCAATGGGGACATTATTGAGAAAGGTAGTCGAGGTGGATAATGAGCGTATGGAATGTGCTCTGATTGTGGTAGGAGGTTGTCGATTGTGGAGTTTCTAAGATAAATGTATACACTGCAAGATCCACTTTGAAAGGCGTAGCTTTAGGTATGGCTGTGCCTCTGGGTCTTTCGGTGGTAGAGAGGAATAATTGTGGTGATTTTCAAAAAGGTTTAATCCTGTCCAACTAAAAAGCTAATCCTTTCTCACATCTAGGATTTGTAGAGCTGCCTCCCGTTGGTTACTGTGAGACTTTGGGAAGAAGCAAGGAAGGTGTAATGGTTGGTTGAGATGGAAAGATGTTGGAACTTAGGTAGAAATCTGGCTGTGGGCATGGTGTAACTTTACCCTTATAAAATAATATGTATGGTGGATTTCGCCAACTCATTGGCCAAAGCGATGGGGACAAGGAAGGCCATTTTCGTTGATAGATGCATGTAAAAACAGGTTGCCATTGGTTCAAATGGGGGTCCAGTGAGAGAACATAGGACAAGGACAAGGTCCCAGGCAGGGGTAGGGTCTTATATGTGGTGATAAAGATTTTGAAGGCCCTTCAGAAACCGTTTCGTGAGCAGATGTGTGAAAACGGAATGACAGTCTATGTGACACTGGAAAGTAGTGATTGCCACCATGTGTATCCAAGTGCAGCTGATGGATAATCCTGACTATTTAGGATGTAGCATGTAGTCCAGAATAAGTGGTAGCAGAGTGAGTGCTGCATCGACTTGGTGGGAGGTGCACCAGCATTCAAATCTAGGCCATTTCTGAACGTAAGTGCATCTTATTGTATCACACCTGCTATTCAAAAGTATCTGTTTGACTCTGTCCAAACAGGTTATTTCTGAATTGTAGAACCATGCAGGAGCCAGGCTTTGAGGTGGAGCATCTGTGGATTGGAATGGAGAATGTGTTCTGTGTCCTGTTAAAAGAGCTGTGGTATTGGATAGAGAGAGATTGGTTGGCATACCATCATGTGGAGGAGGTAACTATACTAGACCTGTCATGGCCATGTTGGAGCTATTAGTATGATATGAGCTCAGTCCTCCTGTATCTTGCGAAGTACTCGGAATAGGAGAGGAAAGGGAGGGAAGGCATAAAGGAGTGGTGCACCCTATGTCATGAGGAATGTCTTTCCCAGAGATCAGGGTCCCAGTCCTGCTCTGGAACAGAATTAAGGGCAGTGGGAAAAGATTTATGGTGGGGCACCACCATCAGCTGAAGATGGACTGAAGTGCTTGCATGTCCAGTTCCCACTTGTGATTGTGGGAGAACCTCCTGCTCAATGCGTGTGAGGTGATATTCTGGTGTCCAGGGAGGTATGCTGCTGAAATGGTGATGTTGTGTTGGATACACCAGTTACACAATTTAAGTGTCTCAGAGTATAAAGAGTGGGACCTCACTCCACCCCGCCTGTTGATGTAACAAATGCAGGCGAGATTGACCATCATGACTCTGATGGTACGATATTCTAGTAGAGGGATGAAATGTCAGCAGGTGTTGCAGACTGCTCATAGTTCTAGGAGGTTGATGTATAGGGTAGATTTAGTTAATGAACATCTGCCCTGCACTGTGTGATCATGGAGATGCGTTCTTCATCTGATTAGGGAACCACTGATTGTTAGGATCATAGTTGGTGGTGGCTGGAAGAAACAAACTCCAACACAGAAGTTTTTGGGTTGTGTCCACCAAAGTAGTGAGTCCTTTACTTTCAATGGCATGGATAAGAGTTTGTGGAAGAGCTATACGTACGGCACCATGCCTGAAGACATCACATGTGTAGTCTTGCGTGTCTGACCATGGAAGTGGCCGCTGCCATGTGGCCTAGAAGCTAGAGGCACGTTCTGACAGAGATCTGGGGGCAGACCCATGCGTTGGATACCAGATCTACTATAGCCGAGAATCTGTGAGGTGGTAGGAAGGCTCTGGCTTGCAAGGCATCGAACTATGCACCGATGAATTCCACTTGTTATATGGGCCTTAAAGTGGACTTTTCCAGATTCACAAGGAGGCCTAGTATTATGAACAGGTCCATTGCTATGTGAATGGCTTGGAGAGGATCATTTTTGGATGGGGCCTTCAGGAGACAGTCGTCCAAGTATGGAAAGATGACAACTCCTTGTTTCCTTAGGTAGGCAAAGACTACCACAAGGACCCTGGAGAACATCCGCGGTGCCATGGGCATTCCAAAAGGCAGTACCAAAAGATAGTGGTCATCTCCCACACTGAATCAGAGAAATCGCCTCTGGGCAGGGTGTATTGTAATATGAAAGTATGTGTCCTGGAGGTCTAGGGCCACGAACCAGTCACTCTGTTCCAGTGCTAGGATAATAGTGGAGAGGGTAACCATCTTGAAGTGTTGCAGTTTGATGAACTTGTTTAGAATGAAAAGATTCAGGATGGGTTGCCAGCTGCTGGATTTCTTCTGGATCAGGAAAGAGTGGGAGTAGAAACCCTGTCCCATGTACTAGAAAGGGACCGGTTCTATTGCTCCCAGTTGCAGACGATGATTTATTTATCCTCGTATAATGGACTTGTGAGAAGGGGTCCTGAAGAGGGATGGATAGGAGGGGTGGCAGGGCAGCATGGATAGGAAGGAGATGGAGTATCCTTCCTTGATTATCTCTAAAACCCACTTGTCCGAGGTGATTAGTCTCCAAGATGGGAAAAACAGAACTCATTGGTTGCCACACTGGTGGAATGTGCAAGATGGTGGGGATGACTGGGAGAGAGGGAGGTTTCTTGGGGCCTCGACCACACTTTCAAAATTGTTGCTTCAATGGGGGTTCGTGAGAGATAGCCCCTTGAGGAGTGAGCTGCTTATGTTTGGTAGGAGCCCTCTGTTTTTGGTGCTGGGAGTCATGGTGCCATTGAGGCATGTACTATTGTGATCAGGACATGGGGGGAGATGATACCTCCCTGAGCGTCTCTTCAGCGCTGGCGTGTGAATTTCGAGAGATCTAAGTGTAGCTCGGGAGTGCAGAGAATAGTCCATGTGCTCCAAGAATAGTTTCTGGCCCTCAAAAGGTAAGTCTTTTACCATGGTTTGTACCTCTGTAGGAACACTTGAGAGATGGAGCAATGATGCATACCTCATGACCACAGCAGTCACGATGGATCAGGCAGCGATGTCTGCGGAGTCTAACAAGGCTTGCAGGGCTGTATGGGCTGGGAGATGTCCTTCCGATACTAGGGATTGCAACTGCTCTTTCTTGGCCTTGGGTAGGTCATAGCAGAGTTCCTCCAATTAGGAGTAATTTAAATAATTATACTTAGCCATGAGAGCTTCATAGTTCAAAATTCTAAATTGGAGTGTGGCTAATGAATATGTTTTACATCCAAATAAGCCTACGTGTTTCCAATCTCTGTATGGATGGCTAGAATGGGACTGATATTGACAGTCTCTCTCTTGCACCGCACTGATCACAAAAAAGTTGGACTGGGGTGTGAGAATAGAACATAATATTCTTGTTGTGCGCTTACAGGTCAGAGGGATGGACACCAAGGTTTCCCACAGCATCTTCGCAGGGTCGAGAAGAGCCTCATTGATCGGTAATATGATCTTGGAGGAAGAGGATATGTGGAGGATATCAAGCAGTTTATACTGCTGGTCCTTGACTTCCTCCAAGGTAATCTGGAGGGGGAGTCTGCAATCCTGCAGAATAAGTCCTGAAAATGTTGGACGTCATCAGCAGATTAAGGGGTGGAGGCACGATAGCCTTGTCAGAGGAGGAGAACGAAAAATGCAATGTTGGTAGAACTTCCTCCTCCTGTTCATCCTCTTCAGTTGGCATCGGTAGAGCTTCAACCTCTGGAGGTTGAGAGACTGATGGAGAAGGGAGAGGTATAGGTCTCCCTCTTTGCTCCATGGGAGGGTTCCTGAACTGTGCCCTGTACATGGCCCAAAGGTCCCAATCTGACCAGTGTGGAGGGAGTTGACGTTCTCAGCGGAGACAGGGAGGAGTGTAGTGAGTCTGGAGAGGAGGGTGGAAGTGGGGGGCAGTCATGTCAAAGGAGTGGAGACTTGGGAGTGTCAGATACCAACAGGTCCTTAAGGTATCTAAAGTCTGTCGGCGGGGTAGGGGGTTGGAAGCATTATCGGTGCCAATGAATATCTTGGTCCTGAAGGGAATATTCCCCCAAAGTGTCAATAGACGCCACCAGAGACTTGGCTGGTGCCAACGACTGAGCTGATGCAGAGAGCTTACTCAGTGCCAGAAAGGGTGCTGGTGCCGGCAGTTTTGTCGGTGTTATAGCTCCTGAAGTCGGCCTGTCTCATACCCTAGAGGTGGGAAACAGTGTCTGTAGGTCTGCCCGGTTAGGGTTTTTAGACCATTTCTTTGTGTTGATACTGGAGGTACTCAGACAGCTCTGGAGCTATGCCCCCTATCAGATGAGGTTAAGGCAACAGACCTCACCGAGGATGGTGTTCTGGTGGGCTGTGCCTCAAAGTGTGAGGAGGGAGCCCATTTCTTTTCATCCAAGCAAGAAAGAGATGATTTTCCCTTCAAGGTACATGGGGAGCACGACTCAGCAGATGACCTGGCAGAGCATGAGGGCCTCTCTGGGGAAGAGTCTGGACCCGGGTCCAATCTGGTCGCAGCGATTTCTCTATGAGGAGAAGCTTTAACTGAATGTCCCAGTCTTTTCTCGCTCTGGGTTTCAGGCTGAGACAGTGGGAACCATTTTATGATACGTGTTCCTCTCCCACACAGCGAATGCACTGTGGGTGGCCGTCTGTTACCGGGAAGGTGGCCCCACAAGAAATGCACCTCTTAAACCAGGGAAATCCGAGCATAAGGGTGAAGGAAAATGGCTTCCTGGTAGGGAAGGGCAGGAAGCAGGGAAAACAGAAACCTAAGCTCTGAAATAACTGTAAAGGTAAGGTTTAAACAAAACACATTTTTTTTTTTTAAGACAGAAGAAAGAAAGGAGAAGAAAAATACTAACTACATGAAACTAACAGGAAAGGCACTATCTAATGAAGGAATAGGAGAAGCAAGCTCAGCTGTGGATTCCATCCCAGACCAAAGGTGCTAAAGAAGGAATTGGGGGAGGGGCGCGGCAGATGGGACCGCACAGTACTATGTATACATCTCGCTCATAGTGCGAGAGGGGGGAGGTGTGCAAGTGTGATATGATGGGCACTGCTAATGAAGATCTCCGATCCCACGTGCAGGGGGCGCTGCCGCACCTATAAGCGGAGCATCCATTGGGACATCATTTGAAGAAAAAATGTTATTCCTTTGAATAATCTGCATCTATTTTAAAGACTTAAATTAAGTTTTTCTTACCGAGCAGACCCGATCCTTCCAACCTGATCACCTGCAGAAGCCGGTGCTTTGATTAGAGTAAAACTCTGCTCTTCTAAGTGCTCTGAAGATGGTGTTTCTGCAACATCTGAACTGCCCTCCTCAGTGGTCTCTTTCTTCTGATGCTGCTGGAGCAAAATATAAAGCTCATCATGCTTTGTTCAGCTTTCACTCAACTGCTGCAGCAGAACAGAACTGCACTAAGAACTGATATGTTTATTCCAGAGAGAGCTGTGCGCATTCCAGAGTTTTTGGTTTACAAGCTTTCATGGTAACCTTTGGTTCCTGTCCGTGTGGGGAAGTTTCTACCCCATGAGTTCCACTTTGAGTTTCAGATTTGAACAACTCCCCCAAATTTGAATTGAATCTCAATTGAAACTTCAGAGTTTCATATCAAACCATAATCATGGTCCACAAGATTAACCTGTACTCTGCTTCAAGTTCTATCTGTCTCTCTGAGGTACTTATACAGCGCCCAGCACTGCAGTTTTTCACCTCACACTCTAATATATTTATCATCATAACACAAAGCACTGTGAAGTAAGGCAGTGCTATTCTCTCCATTTTACAGATGGGGAACTGAGGCACAAAACAGGCTACGTGACTTGCCTTAGGTCCCCTGGGAAGTATTTACTGTACGAGGAATTGAACCCAAGTCTCTGAAAAACCTAAGTTAGTGCCCTAACCACTGGACCATCCTGCCTCTGCTAGTTCATAAGGGATTGTAAAACATCCCAAAGCAGAAAAACATAATAGACCAGGAAAGGCATGAAACTTTTATTATATTATTCCACTGGCAAAATAATCCAGAGATAAGTAGTCACATGAGAGGACTAATTGCTCCTTATCTCACACCAATGCAGCTTTCTTCTTTCTTTACAACTGCAAGTTAACAACCAATATCACTCTAATTGTTTAGTTTTCCAGACTTTGGTAGTTTGTGTCACAGCTTTTATAGCATTTACATGGGGCTTTTCTTTATTGTAGCTCAGCTTTGAAGATCACGTTGCAAAGCTTAGATGTGACTTACACTCATATTTCCTCAAAGCTTTTGGGCATCTCCACGCAGGTGTGGCGGAAACTCAGAGAAAGTCTCCCTGATAGCGCACCCTGGCAGTGTGGTGGAAGCTATTGAAACAGCTGAATGCTGGTATTCTGACCCAGCAGAAATCTCAGATTAAGTGGGGAAAGAAGCGTTTTTTAAAAAAGTACATTTTAAAAAGAGGAACTAAATTCCCTCAGGGAACTGCTGTTATAGTGAATATCTTTTGCTAGGCTTACCTGAAGCGTGAGCAGCCCCATCTCCTCCTCCAGGTCTTTAATCTTAGCTTCACGTTCAGCCACCATCTGTTGGAGCTGCCCTATGAGACTGCTCTGTTTCTGAGCCTCGCTGTTCAAATGTTGTCCTAGACTCTGCTGGGACTCCTTGTTCTTCTCATCCTGCAGGCTCAGGTGCTTTAAGATCTCATGCATTTGATTCTGCTGGTTCTGGTGAAGCAAAAACAACATGTGAGGTCTTCTTCTTTGTACATAGAGATCATTAAATATGCATAAAATGGTGTTTCACATCTAAATCTATTCCCAAGTAAGATACACATTTTGGTATCACTAGTGCACCACATGACCAGAATCCACATTTTGTAGTATTAACATACCATGCCAAAAACTCATCCCTGGTGTAAGTTCTTTAAAGTCAGTGACATTACTCGAGGGATAAATTTGGTCCACCATGTTCTAAGCTACTACTCTAATAGCGTCTTGGGACTGATTTGACTGTCAAGTACTTTCAGCATCTTTTCACTGCAAGGATTTCACATTTTGCATAATTCAGAGCAACATGCTGCAGAGGAGATGATTCAGTACTCACAGGCCTTGATCTTGTAAGGCCCTGCATAGCGCATGGAAGGGTGTGCATGGCTGTTGTGCGAGTGTGAACGGAGCCTACATGCAGCTACGAGTAAGGTTAAGTGTTTGACGTAGTTCTGTACAGTAAGTGGTGATAAGAAGGCTCACTCCTTAATGACCATACTAAAAAGGGGTGAGGCCTGGACAAAGAATGTACTATTGTTATCCCCATTTTGCAGGTGGTAAAACTGACATACAGGACTAGGACTCTCTAGATTCCATTCCCACTGTGTGACCATGGACAAAAACTTTCAGAGTACCCTCTGATTCTGACTGCCAGCTCAGGCCCTTATTTCAGAGATGCTGAGCACTTACAACTCCAGCTGAAGTCAGCGGGAGCTGCAGTTGGATCAGCACCTCTGTGAAACAAGCTTTGTGTGTCTCTAGTCGGGCAACAAAGAATTGAAGCACCCAAAATTAATAGACACTCCTGACAAATGTTAACCAAATGCCCATTGTCACACAGTGAGTCAGTAGCAGAACTGGGAATAGAATCTAAAGAATCTTGATTCCCAGTCCCCTTCTCTACCTACAGACAACCCTGTCTCCACCTTTTATGACAATTCTGCTAGACATTTCTTATGAGACATGCAGCTCATAGCCATCTCCTTGACACCAAGTATGTCTTTCCATTTGTGACAATCCTAAATCTTCACCAGTGTCTGAAGCCAATTCAATATAAAATGTAGAAGTTTTGGATCACTCTTAGACCTAGGACTGCCCCATGGATTTTACAGGCCTTTAACTATCCTAGTTTTTTGTCACTGTGTTATAGGATGCCTTCGTGTTTGCTAATTATAGAAAGAGCACTAATCCTGTAATGCTTGGGCTGGATTGCAATGGTCAGACTGTACCAGTAAGGCATCTATGAGCTCATCGTCATGCTTTCCTTTCTCCAGCAGCGTTAGGATTTGTCCTTTCAGTGTTTTCATCTCACTGGATAGCACTTTGTTCCTGGCTTTTGATGCATCCAGTTTTTTTTTCACATCCTCATGATCTTTCTGGAGAGTATTGTGTTCCCCACTGAGTTTCTGCAATTATGTAAACAAATAATGTGAAATGACAGAAGTAATCAATCGTGTCCTAGTCTACATGCACCTTCTCACTTAGGAGAATACAAAGAAGCACACGGAGTCCTTGAGAATCCAGAGCTGTGCACTGGCTTGGCAGTCACAAAGTGACTCACCTCTGGTAAATAGAAATATAGATATATTGTTCTTGCGTGTTTCACTGATCACTCACTCACTGGCACTGCAAGACATCTGTGTGTTCAGGAATCTGGTTGGACTTAAGCAAATTCAGCTTTTGCAATGAAGCAAATGATAATTTTGTGTCAAAACCTGAAGCACTGTGTTACTGGTCTGCCATTTGCCCCACAACTGAAATGACTGAACCGTTAATTAACATTCTCCTCTGAAGAAAAAGCATCAAAATATAAATATATACAATTATATATTACAAACACACTGGTAACACTGGGCCAGATTCCAATCTGAGTTAGACCAGTGGAAATCTAGATGAACCCTAGATTGGTAAAGTGGGTGCAAGCAAACAATGTGTGTCTTATTACAGCTAAATGCAAATGTATACATCTGGGAACAAAGGAAGCAGACCATGCTTACAGGATGGGGGATTGATCCTGGAAAGCAGTGACTCTGAAAAATGTTAGGGGGCCATGGTGGATAATAAGCTGAACACTGTGACCAGAAGAGCTAATGCATCCTGGGATGCATAAACGGGAATCTCCACTAGGAATAGAGAGGTTATTTTACCTCTGTATTTGGCACTGGTGCGACCGCTGCTGGAATACTGTGTCCGGTTCTGGTGCCCACAATTTAAGAAGGATGTTGATAAATAGGAGAGGGTTAAGAGAAGAGCCATAAGAATGATAAAAGGATTAGAAAACATGTCTTATATTGATAGACTCAAGGAGCTCAATCTAGTTAGTTTAACAAAGAGAAGGTTCAGGGGTGACTTTACTACAATCTATATGTACCTACTTGAGGAACAAATATTTAATAATGAGCTCTTCAGTTTAGCAGAAAAAGGTATAACATAAGGCAAATGGATGGATGTTGAAGCTAGACTAATTCAGACTGGAAATAAGGCATAAATGTTTAATGAGAGTAATTAACTCTTGGAACAATTTACCAAGGGTCATGGTGGATTCTCCATCACTGACAATTTTTACATCAAGATGGGATGTTATTCTAAAAGTTCTGCTCTATGAATTATTTTGGGGAAGTTCTCTGGCTTGTGTTATACAGGAGGTCAGACTAGATCACAGTGGTCCCTTCTGGCCTTAGAAGCTATGAAGTTCCACACTGAGCAACTATTGCGAATGGTGCCTGAGACAGGCAGACAACAATGGAGTTACTCCAGATTGGCAGAAGAGCAGAATCTGGCCCGTGGGGTGTGTAATTGTGGGCAGCAGAATGGCGATTTTATCCTCATTGTCAAGAGTGAGAGGCATATGGACACCTACGGCTCAGTTGCACTGGCTGCAAGGCTGAACTGTGGTGGGGAGAAGGAAGATGGGTCTCAACTTCAGTGCTGGTAGCTGAGGCATTCTAACAACTGGTGGTGGGGAGGATCTATAGGAAAGTGCACTTGCTGAACCTTTGCGCTGTGTGTAGCCAATGCTTCTGTGCATATCTCGCTGCCATGGCCCTACGCATCCTCCACACCTGCTGGGGCCACTAGAACGTCCAACAGTGTTAGCCACCTCCCCAACCTTGGGCACTGGGAGCCTACTTATATTTAGCCCCAAGTGGGTGTGACAGTGCCCTATCCCTTCTCTAGTGCACCCACATAAAGGGAGGCAGAGTTCTTACATATTACGTATTATATGCAGGTCTACAGCAGCTCCCCATGCCTTACCTCCAAGGCTTCTTTCTTTTCTTTTTCCAAGCTGCGAATCCGCAACAGGTTTTTCTCTTGGGCTGACAACTTCCGTGGGTCTGTAAGGGCCAGCATTTCCTCATCAACATTGTTCATTGATGCTCTGCTCTTGCTCTGACCCAACTGATTCTCCAGCTCTCGAACCTACAAGAGAATGTGAAAATACACTCAGGAGCTAATTCTGGCGTTGACTGTGCATGCATTGCTCCTATTGAAGTCAAAGACTGCCCCACATCCAAAGGTAGGACTGGTCCAGAGTGGAGTGTTGTGTCGTGTCATATAGTTATTGACATTACAAATCAGTTACCTAGCACAGCAGCAGAGCCCACTCTTTCAAATTCCCATTCATAGATGTCTACACCGGGCAGGAAGGCACAACAAGACACAGGAAGGTATGTCTGGAGTGGGGGGGGAGGGAGACACATTTTGCCTAGAGAAAAGCTGGAGTTTGCCATTTTAGTCAATGAAAGTGAAAAAGTCCCTGTTCAGCTGTATACATCTAATAGCAGTGAAGTGTCAGCACATAAAAAACAACCAGAGAGAAGCCTTATGTGAGGTGTCAGCAGCTTTTTTCCATTTCCCAAGTGGGAGTAACGTGGATTAAACCCCTCAGAAGTAATGGAGAGTTAAAGATGTCACAGTAAGGTTCAATGCTAAGCATCTTGGGACCAAGATCTTCATTGTAAGTGCAGGGTTCCCAACACCAATACAGCTTAAGCTTGGAAAAGTTTAATTAATGTATTATGCAGAATTTCCTGAGTGTGTATGTGTGTGTGTGTGTTTAAAAAACAACCACCAAAAACCGAAACCCCAGATTTCAATATATTTTTAGAGCTGTTTATTTTAATGCCTGTTTATCTGAGCACTAAATGACTAGTAATTTATTTGCATTCAATCATTTCTGTACTCCTGGCCACATGCTGCAAGCAAGTGCTGTTGATACAAATGGCTACAAATTAAGAATTAAATACATTAGGAACTACAAATTTTTCTTTTTCATTCACAACAAAAATGTCCCATGATTACGGACAGTGCCCCAGCACCTGACTTACACAGCGCTAGTTGCTGCAAGACTTTAAAAGATAAAAATCAAACTTTTTAAAATAACAAATTTTGTATTTTCTAAACAAAAATCTCCTCCAATCCCCCCAAATACACGTCAAGCTTTCCCATAGCTTTTCTTTAAGGCATGAGTTTACCAATATGGCCATTGCATCATGCCATGCTTGTAACACTAGCATGAAAACTTACCAGCCAAATACAAACTTTAGAATCACAGAAATGTAAGGCAGGAAGGGACCTTGAAAGATCATTGTGTCCAGCCCACTGCACTGAGACGGGACCAAACAGACCTAGATCATCCATGATAGGTGTTTGTCTAACTTGTTCCTAACACCTCCAATTATGTGGATTCCACAGCCTCCCTCAGAAGCCTGTTCCAAAGCTTAACTACCCTTATAATTAGAAAGATTTTCCTAATATCTAACCTAAATCTCCCTTGTTGCAGATTAAGGCTATTACTTCTTGTCCTACCTTCAGTGTACATGGAGAACAATTGATCACCCTTAACATGGCTGAAGACCATTATCAGGTCCCCTTTCAGTCTTCTTTTCTCAAAGCTAAACATGCCCAGTTTTGTTTTGTTTTTTAAACCTTTTCTCATAGGTCAGGTTTCCTAAACTTTTGATCATTTTTGTTGCTTTCCTCCTCACTCTCTCCAATTTGTCCACATCTTTCCTAAGTGTGGCAGCCAGAACTGGACACAGTACTCCAGCTGAGGCTTCACCAGTGCCGAGTGGAGCAGGACAATTATCTCCCCTGTTAATACACTCCAGAATGATATTAGCCTTTTTTGTGTGTGACTGCACTACTCGCCTAGCATTGATTGTGACTTATTGACAGCAAAAGAGCTAGTGATATTTTACTTCCTCATCAGAAGAAAAAAAAAAAATACACACCACAGGTGAATGAACAGGTGGGATTTTGCAGGACTGCACTATACAATATGTCCATGCTGAAAATGTCATAATTGCAACAAATATGGAGGGTCCAGTGTGTGTGTGTGAGTTTTCACTCAGCTGTAAACACCAGAAAGATAACTTTACATATAGATTAAGAAAAAGACCCAGAGTAGTAATTTACCTTGCCTTGCAGAACAAGTATTTGCTGGGCCCGTCCACGCCAAGTGCCAGAAGTGGTCAAGAGATTTTGAATATTCACATCTTCACCAACTTCACTTGATAAAAGCTGTGAATGAGCCAGGAATATTAACAATGAGTGTATGTGTGTGTGTGAGAGAGAGAGAGAGAGAGAAAAATGTGGCCCTTCTTCCAGCAAACACAAAATACTGAATTTATACACATACTTATTGTATCCCTTTGGTAACTATAACACATATTCAATCCAGGTAAAGCAACTCTTTCAGATCAATACTACAACAAAGCACCACTTTGGACCAGATTTTGGCTAATATTAATTGTTTCATCAGGCATCAAAGTACCAACAAAGTCTTGCTGAAATAATTCAATATATAAAGGTTGGATATTCATCTTTCTTTAGAAATGAATCACTCAACAAAATGTCTGAACTGTCTTTCCAGTGAAAGGTGAATCAATACTATATATATGTGGAGGGGGCATTCAAATTGTACTACATGGCCACCAATGTTGACAGCCAGAAATCCCTTTAGTCACCATTCTTAACAGGTTTCAAAATATGTAAATATCTTCTGATATAACAAACACATAATCAGACATTGATCAAAACACATCAGGTGCACAATGGAAACGTTGACATCTTGCAAACCCTTACAGGTCTGGGGCTGTCTGTCTTACACAATTCCCAAGCAGCCACACTAAGGAGAGTGAGTTATTGTGAAGTGCATTTCAGTTTTTATAAAAGGGTCAGCAGAGACCTGTTTTTAGGGCAAAGCCTCCTCTCTGATCTCCACTGCAGGTGGAGTAGTGATCTCAAAGGAAGTGTCATGTGTTAAAGAGTGCAGAATAATGCACTAAGGGGCCAGAGTGGATCCGGACAAAATAAATTGCTCTGAAGCCACAAGTCAGCAAAGTACCTAAGGATGTGCTTAATTACAAGCACAGGCTTAGATCCCATTGACTTGAATAGGATTTAAGCCTGTGCTTGAAGTTTAGCATGTGATTAAATGCTTTGCTCAATAGAGATGCACTGAGGCACATGCTTAATGTTAATCACAAGTTTAGTTGTTTTGTTGAATCGGGGCAAAAATGTGTTACAGGAGTCAGAGCTGTTCTATCAACAGAAATATTGGAAAGTGGCAGTGGCACTGATAGACCAGGAATTTCATGTAGCTCCGTGCTGTCCACATTAAAATCCAAACAGTGTTATTACCCCTCTTGTGCTTTCCTTCCTCGTGCATCAAGGAGCCTAATCAAAAGAAATAAAGAGAAAAAGAAGCACCATTCTTGATTTAACAAACAGTCTCCCTTACAGAAATCAGGCCCAGATCACAATATTACACATTCCAAGATGTAGACTAGTACCTTTTGCATCATCTTTAGGTCCTGTTTTGTTGTTTGGAGCTGATTGCGATACTCCATCACTTTAAAGTTGGCTGCAGTTAATTTTTCTTGCAAAGCTTTCAACTCTGGACTTTCAGGCTTTGAGTGAAGGAAAATTTGTTTGATAAGGATGAACTTCACTATAGAAAACAGAACTGACAACCAAAAAGGACAATATGTGACCACGAGGAAGGCTCAGACGTGTCTCAGAATGTTTTGATACAGAAGAGCAATGTACATGTGCATTCTGAGAGATACAGTGACCTTTCAGCAAAGGAGGTCTCGGTCTAGAAATAGCTCCTGTCCAAACCCATCTGGCTTGAGAAGACAGAGAAGTACCCTTCACCACAGGCTGAATGCAATAACTCTGGAGGATTCCAAGTCCTAGTCAGCCTCTTCACATTACCTGCGTAGCAGTGGGTTGTGCTTCGTCTAATAACAATGATATTCTGTACTTCTGGTGAACCCTCACAAGTGCTTCTGCAAACAATAATGAATTAAGCCTCACAGCACTCAGGTGAAATGGGTAACTATTATTACCTCCCTTTTACAGATGGGGAAACTGAGGGTTCAGTGATTTGCCCTGGATCCTACAGTCAGTCTGTGGCAGAGCCAGGAAAAAAAGCCAAGATCTCCCTGACTCCAAATCCTGTGTTTTAGCCTCTGGGTGAGCCTGCCTCTCCAAATCCTCGTTTACCATCCTTCCACTAGGCTCTCAAGCTGCTGAATAACCTCTTAACCAGGTTGTGTTATTGAAAGGAAATAAAAAACAAGCTAGAATGCAACTCTGACAGAACTTGGCAGGCATCTCTTAAAGATTAATAATTATTGTTTCTTTTATGTATGTAAATAGTTATCAATTCACCTGTAAACCCCACAGTTATGATGGTATGTGGTAGATCATGGCTTGCTTTGTGAGCTTTGAAGCTGAGAAGTACTATAGCCCTCTTTTAATTTGAGGCACTGTAAAGATGCATCAGAGAGAGAGGGAAGATCGACTGACAAGGTCACAACACCTTTCCTTTTCCAACACTACAACCATCCTCTCAAACATAGAGCATTTAGGACAGATTTTAACATCAGCGGCAGGGATAGAAGATTTCCTCATGAGGAAAGAGACTGCACAACAGAAAGGAACAAATTTTCTAGAAAAAACATAATTCAAACCGAGTTTCCTTCCATCATCCTCAGCGTCGACTGCTTGATTCCTGAGCCATTGCCACCAAGAGATTGGATTTTTCCCATAGCTGTTTGTAACTGGAAAACATACACACACACATTATGGAATGCATACAATGACCAGGAAGCTTACACAGATATTAATTAATTATTAATGATTAATGATCTGGAGGATGGGGTAGATTGCACCCTCAGCAAATTTGCAGATGACACTAAGCTAGGGGTAGTGGTAGATACCCTGGAAGGTAGGGAAAGGATACAGAAGGACCTAAACAAACTAGAGGATTGGGCCAAAGAAATCTGATGAGGTTCAACAAGGACAAGTGCAGAGTCCTGCACTTAGGACAGAAGAATCCCATGCACAGCTACAGACTGGGGACCGACGAGCTAGGCAGCAGTTCTGCAGAAAAGGACCTGGGGGTTACAGTGGATAAGAAGCTGGATATGAGCCAGCAGTGTGCCCTGGGTGCCAAGAAGGCTAATAGCATATTGGGCTGCATTAATAGGAGCATTGCCAGCAGATCGCGGGAAGTGATTATTTCCCTCTATTCAGCATTGGTGAGGCCGCATTTGGAGTATTGTGTCCAGTTTTGGGCCCCCCACTACAAAAAGGATGTGGACAAGTTGGACAGAGTCCAGCGAAGGGCAACAAAAATGATTAGGGGGCTGGAGCACAAGATTTATGAGGAGAGGCTGAGGAAACTGGGCTTGTTTAGTCTGCAAAAGAGAAGAATGAGGGGGGATTTGATAGCAGCCTTTAACTACTTGAAAGGGGGTTCCAGGGAGGATGGGACTAGGCTGTTCTCGGTGGTGGCAGATGACAGAACAAGGAGCAACGGTCTCAAGTTGCAGGGGGGTGAGGTCTAGGTTGGACATTAGGAAAAAAATTTTCACTAGGAGGGTGGTGAAGCGCTGGAATGGGTTACCTAGGGAGGTGGTGGAATCTTCATCTTTAGAGATTTTTAAGGTGCGGCTTGACAAAGCCCTGGCTGGGATTATTTAGCTGAGGTTAGTCCTGGTTCGTCCTGCTTTGAGCAGGGGGTTAGACTAGATGACCTCCTGATGTCCCTTCCAACTCTATGATTCTATATGTTTTTAATGAGCAAACAGGAAGGATAACAACAACCTAAAAAGGATGAGTAGCTTTTAATTACTCCTGCAAAAATGTCTTCATCTTCCACTAAATTGTCAGGATAACCACATAAATACACATTTCAAAAACATATAATTAAATCTTCCCTGAGAGAGGTTGTGTTATTTTACTAAGAGAAGGAACTGCAACCAACTGCTGACTTGCAATTGTGGGATGAATCATCAAATGTGGGCATTGTTGAGGGATTCTCACATCAGGAGTCAGGTACATAAAGCAGGTATCTATGTACCTAAATGTAGATCAAGTTCAATGGAGATCGAGATCTGGGATTTGGACATCCTATTAAGAGGCCCACATCTTACTGTCTGCTCAATAAAATGTAGATTTTTTAATTCCAATTCACCTATTTTATATGAAAATCATGAAACATTTAGTAAAATATTTTACCTAACTCTATGACTTCACAGGTATTTTAAAGGGAAAAATTCCTGCTGTGTAATGCCCCATGGCAGAGGTTTAGTAATAATGTTAGGATTCCCTTTGTTTAGCTGGAACAGATCTACAGGTCTGCGGTCTCATTCTCTGAGGTGGGTAGAAATAATTCCTACTTGCTGAACAGTGGCTCTGAGCTCACATGTCTAACTCTCCCCTGCCTAGTGCCTACAGGGTGAAGTGCTATGTACAAAGGATCACAAGGGGAAAGATAAGAGTGTAGAATGAAGGAGAAGTGGAAATTTTACTATCCCACATGCTCTATTTAGGACTAGCCTATTATCTTGATGAGCTCCTTGAAGAAATTGAGACTTTTAGGGAATGTGTTCTTAATAACGACAATGGTGAAAGAGGCAAGGGGGTTAGGAAGTGGGGGCAGTGGACTAGAAAGTGGGAGACCAGAGTTCTAATCCCAGCTCTACTGCTAACCAGCTGTGTGGCCTTCATTAAGTCACTTCACCTTCCTGTGCTTCTGATTCCCCTCCCTTGTCTATTTAGAGTGTAAAGTCTTCAGGGCACAGATTGTCTCTTATATATGTATGTCCATTGCCCAGCACAATGGGGCCTGATCCATGACTAGCAAGAAGAAGAAGGTAGCATTTGGGATCTAATGCTAGGGGTCACGTACTATCAAAAAACAGCCACCCCAGAAGAAAGAACTAGAATATTGCTATGGTTACCCCTAGGACAAGAACCTGCATTTTCAGATACAAATTAGTATTTCTAACTGGCATGTCATGAATCTCGGGCTCATTATACCTCATTCCCATCCTTCCAGCAAGGATGGAAACTGCTAAGAGAATGACTCCATCTGTTCTCCCAAGGGCAGGGATGAAAAGAACCCCCGGCAAGAGCTGATGCTGTAACAAGCAACAAGAAATCAAAACCACAGTTTCTCAAGCAAACATTGCCCTCAGAAAGCTACTGGCCTGATTTCAAGGTTCTATCATGACAAAAGAAAGAGACCTTACTTCCTTTTCAAGCTCTTTGACTTTGTTATTCAGCTGTTTCACTTTGGCTTTTTCACTCTCTGTCTCAGCAGTTAGCTCACGATTCTTTTTGGACAGTTCAACAATTTTAGTAGCTGCAACATCCCCTGCTAAACCAGATATCCCTGGAAAAAAAAAAGGTGTGGGGGGGAGAGAAATACATAAAATGAAGGGAAA
Organism: Emydura macquarii macquarii; assembly: GCF_026122565.2. NCBI lineage: Eukaryota > Metazoa > Chordata > Testudines > Chelidae > Emydura > Emydura macquarii. Next base: position 3,214,708 of record NW_027133217.1, read on the forward strand.
ATCTTAGATGCAGAAGCCAGATTAACTGATGTTTTTGTTCTCTACCAAGAGCAGACTGTATTTTTATAGCCTAACCTCCTTCACGCATGGTTAAAGAAAGAGTGCATAGATAGGGGAAGAGAGGCATTCATGATCCAATTTACGCACTCAGACCTCAGTTAGTGCTCAGCCAATATCTTGTCATGGTGCTGGAGGCACTGTGCTGCTGGAGGTACCATCTTTGGCATGAGACATAAAGCAGCGGCCCTTTCCTTATCACAAAGGCATTGTCCATGCTAAGCTATTACTCACATTTTGGCAAACGTCAGCAAGAATGCAGCTACACTAGGAGTAGCAATGGCATTAGCACTAGTATAGACAAGGCTCAGCTGATTTGATCACAGTGTTGTGAGAGCCTCTTCTGAGTAGGTTTTCGTGACATGATGGTGAAAATGCCAATGCCCCATAGGCAATGGCAACTTTTAGCACTGGAGCAGCTGCTGAACGCAAAGATACCAGTTTTGCCGGATTCCTTCACTGTTCTAAAGGGTTAGAGTCCTGGCTACATACCAACTGGGTAATTACACTGTGCCAATTTAAACACCCCTTGCACTTTCAAATGGGTTCTTAACAGCTGCGCAGTGTTATTTACACTGTCAAACAGATGCTACATTCCCCTCCAGAGTTGTAGATAAAGTAATCTCTGTATACCATTCAGACTGCCGTGTCACTTAAATGATGAAAAGGTGCTATGTAAAAGTACAATCATAATTTAGAAAATGTACAAGACTGTCTCTAGCTCTGCAATGATACACAGGAAGTAAAGACCCTGAGTTGTAACTCTTCTGCAGGGTATATGAAGATTTAGCTGGCTTACTGCCATTAACTGTCAAGCCCCCATGCTGAGCTCTGCTAATCTAGCCACACAGTGTTCCATGCTTTGTGATGACCTGTTTGCCAGTGTCTGTAAGGATCTTCAGTATCTCACACAAATGAATTCTGATGAAGTGTAAGGAACCCAATTATTTCTAACTCTCTTATGGAAACATTATGCCTAATACAACTTTATTTATTTCAAACGGGTTATACAGGGTGTAGGCCAGGGGAGAATGTGACCCAATGTTACTATTTAAAATCCTTGCAAAGAAAATAATTCATCTATTATTTAAAAATGTGTCTGAATCATTCTTGTTCTTTTCATCTGATGTAACACTTCTTCCCATCTCTGGGAACTATTACTTCTCCTCCTCCTCTTCATAATAATTAAAAATTAGTGATGAGTATTATAATAAAAACAAAGAAACAAAGAAAACTTTCATGCAAGAGTCTTGAAGTGTTTTGTACCTCTGAGAGATGGGTAAAGATCATTATCTCCATATTACAGATATGGAAAATTGAGGTACAGAGGCCAAATTTTTAAAGGCATTTAGGTACCTAATTCCCATTTAAATCAATGGGTATTAGGCACTTAAATATCTTAAAAATCTGGCCTAGAGTGACTTGCCCAAGGCCACCCTGTGAGTCAGATGCAGGGGCAGAAACAGAATTTAGGAGTCCTGGCTCTCAGTTTCTATCTCTAATCCATTAGACATACTGTCTTTTGGTTATTAAATATAAGAGGTAAGTAACAATGAAGCATGAAGGTATAAGATATGCATCATTCAGTTGTGCTTATTACAGTTATTCTCCTTTCCTATTTCAGTCATCACAGCTACTCTGGGCAACAATGACACCTGGTGGAAAACACTAGGATTGCATGTCTAAATTGTTAAACACAAGTAGCAATTTCTATGGGCAGGTCTACAATAGAAGCACTACATCAGCACAGCTGCATCAGTGCAGCTGTCCCACTATAGTGTGTCTGGTGAAACCACTGTATGCTGATGGGAGATGCTCTCCCGTCAGCATAATTACTTCACCTCCACAAGAGGCAGAATCTATGTCGGCGTTTCCACCAACATAGTGCCAATGTGGAGAGTGCTCAGGTCGCTGTGACGTGCATCACTCAGTGGAGCGGCTTTTTCACGCCCCATGAGCAACGTAAGTTACATCAATTTAAGTGATAGTGCAGACCTGCCCTATGACACAAGTACCATTTAAAAGCTTTACACAGTTTATATTCATAGCATTCCACCTAGCCATGGCCCCAAGTGTGTATGATAGAAGCATTTAATTAGCGTAGAGCTCCAAATTGAGGAATACAACACAAAATAACAGAGGAGGAATTTAAGAGGCTGTGGCATTTGTTTCTTCAACACAAATAAAGTTTCTAAAATTTGAGTTTCAGGATTCATCTTTTTTTTATGTCAGTAATGAACAGCTAACAACAAATCTGTGTTGAATTGAGGTCAGTTTGTGACTCAGATGAGTGATGTGCTTCCTGTAAGATACAATTAATAAAGAATAATATTTTGCTTTAAGCACCTCTCATCTGAGAATCTCAAAGCTCTTTCACAAACATCCATTAATCCTTAGAGTATCCTTCCCTCTGACATAGGGAAGTGTCGTTATTCCCATTTTATGGATGAGGACACTGAGAGGTTAAATGACTTGTTTAAGACCACATAGTGAGTCAGTGGCAAATCCAGCACTAAACTCCAGAGGTCCAGACTCCCATTCCCCTGAACAATACCCACAACTCCCACCTCAGTTGAGAGATCTGAATTGAATGCATCCTAGCTGGAGCTTATTAAGGGAAAAATGATAACCAGAGCATGTAATTACAATATGACTGAAAAAGCAACATTTAGCAAGCCCAAATTTTTCTGTATAAGAGAGATAAAAACATTAATAGAAATGGTGAGATCTTAACAGGAGAAGAACTACACACTGAGTGATGATACTAAAGGCACCCAAATGGTTTCATTAAGGGTGATACAGTTGCTTTGCATCTTTGGAGAAGGTTCTAACAGCTCCTCTACAAGCACATGAGAAAGAAACTCACGAGCATCATAACAATGATTCAGTGACAAAGACAAAGTTTAGGAGCATGACCTCTAATCCTCACCACCAATTCCACTATGTCCCACTATAGCTGGAATAGGCCCATATAAGTTGCCTGTGACGAGAGGCCTCCTGTAGCCAACATGAAGGCCTGTGCTAGCTGATGGAAGATGCTTCTGGTAGTCAAAAGGAGAGGCCCACAGTAGTCAGTGGCAAAGGCCTAAGGCAACACATTGAAGAGGCCTCTGGAGATTACAGTGAAAGCCACTGGCAGCTAGTGGAAGAGGCCAAATATAGTCCTAGATTGGATTCAGCAGGGGGAAGAGAACAGTACACATACACTATAGAGAGCATTTTTCTCACATGAATACATGTACAGAGTGCAGCAGAGATGCTCCTCATCGGCTGTGATTACACGCACACTGCTTTTTGATCTGCTTTTCTCCTGATTTTAAAGGTGTTCTGGCCTGAAGTTACTGGGCTCGCTGTCTCTGCATGCCATCTCAGTGGCAGGGACCAGCCAGAGAGTGGAAGAAAGGTGCCATGCAGTCTAAATTTGACACCACCATCCCCAAATAATGCCTGCTGTTCAGGAAGAAGAAAAGCTTCTAAGGATTCTTATATGATTGTAGGGAAAAACAAGGTTACTTACCAGTAACTGATGTTCTTCAAGATGTATTGCTCATGTCCATTCCACTATAGGTGTGTGCATGCCTCTGTGCATGGTTCCCAGAACTTTTTTCCCCTTAGCAGATTCCGTAGGGCCGGCTCCAGCGCCCCCTGGAGCCCCATGAACTTGCCGCAGTATATTAGGTGCTGCCGGCCCTATGTCCCCTCAGTCCCTTCTTTCTGCCAACTCCGGCAGCGGGGATAGAGGGTGGGTTGTGGAATGGACATGAGCAACACATCTCGAAGAACATAAGTTACTGGTAAGTAACCTTGTTTTCTTCTTCGAGTGCTTGCACATGTCCATTCCACTATAGGTGACTAACAAGCAATACCTTTGGAGGTGGGTAGCAGTTACCGGTGAGCTGCCTTCAGCACCGCTCTGCCGAATCCCGCGTCCTCTCTCACCTGCTGAATGATGGTGTAGTGGGACGTGAAGGTGTGCACCAATGACCAGGTGGCAGCTTTGCAGATATCCTGCAGAGGCACTCTCTCCAGGAAGGCTGTAGACAAGGCTTGAGCTGTGGTTGAGTGCGCTGTGATGGTTCCTGGAAGCGGCACCCTCGCCTGCTCATAGCAGAACTTGATGCATGATGTAATCCATGAGGAGATGCATTGGGTGGAGACAGGTGAGCCTTTCATCCGGTCAGCCACTGCGACGAAGAGCTGCGCCAATTTCTGGAACGGCTTTGTACGATTGATGTAGAAGGCCAGGGCTCATCTCATGTCCAGTGAATGCCGTCTCCTCTCCTCCTCCGAACCGTGCGGTTTGGGAAAAAACACGGGGAGAAAAATATATTGATTACAATGAAATTGGGAAACCACCTTGGACAGGAAGGCTGGATGCGGCTTCAACTGCACCTTATCCTTAGAGAATACTGTATAAGGGGGCTTCGAGGTCAAGGCCCTAATCTCGGAGACCCTCCTAGCTGAGGAAATGGCCACCAGGAAGGCTACCTTCCATGAAAGCATGAGCAGAGGGCATGAAGCCATGGGTTCAAAGGGGGCCCCATGAGTCTCGAGAGGACCAGGTTGAGATCCCAGAGAGGCACCGGGTCATGGACCTGCAGATAAAGCCTCTCCACCCCCTTGAGGAATCTGACTGACATGGGATGGAAGAACAGCGATCTCCTCTCTTGCGGCTGATGGAAGGCCGAAATAGCTGCCAAGTGAACTTTCAGCGAGGCCAGCGCCAGACCCTGGAGCTTTAGCTGGAGCAGGTACTCCAGGATCGCCTGTATAGGAGAGGCTGGACAGGATACTCTGGAAGTCCGCCCAAGAGGTAAACCGTTTCCATGTAGCCCAATACATGACCTGTGTGGAAGGTTTCCTGCTGCCAAGCAGGACTTGTTGGACCTGCACCAAGCAGGCTCTCTCTCCATCAGCCACAGAGCCTCCAGGCTGTGAGGTGCAGGAAGTCCATGTCTGGGTGCAGCTGGCGACTGTGGTCCTGGGATAGAAGGTCGTGCAGCCTTCAGGGGTGAGGTGATCAAAAGGTCCAGCAGCATGCTGAACCAGTGCTGTCTCGGCCAGGCCGGAGCGATGAGTATAATGTCTTCCCTGTCCCTCTTTATTTTCAGCAGGACCTTGGGCAGGAGCGGAATGGGCGGAAACACATACATGAGGGTCCCCATCCAGTTCACGAGGAACGCGTCGGAAATCGACCCAGTCTCGCAACCCCGGAGTGAACAGAACCCCAGACACTTGGTGTTCCAGGCCGATGCGAATAGGTCCAGTTGGGGAACGCCCCACTTCTGGAAGATCGTAGCCACCACCTCTGGGTGCAACGACCAGTCATAGTGGGGTAGAAACGACCTGCTGAGGTGATCCACCTAGTCGTTCCTCACTCCCGGGAGGTGAGAGGCAGTCAAGTGGAAATCGTGCCTCACAGCAAAGTCCCACAGACGGGTATCTTCCTCGCAGAGTGCCGAGGAGCGCGCTCCCCCCTGCCTGTTTATGTAAAACATGGCTGCGGTGTTGTCCATCAGCACCTGCACCACTCTGCCTGTCAGGAATCAGAGGAACACCTTGCCTGGAGTGGTCTGAGCCTCAGACGAGCTACTCTCACTACGAATGTGCAGGCCGCCATGTGGCCTAACAGCTGTAGGCAGCACATGGCTGTTGTCGTGGGGCATCGGTGCAGCTGGGAGATGATACAGACCATCGCCTCGAAACGTGGCTGAGGCAGGAAGGCTCTGGCCTGGGAAGTGTCCAGGGTGGCCCCAATGAATTCTATGCATTGCACTGGGGTTAGTGTGGACTTCTGCTCATTTATGAGCAGTCCCAGCCTGCTGCACATGGAGCAAGTGAGGGTCACGCTCTCCTGCACTTGGGACCTGGACCTGCCCCTCATCAGCCAATCTCCAGGTAAGGAAAAATTTGTACATCTTTTCATCTCAGGTGGGCAGCCACTACCGCCATGCACTTGGTTAACACCCTTGGAGCCGAGGACATGTCAAAGGGGAGGGCTGTGAACTGGTAGTGGGAGCCAGCCACCATGAAACGGAAAAAACGCCTGTGGCTGGGGAGGATAGACAAATGAAAGTATGCGTCCTTGAGGTCGAGGGCAGCATACCAGTCTCCTGGATCCAGGGAAGGGATTATGGAGGCTAGGGAGACCATGCGAAACCTGAGTCATTTGACATATTTGTTTAGACAACACAGGTCTAATATGGGTCTCAGACCCCCCTTTGCCTTGGGGATGAGGAAGTACCTCAAATAGAACCCCTTCCCCCTTCTGTCTTGAGGGACCATTTCCACTGCTCCTATGTTGAGGAAGGTGTCCACTTCCTGCAAGAGGAGTTGCTCGTGACAGGGGTTCCTGAAGAGGGACGTAGGGGGAGGGCTGTTGGGTGGGGGTAGATGTAAACTGTAGGGCATATCCCCCTGAGACTATCCCAAGGACCCAACTGTCTGAAGTGATCTTTGCCCATTCGGGATAGAAGGGTCTTAACCTGTTTAGGAAGGGGCAGGGTGGATCCAGGAAAGCAGTTGGGACACCACCCTCGGGCACACCATCAAAACTGTCTCCTCTGATTGCCCGACCCCTTGGGGGCCCCTGCTGGGGGGCTGAGGATGAGCTGGGGGGCTGGTTTCTCCTTCTAAACCCCCTATTCCTATAGGGTTGAAAAGGCCTGGGCAGAAGCCTTGGCTGCTGCTGTGCCTCGGGCCGTGACTGACGCAGGACTGCAGCCACGAGCACCTTCTCATGGAGATGGTGGAGGCTATGGCCCTACCTGCTGAGTCAGCAGTGTCACAGGACGTCTGGAGCGCTGCCCTAGCCACCGTGGTTCCTTCCTCCATGATGGTATTAAAGTCTGCGGCCTGGCCTTGGGGCAGGGCCTCAGCGAACCAGCTTAGGGAGTCCCACAAGTTGAAGTTATATCTACCCAGGAGGGCCTGATGGTTGGCAATCCTGAACTGCAGGCTTGCCGTGGAGTAAACCTTTCTCCCAAACAAACCCATCTTTTTGTTCTCTTTGTTCTTGGGAGTGGACCCTGGCTGACCTTGCCTGTCATGCTGGTTAGCTGCATCTACCAGGAGGGTTCCCGGTGCCGGGTGAGTGAACAGATACTCAAATCCTTTGGCCAGGACATAATGCTTTCTCTCGGCCACCTTTGACATAGGGTCGACTGAGGAAGGGGTTTGCCACAGGGCCTTTACAATTTTAAGGACCCTTTCATGGACTGGGAGGGCCACTCGCGCTGGGGCTGCCGCCGCCAGCACATTAAAGAGGCTATCTTCGGCCTCTTCTAACCCTTTCACCTCCAGGCCCAAGTTGGAGGCCACCCTCATGAGCAGCTGCTGGTGCGCCCTGAAATGCTCCAGTGGCGCTGAGTGGTCCCTGGAGACTGCCTCATCCGGTGAGGAGGAAGAGGACTGCCAAGGCATGTCCTGCGGGTGCGTCCCCTCCTGGCGAAGGCTTGCACCCGTTGAGGGTCCCTCTGTGGGGTCCGACTCCTCATCCGAGAAGTGGTGTCTACGGGCCCCCTCCTGTGCCTGAGGCACAGACTGCATCCCAAATGAAAGGATGGATTGGAGCCCTAGTCCCATCTGGGTACCCCATGGGGCCCAATAAGGCCACTGCTGCAGCCATTGACCCTGGGGCCAACCTGGGGCTGACTGTGCCACAGACTGTGACGCTGAGTGGGGGCATCGGCTCTCCTGATGGCTGTCCCCCCGGGAGACCCTAAGTCACTGGACCGGTGGTGCCATGCACGTCCTCGGTCCTGGGCGCCCTTCCATGCTGGGGACCGCACTCTTGATGCCTCTGATCTGGGGGACGACAAGGACTGCCTCTGTCGCCATGAATGGTGCCGATGAACGGTGGTGTGCTCCAAAGAGCTAGAGGTACCAGACCGGCTCCTTCTCCCTTGGTGAAGTGGGAGGTAGTGGGGGGGCGGAGGTGGCGTAGGCAAGGCCAACAAGGCTTTTGCTGCCTGAAAAGCCTCCAGTGTCGACGGCGTCGGCAGGGGCACTCTCCCACTCCCAGGAGTCGAGGGAGGCTCCCTCACTGGAGATGCAGGCACCGGAGAAGACTCAACACGCTGGGGCTGGTGCATCTCCGAACTCGACCCTGCCCGTATCGACGGCGCAGGGGAGTGTCCACGCTCTGTGTGCTGCTTCTTCCTCTTTGGTGCCGGCGATGATGCAGTGCCAAGTCAAGGCCAGTGCCGGCAGTGCACTCTGCACCGAGGTCACGCTCAGTGCCGAGATGAAGTGGGCCAGCTCGGACGTCAGGCAGAGTGTTGCCTCCATCAGCAGGGCTTTTAACTGGATTTCTCGGTCCTTCTGAGTCCTCTGTTTAAAAGCCCTGCAGATCTTGCACTTTTCTTTTCTCTCTCAAGCACTTAAGGCAGCGGTCGTGGGAGTCGCTGAGCAGCAAGTCCTTTCCGCAGGAGGCACACGGCTTGAATCTCAGCGACCAGGGCATAGCCCGGCTTCTTGAAGTCCCCGCAGGGATTTGCCTTATCTCTAACTACTCTTTTTAACAACACTTAACAACTACTTAACTAACTAAACTACTTAGAATAACAAACAAGTTCAAAGAAGGGGAATAGTACTTGCTGAGAGCAAGGCTAGTTCCAGCAACGGTCATGAGCAGAAAGAAGGAACTGAGGGGGCGTAGGGCCGGCAGCACCTAATATACCGTGGCATGTGCACAGGAGCTCCAGGGGGCGCCAGAGCCGGCCCTATGTGATCTGCTAAGGGAAAAAAGTTCCAGGAACCATGCATGGAGGCGTGCATACACCTATAGTGGAATGGACATGAGCAAGCTTTTGAAGAAGAACCCTAAAATACAGCAGTGATCAGGAGAAAGAGGGTCCCTTGTAAGACACATCTGTGATATAGTTGGGAAATAGCGACAGCTCCAAACCCTCTCAGGCAGTTAGTCTTTTTTAAAAAGACCTTACTCATTCATCAGACCCAGAGCCATCAGTTTCCCTCCTGTGGCATCAATGCAGGGGAATTACTACAGCTCTAACTCTACAGGGCATGATTTTCAAAGAGCTGACCTCCAACTCCAAAAAGTCAGTGGAATCTGTGAATGCTCAGTGCCACCGAAAATCCACAGTAACACCTGCAAGCTGGGTAGTGCTAGAGTGGAAGGGTTGAAGGTGCAGAGTACTGGGAGCTGTAGCGTGTGGGAAGTGAAGCGATGACATGAAATCATTGCAACGAGCTTACTTAAGTTCACTAAAAACTATTACCACAGTCCTGTTACCAGCAATTGTTATGAGCATTAAGCAAACACAAGTTCCTACTAGATGGCCTGTAAAGCTGCAGTAGTAAGTCTGTACATTTGTTCTGTTTACCTTTCAAGGCTAATCTTTCCTCCTCTAATTTCTTTCGGAGCTGCCTGATTTCAAAATCTCTCTCTTTCACCAGTTTGTACAGTCTGCCATTTTCATCTACGATCTCTCGAAGCTGATCCTGAAGCTGCTCATTTTCATCTTCGAGCAACCTAGAAAAACAAATCAGCAAACATGGCAGATACCACAATGATGGGCTTCAAATAAATACTTGTAAAAATAAAATTAATAATAAGTTTGATTATATCTAAAACCATGCCTAATGAGCTATGTTTACTAGGGACATTAAGTGGAGTGGTATGTCCTGGACCTCAGACCAAATCACGAACTGACGTTCTGAGAGTCAATAAATTCAGTTAACTTCTTCCTTCATTTACACAAGCTTTTGTGCTTCTTGGTTTTGGCTGGGACAAGAAGTGGAAATATCACAAGAAAGGTGGCTCTGGTAGGATTCCTGTCTAGGTTACTGAGTTAATTGTCCTTAGCTTTATATAGCTGGTTCTTCCGAGAAAACCACACAGGTTCCCACCTCAGTGTCTCTTTCTCTATACCTGCTACAATGATCAGTACCCTCCCACAACACACCTTTTAAGATCCCTGGATTCCACACACGCCTATCACAACATGCGCTCATCCAGTGCACTAAATGCCCCAATGACAATTATGTGAGTGAAACCAGACAATCACCATGCTCTCGAATGAACTCACACAGGAAATTGATAAAAGACAAAAACACCCTATCACTTGTGGGAGAATACTGTTCACTAAGAGATTGCTCTATAGCTGACCTATCAGTCCTCATCCTCAAAGGAAACCTGCACGACACTTTCAAAAGATGAGCCTGGGAACTTAAATTCATTACTCTGTTAGACACCAAAAATCATGGCCTGAACAGAGACATTGGATTTTATGGCTTTTTACAACAATCTGTAACCCGCTAAACAACACCACTGCAGTCATAGGACAAAAAAAGGTAACAGGCTATTCTACCTACACTGGTCCCTTACAATATGAGCTAACTACTTATGCTAAACAATCTGTTTCATCTTGCATTTTGCTGTGATGCTAGGCATAACTTTCCCAAACCTGAAAAAGAGCTTTGTGTGGCTCAAAAGCTTGTCTCTCTAACCAACAGAAGTCAGTTCAATAAAAGATATTACTTCACCCACCTTGTCTCTCTAATATTCTGGGACTGACACTGCTACAATTACACTGTATATAACAGTGGAACTTATCTATCTTAGGTACTTACATGGCTCCCATCACCACAGTATCTGAGCATCTCTCAATCTTTAACGTAGTTACCCTCACAACACCCCTCTGAGGAAGGGCAGTGCTATTCTCCCCTTTTAACAGAGAGGCACAGAGAATATAAATGACTTGCCCAAGGTCACACAAGATGTGGGTAGAAGAGTAGGAATTGAATGGGGGTCTCCCAGAGCTCAGGCTAGTGCACTAGCCACTGGACCATCTTTCCTCTCTTTTAACCTTTAAAGGTTCCCCATAAATGTCAGTTCCTGAATGGAGACTAAATCCTGCCTGTGCAAAAAGAGGTGTTTTCTGTGCCCATATTAGATGTTTATTTTTAGATACATATTCCCTGTATAAACTTTAGAAGATATGGTCCTTTAAAGCATTACTGGTGTGGAAGGTTAAATACAATTGTGATGCTGACAGGCCAGGTAAGCCAGACTGGTTTCCAGCTATGCATATGTCAGTACTGGGCTGCCAAGGGATGTCCCTTATTACAAGGGATGCCCCTTATATTTTCATCTCTGTACAACAAGATCGGAAGTTGCTGAGTGCTGCAAAAAGCAACAAGAAATATCCCTGGAGAATGTAGGTGAATACTGCTTATTAATTATATTGTTATTAATAAATAATAATAAGAAAATAATAATCATAATAACAATAATAATAATGGGAGGAGAGGTGGGGCTGGGGTGCTAAGAAAACAGTTCCTTATTTTTTAAATACAATGTTGGCAACCCTTCAGTGAGGCCTTGGCATGAGCTGGCACCTAGTCTGCAAGCATCACAGATAGCATTTCCTCCCCCACGGGGACGTTATGAGGATAAATACATTGAAGATTATGAGGTACTCAGATACATAGGGGGCCTGATAAGCACTACAGATAGATTTCCAATCAGTGAAGTCAGTAGTGAGTTTTTATATTAAAGTCAGTGGGAGTTTGTAGGATGAAGGGCCAAGTACAGTTTCTATAACTTTCGTCACAAATAAGGTAGACTGTTCCTTTACCTTTTGCTGATATCTTCATTTGACAGCTGTCCATCTACCTTAAACAGATTTAAATCATCCTGGACTCCAAAAGTCTCTTTTTCGTTATTATTGCTGCCTTTCTGACCATGCTGCTTTTCTTTCTTTTTCTCCATCAGATTTTGTAGCCTTTTCTGTTGTTGCTCCTGTAGAGCCTTAAACTGGATTTTTAAATTTTCATTCAGTCCTTTGTCTGACTCCATAGTTTACTAAAAACAAAACAAGAAAAAATAATCAGAGCAAAAGATTATAGAATGATAGCATTTTCAAAACTAGGCTCCCATGTAACAGGCCCCTTTGCATCCTTTCTTTCTCTCCTCTGCTCTGACTCTTAGATGCCACAAACCAGTCTTTCCCTCTGGTAATGGTTTACAAACCAGACCACAGGTAGCCTTCCCCGACACTTGAAGTTTAAAAACCAATGAATTAAATAATCATTTTAAAAGACAATCAAAACAAAAACCAAGGTACTAACAAGACATATGCTATACTTTACTGATTAATAGGAACATAGAAATTGCCAGACTGGATCAGACCTGTGGTCCATCTAGTCCAAGCTCTTGTCTCTCACAGTGGCCAGTACCAGATGCTTTAAGAGGAAGGTACAAGAAACCCCACATTAGGCAGATGTGGGATAATCTTGTCCCACATTAGGTTTCCTCTTAATCCCAAATTGTTAGAGTTCTGCTTAAAACCAGAAGCATGTGGTTTAATATCTCTTCCAAAATCTTTTATCATTAACTATTATAACTCTGAACATAAGCCGTGGGAGGCAGACCTATCCTTGCTCACAGACAGCCCCCCAACCTGAAGCAAATACTCACCAGCAACCGTACACCATACAAGAAGAACACTAACCGAGGAACCTATCCCTGCAACAAACCCCGTTGCCAGCTCTGCCCACACATCGACTCTAGTGACACCGTCACAGGTCCTAACCCCATCAGCCACACCATAAGGAGCTCATTCATCTGTACATCTACTAATGTAATATATGCCATCATGTGCCAGCAATGTCCCTCTGCCATGTACATTGGCCAAACCGGACTGTCACTATGCAAAAGAATAAATGGACACAAATCAGACATTAAAAAATGGTAACATCCGTAAACCAGTCGGAGAGCACTTCAATCTCCCAGGACACTCTGTAGCTGACTTGAAAGTTGCCATACTTCAACAAAGAAACTTCAAAAACAGACTTCAGCAAGAAACTGCAGAGCTGGAACTCATATGCAAACTTGACACAATCAAACTGGGTCTGAATAGGGACTTGGAATGGTTCTCTCATTCCAAGAAGTAATTGTCACTGTTCACACAGTCTCACCTTCTAATCAATGGTTGTGAGTAGGCCTCATCTACACTAACTGAATGGACTTTGCTAACACCTACCCTCCCCATTGCTGTTCCTTACCCTTGGATGTATATAACCCCCTATCTGATTTCTATTTCTTGCATCTGACGAAGTGGGTTGCAGCCCACGAAAGCGTAAGCTTGCAGAAATTAAATCTTTTAGTCTTTAAAGTGCTACAGGACTCTCGTTTTTGCTGTATACAGACTAACACGGCTATCCCTCTGGAACTTTTCATTCTGGATATACCTGTTATCCATATAAATGCTCAATCCCTTTTTCAATCTTGCTAAGTTTTGGCTCAGTGATCCCTGCCTTCTGCTTCCTGCATTTGACATATATCTTGAATGTAAATTCTCTGAGCAAGGAGAATGTCTTCTTAGCTGACTGTAAAGCATCTACAACGCTTTTGGCATGACATACATAAAAAGTAATAATGTTCAAAGTCTGGGCCTCCAAAAAGTAATTAGTACAGATATATTTCTCTGAGAATATTCCATTTTTCTTGACTGAAACCTTCAGTACTGGTTTAATGAAGAATTAACCAGAAGTAATGATTAATTAAGGGATTTGGTAATTAGAAAAACTTCCACTCCAAGGTCACAAATCCACCCAGGTTGATTAGTAGCAGGTTAGTGGTTTGTGTGAATTAAATGAGTTTGCTGGCTTCAGTCCAGTTCCCCCACCTATCCCCATTGTTGGAAGTATCAAAAAGGCTAAGAACTGAATCAGGCCATGGAGATTGAACTGCCTTCTCTTATCTCTTTACAGTAGAGCTCATAGGACCCAAACAAGATTGTGGCTCCATTGTGCTAGGTGCTGTACAAATCATTTGGCCTGTAATAATCTCACTCAAGTTCCTAACAAATGTCATTCTTTGCACCTGTGACAATTTGGGGAATCTGTTTATGTACAACCTGTAAATTATGGTTGATATTACAAGTTGTTAGTAAATTGTTGTTCATCGAATACACTTCTGTGTGAATGTGGAATCCACCATTTGCTGACAGGTAGCTCATACTTACCAGACCAGGGACAATTCATAGTCATTATCCTTATTGATTGTGGTCTGATCACACAATGGATATGTTAAGGTCGTTGCCTGAGCAGAGAAGCTAGCTCTTCCAACTCCTCTGCAGAGAGGGCAAGTGGAAAATCCTCAGCAGAACAAAGAAATAAGGTGGAGGTAGGATGTATAAACTTGAGACACACATAGGAAGATTTGGGCAGGTGAGAGGAAAAGACAGGAATGCTTTCATAGTGGGGGATAGGGTGTGCAGTTTAACTGCAGGACCAGCAAAGGAGCATAAAAAAGATAGCTGATTTAAGAGGCTTTCTGCTTCTGGAGAGAAATCAGGAGGTGCAGGGGAAGGATTCCAGTAATCCCAGAGTGCTCTGCCCAAGCCCAAAGAACTCTCCAGAGGAGCACGATACTAAGGCAGGGAAACGCATACATCTTATGTTCATTATTTTGAATAGATCTGTATGTTTCTCGTGCTAAGTAAAGAATGGGGTTTTAGAATCCTATGCAAAGTCTGTCTGTGTGTCTGTTGATGTTCACTGTCACAGACCCCTGAAGAAGTAAAATGTAAACCAGAAGATTCACACCTTCAGTGGGATTCTGGGGAACACAGAAGTGCTGCTGGGAAGGCTTGGGGGAGATGACACTAGTTTCAGGACCCAGACAATTTGGCTGCAGGGTCCCCACTGCCAAGAGGGATGTCAGACATAAGGTCTACAGCTGGAGTGCAGGTCTAGAGGCCCAAAGTCAAGAACGGAACCTAAACTCTGTCCAGCTCCAGCAAGCTGAAGGCATGTGGGATTCAGTGCTTGGATCCCTTCACAGCAATCTGTTGAGTATCCAGCAGGTGGAGCATGACCAGATATGTGATACAACCCCTCTCAGACAACTATTGGGCATCCTTCTTGACAAAAAGGCTGAGGATGTCACAAGCATGAAGAACAAAGTACACTTTCCCTCCAGACAGTCAGATCAAAACAGGATTGAGGAACTACATGAGGCAGTGTAGGGGAAGACTGGTCTTTGGTCTGTGGGTAGCAGATTTTAGTCTCCTGGGCTGTCTACCCAGTACTAAAAATATTCCAAACGTATTTTTTTTTTTAAAGGAAAAATAACTCAGACAGGATCTAAAAAAAAAAAAAATCTCTAAGGTAAGAAAAAATATCTATAGTGATCAAAATTTATTTCACATATTACATATACATATACTATATATGCAAGCATATTGGGTACAGCCTAGGAGCTGTGGAACCACTGGGTACCCGTATCAACTATTTAGCACCAACCCAACAGCAAGTGGCACCAGACACCCAACTTAGTTCAGTGAATGCTTTCCAGCCACTCATGAAACAACAATCGTGTCAAGGGACCCCAGGATTACACTATCAAAAAGTCAAAAAGCTAGTCAAAATGCCTGACCAGTGAAGATTATTATCCAATCCACCCTCCTCTTCAAGTGGTAGAAGCGTGCACCAGCTTTTGTTACTGACCAGTTTGTCTAAACACTTCACTCAAAAACCCACTGGTTAGGACAAAACATTAAACAAGTTTATTAATTACAGGAAAATGGATTTTAAGTAATTAAAAGTGGCAAGTGTAAAGAGATTAAAGGTAGTTACCAAATGAAATAAACATAAGATCACAGTCTAAGTTCTACACACTAACAAGCTCTTGAATTAGCAATGCCTCACTCTTGTTAGCTAGTACGAGCAATCTCTTAAACACAGGCTAGGCAACCTTCCCTGCCTGGGACTCCCCTTGTCCCTTTCAAAGTCCTTTCGTCTTCCAGAGGGCTCTTCAGGTGAGTTGTATGGGAGTGGAGCGCCCCTTTTTATAGTCTGTTTTAGCTTGCTGGATCAGTCCATGCATGTGATGTGGCGGCTGCTTCCCTTTGGTCAAGCAACCCACTGCAAACGTGCTTCCAACAGTGAAGTCTTCACTGTAAACAATTCCTATTTGTGGAATCTATTCTTGAATGGGTGAGAGATAGCCATTAACCCTGTCTGGCCACTCCACTCTTGTGCCTGGAAGGCTGTTTGTGCGCGTTTCCCACCTTGCAACATGTTCTGGTAGCATTTACAACAGTATTTTATAACTTCACATACTATGGTAGCACATACGATCCAACAGCATATTAATGTTTAGCAGATCAAGACTTTTAAAATAACACCAAACAAGGCATACTTTGTACAGAACATGCCAATTATATGACACTGGCGAACATGAGGTTTTTGGGGGTGTTGTTTTCAGACACAGGGTGTCAGACATATAAACATACATCAGGGTGAACGAATGGTAATCATCCATCTCGAAAGACGATGGTGTAAGTGCCAATGTAGTTCAGTTACTGTGTTGTGCTGCAACACCACACGTGACTAAAGAGTCGGATACATATATAATGTACATATATATATATAGATATACGCATGGGCACGGGGGGTGGGGTGGGGGGTGTGTGCAAACACAGAAGGGTATGTCGATTATATGTGGACATACAGCATCGTGCCGGTATTCTACACTACAATTCAGCGTCGGTGAGGCTGCCAAGTGCGCTCCAGGGCCCAGGGGCGTGAGCCCCATGCATCCCGCAGGCACAGCTCAGCGCTCCCTTCTGCCAGGGGGCTCAGCGGGGTGCCTCCCTCACCCCAGCGGCCTGGCTTAGCGCCCTCAACCCAGGGGGATAAGCCGAGCCCAGCTCCTGCCACTGCCCTGGCGAAGTCCTTGGCTGGGGTCACCCCCCGACACCCCACGGGCACAGGGCGGGGCCACACCTGCCCCCCACGGGCACAGAGTGAAGCCCCCCTCCTGCCCCCAGAGGCCTGGCCAGGAGCCCCCGCTCCCGCCGGGGCACGGCCTGGAGCCAGCTACACCAGAAGCCCCCCCGCCAGCCCCGGCAAGGGTCACCTCGCACCGACCTCCAGCGGCCCCTCCCGGGCTGCGGCGGCTCCTGAAGTAGCTCCCGCGAGCCGGTGACCGGGTCCCCTCAGCCCGTCCCGCCCCGCCTCGGAGCCCGGCAGCGCCCCCACCCCGCCCGCGCCGTCCTCTTCCCTCCCTCAGGAGGACGCGGTTCCCTCAGCAACCATCTCCGCGGAGACGGGGCGGCCGGAAAGCAGGACGGCGGCGTGGAGTTTTACGACATCCGGGGAATTCCCTCCTGAAGCGACGCCGCTCGGGGGGGGGTGAAGCTGGACTGAGCCCCGCCCCCCCGGCCGTGTCCCCTCCTCCCCCCACCCTCGCTGCGCGTGACGTGACGTCACTGATGTGTCTCATTCTTGCTCTCTGGGTGCGTTCCCCATCGCGTAGGCAGGGCCCTTCCTTATGGGTTTTTATTTTAATTTCCCCCCGGGGAGTGGATCAGGGTTTATTACTGCAACAACAGACACCAGCTGAAAATGGGTGCAAAAAACCCCAAACAGCCAACTATTAATCATGTTTCTGGGTAAATACCCTGCTTTGTTTTGGCAGACGGACGGACGGGGAAAAGAGTATTTGGTCAATGACTGCTTGGATGGCTGGAATTCAGGGTGGTTTGCTGCAGAATAGCAACAGAACTCAAAGTGCAATGCCACCTCTGAGTTTAGGGAAACAATATATCTTTAATCCCCACATAAAACTTTGACTAAACCAGTAGTTCCCAACCTTTTTGGGTCAAGGGCCACAGTTAATCATTTTTAGAACTGGGAAGGGCCATCAGCCTCTGCCAGAAGCTCCCCACCCCTCACTGCAGTTCAACAGAAAGAGTCCTCGCTGATCGTCTGTCCCGCTGGCTGCTGCAGGGAAACCACACACATCCTGTAACCCCGTGCGCTTCACCTGGGTCCCTAGGCAATAGCTCCCTTCTGTAGTCAGGTGGACGGGAGCGCTGATCTCCCTTCCTCTTGGCTGCAGCAAGGAACCTGCCCCAGTCTTGTAGCCCCACAGCAACGTGCTCCGCCTGGGTTCTTACGTGGCCGCTCCCTTCTGCAGCCAGTGGGAGGGGAGTGGTGGGACTCTTTGAAAGATCCTGCAGGCCATGGGTTGGGAACTACTGGAATAAACAGTTTACTGTTGTAGACTTGGAACTTTAGTCTATAAATATTTACATTTAATAATTGGGCCCAATATTTTAAAATGTTTATTAACACTCAGTCTTATGTGAAGTCCTTCAGGGTAATTTCCAAAAATCCTAGATAGCACAGACTCACAGTAATCTGTGTGTATCTTCTAGCCTTACTTCAACAGGCAGCTTTTCGTATACACACAAACTAATATATTATCGTAATACATATATATCTTATGCAATGTATTGTATTTTCCTAATAAAACAAGTTATTTTTTATATATTTGAATGATATAAAAGTAGGGTGAAAATTGGGGAGAAAACAAATAATACTTTTTGTAAAACCCAGGATTTTTTTGGTAAATATAGATTTAAACTGAAAACAAAGGGACTTAACTATAGGCCACTTTTTCTGTTGGTACCTTTCACTTGGTCAGTGAAACTGAGTCAGCTGCTGATCAATTCTGCTGTTGGTACCCATACTCCATTCCACACAAAACTGCATTTATCTCAAACACATCACACCTGCAAATGAACTGACATCTTTTTTCAGAACAACAGGCCACCTGTGCGGTTTTCCAGGTTTGAGTTTCTGGCTGGAAAACCACCAGTAAGGGTACACTGAGATGCTCTCAGTAGATGTCAACTTTGAGGTGACCCATTGAGTGGACAGTAGCGCATTGGCTATATACATACTCATCTGGATCAAACACAGGCAAAGAAACTGTGAATGAGACTGTGACTCATCTGTGTTTAGGGTGGCCCACCTGAAAATGCCAAGGTCAAGGAAGGTTACAAAAAGGAGAACAAACTCTGCCAAACTGATGGCTAGCATTACAGTTAGATTCACCAACCAGTTACAAACAGTGCTTCTGATTCCCCAGACCAGTTATCAAGAAGCTAAAACAACAAAAATACCCAGCCCTTTTTCCTGCATTTCAGTCTCTGGCTCCCAGTCAGCTAGGTCCAGTAAAGAGATGTTATTTAAAATGCTATTTCCTCTACCAAAATGTTCTCCTGAACCCAAAGAGTCAGCCACATTGCCAGATCAATATAAATTTGGATCTTGCCCAAAATACCACACTGCCAGCCAATCCTTTAGTAATGAAAACTAAAGATTTATTATAAAAAGAAAGAAACAAACAAGATGAGAGGTGTTATATGATTAAAGAAATCAGATAAATACAAATGATTTGAAAGTCCATATATATCAGGTTCTCAGTAGAATTGTGGGGTTTCCAGGATTGTACAGTCCCTCTGGTGCACATCCAGTAGCTGGATGGGTCTCAGTCCTTTGTTTCACAGCTTCACTTGTAGATGAGTTGATCCAGAGGTAGGAAGCAAGAATGAAAACATGGGATGGAGCAGCTGCCTTTCATGTCCCTTTGCTATGCTTGTGGAAATTCACAGAAACAAGATGGAGTCCAGGGTCAGCTGGGCAAGTCCTGATGACACAAAGGTGTAGCCCTGGGTTCATTGTACCTTTGAGTTCCCTTAATTGGCCATTAAGCAGGCTTATTGCTGCCAATCTCTCTGGGGTGTTGCCCAGAACCACAGCACAAGTTGAAGTACAGATATGCCATATATAATTATAATTTACAGTACTAAAGATGATACATACCCAAACAATATATTTAGAAAATTATAATCTTTCCAATGGTACCGGACATGGCATATCACAAATTTATTGTAATTTTGCACTATTGATACTAAAAATTATAAAAGATCACTCCTAATCCAGACAGTGACACAGAGACATACAAGGATTTTGTCAGTATACAGCTCCTTGTTAAATAAAATGAATTTTAATTAGGGTGTGGAGTCACAGATCCTACATGCCAAATCATGGCAAAAGAAATTTGTGGGCAACACTGCGAACAACTATCTTCACTTTCTATAGACCCCAAAACACTTAGGACAGTACCAGGTGAGTAACTGCTCATCCTTAGTTAAGGCTAGAACCTTGCCTCATTCAAGAAATTGAAAAGTAAATGTTATGGTGCTTAATAGATAGTCGCCCCCTGCAGAACAAATAATTTCCTTTCCCATGTATTTTTTTCTCTTGTTCATTATGGACAATTAGCAGATGAATTTTTGCCTGGGTTTCATGAAACAGGGCTATTTTATGCATGTTTTAAATAGTGACTCTTTCCTTAAGTAAACAATCCCTGAAGTCCCTTTAATATTGAGTTTATCACTCTGTTAGCATCCTCCTGCAAGATAGTGCCTACAAATTTTCCTCTCCATCCACCCGCTTCCAAATTGACATTCCTATTCCAATCTTGTTACAGATATAAAAATTTCCCAGGGATCAAGGCCATGTATTTGCCTAGGGATATACAATGTGTCCTGAGTGTACACCTAAGTTGGCAAGATCCTGTATTCATTGCTGATAAGCTGTAATCTTATCTGCAAGGAGCACTGAAAAGAAGGATGCAACCTTGGTATGTTTACAATATTCAGTTCTTCCCTGCACCATCAGACAGGTCTAAAACCCCTATGATGTGCATGAATTGAATGGTCAACTAGAACTGTGGGTTAAGGGACAGCTGTGAATCCACTAGCTAGTCCTGCATTCAGGATGGGACATCCCTCATCCTGGACAGAGTCTAGTTGGGATTTTGGTCAAGTTCAGGTTCCTGTATCGTGATTTCAAGCAACACACTAAAAACATACCATCAAAGTCCAAGTTTAGTTGGAAACACTGTGTGAACCGAGGCCCTTTATCCCCCTACATCTGCATACTCAAAATTACACCATACCAATTATCCTCCTATCATGGAGTTTTCAGTGTGCCTTGTTACGCCACATTCCATAAACAATTTCATGTAGCAATAAGGCATGATCCTGTTTTATAACCTCTTCATTTTGAATCACTTCCTAAGACCAGTAATACATTTCCAATTTACATACAGTAAATATGTAAGGCTCTGTTACCTGGTAACTAAAGAGTGCCATGCAGCACCAGGAGCCCACCCTATCATGCTGCTTGCAAAGCCATCACCCTCCCCCATCCTGGAGTAGGAGGTAGCTTCTGTAGCAACCATTCCCATAGAGGGGATGGGGTGGCCACAAAACAGGAAGGCAGGATTGAGTTTCATAACATCCAGGGATTCCTTAAGCAACGCTGCTTGTGTATGAACCCAGCAATGGCCTTCAGGTCTCCGCATGTCTAATTCACAGTAAAAGATGAGACAGGTTGGAGCTGCTTACTGTCTTTATTACAAACACTATTAGACACCATGCTATCTCCATGGAATGCCAGCAAGTTTGAGAAAGTGGACGTTTACAGATTCATGCTTCATTTGATCAATATATTTGGCTCGGAGATCGATTTTAATGAAGTTACCATAAATCACTAATGCAAGAGAGCTCCATATGATCTCATATCAAGGATAATAGAGGCCAAGATTTAAGCAGTCTAGAGCTCCCATTGAAACAGCAAATTCACACAAATTAAGTCAGGCACTCTAATTACATACTTAAAATGCATCACCAAGTACAGATTTAGTTTTCAAAAAGTCATTTAAAAATGCTACATTATACATCTAATACTGCAAAAAACAAACGAGCAGTTACCAAATTCAATAATCCAAGAAACTGCAATCCATAATCTATTAAAAACAGGGCTTCTGTGCACTGATTGTTAGTATGGTGTAATAAATAGTTTAAATAGTTTTATCCACTAGTGAATGCTCATCTCATACCTTAAACTAAAGTGTTTTTTTAAAAAAAAACCACTTTTGCTCTATGCAAGTTTAAGAATTGTTGTGAGTCTAGTGCTAGTGAAAGTGTTGGACTGCAACCTTGGAGACTGAAGTCCTTTTATCTACAGGACAGAAACAACATAGGCAAGAGAACAACTTTCTCCATGCAGTCTTGCCTATGTGCCTTTGCCATGAGCTGGAGGGACCACCTCTTCCATGCAGGAAGGTAGCTGGTCTCCAGGTCTGTTCACAATCCTTGTATTTCTGGTCAAGAATGCCATAAGTTACCAGTTGTGTGTAGGGAGATGGGATGGGAAAGGGAAGAGAGGCACTATGCTGTACAATACCCACTAGAACTGGTGTATGGTAGTCTCAGTCCAAAAGAGCCAACACATGGTGGTAGTTTTGTCACCACCAACTTGTGCTAGATTCAGACTGGCAACTTAAAGATTCAATACCATGCACAAGACATGTACAGTATTGTAGAACCACATCCTTGAATTTGTATTTATTGAAAAGAAAATGACACCTCAATGTGAGGTCTATAACCGAAATACATAGACCACCATCAGGCGCGCACAGAGTTTAGTCATCCTTTTTCTGCTCATTGGGTTTTGCCAGGTATTCCCGATACATTGAGTAGAGCACACCTGAAAGGCAAATACAAGTAATTGAATATGCATCCTTTATTAAAGAAGAAGACTATTTCAAGAACTGGCTATGGACAGGAAGACTACTAACAAGAGAGAAAACATGGGAGTCTGTATTCATTATAATCTTACTTCCCATACAGAATTTCAGTTCAGTAATAGCCACAACTAATTTGTTAAAATGAAGGACAATATTTTACACACACACACACACACACACACACACACACACACACACACACACACACACACACACTCTTATGGTCTAACTAGATCGGGGTGGCCAACCCGTGGCTCACGAGCCGCATGCGGCTCTTTGGTCATCCAAATGCAGCTCCCGCTCTTTGCTGTTTGTTCTTTGCATCTCTTTGCTCTTTGAAATTGAGCAACCTTTCCTGGAGGGTAAGAGATGCGGGGAAACAGAAAAGGTAAATGTGGTTCTTTGCTGCTCTTCATCTCTGACTGGTTGGCCACCCTGAACTAGACCTTCAATTTAGATGCAAGCTGTAGCCAACTGCTGATCTTTCCCATGGAGAAATGAGTTTAAGAAAGGCTTAGAAGTGGTCAAATAATTTTGGAGAAAGCAGAAGAGTTGAGAAACACCCTAGAATAGCCACAACATACATGGGACAATTGTATTTTTTGTTTTCCTCACTGACTTAGCACTTCTGGAGAAAGAGTCAAGCCAACTGCCCCCAATGTTAATACAATTTCGTGCATTCGTGCATGCGCACACACATGTAAAAAGTGAAGGGAGAAACTGGAAAGATGTCTTCAAACATGGCTACTTAAATACCCAGCATGCTAATATTAGGACGCTGAGCAAAGAAACCAGACAGTCTACTAGCTCAGCCTTGCTAACGGAACGGTGTGATTGCAAGTTTCCGGTGCAGTTAGACATGGTTAATGGTTTACAAGCTACTCCAAGGTATTTTATCCTGTAGTGTAGAGAATGTTTTTTAAGTAAGTCTGCCATCATTAAGAGATAACTAGGGCTGGACAACAACTGCCTATTTTATACATACCACATGTCATTGCTCCGACAACAAAGCCCTGGGCTCCCACACGCATGTGAATCAGATGAACAGACATTTTTGTATCGCCTCTGTGCTTCAGTCTGTACAGTCCATAGCCTACAACTGCAATCAAGCCTGCTATTCCTATAAAGCAGAATAAACAAGTGTTTAGTAATTACACAATGATTTTAAGTTTTTCAGTCATAAGACTTGCTACATTTTCAGTTGCTTTTACTTTTAAAGCAAAAGTTCCTTATAAAAAACCCCACAAGCCCCATCAGTAACACCTACAGTGTTAGTTCCTGTTGAGTAGGCTATTAGTTCACAGGTAATTCCTTTCCCACCCAGGCTACGTCTAGCCTGACTCAAAAGCCAGTCCCGAGTGGACCCTCAACAGAGTTTTGGTACTCTGTTACGGAGAACTGGGTTAAAAAAATAAGACTGTCATATCATTGCACAACATTCTTTCCAGATAGACAGCTGGGAATAGTAGTCTTAAGATGGATGTCAGGCCTGCTGTGATATTTGTCAGAAACTGCCATAAGAGCAAATTACCTGCCTCCTCTTTTCAGAGGAATGCCCTTTAGAGCTATAGTTCAAAACAAACAGGAGTTCTTAAATTCAGCTCTGAACTAAGTTCAAACTGTATCCATGCACTAACAGCAGTGCTAGATTTCTTGGTTTAGAGACCCACAAATGAAGATTGCTATTCTTGGTATGTGTCAAATTTGACCCTGGATTCACTTGAATGTCCTATGCTTTGGAGAGTTAGTTCAACAAAAACTGTTTTCACAGATGAGATTTCAATTTAGCTTTTTCACAGACAGAAAATAAAGTCTGAGACACTCCCAAACCTGAACCTTGCAGGCAATAGCCTACTTAAGTACTCTCACATGCAGTAGTATTTTGCCTCCTGCAGTTCCCAATTTTGGGAGCTTTCATTCTGTATTTGGAATCAGTGATATGCCAGTTTCATGGGAAGATGGCAATTAAATTATAGACATATATTCTTATGCCAATAATTTCCTAGATAAATGGGATATGATTTACCTTAACCCCAAATATTAATTACTAGTCCATGTGAGTAGACTCTGTAAACCTCCACTTGCATGTGGGTCATATATACAGCAATAAGGTTAAACCAAATTTTTTTTTTTTTTTGGGGGCGCACTTTAGGGCCTGCAAACTAGTTCTGACACAAGATCTGCAAATTGTTTCAAACCAAACTTGGAAAAGTTTGCACATGTATAGAAGTTGACACATTTACATTGGACTCCAGCACCCTAGACAGCAAAACTCCCAAGGCCATGGGAACTGGATAACTAAGTATTGGTAATGGGCAGAGCATTTCACCTCTAGATCACCAATTTAAATCCAGCTCAGATTAGTATCAGTCAAAAGTTATCATTTGATGGCTGCTTGGTTCATATAGGAGCAATTTTATGTAGCAAATTCATGTAGTAGCTAAACAATGGGCAGTTACACAGTTTGCCTCTGAAGAGAAAGCAAGAAGGTCTGCTTAGACAGCCTGTCTTGCTGGGAACAGTGAAGGCAATGAACTGTTCAGCCCGGAAGTATCCAGGTCAGAAGATAGACACACTCATATTTCCCCTCCCAAGAGATGTAACGGCCAGAGGAGTTGGAAACCTCGAGCGTGGCCTTTGCTGGACCATAGAGAGGGAACACAGATGCAATTACCCTGAACTGCAACAGCCCTGTACTTCCAGGCCTCTGGGCTTGCTGCAAGATACATTTTCCCCCAAGTATAGGATCCACTACCCAAAATTTGAAATAAGATGTGTGTAAGCAGCTCTCTTTCAAATGGAAGACAAAAGGAATTACAAGGAGTTCAGAGACATTTTAAGTCTACAGTGTTTGATAAAGCTACCAGATAAGAGTATTAATCCAGAAAGAATACCTTATAGGTACAAGAGGTAGTGCAAAATTAACATAGTACCATACCTAATGAGGAAGTAACATTTCACAGCAGTTTCCTGTTTGTAGTGTATGACTAAGTTTACCATATTCACCGCCCATTACAAGAACACTTAGGCAATTGTGTATTTTCCCAGGTTTATTCATCTTACTCCAGAGCACTGCACTGTATAAGTGAAACTTACCAACTGGTACAAAGGGTGACTCTTTAGATTTTTTCATCAGTTTTGATGCCTGGCTGTCATCAGTCTCATAGCTAGAAAGAACGGATTCCTGACTGGAGGACATGTTGACTGCAGAGAAGAAGGAAGTCTGCTTTAGAATTTAAAAAAAAAGTTTTTTTTTCCAAGTTTGAGAGTTCTTTAGAACTAAGACCTTGAAAATACCACAAAGTACAGCATCTTCCACTGTTTAGTCAGTTATAAACCAGCTAGAAGTCAAAAAAACTTGAACTGATGAGATGGTGTGGATTAAGCCATACACCAACTATTACTATGTTCATATAAACCTTCAAGTTAAATTTAAGTTTATGAATATAAAAACCTAAGAATGTATGAGTGGCTTTTACAATACAAGAGTAAGGCTGTGCATTGGTAGAATAATTCCATATTAAACAGATTGGTGACATAGAAAGCCATTAGGTAACAGCTTCCCATCATACTTTCTTCACAAAGAAATGAGTTCCCAGCACCTTCATGAAAGACCATAACGTAACAGCCATATTCGGTCAGACCAATGGTCCATTTAGCCCAATATCCTGTCTTCCGACAGTGTGCTTCAGAGGGAATGAACAGAACAGGTAATCATCAAGTGATCATCCTGTCAGTCACCCATTCCCAGCTTCTGGCAAACAGAGGCTAGGGACACTTCGGAGCATGGTTTTGCATCCCTGCTCATCCTGGCTAATAGCCATTGAAAGGCACAGTCAAGTCTGGTTTTTCCACAAACTAAGCTAGTGAGAGCTTGAATCAGAAGCCTTTGCTTGCAAAATTTCGGTCCTCAGATCACATCAGTTTGTTTCTGTGGGGCTACTCATCCATGCCAGCACTGGATTTAAAGGAAGTGTGGGGAGGGAAAGAGTCCCTGAAATATTTCGTGAGGAAAAACAGTAAGCCACTATAGAAGGTTAGTGAGCCACACATTTGACAAGCAGGGAAAAATTCACCACCAGTGTACTCCACTTTGTTTGAGTTTAAACTATGTCAATTCAGATTTCTGCTGAAGAACCAGACATCTAATATTTAAACAGAGAATAGGTACTGGGTCTAGTATTGATATCAGACCTGTTTGGTGGACAAACCATAGCTTGCATGTGGGACATGTCAACTTTAAAAAAAAAAAAAAGGATCATTCCAACATCAGTGAATGCTTTTCCCATGCAACACTATTTCATCTTTAATTAAAAATTCAAGTTGAAAGTTGTTTTTCCTATCAAGATCGAGTGGTGAAAAGGAGTAACTGCTTACAGCAGAACACCACTGTTCAGGCTGGTGACTACACAAAATGAAGAAAACCTTATATCAAGCCTTGCCAGTGACCCAATTTCAATATCTCCAGCAAGCTCATTCATAGGGAAGGATTTAAAAAAAGACGTGCCTCTAGTAATGTCACCGAAGACTACTTCCTTCTTCAGACTCTGGCACTAGCATGGTCCTATAATTCAGGAGTGCCGAAAAAAGGCTAACTTCAGATGGTCAGTTCAGTAACTATTACAGACCCCATACCCAGGCTGATTAGGTTGTATTTTTATTGGCCGAGTGTTGCTACAATGTGCTCGGCACTGCAGGGCATAAAGATAGCGTGTGCCTCACAAAGCTTACAATCTCCGACAGTGCAGTGTAAATGGATTCACTTAAATACCATGGAGCATTTTCATAATTTCTAAAGAGCTATTTCATTCAAAGCAAGTTACTGTATATGCACATGACAAACCATAATTTTCAAACTTTGATGTCTTTAGTGTTTAAATATGAATATATACACCTGAAATTAAAAATAGAGTGGCTTATTTATATTTCCACAGGAGGTTTTAACCACTTCATTATATATATGGTACAGAAGGAGAGAAATCACAATATTTTATGACTATATCCAGGTCTAATCTGACTGTCAGTATTTAGCAGCTATGACAATCTTCTAAATCAGTGTTTCTTAACCTGGGGTTTTAGAGGGGTCGCAAGTGCAGAGCTGGTATTGGGGGTGGCAAGAAAGGCAATTGCCTGGAGCCACAGGGGCACCATGAAACTAAGTTACATGCCTCAGCCCCGTGGGGGTGGGACTCAGGCTTCAGGGGTACAGTAGTTTGGAAAGGTTAAGAACCACTGTTCTAAATGGATAAGTAACAATTTAGAGTCATGAACTATAAAATGAGACCTACAGCGCCTACAGAACATGCAGAACAGCACCTGACATTTTGGTGAAAGGGGAAGGTGGAGTTAAACTAAATGCTCGTGTGTTCTCCCAGAGGGAGAAGAAGGTAGGATTTTTAGTCAAATGCAAGAGAACACACTTGTTTAGATATGACCTTCAACTCAGCCAGAGGTCACAGAGGTGGCTTTCAGAGAGGAGACAGCGAGGTGAGGAGGCAGTAGAATCACAAGGAGGTCAGCCCCCCAGACAACCCTACAAGCCATGCCCTCGCCTAGCCCAGGGCATTGGTTTCCAGACCGTTAGCAAGGGATCAAACCCCAGGACGTGCTGGGCACCGAACTCACCGGGAGTGTTTGAAAGGGGGACGGCACCAGTGGGGGTGTGCGTAGGGCTAGGTAGGCCTCAAGGACTAACACAAGGAGCCATGTGAGTGCGACCCCCCCAGACCCGATTTGTTCAAGTGCAGCCTTATTGCGTCATGACAGTCACCTGCCACCCATCTACCGGCAGGAAGTCCCTCCCTCGTTACACCACAGCCCAGCCCCAGCCCCCACCCCGTTAACGGCCCCCAGCCCAGCCCCCGCCCACCCCGTTACCAGCCCCCTCTCCCCGTTACCCCCCCCCAGCCCACCCCCCCCCCGTTAGATCTCCCCCGCCGTTACCCCCCCCCCCCGGCCCAGCCCGGCCCAGCTCCCTCCCGTTCCCCCAGCCTCCCCCCGTGTCCTTGCAGCGTCCCTCTCCCCGCGAGCCAGGCCCTCCCCAGTGAGCGCCGCGCCCCTCCCCCGCTCAGTGACCTGGGGCCACCAGAGGCCCCGCGACTGGCAGCTCCGGCGACCGGCCCCCTGCAGCTCTCGGGCCGGGCCAGCTCCCCTCGCCACTCGCCACCCGCCCCGGCTCCGCCGCCTCTCCTCAGGCCTCCCCCGTCAGGCCCCTTCAACTCCAGCGGCTCCAGTCCCGCCGCCCCCCAGTCAGGCCCCCGGCCCGCACTCACCGTTCACGGCACGAGCGCAGACTACGCACACACACTCGCTGTCACTCACTCGCAGCTCGCCCCGAAACCGGCCGGCTTCTGACACTGTAAGCGGGCGGGCGGGCGCTGGCTCCACCCCCTGCTCTTATTGGCTGACAGTTCAGCCCAACCCCGCGCGGGGGGGACGTGCCTCGGGGTTACACGCCTACGGCCCCGCCCCGAACTACAACTCCCAGCGTGCCTCGGGGAAACGCAGAGCCTCTCCCTGCCCCCTCCCCCCGCGGGACCCAATGCCGCTGCTTGAGCTCGCTATCCTCGCCCCTCCTCCACGTTATCAGCCAATCAAATGGGAAGCTTGTGACGTCATGGGAAACAGGCCATGACGTTTCCCCGCCTGCCCCGTCCGCCAGATCCTAATATGGTCAAAGGAGTCCGGGACTCGGGCACGCGCAGCAGTAAGGAGGGGCCGGGCTGGACAACAGTGACTCGGCAGAACCGGGACCAGGCTGCTGGCTGGAGCCACGCGACCCCTCCCGTCCCAGCCACTCACGAGCCAGGCTTGCAAAAGCCCCAGGCGGGGGGTGCAAAAACCAGCCACTGTTTGCTGCCAGGCCTAGAAAAGGCTCTGTGTGTGTGTGTGTGTGTGTATATATATATATATATATATATATATATATATACATGTGTGTAAAGCCAAAGCTGAGAGTCTCACCCAATCACATGCAGGTGGGGCTTGAAGCAGAACGCCCGAGAGCGTGAGACTTGGCCAGGCTGCTGTCTGGAGAGGAGCCAGGCTGCTTACCGGTTGGGTCCCGCCTCATCCCAAATCCTAACTCAATTGCTCCAGCAGTGCATGAGCAACAAACCTAGTTATAAGGCAGTTCACCTCCTCCCCCTTTGCCTCTTAGCAGCTCTTGAGCCCCTGTGGCCAATGATCCTATCCATGCTTCTAGTGCCTTAAAACCATTTAGTAACAAATTCTCCTGCACACCTTTCACCAGCCTTCCCAGCGCCAGGTGAATGACAGCCTTATCTAGACTGGGGAAATGTTCTAACTTACAGATTCTCCACCCTGGCTGCACGTGGGGTAGCAAACAAGTAGCAGTAGAATCCTTGGTTTATTGCTAAATGGGAACAGGGTTCTGGCTAGAGGGAAAGGATGTCCCAGGGTTGATCCAAGTATGGACAAGGTTGAGACTCACTGTTTTAGCTGATTTTAAAACCAATTCACCTAAGCTGATTTTAAAACTGCTTAGAATAATAGAATAGAGATTGACCCATTTTTACTTAAACCAGTTTTGTTCACCTTGTAATGTAAAAAAACAGTTAAGGAAACACAAATCTGGCAACTTTAAACAACTCTGCATTGTGACTCCAACTGGTTTTAAAATCAGGTTAGCTGAACCAGTTTTAAAACCATTTAGCAAGCTTCCTTCCATTAGAAAGGAAATTATGAGGGCACTGTGGGATTGTGTTAGAGTCCTGCTTTGCATGTTCTAAGGGAGTGTGTGTTCACCATACAGCTTCATTAGCCGCACCCATATGCACAGCTGACCTGCCTTCTGAAAATGCAGCTTGCCAAAAATGCAAACGTGTAGTGCTTTTTTAATGATGGTAGTGACAAAGTTCAAAGCTTCAGAACTTGTCCAAAGTTCTATAGCTCTGCATCAGATCATTCACAGGCACTTCTCCTGAACAAGCAATTGTTAACCTTGTCAAATTTAAACTTTCTAACCCCTGCCATTGCAGTTTCAGAGCTGAAATTGAGATTCCATTGTGCTAGGAGCTGTGCAAACAATTGTAGATCTGGCCCCTGACCCAAAGTGCTTACACATTAGAAATCTTTTTTTAAAAAAGTTGCAAGAACTTATATAGGGGAAGTGTATTTCCCCCCACTTTCCTCATGCTGAAAAATGGCTAAATTGCTTTGACTCAAACTTTTAAAACAACAAAACCATGTTTAGGCAAAGACCAAACATGGAAAATTTCAGCATGAAGGACAAAACTTTCAGACAGTTATGAATGATTGAAAAGACAGAGATACTATTATTTGTTTTGTAGTACCCTAGTACCCAGGACCTCCAGCCATGGACCAGGACCAGGACCCCATTGTGTAGAACAAAAAAGACAGTCCCTGTCCCAGAGGTTTCCAGAGTCTTATAGACAGCTAAACTCATTACAGATCATTCTACATACATGGCAATATATATATATATATTCCATAAAGAAAAACTACTTTGGAAAGGAATTAAGATCGGTTAAGTGTGACATCTTCCAACACAAACCCTAAAAAGCAAGTTAATATCAAGTTATGAGACACCTCTTAATTGTATCCTACTATTCACACAGCACGTTTCCACTGACAGCGACCTAATCCGTATCTTCCCAAGTAACTTCCTTCTGCTTCCAGCAGACAAGCAAACACACTACACACGTGATGTCTCCTCTCCCTTTGCAACACTTCACTGTCTCCCTCTTCTCTATCACATCAAATGTAAGCTACTTGTCTTCACTTCCAAGGTCCTTAATGGATATCCCTAGCCTATGTATCCTCTCTCATCCGGTCTCAAAAGGTCACCTCTCACCTCTGATCAGCCCATGATGTCAGCCTTCATCATCCACTTGTTAAGAATTCACCTTATAACTTTCTCCTGTGCTGTCCCTCATGCCTGGGAGGAGCTCCTGTAAACATCCACAAAGTCACTTTATTGTTCTTCAGATCCCTGGTCAAAACTCTCCTTTGCTGTGAAGCCTATAAGAAACCTGACAGCGTTAAGATCTTGGTGTGCTAAGCCCACTGCCTATCGTCATGATCAATATTGCCTCATTATTTCCTTGTAACTCCCGTCTGTCTGTATCCATCTGTTGTCTCTTTCCTTATACTTAGATTGTAAGCTCCTCGTGGTAGGGACTGTCCTTTTGTTGTGTGTTTGTACAGCACCTAGCACAATGGAGTTCTGATCTGTGACTGGGCCTGTGAGGTAAAATGAGAATACAAATAATAAATAGTAATACATAGTCTCCCTTACAGTAGGATACAAAGCCTTAATTACAACCTCAGCAGTCTTAGGAAGCATTCAGCAGTGATACAGGTCAACATACATTGACATACATGCACAGTTTAAGCAGGAGATATTATTTATTTCTGGAGGGGGAGATATGAGGATGTAATTAAGGTTGCATGTTCTGAGAGGGAGACTAACGTGTAGCATGTTTCCTTATCTGTTGGAGATGGTAGGAAATGCTGTATAATGATGTGGACTGAACTATTTCAGGCTCAAATAGCACTATAAACACTTAGCTATAATGTTTACTCTTGAAATGGTTCAGTCCTATGGTGTAGATCAAGGGTGTCCAACCAGAGCATTTCATAAGGCCCATGGCCTGCTTCAACACAATATACGAACGACCGATTCATTAGTGTTTTGTCATCATGTTTACATCATTTTAGTTAAACAAGTGTGTAAATAGACAATACTGTACATAGAAACAATGTATCTAAATAAATACATAAGAAACAAGCCGAACTTAAAATATGAATCAAGACAGATGATTTGAAATCTTATTAAAAGATGTAGAATCTGTATGGCCCACACAAGAATGTGCTTAAGTTTATGTGGCCCTCCTGAGTCATAAGGTTGGGCATTACTGGTGTAAATGGTCCCTCTAAATGTCTGGACTGGAAGTGGCCAAACATTCAAAGATGCTGCAACTTCTCTTTCCCCCCACAAATCCTATACAGAATGACATGTCCTATATCAAGGGATGCAACGGCAAGTTTCTTCCCACCCACTGATGAGAGCTTTGCTATGAATATCTTCTGGTCTCTTGGCAACCAAGATAACATTCAGTCCAAATCCCAATTCATTTGCGTGAGCTGGGGCTCCTGCCGATGTCAAATCATTGGCGGATTTTTCTTCCTTTCTTTCTGAGAAGCCAGTCTTGCGTGGCTTACTAGTTGGCAAGTACCCAAACCTGTAGTCTCCTGGCAAACAGCTATAGCAACTTCTCTGCCAAACGGATCGATATTATCGTACCATTCTGTCCTGCAGCAAATAGTTTCACAATTGGAACACAGCGCTGTCCCCTGTGAGATGACGATTTGCCAGCTGCATGTACGTGGGGTGAGTCTGAAACCTCCTGCTCCTTTTGGTACAGTGCGTCCACTCAGGCGACAGCTAAAAGCTTTGTTGCTTGCTATGCCTTATCTAACAGCACTGAATGTACGGTCAGACAAAAGGCACTGAGGACTCCTGTAAAACAGGTGAATGAGAACAAACTAATGCAAAACATGGTGCCCACAGCACTGTGCATGAGATAAAAAACAAGGGACCTGACTCCCAAACTAAGGCCCTGTTATGCCTCTCTGGCAACGTGAAGGGGATAGTGACAACCCCCGAGAATGCCCCCTGTGCAGGGAGGAAACCTCTCCAGCTGGCACAGAGCTAGGACAAGGGCTCCATTCTGTCCTTGCTCTCAGTTCCTGGCATATAGGTGATGGGCCCAGGAGCGTATCAGTGGCGTAGCTAGACAGCACTGCATTATGGCTGTTCTCTGCTTCCCAGGGCCCTAAATTACAGCTATACCCCCAGGATAAGTGAGAGCAGACCCAGGGCTGCTGTAATTTACGCGCTCCCAACAGCTTTGAGCCCAGGAACAGGAGCGTGAGAACTGGGGCTGAGGTTTTGCAAACTTGTGACTATAATCCTTTAGGTATTTACCTTGGAGGATCTGGGCTGGAAAGGGGAAGAATTAGTGGAATTTGATTAAAATATTGAAGATTTTGAAAGGGCAATTGAAGAGTATGAAAATATTGAAGGTTATGAAAGGAAAATTGACCAGCCCCTCTTTCTCGTATTGTACCCCAGTACATGAAGAGTCGCTCAGAATCAATGGGTTTTAACGTTAAAATAAAAGGAAATAGCTCTTCACCCAAAGTGGTGTGAGACTGTGGATTTCACTGCTAAGGAAGCAAAGAGAGGCACACTTGATAATTTTGTCATTCTGCAGTTTAAAATCAGGCTAATCTGATGTCTGGCTCCAGGTCATAAATATCTCATCACAGAAGCCAGGAGGAACATTTCACCCTTATGTACAACATTAGACAGCTGGCGAGGTACATTATATATCAGGGGCTTAATGGTTTGAACCTTCTTGATAGTCCACTTCACCCTGTAGGACAAATATGCTGCATAGGAATGCTGCAGCTGGAGAAAGCCAGAGCTAGCTCATCTCATGCGGAGGATCAGAATCATCCCAAGTCTGACTGCTCAGATCAAAGTGCAAGGCACATCTCTCCCCTGTAGCACTGCCTTTAAACCAGCTAAGAGAGTAAACAAAGCCCTGAATCGATCACTGACACACTCCTGTAGCATAGGGAAATGGAGACAGAAAACATAGTCACTCTGGATCCTTATACATCATGTATTTGTTTGGCAGTTAGACAACAAGGTGATAGATATTAGGGAGATTAGTATTTGGAAGGTACCCAAACTGAATCCCTTGAGAGATTTAGGTATTAGCCCTACTAAAGGCAGGGGACTGGAAGTTATGTGAACTAACCCAGAACAGCAAGTTTTTATGTTCCTTATGGAAAAGAGGCCCTTGAGATAGTCTAGGTGTGGGTTGGTTACTGAGCTGTACACAGCCACTCCTACTTTTAAAGTTAAAACAATCAGGCATGCAGGCAAATTGTAAGTGAGTGTGTGAAAGATCCTATACAAATACTATGTACCCATGGCCCAGACCTGTCCCCCCTTACCCCGGTCAGTTTCCCTTACTCATGCAAATAGGCCTATTAATCTCAATAGAACTGCTTGTGTGAGTAACTGCAGGATCCGGCTCTATAAGGAGCTCTGATCTCTACTGCAAAAGGAGGAGAAGTCATTAGGTGTTAAATTAATTCAGATATCAATGTATCCTTTTTGGCTCCCAGATCCCAGAGCCAATCCCAGAGGAGCTGACTGGAAATATTTTTGCAGCTGCAACTAATTAAAAAGTAGGCCAATTTCAATCAGAAACATAAAAAACCCAGAGCAGGACAGGAAACTGGTACTATTTTTGTTTGTTTACATATTTGTTTCTTTTTTAATATATATACAAATTCAGGCTATCTGGGCTTTTACTAACTTTGTATTTGTTTTCTGTTCACTACCAGAGAAACAAAATGATCTCATTTTCCATATCTGGGTCTGTATGTACAAGGTGAGGCTTACAATCTAGTATGTACTTTTAATTGCTCTGAATGCTGGTGAAAGGTGCTAGAATGTCAGCTCTGGAGACTCCTGATCCTCAGAAGAGGTACAGCAAAAGTCATAACAATGCAAGCTTCATCCACATTGCCTTAACTCTACCTTCAGGAGGTCATAGCTAAGGAGATAGTTCAGTTGCCAGATCCATTCAGTCCTTGGTATCTGCAGAGGCTGTCAATTAGTGTCAGTTACGACGGAGGTTTTGTAATGTGGATACATATCCACTAGGCAATGGGTTAAGACCACAATCTCCTTTCATACAAAGGCATTGAACAGCTGTCACCCATAAGATCAATTTATCTTCACTTCACAGCTAATCTGGTCAATGGATATGATATACCTTGACTTTAGCAAAGCTTTTGATACTGTCTCTCACAGTATTCTTATCAGCAAGTTAAAGAAGTATGGGTTGGATGAATGGACTATAAAATGGATAGAGAACTGGCTAGAGCGTAAGGCTCAGCGAGTAGTGATCAATGGCTCCATGTCTAGCTGGCAACTGGTCACAAGCGAAGTTCCCCAGGGGTCGGTCCTGGGGCCGGTTTTGTTCAACATCTTCATTAATGATCTGGAGGATGGGGTAGATTGCACCCTCAGCAAGTTTGCGGATGACACTAAGCTGGAGGGAGTGGTAGATACCCTGGAAGGTAGGGATAGGATACAGAGTGACCTAAACAAACTGGAGGATTGGGCCAAAAGAAATCTAATGAGGTTCAACAAAGAAAAGTGCAGAGTCCTCCACTTAGGAAGGAAGAATCCCATGCACAGCTATAGACTGGGGACCGACGAGCTAGGCAGCAGCTCTGCAGAAAAGGACCTGGGGGTAACAGTGGATAAAAAGCTGGATATGAGTCAGCAGTGTGCCCTGGTTCCCAAGAAGGCTAATAGCATATTGGGCTGCATTAGGAGGGGCATTACCAGCAGGAAGTGATTATTCCCCTCTATTCGGCATTGGTGAGGCCGTATTTAGAATATTGTGTCCAGTTTTGGGCCCCCCACTACAAAAAGGATGTGGACAAGTTGGAGAGAGTCCAGCGGAGGGCAACAAAAATGATTAGGGGGCTGGAGCACAGGACTTATGAGGAGAGGCTGAGGAAACTGGGCTTGTTTAGTCTGCAAAAGAGAAGAATGAGGGGGGATTTGATAGCAGCCTTTAACTACCTGAAAGGGGGTTCCAGGGAGGATGGGGCTAGGCTGTTCTCGGTGGTGGCAGATGACAGAACAAGGTACAACGGTCTCAAGTTGCAGGGCGGGAGGTCTAGGTTGGACATTAGGAAAAAGTTTTTCACTAGGAGGGTGGTGAAGCACTGGAATGGGTTACCTAGAGAGGTGGTGGAATCTCCATCTTTAGAGGTTTTTAAGCTGAGGCTTGACAAAGCCCTGGCTGGGATGATATAGCTGAAGTTAGTCCGGCTTTGAGCAGGGGGTTGGACTAGATGACCTTCTGAGGTCCCTTCCAACTCTAATATTCTACGATTCTAAGATTTAACCTGCAGTTTAACACTGAAAGTCTCATATCACTTTACCATTCCCCCTGAGCCAGCCAAACCTTGTTACTAAGCACGTTAAAGTTTATGACAGTACAATCCACTGACGTGTTAGTTTTGGCCCCAAATTAGATTAGGTTATCGTAACAAAAGATTTGTTTTTTCTTAAGCTGGTAAAACCTTAACAGAAATAAGTTTGTTAAATGAGAGAGAAAATTCAATTGAAAACAGAATTTTTTTGTACGAAGTAGAACATTCCTATGCTGTGTTTGCAACCCAAGCGCTAGTGCATTTCTGTCTATATAGGTTCCCAATGCCATAGTATCCATTATTTCCACTCCCACACATTCAAAAATCATGGCTCAGGCCCGCAGAAATCACAAAATGGGTGTAAAAATCATGAGATTTTAAAAATTATAATAAATGTTGTATTCCTTTTCTCCATTCTTTGGTTTGAACCTTTAGCTTACAGTTGGGTCACATTTTCAAGCTTTTCTCCACCACTCTGAAGGCTAAACATTTGCTAAAAAAGAAAAAAAAATCGGAGTCTCGTAAACTAACATGACTCCAGCAGCTAGGGCTTTATACCAAATCCCCAACAGCACGAGAGTGAGGAACAATGAATATGGCAGCACCACTGGAATCTGGAAGTGAAAATGACTGAAACTGATCCATCTATTTCTATTGTCCAAGTTGAATGAAATGAACAAAGTAAACAGCAAACATGGTGAGAAGTTAAATTTTAAAAAAGTTCTCAGTTGTAATAATTGCTCATAACCCAGATAAGGTTTTTTAGGTAATATTTTTAATCAGAAAGTGTTCCTTTTGCTTTGGTGAACTTTGCTGCTACCTGGACTTACTTATTTGTGACAGCCTCACTGACTTTATCTCAGATGGGTATAAAGATAATAAAATAATGCAAGATCGAGATGATAAAACGGACTGAGATGAAAGGGGCGGACTTCACCCTGACTGTAGCTTGTCCTTGTTCCCTCTGACACTCTTCCATGCACTTTGAACGAGTCTGCATGATTCTGCAAAACACGTGCTGTGAATGCCATTGTTTAGCCCTGCGGTGGCATTTATATAACTGATTACCAGAAAGTAATCAACTAAAATGTTTTTAAAATGTTGGTTTTAATTTTAAAAAGGCAAGGGAAACAAATCACACGAAAATTTAAGGCTCAGATTTTCAAATTGGTAATTATTTCTGGACATGCTGTACCCCGTGTGTGATTTGTGTATCATCCATGTTCCTAAAGAACCTAAAGATCTGAGTACCTAGGGATCTGAGTACCTAGGCCTAAGGGCTTAAAAATGTAGCATGAGAGTAACATTTGCCTCTGTTTCTTTGGACAAAATTTCCTCAAGCTGCTTTTGTGCATTGCGCTGTGTGCCAAGTTGGCTGCTACTTTTCACTTGCCATTTCACTGCAGTTTCAGTGGTGCTAAATCCTGCAGATAGATTTGGAAACATTTGGGTTCCCTTCAAGATGAGAGGCAGTATCCAGGAGGAAATTCTATACATCGTTAACAAAAGATGAGTTTTTTAAAAAAAGCCTGAGACTATTCAATTTCTGTGACATGCTGTACCCCGTGTGTGATTTGTGTATCATCCATGTTCACCCTTGTAGTGTAACTGGATATTGTTTAATGCAAAGTATGTCATGTAAGGTGTTTTTGGACTGCTCATGACATACTGAACATTATGGTTATGGTAGTATGTTTCCTGCAATGTTATGTATGTATAGATATGAAACTCTGCTATGTAATATTCCCAAATGTGTGTCTCACGTGGCTTGAATAGATCCAGGCAAACACAAAACAGTGAGAGTTCACACCTTGTAAAGGCGTGCATATAGCAACAACGGATGGGCCTGAGCACCTGATAAGGCAATGCTCATTTGACACAAGTGGAGGAAATCATGCCCATGGCCAGACATGGCCGATCACCTGACCCCAGGGTGTCATGGTCATGAGGAAACATGTTAAAGGCAGAGGCATCTTTGTCTCTGGAGCTCTTCCTTAGAATCCATCTACAAAGCAACATCAAGTAACTGACAGACTGCCCACGGGAGGGGTGGCCTGGGTGAAAAGGAGTGAACCAGCCTTATCTGGGACTATAAGGCTACTAAAGTTTAGTATGCAATTTGTCTTTTAATTAATTGTGATCAAATCTTGATTAATATTTTTTTGGCTTATAATCACTTAAAATCTTCCTGTAATCAATAAACTTAAAAACTTGTTTGTTTTATCTAAAGCAGTGCATATGGGTTGAATGCGTGTAGAGACTTCACTTAGAGTGACAGAGCTGGTGCATATCAATTTCTTTGATAAATTGACAGATGAATATAATGATCTTGTAGGGTGCAGTGTACAGTGCTGAACTCGGTAAAGATGGCAGTTCCAGGGGTTGCATCTGGGACTGGGGGTATTTGCTGGGGGCCAATCCCAGGAGTGGTTGGCCAGAAGCGCTCCTTCACGAGGTCAGGGATCGATTACATGCAGAAGGCTGGGCATGGGCCGACTCAGGAGTCGGTGATTCACACAGCAAAGCAGAGTAAGTCAGAGCCCAGGAATGAGGGATCGGTGTGACACAGCTACACACCAGTCCTGATTGCAGGGGGGGAACGTCACAATTTCCTTTTCCTTTCAGTGATTCATCTCATTGGCCATTTCATGTTTTGAAAACCACATTTTGGTTTGTCATTGTTGTGGTTTGAACAAAAGTAATTCAAAGTCCAAAGGCAAGTTAGAAGTAGGAACTGAGTTGAAATAAGTGCGGAACTGAACTCTGTGGGCTGGTCTCCACTCCTAAAACTCCCCTGCAGGTTGTCTGGTGATCAGACAGGAGTGAAACACCAGACAGAGGTATTACATTATCAGAACAAACTCTTATTGGCTGATCATAACCCCAGGGCATGACCCCCCTAGAGCTTTTGTCTAATGATTGTCACACACACAACATGGATAGTGGCCTTGGGTTTTGTGAATGTTTATCACTCAGTCCTTTCAGTGCATGTTTCCTTTCAAATAAAAAAACATACGCCCCACATACATGCCATTGTTAATGTATCTAATTACCAGGGTGCAGAAGGCGCTTCAGTGTCCATTTCTAAAGAAACAAGTCTGACACCTAGAAACAGGCATAAATGTCACATCACACGCTTCAGCAGCACTGTTCAATCAGCCTTTATGTATTTTCCAGCTTTTGTTTTTTAATTGCTTTCAGCCACTGTTCAAGTAGCATCTGCTTTTCTTACCTCTTAAATGATCAAACAGTTTTGGTTTTTATAAACATAGGAAAGCCAGGTTGTTTCTAGGTGATGTACAATTGCGATTCCTGCCATCTGCCAGTTCACCATTTATCGGATTCTCAACTGTTGTTTTAAAGCCACGCAGTCATCAGCAGCACACGTTTAATAAGCAAACAAAATCACCGATCTATGCGCTTTCTAAACTTGCTTCTTATTACCAATAATCTCGTTACGCAAATTAACAGTCAAAGCCATTAAGTTACTACAAAGTACAGAAGAAAAAGTCTATACAATTATCAGCATGCAAATTAAGTTAAAATCTCATAATGAATGATAATGGAGGCTACTTTTAGCCAGACTATCAAACTGGTATTTAATTCCCTGCAGCTCCAAGCTATATGTGTTCCATGGGGAAAAATTCAGTTACATAAAAAGCTTATTTCATTTGAATAGACTGGATAGAATGAAACTGCCAACACCTGTACCATCAGATGTGTATGTCTGCAACTGCTAACTCTAACTGGCTTTCTGTTCTTAGAATCATAGAAGATGAGGGTTGGAAGTGACCTCAAGAGTCATCTAGTCCAACCCCCTGCTCAAAGCAGGACTGCTTTCTGTTTATATATATATATTTAGTGTTTCAAAAGTTTGAGATCAATAGATCCTCCAGTCAGTATGCATTAACCATGAAAATTAATGCAATTCACATTTCAGTTTTAAGAGATTTGACTGCAGTGCATCTTCATACAGACAGTAGATTCTAAACTGAGCCATGGAGACTAACTAACCAAAAATACCACCACACCATCCTGGGGCCCAGGAGTTTGACATAAGCAGATTTTTCAGTTCTGGAGGGCAATCCATGGCACTATAAGAGCAGTGACAGGAGTCTGATGAGTGACCTCTGCCATAAGACAGGGATGCACCTTTCTGCAGCCTTGGCGCATGTCATGTGATTGGGACCAGGAAATAAAGACCAGAGGTGAAATCCTGACTCGACTGATGTCAACAGGAGTTTTGTCACTGAATTTCCCGAGGCCCATTTGCTTATCTGCAAACATCTGTGTTTCGCTCTTATGAAAGCATTGTGCGTGGCGTGTCAAAATCTGAGCACTGAGGCCCCTAGGGGCCATTGTCTCCTATCATATCCTTTGGTCCAGCTGTTCTTCTAAAAACGCCTTCTTTTGTTTCTCTCTCCCATGCCTGTCGCCAAGGCCCGCATCCAAAGGGAGTTAGGTACCTAAATACCTTTGAGGATCTGGACACAAGTCTTTTTTCATGCTAACCCCCATGCATGGAACAGTCTCTGGTCACCAAGCCATATCCCTATCGCCATTCAACTCTGTCTAAAAAAAAAAAAAAAGCTTTAGAAGTGAGTTAATTTACCACCCAACAACATCACAATGAGTGTGATCCAGGAAATTCTTGGTGCCACCTGGCACAGGGTACAGGGTAGGGGTTTACAGGGATCCCCTGGGTCTGATGGCTACATACGTGTGCTAAAGGGGGGCATGTGAAGCTCTACCAACAGCTGGTAACACACTGGTCATCTTAGTCACTGTGAAATGTATTTACGGGTAATAGTGCAGGAGTTGTGTGTCTGTACTAGAAGTGATAGTCTTTAAGCCTTGATCTTAAAAGCAGGTCAACCAGGATTTAACCAGCCCTCGACAGATTGTGTTCAGACAGGAGGCAGGATGCTTCTCTCTTTTTGCTTGGTCAAGTTAGTATGTATTGGGCATTGTCTCTCTCACAAGGTAAACCCATCTGTACACACAGCCAGATGCTAATTAAAAGATGGTAAGGTCCCAAGAGAGGAAGGCCACAGAGAAGAACAATCAGCAGGGGGATCCAGTTTATAAATAAAGATCTGGGATTTCAGAGAGCACAGGGGATCACTCACTCCAAGAGGACAGTCTGACTTGTCTTGTGAATGGAAGATTGCATCCAAACCTAGCTGTAACATGCTGGATTTGAGAGGAGCTTTTTCTCGATATGGCATGACAATCTCTTGTTAACTAAGAGTTTAGGTTCAACGAAACATGTAATTATTTTATTTACTGTGTAACCATTGGTTTCCATGAGTTCTGCCCGCTTCTTCTCACACCTCCGTTCTTTGTTCAATAATCTCGATAAGCATAGCTACGTGCCGTGTGTTGAGGGGAACGTTGATCTGCGCTGTTACTGGTAACTGGGGTGTGCTATTTCTTTGGGAGTAGCGGACGGGTGAATTCTGTGAGTGTTCGGAGGAACAGGGGCTGGACCCCCCGGCGGATGCTTGGGGGTTGGAGTGTGCCTATTGCTATCCTGGAGAGCAAGGCCCAGAGGGCAGGGCTTGTGTTGCCTGGGGCTGGTGGAGTGGGGGAGCTGAGCCCCAGCAAGCGCTGATATGATTTCCTCACTCTAAGGGCAGGTGGTAGTGAGGTGCCTCACGGCCCTGGGTACCCCCAGGAAGCATCACAACGTGCACAGTCGATACCTGAGTAACTTCATGATCTCGTTACTATAATCCTTGTCCGAGTGGTCCGTATGCTCTTTACTCTCTCTTGTTGTGTCTCGATTAAAATTACTTTCCTCTTGGGGTTGAGACATGGTCTTTTTATT
The DNA here is from genome assembly GCF_026122565.2 of Emydura macquarii macquarii. Taxonomy (NCBI): domain Eukaryota; kingdom Metazoa; phylum Chordata; order Testudines; family Chelidae; genus Emydura; species Emydura macquarii. The sequence continues at coordinate 3,257,040 of NW_027133217.1, forward strand.
TCTGTAGAGTGCTTAGTACACTTTGAGCAACCCGTAAATATGAATGATCAGGTCCACTGAATTTGCCCTGGAAGCCACCATTCGCCACAGAATTGTGCTCCAAAAATCTAAGCTTTCATTTTAAAAATAAACTAAAAAAATGTTATGCTTCTAGCTCTGATGGGTGCTAAAAAACAAAACAAAACAAAAAAAACCCTTGGAAGTGTGGACCAAGTATAAACCCATGCCCCGCTCTCCCCATGAGTCTGCGGACACCCCGAAACAATAGCTCTGAAAGTCATGACCTACCACATTCAACACAACGGGCTGCTTACCCTGAAATCTTAAGCCAACAATACGTCGGTTGAAATTGTCAGCCATTTCACTGCTGCTCATTTTAGCAGAAACAGCTAGCTAATGTGCGTCTCCCACAATCCCCAGCTTCCCCCTACTGCCAGGGCAAATGGGGCCCACCCCACTTGTTAGCTTAACTCTGGAGGAGTGAGTAAAAGTTTATAAAGGGTTACAATAACCTGTAACAATGAATATTGATGGAACGGATCCAGAAGAGAGACAGACAGATTGAATTAGTCCAAACAAAAGGGCTTCCTGATATAACCCAAGGACTGTGTTAAGATCGTGTTTGTTGGTACACAAAAGAAGTGTAGGACCAGAAATTCATGGACAAAACTTGGCATGTTGACAGGTAGGTCTAATTGGCGAACAAAATGATAAGGGAATAGGCTATTCCACCCATCATTCCCTTCAGGAGTGTGTCATGGGGTTCCCACTCACCACTAGTGCGCCGCCTCACGTCTAGATCTGGAGAAGTAGTTCTTGCAGCATGTCCCCTTCTGCTCACTCTGTGATGCTCTCTTGGTAACGTGGCCCTCTGGCCCAGTCTCCATTTAGTCCATCCCTTCCGGGGTTACAAAGTCCAACAAGACCACTGTACAGATGTCTTCTCTGGGTGGTGCCCAGCGCCAGCTCAGGGCTCTGGGTCCCTATACCAGGGGAACCCAGGCCCCCCACTACACCACATTCTGGGCCAGGGACCCAGTAACCAGCAAACCAGGTCTGTTCAGTCCCCCTCCCTTCTGCTGTTTCCCTAGGCTCCTTCCTGCCCAGCCTCTCTCTCTTCCCTTGCCAGTTTCTGGGTTTACCACAGGAGTCAACTCTACTCCTCATGGCTGCTTCACCCTCTCCTAGGCTTAGCCTCTTGCTAGACGCCTTACTCGAGAACAGGCTCTCAGGCCTGCCTCTCTCCCTACACACCCTCCTGGCCTCCCTCACCTCTGGGAGTGACCGCAGCCTCCTTCCCCTACCGCTTCCTTCTGCTTTCAGCCTCAGCTTTATAGTGCTGTCCCAGCCCTTCCCCAGCTGGGCTTCCCTCTTAATTAACTCTGGCCCTCCCTCTCGCAGGTGATGCCAGGTAACTTAATAGGTGTCTCAGGCCCTCATTAGCCCTATCAGGGCTGGTGTGGGGGTGCACACACCCTCCCTCTCCAGACTGTCCCCCATGGGGGTACAGATGCCTTCTGCCCTGGAGTTGGGCCTGCTGCTTGTCTTGCTCCTTCTGCAGGTTTCCCACCATGAGGAGCAGCTGACCCATTTCTTCCATAGCATCCGGGTGCTTCTCCCTCAGGAGTCCTTAGTCCTTCGCTGTGGCTAGCAAGACCCGCTCTGTGGCTGCTAGCTTCTCCTAAAGCCTTTTGGCTTGCTCCACCGAATAAACCCCAGTGTCCTTCCCGTCAGGGTAGTTCCTGTCGTGGGCTGTTTCGTTTCTGTCCTTGTTTCTGTTTCGGTCCGATTCTTCTCTGCCCCAATCATTTTATCTTTTAACTCCCTACTGGGTGTGTGGGTCGGACGCCTGCTGTGTCCACTGCTACTGGTACCTTGCCTTCCTCCTGTTTCCTCCTGCTCTAGGACAGCCCTTCCTTATTTCCTGCCTCATTGGGGCCCACGCCTTCCCCTTTGCCTTTTTATATGGCTGGCTGGCTTCTCAGCGCCCAAAACCAACTCTTGGCCCTGGCTTGCACGTAGGCCATGCTTCTGCATTTTTTTACTTAGCTGCTTTCTTGGGCTAGCCTTCTCCTGCCAGTTTGTATAAAGGCATAATCTTATGTGCTTCTTGCTGGCCACAGGCAAAACATACCCTAGGCTGTGCTTCTGCTCTCCTAGCCCCTGCATATCTTTTCCTTCCTCTGGTGGTTTCCCTCTGCAGGATCTCTATGAGGTACTGAGGTTGCCCCTCCAAGGTTGCCCCTCCACAGATCCACTTCTTCTGCCTTTGTGGGTTCCCCAGGAGTTGCTGGAGGGCCATCTGGACCTGCTTTGGCTGCCTCTCCAGCCCATGTAGCTCACAAGTAACCAAGTCGGCCCCCTCATATGCCAGCTTGGGAGTGGAGAGCTTCCTTCAGTGAAGAAGGCTTCCATATTGTGACTCCATTTTCTTAGCTGAATGCCCCCATCCTCCTCCTGTATCAAGGGTGAGTGCCCATGTTCTCCACCAATCGTAAGGGGCTTCCCACTCACCCCCAGTGTGCCTCTTCCTCTCTCCATCTGAGAAAATACCTCTCGTAGCATTGGGCGCCCCTTTCTGCTTTCTGCCCACTCTGCAAGGGTCTCGCTTGTGATAACTTGGCCTTTCAGCCTGGGCCCCAGTTAGCCCACCCCTCCCGGATTTATGAAGTCCAACAGGACACTGTCCAAATTCCTCCTCTGGATGGCATTCAAGGCCCAGCTCAGAGCACTATAGGCCACTATACACTCTGTGCCTCTGGCTCACAGACCCTATAACCAGCAATCCAGGTCTGCTCAGGCCCCATCCCTTCTGCTGCTTCTCTGGGCTCTTTGGTCCTTACAATCTCCCTCATAGAATCATAGAGTTGGAAGGGACCTCAGGAGGTATCTAGTCCAACCCCCTGCTCAGAGCAGGACTAACTTCAGCTAAATAATCCCAGCGAGGGTTTTGTCAAGCCACAGTTTAAAAACCTCTAAGGATGGAGATTCCACCACCTCCCTAGGTAACGCATTCCAGTGCTTCACCACCCTCCTAGTGAAAATCTTTTTCCTAATGTCCAACCTAGACCTCCCCCCCTGCAACTTGAGACTGTTGCTCCTTGTTCTGTCATCTGCCACCATTGAGAACAGCCTAGCTCCATCCTCCCTGGAACCCCCTTTCTGGTAGTTGAAGGCTGCTATCAAAGGATAGCTCCCTCATCTCAGGGAATTGACTGCAGCTTCCTTTTGCTGCTACCCTCTCCTCCTCCTTCTCCTATTTTATGGCTTAGCAAACTCACATTGTGAGTCTATAAACACCAGGTGCTGGATTTCATGATACATAGTTACAGTTTCTCTCTTTTCCCAGGATTTTTAAAAAAACATAATATTGCTTTCTTAAGGGTGCCCCATTCTCCTGATGCTTTTACCAGGTATTTTAGTGTAAATGTTGTCACTTTTAGGTGCCTGAGTCTGTCATACAACCCCTCCCCCATCAACGTTACACTCTTTACACTCCCAGAGGATGTGAACCATTTCTTTGACCTGGCACGTCTCACAGCCCATCTTTGTGTTTAGTTTTGATTTATAATTACTTTTTTTTTCCCCAAATACAACATGCCAAAATTCAAATTATTCATCACAATACACAAAGTAAACAAAGAGGGCGAGGATAAAAGGACCTCTGAAAAGTTAGCCAAATGGCTTTGAATGTTTCGGGCATTCCCTTTCTGCAGAATGCCAGTCGTTTGCTGGCTGCTAGGTCAGTCGTGTCACCCATGCTGCAGCTTCAAAGCGCTGTCTGTGCAGCTATTTTCTGAGCATGAATGCAAACCCTGAAGTCTGTCAGCCCAGATGGGGAGGCTCGCTGCTGCGGGCTGTGTAGACGTGCCCAGAGCGGCTGATAAGCCCGAGTGCAGAGCCTGTGATTTTTCAGCAGTAACTTGCAAGTAGAAGTCAACATCAGAAGCAAAAGCTGCGTCTCCTCTCAATGCTGCTCTTTTCTTTTCCCTCTTGTGTGTTTGTCGTGTTTTGTCTTCTAGGAAACAGAATCAAATTTTAACAACAGCAACAAAAGCGGCTCCAGCTCATTCCAGTTAATGTTTTTTTCTTTCCCCCCAAAAGGACAGTTATTCTCGTCTTTAATACTATACAAAAGACTATCTAACCTGGTTTCTTTCTTCTAAAGACTATACAGCTAAAGTGAAAGAAAACAATGGATGTTATTGCTTACTTACTTAACACTTTGCATTGCAAATGTTTTAACTGTTTTTTCTTTCTTTTCTGTATCTTTAATAAAAGGTTAAAAAACATTAATGGTATGTTTGTCAAGGTCCCAGAAACCCCAAACCTTGTTCAAAACTGTTTAAAGTTGAACAGTCACAGGGTAATGTTAACACCTTTAATTTCTTGGGCCCACTTATTCCATCTAAATGAATACAACACTTTCTAGCTATCACACTCTCCAGCTTCTCCTGACAGCTTCTTCAATGCAGTTATATGGTGTCAATACAAAAATCTTGGGTGCTTTGAAAACCAAACGTGTGTGGACCCCTGGATTATTATGGAGTTCATGTAGTTAAGAAACACTGCATGTCACATTCTTCTGCACCAGATATGGACCGGCTGCAGAGTTTGCTTATACACACCAGATGTGTTCCTCATAAGATCCTTTGGCTGAGGTTTGTTTAGTTGAGATATTTTTACACACAGTGCCACGTAGTGTCCGAACAGAATAATACAATTTGGCATTCCATTACACTGTGTGACAAGTTTGTGCTTGCAAACCTGGGTTTTTATGGGTGCCTGCAATGCCAGCGTAATTTGGGTGCTGCATCTTCTTGCTCACAGACTATCAGCAAATGTTTGTTTCTTGGTTGAGAGTTGAACTCACCTTTTTTCTGTGTCTGTCTTAACGTAACTACAATTTTGTAAATGAAAGGGTCCCTTTTAAACAGAGATGCACCTCCCTACTCATTAATGTGTCCATTTCAACCTGTTAGCATTTCTTCAATATGCTTTGCTCGCTAATCATGCAGCTCAGGCCTAGTTTACATACTTATCTTCTTAAGTGCAACCAATTTATGGCTGAATTAACATTCATCTGGAGAATCTAGACATATGAAATAGTTGTTTATTTTTAGCATGGGGGCAGAGCATGTGTTGTACTGCAGAACTGTTTTTGTACAAAGTTAGAATGCAAGTGGGTCTATAGGTGCTACCATAATGCAAATACTAACCATTCCTGCTACTAGCGCTCTATTCGCAAATGAACACAGTGGATGAGAGGAAGGATGGTGCAGTGGTTAGATTTTTACCCTGGAGATTCAAGTCAGTTCCCTGCCTTGCCATGAACCTCCTATGTAACCTTAGAGTATGTCTTCATGACCCTGTTAACGTGGGGTTTAGCCCAACACACACACACATGTGCTTTAATACTACAGTAACGGGGCCCAGATAAGTACCTAAGATAAGCAGATCTCAGCTTCAATGTTGTGCTGTATTAATACGCAAGGGATCAGGCCCGGATTTCCAGTTAGGCACAGTAGGCACGTGCCTAGGGGCACTAACATTCTAGGGGCGCCTAAACAGTAATGGATTACTGCACCCCAGGGGCCCCTAGCCAATTTGGGGGCCCCACACATGCACTGGAACTGTGGCCCTGTCCCCTGCTCCTCCTCCTTTCTCCAGGGACCCCGCCACCCTGCCTCTTCCCCAAGGCCCCACCCCAGCACCCCCAAAACTTGTTTTTTGATGGAAAATTAAGTTTCTGACTAAAATCATTTTTCACATCCCATTTTTTACCAGTTCTATTTGAGATGCACCCAGAGGAGAGCTAGAGCCTTCTTCACTCCAGCCATAACTACATTCTCCACCTTCTCCCTTTCCCGACTTCACATGATTTGGTGATGATGGCCATACTGATGGAGGTTCTGGAGCTCTCATTTCACCTCTTATCCAAAGGCAGTTAGGCTTGGGTTGATTTATTGCTGTCATTCTCCCCAAAGCTTATCCAGATGTATGCAATTTGCTACATGACATGCAGCATTGCCATCTTGTGGTGTGTGGTGATCCTTCGGGGAACTAAAGATCCCTGGGGATACTTGATAGATGACAAACAGCTGCAGCATAGTTGAGAGATCAACTGTAAAATCAGCTGAAATTTGAAGTTGATGCAAGTACAGAACTACACGATACATTCCACCCTGGTTGAAATTTATGTCATTGGCTTGTTTTAGTTTGGAACTGAGAGGTCTGCTTCTTTAGAAGTCGACAAATATTATGGATCGTATTTTGAATTATGGGGATTTGGTTACAGCTACGTGTAAAAATATCTGTGGCTACGTACATCTAAATACAGCATCTTGGGTGTCAACCACACGGCAGCAAGGTGGCCCACAGAATGGCATGCAGGATTCTACTTTAGATACACATTGCTGGGCTAAAGGAGAATCTCCACTAGAGGGCAGAAATGTTAGGAATTCACTGTTTTTATGTCTCAAAGATGAGCTGCAAGAGAAAAACATGGGTTTGTGTTCTTAGCCTGGAAGATTTTAGTCTCTTTGTCTGTTTCATTAAACATTCAGCTCTTGTCTGCCCTGGAAGATGATACAGTGACTGGAGGACTAGTGAAACTAGGACCTCACAAGAAAATGAAAGTTGAGCAATTGAGAGGAGGGATTTTTTAATGAGGCTGTTTAAAACTCTTTGCATTTGTTAACATCTACTTAACTAAATCCCTGATTAAAAGAGCCTTTGGGCATGCCTACACTGAAGTTTTTAGCTACAGCAATGTAGCAACACTGGATAAACCTCTAACACACACAGACTACACCATTGTAAACCATGACTTGCACCTTTGTAGGTTTACCCTAAACCACAGGTCACTTCTGTGCTGAGTACCAGCATTGAAGTTTGTGCCACTGTAGCTACATGACACCGGCTAAACTGGTGCTAAAAAACACTGCCAGGACAAGGCCTAAAATAAAGTTACAACTTCTCCCTTCAGTGAACGTGTTAGAACATCAGAGAACTCTAACAAGTCCATCAGCAAAACCAGATTTGAGCTTAATCCTGACATTTCTGAGATGAAACGCAAACAGAAAGAAAACCAACTTCTTTTGGAAAAACAAACCATTCAGGCTACCTTTATAGATCACAAAACTGCCGGAAAGGGTTGTGTCCTTTTTAAGAAGATCTTGGAAGGTTTTAGGCTCCCTTTGTCTTCTATGTTAGACTTTCAGAACTTGTCTGCCCTGGTAGACTCTATGGTGACTGTAGGACTAGTGAAACCAGGACATGACAAGAAAGTGACATTGAAAAAAAATCTTCTGCATGACATCTTTAAGTCTGCAGACAATTGGGCCTTGTTTTAGGATACTGAATTTGCTCTTTGACAGCTGTCTCAGACCTGGTTTACACTAACAAGTTAGATTGACCCAGCTATGTCACTTGAGGATGTGGAAAATCCATACCCATGAGCATCATAGTTAAGCCAAACAAACCCTGGTGTAGACGGAGTTAGATTTATGGAAAAATTCTTCCATTGACCTCTTGAGGAGGTGGAGTTCCTACACCCATGGGAGAGGTTCTTCTGTCAGAGTAGTTAATGCCTACACTGAAGCCCTACAGTGGTGCTGTGCTAGCGTTTCACGTGTAGACAAGCCCTTATTCTGTCTCTAAAACACTTAATTCCCCTTTATTTTTGTTGTTACCATTTTTGTCCTGCATTTCCCCCCTTTCCTCTTCCCCTTTTTTGGGTTTTAGCCTGAGTGTGTCTATGGTGTCCTACATCACATTGAGCATTGGACCAACCTCTGTGTTCATCCATCATCCTGGGCATGGGGGTACCCCAGAATTACAATTATTCAGTAATAATGAATGTAGTTGCTGTAATCCTGTTCCAAAGCCTATTGCAATCAATGGAAAGATGGCTGTTAGGGTGTCAGTACATAATTTAGGTTTCTATAAGCATTTAGGCTTGTGTATCTGCCTGAGATGGTATTCTGGGCCTGCTTTTGGGGTCTGTTTGCCTGCCTGAGAGCTAAGGGCTTTAAGATACACGTGTAAGGAAAAAACAAAGACATCGTGTGTTCCTCTTGCCCGCCCAAAACCAGATGGGTTTTCTTTATTACTGTGAGAAAGAAAAGGGATGTAGTTAAAATGTTTCAAGCCATGGAGAGCGGGGTTGAAGGAAAGCTCTGACTCCTCTTCAAGACAGATGTCAGAGTAAGGTGAAGCAACCGGCTGGGAAAATGAAAGGGGGATGAAGAGAGGTTTGAGAAAGAAATACTATAGGGCCATAAAGTGACCATGGCCAAGCCATAACCCCGCTCCCTCCCCTCCAATGGGGTACAAAAGGGGTTTTACTAAAGCCCCCAGACTCAGATCCCCCCAAAACAGAACATGACCATATATTGGAAGGGGTGGTACTGGGGAGGGTGGGGGTAGCGACAGGTATAATTAAGGCTATCAAGAAGAAGGAAGGGAGAGGGGGTTTCATTAACCTATGGAGCCATGGTCAGGGAAAGAGGGAGTGCTATGTGTGTATAGAGAAATAAGCCCGACTGGTGTGAAGGGCTTGGAGGTGCGGTTGTGGTTTAAAGCTTCTCAGCGTAACCCGCAATAAACCTGTCTCGGAGTGCCTGCAGATTGGACTCTGGACTGTTGCTTTCTGGCGAATTGTGTCTGGGAACTGAGAAGGGACAGGGCGGGGAGCCCTAACACTGGCCGCTAACTTCAAAGGGTTTGAGATCAGCCCCAGTTCCAGCCACTACCAAGGCAGAGAAATTAACAAACCCTGGAGTGAGTCTAATTCCATCGATGAGGGGGACATGCTGCCTAATCAATCGTCACCTGCCGAGCAATGCTTTCAATCAGCAATGCCCAGCCTTTATTGGTTCGTACACCACCTTCTTCTAAACCTGATGGTTGCAGAACCACATGAAAGTTTCTCCTTTTTGCACACATTTATTTTAGGCCCTTAATAGATTTAATGTAGGTATTTATGGATCCAGGGTAAAATAAGTTTTGAATTTGGCTAGTGGAGATCTGCTGGGGGGAGGAGGTGGGGAATTAGAGACGGGAGTTTGGTGGGGGCGTCTGGGTGGAGGAGGAGAAGACAGGAGGTTTAGAACTGGTTGGAAATTTTTCAACAAAATGTTTTATGTCAGAAAAGGCCAATTTTTTCAAACTGAAATTTTTCAGGTGCCTACTGGTTTTAACTAAACGTTTGTCAGAAAAAGTTTCTCAGGTCTTGGATGGAATTTCTGGTCAAACGCAGAGAGAGAGAGAGAGAGACACCCCACCCCACATAGCTGGGGTATGAAGGGGATCAGGAGGTCTCACTTGGCATGTAGAAGACCCAAGTTAAAGGCACCGGTCGGCCTTATGCCAGCGAGAGCCACGGCCAGCAGGCTATTAGCTGTTGTGGGGTGAGTGGGTCCCTCTCTCTATTTTTTTGTGAAACAAAATTTAAGAGGCCTCAGTTTCATCATGATACGGGATGGGAGAGATTTTGAAATCATGCACAGTTTCCTGAGGTGGGAAATCAGTTTCCCGTCCAGCTCTCTCAAATTCGACTGATTCTGGCTGGAGGGCAGGGGGGGCTCTGACGGGGTGTGGGTACTTCGAGCTGGAAGGTGTAATTCGATCACAGCTAGTGTGCTAAAAAGAGCGGTGCAGCCGAGGTGGGGCAGGCAGCGGGACAGGTTAGCTGTTTCAAGTACAATCCGGCCCAGGACCCTCGGATGCTTGCTTGGGCAGCTAGCCCATCCCGCCACCTGCCCCACCCATGGCTACATTGCAATTTTTAGTAGGTCAGCTCGATGCAGCCTAGCGCGTGTACCTCTACCCACCCGGGAAATGATGCTGCCACTGTAGCCATGCCTCTGGGGGAGAGTAAGAAAAATGGGCAGGGTGGGGCCCTGGTGTAGTGGGGGAGTGGATATGGGGGGAGAGAAATGGGAGGTCTCTTAGAATCATAGAAGAATCATGGGATCATAGAAGATGAGGGCTGGAAGGGACCTAGGAGGTATCTAGTCCCACCCCCTGCTCAAAGCAGGACCAACCCCAACTAAACCATCCCAGCCAGGGCTTTGTCAAGCTGGGCCTTAAAAACCTCTAAGGCTGGAGATTCCACCACCTCCCTAGTAATCCATTCCAGTGCTTCACCACCCTCCGAGTGAAAAAGGTTTTCCTAATATCCAGTGGCGTATGGAGGGTCTCTGGCGCCTGGAGGCCAAGCCTACATTTGTGCCCCCCCCACCTCATGCACCACCTCCCCCTCCCCCCCCTGCAGGGCAGGAGAGGTCCCAGCATCACCCCCCAGCTGCACCAGGGAGGGGGGGTTTGTACCTGTGGGATGTGGGGCATGAGGCCTGGGGGAGGCACAAATGCAGGCTTGGCTCCATCACTCCCCGCCCCCTGCACTTACCCGTCACATGGCTCCCACCTTTCCCGCTGCACCCCTGCAGCCCGGTGCCAGCTCGGATGGGGCGGCCTCACTCCCCAGCATGGCGGGGGGGAGGCCCAGACTGGCCTTTCATGATAAGCGTGCAGGCGGGAGCAGCAGCAGCAGCCACCCCTCAGCCTCCTGCACCCCCCCCCCATTGTGAAGGGCCGGCCCGGTGTCCCCCCGCAGGATGGCACCCAGGGGCCTGGAGCCTCCCCGCACTCTCCCATTCGGTACGCCACTGCTAATATCCAACCTAGACCTCCCCCACTGCAACTTGAGACCGTTGCTCCTTGTTCTGTCATCTGCCACCACTGAGAACAGCCTAGCTCCATCCTTCCTGGTACCTTCTTTCAGGTAGTTAAAGGCTGCTATCAAATCCCCCCTCATTCTTCTCGTCTGCAGACTAAACAAGCCCAGTTCCCTCAGCCTCTCCTCATAAGTCCTGTGCTCCAGCCCCCTAATCATTTTTGTTGCCCTCTGCTGGACTCTCTCCAACTTGTCCACATCCTTTCTGTAGTGGGGGGCCCAAAACTGGACACAGTACTCTAAATGCAGCCTCACCAATGCTGAATAGAGGGGTATAATCACTTCCCTTGATCTGCTGGCAATGCTCCTACTAATACAGCCCATTATGTTATTAGCCTTCTTGGCACCCAGGGCACACTGCTGACTCATATCCAGCTTTTTATCTACTGTAACCCCCAGGTCCTTTTCTGCAGAACTGCTGCCTAGCCCGTCGGTTCCCAGTCTGTAGCTGTGCATGGGATTCTTCTGTCCTAAGTGCAGGACTCTGCACTTGTACTTGTTGAATCTCATCAGATTTCTTTTGGCACAATCCTCCAATTTATCTAGGTCACTCTGTATCCTATCCCTACCTTCCAGGGTATCTACCACTCCCCTCAGCTTAGTGTCATCTGCAAACTTGCTGAGGGTGCAATCTACCTCACCCTCCAGATCATTAATAAAGATTTCTCTTGCGGTGGAGTGTGTGTATGAGTGTGAGAGAGAGAGAGAATCAGGGAGGTGTGTGGTGGTGCTGGGTGTGTGTCTAGAACAGGCAGGGTGGGCTCAGAGAGGAGGGATATTGGGGAGCGGGGGATGTAGAGTGACCAGATAGCAAGTGTGACAAATCAGGGCAGGAGATGGCGGGGGTAATGAGCGCCTATATAAGATAAATCCCCAAAGATCAGGACTGTCCCTATAAAATCAGGACATCTGGTCACCCGGGGGCACGGGTGGTCTTTGCTGGAAGTGGAGGCCTTTAGCTGGTCATCAGGCAGCGTCAGCTCCAATTCACCCTTGTTCCCAGGCCCATTTGCCCTCTGGTTCCTCCTGAGTCAGGGAGCTCTGCCAGCCCGACTTTAGCCCCTGGCATCTCGGGAGAGTCGTTCCCATAGCTGTCCACCTGCCCTGCCCTCCCAACTCCTTCCCCTTGCTAAAGGGTTTCACAGTCCAGCTGTGCAGCGGAACCCTAAGCTGTGTTATACAGTTCAGCCACTAGGTGGCGTGGTGCGTAAATACCTTATTGAAGCCTCAAGGGGTAGAGCCTTAGAGGATCTCCTGATGAACACATCTGGTGCGTGTCTTGCTCAAAAGTAAGCTCTGTTTGTCAGTCTGTATCTGACCCAGGGGCAAGAGGAGAGGCTGACTTATGAGGAGAGGCTGAGGGAACTGGGCTTGTTTAGTCTGCAGAAGAGAAGAATGAGGGGGGGATTTGATAGCAGCCTTCAACTACCTGAAAGGGGGTTCCAGGGAGGATGGAGCTAGGCTGTTCTCAGCGGTGGTAGATGACAGAACAAGGAGCAATGGTCTCAAGTTGCTGTGGGGGAGGTCTAGATTGGACATTAGGAAAAAGTTTTTCACTAGGAGGGTGGTGAAGCACTGGAATGGGTTACCTAGGGAGGTGGTGGAGTCTCCGTCCTTAGAGGTTTTTAAGGCTCGGCTTGACAAGCCCTGGCTGGGATGATTTAGTTGGGGTTGGTCCTGCTCTGAGCAGGGGGTTGGACTAGATACCTCCTGAGGTCCCTTCCAACCCTCATCTTCTGTGATTCTATGATTCTAAGACACCTCGCCTGCCAGTATCTGGGTTCCGGCCCCATTGCACAGACCCTCCCTTGATCCTTGGATTTACACACCTCACCCCATTGGTTCCAGGAACCCATAGCCCTCTTTCTTGAGGCTGGGCTGTGAATCAGTCAAGCTTCCCCAGTACACCAGCCTCCCTTCTGGTTCTGGTGCCTATCCCAGGAAACTTCTCTCCTGATTCAAAGTTCCCCTGAGATTCTACCCTCCTGGCTGTCTGCCCTCTCCCTCTTAATCTCCCTGTAAGGCACCAAACAGCTGGGTTTTACCATGTTAAGGAGACAGATACCTAGTTAACATCTGGCCCCTATTTCTCAGCTAGTCTGCTATGCCCTTGAACACCTGTTTCCTTAAAGAGGCCATGTAGCAGAACAAGGATTGGCTGACCCCACAGTCCCCTATCCCTTAAAGGGGACAGCCCACCCTTCCAGCAAGCTCATGTACCACCAATGGTACACATACCACAGTTTGGGAACCTCTGTGATAGATTTTAAATGTACTTATTTGCTGCTTCTCTGGAGGCTAATTAATAACTAGGAATGTATGACTCGTTTGGTTTAGAAATTAAATGACTAATAAACACTAAAATATAACTTGCCTGCAAAAATTACTGGGGCTGCTATTTAAATCCAGCTTTCCTGGTATATATGTTCCATTCAATTCTATATAGGCTTTTATACCACGCTGCTCCCTGCAGGACCTGATCTGCTTCCACTGGTGCACCAGCGCTATCTTCTGTCCCACGTTGTTTGTTCTCTCATCCTCTTCCCCAGCGGAGAAGCGTGTGCAGCGAGTGTCTTGTTTTGGCAGGTTTCTTTTTTATGTAATAGACATGCTGCTATGCATTTATGTTAGAGAAGGCAAGCTCAAACAAACGCACTTTGCACGCGAAGCGGACACTGAACTCCGGGAATGCAGGTGGGTTGTTGGTGGGTGGGTGCGGATCCAGGCTGTTGGAGAAGCCTTCCCAAACGTATGTGATCTTTTCAGTGAAGTGGAATGATGGTTCTTTTCAGCGCCTGGTGTTCGGCTCTGATGCAGGATGTAGACAGTCGGGATTCTTTGTTTTCCACCACTGGCGCCTCAGCTTCCACCCCTCTCTCTTCATTCAGCGCAGGGCATCAGAAAACCAAGTAGGTCCGTGTTGTTGAAGTAAACTGCTTAGGCCTTAAACTTTGGTCAAGGAAAGTATGTCTTATGGGTAAAGGGAGGGGGTAAAACAGAGAGTGAGACAGTGCAGAAGAAAAGAATGTAAACAGTGCTGAAAAATATCAACTGTCTTAGCTGAAAATGCTTGTACTGCAGTTTGCCTCTGTCTGTAACCTTGACTAATGATAAGAAGAATGAATGCTGGGATTCTAACACTGTTATAAATATATGTTAAAATCTGCCTGAAGGTGGAGACCCTTTACTGACCTGAAACAACCCTGTCAGTGGCTCTCCCCTAGCATATGCTTGTGCTTTTGTGTTAATAAAAGTCTCAGATCTCTGATGAGCCTCAACTAAAACGCAGAGTGAAGCTTTGTTTCTTCCACAGTGTGGAGTTGTTTGGGGCCTAGTGTGTTGATGGTCAAGGCTAGTATACAATGATAATGATTCACCATGTCCACAACTTCTCATCCTGTGGGTGGGATGCTCTTGTCTTTTAGCAGGCGTTGGAATTTGTTGGAATCCACGAGTTTTTGTAGACAGATCAGGATCATGAGATCACTTTTGTTGTTGCCTGGGAGCTGAAAGGTCTCTGCCCATTGTGTTAATGAGGTGATAGTCTGCACAAGACAATGGCCGGATTGTGATGCCCTTGATCTTGACATCTAGGCTGACGTTCAGGTCCAGGATGTCTCTGGCTGTATGGGTCGTACCAGAGATGGCCTGTGAAATGCTGGGGAGGCAAGTGAGGAGATAAATTTTTGGGCTTTTGCAGCTGCGTTGTCGTTGATACGAGTGTTGAAATCTCCCTGGATGACAGATCTGGGGTATTTCACCAACATCACTGACCAGGAAATCAGTGAGCGCCTTTCTGAACCCTTTAGTCCATGGTAGTCTTAAACGAGCACAGAATCTATGTTAGCTTTGTCTCTGGCTCCTATTGTCAGATGAATGAATTTGAATGAGCTTGTTTTACATGAGGGCACCTCTCTTGACTGTGGTGTTTGGAGAGAAGATGAGCGCCATGCCATCTGCCTTCTTGCCCTGTCTAGGTTGAGATTGCTGGAGGGATGAGGTGGGCAAGCACAGGGCCCATGGTGTTATCCATGTTCAGGTTTTGTCCCAAGATGGTGTTTCTCTGCACAATTAACACTTTAGGCCACTAGAAATAATCTCCTACATTAACTGAGAGCTCCCCATAATGATGGATTCCCCAGCTGGGGAGATACGATGGACCCTTCATGCCATGACAGTGATGCAACAGAGCCAAGATAGGGAAGAGAATCTGAGCCAAAGAGTCTACTCAATGCATAAAGAACTACTCAGCATGAATAAGAGTGGCAGAATCTGAGCCTTAGTGCATGTCTACACTACAAAATTAAGTCGATCTAAGTTACATCTATGTACCGTCACTGCAGTAATTGAATCAGTTTTACACATCCGCACTATGCTTCTTGTGTTGGCGGTCTGCGGCCTCCCCAAGAACTCTAGCACCAATTTAACTACAGTCTGGGGCGGCTTCTGAAAACCAGCAACAATCTGTGTAAGCAACGCAGTGTCTACATGGACACTGACTCGACCTAACTACATCGACTTAAGCGCCACATCTCTCGCGGAGGTGGAGTTATTAAGTCGGTCTAGTGGGCAAGTTACATCAGTGGAAGCTACATTTTAGTGTAGACACTTATAGTGTTAGCTTATCGACGTAAGCTTCCTCACGTCAACCTAACTCCGTAGTGTAGACCAGGCCTACATGATTACATAGAGTTTATAAACCCCTTGGAGATCTTTCTGTGTGAAAGGTGCTTTCATCCTAGCAATTCTTTCACCTGTAATTCTTTCTGCATGGGTGTAGGTTTCCATGAGTAGAGGCAGAATAGTTAAAGACTGGTAAAGACACTTCACCAAATTCAACCAGCCGATGTAAGCTGTTCCAACCAATTTACACCAGAGCTGAGTTTGGCCCCTTGTATGCAGCTAGTTTTCATTGCTGGGGTGCGGTGCATCTGGTGTTGACAAAAGTTGATTAACATGACTAATAGACCGAGGTCATAAATCCTTCATGAACATAAAAATGTCTGTGGCCCAAACCAAACTGCTGCCTTCCCACAGTACAGAAAGCAACACTCTCTTGGGAGCGGATACCAGGAGGGGAGTGTGCCCTTCTGAAAATAGCAAGCATTTGGCATGCGTTGCCGTTAAATCATAATATCTAGCAATTGGGGAAGTTACAACAGCACGCAACCCTGACTCATCTCATGAACCATTAAGCAGCTCAGCCTGCCAGTGGCCCTCTCCCTTGTCTTATAGCCAATTAGTCACTTCAGGATTTACTTATATTACAGCCTTGTGAAAAACTCCGGCATTTTAACCCTATTTCACCTGCTTTTGGGGATACGCCCCGTCCACTGCAAATGAATGGTTGTGAGATAAACTTCATGTTAGGCCATGTCTACGCTACGGGCGCTGCAGCTGCACAGTTATGGCACTGTTCCTGTGCTGCTACAACACTCTAGTGTAGGCATGTCCTACAGCAACAGACTATTTTTTCCCCATTACTTTAGGTAATTCATCTTTCTGAGCAGCGGTAGCTAGTCTGACGGGAGAATTCTTCCATTGAACTAACCACATATACATTGAAGGTTAGGTCGACCTAATTTTAAGTGTAGACCAGGCCTTACATAGACATTTAGGCCAAATTCCTCAAAGGTATTTAGGCACCTAGCTCCTGTTGATTTCAATACAACTTAGGGGCCTAAATATCTTTGAGGATCTGGACCTTGGGTTCTGACCCAAAGCCCACTGAAGTTGATGGGAGTCTTCCAATTGACTTCACTGGATCTGGCCTTCAATTCCTCTTTGGGATTTGGATGAGATATACTGTGAATACATGTAAGACACTGGAGCCTATGGCCTGGGCCTGTCTGCATGGGAACCCTGACTGAGAGGAGTGAATGTTGGGACGGGTTTGCAGGAGTGGAAAGAGATGGTGCACAGGATCGGGAAGGATATGCCAGGCGTAGGGAACAGCAACAGGCACTGCACATTAGCAGAAAGAAGGCTGGGCTAGGGCAGGGGTGTGAGGTGCTGGCAGGGGCAGAGCTGTGAAGATAAGGAGTCTGAATGTGATACAGCATAGTACAGTGTGCAGGAGACATTCTTCTGTGCTTCAAGAACTTCCCCCTCTAATTGGGACTCCAGGAATGCACATCCAGGGATGCAATGGCCTGTGGACACCCTGAGCCAGGTGAGCTGGGCAATGATGGAGATGGATGTTTGCACATAGGCTTGACTGTAAAGTGAGCAAGTCCTGCAATGGCTTGCCATCAGTAATTTCAGTTCCCTCGGTATGGGAGTGCACGTGCTAAATGGAGAAGTGAGTCATCGTCTTCCCTGATTTACTAGAAATGGTGTGAGTCAGAGCTCTCCAGGAGTAAAGAATATTGCCTGATCATCATGACCTCACATGCAGCTGAGTATTTCTGATTTGGCTGAGTCAGTAGCGTAAGGATCCAGGAGCATCTTAAAACCTTCGATGCACTTTATCCAAACATCAGGTAGCCCTCACAGCACCCTTATGAGGCAGGAAACTAACTATTGCGCCCATTTCACAGATGGGGAAACCAAGACAGGAAGGTTAAATGACTTGCCCAAGGCCTTACAGTGAGTCACAGTCTGAGCTGGGCCATAATTTTGCTCAAACCACCAGACCAAACTGCTGATCATAAAGGCAACGTTATTAACATACTCTTCTGCTGTCCTGTGATTTCCCTTCCTCCTCTTGTGCTCCCACCCTGCTCTTTCTTTTACCCACCCCAAACCCACTTCAGAAGTTTCCCAGCAGCACGTGGGGCATTTTACTGCCAAGATTCCACATCTGTCCACAAATGGATTTGCAACATTGCACAATGTAGTGACTTTTTGTAATATCGTCTCCCACTACATCCCCTTCACTCCCCCGGAACGTGTGCGGGTGTAGCTGTGTATACATGTATTTGACTGTGTGCATGTACTGTTAAGTGCATTTGATGTTTTTGCACTGTTATATTTTCAGTAGCAGGCCCAATTCTCACTCTGTCTCCCATTGCTTTGGGCAGAAATGATGGAAGGAGAGAGAAAATGCATCTTTAAACCAACCTTTGCACTCCCTTTTGTAAGCCTTGGTGGAGCCCTAGGCATAACTAACAGGGTGAACCGAAGGCTGTGAACCAAAGTATAGGAGAGTAAAGAATTAAAGCTGGACAAACGGTCAGGCCTAAGCTACAGGGAACAGGGTCATGACATTGGCAAACCTTGTTTCTGATAGTTGGTATACATTTTAGTTAGAGTTGTGTTAGCTTTCTTCTTTCTTCCCTTCCTGGCCATCTGCGCAGGAAATAAGGCTAACGAGATAACTGTCTCCCCTCCTGTGCAAGGCATTTGGTGGGAAGAGAGCTTTATCTTCTTTCCCTCCCTTGCATACTGTGTATGTTAAGGAAAGTTAGAGATAATAGGTTTCAAGGTCATGTGCCTGCACTCTATAAGGTAATTCTGTAAACAACAAACAGGGGTGGGTGTAATTGTATTCATCAGGGAGTTTGTAATATTCATTTTCTATGGGTCTATGGGGAGTTGCTAAGAATGTGTACATTTACATAGTGTTATGAATAAAAGGATTGTAAATGAACCCACCCCTCCCCTCCCGTCGCTCACCCGCGGCGTCGAGATGGAATGAGCAGATAATAAAGAGCAGCCGTCGACTCAACCCGCTCCTGGGACAGCCTGTTTCTTATTCTAACACAAAGTAGGCCTGGCCTTGGCAAAATAACACCACACTAGGTATTGGCTAACCAAGTAAGCACATTCCTGACTGGAGATGATGGTATAAGAAGACCCAGAGTTCTCAATTAACTGCAAATAAATTCCGAAGATAATAAGCTTATTCCGAAGATAATAAACAAAGAATTCAAGGATGGTAGTATATAGTGAGAGAGAAAGGAAGCTCTATCTATTTACTTCATCGAAGAGATCATGAGGTGACTTGGTCAAATTCTAGAAGAACTTAGAGATTTCCGACAGTGCAGCTCTTTAATCTAGTGGGAAAAGACCTTACAAAATCCAGTGGTTTGAAGCTGAAATAGACAAATTCAGGCTAGAAATAAGGGATATATTTTTACAGAGAAGGCAATTAACCAGTGAAATGAGGAATGTAGCGGATTCGCCTTCACTTGCACTCTTAAAATCAAAACTGGATGGCTTTCTAAAAGCTGCAATAGCTCAACCAGAAGTGATGGGCTGGGTGCAGATGCTATTGGATGTGATCTGTGTTATGCACAAGGTTGGACTCATGGGCCGTTCTGGCTTTAAATTCTATGACTTATGATTGTGTCACTTTGCTCTGCGTGATGGAAATAAGAGTAAGGGCCAAAAAAATTAAAAAAAAAAATCCAAGCAGCATACGTTTTCCTATCCTGTTTCCTTCCCATATTTGTTAACAGCCAAAGCGATGAGCTGAGAAGCTGCTGCAGCAGAACAAGATTGTAACAGGAAACGATCAGGAGAAAGCATTCGTAAGTTAATTTTATTTTAAATTTGAACCTCTTAAAAATCCTCCGTATTTGATGCGTTTCCTTTTCTTCTTGTGTATTAGATGGTTTACAAGCTACACAGGAGCCTGGTCCAAAGCTCACTGAAGTTAATGGGAATCTTTCCACTGAATTCATGGCTTTGGACCAGATCCTAGACTCTTAGGGGTACATCAACCTGGGGATAAACAACCCGCAGCTGGCCTGAGTCAGCTGACTCAGGCTCCTGGGTCTCAGGCTCTGGGATTGAAAAATTGCTGTGTCGATGTTTGGGCTTGGGCTGGAGCCTGAGCTCATGGACCCTGTGGGAGTGGAGTGTACATGCCTGGGCAGCTGGCCCATGCCACTGCAGCTACGCAGCTATTTTTAGCAAGCTAGCTTGATCAAAGCTAGCCCAGGTCTGCCAACACATGCTGCAGTCACCCTTCCTAAATGCAATGTAGCCAGACCCATGGGGATGTAGCAGTGAGCATGTGTCTCTGCACAAGGCGCTCCTGGTTCATTTCACTTAGGTCCTCATCCAAAACATCAGTGGGTGTCTCTCCACTGATTTCAAAGGGCTTTAGGATCAGGTCCATGGATAACTACAGCCTCTTCTCTCCCTTAATCTCATTGTTTTAGCCACACACTGCCATTTTTTACTGTATACATAGATGGGGGTGAGACCTTTTCTGGGTCTTGAGACAGTCTGAGAAGCAGCCCGCACAGCCTGTCTTGTGACAAACAGCATTGCTTTGGCGTGATGTCACCTATCATTTAATTCAGCTTCTGTACCAGGTGACTGGAGGATAGTTAATGTGATGCCAATTTTTAACAAAAGCTCCAAAAATGATCCTGGCAATTACAGGTCAGTACACCTGACTTCAGGACAGGGCAAACTGGTTGAAACTATAGTAAAGAACAAAATTATCAGACACATAGATAAACACTGTTTGTTGGGGAAGAGTCAACATGGCATTTGTAAAAGGAAATCATGCCTCACCAATCTATTAGAATTCTTAGAGAGGGTCTACAAACATGTGGACAAGGGTGATCCAGTGGATATAGTGTACCTGAATTTTCTGAAAGCCTTTGACAACGTTGCTCAGCAAAGTAAGCAGTTATGGAATAAGAGGGAAGGTCCTCTCCTGGATCAGTAACTGGTTAAAAGATAGGAAACAAAGGGTAGGAATGAATGGTCAGTTTTCAGAATGGAGAGAGGTAAACTATGGTGTACTCCAGGGATCTGTACTGGGACCAGTACTGTTCAACATGTTTACAAATGATGTGGAAAAAGGTGTAAACAGTGAAGTGGCAAAATTTGCAGATGATGCAAAATTACTCAAGATAGTTATGTCCAAAGCAGACTGTGAAGAGCTACAAAGGGATCTCACGAAATGGAGAGACTCGACAACAAAGTGATTGGTGAAATTCAGTGTTGATAAATGCAAAGTAATGCGCATTGTAATGCCAACTACACATACAAAATGATGGGTTCTAAATTAGCTGTTACCCCTCAACAAAGAGATCTTGTCTCTTCAGATGTTCTCTGAAACCAGTGGTTACCCAATAAAATTAATAGGCAGCAGGTTTAAAACAAACAACAAGAAGTACTTCACATAATGCACAGTCAACCTGTGGAATTCGTTGCCAGGGCATCTTGTGAAGGCGAAAAATATAATGGGGTTCAGAAAACAACGAGATAAGTTCATGGAGAATAGGTCCATCAATGGCTATTAGCCAAGATGGTCAAGGATGCAACTCTGTGCTCTGGGTATCCCTAGCTTCTGACCATCAGAAGCTGGGAGTGAACCACAGGGATGGAATACTGAATGATTCTGTTCATTCCTTCTGAAGCACCTGGCACTGGACAGTATCGGAAGACAGGATATGGGGCTAAATGCACCATTGGTCTGACCCAGGATGGCCGTTCTTGTGTTCTTATGTTCCTGGGTTACATCATCTGCTTGGCAGGACTCACTATGAACCCCTGCAAAGTAGCAGTGAAAATGAGTTCTGTTTAGGGGGATGTAAGTTGGATACCCAGGCTGGGATGTTCAAAGGAGTCTCAGGAAGTTAAGGTGCCCAACTCCCATTGAAGTTCAGTGGGATCTGAGCATTTAACTCCCTCCGACAAGTTTGAAAATCCTAGTTCCAGAAATGAAGGCACCTGTAATCACCAATAGCTTTTGAAAATCTTGGCCCTGCGATGGGGGTTGGGAGAGAGAACAGGATAATGATTTAAACACAAATCCTCTGTTCTTAAAATTACTACCAAATATGTATGTATTCTCCCATTTTATTACGATTATCCCCACCCTAACATGTTACGGCTAGTTAGTATTGTCCGGTTTTGTATTGTTTGGTTTTGCAGCTATGATCATTTGAAAAATTGCATAATTCTATTGGTGATCCCACGAAGCATCAGGTATTCAGAAACATATACAAGTTTAAGACACTTCCTTTTTGTAGTTTTCATTGTCTGTTTGTCTATGACAACCAACTAAAAAGTAATCACAAAAAACCCACAGTCTAATTTAATTCTGTACGGGACTTGCAGTCAGACCCACTGACCTCTGGAGTTATTTTCCACCACATCATTTCCAACTTCCTCCAATTCTTTTCTCATCTCTTGGGGCTGAGAAAATCATTACCTTTTGCTCATGGAATTCACTGTCTCTTTTCCATCAGAATATGCACTGGACCCCCTTTTAATCTCTGTGTTCCACAAAGGTTGCAGACAACATAATACGGCTGTTCCCTTGCCCTTGTTTTGAGTGGGGATTCATTAGTGCCTATCAGAGCACGTATGTCCATGGTAACTTCTCTAGAGCCAAACCACCCTGCTGTCTTTGCCGGCTGGAAAATTTAGGATTCTTACACTTCCTGCTCAGGGCTTGTTTTCAGTTCTGATCATATAACTCCTGCCGCTTACAGAGTAGTTTCAGTACTTTTTGTGTGTTTTTCTCTCCTTCCCCCAGCTGCTGATCTGGAATTAGACCTGGTTTCCCGAGCTGTCTCAGGTTTGGGGGAGAACAGATTCCACATCAGATTCTAGTGAGGCTGTTGATGACTGTAAAAAGGTCCCGTCTTTGCAACTGGCAACTAGCATTTTCCCTTTTTGACTGCATTTATTCACTGGCTGCTTTGCTGGAAGACACCTCTTCCCTCACAAAAGGGGCCCCCTTCCTCTCCCAATCTTTGCCTTTCTCTTCACTCCAAAAAGGAGGTGTGCTTTTATATTGAGGTAGCTATCTTGATGTCAGATCTCAGAGGAGACAGAGTGCTGTCATTTTTACCTCAGCGTAGCTAGCCAAGCTCAGTTCCAGGTGGGGGATGTAGGTCTCACAGGTCCCAGTCGAGCACCATCCCACGGCCGCTCACCAGACTTTTGTGAGGGAACCCAACTGCTGGGTCCACAGGTGTTTTAAGCCTTTGGAACATGAACAGAGACCACCTGCTGCAGTTTTGGAGGTCCCCAGGCATACTCTCTAGGTACAGACCCTCTGTCTAGTAACCCCTCTTGAGCGTTGCAACCCGACGTCCAGCTGCCTTACTCCGGGGCTCAGGGCTGACCCCTCCAGACTGACCATAGCTTAAATACATCCTCTCCCAGATAGCTATCTTGATGTAAAACCACATCTCTTTTTGCAGTGAAAACATGGCTGTTCCTGTCATCTGTCTCTCTCTCTCTCTCTTTATGAGGCCTTATGTACTTTTCAGGTATAGCATGGAGAGCAGCAGGCCTCAGTGTTCTTCGGACCTGACCTGAGGGCACCACTCCGAAAAGGCAAGAGTTCAGTTTCATCTCCAGGGCTGTTGAGTTTTGGACACCCTGTGCAGAGACCGGTGATGTAGATCCCTGTCCATCAGAAACTGGGTTGCGGCCACCAAACATAGGACTCTAAACAGCTGTCAGAGGGTCAGTCACAACCTGGTCCGGATTCAAACCTATGAACTGGAGGTAGAAAGCTCCATATTAAAATAGTTAGCCTGCAAAGCTCACTTTCCGTATGTAGATCAAAATGTCTTTCAAAGTGCATGTTTGGTCCTCTTCATTATTTTTTTTTTTTAATTGCAGAATGTAACAGAAGGGCCCCTGGCAAAGTGTACCACCAACGTTGAGAAGAACACCAAAGTCTGCCATGCCGCATACCACAGATAACCCAGCCAACGTGACCGTCTACGATTACCAATACTCAGACGAAGAGGATTACATCCAGTTTGTGGTTTGCACAAAAGAAAATGTCAAGGCATTTGGCAAGTTGTTCTTTCCAGTGGTCTATACAATAGTGTTTCTGCTTGGATTGACTGGGAACTTTCTACTCTTTGTAATCTTGACCAGATACACGAAGAAGAAGATGACCGAGGTGTATCTGCTGAATCTGACGGTTTCAGACCTTCTCTTCGTGGTAACTCTTCCCTTCTGGGCCACATACGCAGCTTCTCATTGGGTGTTTGGGAATGCTTTCTGCAAGATCATAGGTGTCATCTACACCATCAGCTTCCACAGTGGCATCTTCTTCATCAGCTGTATGGGTCTGGACAAGTACCTGGAGATTGTTCATGCTTGGTCCAATAAAAATTTAAGGGCCCCAAGAAAGAGCTTCCTTGTCTCTTCAGTAGTGTGGGTGGTTTCCATAGTGCTGTCTATTCCAGACTTTATCTTCATACAGGTGCAGGATCTCCACAATGGGAAACAAATTTGCCACCTGGACTATGGCCAGCACAACTCCATCTGGAAGCTTCTCCTTCAATTCCAGCAGATCCTCCTAGGCTTCTTCCTTCCCTTCCTTTGCATGGTGTTTTTCTATTCCCGCATAGCGTGTGTCCTCACCGCGTTAATGTCTCCCGGCAAGAAGAGAGCTCTCCGCCTGGTTGTTATTTTGGTGGCAGTTTTCTTTGTGCTGTGGTTCCCATACAATGTTACCCTCTTTCTGCATTTGTTGCAAAACCTCCATTTGATTAATGATTGTGAAATTAGCAAGGACTTGGACTATGCTTTGCAAGTGACTGAGAGCATTGCCTTTATTCATTGCTGCCTCAACCCCTTGCTGTATGCTTTTGTGAACAAACAATTCAGGTTACACTTAAAGAAGCTTTTGGGGGCCATCTTCAGGAGGCAGAAATTCTTTGCTCTCCAGCTGCCTGAGACAAGTCATTCTTCTAGTAGGTGCACCGACCAAGTAGAAATGACGAGCATCACAAAGCTGTAATGAATATTTACAGAATTTCATTGCTGTGCATGCTTTATCATCCCATATTGTACTGTTTCTGGCGATGCAGTGATGTATGGGTTAGCGGCTGGAGCACAGACCTGGGAATCAGGAACAACCAAGTATTAATCCCTGCTCTAGCATTGACTCCTTCAGTGGTTTTGGGCACTCCACAACCTGTCTCTGCCTCAGTTTCCCTATCTGTGAACTCATGGGGATGGTAATTTGTTGGGAGGATTTTTCTACAATGGTGTAAATATGGAGTAAACCTCCAACTCAGTTGGGTTGGAGCCAGCGAAGGAGACAGACGTCTCTACCTTGCTGTGGAACTCTGGACCAGAAACTGAGCTGAACAGCGCCCCTCCCCAGAGGAGCCCGACTATGGAGAGGAGTTGCCGGGACTGCCATTTACCCAGAGGCAACGAAGGATTTATGGACAATGCAGCCACACCAAGGAAGGTCAAAAGAAGTAGCCCAGGGGAACCAGACATTAGTTCAGTTGTGAGACCAGTAAACAAGTCAGCGTGTTTTGGTAACTTCCCCGCTGACGCAGTGGCAGGACCACCTGCCCCTGGGCCTGGTCCCCTGCTGCCAATCCCACCCCTGGGCTGATGGTCTACTCACCCTAGGCCGGAAAGCCTGTGCCTTGCCGCTTTGCCCCCAGCGGGTCAGAGCCCTAGACTAACTGCTGTCTGCCCAGGTCAAGAGGCCTTGGGCAAAAGACTGCTCATTGCCCTGCCCCGCCCAGAGCGGTAGAGTGTAGATTGCTGCCTGCCTCAGTAAAGAGGCTGGACGATAGCCTGTGCGCTGCTCTGCCCTGACCAGAGGCCCAGAGCCCTCGCCTGCTAATTGACTGCGCACTGGGTGACGTGCTGAGGCAGAGCGGCCTCGCTCTGAGCCTGACACTCGGCGGAGAACACGGCCACGCCCCCATCCCTGAGAAAAGGGGGTCCAGCTCAACACCGTGCCCCAGCTGGCCCTGGCCACCAGGACGGAGGTGGAGAGGCTAATCGAGTAGTTGGCCGAGAGCCAGCTGCAGCAGCGCGCGGTCCAGCTGCAGCAGTTCGTACAGCAAGGATGCACACAGCAGCAGCAGCTGATCCGGGGGCTGGGAACATCATCATCAGTGCTTCCAGCAGCTGTCCCCCTGCTTCTGGGGCTGCTTCAGGCCGACCCTGGGGAGTCCCGCACCCGCAGACAACCCGCCACAAAAACGACCATCCCCGTGGACGTAGGTGGGCTACATGTCACTGCCCTCATGGATTTGAGCGGTGGACAGACCCGCATAGGTCAGGAGCTTGCCCCATGTTTGAACCAGGGCTTGGGGAGACCTGGCTCCAATGTACGGATGGGGATGCGAAGCCCTATCCCAGCGCCTGGGTTCTGTTGACGGTGAATGGAGTGACCAGAGTCATGATGGTGGGGCTGGCCCCAAGATAAGCCTATCCCATCATCCTCGAATGGGACTGGAAAGGATTCACCGAAGTCCTGTGTGCTGTGAACCTGGGCCCCCCCCTGCACAGATAGTCCTTGAGGGAGACTCCCTCAAGGAAGGGGGGTGAGGCGCACAGCGGCTGGGACCTGGACAACTCACCCAGGCACTGGACCAACATCCCCCCGGAGTGGGGCAGACTTCAGTCAAAATCAGCGAGAAGACCCCCTGCTCAGTCGGGTGTATGAGCAGTTGGCCTGTGTCAATGGGGAAGTGACAGAACCCCAGTGAGTTACCCATTGGCCCCTATTCGAACTGCCCAATGACCTCCTCTATCACATCAACTGAGACCCCCAGGCTGAAGAGCTCTGACCCCAGCTGGTCATGCTCCAGTGCCACCAGTGGGCCATCCTGAAGCTTGCCCATGATGTCCCTGCAGCAGGCCACCGGGGCAGGAAAAGACCCCGGCCCAGGTCTTGA
Organism: Emydura macquarii macquarii; assembly: GCF_026122565.2. Lineage (NCBI taxonomy): Eukaryota > Metazoa > Chordata > Testudines > Chelidae > Emydura > Emydura macquarii. The sequence goes on from NW_027133217.1 coordinate 3,283,377, forward strand.
CCCGCTTTTTCTGGTCGGGTACGTTGGGATGTGGAAGACTCTTGCAGCCCATGTCCTGAATGTCAGCTCGCAGCCCCACAGAGCGTGCGGAAGGCCCCCTACTGTCCTTGTCAGCGACTGGGGTCCCCTTTGAAAGGGTCGCTATGTATATGGTGGGGCCTCTCATGAAGAGTGCTGCTGGGTTCAGATATGTTGTAGATTATACCACCTGGTTCCCAGAAGCCATCCTTCAGTGCACCATCACGCCCGGACCATTGCGGGAGAACTCACTACCAGGGCATGAACTTCATTTCAAAGCTGTTCCTCCAGGTCTGTGGGCTCCTGGGGATCAAGAAGCTGTAAAAACCTGTCACCCCCCAGACTGATGGGGTCAGTCAGCAGTCCAGTCAGACACTGAAAGACATGCTTCACAAGGTCCCCCCCGAAAGAACTAACTGTTGTTAGCCGTGGGACCCCTGTGCAGTCGGCAGCCCCCAGGACTGCTAGATCTGATGTGAGGGACCTGGGACCAAGCGCCATTACTGGCCCAGGGTCTCTTGCAATATATTCTGCAAATGCAGGGATGCTTGACTCGCACTGGGAACCTGGTGAAAGAAAACCAGGGGCACAGGAGCGATCCTACAACCAGGAGGCTCAGACAAACCTTTGAACCTGGCAACAGGGTCCTTCTCCTGCTTCCCTCGGACAAATCAAAATTCCTGGCCCGCTGGCAAGGGCTATAGGAGGTGATCCGCTGTACAAAATCTGGTAACCGGACTGGCGAAGGAAGCGACAGCTGTACCACGTCAACTTCCTGAAGCCGTGGCAAGAGCACGAGGGGCTGCTAATTTCCCCATATCCTCCAGAGCTGGACCTAGGTCCCCAGATCTCTGGGGCAACAGACCCTGAAGAGCTGCAGCTGGGAGACACTCTTATGGAGGAGCTCGAAGCCTGTTGAAGGCCTTCCCCAAGACCTTCACCACCCTACCGGGACTGACCGTGCTCGTCCGACACACCATCCTGATTGATCCGGGGGAGGTAGACCAGGAGGCGATGTGACCCCTTCCCACGTCAGATGTGTGAGGTCATGGGAAAAGAGATCCAGGTGATGGTGGAAGTGAAGGGGGAAGAGGGGACACACAGAGCCTCTGGCATGGGCGGGAAAGGGGTGAATGAAGGCACACAGTGCACCCAGTATGGGGCGAGGAGGGGCACACAGAGACCCTGGCTTGGGAGAAGAATGGGAGTCCCTGGTTTGGGTGATGGGGGTCATAAGAGCTCCTGGCATGGGGGAGGGCAGAATGGGGGACACTCAGAAGGAGGGGTGAGGGAGTCCCTGCAACAGAGGGGGATGGGAGGCTGGCACACAGGGAGCTAGTGGTGGGAAGGGAGCAATGCACGGAGCCTCTGGTGTGTGCACTCAGCTTGGCTGACAGACACAGTGAAGTGTGCGACCCTCTGGTTTAATAAGGAAAAGTTCCTTTGTAAGTAATGGAGAAGGTGAGAAGTTCTTATAAAAATATGCAAGTAGAGGCTGAAGGATCAATTCCGTCACCACAAACCAAGCCCTCCATTTCCCAAGAGAAAGGCGACCTCCTGAAAAGCAAATATCCTTGCATGAAGATCACGGATCCCAATAAAGAACCAGGGTCAATCCCGCTACTAAAGGCAGAGAAAGGCACAGAAAACAGCAGCAGAATCGCCTCTAAATAAAATGTGTCCCTAGGTATTCATGGAAACAGAGGCAGGTCTTTACGAGATAAAATAACTGGGATACTGACCAGCCTTGACTGTACCAATCAAGATCAGTGTCCAAGGCCACTAGGTAATTACCCGTAACAAGGACACAGCCTTGGACAGAAAAACGCTGACTGTTATCTATTAACCGATTCACATTAACCGGGGGTGGGGTGGGTGTGTGTGTGTGTGTAGGGGGAGAATTGTCAAGTGCAAGGTTAGACTATGTTGGCCTGATTTTTCAAAAGGTGCTGATCACCTGCAGCTCTGACTGATGTCAGTTCGGACCTGTCTAGTCTTGAAACTAGCTAAATTCAAAATGAGTCAGGTGCCTCCATCTGGCCCAAGGCTACACTTAAAATGAATTTCACTGAACTGGTTTTGGAGCTAGTTAGATGAATTTCACCAGTGCAGACAGCCTCTTGGAGCAGCAGTGCTAATCACCTCTGAAAATCACAATACATCTCTGTAGCCTCTACAATCGGTGCGTGGGACAGAAACGTTGTATTAAACATCCGACACCTACTTCCCAACAAGGCAATCCTTTTTGGGAGTGGGACAGTTTCCCCAAGACAGTCGTGGAATCCTGGTCGCTGGGGACATAATTCGATTAGACAAAGTAGAGGGAAAATGTCCAATTGGCAACCCTAAGTGCAGGCACTGGGGAAGACAGCCACAGGCTGTCGTTGGAGGATCCTATCACAAGCCCTGGCACGGGGTGTGCTGAGGGCAGGGCTGGGTATGGGATGGGCATCTCAGGGACAGTTGCTTCAGAGATCTGGGCAATTCTGCAGCCTATAGGGCAGCTCTGGGAAGCTGCCTTAACATAGCCCCCCAGAGCTGTCTAAATTAGGCTGGAGGACTTTCCAAACTCCTGGAGCAGCCCAGAATTAGGAGGGCACAAAGGGGACTTAAAAAACCGACCGTAGCCTCCCTTCCTCTTGGGTTCTGTACATTCTGCCAATTTCTCTTGCCTCATTGCTCCCTTTGGCCTTGTCTACACTAGAAAAAATGGACAATGTGAAGGACCCGTGTGATTCTTCCCTCGCATGCCTGGAAAACACATCATGTTCACACATAAAAGTCCACCAGACAGATACCATACACACAGGCCAGATGCCATCTGGGTGAGACTTGCTTTCAAAAGGGCTAGATATCATTTTAGTTTGGAGCGTTTCAGTCTGGCCTGGGATAGTACTTTTTTAATTCCTCCAGCATGCCTGGTAAAGAGACGGTGCGCCTGTATTTACAGTTCTAGTGAAGGATTTCATCTAGCCTGCAGCAGGAGGTGGCATTTCCGGCTTGGGTAGACGTATAAGTGCTAGCTCTGAGACAGCCAGTGAGCTAAAAATAGAAGTGCAGCTGCAGCGTCGCATGAGTTAGCCACTCAGGTCCTTACTTAAGATCTTATACTCGGGCAGCTAGCCTGTGCTATCAGGACTGCTTTGTGTGTTTAGTGCACTAGCTCAGTCACAGCTTGCACGGGGATGTCCGCTTGTGCTGGAAATTACACCTCCAGCCGCAGGGTAGACAGTCGGTCCAGGTCAGGCAGGTGCATTTGCTGTCAGGGCTAATCAAGTCCTACTTTTCTTGCCTGGTTTCTGCAAGGTTGGCAGATGCTTGTTTGCTTGGTCATTTAAATGCAGCAAACGGCATAATTAATCCACCGACAGCCTTCCCCCCCCCCACTGCTGCTCCATTCGCAGCCTGATGATTTGGGGAGCGTACACGGGTGGTTAGCAGGGTTTTACCATCGATTGAAATGGGAGCAGGCCCAGACTGTATAAATCCACATGCACTAGGCTGAGGATATTCCCCTTAATTGGTGAGTGATTTGTGGCCTTAAGAGCTGAAGGGAGGTAAACGAGTGCATGCTTCAGCTGCACAGGATAATCAGCTTTCAGGGTTATCTTTGCTGTTTTTGCTTGGCTGGGAGACCTTGACCTGTCTGTTATCTAGAGTGATCCAATCCTGCCCTGGCAATGAGGTTTACTTTTTGGCCAGACGATCGGTCAGGCTATAACACTGAGACAAGTTAAAAGCTATGGGGGTATATCAGGCCCAGTCTCCATGGAGCCAACATTCCTGCCCCACCACATGAATTGCAGACACCCTTCTCCTCCCCCTTTGTTGCCATTGGAGCAGGCTTTTAATTGCGTCTACACTGGTGGTTTGCAGCAGTGTAGACACACTGGTGGCTAAAATCCCAGTGTAGATAGAAACAAAGCCTATGAATCCTGGTTCACAAGCCCCTTCAGGGTGTCCTATGCAGTGCGTCCCAGTCCCTCCAGGGCAGTTAAGGGACTCGGAAGCTCTGCTGATCCAGTCTAAGTTGTGCTTTTAAGGCTCTGTCTATACACCAGTACAGACTCCCAGGGCAGGTGCACTGTACTAGTGAGAAAGAGAGTCAGATCCCAAGCGTCATGTTTTCAGGCCCAGAACAAACTTGTAACACAGGCCTCCTCTCCCACACACACACCGCAGCCCCCCAGCCCAGACCTACAATCTCATGAGCCATGAAAAAAGTTTGAATTCTGAAATTACTGCTACATATTCTACATTTCTGAAAAATGCCCCTCCCCCCCTTTGCTGTTTGTGTTTAACATAACACCCAGCCTCAGAGTCCTACAAGTTTGCTGACTATTTTGTAACTTTTTGGTCATTATAAAAGTATTATATCCTGTCAATGTCTTGATTTTTTTATTCTAATGGACCAATGTGACTGCAAACATTTTATAATTAGGCCCATTAACTTTAAAGCTTTATTTTTTTGGCCTTTTTCATTGCAAAATCATGAATTAGCCCTCCTCAAAGTCAATTTCTCTTGCAAGTTCACACTCAATAGACAAGATAGCTAGGTGGCTTAACCGTTCTTGCCCCATTGTAGAACGCCTGCAGTTTGTGATGAGTGCGAGCTTGCTGAAACTTCTTTCAGCTTCTGCCGCAGTCACTGGTAATGTGCAAAAAATCCGTAGGGCTATGCACACTTCGTTGCAGTTGTTTTTTGTAAATCTCATTTAATAAGAGAAGTGGGGGTAGTTCGTATTCTTTTCCAAACGTAGACTTGAAGATTTTTTTCAGGTGCAACGTTTCACAAGGAAAAATCTCAGAAAGATCTGTAGGATACTTGTGAAGTCGACATTTAGAAGCTTCTTCCAGTTCCCCAGGCTCTAGTGTCACATATTTTAGGACTGAACGGAATGTCAAACAAATGTCAAAGTACAAGTCCTAGTTTAACTGCACAAGCACACACTCTCTAGTCTAGAGAAGGGCCTGGGCTATGCCAGCAGGCTCAGCAACTCTCTGTTCAGAAAGTCACTTGAGACTGCTCGAACACTGCTTCTGACTGGTGCCAGCAAATCTCACAAGATCTGAACAATAGATACATAGACACAGGGAAATACGTTTCTATAAATATCTTCAGGCATGATTTACAATGTAGCCTCAATTTTTTAACTCATGGTAATGGGGGTTGCAGCCTGGGCTGTGCCCCCCACGGTCTCTGGGTCCCAGTAAAGTGTACCCTTCCTCCCCCCCCCCATGTGGGGGCCGTGAATGGGGTTTACACCAGGAATGCTTACCTCATTTTCAAAGCAGGGCAAGCCACACTAGTGTAAAGCCTGTTTTACAGTAGAGCAGTGTGTCTACACTGGGGGTTTGCACTGGTATAGCTACCCTGAGGCAAAAGAGCCTTTGATCAGTGCTTGTCCACGCTGAGCGTTGAAGCGCTGCCTAGATGACAGTAACTGGAAGGGTAGATGGAACTGGACCACGAGGCCGGTTCTGTCTGGAAGGGAGGACCAGGCACTGTTCAACTCATGAAGTTTTTGGCACATTAGTCTTCAGGCACTGAAGTGCTTTGATCACATACAGTGTCATGCACAAGAGACTTCATATACTGAGAATAATTCAGCACGAAGAGCTTTATTACAGGCGAGGCAGGCAGCAACACCTGTAGTTAATGTTGATTGGCACTTTCCATTATAGGAACATATGAATATTGGACTGGATGGGTCCTCCTGGGTCACCAGGTCCAGTCCCTGCTATTGCATCCCCTTCATATAATCTCCCTCATATACATATCAAGCTCCAGCAGTTAGGTTGTTTGCCCCCACTGGTCTGACTGAGACGCTGTCCCAGAACCTCACTCTTCTGATGGTTAGAAACCTTCTTCTAATTTCCAGCTGCAGTGTATTCATGGCCAGTTTATCGCCAGCTGTTCTTGTGCCGACATGGTGTCAGGAATGAGACCCAGCTGCAGCATCTGGCAGTGTGATGAACACAGCTGGGTCACATCAGCTAGGCGGCCTGATGGATCACTCCACCTGATTGTTTGGAAGGGTCAGCAGAGACTCTTCTAAGCCCAGCTGCAGCTCAAGGGATGAGCTATAATTTGGGGAAGGACAGACACATCTACAGCCACCCACCCATCTCACAAATGATGAATGCGACAGCAGCTGGGAAGACTGGTCACAGTGCAGGTAAAAGAAAAGACACAGACATACCAGAGCTAGAAGCAAGCCGGTATAAAGACAGCAAAGAGCAAAGCGAAAAATCAAATTATTTTAATAATAAAATCACTAGTCCAGGCTGTGAAGATGGAGCATATAAACTTTGAAAGTGGCAGAGTGGATTAAAAGAAGGTGCTGGAGATACAGAAAGAGCTAGAAAGCTACAAGGAGGAGATCTATTAATTGCATGAAAAAACAAGGAACTAGTAGGGGGAACTATTAAAGATTAAAATGCTAGGAAAACTAAAGGAAGCTGCTCACTGCCTAAGCAAGCAAAAAAAAAAAAATAAAAAATGAAAGTTACAAATAGCATATGCTATGTGGAAGCTACTGGAAGGGGAAAAACCAAAACAGGAAGAGGGCAGGAAACTGAGTAAGGAGAATGAGATAAGTTCCAGAGGGGTAGCCGTGTTAGTCTGTATACAGCAAAAACAACGAGAGTCCTGTAGCACTTTAAAGACTAACAACTTTAATTTCTGCAGGCATAAGCTTTTGTGGGCTGCAACCCACTTCGTCAAATGCAAGAAATAGAAATCAGATAGGGGGTACATATATACATCCAAGGGTAAGGAACAACAATGGGGAGAGTAGGTGTTAGCAAAGTCCATTCAGTTAGAGTAGATGAGGCCTACTTACAACCATTGATTAGAAGGTGAGAATGTGTGAACAGTGACAATTACTTCTTGGAATGAGAGAAACACACAACAGGACAGGTTGTAGATCTTTAATGATGTGTTGGAGAGATTTTAGCTGGGGGCTGTAGGTGATGGCCAGTGGGGTTCTGTTGTTTTCTTTGTTGGGTCTGTCCTGTAGTAGGTGACCTATCCTAGCAGATGATCCATCTCTCGCTCAGGCAGTGGGTGGCAGACCCATCCTGGCTTACAGACAGCCCCCCAGCCTGAAGCAAATACTCACCAGCAACCATACACCCTACAAAAAATCCTACCCAGGGACCTATCCCTGCAACAAACCCCGTTGCCAGCTCTGCCCACACATCGTCTCTAATGACATCACTGGTCCTAACCACATCAATCACACCATAAGGGGCTCATTCACCTGCATATCCACTAATGTTATATATGTCATCATGTGCCAGCAATGCCCCTCTGCCATGTACATTGGCCAAACTGGACTATCACTACGCACAAGGATAAATGGACACAAATCAGACATAAAAAATAATAACTCCCATAAATCAGTGGGAGAACACTTTAATTCCCCAGGGCATTCTGTCTCTGACCTGAAAGTTGCTGTACTTCTCCAAAAAAACTCCAAAAACAGACTTCAAAGAGAAACTGCTGAATTAGAAATGATCTGCAAACTTGACACATTCAAATGGTTTAAACAGAGACTTGGAATGGCTCTCTCACTACCGAAGGTAAATTACTTTGCTCACCCATTCTCACCTCCTACTCAATGGTCGTCAGTAGGTCTTAAGTACCGGACTCCACCTCCCCCATTGTTCTCAATGCACCTGGATACCTATAAGATAGCTCTCTTCTTCAGATGCAGTAATACAGAAAATAGGTAACACAGAGGTAAGTCTCTTGAAAGCTTATGTCTGCAAATATTAAATTTGTTAGTCTTTAAAGTGCCACAGAACTCTCGTTGTCTTTACTGTATACAGACTAACACAACTAGCCCTCTGGAACTATTCTATATATAGACAAAGAGCAGTTTATAGTTATGGCTGAAGTAATAAACTTCACATCACAGACAGGAAAAAAAGAGAAAATGAAAATTATAGCTAAAGTAGTAGAAAAGTACCTACATGTTAGCAAATTATCAATATGCTTTTTTAAGTGAAGGAAATACTGGAGGATACATAGAATGGTATTATCTACTGTTGGAACACTCATAGCGTAAAAGGACATGGACAGGAACTAAACAAAATATCCTTGGTAAGGATACCAAACCTGATATCATTTGTGTACAAGAAATATCATTACTAGGAAAACTAGAGTTCAGAATCCCAGGATATGGCATCTATAGAAGACAGAGAGGGAGAAAGCGGAGGGGGAATTTGTGTATTTAAGGGAAACGTAAATTATCTTGAAATTGAAGTGAAGTAATTAAATATGGAATATAATGCTAGTGAGATTCCAATGCAAAATAAATCTGTATCTTTGAGAATATGTAATGTATGCAACCCCTGCAGAAAATTGGAGAATAAGGATTTGACAAGCCCGTGTATTATATGTGGAGACCTAAATGGCTGTAACAAACTGTGGGGAAGTGGAAAAAGTGATGAGCGGCAAATGTCTAGTAGAATTCATTGATGAAAATAATGTAGAGGTACTGAATGATGGTATACTCACCTGGTTTAATACAGCCAATTGGACTCTTTCTTATTTAGACCTGGGAATTGTGTCAAATAGTATAGCAAGCAAAGACAGCTGGGAAATCAATAAAGAGGTGGGATCACTTCCCTGTACTTATAGTATATCGAGGTTACGGCAATATTGAGGATGGAGAAAGGCCTCCTACTTGGAATATAAATAAAGCAAACTGGGAACTATTTAGACACTAATGTTATGAAAATATTAATGAACAGCTGGAGGAGCGGCTGAGTGTGGAGATAGAGGTCAGTGGGGGCGGAAGGGCTGGGGAGAAGCTATGGAGCTAGGTATGAGAGGCCAGAGCAAAGAGGAGGATGGCTTGAGGGTTTCTGGGCAGAGGAGACTAGGGGGCAGACAGTGTCATTAGGGGAGCGGGAAAGGGGCAGTGAAAGGTGTGGCGGTAGGGCCAGTAAGAGAGGGGTTAGAAGGAAATAGTGGTCAGGGTTGAGGATGCATGAAGATTCCATGCGTGGCAGAGGCAGGTGCTGTGTGCGGACGGCAGGCAGTGTCAGAAGAATGGGAAGCAGAGACACACGCCCCCCGCCCCCCACCACACACAACTACAAGATTATCTGTGAGACAGAGGCCAGGCAATAGGGTTGTCACCGTGCCTTGGTGGGTCACAGCTGAAGATGCCAGATTCAGGACAAACTGCTGAAAAATAGGACACACTCACCCCAGACGGGCGGTTATTCTACTGTTAGGTATACCATGACACTAACAAAAGTAAACTTCTGTCTCACCACACTGGTTAACAAGAAGTCAAAAATGGAGTCGCCTCAGGCAATTTCTGGGACTGGTGGGCTACCATAGACGTTTTAGCCCTGATTTTGCTCCCCTGACCAGGCTGCTTGCAAAGGACCAATCCCTGCGGTACGGTGGACCACCGAGTGCAAAGTTGCCTTTCAGGAATTGAAGCGCCACCAATGCCAGGAATCAGTGCTCTACAGCGTAGACTTTACATGCAGTTTCGTGGTCCAAACCGATGCATCCGCCGTGGGCCTAGAGGCCGTCCTCTCACAGAACGTTGAGAGTGAAGAACATCCAGTCCTGTATAGAAGCTGAAAGTTGTTTCCACGGGAGTGCAACTACTTGGTAATCGAAAAGCTCTAGCGGTCAAGTGGGCAATAGAAGCCCTCCCTTACTCCCTCCTTGGGGGCCCATTTGTCATGGCAACTGACCACACCCCCCTGAAGTGGCTGCAACAAATGAAGGACCTCAACACCCGGCTGACGCACTCGTACCTGACGTCGTAATCCTTCGCCTTCACCGTACAACATCGAGCGGGTAAGGAGCTTGCCAATGCTGATGCATTATCCTGACTGGGGGAAGGAGACTTGACCAACCCTGGAGATCGGGAGCTGGGCTTAAGGGCTGTGTGTGTGTGTGTAGCGAGGGGGTGGCCTCCCTCCAAGATTGATGGGGAGGGACTGGCACTCAACCCCTGGGGGCGGAGCAGGGAAACCACGCCCACCGTGATGGAAGTAGAGGGGCGGAGCCAGGACAGTAACTGGAAGTATAAAGGGCGGGCCCTACAGCTCAGACAGGAGGCAGCTGCTGAAGGAGAAGGACATATCCTGCCCGCTGCGGGGGAGAGGAGCTGGCAAGGACCCCAGCTACTCTGAGGACTCACCTGTCCCGCCTGAGACATTAGACAGCCCAGACGGCGAGGGCTTGCTTGGACTCCTGCTAGCGACGTACCCTGAGGAAGCGGACGATGAGCCTTGGCCACAGGCACACGGGCAAAGGGGTGGAGGAAGTAGCCCAGGGTAGCCGACTTAAGGCTTAAGGCTGGTCTTGAGCGCCGGTCAGCGAGTTGCAGCTGGAGCCCTGCCACTGATAGGGCCCTGGCCTGGGACCCGGTGGAGTCGGGAGGGTCCGCGTCTGCCTACCCCTGCCACCCCACCTCTGGTGTGGTAGCTTCACCCTGGCCTGCGAAGTCTCGTTGGGCCATAGACAGCTTGCCTGCCCAGCCCGGCCTGAGGGCTAGAGACTGAAGAGAGCTAATCCCCCTGTCTAAAGAGACTGGGAGGGAGGGACAGGCCACCTCTGCTATGACAAGATTTGTTGCAGTTGTTGAACAGTGGCAATGTGAGTGATATACATGGTCACATTTCAATCGTACAGCAACACAAGGGTACGGACAGCACTGAGATGAGCCACGGACGGCCAGGGTGGAGGAGAGAGGCCAGCCATGGAGAGCAGGGTGCAGGGGGAGGGGAGAACAGCTTTGAGCTGCCACGGGGAGGGGGAGAGAGCGCTTTTCTGGTAGCTGCTTTGATTGGTTGCTCAGGCACAGGGGGTGGGCATGTGGGGCAGGCAGGCAGCAGTCAAAGGGCACACATGTACCAGCAGGCTGGAGCTTTTGTGTCCGGCCACGATCCCCGTCATTGTCGAACAAATCCTGAGAGTTGGGTGGGACCGAGAGAGCCGGCAGGGAGGGGGACGTGGGGCAGTGTGGGTGGGGCGGGATTTGGACATGCTCGGTGCCAGCCTGACTCTGCGCCCACTGAATGCCATGGGGGCGTTGCCACGGACATCAGCGCGTCTCCGAATCCCAGCCTCATCCACCGTGTTGGAGGAGAGGAGCTGGGGCGTGCTGACGGCCGGAGCTACTGGAGAGAGAAAGTGGAAGAGGGGGACGGTGAAGGAAAGGAAAGAGGTGGAGGGGGGAGGGGAGAGACACAACTGAGTGTGTGTCTACACTGCAGTTGACATGTGATGGTAACACGTGTAGACATATCTGTGCTAGCGGTAATCTAGCAAAGTTTTTTTTTTTGTGTGTGTGTAGCTCAGGTACTGATCTCAGTGAAACCACGGCAGCACGGGCTGCACGAGTCCATTCGAGACCCTGGCTGGTTACTGAGATGACTGGCCCATGATGAAGTCTGCACGGCCACAGCTTCACCAGCATTGTACAGAGGTTATTTTAAAATGACGCAAAAATTATTCTGAAATAGACACACGCTGAGGCACAGAGAGGAAAGGCCAGATTTTCAAAGGTATTTAGGCACCTGGTGAAATTTTCAAAAGTGATGAGAAGGTTAGTGCTTTGTAAACCTCACTAGATGCCTCCTGCGTCTTTGGGTGCCTAAAAACCTTTGAAACTTGGCCACTAAGGCACGTGAGTGAGGTCATAAAGGAAGTCCACAGGGGAAGAAGAACTCAGGTGTCTCAGAGCTGGCTCCCTATCCGCTGTAACCGCCTCGCTCTTTCTGCTGCATGCTGCGAAAAGGAGGACGCTGTTAGACAGGAGCAAAACGAAGAAGGCCAGTTCTCTGAGGCTCCAGCAAACGGTCCCAGGTCATTGGGAAGGAGGTCATGGTTGACAGTATGAAAAGCAGCACAGAGGTCAGGAAGGACGAAGAAAGAGAGAGAATGACAGCCGGGCTATGTCTACACCGATGGCGGCAAATTCGCCACTGTCAGATCGATTTATCTGGTTCGATTGCGTGGCAGTGAAGACACGCTCAATCAATCCGGAAACCGATCTAATAAAACCACCTCCCCAAAAAGCACAGAGCTGTGTCGATGGGAACGCATATCCTGTCGGCGCAGCGCAGTGGAGACAGCGCGCTAAACAGAAATGACAAAGTCGACAGGAGTTATGCAAGCCACTCTGCGTAGCTTGCGTCTCCTGTCGACTGCCGCCAAATTTTGCCGGCAGTGTAGACCTGCCCTCGGATGAGAGGAGATCGCTTAACTCCCAACGGGTGGCGGGTTTTGTCCCAAGCTGAACTGTACAGCAATGGGTGCTGTGCAATTTTACATTTTAACTGAAAACCATTTTGTTTTGTCATTTTTTGTTCTCAGCTTGAGAAAAGGAAGGTATGAGAACGTCATGTGTTCATGCTTCAAATTCTTAGGGTTTCAGCCGTATTCAGGCCAATTCCAGAAAAAAGAACAGAAATTGCATCCACAGAGTCCGTAAAGTCAACGGTTCTTGTCATGATTTGTATTATTCACTGGGCACTATCTGTGTGCTCAGCACTGTTAAGGAAAAAGCCTGAGGCAGCACACACAAGATGTGTAGCCCTGGATAAGACAGCTGAGATATTTGAGTATGAAGGTGTATCGTTATTGAGCACACATTAATATCGATGAGTAGAGGTGCTGATAAGAGAAGTTTTACCTGATTAAGGACTGGAAGATTTGACCCTCCAACTTTTTTTCAGGAGGAAGAGCTGTCCAGAGCCTGTTTATTTTCTTTTCCTGCCTGCAGTGGCCCTGATATACCTCAGAAGAGTCAATTTTTTTCTCAACTTTAAAATGTGGAATTTTCTTGATGTTTGGTTTGAAATATTCTCCTATGAGAACTGCAACTCAGTTGCTGTGACGTTGTGTTTAAGAGCCCTCTGGCAGTAAGAGAAGTGAAACGCAGTGTTGTCAACTCTCATGACTTTCTCATGAGTCTCATGATGATGATTGTTTTCCTTAAAGCCCCATATCCTGGAGTCAAATGGATACGTGATGTTTTCGCCCTTCAATTTTAAAGGAAAAGTAAGTTTCTAGCCCTCGTGACTGTGGAGAAAGCTTCAAAATGTGACCCCCAGTGAACCCTAGAGGCTCAAAAACCAGAAGGTAAATAAACAACAAATCTCTTATTTTTACATAATCGCATGATTTTTAGTTAGCCTTATTCATGATTTATGACCTTTGGGGTTGGCAATGCTGTGAAAGCGGCTTGAAAGCATCAGTTTCTAGTCTATTATTTGTAGTAAGGTAACAACCCTCGAGCTCCAGGCAGGTGCGGTACAAACTCATGGAGCCTTGCCATAGAAGGATGTTTCCAAAAGTTAAATGATCTATTCCAAGCTTGGTGAACTGCGAAAAGTAAGTAGCCTAAATGATACGTAACCCTTCTGCCAGTCCGAGTCGGCAGCAACCAGGGCAGGGTTCAATATCTAGGGGGTTCCTTTCAACAATACAACACAAAACTGGCTTGAGCCCCCAGCCAGTAACCTGGGACAATCACACATCACCCTTTGGACGCCTCTAGCGGCAATACTCCCCCTCTCACAAGCGCAGAGACTGAGTGTAGAAAAGAGACTTGTAATTAAAAGGGAGAAGAAACCTGGCTTTAACTTGGGAAAACGCCACAAGCAGGATTCACACGCATAAAACCATCAACAAAACACCCACCGCAGAGTACGTTAGGCAGTTTCCTTTTACCTTGGGTTCTTAAGTCCCGCAGCAAGCGCCTCCCTTCCCAGCAGCCCACTCATAGGTATTGTCCTTCGCCAGGGCTGACCCAGCGTCTAGAGACCTAGTTCCAGAGTTCACCTCCCACCCTGGTCGGGGGGATGAGGGGCCAGGAAGAGGGGGAAAGGAGGCATCTTGTTCACTCAACTGTCCGGCCACTTTGCTAGCCGCTCGTTGCTTTGCAGGCTGCCCTGGCAGCGATTCCGCTAGCCGCGCTGCCAGCCGCCCTGCTGCCCACCATCACCTTCTGCTACCACCTGCTTCTCCACTGTGACGGCTGCCGGTCGATCTCTTGAGGTTGCACCCAGCTCTCCGATTGTCAGCTCTCAGTGGGTAAACCTCAGGGCAGAACTGTGCTGATTCAACCTTTTATTTAAAATATACAGGGAACCTTTTTCAAAAACTCAGGTTAATTTTTTTAATTGAGAGCTGAAAGCAGACTGAACACAGATGAAAGCAGGCAGCACTGAAAGCAGCTGCCAGGCTGTTAACTCACAAACTGGGATCTGTTATTAGTGTGCTCAGGAATTGACACGACTCTCATTCGATAATGACAGAAAGGCTTTAATAACTATACTTATAAACATATCAAATGAGCCCCCAAACCAAAAGTCCAGTATATTTTAGCTGCAAAAGCAATTATCCTCACCAATGCAGGCAAGAGGCGGTGATGGTTTCTTAGCAGCTTCCCCCGAGAGCCTGGATCCGTGGTCTCAGAAGGCAGCTGGGCAAGATGGTAGTTCTTCTCAGTTTCTTGTCAAGAGTGATTCTTCTTCTCTTGAAGCTTGCCTGCTTGCTTATTTCCATTGCTTCTCTTTTATAGTCTTAAATCCAATGTTTTTCAAAGCATTCTGGTAATTTACATGAGTAAACACAGGAATTCCAGAAAACAATACAAGAGGGAGAGACCCATGTGCTTTAATTAGTGAAAAGGCGCTAGCCACCTAGATTTGTTCTTTAGTTTCAGCGTTCCACCCTTCAACAAAGGGGTATTGGTGGTGTTGTGATTAAATTGAGCAATACCTGGGGTGGCATCCAGCCATTAGCTTTGATCATAAGGTATTTTGAGAGGTCTGGAGCCGTGGAGGTCTAGCATGCTCTGCATTTAACACATTTCTGTTTACTGCATAGATGAGTTACTCCCAGAGGATAAATTCATTAGGGAAAATGGTCCAGACAGAGAGGCAACTAATAAACAGTTATCTTAATGAAATAACAGACATACTTTGAGAATAGAAAGACAGCATGGGTGTGTTGCAATGAGAAACAATCACCCCTTTTCAAAAGGGACTCCAGCCACCATTTCACATATTCTGCAATATGCACTTATTAATTTGGTAGTTTAATTTTATAAGTAGGCCCAGCTTAGCTGAAATTTCACAGTCTACACAGACCAGCAGTCACTGTGCATAATAGAATAATATGTACACACATACGTGCTTCAGGCCTTCTGCTAAATAGTCTGGTTAAAATGCAGAACAAAGTCATCCTCTGAATACTTCTGCTTAGCCCATAGTTGAGAGACTAGGGATGCCACCTTTCCCTCCCCACTGCACACCGTATCGGTCATAGCAGCAGGAGCTTGCATTTTGGCAGCCAGTTTGCAGATAAAGCAAATTTCAGCAGCAAAGAAGGACCAAGTCATTATGGGGACCGACGTTTCGGCAGTGGAGAAGGCAAGTAACCACCTGTAAATCCATCAACATGCCATGCGTCGCCATCCTCTCCCTCCCAAAGATGGATTGGTTTAGCCTCCAAAGGCATTTACATTTCTGTACCTGAAGCCGGACAGGGTAGATGATTTGCGAGCACTTAACAAAACAAAAGGCCCTGATTGGAATCTTAATGAGCTCTATCTTTGAACAGTGTGGGGAGCAGGAGGTTATAAAACCTGCCTGAGGCTCTGAGGCAGAGGCAGAAAAACCTGTCTCCCAATCCCATCAGCCTTCACAAGACTCTGCCATCGGAGCCCCTTGCTTAGCCAGTTCAGTCTGAGATGACAGCGACCCTTCAGTCAGAACAGGCTCAGCACAGCTCGGCTGCCCTTTGCTCATACGATAAGGGGAACAACCTTTCCTTACCCTTGCAATTAACACGAAAGTGATTTGCAACCTAACACCAGCCAAAGGGATCATTTGGGCCAAGCAGTCCCATCGTGCTGAGCACCTGAGCGGGGTGGCTGTGCTCATGCAAATACCAGCTCGGCAGGGGAGAATCCATTCACCCCCTGCTTACAGACAGAAAGTCATCTAGATTTTTCTACCATGGTTTCAATTGTTGTATTCAAGAGTTAACAAAATAAGACCATACATGAAAATTTTTAACCTAACCCGTGTCCCTTCAGTCAGTGGTTCTCATCCTTTCCAGATTACTATACCCCTCTCAGGAGTCTGATTTGTCTTGTGTACCCCAAGTTTCACCTCACTTAAAAATTACTTGCTTACAAAATCAGACATAAAAAAATACAGAAGTATCACAGCAAACTATTGCTGAAAAGTTGCTTCCTTTCTTATTTTTACTACATAATCATAAAATAAATTGGTTGGGATATAAATATTGCACTCATGTTTCAGAGTATAGTGTATAGAACAGTATAAACAAGTCATTGTCTGTGTGAAATTTTAGTTTGCACTGACTTTGCTGGTGCTTTTTATGTCATCTGTTGTAAAACGAGGCAAATATCTAGATGAGTTGATGTACCCCCTGGAAGACTTCCACGTACCCCCAGGGGTATGTGTACCCCTGGTTAAGAAAGCCTGCCTTAAGTGACTTGACACAAGATGTCAGAACATGTTAGTATTAGAGGTGAGTGGGTCTAATATTTATTTAATTTTCTTTCTTTATAGGCGAATTAGACACAGTGCTCCTGCCAGCTAATTTCTAAGTTACTATCTGCAAAAAAACCCCTAGTTTTCAGATGCCTAAGTAGCACTTGGAATCATGGTTAAAGTTGCCCCCCCCATCTGAAATGGCGCCCCTTCATGTGCATACTGGATGGAGCATTGGACTGGACTCAGGAGAGCCAGGTTCTATACCCAGCTCTGATGGGTGCCCTTGGGCAAGTCACTTTCCTCTTCTGTGCCTCCATTTCCCCATCTGTAAAATGGGAACAATGATACTGCCCAGGTTGCTAAAGTGCTGTACAATCTACTGATGAAAAGCACTACGTAAGAAATAATTATTATTATGCTAGTCAAACTTTGGGCCTGATTCTGCAAAGTCTTATTCACATGTCGAAGGCTTTGCAGGCTCGGGCCCTTTAATTGCATCTGAATATTTATGTGTGGGTAACTGCAGGTCACTGTGCTGGGTGGGGGGGGGCCTCCAAGGCTGGAGCGTTGGAGTCATAGAATCATAGAAGATGAGGGTTGGAAGGGACCTCAGGAGGTATCTAGTCCAACTCAAAGCAGGACTAACCCCAACTAAATCATCCCAGCCAGGGCTTTGTCAAGCCGGGCCTTCCCTGTCACAATGTCTGATGTTATCCCAATGCTGACCCCTCATCCTCTCTCCTGCTCTCACACAGACGTCCTCTCTACTCCAAACAACTTGGACAAGTCTCACTTTTTTGGATCATGCAGCAAATTGCCACAACCCATTGTCTGGTGCAGGAATCACTGGGTGAAAGTCTCTAACTTGTCTTATTCAGGAAATGAAAATAGATTCATGCGTAGATTTCAAGGCCAGGTGGGATCATCATGTCTGACTTTCTGTACAACACAAGCCAGAGAAATACACTCACGTGCCCCTGTATTGAGCCCAAAAGGTTGTGTTTGACTCTATGCAACACATCTTTCAGATGACCATAATAATCCTTCCTGGCCTTAAAAGCCTCTGGATCTTTTATTAAACAAGATGTGGATAAAAACGGGAGTGCTCCGTGTTCTTCAGTGAAAGGGTTAATCTTGGTTGCTAATAGAGAATGAGATCATGAGTCACTCTTCCTTATCTGCCAGGAATGGTTTATAAACACAGCATTGCAGCTTTCCCTCTCAGTCTGGCTGGAATTTCAGCTCCAGTTCACAGCTCTCCAACCATGGCTTTCTGGGTGACAGTTCTCTGGGCGCTGTTAGCAACCGTTCTCGGCGGCCTCTATCTCCTGGGAGCGTTTCGAAGGAGGAGACCCACGGAGCCTCCATTAGATAAAGGCCACATTCCGTGGCTGGGCTACGCCCTGGATTTCAGAAAGAACAGCGCAGAGTTCCTGAAAAAGATGCAGAGGAGACATGGGGACATTTTCACCGTGCTGATTGGAGGCTACTACTTCACCTTCGTAATGGACCCTTTCTCTTTCGGCGCCATAGTGAAGTCTTCAAGAACCAAACTAGACTTTGAGAAGTTCGCGATCGAACTGGTCGCCAGGGTTTTTGGGTATCACCAATGTGAAAACAACCATAAGATTCTTCAGCTGACAAGCACAAAACACCTCATGGGAGACGGGCTAGTGGTCATGACTCAAGCCATGATGGAGAATTTGGAGACCCTCCTGTTTCACAACAGGGGCTCAGGAGAAGAGGAGAGACCCTGGCAGCAGGACGGGCTCTTCCACTACAGCTACAACATGGTCTTCAGAGCCGGCTACCTGGCTTTGTTTGGAAACGAGCCGGGCAAAGGGCCACACAGCGAGGAGAAAGCCCAGGAACTCGACCTCAGGCAGTCCGAAGAGTTGTTCAACGAGTTCCGGAAGTACGACCGCCTCTTCCCCCGCCTGGCCTACGCCGTGCTGCCCCCTCGTGAGAAAATGGAAGCGGAGAGGTTGAAGAGGCTGTTCTGGCAGGTGCTTTCTGTGAAGAACAGCCGTCAGAAGGATAACATCAGCGGGTGGGTAAGCGACCAAGAACAGTTCTTGGTGGAGGCTGGGGTGCCTGAGTACATGCGAGATCGATACATGTTTCTGCTTCTCTGGGCAGCTCAAGGCAACACGGGCCCGAGCTCTTTCTGGATTCTCTTGTATCTAATGAAGCATCCCGAAGCAATGCAGGCTGTGAAGGAGGAAGTGGACCAAGTTTTAAGAGAGGCTGGTCAGGAAGTGAAGCCAGGCTGCCCTGTGGTGAACGTCACCAGGGACATGTTAATGAAAACCCCTGTTCTGGACAGCGCCGTGGAGGAGACCCTGCGCCTGACGTCGGCCCCTATTCTGATCAGGGCAGTGCTTGAGGACCTGAATCTCAAGATGGCCAATGGCAGAGAGTACACCCTCCGCAAAGGGGACAGGGTAGCCCTGTTTCCTCACGTCGCAGTGCAGATGGACCCAGAAGTCCATCCTGAGCCTCACAGCTTCAAATACGACAGATTCCTGAACCAAGACGGCACTAAAAAAGATTTCTACAAGAATGGGAAAAAGCTGAAATACTTTAACATGCCCTGGGGGGCAGGAACCTCAATCTGTCCCGGACGTTTCTTTGCAGTCAATGAAATAAAACTGTTTGTGTTCCTGATGTTGACTTACTATGACTTGAAGCTAGTTAACGAGAAAGAGGAGATCCCTCCAATAGACGTGAGCCGATGGGGATTTGGTTCAATGCAGCCCACTCGCGATGTCCAGTTTAAATATCGTCTACGTATTTAATTTGAAAACGTCAGCCCTTCCTGCTGCAGTCCTGTTGTGTGCTGGCCCCGTCATTCAGTCAGGTGTGATTGATTTGTCAGGCTGAACTGCAGTAAAAGTTAGGGAAGAGACTGGTCTGTGCCAAGCTCTCCCATAAATGTGATATTTTAGTTTAGATTATCGATATGCCCTAACTTGTTAGATGATTGTTCTGATCTTGCTCCTTATTTGGCATCACAGCACCGCTTGGAACTTTTCATGTTTAATCAACATGTTTGTCTGACCCTGGAACGCTCAGACTCACTTCAGAAATCTCCCCATCTGCCGTTACACAGCTTATTACCATTCTGTAAGTGAACATGTGCTGATACGCAAAGGGAACAAGAATCTTAGTGAATTCCCAGAAGGAAAATAGGAACAGGGAGAATTTCCTTAGCCTGGATTTTTTGGTTTTTATTTTTTCCACTCTTCTTACTGTAAATCTGAAATGCCTGACTGTGCACTTAGAAAAATATTGAATGGTCCTAGGACAAATACATTCTTTATACAGTGGTTAGGAACAAGGGTTCTTGTGATTAATTTAAAATTAAAATTGTCTTGAGTATAATCTTTCTGTACTTTGCTAAATTTTCTTCATATTAAAAGAATGCTGGCAGCCTATTTGGTTCCCAGGAATTATTGTTCCTAAAGCAGAGATTCTATTGGGAAGGAATCTGGCAATTTGACATAGTGGAATTTTCCGAGAACTTACTTCCCTGCTCCCAATACTCTGCTTGATAAGAAAATGGAACAATCCAGAGATCTAGCCCGTTTCATTTAGCTGTGACACTTAAGTGAGCAGCAAAAGGGCTTTTACAAATATATCAGAGCAAAAAGTAGTATATGTACAATTTTCAAAAGCACCTGAGTGATTAAGGAGACTAAGTCCCATTTTAAGTGACTTAGCTATTTACGGACACATTTTTAAAGGTGTTTTCAAAAACTTAGGTGCTTTTGGACATTTTACTCCTAGAAAAGTAGTTCCACTAATAAATTAGGAGAGGAATACAATTAAGCAGGAATCATAAATAAGTGAAATATTAAGCTAATGAAAGTCTGTACAATTAGGAAGCAATGAAAGAAAAACTTTTAAAAATAGCTCTTGATAAAAAATTGGAAAATTTGAACATACACAAATCAGTCAGTCCAAATGACAGATACATTTTTCACGCAACTCCCCTCATCTCATTTGGGCTCTGCTTTAACATTTTCCCATTATTTTACTAGGAATAGAAATTAAGCTTACTGGATGTGAATGGTCCAAAATCACTCTTCTTACTACTTTGCACTCAAAGAAAATTTTACCTGAGGTGTCTGAGGCTAGTAAGGGAATGAACTATAAAGCTTACTGAACAATTGACAGTTGTTTTTAAGAAGTTTTGAAGATCTGGGGAGGTAGCAGAAACCTGAACAAAAGGAAATGTAAAAAGGGTGTTCCTGACCATTCATGTTTAGTAAGGTTAACTTCTATTCCTTATAAGATAATACACAAATATTAAGAGAAGAATCACTAAACATCTACAGGCAATAAGCAGCAGACACACATTTGGAAGGAATGACAGAACTGGTGGAGGCAGCGTGTGCTTAGAAAAACGTACAATTCAGAACCATCACACTGTACCCATAGATACCCCTATGTAACCATGTCATCTTATTACTGTTATTAGCACCCCATCCCACTCACCTCCTCTTGTTTGTTATCTGGCCTCTGATTTAACAAAGCTGTTAAGTAAGTACTTTAATTTTAAGTCAATGGGATTTAAGCACATGCTTAAGTGCTGTGCTGAATCCGGGCTCACTTGAGTAATGAGAGGGAGGATGATGGTAACAACAGCAAGATTACAAGGTTAAGAAAGCACAACGGGATGCTTCTAAATCATGTGTGTTTCTATCTGCAGCCCCCCACTGGCCTTCTCACTTCTCACTGTGGGCGCGGGAACCAAGGAGGCCAGCGCTGGGCCACATTCCGCGGGGGCTGGGAATTGGGCCCAGACTTTGGACACAAATTGTTCTCTGCGGGACCCCTGGCTTGGGCTAAAAAAGGCCATGTACTACACAAGCAATAATCATGCGCTGCTTTCACAGCAGCTTCCTGGCTTAGAGTTAGGGAGGGGTACCATGGTAACAGGGTTATAATGTGTCCCCCCCTTCTATTCCTCCCCTCACCATCTGGATAAAGAAGATGATAAGAAGTGCTTTCTCAGACAGCATGCCTGGTAGAGAAAACTCGGGATATCTTCTCCCTTGTTCTTCCCTTGCAGCTGGTTTGTTAAGGAGATTTATGGTCATTCCTGCTGTCAAGATAGCCAAATTCATGGTGAAAATGCATATGCCACGCAGGTTAAGTGGTAAATAATAAACAGGGGCGGGTGTAATTAGATGCCTCCTCTAGCCATTCATATTCGTTTTATAACCATTTATATCACCAAATAGGGGTTTTCTGGGGCGTTGTAGAATTGGGTGTATTGACATATCATTTTAGATAAAAAGTTGTAAAGCAGGTAACTCGGGGCTCATTTTGTTGGTCGCGCGACAAAAGGGAACGAGTGAACTAGAGGCTGTAACCGAATAAACGCTCCTTATCGCTCCACCTGGCTCAATCTTCCTTTAATCGACCTGCAACACTCATGAGTTCTGCTTCTGAGGCCTTATCTACAGGGGATGTTACTGTGAGGCAAGTCAAGGTGTGAATCTACAAAACACTAGCCAGTCACACCTCAACGGCCATGTGGTCCCTGCTACTGCACACTAAAAGTTCCATAGTGTGCATTGACTGCAGAACTTTTAGTGTGCGGTAGCAGGGTCCCCCCGGCCACTTACTGCACTGCAGAGACATACCCTGGCTTGCCACGCACTAACCCACTTTGTAGAGTTGTGAGTGCAAATCACTGTCACTTTCAGCTGTGAATGAAAATCACTATAATAGCAATTGTTCTAAGGTTCTTTTTACTCTGTAAACCCTACTCTGTCAGGGGAACCACTTATAACACCATAGTTCCTCTGATCTGGGAAAAACATAACTCAGCCTCGCCAACATCAAGGGAACTGAACTGGTTTTCAACTCTGTCCCGGAGCCAGGCTCAAACTTGGACTTTGGCTGATTCATATGATTCGAGAACGCAACATGTTTCGCTCTCATCTAAACTGCAAGACCAAAGTGTACTTTATCCTCATCAGGGCACAACTGTGTTGTAGCTAAGTCCCAAAGCCCAGCTAACAAGTAAAATCGATCTAGGCAATAGCTTTTCATCACCGCAAAAAATATTAAATGGCAAGGCACTCCAAAGAGGTCCTGGAGTATCACCCGCAGGGAAATCTAGTGCATTCCAAAATATAATCAAGCACACACATAGGCGCTATGGTTATTGTTTGATTAAGTTTAATTGGATCACCATGGCAATCAACAGTCTCTTTAACAAAGCTAACCAAAGTTCATTTATCAGGAATCAGCTAACTTTTTACCTGTCTTGCTTTTGTTAATCTTTTTTCTCTTCCTTCACTTATTTCCTCCTCATTTTCTTTCCTACCAGAGATCATGCTGTATCTTTGCCCACGCTGAACATTTAGAGTCTATGGGAAGGAGTGCTATAGAAAAACCTAAAACAGATTAGACGGACAGGATATATTGCAAGACCCAGCAAGGGTTGCCACCTCAGAGGTACAATTTTGGACATTTGAGACAATCCTGAGCCCATGAAACTGGACAGCTGGCAGTGTATACTGATCACCCGGACAGATTTCCCAGGACAGCTACCTCAAAAAAAGGTTGATCCTGGGAAAACCTGCCCAGGTGCCAACTCTAGACCCAGGGATAGAGACCACTGTAAAAGATTTCTGTTTTGTATTTCAAAACCTATCTGTCTTACACCCCTTTAAGTTGCCAAGCTTATGTTGTGGGCATCGTGGAAGGAAGGAGGGATAGGAACAGGGTCCATTGAGTGAATTATCTTTGCATGGACATTTCCTGTAATGTTGCTTCTGTATTCTGCACCTTGCTGTCACAAGCCCCTAAATAAATAAAACAGGATAATCCTCCCTCACTGCTTTGCAAAAAGAACAATAGAGAACTAAAGTGCACCATTAATTATAATTATTTATCAGGAATCCTGATGGGGGTTTTCCATGATCATCTGTTTCCCAGTGGCCTTCACCTTTGAATAGGAGGGAAACAAATTCCTACGCAGAACAAATGCTAGCGAGACAAGGTGGGCGAGGGATTATTTATTGGCCCAACTGCTGTTGGTGACTGAAAATGCTTTCCAAATTATGCCGAGCTCGTCTTCAGGTCTGGGTGAGAAGAAGTCTGTGTAAACTTGAAACCCCAGCTCTGGGCCCATGAAAGATATTACTGCACCCACCTTGTCTCTAATGCAGTGGTGCCTAAACTGTGGGATGCGGCACACTAACAGAGGATGGAGAAACATTCAGTGGGTGGGGGGCCAGGGCGGGGCCTGGATCAGCCCCCCACAGGGGGTGGAGAAGGAGCACTGCTCTGCTCCGGTGCTGGCTCCGCACCCGACGGCAGCTCTGTTCCCGGCCGCTGCTTCAGTCCCCAGCCGTGGCCTCAGTCCCTGGCTCCCGGTCCCCACATCCAACTATGTCCCAACCATGGCTCTGATCCCAGCCCCAACCGTGTTTTTGCTTCTGGCCCTGTTCTGGACCCCCACCCACAGACCGTGGTCCTGCTCCTCACCCTGGATCCCAGGGGGTGTGTGAACAGAGGTAAGGTGGCTCCACGTAAAATGTTTGGGGACCACTGCTCTAATATCTGGACACCAACACTGCTCCAAGTACACAGGCAACCCTCCAGGATGATCCTGGCATCTCCAGGAATTAAAGATTAATCTTTAATGAAAAGTTATGTCATATAATGAAACCTCCAGGAATACGTCCAACCGAAACCAACAACCCTACAAACAACACGGCATAAATGTTGGCGCTGATGCGTCAGCCGATTTGCAGAATGGTTTGGCTTTTCTCCAGACCTAGACTAGATTCGTTATTAAGCCACTCCCCGTATTAACCCTCCAGAGGGAGCTGTGCTGCGTTGGTAAGGAAGATGCTACATCTGAGCCCAGCGATTTGGCAGGGGCCATGGGCTGGCCCCTGGCAGTGCTTTGGAGCCAAGCCACGCGTTATTGTTCTCCGAGCTCCACCTGCTGCAGGGCTGTGTCCCAGGGCAGGGACAGGAGGAACTTCTGAGCAGGAACTGAAGTGAGCCAAGAGGTCTCAGGTGGGTGAATGGGAAGGATGGGAAGCCTGCGATGAGCCGCGGGGCTGGAGGGCCCGTGGACTGTCCAGGCCCGGAGTTGAGCCTGGCATGCCCGTGAGGAAGGATTGGCAGTGGCTCTCCCAGCAGCTCCGGGAGCTGGGCTGGTGTTACTGAGGACCTCCAGCTGATGCCCCCCTGCCCTGATGCCCGCCCACCCTGGGGGGGTGGGATTTGCCAGGGCGGGTGCTTGTTCCTGCTGCCAGGGAGCTCCGGAGGCGTTGCCTGTGCTGGGGAGGTGAGGAGAGCGGGGGTACGCTGGCCCCCCGTGGGGTGCAGCATTTGCAGGCCCAGGGCTCGGCAGCGGAGCCGCTCCGAGGGCTGCCCCCCACATGGCAGCGGCTCCCCAGAGCCAGCCGCAAGCGGCCAGGAACTGAGACTGCTAAAGGCGGATGGCTCCCCCCGATCTGTGCAATGCGGCCCCGCTTTTCTGTAACGGAAGAGACATTGCCTGAGACATCAGGCTCCCTGCGCCCTGCTTGCTTCCTTCCCTCTCCAGCCTTTCCGCTTCAGTCTCCCACGGTCCCCTGTTCCTTGGGTTCCCCCCCGGCCATTCACCCCTGCAGGAGCCTGTATCCTTTAGCCTCCTCTGGCTGCATGGGCCCTGGGGAAGCTCCCAGAGCACGGTAGGTTCAGGCCGCCACTTGCCAACCGTGCAGCAGCCCAGGGCAGGTTGGATCTAGGAACTCATGAGGCCAGATCTCCAGTTGGTGCAACTTGGCCACGCTCCCCAGTGGAGGAGCTATCCTCTGGCCAGCTGCCCTCCCGCTGTAAGGCAAAGAGCTTTGACTCATACACCAATAACACTTTATACTGTGTGTTGAAAAGGGGGTGTGTCTTGCGCAGCCAGGGCTAAGATGGGTCACTGTTACAACATCAACCATCAGTGTGGTCCAGCGTTTTGTGTTATGTTATCTTTGGCCTTACTACAAATCTTTGTAACCTCTTAGTAAAGATACGAAAAAAGAAGGAAAGGCAGTTCAAGTAGCTGAAATGCCAAATATTAAGCAAGGCTTCCTTTTTAAACAACACCCCTTGTGGTCTTTCCTTTCTAGACAGTCCTCAGAAGGGAGAAAAAAAATCCATTTGACAGTCTTTTAAATGGTATTAAAGATGGTAGTTGTCCTTTTTGGGGAAAAGAGAAGAAGTTAGCGGAGAGGCTCTGGAGCTGCTGCTGTTATTATTGAAGTCTAATGCTGTTTCCCTGAAGAAACAAGAAAACAAAAACCAAAAAACCACAGAGGACAGAAAAGAACAGAGCAAAGAGAAAATTCAGCGTCTGTCTCGGCAACCTCTTACGTGCAACCTCACTGCTGGAGGAGCACAGACCCAGCATGTGGCCCCATCAGCCACTCTGAGCCCTGGCAAACTTATATGCATGAGGCTGTTTGGGGCATTGCTTTTAGCTGCCTCACTGATCACGTGCTCCCAGAAAACTTGCAAAGGATGCAGTCTTGGCCAGCTAGGCCAGAGCCTTACTAAATAGAAGGCAACGAGACAGAGACAGGAAAGAGAAGTGAGGTGGGGAAGAAAAATGACACACGAGAGGGCGGGGGGTGGGAGCAGGAACCAAGCCTCACATTCTAGGGCTTGTCTACACAGGCAGTGCTGCAGCGGCGCCGCTGGGTCTGGTAAAGACGCTCTGTGCCGCCAGGAGAGAGCTCCCGTCGGCATAATAAAACCACCTCCGCGAGAGTCTCTCCCACCGACCACACAAATGCTTAGGTTGCTGTAACTTATGTCGCTCTGGGAGTGGTTTAGTCCCCCCCCTCCGAGCGACATAAATGACGCCAACAGAAGCCGTAGTGTAGACATAGCCTAGGTGTGGTTCAGGATTCAGGGGAAGCCGATAAAGGTGGCCGTGGCATCAGTTCCTTCTATCTGGCCTGCTCTGGCTAGTCTGAGGAAGGCCCAGTGGGGTCCTGGGGTTCCAGGAGACACTGGGCGTGGCAGCCAGGATGGCGATGCCTGCTCCTTCCTTTCCACCTGTCCCCATGTATCACGCCGAGTGACCCCAGTATACAATGTCGGGGGGGAGGGGTCAGCCTCATCCCATGCAACGTTCGCCTTCATCTCCCTGATTTCAGCTTCAAACCTTCCCTCCCACTGCTAGACGTGCAGCTCGCTGCCGTGCCGCCCCGCGACGTCACCCTGGCAGCCCCATTAGCGCCCATCTTTTAACCCAAACAATCCGGTTTGTCCCACGCGATCTGTCTCCGGCTTTGGCTGACTGTCCCAGAGGACGCGGTGTCCCAGGCGGAGCTGGACTGTGGATACCGCGGCCAGCTTAGAACGCGGGCCTCTGCACAGCAACTCCACCGTGCTCCCCCTCCCTCTCGCAGCATCCTTCCCCCTCCACCCCATGTCTCCTCAACTTGCCCCCCACCCTTTTCCGCTTCGCAAGCCTTCTGCTGGCACCCCCGTCCGTTCCTGCTTCACACCCTTCCCTCAGCACTTCCCTCTCCCCAGCGCCCCCGCACATCGGCTTGCCCCTTGTTTCTCATTCCAGTCTCTCCTCAGCTGTCTCTTGCTTTCAGGGGCCCGTCCATCCCAATGCACAGTCAACCTGTGGAACTCCTCGCCTGAGGATGCTGTGAAGGCCAAGACTATAACAGGGTTCAAAGAAGAACTAGATAAGTTCATGGGGGTTAGGTCTCTCAATGGCTATTAGCCAGGATGGGCAGGGATGCAAAACCCTGCTTTGAAGTGTCCCAAGCCTCTGTTTGCCAGAAGCTGGGAATGGGTGATGGGGGATGGGTCACTTGATGATTACCTGTGCCTCTGAGGCACCTGGCATTGGCCACTGTCAGAAAACAAGATACTGGGCTAGATGGACCATTGGTCTGACCCAGCACGGCTGTTCTTATGCTTCCTCCCAGGGGCAGCCCCAGCTTCACAAGCCCCCCACAGGGGGAGGTCAGACTTGAGGTGGGGACTACGTGCGGGGGGCAGAGGGAAGTGACTCAGCACAGCTGGGCACCAGAGTGAGCCTGTTATGACGACTGGGGGGTGAAAGCTCCCACCTGGGGCCAGAGCATCCTTCCAGATGTCTGTCAGCAGAGCTTCCCAGAGCTAGCCTGGTCTCATACACCGCCTCCCCCTCCTTGTTGCTTGGCCTACAGAGCCTGCCTCAGCAGGGAAGGGTGAAGGAAGCACAGGAGTGAAGAGAGAATTCAGCATGCCCGACTCCCTGCCTAAGCATGGCAGGAAACAGCGGGGGCAGCTCCACCTCAGGGTAGGTTATTTTCAGGGAGACCCTCATGCGTTGCGTTTGAACAGCAGGGTCGAGGCATGACTCTCACGCCAGGTGGCCAACAAAGCAGTGACTGCCCGTGTCACCTGCCGAGTGGGACGGGATCGAATCGTTGACGGGTTCCGGCCCCGAGCGCTGTTCCAGTACCTCCAACCAATCAGCTTGGCTGGCGTCTTCAGTGGGGTCGTTCCTGGGGCTGGCGACCCAGCGCTTTTCCCTTTGATTTAGGGGACTTTGCTTTAGCCTCCCGACAGTTGGGGCTGGTCTCTAAGAGGCAGGGCCTCCTGCACGTCCAGGCTCTTTGGTCAACGTACCAAGCAGAGGACGAGTCCCCTTGCCTTCTGGTAGGGACTCTGGTATTACAGAGAGTGGCATGTGACAGCTGTACTGCATGTTATTGCTGCTCATTGTTCATGGAGAAAACACATCCTCCGATGGGCTGGGGTGAAAGCGGATAGGATGGAAGCAGAAGGCTGAGGGTATATGACTCTTGTGATCCGAGGTCCCGGTGACGCTCAATGATGTTGCGGTGTATTTCTCTTGGGAAGAACGGCGGGAGGAGCTGTATCCTGATGTGATGGAGGAGAATTACAGTAAAGCTCAACCCTCCTCCTTTTCATGGGTGCTGTGGTGGGCTCTGAGATGTCCAGGGCCTTTACCAGATGCTGCAACGTGAAGATCAGCAGCAGCAGAAAGGAGCAAGTCACTGGTTTCACGAGGGAAAGTGGTTACTCCGCTCCGGGCAGAGTATTGCCCTAAGGGAGGTGATTGGAGAGATGTCCAGGCTGCTCCCGTATTTGGCTGAGAAGTAAGGTGCACATTTTTAACAGTCAGGGTAATTAACCATTAGGAACAACTTACCTAGGGCGGTGGTGGATTCTCCATCATTTGCAGTTGTCCAGTCAAGACTGGGCATCTTCCTATGAGGCATGTCCAAGCTCAAAGAGAAGTTGTGAGCGTAAGGGAGAGTTTCCTGGGTGAGGTTCTCTGACCTGGGTGCTGCAGGAGGTCCGACGGAATGAACATAATGATCCTTTCTGGCTTTTAGCATTCATGAGGAGACGGAGGGTAGAGAGGGCAGGAGGATTAGGGGCACATGTTTAAGACAGTCATAAAGAGTGGTGCGCTAGAGAGGGGAAGTTGCCAGGAGAATGCGTTGGTGGCCATGGTAGCAGTGCAGAGACACAATGGGCCCTGATTTTTCCCCATTAACAGCTATGCAGGGGCCAAACCAAACTTTGTATCCCAAACGGAGCAGGCGGAAGCACCAGTGGGCCCAGGATCAGCCAGACTCGCTGGATGAAGAGTGCGCCGAAATCCTCTGCTTCGGTGAGCAGTAACAGCGCACACCCTCCTCCAGACTGCTCGGCTACAAGCTGAAGACCAGTAGCTCTGTCTGAGCAAAGCTGTTGACTGCCTTTCCCGGTGGTGTTTGCTGTGAATTGGTGAGCACACAACTCCTCCCAGTTGGCCCCCAGCCAGCTTTGCTTATCCTTGCGCTGACTCTCTCTGGTGGGAGAACAGTTCAGTGAGCGGGTGGGGTTACAGAAGTGGGTCGAAATGTGTCGCCAGGAGCTTTTCCCCCCCACCAAAAATGACTTTGTTCAAAAATGAAAATGCTTGTGTTTTGACGTTTTCATTCTTTTCCATGAAAAAGCCAAATACTTTCATCCTTTGCAGCAGGACCGGGGAAAAGGGGTGCGGGGAGGAGACAGAAAAGGGGGGTGGGGTGGCGGGGGTAATCCCCAAACCCTTTTTTTTAAACTGGAAAACTTTGGAATTTTGAAAAAAAAAACAATCCATCAGCCAACCAGTTTGGCATTTTTCACACATCTTTACCCTTTATTCCACCCGCTCTGGGCAAGGAGTGAGTTGGTATTTTGTATTCTTCCCCAGTGGAGTCTTTTCAGTGGTTCCCAAGCTTTTTGACTTAAAGTCCCACTAGTTAACACTGGGTGAAACATGCGCCCCCACCCCCCCATCTCCCTGCCCCACCCCCCACCGGCCATAAACACACATAACCCCTGTAAACACATATAATGATAACAACATTACATTATGTAAATAATAATAATAAATGACTCTTGCCTGAGTAGGGAGCTAAGCCTTCCCCGGCACAGCCATCACCGCACGCCCCGTGTGGCCCTGCCTCTTCCGGTCCTTCATGGACGGAGGGTAATGGAGGTGGCGGGCTCGCCGGGGCTGTGCCAGGCCCCCATGGGCATAGGGCTGCCCCACTCCAGCCATTGGGCCTGGGGTATTGGGGGGTGGGGGGAGCTGCACCTCTGTTCCGGCTGGTGTGGAGCTTGGGGCTGATGTTCCCTCGGGGGGAAGGGGGGGCTCATTCTTTGCTCCGACTGGCATGTAGCTCGGAGATCCTGCCCCCCAGCCGTTGTGGGGCTCAGGGGGCTAAATGACCTCATTATTACCGAAGCCTCCTGGACCCCCTGTAATCTTTGGTACCCCCCCACAGGTTCATGCCCCCCCCCAGGTTGGGAAACCATTGTTTTAGGGTAGGAATTGCCTCAGCTCCATCACGCAGTAACACCCCCTTCCCCTTTGCCCCAATCCCACTGCAACCTGCACTTCGAGCCTAGACAGCTGGAGCTTGAACTGTCTTCATGTCCACCCCGCTTTCAGTTTGTCCTGGATGTTCCCCACAATCCATCTCTTCCCAAAGCAGGGCTCGGCTAGCACACCGCTCGGGGGAGGGCAAGTGTGTTTTCTGACTCTTTCTGCATGCTTTCTATAGCTGCCAAGGGAGGATTCAAATCAGTCACCTCCCTCCCACCCCAGAACAGTACATGTCACCTCGATGCCCTTCTGGAACACAGGTACGCTGAGTGACCTGTCGCGAAACTCATGTCTTTCAGACACAGTTCAGGAGAACATAGCTGTACTGTGGAGCCCGCTCAGCGTGTAAGTGTGAACCACCTTTGATACACGGTGGTATCGACAGGCCTCGAACCCACAAATATCCAACTGCAAAATGAAACAGGTTTACCTGGCAGGTTTGGTCCCAGCAAGTCTGGTTCAAGCTAGCAAATCTTCTTTGGTTTCGTATTCTCCAGATGGGTCTGACCCAGGGCATTCCAGTTCCTGGATCCTCACTTTACCTCCTAGAGTAGATGAATGTTTACACAGGAATCACCAGATTGGATGAGAACTCTGATCCCTCTCATCCAGGATCTTCTCTCTAACAGAAACCTGCAGCACATGCTTCAGAGGAAGACACATGAAACCCCACAGTAGGCAGGGTGTGTTTCACACTATTCTTCTATATGGCAGGCTGGCTGTATGCAACTCTCCTGACATTAGGATGACCTGTCCAGGTGACACCACATTCCTCTAACGTCTGTAGCCCAGATGAGTCCAGACAAAAATAACCATCTTATAAATGTCTTTAATTCAAAACCAACTCAACCAGCACCAAAAAAAATCAGCTTCTTGTGTGTCTTGGGTATGTACATTTGCTAGTGATTAATGTAGTTCTTCCTTTTCACCTGCACATGGCGCTAGTGATATTAAAATGCTGTGATGGATCCCTTACATAGAATCATAAAAGTGTAGGACTGGAAGGGACCTCAACATGCCATCTAGTCCAGTTCCCTGCACTCAAGGCAGGACTATGTAATAACTAGACCATTCCTGGCAGGGGTTTGTCAAACCTGTTATTAAAAACCTCCAATGATGGTGTGACGTCGACCTCCAGGGGAGACACGCTGAGATAGCTTCAACAGGGCAAAACTGCAAAAACTGGGGCAGGCAGACCCCCTAAATACTGGTAGCTTTTCTTCCATAAGATATACCAAGCCAGCAATAAACAGCTTCTGATCACCTCACTGGTCATTCAGTAGACAAAAACACAGTTTCCTTAAAACTATCTAGCCCTTTGGCTAGCACCCAAACAGCCAAGTCAAATATGACAGGGATTTCTGAAAATCTTTATCCATCATATGTTTAAAAAAAAAAAAGGTCTCCCAGTCCCAAAGGACTGGCCGCATTACCAAACAGGTCAATGAATAGTTCAGCTCTTACCCAAATGCACTCTTAAAGCCCATGCTTATTAACTAAACTAATATTTATTTTTAAAAGGAAAGGAAGTAATGGTTAAAAGATCATTGTACGTACACAGATGAAAAAAAAGTTCTCAGGTCAGTTTCAAAGTAGAGATGGTAACTGAGTTGCAAAGGTCTTAATTTGCAAAAAAAGTCTCTGGGAATTACCCTAACAGTTTGGGGATCATCAGTGCTGGCTTAAAGCTTCCGTGTTAGAAATCTAGTCTGGAGGAATGAAGCAGGAAATGAAGACCAACATAGTCCATGTACAGGGTCTTTATAATGTCTTTCATGAGAAAGAGCAGGGCGATTCCAGGCTGGTGCTGGGATCCAATCTTGTGATCCAAATTTTCCCTGACAAAGCTTGGACAGATTTGAGATAAAAAGAATCAGCCCGAAGCTTCCTTTATAGTTGAAACAAGATGGGTGCTTGCAGGTAACTCCATCTCCTGGGCTTTGATGAAAGGGAGCTGGCAGTTTGATCTTGACTCAGTGAGTTCTTTCTCAGACAATGCAGTCAGCCATAGCCATTTAAATGATCAAGACAGTTCACAGATATTTCCTTGTGTGGAGACTAGTAGTACATATTGTCCTTTTAAGTAAAACCTTCCTTTCCTAGGCACTCATTGGAAATTAGCTGCATTAGCACAGTTAACAGACAATTTACTACACCTCAAAGCCAAATATAGGCAAGTGATGTTATTACACCAAAGGGTCGTCTAGATGTTAATATTTCCTTTTGCGCTCTTAATCAATAGTACACTAGTAATAGACAGGAAAACAGCTTATCTACTTTGTTAACCTCTGACAAGATACATGTAAACAGCAGCAAATAACTACCAACAGTACATTTGCATATCAAAGTTCTAGTCACCCTATAAGGAATAGCTCTCATTACCATGGGGATTTTCCTTTAATATGTCTTTAAAGGTCAGAATTGGGCCATGCAGCTTGCGAAGTTGCTTAGCCCTTCCTGGCCTGGTGTCACAGATGGAGATTCCACAACCTCTGAAGGAAGCTTAACTACTCTGACAGGTAGGAAGTTTCTCCTAATGTCCGATCTAAATCGCCCTTGCTGCAATTTAAGCTCATTGCTTCTTGTGTTAGCCTCAAAGGTTACGAACAATTTATATTTCCTCCCTACATAAACACCCTTCTATGTACTTGAACACTGCTACCATATGTCCCCCCTCAGTCTTCTCTTCTCCAGACTAAGCAAACAAAATATTTTCAATCTTCCCTCATAGATCATGTTTCCTGCTCTTCTCTGGACTTTCTCCAGATCGTTTCTGAAATATGGCAGCCAGAATTGCACACAATACTCCAGCTGAGACCTTATTAGCATGGAGTACAGCGAAGGAATTACTTCTTGTATCACGCTCACACCACTCCTGCCAATCCATCCCAGAATGATCTTTGCTTTTTTTTTTTTTTGCAACAGTGTTACATGTACAGCATTGCTTCCTCTACTCACCTCCCACCACAGCAGGAAATGCGGGTGGTGTCTTCATATGCAGCCAGATTTTTCCACCATCACCTCCTACAACCTGTTGTGTCAGTTTAGATGGAATAAATGGGCCCAAAGGTGTTAATGTGACCCTGTCATTGTCCAATGTTAAACAGTTTTAAACAGAGTTCGGGGCTCTGTTTACAGACGTCTCATCCTGCTCAGTCCCCTGGCAAACACACCAGGAGACATCTTTTTAACCCTTTATTAAAGATACAGCGAAGAAGGGTGCAAAGGTTACAGCATTTGAAATATAAAATATTAAGTAAGGCTGCATTTTAATAACATCCCTTGTTTCTTTTCCTTCTAACTGGAGAGAGTTTTCAGAAGGACCACCCCTCTATTGGAGAGTCTTTTGGAGGGTGGTAAAAGTGGTGATCACTGTTGATTTTGGGGAAAAGGAAAGAAGGGAGTTGAGCTGGGCTGCAGCTGTTGTTAAAGTCTGAGCCCAGTTTCTAGAAGACAAAACAAGACAAACGCACACAAGAGGGAAGCGAAAATAACAGTAAAGATAAAAAAAGGCAACTTCTGTGTCTGGGGTTGATGCTCACGCGTTGGAGAAACAAAGGCGCAGCACACGGTCCCATTAGCCACTCCAGGACCGGAGAAGACGCGCCCCAAAAACAGAGAGGGGTGAGTGGCTTAGCCCAGCCCTTCATTATTTTGTTTACCAGTTCAGCCTATTTCCCAACACATCAATTTTGGCCAGTTGGTTTCTGGTCCCACCCTTCTGTTGTTTACCAGAGATGATCTTAACCCAGCTCTTGAGTAATATCAGGAGGCCTTTTTGTTTGGAATAATTCAGTCTGTCTGTCTCCCTTTGGCACCGTTTCCCATTGCTATTTGTGGTTCTAAGTTATGATGACATTTTATGAACATTTCACTCATTTTTTACAGCTCAGCTCACGAATAGGGAAAAGTTGTAGGCACAGTTATCACAACAGAATTGCCATGGGGCAGTTTGGGTATTATTGAGTTCTGAAAATTAGGCCCTGGGTCTCACCTTATGTTGGCACCTAGAAAACCAGCAACCACTCATTCTTGACATAATGCCATTGACTCCTCCAGAGACACACCAAAGCCCAACCTGGCCTAGGGTCTCTACTTCCTTTTTCCTGATGATCAACCCCCCCCCCACCCCCACCCCAGAGTGAAGGCCCCTCTGTGTCTGCCTGTCAGACACACAAACAGGAGCCCGGTATCATGTGCGATCTGGGGGTATTTTCCAGGTAGGCGCTGCCTGCATCCGAATATCCCCTGCTGCGAAATATAGTGGTTCCCCTCACCTTGCCCTGTGCCAGGAGCTGATGTGTGGATTCTCTTCCCCACCCAGCAGTTGATGGGTTTCCAAGCGGAACTGAGCCACACAAGAAAGGGCCTTGAAGCTCGGGGTTGCATGTCATGTTGTCCTGGAATCTGGGCACGAGCATGTTCCAGAGCAGCCAGCCAGTACAAAACTTCCACCAAGCAGTCCAGGTCCCCACCACAGAGGAGCTGGGCTTGATGTCCCAGGGGGATGTGGAGGCAGGTTTGGGGAGCTCCCTGCGCAAGGCCGGCCTGAGCCGGAAGAGAGGCCATGCCAACGTGGCATGTGCAAGAAGAGCAACAACCGAAGCTCTGCCTGAAGCATTATGAGACCGCCCATGTCCACAGGAAGCCCTTTGAGTGTGGCAAGTGTGGGAAGTGCTTCCTGCAGACGTGGGAGCTGACGACGCACCAGAGGACCCACACGGGCAAGACACCCTACAGCTGCTGCCGGTGCGCCCGCCAAGAGCTTCAGCCAGCTCTCCAACGTCTTCCGGCATGGGCGCATCCACACCAGCAAGCGGCCCTTCACCTGCCCCCAGTGCCAGACTTCCAGCAGCGCCTCCCTCCCTCCCTCCCCACTGCAACCAGAGGGAAGGAGTTCAGCAAGAAGGATCTCCCAGCCTGTGACAAACTTGTGACAAACTTGGTTCTGGAATCAGGATAGGGAGATCACGTCTGTCCATCCCACCTCCCTACCACTGAGGGATTGTTTCCGATGGGATGTAGTTTTAGCCACTAGATTGTCTTCCGATCTATGACTTTACTGCATGCTCAGGAAAAGAAGCAAGAGTCCTTCTTTCAACCAGATGCTGTGACTTGCACACAAAACAACGGGTTTGCATCAGCCTGTCCGGACCCATCACATCACGCAGTGCGGAGGTGGCAGTACTTCTCTCTCTGGCAGTGGCAAGGCGAGTGTGCTGGAATCCATGCTGGGCACTGCTATACCTGAGCGATAGTGATAAATTAGAAAGAATATGAAGAGGCACAATCAAAACCATTTGGAGGCAGGAATCCCCCCAAAGAAGGAACTAAACACGCATCCAGCTAGCCTGTATGACGACTCAGGGGAGGCGATAAGTAAGTACAAGTTTCTGAAGAGTGTACATGTAACCCAGTGGAAAAGCGTGAGCCATGTCCTTTTCTGGGGGCTGCTGCACTAGGGGGTAGCAGTTTAGTATCACTGTTAGCTAATGGAGCTACTCTTTTTGCTCATGGGGTGGATGCTTATGACGAAGGCCCTGGGGGCTAACCCCACGGACGACATACACAAGGCGGGTCAAAACATATACAACGAAGAGGGCTCCCTGAGCAACTGTGAGCCATACTGATAGGTGGATGGCAAGTGGAATGATACCAGCTATTTCAGCCCCAGTGTATATCTCGGCATTCTTCATGCCAAGGGGCTAGAGGCAGCGTGTGCAGGGGAGGGCTGAAGAAAAGCCTGAGGCCCTAAAGGCAGCCCCTGGCTCCCTCTCATAATTGCAGGGTAAGCTGATCAGCTGTCGCGTTCTCTGCGGGTGACATGAACAAGCCGTTTCTGTCATCGAGTCGCCTCGTGTCTCAAGCAGAGGACGTGCCGTATGTTTGTGTCTGCAGGCCGTCCAGCGTCTCTCTGTAAACTTACCAATTTGCCACAGCAGCCCTCTGTGTGGTTAAGCTTGGCGACCTGTGGTCTAACGCAGGCAGTGGTGGCACTGGCGGGCACCTGTGCATTTCACCTAATGCTCCGTCCTTCTTTGCTTTTCCCCTTTGCTTCTCGAAGCTGGGCTCTTTGAACATCCGGTGCATTTGCTCTCTCTCCAATTTGCCTGAACTTGTATTTTGCAGGAGACTCTGTTATTCTGCAGCCAAGTCCTTGGCCACCTTCTCATTTCCTGCGGCACCCAATCATGCCCTCGAAGTGAGCGTGGGCTTGGTGTGAGCAACTAATGCGGCAGCAGGCTCAAAAACTGCTAAATATCTGGTTATAAAAAGAGGTATTTGTTGAAGTGAAGCTGCAATTCCCATCTCCCCCTTCCCCCCCTTTTCTACATCTCTTCCTGTTCTCTTAGCTGTGGGTTTACAGGGAGAAGAGTGGGCTGAGCTAGTTTAATGTAAGAGATAGTTCTCTTTTGGAGCAGCTGCATGGGAAAAAAAAATCCAAACTTTTGCTGTGGCATTAGTTTTCCAATCCCCCTTCTCAGGCCCACGTCTAGAATGTGATAAATAAAATAGGTCTCTGGTTTTCGTGCATGTGTATTTTGTTATGGATTGTCACCAAATATGTGCCTGGGGAGTCCAGAAATCTCTGGTGAAGGGACCCTGCCCAGATCAGAAGGGTTATTTCACTCCTTCTGCTTGACGGATGGAGTGTGAACAAACCATTGGCTGTCAGATTGCTACAGAATGTTTTACTCTGACACTACAGTGATGAAAAGTTCCAGAGGGGTAGCCGTGCTAGTCTGCAAAAACAACGAGAGTCCTGTAGCACTTTAAAGACTAGCAAACTTAATTTCTGCAGGCATAAGCTTTCGTGGGCTGTAACCCACTTCGTCAGACGTAAGGAACAGAAATCAGATTGGGGGTATAAATATACATCTAAGGTTAAGGAACAGTGATGGGCGCCATGTAAGCACCTAGGAAGATTTCCCCATTTTTATTGTCTATAGAATCTATTGCAGTAATTGTCAAGGACGCTCAGCACTAGAGAATCAACCAGGCAGCTTTGATATTAGTGGCAAAAGCCATTCTCTGCTTTTAGCTAATTGTCTGGGGCTACCCACTTAGAGAACTTTAAGATGAGCTACTCCTAATGAGAAAAGACCCATCCTCGGGCTTTCAGAAAGTTAGCCAGTTAGTGATAGCTACATTGAGGTCATACGGTGATAGCTAGCATTTAATATGTTTATAATACTATTAAAATGACGGTCATATATACAAATGGGATGTGTTTGTTTGTATCCCTCTCTACCTACCCTTCATGTGTCACTTCTCTGAGGTTTTAAGGTCTTCGCAGCAGGAACTGGCTCTTCGTACGTGTTCGTGCTGTGCCTAGAACAAAATGGCCCCGAGGCTGACTGCGACGCCTGAATGCTACAGTACCATAATTATATACAAATACAACACAGCAAAAAATATGGTTTAACTTCTTTGTCAAAATAGTTTATTTAACAAAACAGTATTGAGTGCATAAAAGACGTCTGACATGTTCAAAATGCATGCAAATCAGAGAAGAAAAATCAGTTAATTTGACTCACACGAGAAAGAGAAAGGGAGTATGAGCCCAGGTCTTGACAGTTGTTAACCTGCATTAAAATTTTTACTCTTAAATGGGTTTTTCTTTCATATATTGACCCCTCCACCATAAAAATTAAATCAAAGCGCTAGGCTGAGCCAAGCTAAAGCACAGCTGATTGCTGTGATAAGAAGCTGGAGGGCAGACAGCATCCTGAAAAAGTCTCCGAGGTGGATTCTGATCTAAGTAACACCAATATTGATCCAAAGTAACTCCTCTAGCTGCAATGGAACGGAGCACAGAATTTGGTTCTAAGGACTCTCTTCCACAACGGATTATGGCGACAACGTACCTTTGAAATTCAAAGCTTCATAGTCTGGTTGAATCTGTGTCTGCTCTCCCCAATCTAGTTAAATGTCCTCTAGCTTCCGTCACATTTCACTGTACAAGCATCATGGGGAACCATAGCGCTATGCACTTTGGGATCTTACCAATGTTCATTGCACACGACTGGAAAGACGGTTGCCATTTAAACACTACCACTCACTCATGATCTTCTGAAGCGGTAGGACATTAGGGACTGATTTCCCGCTTCCGTCCCCATTAACGCTTCTGGACACAGAACTATGAGCAAAACATCCTCTTACGTACGGTTTGTAATGAAAGTCAAAAAGGGAATTTGGTGCAATAAACGGACCACAACAGAACCAATAGATACATGAATCACTTCACATAAACGCAGAGATTATATTCACAAAAGAAATACAACGCTAAGACCACCAAATGTAAATGAAAACAATCCACGACAGAGATTAGAAGCAATGAAAGACACTGAACTCCTGGAAGTTGTGGCCTCTATTTAGAAATGAAAAAGAAACACATTTTCTAATACCTCTGTTCCCACATCTCCCAAATGTATGAGAAGGTCTACAAACCAACAGCCCGGGTGCCTGAGCGACAGAATGCCTTTAGACCACGCAAATTCTGTGTTGAATGAGGTCAAGGCAATTGTTGTGTCACGTGCCTTTGACTGCCGTACAGCGAGTACCAATAGGGGCCTCATTGAAAGTAGGGGCTAACCCTAGTAAGAGTGGTACTACAGTGCACCCGCTGAGCAGATGATTGTCTATTAACGTCTTTCATAATGGAAGAGTTAGCATGGATTCAGCAGTACAGTGGTGCCTTCGAGCTAGGCACACCTAGAACATTCAGCACACCTAGAACATTTCCACCTAGAAACACCCAGATCATTCAGCAGCACAGTAGGTATGTTCTACTGAGATACACTCGAAACATTCAGCAGCGTAACAGGCGCATTCTAACTAGACACGCCAGATACATTCAGCATCATAAAAGGTGTGTTCTACCCAGA
The DNA here is from genome assembly GCF_026122565.2 of Emydura macquarii macquarii. Taxonomy (NCBI): domain Eukaryota; kingdom Metazoa; phylum Chordata; order Testudines; family Chelidae; genus Emydura; species Emydura macquarii. Next base: position 3,322,716 of record NW_027133217.1, read on the forward strand.
TACACCCAGCACATTCAGCAGCTCAGCAGGTGTATTCTGCCTCGATACACACAGCACATACAGTAGTTCAGCAGGTGTATTCTACCCAGATACACCCAGCACATTCAGCAGCTCAGCAGGTGTATTCTACCCAGATACACCCAGCACATTCAGCAGCTCAGCAGGTGTATTCTACCCAGATACACCCAGCACATTCAGCAGCTCAGCAGGTGTATTCTACCCAGATACACCCAGCACATTCAGCAGCTCAGCAGATACACACAGCACATACAGTAGTTCAGCAGGTGTATTCTACCCAGATACACACACAGCTCAGCATATTCTACCCAGATACACACACAGCACATACAGTAGTTCAGCAGGTGTGCTCCATCTAGAAATTCCCAGAACACTCAGCAGCATAACAGGCATGTTTTGCCTGTATGTGTCTCGTACATTCAGCGGCAAAGACACGTTTTGCCTGTATGTGTCGTGTACATTCAGTGGAACACCCAGCAACAGCTAACAGACTGTCGAGCGTAAGTGACCTTTGATGTGTTGAAGAATCATAATGGGAACCATGGCACTACTTAGATTGCTTCCATGAAAAGGAGCACGCTGTGTGTGGCTGATTAAAAAGGTTGTGGTAGGAATTAAGGAAAAACGATCCTAACTTCATCACCGCGGATTCCTGGGTTTGTTACGTCTCCCCTGAGCATCTGTGGAACTGGTGTCTGTCTGGAGGCAGCCAACAAAAGCAAGCTCAGGTTGCTTTCGACAGAAAGCCAGGCAGCGTGGCGAGTTCATTGCAATGAACCAACTCTCACACACGAGTTTCAAGGCCCAAAGCGGGGCCCTCTGCAGTTACAGAACTCTCCCCAGGTGTGGACAAGAGTTTTGTTTCTGAGCATGCTCATTTGAGTCCTTCCTGTGAGGGAATGCCTCGCTCTAAAATCCTAATTGTGCAAAGTCTCTCCCTGCAGGGGCCATCTACCCTACAGAGCCCCTATCGATGTACCAAGGCAGTGAACTGCAAAATCAGTGTAGAATTCCTAAGACAACAGGTTCAGATAAAGCAAGTCAGGGTTGCTTTAAGCTACTAGGTGTCTGATATATTTGCCCTCTGATTATAAAGACTGGAGACTTTACATATATCCCCCATAGTTCATATTCACGGTGGTTATAACCACAGTAAGCATCAGCCCTTTGAGGATTTCCATCCATGCTGCCCAGATCACAACGCCCAGGGGCATATGTAGATTGCCCCAGTGGTGTACGCTGTATATTCTGCCACTCTGTTAGTGCAGAGCAGAAAATAAGGGGCTTGTGTCTGAGACGGCATGATCAGGGCCGTGCATAGGAATAGCACACAAAGGATTAATTTAGTCTTCCACTGAAAAATTCAAGACCATCTGAGTGCCTTTTCTCTTGCAGGATCAGGAAGATGGCCACAAATGGCTGTCCGTGTGTCTCCTCTAGTACAAGGTACGCACAAGACTGACTCCCACTGGAGACAAATGAAGCCTGCCTTATTCTGACCTGGGACAGCTACTGTCTATGCTGCCTGGGAGTCCCTTTTACAGTCTTATCCGCAGTAGTGTGCAGAGATGGTCCATGTAACAAGCTCTGTGACGAGTGTGATCATGACTCCCTCTAGTGGCTGGCTTTGCAGCCTGCTCCTTGCTCACAGATGAAAGCGTTCTCTTTTAGTGTGAGTGGCAGAGGCCTGTGCTTTGTCTTGGCTTCCATCCCCACTTATGACTGTGGGGTCTGCACATGAACATGGCCACGGTACGTTACACACGGGGCCCCGTCACTGCTGCATGCTGATTGACTGTGTCCACTCTAGCCCTGGCTACAGTGTGACAGACACATCAGATGCCTTGTTGAACAAACGTTATTTATAGCTGCAGTTACTTACAGCTTTGCCTAGAAGACAGGCACACACATGACATTTCGTCTGATAGCCACACAATGTATATTTTTTAACGGTGAAGATTTATATATTCTGATTCCATCCTGGGGCACTAGCATTCAATAGCCTCCTCTACCCCAGCCCCAGGGAAATTTTTTACCAAATCCTTTTGGTTTTGAGAGACAGGCTAGAAGACGTGAGTAGCACGGGATTACAGGTGACCAAATGCTGAGGTTGCTGTTATTGTGGGGAGCCTGTTTAGTAACGTCTGAGAGGCTCATGAAGTGGCTGAGGGTCTGGTATCTCTGTGCTGTTGCTGGAGCTCGTGGGGAAGTCACTGAGCGGTGTTACATGCAGACTTACAACTCTAAGGGAAGGATTTTCAAAGCCACCCAGAGACCCAGGTCCCATTCACTCGTTTCTAATGGGAACTGGTCACCCAAAGCTCTCTCTAAGGCATCAGGGTCACTGTTTTACTGCACCAGGTTTGTAACCAGAAATGACGCTTAGGTACCAAACCCCCAGTACAAACATCTGTCGGGGCATGTGGGGTGGGAGAATCTATTCTTCACTGTGTCCATATCAGTTTCACTGTGCAACCATCAGCCCATACTTTGAACACAGCAGGCTTCTTTTCTTTTCCCGTTCTGCTAGGAAACTCCTCAGCTTGGCGGTGGAGAAAGTGACCACGGCTTGCTGTCTGTCATCCAAACCCGTCTCCTGGAGCCAGGGAAACTGAAGGCATTCCGTTACCGATGGCCTACCCCTAGGACAGGAAGTGAACAAGAGTGACAAGAAATCTGGATCAGAGGGAGACATGCAGCGAGAGGAAGTGAGGTAGCTGGCGAGAGAGAGAAGAGAGCAGTAACTGGGCCCTGCATAGGTTTGCATGCTGGGAAACAAGCAGCCTCTTACCAGGGATTTGCACACAGTGTGCTTTGGAGAAATGTCACGGCTCCCCCAGACAGACCCGCGTAGCATCTGGTAAGTTTCACCTTCCCTTTCTTGGCGATTCTCGGAAAGTCACAGGCCACGTCAGAGCTGAGGGGGTAGTCGGCACTCAGCCTACCACAAAAAAAAAAGAGGGTAAATCGACGCAAGGGGAAAGGCCGCTTTGTAAACGCATTCCTGTTCCCAGTTCCTTTCAGAGCGCTCCTGTGAAGTGCTGCGTCAGCGTGAGGAAGACGAGCCTCCCAGTGCTGAGAAGGATTGTACAGGAAGAGGAAATGGCAGAAGAGATGATTTATTTGAGGAAGGGTTTCGTTAAAATAGTTTTTCCTTCGTGTCGTTTTAACATGCATGAGCAGGCTGGTGGTTTGGTTTTCGGAGCGCCGAGCCATATACAAAAAGGTGGGTGTGGGTCTGAGTCTACACCGATCCTGCTGTGTTAAGAGGTTATAAAGGCAGCACATCAGCCCACCAGAGAGTACCCTTTCACCTCCGACGGTGTAGAACCAGCATAGGCAGCTTTAAACCACTCTATTTCACAGCTCTTGGTTCTGGGAGCGTGGCCAGGAGGAGGGATGTGGCTGGAATGCTGCAGGACCTCAGTGCATCTCTGCTGGTGGGTCTTCTTTGAAACCCTAGTGGGTTTAAAGCTGCCTTCCACTGACGCAATCCACAGTCATAGACTCATAGACATGCAGGACTGGAAGAGACCTCTATAGGTTATCTAGTTCAGTCCCCTAAACTGAGGCAGGGCTAAATATTATCTACACCATCCCTGAAAGGTGTTTGTCTAACCTGCTCTTAAAAACCTCTAATGATGGAGATTCAACAACCTTCCTAGGTAATTTGTTCCAGTGCTTAACTGCCCTGACAGTTTGCAAGTTTTTCCTAATGTCTAATCTAAATTTCCCTTGCTGCAATTTAACCCATTACTTCTTGTTGTATCCTGAGTGGTTAAGAAGCACAATTTATCATCCTTCTCTTCATAGCAACCTTTTACATACTTGAAGATTGTTGTCATGTGCCCACCCCCCTCTTTTCTCCAGGCTAAACAAACCCCATTTTTTCAATCTTTTCTCGTAGGCCACGTTTTCTAGACCTTTCATCAGTTTTGTTGCCCTCCTCTGGACTTTCTCCAGTTTGCCCACATCCTTCCTGAAGTGTGGTCACACCAGGATTTCTAATTCTTTGCTAGGGACCAACTTACATGATGAAAGCAGTGGTGCCGACAGCCCAGATGTCAGTCTGCGGGAGGGCTCCTTGCTCTGACAGCAGCTCTGGAGCTAGAAAGGCACAGCAGTGTGAGTGGAGTTTCCTTACAAGATGGAACCTTTATGCCAGCAGGAAAGCTGTGTGCTAGCTTTAATCCTTGCTACATTCCCACATGATGAGGAAGACAAGGTCTGTTACAGAGAGCAGGTTGATGTCTGACACCCCACGGACATCCTGAGTCATTTAAGAAACCAAACAAATGGAGACCTATGAAAACATCTCCAAAAGACTTTGTGGTTACAAATCTAGTGCTGTGTCCATTGCTTTTGCCCTGGCGGTGACTACACTGTGTGCATTTTATGGGCATGACTCTCCTTTCACTTACACTGGTGTAAATCCAAAGTGACCCCTTTGAAGTGAGCAGTAACGCTGGTGGAAACGAGTTCCAGAGTGGTAGCCGTGTTAGTCTGTTTTCAGCAAAACAACGAGAGTTCTGTGGCACCTTAAAGACCAACCAAGTTATTTGGGCATAAGCTTTCGTGGGCAGAAACCCACTTTTAGAGGTGCCACAGAGCTCTCGTTGTTTTACTGGTGTCAATGAGAAGGGAACGTGCACCGTACACTCACTAGCTCTGCCCCTCAACGCTCGTGATGAGACATTCTGCCTTACAAGGGTTGTCTCACATTTTAAATCAGCCAATGTCAGTTTTAGTAGTTACCAATTCAATTCACTGAATCACTTGGACAAGCAAGCCGGGGAGACGGCTGTTTCCACTCACCTACGACCCACAGTGCAGCCAGCCAAACTCAGGCTAGGGTTAACACATAGGCAGGCTCAAACCATTCTGAACTCCTGCATCATCCAGACTAGGAAATTCAGGGTGAATTCTGGACATCGCAGAAGCATCCAGGTCTATAACTTCCATTATAGACCAAGTGGGAATACTTTAAGAGCATGCAGGCCAAACCCAGTTTCCTGTTAGCTGGCAACAAATGGGAACATCTGCAAATACATCTGTAAAGTGTTGCGCCCACCATTGTCCCAGTCTGACCTTCCATCTAGCAGGGACCCAAGGCCATGCTGACTCTGCACTGACCTAGCACTGACGTACTGTACTCACCCATGGTTTCTACATAGTCAATGCACCTATCCATGGTAATGACTCTGTCTGGCGAGTAGAACTGGGCGTTGCCAAAGTCCAGGAGTTTAAGCAGGTTGGGTTCGGTAATTATCATGTTTTCAGACCTCAGATCCAAGTGCAGGATGTGGTGTGTGTGAAGGAACTCAACTGCACTGAGAATCTGCCATAGATAGTCTCTGACCTCCACCTCTGTATAGGATGTCCTGGTAATGGAAACACAGTGAAAATCATAGTCTTCCTTCCTGCGTATTTTAATGGCCCGATCCTGCTTCCACTGAAGTCAACAGGAAAATTCCCATGGACTCCTAACATGATCAGTAACAACAGTACCCGCCATTTTTCATCTGCGTCAGCTATTTCACCAACATTACTCACTAATCCTCACAAAACTCCACCGAGGGCAGGTAAGTGAATATTGTTATGCCTGCATTACAGATGGAAACCTGAGGCTGAGACATTAAAGGACTGGGCTATAGAGGGAGTCAGTGGCAGACTGGGATCAGAACGCAGCGCCTGTGCTTAGATCATGGGCTTTGCCTTCTTACTCACAAGATTTCATCTGATCAGTTTTCAGCCGTCAGTGGGAGGCTGAAGGAGAAATGGGAATAGGTGGATGGGCTGCCAGAGCCACACACAATCCCTATGCTATCTAGAGCACAGTTACACCTTAAAGGTAGGATTTCAGCTTGTCCAATATCAGCAGCCTCTTCATGGCCACTCAAGGGCTGGGATTTCAGGAGCGACTCTGGGAATCTAGGCGGCGAACAGAGGCATAAACAAACTGCTGCTTTCCATCTCTGGGAACGGAGGGAAAGAGCCGGTGGCACTCCCTAGGGACTGGCTTGTGGCTGATCAATGGAAGCCGAAGATCCAAACAAGTCTCAAAGGAGTACGGAGATGTATCACAAGTATAATAGGAGATTAGACCAGGGGAAAACATGGGTGGAGTTGATGCTCCAGAAGGAAGAGTTGGGCAAGAATCCACTGTAGAGACGCCTCAACTAGATAACCCAGCCTCGAGCAAAGCAGGCCCAGTGGGACATACCTTTCAGCCAGACAGTGGAGTAGCTCTGGCCCCACGCACAACTCCAGGATCAGCACTAGGTGCTGGGGGCTCACATACGCTCCCTGCAGCCGAACTATATTTGTGTGATGAAGCTTCCTCAGGACCTGATACTCCTGGAGCACAGCCTGCTTGTCCTCTTGCCGGTAGGGGATAATTTTGGCAGCCTGCGCTTTTCCGCTTAATTTTTCCCTGCACTGTCTGACGATGCTGAAACGCCCTCTGGAGCAACAAAAACACAAGGGCCCGTTAAACTTCTTCTGCTGCTCTTGGAACAAGGCAGCCTGAACCAGGTTCTTCCGTGCTTCAAACTTCTACTGCTTATTCTGCATCCAGACCCTGTGTTGAAAACCAGGATCACGCGGGGCTGCTATGAGAGACCGTAAGTCTGAGCAAGGGAAACCATATGGCTCCTTTTAACGGCAGCAGCAGAAGCCTGACCCCTGGCGTCTGTAATTAATAAATGCAATGCATGAGTGCAGTTGGGGGGAGGGGGTGTCTACACTTGGAGCTGGGGGTGTGATTCCCAGCATGTGGCGTCGCACTCACGCTAGCTCTCCGTGACCTAGCACACTAAAAATAGCGTAGCCGGAGAAGCGTGGGCTAGCTGTGCTGAGCACAAACCTGCTTGAACTCCATGGGTACATGCTCAGCGTGGCTAGCCAGGATGCCCCTCACTGCTGCCCATGCTACCACGGCTGCATTCCTATTTTAGTGAGAGCGAGCACGAGTACGTCAAGTGAGCTGGGATTCACGCCCCAAGTTCACAAGTGTAGAGGCAACCTGAGAGAGAATCCTTCGCTAGCCCAGAATTCATGGCTGTCCAGGAATGGGCCCATTACCAAGAATCCAGTGTTTAGAACCCAAATTCGGATTCAGTAAGTTTACCTTTTAGGACACTGGCTAATTCCCAGATGTGAAATCCCTTGGGGATGCGCTAGTTCCTAAGGGTTCCGGGGGAGCCTCTACAAGGTGATGGGAACTCTTGCCTGGAGTGAGTCCTCACTGGCCCCATCTTCTCCCCCCTCCCACCTCATGGAAAGCCCCTCTCCTCTGTTCAATGTGGGGTACAATAATGATAGTTAAGTTCTGTGGGCCTATGGATCTGCTACAACTGGTGTCCAGCTATTGGATTTGAATTGCTATGAACCCCAGGTGCTCAAAGGCAAGTTCTAACTAACTGGAAGGAGTATGCACGGCCCTGGTTGGTGAGTACGTATATGGAGCTCATGAAAGCTCTACACCTGTCCATTTGAGCAGGGTCTGGCTCACAATTCATTTAAAGATGCTAATATCAAGTCACACGAGAGGTGGGCAGTCAAGCAAACAACCTTAGCCTGAAAGGCCCTGTATCCTTACCTACCAGAGATGTTTTCATTAAAACAAAGGGGTAAATGGACTGCTAACAGACGGGTGGTCGGTAGGTTTATAAAACTGACATTTCTGAGTGTAAGGGTCCAAAATGAAGCTGCAAGCAGCACTTCTCCCTGAACATGAGTGTAACTGGATTTCTGTCCTTCCTACCTTTTGATCTCGGTTTGGAAGGCGTAGGTTTGCTGCGTTGGAAAAGGCTCCGAGGGTGTCATTATTTCACTCCCATCTTCTGTAGCAGCTGAGAACATCTGCGCCGCAGACTGAAATGCTAGAGGGAAAGAGAGACATGGCTGTATGAGGGAAAACAAGAGTGGGTTCAGTCCCAACCCTTGCTTTGCCGTCCCTGGGTATCTTGCTGTAACTGGAGAGGAAGACAGGCAGCTATGGTATTTCAGACTGAAGCTGGCCAATTTGTGAAATGTCGCACAACAGAGGCCTCAAAGCATGTTCGAGTGCAAAGAAACACCTTCAGGACTGAGCACAGGGTATGCCGCCACTGAAGCTGGAGGTGTAGTGCAGTGTAGCTGCCATGGCACGGGCGGCTGGACAGGCTCGCCACCCCAAGTACGTACCTAGTGTCTCTGACAGGACTGTCCTCAGGGCAGCTAGCTTGTCACGCCGCTCATGCTACTGCAGCTACACTTCTATTTTTAGCATGCTAGCTCAATCCGATCTAGCGTGGGTATGTCTACCTGCGCTGGAAATTCCACCTCCAACTCCAGTGTAGACATGAGCTTCCTTTGGCCTAGCCTATTACATAGACAGTCAGAGTAGAGGACTTGTGGATATAGTGTAAGAACTTGTTGTTCTCTCTCACTGCAAATGGCGACAATTAATCTATAGTTAGCCTAGGCCACTGGTTCTCAACCTGCCAACTGGTCACAGCCCTCAATGAAATGGCAAGACGTTGCCTGGGGACTGGGAACCTGCTTCTACTCCATGTTTCATTTCATCAGCTGAAGCAGATTTGCTCAGTCACTTGCAATTGGTCCTTCCTGGATATTCCCCTGGAACGGGGGCATCATATGAATCATTACAGCACCTCCGTGGAAGCACCATGTGCAATGGCATAAAGACAGAGTGATTGCGAGATTACGGTATGAAAATGGTTGAGAATCCCTGGCCCTCGGGTGAGCATGCGAGGTGAGGATTGGTAAATTACATTGACAAGTTACATTGACATGGGGAGGATTATTTCTTTGGTGTAGTAGAATCTTTTCAGTTGGTGGAAAGAGAAATAATATGCCAGATAGGCCACCATCTCAATTCTCAGAGGAACACATTCGGCTGCTGGCAGATACTCCTTTTCAGATAATGGATTTCTTTAAAAATAAGCAACAATACAAAACATTAAAATATAGGAAAAAATATGTTAGGATAGGTTTGACTATCCAAACAGCAAAATAGCCCAAAATGAAAAAAAGGGAATTTTACAGAAGCAAACACCAATTCACATCTATTAACCACCAAGTTCTGGCTTGTAGACAGGACCAGGGCCATGGAATTTCAGTGGACTTTTCATTACTTTCATAGGTATAGTATTAAGCCAATGCTTCACACAATTGAAACACATTACTCTGATTTTGTTCCCTGGTGATCATCCAAATTAAATGAGCATGTCAGAGAGCCCATTGAGTGGCCTCTTCTCTACAAGTAATCAATGGTTTCAACCCCTAAATGCCAAGATTAGGCGTTATCACAGCTCATCCCACTTCCAGCTAAGGGATCATCTGTGAACAACAGCGCCTAAGGATTCAAAACCCTAAAACACACTGGAGGCAATGGAGTTACTCCAGATTTATACTCCATTTCCCCTGAGTGCACACACAAAGAAGATGCGATAGTGTAGATGTTGGAAAATTGAAATGTTCTACCACCACTCAATAGCTTACCTCTTTGGTCTTTTTCACCAATCTTTACTTTGGCAGATGGGATGCTGTAAGGTCCCATTCCAGCTTTACTGATGCAGGCTGTCCGGAAGGAATAAGTCAAGCCCCTGGAGAGATTATTGGCAGAGTAGCAGCAGTCAGCCACATCAGTAACAAGGGTCTTCCACTCACCGTCTTGGTGAAGGAAAGAGAAACACAGGTCAGAACTTGTTCTAGGGATTATCATGTTGTCTTTTGTTACACCAATTACTGCTGTTCTGGGAGTACAGAAAATTGATGACATATTTAATTGAAGGAGCCCGTGCAAATGGTGGCCTGAGAGTATAACCTCTCATTGTCTTGTCTTGTCTGTAGTGACCTCATCTTTTCACTTCTGAAGCCAGGTATTTTATATTAGAGCCCTCATGTCTCATTGCCCTTGTTTTGCGGGGAGAGGGGGTGGCAGTGAATATGTTTGTAGATTCAGTTCATGTAATTTCATACCCATCCTCCTTAAGTTCCTCATTTAGATTTGAGATTCAAACATGCATCCCAAACTCAAAGCAAAACCCTGCTCAAAAAAACACTACGTTTTACTCAGCTTCATGTTGAAAGCAAGCAAAACTGAAAACATCGCACAACTACAACTAAGAACCATAAATGAATCCCCAGAATAAATTTAAACCTGGGCCCAAATTCACTCAAAGTTTGCAAGTCTCAAATGACCTTTCCAGGAGTTTTAGGTTTGCAATGGAATCCCGACCCAGGTGAGTTTCACGTGATTCTGAATTTTACTGAAAACATTTCACACAGCTCTACTTTTTAGACATTCCAGTTTGCATACTGAGGTTACATATCATGTAATATAGTATTGCTGTGTCAGCAGTGAAATGGATACACCACAGATCCACGGTCAGGAAACAACAGGAACAGATTTATTCCTACCCTCATAAGGGAAACAACTCCACACCTAACTCGTGGCTATCCAGATTGAACTTCATATGCATATACGTACACAGATCTAAAGGAAGGCACATAGGATAATTGGGCCCAATTACATCTGGGCAAAATTTTTTGGACAAAACTTATTTCTGACCAAAAATGCTGAGTGGTGATACCTCGATGATCCATGAATTTATACTGATTTCCCTGAAACGTTTCAACTGAAAAAAAAAGCTAAAACATTTTCATAAAACGTTTTGTTTCAATATTTCAAAATCAAACCTTTTGAGGTTTGTTCAAAACAATTTTTCATTTCAAAATTTCCTTCAATTTTATTTAAAAACATAAAAAAATGCTTTAAAATGGTCAAAATAAAAACTTTTTATTTAATTAATGCTGAAACAATGTTTGACCTGAAATTAAATTAAATTAATTTACTCGACAATTCTCCCACAATTTCAAAAAAAGTTTGCTTTGTGTTGATCTAAAATGATTTTTTCCCCTAATTTTTTGGAATTGCCAGCTAACCAAAAAGTTGCATAACTCTAGGCCCAATCCAGTTGTGATCTGTAAGTGCTTCTGCAAGATAAATGTTTAATATTATTATTAATAATAAAATAACAACAACAATAAACAGGAACTGAAAAGAGAGGTCAGGCTCTGATCCAAGACCAGTTGAAGTAAATGAAAAGGGACCCAGTGACTTCACTGGGCTTTGGATCAGGCTCTGAACAAGTCAGGCAACCCAAGTAATATATGACTAAAGGTATACCTGCCTCTGTGTATCAAGGAGATTGTCATTGCACAGGTTTTATAAACTCAGATGTCTCTTCAATAGGATTCTAATGGGAAACTAAGTTGTTTGGAGCATGGACTATCTTTTTATTGTTTGTATAGCACCTAGGACAATGAGGTCTTGATCCAGGACTGGGGCTCCTAGGCGCTATACTACTACTACTACTAAGTAATAACAAAGAGAAGTAGAGACTATCTAGTTCTGCTTTACCTTCGCTCTTGCACTGTACAGTATAGGTAATGGTGGTGTTTGATTCCACAGGTTTCCAGACCACTTGCACTCCATCCTCATACACCTCCACGATATCAGGGGCTGGGGGGCTAGCAAGAACCTCTGTCAGGAAGGCACGCAAAATTAAGGGTGTTATATATGAAATGAAGGTTGAAACCCCGCTCCCTTTAACAGACGAGTTAATTTACAGTTACAGATATTCTTCCATTTCAAACAGATGATCCCTTTTGGAATGGTAAACTCTGCCTAATCATAGAATCACAAAATATTAGGGTTGGAAGGGATCTCAGGAGGTCATCTAGTCCAACCCCCTGCTCAAAGCAGGATCAACCCCAACTAAATCATCCCAGCCAGGGCTTTGTCAAGCTGGCCCTTAAAGACCTCTAAGGATGAAGATTCCACCACCTCCCTAGGTAACCCATTCCAGTGCTTCACCACCCTCCGAGTGAAAAAGATCTTCCTAATTGCAAACTTATCAAAAACTTGAAAGTTTAGCTCAAACTAGAGTGTTATTGTGTTTCCATTCTACTAAGGAGAGACTCTGAAAAAAGGATCAGTGAGAAAGAACACAGTGCAAACTGCAGCAAGCACTGTGAAAACACACAGAGACGCTGTATGAGGAGCAGAGATAGGGGAGAGAGAAAAAGTCCATGGAAAACATAAACATAACAGGTTAGATGAATGCTTGGTCTAAACTCCATCAACTTCAACGGACTTACATCATGGAAAAATATGACTCCGTATATACAATGAATACAAGCTATGCACTTGCACCAGCCTAGCTCTGGGAGTAAAAACATGTTTTGATTGTTTTCTAAAACTGAATCACCATTGAAAAACCCAGGCGTTAAAAAGGTATGCAAATTTGAACTTTAGTTTGTGAGCACTGGTTTACTAACCATCAAATTCTAGAAGATCTTCCTATCCTTCCTTCTGAATGTCATTTGTTTTAGCTTTAATAATGATCTTGCTTGCTAAAAAACATGGTATTTGTATTTCCAGTCTCTGTGTTCCAAGGTCTTCCAGTTTCAACCATCTAAATCAAGGTTTCTACATTATGGTCAATGCATCAGTTTGCACCAATGCACCTTGAATCATCTGTACTATAGGGGTGTTGAGGTTAAGGAACAAACTGAGATAGATACATCACCTTTGCTGCCTTCCTGTCTGAAACTATCTCCGTGAGTTCCTAGAAAATGAATTATCCCTTTGTGTATGGAAGAAAATCTATAATGCAGTATGTCTGCTAATTCTGGATATAATTCTGGAGTGGAAGCTGTACAAAGTAGGCATCTACTTCCTTGAATTACTTCCTTCTCTTACCTGCCTTCCTGATTACGCAGGAGGTGGATGCTGTACCCAGAGAGTTGCTGGCCACACATGTGTAAATACCAAAATCCTCAGCCGTAACCTCCAATATGGTTAAAAGCTGGAAGTTTTTGAGTGTGCCTGAGATCAAGATCCTACTGCTGCTGCAAATGGGCATCCCGTCTGAAAGACAGAAGGAGTAAGTCCTTGCATTATACTGAGACGTCTAAAAGTCCCCTCTTTTCCAGGGAGAAGTGTCCGCTAAATCCACTCCCCTTCACCTTCCCCCATAACGTAGGTTCTTACAATCATCTTGGTTGTGCTATAACTTCAAACCCTACTATTAAATCATCCCAAATACTCAAATGAGTGTGTACGTCACCTCTGAACCAGTCAACGTGCAGAGGCAAATGGGCGGACGTTTGGCAGGACAGAGTCACAGACTGCCCTAGGGCAGCATCCTGATCCACGAGCTCTTCTACAAAAGAAGGTGCTGAAAGAAAGAGGGAAAGCAGCATCTCAGAAAGATTAAGATGATTATATATGTCAATCACAAGCAACATAACAGACAGCATCTTTTATCAGACTAGCTATCAAGGAGCTCCGATGGGAAAAAAACATTTTTCATACTCTTGTGCTCATTTTGCCACCCTCTTCTTTTTAGACCCCAGTGACCCGATTGTAGTGTGACAGTTCAAAAAGAAGTCCTGCAGACCATTCAGTCTCATTTTCACTCAGTGCGGGCACAAACCCTGTGAAGGGATGTTCCATTACAAGCAAGGTGCCTAGAGAAGATCCAAGAAGTTCAGAAGGTAAATCTATTATATTATAACATAATATAAATGTTATTATATTATAATATAAATATACAAATATATTAGTGATATGCAACACACTTTTTCTTTAGTAAGTGTAGCACTTGCAATCAGTTAAACAGTTCTTGGAAAGTATCTTAGTGCTTTGATATGACAGTGATGGGTGCTCTAGAAAGTTTGGGGTGGGGTGGGGTGGATGGATGGATGAATGGATGGATAAATACTGAAGCCATCTCTTTATTCAGTCAGTAGCTACAGCATAGGCAACAGTGCAAGTTCCTCTCTATAGCTATGTCAAATGTCGCAGGAGATAGTTGATTTTAGCCTTCTGTCTAAACAAGGGGAGAAGCTACAGGAGCCAAGAAAGGCTATTGAAGGTCTGAATGTTCATGAAGTCAGTGAAGGAACTGGAAACTAAGCACAGCCATAGGAGTTAAGTCCTGGATTTACCTCTACCCAACTTGGGGGAACATCCGAGTGGCATCTGATTCCCACCTTGCCACTTCCAAAATCCTGTGAGACTTAAAAGCTCCCACACCATTCACAGATGAAAATGCACATCAGGGCCATCTGAAGCTCTTGTTTAGAAACATAACTTTTGTGGCTTTTGTGGTATCCTTGTCCTGTAATCCATAACTAAATAAACCTCCCATCAGCTTCAATGGCAGTCTTGCCTGAGTAAGGAAAGCTGGATTTGGGCCTAGATTTGTAGACATATATTCCACAAAAGGGCATTTAACATCAGATGCCATTTTGCTCTGAAATGTGTTCATCTAAAAAAGCCGTGGAAACCATCGCCATTATTTCTTCCATCAAAGACAATTATTTTGCATTTCAGATCAGGACCTATATTTTAATCATCTGAAAGCCTCACTAGGCAATGGAGCTGCTGCAAAAATGGAACAAAAAGAACTCCTGGAATTCCTACTACAGTGTGTAAATTACCAAGGTTTTTCTCTACACAATTCTTATGAAGCTTGTAAGATACAACTCTCAGCTTCTCAGATACTAGCCTGGTGCAATTATATTATTCTATGATATTTCACGATAAAACTAACTGCTGACACATGCAATAAAGGTACCTTTCTCCTTTATTTTGAGGCTTGATAATTTCATAGATTCACAGATTCTAAGGCCAGAACAGACTATTGTGATAATCTAGTCTGACTTTCTGTGTAACACAGGCCATAGAATTTCCCCAAAATAATTACTAGAGCAGATCTTTTAGAAAAACATCCAATCCTTATTTTAAAAGCATCAGTAATGGAGAATCCACCATAACCCTTGGTATATTGTTCCAATGGTTAGTTACTCCCCATTTTAAAAATGTTTGCCTTATTTCGAGTCTGAATTTGTCTAGCTTCAACTTCCAGCCATTGGATCATGTTATATCTCTCTCTGTTAGACTGAAGAGCCCATTTATTAAATATTTATTCCCCATTCAGGTACTTACAGACTATGCTCAAGTCACCCCGTAATCTTCTCTTTGTTAAAATAAATAGATTGAGCTCTGTGAGTCTATCACTAAAAGGAATATTTGCTAGTCCTTTAATCATCCTGGTGGTTCTTCTCTGAACCCTCTCTAGTTTATCAAATATCTTTCTTGAATTGTGGATACCAGAACTGGACACGGAATTCCAACAGTACCAAACCAAGGTAAAATAACCTCTCTTCTCCTACTCGAGATTCCCCGGGTTATGCATCCCAGGATGGCATTAGCTATTTTGGCCACAGTGTCAAACTGGGAGCTCATGTTCCCAGAATGAATGAATGAATGAAGTCCTGGATTTTCTCTCTTAATATCCTGCTGCCCCATTTAGAGATTCGCTTTCTGGTAAGTCACTTCCCTGCTCCTCAATGCCTGTTTCAAATAATTTATTATCTATTAAATCAATGACATTTTAATTGCAGTATATAATTACAGTCCATTATCTACGGGTCATGTGATAGTTTAGCAGTAAAAATGGCATGGGTTTCTTATTAATGAATTGTCGGTTAATACCAAAAGTCATGGCAAGTTTAATAAAAGTCCCTGGCTAGGAGGGTAGTAAACTGTACTGTGGGGATGAGCTGTGTCAGAAAGACATATTATATGGCACAACCGAGGTGCAGGAAAATTGCGAGTATAGATAGATTCTATTCTCCAGTTCCTGGTCTCATTGACATAGGTATAAATCTGGAGTAATTCCACTGAGTTCAGTGTAGTCACTCCAGATTTATATCAATGTCACTAAATAACAGTCAGGGCTAGTAAAGAATATCAAATATAATACTCAGATAAAACACTTAGCTGCAGAGGATGGAGGGAACTCCACTAGTCAGTACGGGCCTGAACCTACTCCTATTGACATCATTGGATGTTGTGATACTGGGAGCAGGATTTGCAGGGTTACCCCTCTAGGTAAGTGGAGTGGCTGATGCTATTTCATACTTAAACCATAGCTTAAAGCTTTTAAATTGCATCTGCACTTGATTATTGCATACAAGTCAAATGTATAAAACTGATTAATACAAAAAGTGTGGAGGGAAAGAGGAGAGAGAAAAGGGGTAACAGAGCCCATTTATATCAGTAGGCCCATTCACACACACCAGGAGGTTTTTACCTTCCTTTTGCTCTTGCTCAAGGGCTGGCTTGCCTTTTAGGATTCTTGAAATATGGGCAACGGAAGCTTTTACTTTCTTCTTCAGAGTCTGCTCCACCGACTGCTCCGCTGAGTGAGATCTGCCGTAGGGTTTAAAGAGTCCTGGTTTGCTGTGGGCGGAGCTTCTCTGTTTACCAACAGAGTCCTTTTGGAAGCCATACATTGGCTGGGATTCAGCGGTTACATGGCCCTCACCCCCTTTCCCCATTGGTGGTTCTGAATCTTTCACCCGCCTTTGAAGGGGTTGCCCTACATCTTCGGAAACATCCAAAAGGTTTTGTCTGGTTTCCATTGTCATGGCATCTTGTGAGATATCTGCAGGGGATTTAATGCCCTCCCTAATGCACAGTCTTTTATCCTTCTGCGAATATCCTTTCGTTGTAGGAGGTAATTTTACCTTTTCACCAAAGTGCATAAATCTTTTACCGGTTGATTTGGGTGGGGGCTTCTTGACATTCATAAATTCAAATGGAAAATACACAATGTCGTAGAGATCTGAAAGGTTCAAATACGCAGGCTCTACCTCAGATATATCAAGTTTTGAAGACCCACTGCCAACACTAGGGCCCTCCTCCGAGAGGTCTTTAATCTTCACTAAGGAAATTTCAGAGTGTTTCTCAGCTTCCTTGCTATCAGATGTGTGACTAGATCTTTTTCCAGAACCTGCGTAATCAGACTGGGAAATGCTAGCTTTGCTGGAACTAGTGCTTTTGATGGCTAATTCCCCTAGATGTTGACATTCAGGAGAAGTCACCTCTTCCTTCTCAGTCACTGCACACAATGGAGATGGCATACTCGACTCATCTTCCACTGCAGGAAGTAGTGCAGCTGATTCTGCAAAATCACTGAGGTAAAAGCCCTCTTCTCTTGTACCCTGTGGCACAAAATGAGTGGAACTTCCAGCTGTTGCGTGGCCAGCTGGACCTTTTGAGATCATCTTCTTTGGAGGGGAGACGTGCTTTTCACATCTCTCTTGAGCAGAAACGGACTCTGCCAAAACATTCATATCTTCAGACAGACAAACCATCTCTTCAACCAAGTCCTCCAGAACTGCAGACTCTGCCTCAGTGTAAACAGAAGGCTTGTGATGTGAACGTTCCTGGCTTTCACCCTGGCGGAGTGAAACAGGGGAAGTCTCTAGAATAATTGGGCTTTCACTCTCTGGGACAGCAGATTTCACCTCGCGGCAAACTGAAGGCTCCTGATGTGAATGTTCTTGGTTTTCACTCTCATCGATTGAAAGTGGGGCCCTTTCTCGTTGTGGGATTGTTAGAATAAATAGGCTTTCACCACGCAGAACAGCAGACTCCACCTTAATGTAAACAGAAGGTGCCTGACGTGAATGTTCCTGGCTTTCACTCTCAGAGTCTGAAACCTGGGCACTTTCTTGTTGTGGTGTTGGAATAATTGGAGGTTCGCCCTCCAGAGCAGCGGATGCTCTGCCCAAGTAATCAGAAGGCTTCTGCTGCAAACATTCCTGGCTTTCACCCTCACAGACTGAAAGTGGAGCCGTTTCTGGTTGTAGAACCGTTAAAACAATTGGGCTTTCGCCCTCGCAAGCTGGAATTTGGGCAGTCTCTAGAATAACGGGGCTTTCGCTCCGTAGATCAGCAGACTCTGAAGCAGTGTGTAAAGACAGCTCTAGCTGCTGATGTACACGTTCTCCTCCCTCCCTCTTGTGAGCTGATGTTGGGGTTCTCTCTGATTCGGGAACCATCAAAACAGAGCTTTCACCCTGCAGAAGTGGAAACTCTGCACCACTAGGCTTTGGCTTCAGATCTGCAAGCTCCTCACTTTCACACGTGGGGGTTGGCACGGGGGCTGGGTCTGGTTTGTGAGCAGTTGGACTCAGGCTTTCACCTTGCAGAACAGCGGGCTCCACGTCAAGGTCAATGGAAAGTTTTGTCTTTTGATGCAAATGCCCCTCGCTTTCCCCCTGGTGGGCTGACACCGGGGCCTGCTCTGGTTGTTGAGCAACTGGAGCTGGGCATCCTTCATCACCACACTGTGCAGAAGGGGCTGGCTGTTCTTCTGAACAGTCCTTCCCAGCTTTCCTTGAGTCCTCCTCCATCAAGCGCTCTTCAGGCTGCACCTCGCCAGAGCCAGCAGACAGGTCATGCAGGTGAGCTAGTCCTGGATAACCCCCCTGTGAAGTTAGATCACAGTCTTCTTCCAGAATGTCTTGCTCCTTGGCTAAACTTGGGGGTCTTAGTCTGTAATCATCAAGGGAACGGCTTCTGCTGGACTCCTGGAAGGTGTGACGTGGTGGTCTCCTAGCAGTATCAAAGGAAGCCGATTTGGTCAGAGGGCCTGTCACACCTTCTCTGTGTGTACCATATTCTTCATCGCCAGACATTCCTTCTCCTTCTTCTTCCTCTTCTTTCAATTCAAACTGTTCCAGAAGGGGTTCCCGTAGACCACTTAAGGGTACTTTTAAATACCCTGCTTTCCTGAAGGCCCTTCTTGTTCTGTCAAGATGCCTTCTGTATTCTCTGCCCGGTGAGACAGGTACCCGTGCAGGACCCTCAGATGCTTGGCTGTAGAATGTGCTTTTAATGACACTCTGTCTGGGGACACACAAAGGGGGTTTCTCTGTTCCATCTCCAGCCTTTACGATTTTGTCTTTGTCAGGTAATGATGGGCCTGTTTTTTCTTCTGGCGATGTATCTAAGGTGGTTGCCTTCACCAATGAAGGCTCCTCTGCATTGTTCTCTTGGGACTGATCTGTTTTTTTATCTTTTATTTCTGAGCTGATCCCTTCTGCTAGCTGAGCAAAGGCACCTGCCATAAGTACTCCGCTTTCGGTAGGTGGCTTATCATCACCCAGCTCACTTTTCACTAAAGCATACTTCCGTCGCATGGGTTTTACAGGAGGCACCAAGACCTTGGAATGTTTCTCCTCCGTTGCATAATTTGCAGGTCCTTGATAACTTGGTGCATCGAGCACAGACAAGTGCAGCTCTGGTGTAGAGCCAAAGTGCCGTCTCCTGGGGAAGGATGAGTTCTCATTGTCTGAAGAGGAGCCAGAAGTAGTGGAGGAACTACTTTCTTCAACCAGGTGTCGGGAGATGCCTAGCGATGTGTTTTTGTGAGTTCTCTGTAGGATTTCAGGAATGGATCTCATTATCAGTATGGATTTATAGCACATGAGGGAACGCTGAAAAAGGAAAAAAATACAACATAACCAAAAGGGAATGTAGTGATGAGAGTGGTATAAATATATGCAGCAAGCAATAAACTATATATCCTCAGAAACATAGCATATATAATAGCTGCATAGCATATCATCATCATTCCTTTCTGTACAATATGTTTGGACATATTCATTCTGGGCCTGTCTCTCCCCTCACTTAGGCTACGTCTAGACAGACGGCAGCAAATTTGCTGCCATCAGATCTATTTATCCAGATCGATTGAGCAGGAGTGGAGACCTGCTCAATCGACCCAGAAATCGATGCTATTAATCTACCTCTGTCAGATGGAGTAATGCTGCGTTGACAAGAGGGCATTTCCTGTCGGCACAGCGGACTGAAGACACCCCGGCAAGTAGGAGTTAGGAAGTCTATGGAAGATACGCAAACTACTCGATGTAGCTCCCGTCCACTGCTGCCGAATTTGGCGGCAAGTGTAGACATAGGCTTATATTAGCATTACACTGGTGTAATCACACTGATTTCAGTGGAGGTGTTCCTAACTTACACCTGTGTGGGTGGAGAAGCAGCCCCTGGCTGACATTTTCAAAGCAGTGCAGGGAATTTAGTCACAGGGTCATCCATTTATTTCTATTGTTTCCCTGAGTTTCTTAATTAAACATACGAGGCCAGATCCCTAGGTGGAGTAAACTGGCATAACTCCACTGCAATCAAAAGAGGATCCAGACCCCTGCATGCTCCATTATGTTATTGTGTACTTCATTGTTTTTTTGGGATCCCTTTTGTTTCTGTATTGCTATAGATTGTAGGTCTTAAAACTGAATAAAATATTTGAATACATGTAAATATGCATATTCCACGTGTTCTCTAATACAAAGGGGTTGGGGGAATGGTCCAAAGTTCAAAGACCAATTATCAGAGCTTTGCACTCATAATAATAATAATAATAATAATAATAAGCAGCCACATAGCACTTTTCATCTGCTTTTCATATATTAGCTAATGAGCTTATCACCACATACTCTTGAGTCATTCCCTTTGGGCAAATGGAATAAGTCAGGCTGGGAGGCCAAGAACTTGTTCCGATGGGCAGAATGAATTGGACTCAGAGAGGAGATAAGAAACCAGAACTTTCTGAGTCCCAAGAAAGAAAGAAAGAAAATCCTGGCTCCAATGAAATCAAAGGCAAAACTACTGATGTTTGTATGGCCAGGATTTCACTCTTGGTTTTTAGTATTCTCAGAATTTTGTGTATTGAAGCACAGGAAATCTATTTGTAGTTTTAAAATTATGAGACAAGTCATCTAATGATCAGAAATCTTTGCAAACTTCAGGCTCGGTGTCTTTATTAAATGTCCAGAAGGGGGTTCTCCTCTTTCAGTGCGCTGGGCTGGCTCACGGCACAGAAGGCAGGATACTGGTCAGAACTGGAAGACCTGTATTTTTTCAGCCTGGATACCTTATTTCTGCCACATCCCCTGAACCCTTTTCCCTTTGACCTTATTCCCTTCTCAGAGCCGCACTGAGCAGACCTCTTCTGCACATCCTGTGCTTGCTCTGCAGTCTTGAAAAGAAGAGACTTTAAAAAAAAAAATAGCTAGACAGAAAGAGCAAAATAGACTGAGGTCTGCTAACCTGCCACTTGCTTCGAGCCACAATGAATTTCAGCTGTTTTGTATTAATAAAATGAGCTTCTTCTAGTGGGAGATTACACTGCAAAAAAAGAAAAGAATGAGGAAAAAAATGTTAGTCACAAAATCTCAGTGACGGTTTTCAATAGACTTTGTTAAGATTTAGAAGCATAGGTACCTAGGACTGAAAGGGACCTCCTGGGTCATCAAATCCAGTCCTCTGCTACTGCAGGAAACCCCTTCCTATAATTCTGGCCAGATTTCTCTCCCCAGGTGACACAGTATATTTTAATTCAAGGAAGAGGTCAGTTGTTTAATTGCAAGGGGCTGAATCTTTTTTAGAGTTTGCTCTATCTCCCATTGTGGCCCCAAAATAAGACTTCTCAAACAAATTTCCAATGAGACCAGGATTAGGGCCTCACCAAATATACACAGACATACTGTCAGAGACTGCGGGTCTCAAACCCAGGGCCACAGGGCACTTAGGAGTCAGTAAGTGACAACCTGCCTCCCAGTGACCTGTTAACAGTGGCCAGAACTATGAGCTGAGCACTGACAGAGGACTCCAGAACTGGGACCTGACTGGTAGAGCTCTGGGGTCCTGACTGGTTCCCTGCTTTTATCTAAACCAAGCAGAGGAAGAGGAAGTCATCTGTACAACTGGGTTTCCTCTGCTTAGCACTGGTCACGTGCCATCTGAGGCACGCTGCACATATGCTAAGAAGAAGGGGTTCCAGGCACCCAAATATGAATTTTAATGTCCCCTCAGCAAAAGGGCATAATCTCCTCTTAGTGCATGTGTTTTGCCTATTAATGTTAACGGGAGCTCTTTACATGCTTTGAAAAGAAAAGACGCCCTAATGAACATACACCAAAATGTCTTCTACTTTTGCAGGACAGTGCCTGAGCATCTCTATGTACAAAATAGCCCCTACAAGAGAAATAGAGGAGCTAACCGGCTGGGAGAGAGATTGGGCAAAATCTAAACGCGCTTACCAAGAACCAGTTGTGTGAGAGACATTCCGAAGCCTCAGGCCTGGCTCTGAGAATAAAAGAGAGACACATTTCAGCTCTCACCATCATCATCGTGACAAACCCAAAGGGATATAGCTTCCTTGCACTGCAGATCAAGTACCACCCAGATCACTCTCTAGTTAGGTCCTTTGACATCTGAGCTGTAAATCACCTTAATACCAGCCAGGTTCTAAGATTGCTCTTTACCAGCCAGGTCCTGTTCTGGGGCAGTAAAACCAAACCATCTGCCAGAATGATCCTTTTAAGCCAAATTTTCTGCCTAAACAGCGAAACACGTCTTCTCTTTCAACCTATGGTATGCTTCCCAATGCTCAGACTTCCCAGAGGTCCCTCAAGTCAGAGACTATGGAGTTTTCCACAGCATTCTGCAGGGCCTACAATGCTTTCCTTCACGATACTGCAGGGGAAGACCATGCTGCTAGTGTCTTCATTGCACTTGACTCGACTCTCTGCAGTGCAATCTTTGCCAAAACAGAAATGACTAGAAGTGTTTCTAATAAGGGAGGCTGCATTACAGGTCGTAGAGGGCTCCCTTTAACAGTGGGTTTGGCTTAGCTTTCCATATCGGTAGCTATTTGGGATAAACAAGAGTGTCCAAAGCCTAAACAGTGGAGGCATCAGCCATACAAAGCAGAAAGAGAAACTCCCAATTTCTTGCCTTATAGAATCATAGAATTGTAGGATTGAAAGGGATCTCATGAGGTCATCTAGTCCAGTCCTGTGCACTCAAGGCAGGACTAGGTTTTTGTAGACCATCCCTGACACGTGTTTGTCTAACCTGCTCTTAAAAATCTACAATGATGGAGATTCTACAACCTCCCTAAGCAATTTTATTCCAGTGCTTAAGTACCGAGAAAGGAACTTAGGCCATGTTTTCTAGATCTTTAATCATTTTTGTGGCTCTTCTCTGGACTTTCTCCAATTTCTCCACATCTTTCCTGAAATGTGGCACCCAGAACTGGACACAATACTCCATGCCCTCTTTCTCTCATGCTTGGAACATTACTATTATTTATTTGTATTATAGGACAACCTAATTAACGTGGTATGCTATTCTATTTGAGGTCTTATATTGCACTCATGGCCATAGTAACGTGTTTGTCAAATGCGCTCCCAACTTCTGTCTCAAATACTTTCTGAACACCCTCCTGTCTCTGAATAACAACATCAAGACTCTTTGCTCTCTCGCTATACATATTCTTGTCTTTCAATTATAAACTCTTCAGGGTAGAGTTTTCTGGGGACTATATAAAGATGGATTTAAACCCAGCTTTCGTCAAAGATGAAAGGCTGCTACATTAACTGACTATATCAACTTGTCCAAATGTTGTATATCTCCAAGTGAATGTGGATCTGATTGACTGAGAGTTGGCAGCTCATCTCACAAACATCTGGTGCAATAGTTTTGGAAAATAATAGAAATGGACTCACTCAGGAGACTGCTGTAGGATCTGTTTGATAAAATCCTTTGCTTCTTCACTTAGGTGAACAAAGTCAGGGATACTCCATGAAATTGTCCCATTCTGGATATTTAGAAGGGTTGCTCTGTCATTTTCCCCAGCAAATGGAGACTTGCAGGTTAAGCTTATTGTATTAACACCATAAATAAAAGGAGACATGGATTTTTAGTATTTTATTGCTACTCAACCCTCCAAAAGGATAAATGCAGAACAAAAGTTTTAAAATGTGTGGTAGATTCAAAATGAGGGTCGCACAGCATGAGTAATAATAATACTTTCACTTTTATAACATCTTTCATCCAAGGATTGCAAAGCACTTTGAAAAATTATTTATTCCTCTTTTACAGATAAGGCATCTGAAGAACAGAAAAATGAAGGGTTTGATTTTCAAAACCGCACTTGCAATTTAGCTACGTAAACGTGGACATATGCGTTTACATTAGTGATGGCCAAAATATGTATCAATAAGATTGTATCTGTCTTAGTGAAATACTTAACACAAAGCTATGAACTAACTATTACTGACTATACTATTCACAGAGGCTGTCATCTATCTTTGGAGCAGGGACATCATCTTTAGAACTGACAGTGCTTTGCATGGTGTTGGTAACATACACATTAACATACACATTAAATAAATGACTAAATAACAATCACTTCACTCCTTACTCACTCAAAACTTCCACTGAAGTCACTGGAAGTTTTGCCTGAGTCAGGATTAAGGGAAGCTGAATAGAGTCCTTAAAGCAAATAGTTTACCTTAAATAGCTGATGACTCCAACGGCCCTGAGGAGAAAAGAAACACACTTATATCAGGCAGACATTCCTGCTTCTCCTCTGCTTCCCCAATTTCAGTTGGCAATAATCCAAATAACTGTAAAATAGGCTCTTCATTACCTGCCCTCTAAGGATTAGCTTGTTAAAGGCAAAATCCCACTGTTCCATTACTTTAGTTCTAATTTTTTTTTTAAACAGCGCAGGAAACAGTTTTTGCATGATTTATGTAAAGGTGAACTGCAAAGGATTTTTTAAAATCAGGTTTGTGTGCATTTTCTCTTCTTTATTATATATAAAGAATCATTTTTTTTGTTCTTTTTTTTTTTTTTTTTTAATTTTTTACGTTTTTACTGTAAACATATCAGGAATGTCAATTCTGGCCTTCCCTGGCTTTGCTGGATTACCTACTGGATGTCTCTTCAATGAAGATTTTGTTTTCCTCCAAGATATTACTTTGTCAGAGAAATTTTTAACAAAAACAGACAAAAACAGAGTTTGTGATGGGGTGTACAAACCCCACACCGGGCAACAAGAGTTTAAGTGATTACTTTGGGCCCAGCCTGTTCCGCCCCTCCACACCTGCAACAAATGCTGCATCTGGTGGAGCATTTAAAAGAGAGAGAAACAGAGCCATGGCTCATCAGCTTCTGGCAGCCGCTTTTTTGCAGATGGTCGCAGCCACTTCTGCTTCTTTTTGGGCTGGTCACTTCCGCACACTTTCAGCATCTGGTGCAGTGCCACCAGAACCAGAAATGCAAAATCCACCATTTTTTGTTTCAGGAACTGGAAACCCCAAAAACCACCATCTTTGTTGTGGTTTCTAAATTGGCCTTGCTGGCTCACGTTTCCGCTTATTTCGGGTGCCATTTCTGCTTTTTTTCCCCCTCACAGAACTCGGCAGCTTAAGGCAGAGCTGGAAGAGAGCAGACCTGCAGCCCACAGCTCCAGCAGAGCAGAACAGAGCAGAGGCAGGCCTGGACTATCTAGCACAGCTGCCCCAAAAGGACCCTGCCTGAGGGAAGGGAGGACCCAGCCCAGAAATAATCAGAGAAAAGGAAGTCTCTCTCCTTCTCTCCCACCAGTGGACCCTGGACACTGGTAATCCCCTCACCACAACCCCCCTGCTGGTCACAGGTGGCAGCCTTGACCACTAGGCCATGCTTCCCTACCAAACCCCAAGGGAGAAGCATTACAGCGTTCTTAACATTCTGACTCAAGTCCCCCTGCCATCTCAATTACTCAACTTTCATTTTTAACTCTATGTTTTCCCTATCATTGTACCAGTTCTTCAGTAAAACACTGGTAGAAATTCCCCTACCATCCTTTTTTCCCTAAAAACCAACACTTCTTTATATTGTATTAATAGATTACAAGCCCAATATCTTTACACCCTCAAGCAATTAGCTAGATGTTGCACTGGGAACATTGTGTATGATCAACAGTATGTATTTCTGCACATCAGACATTGCGTACTACACAATGACTTCAGTAAAACTGAAGATGCTTAGCAACTCAGAAGATAAGGCCCTTCCAGAACAAGTGTACAGCAAAATTAAAATACATACGTTTACAATAGACAGTGTGTAAATGGCCACCTATAGTACACGTTCCCAATGTATCAATCAATTCATCCTGAAACCCCTAAATTACATTGTTTGGTTCTATTACTTTTTTAAAAAGCAACAATTTACCAAATATCAGATGCTTTTGACACTGGTGACTGAGAGATAATTTCTGGGGAGACAAACTCTGGAGACCCATATTTGCTGTACTGAGGCTCCGATGGATTTATCTTTTGAGCGAACCCAAAGTCACAGATCTTAATGTCTTCTCTTTCAGGATAAACCATCAGGATATTTGGAGGCTAATGAATCAGAAAACATGGAGAACATTTATTTGCAAAAGAGCATTATTTTTAGATATAAGTAAACCTTTAATATGTAATCTGAATAAAGCACATCATTCTCCTAATCTACAAATTATAATGGCTAACATAAGGTAGATTTTCCTTTGAGCATTACCTTAATGTCCAAGTGAAGCACATTATTGTCATGGAGATATCGGAGTCCTTCCAAAACTTGCTTGATGTATAATTTGACCTTAAAAATCAAAATTGGATACAAAATATTTTCATTTGAATTGTATAGTGGTTCTACTTAAAAAGTCCATTCCAGTTTCAGAGGGATCACCGATTCCAGAAATATTCCCTATAAATAATATGGGGCATACATCTTGAACTGATAATTAAGGCTGGCTGGAAAACAATTCCATTTTGTGAAAAGTTCTCAAGTTTAGAAAGTCGTTTTCCTTCAAGTGCAGATTAAAAATGCGATATTTCGAAATTTTTCACAAATATAAAATAAACCAAAGGCAACTCAGATGAGAGAAAGCCCCAGAATAGCCAAAAGCCTAGTGGTTAGGATACTCAGAGAAGGTAACCGAACCTGTGTCATCCACATTCCATATCAGTGCCCTCTGCGCTGCTGGCTATTCTGGAGTGGCCTGGATCTTGATCTCCCCCCACCAGTGAAATTCCATTCTAGACCTGGGAAACATATATTTAGTGAAAGTTTTTCCAACCAGCTCTAATGCTGAGACCTCTAAAAAAAGGAATAAACTTTTTAAGGGAGACTATTTTATGTGAAACAGATGATGAATCAAACATTAGAACATGGAATTCAGACACAACGGCTAAGGGTACATCTACACAGTCTATGACATTGAGTCTCCTAGCACAGGTCGACAGACTTGGGCTAGCAGGGCTCACACTAACTCTCTAAAAATAGCTTTGAAATTCTGGCTCAGGCTGAAGCTTGTGCTCTGAAGCCCACCCTCCCACTTCCAAGTTCCTCAACCCAGACTTGCTGTCATAGGCTGCCCAGACACGCCCTAAATGGTCCCTTCCACATTGGAGTTCTCCATATGTTAGGGAGCCTGAGCTTTGCAAATAGAGATGCCCTTAACAGGGGATATGAACATCCCCAAACTTTGGGGAAATTCCAATCCCGATTTTAACATTACATCTCAGGCCCATCCCTACCGCAGTTTGTTTGGTCTGTGTAGACCAGGCAAACACATTTTGAAATAGTGTTAGAACACCATTTTCTAGACCAGGCGCAGATCCTAACATGGGTAAAATTTCGATATGGTGAGGATTTAATAGCCAGGCCCAGTCAGAAGGTAATTTAGCCTTGTCTCATCACAGTTTTATCTGATGTTTCCTCTGAGACCTGAGAAAAATAAAAGTGGCCAATAAAATGTCAGAGACTTGTGTTCCAGAACAAGACAGACGATGGGGCTCTTATTTTTTGATCTAGAAGGGACTGGAAAAAACTCAGATGACACCATTTCAGTTCTTCGCTTGGGGAGCACAAGGAGATGAAGATATAATCACTAGTGAACAGGAAATTATTACACAAGTCAAAACACATGGAATTTACATGACAGATGTTGTGATGTGGGAAAGTGGTAAAGTTACGGAGATAATAGATTCTTGGGTCTGACAAGAAAATATAAAATTTGGCTGAGCACATGTTTATCATCAAAAGCCATTGGCTTTTTATTTTATTCCTTTGAGAAGCTGTCATTGGGAATGAAAGTTTCGGGAGTGGCACTTAAACAATTCATTCTGGTGTGACTATCCCATGTTTCCAAGATATTCCCTCTACTTAAAATGGGGACGACAACTAAAACTGCCATATTTTGTAGAACCAGAATGAATATTGGGGTACACCTTCCATACTCTGAAATTTTAATATGACAAGGAATCGGTACCTCTGCTTCAGTAACAACACTCTTCCTGAATAAACGATCCAAGAGTTCCTCATTGAAACACCTAGCAATGACATTAAGGAAAACTAAGGCCATTGGTTTATTATCGTAATTTAGTAGCATGCTGCAACAAATACAATCTTTGGTAATAAAAAAGAACAGCTCCCCACAGGCAGCATATCCTTGGTGATGTTAAATCTTCTTTCTCTGACAGGCAGTTGTTTTGGGTCTGTGATAAAAAGCTCAAATCCAGAAGGAGCCAGGGCAGTTCTCCTCGGGGAAACGTTAAACTCAACTGCTGAAAATCTTTACTCCTTAAAAATTAAATGAAACCCATGGAATTAACAAGCTGCTCTGTGCTAAAATTTTCCTTTAGTCATGTTGGTTAGTTGCTCCTCACCATCTTTCCTCTGGTGCTTGCATATTGTCCATTTAGACTATAATCTTGTTGGATCAGAGACCCAGCTTTCATATACTTCAGTAAAGTGCGTTGGTGCTACATAACCAAACAGTGAGAGACATTTTTCTAAATATTTTTCTAGTGTGAATCCACCCATCCACGATACTTACATGGCCCCATTCCCATAGTATCTGAGCACCTTGCAATCTATAATATGTTTATGTTGTGCTCCAGTGTGTATTTTTATCTCAAGTTGAAAATGTAAATGGTTATTTATTTATTCACATGGGTTTCCCTTAACTGAAATTTCCCAGCATTATCTGAGAAAAAGAAGGGGAGAAAAGGATACAGCTCCAAAATCAGAACCAAGGTTTTCCTTGTTTCAAATTCATCCAGCAGCTGGGTGATTTTATCATGGGAGAGCGTGGCTAGGATGTCCCTCTCTTGATAGGACTGGGTTCTTGTTTTGCTTCGCAGTGGTATGAACTTGGCAGCACAAGATACTCTGTTCCCTTTGTGCACAACCCGTTTCACAAAGCTAAAACAGCCCCTGTGTATAATAAAAAAATCGATCACATTGAGGTTTCGCCTTAAGTCCTCCTGCATGGCAGATCCACAATGCTTTTATTCATCTTCTACCGCCCCCTCCCACAATCTTTTCTCTAAAAGCCCTCTCTCCACATTCACCTTAAATTCAGTCTTATGTAACAATCTGACTTTATTGTGTGTGAGATCATGTCTCCCTTTGCTGACTGGCCCCCCCAAAACCATTCGTTAACAGTTACACCTTTAGCTCCAGTGTTAGCGGCATGTGCTGAAGGCCCCAGGTTCACTCACGGTGGGCAGACATGGTGGCTGTATGTACACATCCATGGTCTGATGCCAAAATAACATACTTGGGGCAAATTTCTCCTCTCCATTACCCCTGTACAGGCCCACTGAACTCAAGAGGACTGCACAAGCATCAAAGCAAGTCAATGGAATTGCATGGGTGTGACCAAGGGCAGAATCTGGCTTATCAATAGAGCCCTGCAAATCCACGGATATCCGCTTTATATCCGCGGATGTGGATATCCACAGATCATATTTTGGCAGATGAACTGCAGACAGCTGCTTCCCCGCCTTGAGATGAGGGTGGGGGCTGGCCACCGATCAGCTGTTCCATGGGGCTCCCCTGCGGGCCAGATCAGCTGCCGGCAGGAGGGCGCCATGGAACAGCTCTTCAGGGGGGCTCCCCTGAGGGCCACCAATCAATCAGCTGTTCCACGGGCCTCCCCTGCCGGCCGCCAATTAGCTGTTGGGCAGCTGCCTGGAAGGGCTGGCCCCCAAACAGCTGACAGCAGGGGACACAGCAGCAGAGATGGCCTCCAAACAGCTGATTGGGGGCCCCAGAGCTGTAGGTGCAGATGACCACACAGTGGATGATGGTTGGAGGTAAGCTGATTGGGGCGGATGCGGATCGGACACGGGTCCACATTTGTGTATCCACGCATTGCTCTACCTATCAAAGCCGTTTTTCTCTACACTGTAATATTTCACCCAGCTCTGGGGTGCACACCAAGATTGTTTTATCGTCCCTTCCCCCCTTTACTAAAAATCTCAGGGAACACCCTGCCCACCTGTAGCAGAGACGACCATCCCATCAATTCCTGTGCTTGAGTGGTTTCAAAACTTTACAAAACTGGGCACACTTCTGCCCTCGGTGACTTGGTTAGAAACCCACTGAAGTCACTGTATTCTAGTGAAACCCAATGCAGTTGCATACTTAGAAGTGCAGGAAGAATGTGGACAACTGAACTTACACTGCATGTGTGGAAACCTGAGATCCCACAATATCAATGACATGGAGTGAAATCCTCACCCCACCTGAAGTCAATGGGAGTTTTGTCATGGACTTCAATGGGACCAGGATTCCAGCCATGGCTTTTACCATAGTGACTACTGTATTTCAAAATGGAAAAAAAGAAAAGGCAGGTCGAATTAAGTCTGGGCGTAAGTGGGCTCAGCAAACAAAGAAAGTCGATGAGAGCTCTGCCCATTTATGCCAAGGCTGAATGCAGTCCAGATGCTTCCAAAAAAAGAAAAAGGAAGGAATGAATGAAATAAGATGTGAATAATGAAATAGGTGATAACCTGGGGTGATGTGCGTGACAGAGAAACATCTTCCCTACCACAAGACTGGTATGAATACTGCTTCCTGAACTGGCTATCAACAGTGTGGGATGGTAACTACATTGCCCCCTTTTCCTTTGAAGAAATGCTGTCTCCTCCTCTTTCCACGGGGACTCGATGGGGAGTGGGATACCAAGACTGCTCCTAATCTGGCCAAGGCCCAAGCATAATTTTTTCGGGTCCAGTACAAACTTGTAATAAGGGCCCCTCCCACATACATACCCATGGGGGTTGCAGCTTGGGCCGGCCTGTCCTGGGCCTCTGGGCCCCAGTAAAGCATATACTTTCTCCCCCCACATGTGGGGACCCTGAATCTGGCACATTTCCACTGCAACAAAATGTGTCCTCACTTTTTATTGCATATGCCCTCAAACATGCATGTCTTGGAGGCCCTGCTTCTGGTCAAGTGAGGAATACAACTTCCTCTGGAATGTAGCAGCCTGTTCCATGCTCTGACCAGTGAGCAGGAACAGATGCTTCCTTCCTTAGAGTTTGTGAAGTGTCCTGACTCGAGACCAATTGTTCTCTACATATTGAAAGAGATGAGACGGGCATTTATACATTCTCCTGCCAGGACATTTTAAAAGTGGGGGGAAAAAAATCACACTTACCTTCCTATCTCCTGCTTCACTTCATAGAAGGAATGGAGTTTTCTTCGGCTGCTCTGTTTCTTTGTCACTTGGTCTTTCTTATCTTTGGTAACCAAAGAAAAAGTTAGTAGTAATATTCAAACAACACAGCCAAGGCACCAAATGCAAAACTATCCTGCCGATAACGTTCCGTGGGAAATAACATGATCCATTTTCTAAGTGTCTGTTTAGAATTAGGCACAGAGGGTTACTGATGGTGTTGGGCACCAAGAACACAGGAGGTCAGTTCCTCAGCTGGTGTAAATCAGCGTATCTAGACTCTACACCACAAACTAATCCCAGAGCGGCTCCAGCGAGCAACCTGGAATACGCCCCCAGAAGCCGAAGCGCCAGACATGAGTCAGTGCACCACAAGTGTGGAAGGGGCTACATGGATCTAGGGTGTGTGTACCAATGTGGTGTGCACATTCGCAGGCAAACTTAGCAAAAATAGGTTTGCATGCCCGGGTGCCCAGACCTGGGTACACTGTGCAGTGTAGACACATTCTAAAGTACGTGGAACTGAGCCAGTTAAACCAGCTGAGGATTTGGCACTGAGTTTTTAATGGCATCCCCGGTACCAGTTATTTAAACTTTTACAGTTGAATCCGGTTGCAAATACCAGCTCAAAATGAAGTATTTGTACCTTTCCTTATGCCCTTGAATACTACTGGTTTGTACTGCATCATGAAAACAGCCTTCTTCCCACTGATTCCCATTACTCTCGGATTCGGTGCATTTCAGAAACCAACACATATGGACAAACTGACAGGCAGACACATAAAACAACGTTCCAGTCATGGGGGGGTCGACCCCTGCAGGTATCATCAGGAGGAAGAACCAGGCAGTTTGGAAGCTGCTCATCTCTACCCGAGAACCACCAGATGAAGGAGGAAATGTGACTCATCCATATATGTGGTTCACCAGAGCATCTTTCCTGATACTTGATTCAACAGGGCTGACAATATGCATGAAATACTGAAGCTGAACAAGAACACTGATTCCAAATACAAAAGACACAAAAATGCTGCAGACTGGAATGGCTAAGGAGCCAACACATCAGACCTAAGAAATGAAGTTACCCGCATGTACAACAAGCTCTGCTTTGCACAAGACCTCCCCTCCTGCATTTCTGGCAATGCAGGTATAGATGCCACCATCTTCTGGGGCAGCATTCTCCAGGATCAAAGAGTATGTTGTGCCTTCTTTCACCTGATGGATCCTTTGGCTGTCAGTCAACAAGGAATTATCCTGGAAGAATGAGACACTACTTCAGTATTAAAGTGCAAAGGAGAAATATGAGCGTTGAGCAGGGAGTTTGACTAGATGACCTCCTGAGGTCCCTTCCTACCCTCATCTTCTATGATCCTAATGGTACAATGCAAGGATTTAGATCAGTGCTACTCAGATCTCAGTGTCCAGGAGCCAAATTAGCGATCAAGATTACCCAAAAGAGCCGCAATACTACAAATTCATTGTTTCATTTAATAAATAAATATATATATTTATATATTTCTCACAGCCCATAAGTTAATAACTTGGTGCGAGTTGATAACTTAATTGGTTAATAACATAGTAAAAGCATCCTGGTTGGTTGAACATTAAATCACACAGTGTTTTAATATCATGTGCTGCAAAGAGTCGCAGGAGACACATTAAAGAGCCCCTTGCAGCCTGTGAGCCTCATTCTGAGTATCATTGATTTAGATAGAACAACAGTAGCTAAAGGAGAGATCTATTGTGTGCTTAGACTATAGAAGCTGCTTATATTCCAGAGAAAATTTTCTAAGCCCTGGTACTTATGCTCTGTTTTCAACAGTAGCTGGGACTGAGTAAACCCAATGCAGATAAAATAAGAAGGAACACAAACCTTTGCCGAACAATCTAAATCTGAAGATTTTTCTTTTAAATTCCCAACCTCTCAGTTTTAGCCAAGCCCAGAAGCAGAAATACCACAAAACAGTGGAGCTTTCAGTGTTTTCCATTCATTACCAAGTAGTAATGGAAGTCTCACAATACAGGTTTTTCTTGTGAGATTTACAGCTCAGTTTCAAGACCAAAGGCGGCTGGATAAGCAGGGGTTTCAGTGGTTAGAGAAGAGGGCTAGGAAACAAGACTCCTCGGTCTCATTTCTGATTCTGACCCTATCTTCCTTTCTTATCTTGGGCAAACCTTTTAATCTCTCTGTGTCTGTTTTGCCATCTGTAATATAGGGATTCTTTTTACCTGATTTGCAGGGGTGTTGTGAGGCTTAATTAATATCTGCAAAGTTCTGGAGATCCCCAAATGAAGGGAGCAATAGACGTGTAAATTATTATCATTAGCACAGTATCGATTTGCTGTTGGGCGAAAGTCTCCTGGAAGCCCATCAGCCATAGTTCAGCCACGCTGGCTGTATCTCCATGACAATGGGGAGATGTTTCCCATTTTGTACTGCTGGTTCACTCTGAGTTAATGTCAATGACATTTACAAGCCCATTTTCTCGCTGACAGGAGCAAGGAAGAAACCTCTCCTATGGCCAGATTATTCCATAAGTGTCCACTGTCATGCGTCTTGCATCTTCCTCTGAAGCAGCTGTACTAGATTAGATGGAGCACTAGTCTGACCCAGTCTGGCAATTCCTATGTTCCTGTATTTGTATTATTCTTTACTCGACTTAACAATCAGAAGTTTTAACCTTGGAGGTACATCTTTTTTTTTTTGCCTGCAAATAAGACCAGCCATTCTCGGCCCACTGATAAATACAGGAGGCTATTTGCGCCCATTATGTCTGAGAAAAAAAGTCCCCTATGGCCAACTGTTTTCCAACTTCTATGTTAGTTCATTTTTCCACACCCCATTTTTTTATGTGGCACTCATCCGCTATGGGATACATCTTCTATCTTACCTTCTGCCATACAATAGTAGGCTGGGGATTTCCTTCAATAATGGCATGAAATTTAGCAAGCTCCCCAGTCTGAACCTGCACATCCTCGATGGTCACTTGCATATATGGAGGGCCTGGGGAGACAAAGGGTTTCCATCACTTAAAAGAGAGTTCAGTTATGTTAGAAACAAGCTGGTGATAAATGAATGGGAGCTACTGTTACATTTTGTGAACTGCTCAAAAGATATTTCCAGTATTGCCAACCCATGATGTTCAAAAATTATAAGCCAGGCCCCCAAAATCATGAGATTGTGTTTTAAAAATCATGAGATTTCAAAAATAACACACCTGCACTTCTTTTTATTGGCTTTTGACCCTTCGGGCTTCACGTTTTCAAGCTCATCTGAGCTGGAACTTTAAGAAAACCACCAAATATGGTGATAAACTTGCAACAGTTGGCATCATGGGATTTCTGAAGCTACCTGTGCTGGCTGGACTAGCCCTAGACTTGTGTTGGGGCGTGGGCGGGGGCAGGAGAATTAAGTGATCTGGAGAGATCCCAAAGAGTTTCTTTTTCAGACTGGTGAGGGGGGAATTCTCTGGCCAAATCACAATCCAGGTTAAGACTTTCAGTGTCTCATAGGCACCAGCCTGCCCCTTCACTTACTGAGAGTCCAGTCCTTCTGGCCACCCAGTTCCCATCTGCCTCTCCAGCTGATGGGATTCCACACCCTTTTCCAGTGCTCCTCACACCCTGAATCTCACATTGGGCATCGTTATCCTGGACATTATCCACCCCTGGGTATTTTGATAGATCTGGAAAATTTCGATAGGGGGTTCCTTACAGAACAATGAAAGGGACTCAGATCTAAATTCCCTTAACTAGCATAGAGGACTATCACTGCCATTGCAGGATGATTTTGGCCATCTCAAACCGGTGAGAGACAGGTGATGGCAG
Organism: Emydura macquarii macquarii; assembly: GCF_026122565.2. Classification (NCBI taxonomy): domain Eukaryota; kingdom Metazoa; phylum Chordata; order Testudines; family Chelidae; genus Emydura; species Emydura macquarii. The sequence goes on from NW_027133217.1 coordinate 3,357,803, forward strand.
CCCCCAGAAAAACTGCTCATTAGTTATGTTGTGAAGTACCTTATCTGACTGGCTTTTTCCTACTCTGAATGATTGGCCAGCATGCATCAAAACAACATCGAACCAGTGTGTTAATGATAGCGCAACCATCTCTCCCATTAAGCCCGTTGCATACTCTAGCCCACTTTTTTCCTTTGTTTTTCCGCATGACATTCTGCTTTTGTTTGCACCCAGGTAGCCCCACTGTTTCAAAGGGTTGCAGCGCTGTAAATGAGACTAGAAACTGGGTCGACTATCACTGTTACTCTTTGTTTAAAGAACGGTGACTACTACAAAACACAAACACCTCAAAGAAGATTCTGTCACAGAGGCCACCTGAGGAGAAAACAACGAGATGACCACGGGAACGGAGACAGAAGGGTAAAGGGGGCAATTTCTTACTTGTGGCGCTCTTCTCGTCTGTTTTATAAACGCAGGTTCTTTCTGTGGTCTCAATATAAATTTGACTCTGGACATCCCAGACCTCGTCTGCCCCTTCTCTTCTATGCCAGTCTGCTCCATCTGTGACTGCTGATGTTCTTTTCACATAAACCAAGAGGCAGAGTCGTTATACAGACATCATTCACCTCGAACAATAGTAAGACCTACAATGCAACTTAAACTGACCGGACCACATCAATCTCATCCTTCAATGCCTCCCACTCACTAACTCTCTCTGCTCAGAACGACCAGTTAAAAAAAGATACAACCTCATTCTCTGGGTGCCACTAAGCCTCTGACGCCAGAAACTGGAACTGGATGACAGGGGATGGATCATTCGATAATTGACCAATTCTGTTCATTCCCTGTGAAGCACCTGGCATTGGCCACTGTCAGAAGACAGGATACTGGGCTAGATGGACCATTGGTCTGACCCAATATGGCCGTCCTTATGTTAAATCTACTCAAGTCAGTTCAATGCACCAGCTACAACATTAGAGAGAACTGGATGGAAGGGGAGCTCTTTCCAGGACAAAGACACATTCAGATTTCCATTCAATGCCCTGAGCATCATGAAGTTTAATGCTTACTTGATAATGGGAATAGTACGTTCCTGAACTCCTGCAGCTCCATCAGGACTCTCTTTTTGGGAAGCTGTTGGGCTTGACTTTGTTTCACTCAATTTCTCCTCTGGAATTTTCCCAGTGCTGTCTTGCTTTTCATCTGACAGTGAAAACAGGACCTGTTAGACTAGTTACATAGAACAGCATGGCTGAAATCAAGGTGCAGCTTTGAGATCAATTTCTGCTCAGAGTTCCAGCAGAACAACCCATCTGACTTCGTGGGGTTCGATCACTGTAACTAGGAGGAGAATTTGGCCCTTTTCAGAGGGCTATGTGAAACAAAGTGTTCTGAGCTAAATAAAAATGATTAATGTTAGAATATGGCTGAATGGGCAAAAGCATCAGGATTTGTGTGGCAAGGAAACACACAGGCATGAATAGGAAAGGTACAAAGAGAATGAAATTGAGACAAAAAAAACCCAACCCCCAGGATGTGTGAAGCAAATCAGTTGATCAATGATGTACATTAAAGGACATAGTTAGCTGAGTTTGTCCTCCAGCTTGCCTATTTAATGAAAACGACAAATTTTGGCTCTGTTGATAAATGTCAACGCTTCCATTATTAGGGTGCATCAACAATTACTGGACTGATTGCCAACTCACTCACACTGGTGTAAATCAGAAGTAGCTCCAGTGAAGTCAATAGGGCTATACTGATGTAAAACCAGTGCAAGGGAGAACAAAATCAGACAATATTATGTGTTGCACCTGTAAACAGGGCCTAGGTCTGATCTCACACCTTTTACACCGTTATAACTCCATTGACTTCAGTGGAAGTTCTCATTTACACTACTATAAGTGGGAGCAGAATCAGGACCAGAATCTCCTTTCCAGAAATACTACAAAATGAAAAGATGGGTGCGTTTTTAATTGAAGTGTTTCCTTCAAAATGGGCTTGAGATTCTATTTTAGCAAGAACTAATCATCTGGTCATACGTACCATCAGGGTTACCTCTTAGGATGAAGAACACCATCTCTTGTGCTCTGAAAGTGTGCCAAGTGCAAGCTAAAAGAAGCAATACCCCCACCTGAAAGGTTATTCTTTGGTAGGGTGGTTGGGAGATCATTAGTGATGGCTTGTATTGGAAAGAGAAGTGATTCTTTCTACTAAGCCAGTTGGGAAGCTTCGCTAGAGAGCACTGTTATACAATGGCATGTAACACAAGACCATGGTTCACAGAGGAGTAGGAGCTTCACTCAATGCTTTCTTACCACCAGGTCTGTTGAAATATTTGCCTTCTTGTTCTTATTCAAAAACAAGTGATCAAAGGGACACATGTCAAGATAATAAATGTCTATTTTTAAAAAATACATACCCATGTTAATAACATATTAAGTCATTGAAAGTGAAAAAGCTTTAAAAATACCTAATTTACTTTTTCACCTTTGTATGCTGCTGGTTTCCTTTTTTGTACTTCCCTGAGCTACTGTCAAGGAACTAACCTACTCTGTTTCACTTTCTGCTTACAGTCATTTTCTGGGTTTCCTTCACTAGCAGAATGTTACTGTTTTGGGTTTCCAAAACTTCAGAGGAAAGACTAAATAAAAAGCACCCAAGCATTTTCATATAATTTATTTATTTCGTTTGAGCCCCTGAAATGTTTGCATTCTCATTATGATGTCTAACAATTTTTTTTTTTAACAAAATATAGATTGGCTGGGGGGGCAAAAGCTACTTGACAGTATCCTTTTAAGATCACATTGGATTAAGAACAAGTATTATGACTTGACACAAAATGACAACAGGTTAGACAAAAGGGTTCTCTAGTTATTATGGCAGCCAGTAAAGGTGAAAAAATGAAAGGGCTGTAGTGTACACCAGCCCCTTTACAAGATTTAAGAAATGAAATGTATTTACCACTTTTTAACATAACTCACAGTAACACAAACACTAAAGCGTCTGTTCTCTTTGCAAGACATACATTGGTGCTAGTTATTTTTAACTCAAGAAGAAAATGCTCAAGATTCTATTAAGGCTACAATGCCAATCAAACCAAATGAACCTTAAATAGCCTGATAGCCTACAAAGTTGGTAGCACTTAGCCAAGGAATGTCAAATAGGAAGGCCTGACTCACCATGTTATTTATGACACGCAGTAAAAATACACAAACAACATATTCAGGGTCTAAAATTCAAGATGACACTAAGCTAAAACCCCAGACTGGAACCATCCTCCATCTATGAAGTTTGGGGGCATATAAAGTCCAAACTCAGCTTCAGATCCAAATTTGCAAATGCCCTCCCCCCCCATTTTTATAATGAACCTGGTTTGGATACCCCCACAATTTTTGGTGCCTGAATTTTGTAGCTTGGACCCATCTCTGTTTAGAACACAAAGAAATATGGAACCGAGAAGAGCTTCATTTCTGGTCTGTGCAACATTTGTGTCTAACACCCCGGGGGCATTTCCCAAACTCATTCCAGACCTACCATGACCTCCAGCACTTTGGGTTTGTGTGCTGGCTTCATGAACTATCACAGGAGGCCTATTTTCTGTATCTGAGTAGTCTGAAGATGTGGACTCAAGAACGCCAAGGCCACCAGCCTTTCCTCTCATGCTTGGAGATAGAGTCACATGCAGAGATGTGGAATCCACAAGTTTCCTCAGGGCCATCCTTATCTCCTTATTTGCACGTTCAAGTGAGGCCCGGACAGAATTCTCCAGCTCTGACTGTGGTGAGACCTTTCCTATAAACAAGAAGAATAGCTTTTCTCTCTTCATGGTAAAAAGAAAAGGTCAGTATCAATCCACCCACAGTGTCATCCAGAGCAAACATTTGCATTCAAGTTTTTTTTCCCCCTTTGCAGTAGAGAGCTAATGTGCAAATGTTTATTTGCTAAAAGAGGGAATCTAGCTAGATTTCACAATGAACATCCAGTAGCCTCTGCTCTTCCTGCTGCAAATGGCTTAACACGCTATGTACACTCACATCTTCTCACCAGATGCGACGGAATTTAGGTGATACATAGGGGTGGAGGTGACCAAACTGATGACTCAGCCTACATAGGATGAGTGAGAAGAAAAACACGCAGTGTTAAGTTCATCAGATCAACAGAAGGGACCCAGTTTTGACTTCCTGTGCTAAACCGCCGTCTTGTGCAACAAAAGTGCAATTATTATTTTAAATGAAACATGCCACGTGTTTCTTGCATGGAGGGAGAGGAGGAGTGAATGGGTTACAGGATAATTTGCGCATCAAAAGAGGAGAAAAAAGAGAGAGAAGGGTTTGTGTCAATGTCGTTACCCCATCAGACTAAGAGGGAGATGGCTGGGGGGCGTGTTGAGCTGCCCCCAATACAATATTTTGATTATTTCTTAGCTTGTGAGATCACCTTTTATGTTACCATTTGCCACAGGGAAACCTGAGGGAAATGGTGGACTTTGCACTAAGGGATATCTGAGAGTTATTTTTAACTTATTTTTATTAGATACGTTTCTAAAGCAACCGCAGTGGTAGAGCAGCATAGGATTAAAGGGAAACTCTGTGGTGGGGCAATTTCATCAGAAGAAATGTAGAATCCAAGTCCCTCTGTTGTTGGTGGCTGGTCTACTTAATTATTATTTGCTGAGTGGCAGCAGCATACTGAGGAAGATATGGTCTCTGGTCCAAGGAGCTCACAGTCGAGAAAGGTAGGCAGAAGATAAAAAAATCTCCCCAAATAGCCAACATTACTCACTCATTTAAACTGGTTCTAAAGTCCAAGGCCCAGTCTTTGAGCAACAGCTATGTGCATACTGGATGTCATGCTTCCCTTCACAGTCACTGCACAATCAATATCTAATTCAGTTTAAATCTATGAGATGTTATTGGCATGACAAGCTCTACAAGTGTTTCCAAGGGGTAAAAAAAAAAAAAAAAAAAAAGGGGACAGATCCCCCCCCTCCACCCCAGATATCTGCCCCAAATAGGTCAATCAACCCAGGAGAAGGATAGACACTGTGTTTCCAATTTGACCCCCATTTTGTAAGGCACACTGGGATGTCCCAAGTGCAAAAAAAACAATGCAAACCAAACGATAACCTACTCCATGTTTAGGGTGCCTAACAGTCTTAATTAGAGCCACCCATTTTCAGTTGCTCATAACTTTTGTTATTGTAAATATACTTCCCAACTTAAAGTAGAACTTCAAAAATTCTATTCCTATGAAACGGGTGACCTGGGAAAAAGAGTAATTTACAAGCATGCCAGGCCCCCATTCTGATTGGTCACTAGACAATGTAGACCCCGCACAGAATAATCTGTAAATGACATAAGGGCTAATCCTGCAAGCCCACTGGATTCAATATGTAAGGAGAGCTTTCAGGTCAGGTGAGAGAAAGAGAGAGAGTGAGCCCATGCATGAAGCAGGAAATGTGTTTTATCAGACCAGCAAATGTTTTTACCAATAGATGTGACTTCTGAGGAATGGAGAAAAAATTAACGGTGTTAGTAGCACAATGGTTGTATCACTGGAACAGTCACAATAGCTCTTTACCACTAACAGACTGTACCAGGTGTCCACCTCTAGACAGTCCCCCCACTGGAAAATTTCATTTTCTTCAGTCTATCTTTTTCTGTGAATTTCTCCGTGTTTCATTCATGGGGAGTTCCAGCCTCCAGGATGGTTTTATTTCCCCCAACATGAATTCAATTGTTTTTAGAAGTGCTCAGGAGGGATGGCATGTTTATTTCATATTCACAGAAGAAGAAACGCTAGCTTTTGTTCTGATTCTGCTCCCTTCTGCTCTTACAGGAAATAATTAGGGTACATGAACTTCGCAGACAAACCTAAGAGGGAAATAAGGTAGGTCCCAACTTGGGCCAGCCCTCTTTGATGGTGCCGCCTCATAATTTCCTTCATGTGAGTATAGTGGTGATGAAAGATGTTAGTCTGGCAGACCTGGAGAATGAAGCCCTCTGTTTATCCATAGGACAGTCAAGCATCCCTGAGATTGCATGCTGTCCCACCAATGTGCATGAACACTGATCTGGAAGGACCATTTCTAGGAGCGAGAGGTAGTTCAGTATTCAGTTCCATTTGATTCCTGGTCTTATTGCTGAGACTACTCACCCAGTAGTGTAATGCTGGTTTCAGTAAGGTGGGCAGCTGCCCACCTGTAAGAGAACTGTTATACAATGAGTGAAATATACTTAGTAGTGAACACGGTCCCTTTAGGGGAACATTTACTCTGATTTAAATCGGATTAATTTCACAAGGATAATTAGGATTAATTAAATGTGCTCAGATATAAACAATGGACACACTGGACAAAATATACACAATTCTTCAGCAGCACAAGCGTAAATCTTTTTACTACAGGGCTGTGTTAGCTCGAGGTATAACTTGAGTGTTGTCTCTAACCCAACTCCAGTGCACACCCAAAAGTGTCTAGCTCCAGTTACAATGATGCTTTCAACTTAAGCTAGCTGGCTAAGATACTGGTTGAAACATGAGAGCTGCTGAGCCTGCAGCTAGTAATGCCATGGGGACTCATCTCTTCGGTGTTGCTGATACAAACACTCTGTGCAGCTTGTATATTTTGTAGTGTGACTGCTCTCCCTTGGGCAGGGCTGACTCAAGAGAGTTAACGCAAGTGTACACAACGAGAGCGAACACTGCAGTGAAGACAAGCTCTTCGTGCACCTTCTATTTCCCGGTTGTAAAATCCTGACCTATTTACTGTAAACCAGACGGTGAAGTGTCCCTTTCAGTCCACCGTACATTTAACCTGATAAGGATCAGGAGAACCTCAAACATTCTGAAGTTCAAATTCCACTCATGGAAGCCCCCAAGATGCTGACACTATTAGAAAGTTCCCAACAATTCTTCACGTCATAAAATTGGGTTGGAAATCTGCCTAGAACAGGCTCTCTCACAATACTTCAGCACTTCTGCAACTCAATGCTAACCAAGTGTGTTTAGCTCTCAAATACATAAGTGCAGCCAGGGTCCCAACTAACTCCCACTGATGTCCATGTACTGTCACTGACTTCAATGGGAGGTGGATGTGGCCTTTAGAGAACTGGTTACCGTGAAGAAACAAAAACACAGAAGCAAATGAGATCAATGACAGCGGATGCAAGACATTTATTGATGTGAACCGGAGCATCTAATAATATATCTTGACTTAGATTTATTTTAATTTTGTGTCTCTCAGACAAACTGAAGTTTCCACCTTTTTCATACCCTTTTGCCTGTGGGAATTGCAGCAAAACATTCTTTGTGTTAATTTTAATACGTTATGTCTTCATCTACAGGAAATAAACCCCCACACATATTGTTAGTTACCTACAAATTTTAAATCACTTACAAGCATACTTTTTAACCTCTAGGAAAATACTTTGAAAATAAACGTAAAGGACTTTTAATAATTTTTTCATTATTTTCAAGAGTACACCATATAGGATTTCCCATTCCTTTTTTACTGATTTTTTTTTGTTTGTTTAAATTTCCAAAGAAAATGTAAACAGATGTTATTTACTTTTGGTTGATCAATAGAAATATACGTATTTCTTTGCTACGACCATTTGAAATGTAACTCTATTTTATTAACAAAGTCATTACTCAGCAAAAACCAGGTCAAGAGAAAAATTAATAACTCCACATTCTGTTGGATATCTTGACAGATGTAAATCTCTATTTTATTTCTTCTTAAAGACAGCTATGGGCTAAATTCTTTTCTCAGTTACAGCTATGTAAAAGTTTGACTTTAGTGGCGTTACTCTGGATTTACACTGGAATAACTGAGATCAGAATCTGGCCCAATAAAAGAGAAAAATTTTCAGTTCAAAAGTATTTCCTCCCCTTGTATATCTGTTACTTTCCAATGTACAGTAGTGCAATATTTCTCATAAGTGAAGCACTAATGTATAGCCATTGTATAGCTGACTTATAAAATATACAGTAAAAACCAATGAGTTGTTACTGAAAATATGATAGTACCAAAAAAGAGGTAATTTGTTTCACCACCTGTAGTCACTGAGAAATTTTTAAGCTTCAAAAATGTAGTGCACATTATTGTACAAACTATACCTTTTAGATATCGAAATGAAAAAGAACATTAAATTACTGAATTTGTTATAGTCATCACATGTTCAAGGTGCAGCTCTTTAGACAAAAATCGTAATTTTTGCAAAGGCACCTTTTTAAAGTTAGATGTACCTTTTCTTAAGCAGTGCTCTGAAGAATTCTGGATCAAGTTTCACATATTATCTAGTTTGAAAATGTTGATATGTGATGTTCTGTCGACATTACCTAAGAGAAAGCTCGCTTATTCCTCTTTAAGATGATTAGCAAGCAAACTGTCTCTTAGCATTCCTGTAACATCCTGGCTCTTTTGTATCATTCAGAGAAAAATTATTGTTTTCTCTAGCAACATAACCATGCAACTCAGCTTACAGGAGGTTTTGTTTCTTTTTCTCAGACCTTCTGTCACATAGACAATGTCAGACACACAGGGCCAATTCCTGTAGGTACGTCTACACAGTAATTAAAAACTTGTGGTTGACTGACGATCTCACAGCGCTTGGGCTAACGGGCTGTTTAACTGTGGCATAGACATTCAGCCTTGGACGGAGCTCAGGCTCTACAACCTTGAGAGAAGGGAGGCTCCCAGAGCTCAGGCTGTCGCCTGAGTCCGAACGTCTACATCACAGTTAAACAGCCGCTTATCTCAAGCCCTGGAAGACCAGGTCAGCTGGCATAGACCAGCCACAGGTTTCTAATTGCAGTGTAGACTTACCCATTGAGAACAATGGCAAATTTTAGTTGACTTCAAGTGGGACCAGAATCTAGCTCTAAGAACTCTGTCTTGTCAAGGCGCTGAGCACCTTTTGGAAGTGCTATGCAACATTAATTCTCACTGAAGCTACTGGGAGCTGAGGTTGTCTTAGCACCTTTCAGAGGAACTCAGCACCTTGCAGGATTATATCTTTACTGGATACCCTTATTGCATTTGATATCTGTGTCAAAGCTCTAGAGAAACCCAACTGCTTATGATAAAGGGTGACCTCTACAACGATGCTAAACCTAAATGGCTACCGTATGATGATACAACTTGCACTGGCAGTGTATTCGGGTGGCATAAAACATTAAAACCCAATACAAAACTTGAGGCACAATCCCCCCTAAATTTCTGTCAGATGCATTCTTGAAACAGTTATTTGTTGAAGAGGGTTTTAAATTGCATTAGTGCTCCTGCAAAATTAATATGGTTCACTAATAAATTTTTGTTAGCAGATTAAGAAACTTTAACCACTAATACATTGACGGTAACGTTGAACCATTAATATGTACAGGAGACTTAACTAACCATTCTACTCACATAGTAATTATTCATTCATAAAATAATTTATTTGTGGTTCTACACATGTTTTAATCCAGATTGCAGATGCTAGTATTAACCTGTCCATTCCTTTAATCAATACTCTTTTAGATGTAGATCATGCAAACCTCTATAATAATTCATATGATTTATAGAGTTACCGAACTTGAATAAAGAGCAGAAACATAAAAATCTGTGTCCTTAGGCAACCCTTTAAAAGATTAACAAAAAGTAGATGATTAACGGTGATGGTCTTTTTAATAAAGGTGGAACATAGTTGTATTCAAAGGGTGAGACTGGGCCCTGTTGAAGTCAATGCGAGTTTTGCCATTGAATTCGGTAGGGTCAGGATTTCACCCAAAATGTTTGAGCAGTCTCTTAAGTCAGTAATGTTGCCTAATAAGTGTCATATCTTCTATAGGTTTCACTCTATGGAAAGATATTATAATAATTTTGACAGATTGTGCATTCTGAAAGGTTTATAAACAGATTTTTGGTAGACCTAATTTGTGACACCGGCATTTAGTAAAAGTAAAGCAGTACAAACTATTTTTCTGACTGTCTGGCACGTAAAGTGACAGAAGGTATGCTTAAATGAAACCACCCTTCCTGCTCTTGGTTGCGGGAAGATATTGCCAAGCTGAGGTACCTTAAAGTTCTCACCACAGTGTGATGTAGGAGTCAGATAGCTGAAGTAATTTTTAAACACTTGAACAAAAATGTGCTTACTTATTTATATTTTTTGTCACAAGTAGGAGAGGCAGGCCACCCTGAGTCTATTGACCATGCCTCTCACCACTTCTCTATGGAATGATATGCTTTCACCATGATCATTTATAAACTGAACTGACAGAAGTGTTCCCTTTAAGACTGGAAAAGCTCTACGTATCACCTTCTATACATTTTCCTTAAGATATTTTTCTTTTGCGTGCTTCCTTATAATTCTCACCGCTGATTTCTCCCACCCTAGAACATTTTTGTTTGTTTGTTTTTTATGTATATATTTTATTTGATTTTAAGAATCACGCTTGTGTCTCCTCAGCTTTCGGAGGGGTCTTCCGTGCTGATGTGCAACATAACAGGCTCGCCGATAGTTCCATAGCTGAGGGTTCTTGTGGAAACTTCAGTTTTAAAGCTGGACTGGCCGTTGTCTGCTGAGAGCTGGACTTCAGTACAGAAAGATGGTTTCAGTTTGAAGGAGGGTCCAGGTGCCGCCGCCGCTGCTGCTGCGTGCACACCAGGTGTGGGTGCTGCACTGCATGTTTCACTCACATGGAAAGAAATGTTAGACGGACCTACGGACTGCACTCCTGTTACTCTTGATGTGGACATGAACATTCCCTCAGGAAGATGCTCTTTGAACTTGCTGAAAAAGCTTTGCCTTGGTGTAGGAACAACAGGTCTCCCGAGATTTAGCAACACAGGCTTCCCAACTATTGGTTCATTAATTTCTGTCTGGAGTACAGAGATCTCACAGGGTTTGTCTTCTGTGTAATTCTGATTATCACATCCATAGGTCTCACCTTCTTCAGGAAAGTAATCTTCAAGGTCTTCCAGAGTTAGCACTTTTCCATTGTGAGTCAGGATTTTGGGGTCTCGGTTACTAATGTCATCTGTCTCTAGCTCCGCTGGCTCATCAATTATAGCCACATTATCTTTTTCTTGAAGATCCTCATCTCGTACTGTATCAGGTACTTCCTCTTCAGAAGTCCAAGACGTATCTAACTCCTCAGCTTCTTCCTTAACCCCTGGACAGATCTGGGAAGGTGGAAGGTCGTGCTTGCCCACATCAGTTGTCTCAAAGCTAAAGACAAAGGGCTCACCCACACAGGCAAGCAGTGGGGAAGTACCTTCTGAAACATCGTCATTGCTTGCTTCCTGTGTGCAGCTCTTTCCGTCAGTCCCACAGTCAATGAATGAGCTTCTGAGCTGGTCAGACCCACATTGAGAATTTATGTCTTCATTGTTGACTGGAGCTCCTTCTTGGTCATCTCCATATGCAAGAGTTGGGATGTCAACATCTGACAGATTGTCTCTAGGCAGGGAAGACTTGGCCTGCTCCACTAATTTATTGTTGGAGTTGTTTGTGTTTGGGTCATCTTCACGGGAATGTGTAGGTCTTGGGCCAGGCATAGTGAATGTCAATACTCCTGAGTCATCTTTTTCTGGCTTTGCTGGGGAAGCTCCTCTTTTCTTCAAAGCCTTGGGTGATTTTTTCACCTTGAATTCAATTATTTCCTCCACTTCAACCCATTTGGGTTTTTGTTCTTCCACCTTGGTTTCCACGACAATAGCCCTAGCTGCCGCTCCTTGTCTGTCCTCGGGCTCGGTCACAAAGAGTGTAGGAATGAGTGTCTTCCGCGCATCGTCCTGCTCATGCCTGTTCACAGGCTGCCTGACCTTTGTCACATGGCTTGTCTCTGGGGTCACCAACTCTGGTCTTGGAGAGCGGGAGAGGGAGAAACCTGAAGGAGGACGGGCCGGAGACCTCTTGCGCTTTTGCCGTGGGGTCTTCACTACAGTTGTTATCGTTTCCTCTCTGGTGACAAAAATGGTTGAAATGGAGTTTGCATGAAGGCAAAAATCTTTCTGGGATCCACATTCCCTTAGCACATGCCCAGCGTCGACAAAGCCGCCGAGGTGGGGTTAGTTGTGTGAGCACTCAATTTTGTGAGCATTTAAGTTTGAGAGGGGGAAAACACACAATCACATTCACACTCACTTTCAGAATCAGGTTTTCCCTCAAGAGATCTCTGCACTGTCCCATCCAAATGGTTTCCAAATCCATTAACTCTCTGAGTGCACAGAAGCTCAGGGAGTAGGTTCAGCTAAAGAGCTCTCTTTAGATGCCTGCTATATTTCATGCTGCTTCACTGGTTATTATCAATTATTTTCTTAGAACAGTAACACTGCTACTTTGCAGTCAGATAGCAGTTTCATCCAAAGATCCTAAAGACACTCAAGGAGTTCAACCCACTCTCCCCAACACAGTCTCCTTGGGTGAAATCCTGGAACCAGTGAAGTCAATGACAAAAGTCCCGTTGACTTCAACAGGGGCAAGAATTCACCCTCTTATTTATAAACATATTCTCTTCTTCTTCTTGCTTAAAATGAATGGCCACAAAGAAAAGGGTTTGTTTACCTATAAATCAACAGCGTGGACCACAGACCTGCATTTTCACACACACAAAAGCAGTGTTAGAAGATCATTAAGCATGTGGGGGAAGCCAAGAAAGGAAAGACGGTTTAAATATTTCCTGAAGAAGCTTTTCATGCCAAGACATTAGAATTCCCTCATGCCATAAGAGTGTGTGTGTGTTTAATTTTCTCTTTATTTTCACAGTAAAGATGATGATAGGCTAGCATATGGCAATGAACCTGATCCTACCCTCAAAGTGAGTTTTACCTCACTAAGAAGTATAGGATCAGGCCCATAATGCATGTCCATTATTTCTCAAAATAGTTCTACTGGCTTTACTGTAGGTATGATGAGGTCTCCTGCACAGTGAAGTCTATATTATCTGCACTTGGATGCATACACACTGATGTCAACGGGAACCCCATGCACCTATCCCAGGGCAGAATTTGACCTTAAACATGATGCAGTACAGATTGGGTTAAATAACTAAAAAATGTGGGCATGGGCACTTTAAGCACAGGCTGTTATCTTATTTGAAATGTATATTTTTACATGTGGCTTTCCTTAGGGCTTTTTCAATGTTACATCCATAGGACAAAGTCAGGGGGAAAGGATTTATTTATTTGGGAAATGTGGGGAAGTTGTCACTATAGGGCAGAGGTGGCTGGTGCAGGGGAAACAGGAGAGGCAAAGCCAAGTTTTGTTTTTCACTGAGATACAATCTCTAGCATCAAGCAGCAGAGCCAGAAAGGGAAGCAACTGAAAGATAAATAAAGACGACCTGACTCAGGAAGGAATGAGTATGAATTTGTATTTTCAGCTCACTCCCCAGCTCCACATGGCAGTTCCATTTCTCAGGCTATAGCCCCAGAAAGAAGGGCCTGCCCTACACAGAGGACTCCTTGCACAGGACATCCTCCCTCCTCCTCCAACCTTCCCAGAGGCTGTTCTAAAGCAGGGAGATGGATAAGCCTCCAGGACTCGCCACTAAGAGAACTTCTTCTGCTCTTGTTTGGCCGGGATGTCAACTTAAAGATTGACAGAGCTGATCTATTTCTCTCTTCTAGCATCACCCTGTCACGGGGTGACTCCAGCACCTCCTCCCATTGAGAATGTGCCCATCCCTCAGCCTCTTCTATTTAGAATGTGCTAGTTCTAGTACTTACACCTCTCACACTGAGATGGTCTCACCCAGCACTATTCCTCTCCCATTGCAGGTCTCTCCCCAGCCTCAGCACCGCTACCCATCTCCCTCTGCCTGCAGCCACTTCTCATGTTGGGTTTGCCTGCCCTTGCCAGGGCTCATCAGCCTCTCCTGTTGTAGGGCCTTTAAGGTCTACATTGTATGTGCATAACTCCCTTCAATGCTAATCAGAGTTTGTGTGAAAAATCACGGCCAACCGAGTTGAGAATTAACCTTCATATACCTGTTTTAAATATGGATTTGAGCCTGAGCTGCAAAGTTAAGACCCACATATGAGAACCCTTGAGGTTTGGGGGTTTGCACTGCTGAGATTTTGGTTCTGTTCCATCTCAAATGTATGCATTAACTTGCTCCAGGTTGGTAAAGTTTGAACATTGCTATCCTCGTGCATACGTACTTAGCGCATGGCTCATCTCCCATTGAAGACTCCAGTAAGAGTTGGATCAGGCCCTCATTGGTTTAAATCCACAGTCTCTGTAGAATTTAGTTATCAGGACCTCAGCAATCAGTTTAGCGGATGGCATTTTGTGTTTGTTAAATAATATTTACTAAAGCGTATTACTGCTGGAGAGAATTAGAAGACATTTAAAAAGGAGAGACCTAGACCAAGATTGCTGACATCAACAGCCGACTGAGGAAAAATCCCAAATGAAATGCTTTGTCCTTCTGTCTGCTGATTTATTGCAGCAGAGGCACACAAGGGTAAAACATTCTGATGTACGGCCTGACCCTGAGTGAACCCTGGAAGAGCAACAAGCACTTATTTTCTTGGGCTATTTCTGAATCTGTTATCGAAAACCGTATCTTGCATAACCTTTAACTAACCCACTGGTATTTTGCACACTGGCACATGACAATTTTGTTACGGGCAATAATGCCAGGGGTTCCGCTCTCTGCAGAAGTGAAACTTTTTAATCACTGACCAGAGAGTCTAGCTGCCACGGAGGTCAAAGGAAAACAGTAAAAGGCAGCACATCTTCTCCACTTCTCCTCTGTCTGCCTATTGGCTATTTAGTCTGAAAACTCTTGGACCTATTGTCTTAGACACCTACAAGGAGCAATTGGCACCCAATGTGCTATATAATTGAATAGAAGATTATAAGAATATACAAGAATAATAAAACAAGTAGAAGGTGGCATTCAGCTTTTGTTTATACGTATATTTGAGTTGCTATTTCATACACACTCATCATAATTTCACAAGGGTACAAGGAAGTCAATTATTAGTATCTGCTTTCATGTCTGGGCCACAAACTTTCTTCTAGCAATGTCATATCTCTTGGAAAATGTCTTGTTAAAGACACTTATACAGCCTTTCCCCAACGCTGGCTATATTATAGACCATTATTAGTATTAGAGGGTGATTTTGTATAACTTTGCTCCTGAAGTTCTAAGAAAGAAATACCACATCCCTCCAGAATGTTAGAGATTGTCTTTGTTAAGACACAAAGGCAAGAAGATGCTGAAGTGGACTTTATACTCCTAGCATCTGACTGAAGCTCAACCTCTATAAATCTGTCTACAGCAGCGATATCTCAGCCTTCAGTGAAACGACTGTATGTACATTTAAATATCAGACTCAGCAGCTAGCTCATCCAGTAAAAAACAAAACAAAATCCTATCATCATTTCAAGAGATCTTCTCATATTATAAAGACTGGGAAACCGTGACCAGTGAAGAATGAAAAACGTGCAACATTATTGAATTCTCTCCTGGCTCTTCATGAAAATGTTCTCTTTTGATTTAAAGGTAAAAACAAGAAGAAGAAAGTTGAAGATAGGTGACATACACGTAAACTTGGCATATCTTTTGAGCAGGCAGTGTTCAAATCTGGAATCTGATGTTGTTATTCAGCCAGATTCTACTTTCCCAAACTCATGTGTAACTTCCATTGATATCAGTGGGATCTCATGTATCTGAAGGAAGAATTAGGCCTCGACTGTGTCTAAATGCTAGTGCTCCTGCTTTTTGAGAAGGAAGGCTACATTTTTCAGCTTGTTCTGTTTCATAACACAAAATACCACGAGATCAGATGGGATGGGAATGAACACACTTGCACAGCTAATAAACACAGGCTTGTTATTGCATCATGCATAGGCAGCAAGTCAAAACATGACTGTTAAAAAAAAAACAGCACTTACATGATGATGGTTTTCTTGGGCACTTTAGTCTCTTGTTCAGTGACTACAAAGAAAACAGTATGAACAGCATGGGGTTAAAGAAAGGCAAAAGCTGAAATGATTAAATTTACGTTGTTAAGTTAAGCAAGAGAAACTTGAGTGAAAAAACACATGTACCATCCCATCCATGCTTTCTGTGGTTATCTCCAGTGTTATCAGGACTGGGGATTTCTAATGTTGCCTAGGGAATGAATGGTTTTGAGCGGAAGTGGATTCTTATGGAGACCATGTTATAAAACAAAAATAACTGCTTTTTCCACCTGGATATCCTGGCATTTGTCTTTGAAAGTTCAAAACTTTTGTAAGCTACCATGTGAGAGATCAAAATATGTCTCTGTATGGAATATTCAAGAGAGCTGGAATCTTTTAAGCTGTGGATTGTTCATATTTCTGGAAAAGGAGTTTTCCAGACTAAATAATCAGTCAGTTTTCAGCCTTCTGCAGACTGGAATCAAAATCCAGGCTTATCAAAATTAAAAAAAAAATCATTACAGAAAATCAGCACAAAAAAGCCTCCAAAACAATGAGTCCCATCTACATACCTACTATATGTATGTCCACTCCATCCATGCATATTATACTCTGTATAGCTCTCTATATATGGCCCCATAATATAAACTACTGCTTTAAAGGGCAGTAACATAAAGATTTCAAATAGGACTGATTAAGCAAAGATTTTTTTAAGTTGGAGATTTAAGAAAAAAGGAAAAGCAAAGAAGTATAGCATTTCAAAAGCTAATAGAGATTTTCATCATTTTCTCTACCAATCTGCTGGTACAGCATCATGACACCTATGAACCAGACTGTATTTAATGCACTCATAACTGCTGAATGTAACAGGGATTTCACAAAACAAGACATCATGCCTCACTCTTTATTCAGTGATAAGTTAGTGAGCTGTCTAAAAGCTAAATTTTCCTTTGAATTATGTTTCCAGCAACCAGCTTGTAATCACTCAGACCAGGCTGTATAGCAAATAAGCTCCAGTATTATTGCTATTAATTTGTATCATTAAAAAAAAACACTGTAAAAATGAACTGCAAAATTTTTTATGTTGTTTTTGAAAGAAAGCTATTTATTGTCCTGGGTCATCTGTACAATAACTACACTTGCCATTCAAAAATTACAATGACTAAGAGTTACTACATAGCAATATCTGAGGTATCACAGAAAATTCCTGTTCAAAATATAAAGTAAAAACATATCATCTCTGATACATCTTTTGGCAAACACTGGTTTTTTTAAATGGTGACCAAAATATCTATAGACTTAAAAATTCAAAATATATTTATGTTATAAGACAAATAATTTGAAATTTAATTTCACCTTCACTTAACTTCCAAAGGCCCTATCCTGTCATTGTGCTAAGTATGGAAATCCTGCTGTGGTTAATGAGAATTTTGTGCAGAAGTTGATGTCACTATCTGATTTGGGTCTAGAGTGCCATGTTTTCTCTGCCAGGGTGCTCACATCACAAACACTTGGAAAAACCAAAACAGGTGGTTGTTCCCTGCTGTCTTTCAGTGTCTGTTGGGCAAACACAGAGGGCCAGATTCTGCTCTCAGTTACACCTGTGTAAATCTGGAATTTTTCTTTAAAGTCAATGGAGTTACTCTAGATTTATGCTCGTTTAAATTAGATGAGTTTTGGACTCAGAATCTAGAAGTTAAGACGATGTAGCTGTTAAATATAGGAAGAAATTATTTTCAAATGTTTTGTCTTCAAATGTAAATACAATTTTAAGCCTATATATGTATTTTGTTAGTAACTTGGAAAACTTTTGAAACTATTTAAAATTTGATTTACACGGAAGTTGGATTGGACCCTTAAAGAGCATTTTGCTTTTGCATCCAGGTTATAAATTTTCATGGAATCATTAATCTTTTAAGTCAAGATTCCCAAATATGTATATAAATTGGATAAAACAAAACTAATAGAAATACTCCTCCAGATGGGACTTGTTTTTCTCATTTCAGTGGGATTATTCCTGATTTAAACCGAAGTAACCAAATGAGAATCAGGTCCATTATTTTTTATGAAGATGAATTAGTGTACAATAGCTATAGTACACAGATAAAGATATTTTAGGAGATTCTTTTAACAGTTACTGTATGTTGAATACTAGCTGATTGTTAAAAATGTATATAATGATTATCCAAAAAGGGTCTAACTGAAAGGAACTGTATCAAATGTTCAGTTAGGAAACACCAGTAAATATGTATAATTAGTAACTGGTATTTTATTGAACTATCCCTTATTAAACCTAAATAACCAAATCTAAATACACTGCTCTATCCTTGCACAGAGTTCCCGTTATCAATGTGTGGTCTTGCATTCCTTCCAACTGATAAGAGTTGCAGTCCTTCTGCAATTATAACTGTCAACTGATGTCAATGGGGGTTCTCTATGCAAAAGTTCTGCAGGACCGGGCACAAGAGTGCCCATCATGAATTAAGTGGTGGATATGGGCTCTAAATATTTAAATGAACACCTTAATTTAGTGCATAGCATATTATCCAAGGTCTGACAGCTTGGAAACAATCCCGTATGAAGGACAGAACCACATGAAAGTAGGATGAGGGAATTTAGAAACATTCCTGCATGAGTTTCAGCACCATGAGTACTGTCTGTAAATTTGATCATTTCAACTCTTTTGCAGCATTTTAGAAAAACAGCTTTGCAAAGCAGGAGATCCTGATAAGCAGGTTAACAGCGCTAAGCATTAGATTCAGCCAATGATTCTGCGTTTTTTGTTAATAATGTTAAACCAACTGCTCACGCATTATGAAACGATTATGAGAATGTGTTTGAAGGCAGATAGAACACTCATAACTTTGAGATGCAGGAAAGATGGTTTCCAATATGATTTTTATTACAATCTGTAGATTTTATGTTTTCCCCCTCAGAGAACCACCAAGTTATTTCTATTGCACAATATGCACTGATCATGTCTATCAAGTAAGGTGATTGCTGCATTTTCAGTCCTTGAGTCTTTGTGCTAATTTCAACAATTAATACACAATGTTATTGGTGGTTTCTTTGTTTTTTTACAAATCAACCATTAACTGTTGAATCTAATTACACTGAAGATAATCCATGGACAGCACAGAATTTTTTAAACTGCTTTGTATGAAATACAAATATTCTACTTTTTCTATGAAGGAAAACAATTGCAGTTGGAAAAGCAAAGTTATAGCTTTAGAAGCCTTTACTTGTAAATAATACTCTGCGCTTGCTATGACTGAGATGGAGCTAAAGATGTTCTTGTGCGTGGTACAGTGCTGAGCACATTGCTATACCTAAACTAAAAATAAACATCAATAATAATAGCTGATTAATAATAAGATAACAATGAAAAAAATAATAATATCCTGATCTTCACCCTAAAAATGGAACTATTAAAAGGTCAAGGGAGCAAATCCACATTCTCTCTCTCTTCAGTGGGATAAACAGAACTAATAATACTTTGTACCTCTATAGCAATCTTGCCTTCGAGGCTCTCAGAACACTTAACATTATCCTGTGAGACAGGTATTACCAGGCAAACTGAGGCACAGAGTGATTAAGTAACTTGCCAAAGATCTTGCATGGAGCCAGTGGCAGAGCTAGGAATGGAACCCAGGAATCCAGATTCCCATTTCCCTGTTATAAACCTGTTCCATCCCAGTGTTCACTCTTCTACAAACTCCTGCTTATTTCCATTTGTGCTTACTGTTATTCCTGCTATTAAAAAACCTCTACATTTGTCATCTCCTAGTCTGTGCCATGCCAGTCAGCGATGGTGGGAATTCAATAACTTCCAAAAATGTTGTTGTTTTGTTTTTAAAAGTGGGTTGATTACAAGTTAGTGATCCTGGATTGAATAATTTGCTGTATTACAATGTTAAAAATGAAAGCCAGAGCCATGGTGAATCAGCACGTTTTAAAAGATTTACTGCATCTAAATTAAGAAGCGAGGAGATTGGTTGCAAAGCAGATATTCAATTTGAACTCAGATAGAAAGGCTCTCTCTCTCTCTCTCTCTCTCTCTCTCTCTCTTTTTAACCCTACAAATAATTGTGTTAAAGTCCTAAAACTCTTCCTGAATTTGGATTTCGGTTTTAAAATCAGTTCTCAGTTGACTTCAATGCAGTGACCAGGTGTTAACTGAAAGCAGACCTTAGCCATACAATTTGTAGCATGGTGCCTGGATAGCTAATTGTGCACAACAGGATTTACTAATTTAATACTGTTAGTACTAAACAATGTTTGACTCAGTGAAATAAACTGAGAGGTAACAGTAGACATAGGCAAGGAAAAAAACAATGGCAACAAAAGTTTCTATAAGAGTCCCGAGAAGAACTGACAACAATCACACCATATAGCCAACTGCAAACAACTATTAAATAGGTAAAACTCTTCGAAACAGGGCTGGTGTGTGGCAGTGGGCCAGGCCCAATGACTGTTCTCCAGTGTAATAATATCACTCTATCATGGCTTTGTCTTTCTGGAGAAGTCACAAACAATAACATTCCCACAAATATGCAGAATCATAAGGATGGAAAGATATTGCTCTCATCAAGTCTGTCTGTCCTTCTGTTCTTCGCCAGGTGAGTCTGGCTTCCCAGCAGATATACCCAGGTAGATTATTGAACATTACATAATCAACAATTCTTTCCTCACTTACACTCTTTGGAGCAATTCCACCGAAGGCAATGAAGTTATTACAGGGATGACTTTGGCCCATTTTAACATTTTGCTCTTGAAGGGTGACCCATCTCTCTCACTGACTAACTGGAATTGGATTGGGACCTTATTTCCTTCAAAAATGCCAGTTTGAACTAGCTACAACCAGCATCTCTCCAATTTCAACAACAAATTGTTGAGTTTCCCAATGTTTCTGGCGCTCCCAGGCAATTGCCATAGGAGATTTCTTCAATCAACGCCACAAAACAATTTCTTTTATATCAACTATACAAATGTGCGATATACAAACACGAGTAATTCCAAGGTGAATTTAAATGCTTGCAACTCCATAAACTAAACCACACTTTTAATGAAGTTTTGCAATTCTTACTTTTTATTAGAACATCTTTCCTCTAACTTGTTTCAAATGTTAACAAATTTCAGTTTAACCCCCTACAAGGTAAATGCACCAAGACATGCCACTCTGATGGTGCTTTGTACACTTATCGGCATGCTGGGTTTAACATATTCACTCCCGGAGTAGGGCATATTATGGAAAGAAAACCCCACCAGCCAATAAAGTTATGGTATTGATAATCCTAATAAAGTTCTACCCTGCAGTCCTCAATGACTGATTGACATAAATCAAGGCCACAAAGGAAGTGAGCATAAAGCAAAGAAAAATAATTGTGTGGGTATGTATGAGATTATCTGGGTTTCTATAAGGATTCAAAAACGTAGGGGAAATCATGAATAAGCTCCAACTTTTCTATACAGCTGTGTCATTAGAAACATACAATGATTCCAAACAGGCTAATAAATTATAGGCCGGGTCAATAATCTTGGTAGCATAAGGTTTCTGACTCCTAACATTAACACTAGCTTCAAGGCAAAAGTAATTGTCAAGAGTAAACTTCTCCCAGTCAGCCTCCACTGAAATCCTGAGTGCTGTCATTATTAAAATGCCAGTGATGTGAAAAAGTGCTTACTTACCTATACTGGAACTCTTGTTCTTCGAGTTGGGTTGTGAAAACACATTCCATTACAGCTATATGTGAGCGCAGTGCACTCCAGCTGGAGACTTTTGCCAGCAGTACCTCCAAGCAATATGTGCGCCCTTGCTCTCATGATCAGAGCCAAGAGCACAGAAGAAATATGGCTGTCACCTCCCACTCCATTCTTTTGCATTGCCGTGTATAGAACACCTAAAGTTGCGGGGACGGTGGAAAGGTTGAATGTATATGTGCACAACAGTTATTGTACAGGTAAGTAACCATTTTTTCCTCCTCAAGTGATTCTTCATGTATACATTTCCCAGTAGGTGACTCACCAGCAGTTTTCCTACAGGTGGTGGGACTTCAGATTATTTGAAAAGAGACTGCAGCACCAACTTGCCGAAGCTGGCGTCATCTCAGGGAGCCTGTGAAACAGCATGGTGCCTGGAGAAGGTATTTACTAACGATCATGCTGCTGCTTTGCACATTCTTTACAGGAATGTTGCTTAGGAAGGCTGATGAAATGGAATGAGCCCCAGTGGAGCATAGTTAACCTTCGGGAAAGAGAGACCTCAGCAACGTTCAAAGCTTGATGCAGTCAGAAATTCAATGTGTGATACACTGAGTTGCAACCAATGGCCCCTTGATTCTTTCAGTGTAGGCTACACAGATTCTAGGGCAGGATCTGAAAGATTTTGTATGATCTATGTAAAATGCCAAAACCCTGCAAACATCCGAGATGTGAAGCTTTTCTTCAGCTTTGGAAGAATGAGGAATTGGGAAATGAATAATTTGATTAAGGCAGAAGATTGACGCCACCGATGGGATAAACTTAGGGTGCAGCCTAAGGGAAACTTAATCTTTGTGGAAAACTGTGAGAGGAGGGTTAGTTAACAGTGCTAGAAGCACTGAGCCCCTCCTAGTAGAGGTAATTGCTAACAAGAATGTTGTTTTCACTGATAACTGTGAAAGGAATGATGCTGCCAGAGGTTCATATGGGGGACCCATTAAGTGGGTCAGAACTAGATTCAGATCCCATGAAGGGACCAGACTGGACATGGGAGGAGACACATTAACAAGACCCTTTAGAAATCTGGAAACCAAGATAGAAAGAAGATAGAAAAGCCATCCACTAGACACAGATGGACTCTCACTGAACTAACTGAGAGATCAGAAGATTTTAGATGCAGTAGGTAGTCTGGTGTGTGTCCAACCACTGACATTCAGTGACAAATGGTGAGATTCCCCCCAGATCAAAAACCTTTTCCATTGCACTGCGTACATGGCTCTGGTGGAATCCATTCTGCTGTTCACCAAGATCATTTGAACATCTCAGGAGTGTAATCTCTCCTGATTACTCAACCAGAGATCATCGGGGGGGGGGGGGGGGGGGGGGGGGGGGGGAGATTGCAGGTTGTGATGCAGTGGTTTTGAGACAGGAGATTGTCAACAAGAGAAAGTTATGGGTGACTGAATGGAGAGAGTTGGTGTGGGTCTGTGAACCAGTACTGTCTCGGCCAGGCCGGCACTATAAATATTACAGTTATCTTGTCTCTTTTTAGGTTCCTAATCACCCTCAGAATAAGGAGGACTGGAAGTAATGCATACAGCAGATGGCTTGAGCAGGGAAGAAGGAAAGCAACCATGATGGAGCCCAGACGTTGGCCTGCTCTGAAGCAGAACCTCCTGCACTTGTTGTCCAGGTCGGTCTATTACCGAGTATACTCACTGGTGGAAGATCTGTTGAAGAACGTCCTTCCTTATTGACCACTTGTGGTGGTCTACGAAGTCCTTGCTGAAGGCATACATGATAGTGTTCCTCACTCCTACAAGGTGAAAGGCTTTTAGCGAGATGTTGTTCTTTAAACAGAAATTCCTTAAGAGGAACACTTCTGGGCCCAGCTGAGGTAAAACCCACCAGTAGCACTATCCGTGATAACTTGAACCACCTGATTCCTGATGGTGGCCCAAAACTTCTCACAAGCCTGGTGAATAGCTCAAAGCTCCAGCATATCTATATGGAGTGAAACCTTCTGAGGTGATGAAAGTGCTTGATTCTGAAGTTGAATAAGATGGGCCCTCTGGCCCTAACCCTTGCTGGATGCGTCTGTCCTGGGAGTCATAATCGGTTCCAGTGGTAGAAAGGGGACCCATTTGCATATGTTTAGTGGGTTGAACCCAGGGACTGAAGCACTTATGCAGGTCTCCAAATCAGCATGTCCGGCAAATGCCTGCTTGCCGATATTGAGTTGAGCCAGGCCTGCAGACATCTGAGGTGATGTCCAGCAAGTGGAGTCTCATACGTGCACGAGACCATGTGAACCAGTAGTTGTAGACATAAGTGCACTATTATCCTTGGATTGAGCTTAAGAGTCTCACACAGAAAGACTATGGTCTAAAACCTATCCGTGGGGAGGTAAAGATGTGTGGTGTCAAGGTCTGATCTTATGAATGTTGTTCATTGCATCAGACGTAACTCTGAGTTGTCTACATTCAGTTTTAGGCCTAGACAAGAGAATAGATGTCTGATGAAGATGATGATGTTTTGGACATTGGGTGCTTGATCTTTCCCAAAGTAACCAATCATCCAGGTAAGGCAATATTTGGATGGTAGGTGGAGCAGTTGGGCACCTACCACTTTCATGCACTTGGTGAACACCTTTGGGAATGATGATAACCCAAAGGGAAGAACCACTTATTGGTAGTGCTTGTTGCCTGCTATGAACCCATGATATTTCCTGTGACCAGGGTGTATTACCACATGACAGTAAGCATCCTGCAAATCAAGGGCCGCATACCAATAGCCAGACTGTAAGGACGGAATAATAAAAACTAGGACGACCATCCTGAACTTCATTTTCCTGGTTAATTGGTTCAGCTTTCTAAAGTCTAGAATAAATCAAAAACCACTTTTTTTCCCCCTGAGAATCAGGAAATACCAGGAATAAAAACCTCTCCCTCTGTGTTGGTAAGGAGCCTCCTCTATTGCTCTCAGTTCCAAAGGAGACTGTACTTCCCAAATCAAGACAGTCTCATGAGATGTATCCATGAAAAATGGATTGAGGGTATATTTAATCAAGTCCCTGATAATTCAACACCCTCATCGGAAGGCTTGCAGTGTGGGGGGGAGGGGGGGAGGGGGGAGGAAGGGAAAGGAGAGATGTCAACTTCCAATGATGGCCTTGTCCAGTGAAGAAAACCATATGTGGGAGGCGGGAACATATCTAGGGCTTCCTCTTTTGCCTCCTCTTCCTCTGCGGACTCCGACAAAGGAGAGGGCTGAGTGATTGTAAGAGGGTCTTCCCTAGAAGTTCCCAGCGTAGTTTGAGATGATTTTGAAGTTCTCCAAGATGTTCAATAAGGCCAACGGTGGTATTTCAATATTTGAATTGCCCTGAACGGGACCCTCTTTGTAAGAATATCACACTTGCTCCTTAGTTCTGGCATCTCTAGAGTGTGACCTGCAAGGACGCCTGAAAGACCTGGAGGAGATATAGGTCCATCATGGTCAGAGTCTGAAGAAGAATTGATGCCCTCAATGAATGCAGGAGAAGTTCCAGCAGGTGTTCATGGAGGTCTCGGAACCAGAGAGACCTGGTGCTGTCCTAAAGGTACCAGCATGAAGGATGTATCTGATGATGCTGGCAGAAGTAGGAAAGTCAGCTGGAATGCAGAAGAATAGGTCACAGTGCCATCATGGAGGGCTGCACTGAAGAAGTAGGTAGAAGTGACAGAGCCGTGACTGTAAATGACCTCGATGGTGCAGGCGAGATGGAGATTGGTACAGTGCTGGGGGGGTGGAGTCGGCAAGAGTCAGGCAGAATATACAAAAGGCCTGCAAAGAAGGCCTGCAGGGTCATCTAAATCAGAGGTATGTGTTCTGTCACGGGTGCTGGGGACAAGGCTGATCTTGGTAGCAATAAAGATTCCAGTTCTGATGGCCCCAGTGGAGCCGGAGTTGACTGCGCTGTCTTAAATGATGACGGTGAATGTCGATGTTTGTGACCAGACCTCAGCTAGGCACTGGAGGACTTATCTGATGCTCTCCTGTGGGGCGAAGAGTGAGACATTGACCACAGGCCAGACTCAGAAGATGAAGATGGTTTAGAATGTTTCGAGAAGGACATCAGAAAAAGAAGAAGGGTGGCATTTTTCGACGGATTTGGGCTTAGAAGCTGGGGCAGCCAGTAGGATGCTCCTCATGGAGGAGCTATCTGTCTCTGGCAAATCAGGTCAGGCTCTGAAGAGAGACGCGTTGCCTCTTCTATAAAATGGACTTTAAGGTGGAAATTGTTCTGTTCCTTCATCCTCATGGGAAAAAGAGATACAAAGAGAACTTATATCCCTTACATGCCTCTCAGCATATGAGGCAGCTTTTCTCATTTATCTGTAACGAGGACCACGGCCCTGCATATGGCACACTGTTTGAATCCTGGGGATTTCTCCACACTAAACCCCAAAATGAAAGAACTATCTAAACTAAGCTAAACTGTACCAAACTATCTTAAGCCTAAACTATCATTAGAACCATATGCATTTAGAGAACTCTCTTCCTAGAGGTTGGCTAACGGAAGCTACAAAGCCACAGGGAACTCCACCTCTCGCCACTGGAAGTAAGGAGGAACTGAGGGGGAGGCAGTGGCCATGTGTCTTTTATGCCCTCGGCTCCGAGCACGAGGAAAGTAGGGGGCATGTGCCTGGTGCTACTGCTGGCAAAAATCTCCAACTTGAGGGCACTGTATGCGCATATGCCTACATATGTGCACAATCACTCAAAGGAGAAAAATAAGTTCTGTAGCTGTTTGCAAACCTCTGACAATCAGTGTTGCCTAAACACAGTTATGAAGGGTGTAGTTTGTATTCTTTACATATTTGGTAGAAATAATTCTAGGAACAAGATAACTTGAGACAACAGCCCTCTTAAGAAATGAAGAGAAAGACCTCCTCAGTGGAGGTCTTACCAACGTAAGTTAAATAAAACAAACCAAAAAACCCATAAAAAAAGGAATAGATTCCATGAACATGTGATATTTAATATCAATGTATCACTTGCTAACAGGTAAATTAATACCTATTCAAATATGTGCTTGGAAATACACCTGATCCATTTTTGACGATTTCCCATATTCTCATTTGTTATTTTAGAAGGCCACCGTATTTCAGTTGAGCTTTAGATACCGAGCCCTGTCTTTCCTCCGTACAGCTCATATCACATTCTGTCTGTGGACTGAAACACTGCTATTGCTAGTTTAAATGGAAAGAATCAGAAATCCACCAGAATTAGTGGCAGCAAAATAAGCCCTTTGCTTACTCCTCCTTTTCCATTTAATGTATTCTGTAAACATGAAAGGATAAGGTAATTCATTGATTTCTTCGGTTTGGAAATCAACTGATGGGTATACGTGATGGGTATACATGATCTGCAGTATACGCATACACGGACATACACTGACAATCAACATGAATAAGACTGTATGATAAGATGGCAAATATATTCAATCCTCGTGGAGAAGACTTTAGGATAATTCATTGGTATACTTACAGAGCTGGTAAAGGTCCTACCTTCTATAGTAATGGCCTGATCTCCTCTCTTCTCCTTGGTGGGTAATGCTGTACTGTGCTGGCAAAGATCCGCTCCACTCCTTGCTGATCCTAATCTGTTCAGCAGCTAACAAGAATCAAGCAAGACCCAGTAAAATGTAGGAGAATTTTATACAGTCAACCCCTGCTTCAGGCAAATTGCAAATCTTCAGGCCCTACTGCAACCAAGGCCGTATGTGCAATACAGGACTGCATTAATGGCTGAACTGAATACAAGGTGCAAGATTCAAATAACTTCAACAGAAGCTAGATGGATCCCATAGTAGAAGAATCTCGCCCGTCAGAAATATAGTCATGAAGCTGATCCCTTGAGTGTGCACATCCCAATTCAGTGCAGTTTATGTTACTACTTTACTATTAAGGATTTACTACAAAAAATGAAGTGTAATTTCTTTTTTCAGGTAATTGAAATTGCCCCCCTCCTCCACTTCTATAATTTGATTCCCTTAGTTACCTCCTGCTAGTCTTTTCAAATAAAAGGAAATTGCAATGGTTGAAATTGTGCTTTCTTGTCTGGAGTGGAGAGGATCTCTTTAATTTCATGATGGGCCCAAAGCAAAACTCCACATCAGAACATCCTGAACTTTGCCTGGGGTAGATTTGTAATCTAAACTCAGTTCTGCCTCTGATTTCAAAACTGCCTCATTTTTATATTATTCAATGAAGCCAAGTCTCATCTCAGAGTATCCCCAAACTTTGCGGTATTCAAGATCTAGATTTAAATTACGCAGATTGGGTCCATCCTTCCTTTATTATGACCTTCTTGGTACGCTGTGGATAATACTTGAGATGCACATATCAGTAGCACACAAGTCAAAAATCTCTCCTCAGCAAGAAGAAATTCTTACATTATGATGAGTTAAACAACAGCTTTTGAAATCTGTTTGAACTTACTTCACATTCATAGTGTCCCATGTCCTCCTTAGAAGCATTTTTGATAACCAGGACTAGCACGCCACTCCGTAGCTCACTGAAAGTCTGGTATTTATTGGTGTCTGTCAGCAGGGCACCATCTTTATACCACCTGTGCATGGAAAATAGCGAGTCTAAGGCAAAAGGCGACATTTCAATGAGTCACTTGCCCATCATTCCACTGGGCAGAGCAACGCACTCCCAGGCAGGAAATACAAGTTTAGGTCCCACCAGGACCTCCTATTCACTGCATTTTCAGGAATGTGAATCACTGTGGAGAGAGCACTCTCATCCCTTGTGGAAAAACAGAGTCTTTCATTGTTCTTATGAAACACCACAAGCCAATACACACAGCAGCACTGCTTGCTTTCAGAGGATGCTCTACTGAGCTTTCTGCTGCTGGGGAGAATGTCATGATGGACTGCCCACAACAGTTGTTGGTGAAGTGAATGCATGGTGGGTGGGGAGAGTTACAGGAAACCCAAATATACATCAGCACATTAGATCCGATAGAGTCCCATATCAATTATTATTTGCAGGTTTTTTCCTCCCACACAATTGCTACAATAAATTGCATGTGGAAACCACCCAAACATTTGGTTTCTGTCAAGAAATAACTTCAAGAACTGACCTGATCTGAGGATAAGGCGCTCCTTCAATGGTGCAGGTAAACTGAGCATCTTCGTCTTCAACATAATAAGCATTTCTAACTTTGTTCACAAATTTCGGCGGCACTAGAAAATAAGAATAAACATAACAAACAGCTGAAAACATGACAGCAATCTAGTCAAAAAATACAACACAGGTCTGTGGCCTGACTGGATCACTCTCGTTGGTAGCAAAGTGCAGCCAACAAAGAGAATTGACTTTTTTACTTCACTATTCCTAAGCCATCAGAGAGCGCTTCAAAGGGTACACACCAGGTATGCAATACAGAATTGCATGTGTGTTTTAATGCATATGCCTCGTATATTATACAGCAGGCAAGTAGTGAATAGCACTTTAAAACAATGTATCTGTATTGAACTTTACCTTGAACAAGGATCTTCCCTAGTGTACTGGCATTGCCAGCAGGGCTGTTGGCAAAGCACATGTATTGTCCTGAATCAATACCCATCAGATTGTCCAGGATCAACGTGCAGGAACCATCAGGATCTTCTATTATAATGTGATGGGGATCCATCTCCACTGGTTTGCCGTCTTAAAAATAAAAGAAAGAAAAACTCCTCATTAAATGCAGCATCAGTGTATGTCCTCTGGTTGGGAACCGCACTCTTTGCTTCCACCTTGGCCCCATGGCTGCCCCCAGGATTCTGAAAGGCATAGAGGTAAAGGGCTTGGAGCTGTATTTGCCTTTCTAACATCAGCTGCACAGTGCATGAGGTCAGAGCAGCTGAAGAATGAGCTCTTCCTCTTCCTTCTCTGCAATGCACTCTGAAAACACAGCTAAGGAAATGTATCCACGACCAGCTAAATCATGATCTCAGCGGGCACTGCAGGTGCTCATCGCCTGCCATGCTTTGTCCTCGCATAAACATGAAAACTCTCCTGAAATCTGTCCTTTGTGGTGAAGGATCTTGTTGATTATGGTGTGTTGCTAAAAGAAAATACTTCAGTGTAGTGAGAGGCACGTGCAACAGCTTTGTTACAGGTGTAAACTTTCAGCCAAGATGTTTTCACTGTAATAGAAACTGTAATTATAATGTTGCTGAGAAAACATGTGATTCCTTTACATTATCAGCGACCAACAGCTTGGTATGGAGCAGTGTGAGTGCAATGTAATAAACTAGGAGTACATATCTCACGACAGCACGATGCTGACTATACCTTTATACCAAGTGACCACTGGCTTAGGGGTTCCTGTTATTTTGCAAGCCAGTTTGACAGTTTCGCCCAGCTCAGCTGTACAGTCTGCCAATTCTTCCTCAAAATCCGGAGGAACTGAAAGAAAATAGAGTTATGAGGCATTTTTGGTAGTTCTGTCTAAGAACGACTAATGCAATTAAGGAAAAGAGCAAGCAGGATGACTGGGTTTTACAAACAAAGTTTCAACATGGGAAATCTGAAATGGAGATCTTAATAACCAATGTTTCTAATGACTTTACGGAGTTGTAAATCGTTTGTGGGTAAACGGAGATCACCAAATGGTGGCTAGTGATTTTGGAGATGGGGACAGGAACACTGAGTTTTATCCCTGGTTCTGTCTCACTCTATAGCCGTGACAGTGCCTGAGGCCAAGATTTTCAAAACTGACGAGTTTATATAAGTATATGTTCACAGTTTACCTTTTTAGTGAAAGCCGAAGCAAAAAACACGTTGAATACCTCAGCCTCCTTGAGGTCATCCATTATTAGCTCTCCTTCCCCGGTAAGTAGAGGACCTACCTTGTCCTTCAGCTTTCTCTTGCACCTAATGTATTTACAGAATCTTTTCTTATTGCCTTTTTGTCCCTTGCTAGGTATAACTCATTTTGTGCCTTAGCTTTTCTGATTTTTGTCCCTACATGCTTGTGCTATTTTCTTGCACTCATCCTTAGCAATTTGTCTATGTTTCCATTTTTGGAAGGATTTCTTTTTGATTTCCAGGTCATTAAAGAGCCTTATTGGCTTCTTACTATTTTTCTTGTCTTTCCTTTGCATCAGGATAGTTTGCTGTTGAGCCTTTGATATGGTCTCTGAGAAAGTGCCAGCTCTCCTAAACTCCTTTTTCACTTACATTTTCTTCCCATGGGACCTTACCTACCAGTTCTCTGATTTTGTTAAAGTCTACTCTTTTGAAGTCCATTGTCCTTATTCTGCAGCTCTCATGCCTTCCTTTCCTTAGAATTATGAAATCTATCATTTCTGGATCACGTTCCCAGACTGGCTTCAACCTTCAGATTTGCAACCAATTCCTCCCTGTTAGTCAGAATCAGGTCTAAATTGGCTGTCTTCCTGGTTACCGCCTCCACTTTCTGAAACTAATACATTCTATCCCTAATACACTCCAAGAATTTACTGGACATTTTGTAATTTGCCATATTGCTTTTCCAGCTGTCTGGCTGGTTAAAGTCCCCCCATTTTTACCAGGTCTCATGTTTTGGCTATTTCTGCTATTTGTTCTAGAATGGCCTCATCCATCTTCTCCTGATATGGCAGTCTCCCCATTTATCTTCACCCAGAGACTCTCTACTGGTCTGCCTCTCACCCCCCTCTGGACTTCAGAACAAGTGTCTATATTCTTGATGCAACAAGAATGCAACAACTCCTCCCTTTTTCCCCTGTCTGTCCTTTCTGAACAAGCTGTGCCCCTCTGTACCAATATTCCAGTCATAAGATGTAAGTCTGTATTATGCCAAGCAAATTATAATTTAGTCATGTACAAATATTTCCCGGTTTTTTGTTATTCCCCACACTCCTTGCATTTGTAAGATGTTGAGCAGATTCTCCCACTGTTAGAATAAAGTCTTCTATCATATAGTACAGGAACAATCAACTTTCCTTAATTCATCAGACAGTCTTTTCCCTACGGAGGATGGCAAACCTCTGAAAAGTTAGCAGGTAGTTCAGCTGCTATGTTACTATCATAGAATCTTAACACAAACTATCAAGTCTTGCTGGGTTATTATTTATTACAGTTGGTTATTATGCCCAAGGACTGAGCTGAAACCCTTATATTTAATTAAGCTCCAGAGGTATAAGGCTGGCCTTGATGGCTCTCTCTTTCTTGCAGAACTAATCTTAGCAGCAACTGCACTCATCATTTGCACTTCTGAACTGGAAAGACATTATTTCGTTTTAGCAGAGGTTCAGTCCATCTCCCTGGCTATACTCACTCCACACGGGCAGGCTGATACGTTGCTGTATACCACAGATTTCCTTCACCCAGGAGTTCTTGATGATGATCGTACGAGCTTGAAGTAAGTACTTGCGGACAGAGTCTTCTCGCTCATGCCAGATCTCAAATGCCCGGTCATCTCCTTCCACCAGGTCATTCACATCTATGTGTGACAGCTGGATAACAGGGAGGGCAGTAAGAAAGTCAATGAAACTTCTTCAACCCTATTACAGAAATTAAACATGAGTCTGAACCAAAACCATGGCTCCCAACAAAGCCCCAGTGTTTAGGAAAGTTCAGATCTAGATCCAATCTTTGTGAGTCAGAACCACCTCCATAAAAATTTAAGCAGGGTAAATTCTGTTAAGTGTTATATAATCCCTCATTGCCAATGCAGAGTTCTTGCCTAGAACATAGTGGGTCTGCTTCTCCTTTATACCAAAAGAGCATTAAAGTGCGTGTAGTAAATGTAATTTACACCCACTTGAAGGTCCCTTTACACTGCTTGAGCAGTGTAAAGTGGCCTCTGGGTAAATGAGAATTAGGCTCTATGTAGTGCTCATGCTATCCACCTAATTGTATACAGCAAACAGGCTATGAAATCGGACCCCTGTGAATTATTATTTCACTCCGGGAAAAATAATTATTTAATGTTAGAAGAATATTCCACGTGATCTACATCCAGTATCAACAGAAAAGCAATGCTGGGATCTTACCGATAGAAAATGATACATACTGAGAAATAACACAGGCCGGAGCTACATGAAGAGAAAGTGCACACCAGATACTATACAGAGAGCAAGATAATTGAGTTGGGAAACACAGACCCTGCATGTGATTGTCAAATAAGAATGAGATGGGAGTTTTCAAAGGGGCCTAGGGGAGTTAGGCACCCAACACCCATTGACTTTCAGTAGGAGTTGAGCATCTAACTCTGAAAATCCCATCTGAATTTCTTATAATTATACACACACTTAACCTGTGGAATTCATTGCTATGGGATGTTGTGATGGACAAACGTATAGCTGGGTTAAAGAAAGAACTAGATAGATTTGTGGAGGATAAGTCCATCAATGGCTATTAGCCAAGATGATTAGGGACACAACCCCACGCTCAGGGTGATCTTAAACCCCTGGCTGGTAAAAGCTGGGAGTGGAAGACAGGGGTGGATCACTCCAACATTGCCCTGTTCTGTAAACTCTCCCTGAAGCTCTGGCACTGGCTGCTGTCAGAGACAGGATACTGGGCTAGGTGGACCATTGGTCTGACCAAGCATCGCAGCTCTTATGTGATGTTCTTATACTATGGGGACAAATGACTTAAGATGGGCTGGCTCAATCCTTTTGCCGGCCGAGGGCAATTACTGGAAATACAGCATTAGACTGAAATGGCAACTATTCCAATTTACGGACTTGAGAAAACTACAGAAACTACCTCAGTCCAAATTTGTCACTTGGCTAATTTCATTGGCTTCAATGGGCTTCCTGCTGGGATGAATATAATTTTTCACATGTACCCTTGCTACTATGCAGTGAAATTCTGTTTGTTTGCTCTTTGGTGATTTATGACATATATTCTATCTCACTCGGAGAGCGAACAAATGTATTTCAGTAGCTGGTGCAGATTTTATCTGTGTTGTAGGGAATTTTGGAAACAAAAGAATCATTTGAAAGGAATAGTGAAATGCCATGTTTTCTGATGACCAGCAGTTGCATATCAAGAGAGAGAGAAGTAGGCTAAGAAACAGAGAAATTGTACTGGTGGGGAGGCAAAAGTAATGGTTAGACCTTCATCATGTTCTTGAAGATGTAGCTGTAGGTGTCTGTCTTGGTGTCTCGCTTGGGTTTGCAGATCAAGATATAATTCTTGAAGAGGAAGACATGTCGGTTGTGACCTTTCCATGCCATTCTGGCTCCCGGAGCTCCTTCCCACACTATGAAGTGACCCTGGAAAAGAAAGCAGGAAATAAGAAGAAGAAATGATTGCTGAACTATTTTCATGGTATCTCTCCATCACTTTCCAGCTCCTGAATAGCAATTGTTCTGTGTTCCATCCTCCACCCCATCCACCTTGGCTTTTATTGCAACATAGCAGACTATTGTTACCATTACATGTGATGCCTTCAGAATGACACTACTCCTTATGTGCGCACACAGTTTTAGTCCCAACATTATCTTTTAAATTAGATCCCTTGCCTAGAGCAGGATTGCCAGCTAGGCATCTTTCACCAGTGCTAAAGCTACTAAAAAGATTAAATATCATTTCAAATTATGTCCTGTGTTTTATCTTGAGATCCATCCATCCATTTCTAAAGAGATAGGTAGAGAAGCTGAGAGATCTTTTGAAGTTATATGGATTGTGAGGGCTAAGCTATTGGGAAACAAATCTCATGATTTCATGTGGAACACATACACTATAACCCATGTTACCTTGAATGGATATGCATTTTAAAATTGAGCTTTAAAAACAAAGAGTATATTACTTGGGAGAGTACATGCAATGAAAATGTAAGGCCACATTCTAGTTCCATAGGAGTCATTGGAAAAATCTCATCAACCTCAATGAGATCAGGATTTGGTCCATATATTTTTGACAGCATATACCGTGGACACATAAATCAGCACAAGAGTACACGAAATGGGCCATTAAACATGCCCCAAACAGGATTTCTGGCTATTTGGAGGTTGAGTTGTGAAGAAAAATACCTATATTATCCATGGGGAGGTGAATAACTTTCTATGCTCAGAGGATCCCAAGCTTAGTCAATCCAGAAGGTCCATCTATGTCACATTCTGCAGTTTATTGTACTCAGCAACACAGAATTAATGATAAACTTTAGTGAATGTCAAGCTGATTTTCTGTTTCAAATGATGATTTGTAAAGAAGCCACTGAAGAATACGGGCCACTTAAGGCCTATCAAAGGCAGGAACAGCATTAAGCTCTGATTGTCCTCATTCAGCGCTTCTCATTACCTGTCGGATGGGCTCTCCTAGAATTTCCAGGGTTCCTGGATAGTTCTCAATGAGTGAGATATGGAGGTTGTTTTCTGCACGCTGGGTGAGGGCGGATACAATGGCGTACGCCTGCTCCAGCAACGCACAGTTTTGGCTGTTTCTTGCTTTATTTCGGATTAATTCCTACAAGTGAATAAAGCAGTTGTTACAAGACATTTCCAAGAGTTTGCATTTTACTGGTATCATCCTGCAGTCCAGACATCAAGCTGTGTGAGACTCTACTCCAGCTCTCCATTCTGGGCCATCTTTACCCCACTCTTTCACCACTTGTTGGTCAGCCGGCATGAGAGTAGCTTCTTTCCATTCCACATTCATAGCCTCTGTGACTGGCCACATTGCCCTCCAAACAATTATGACTGGATGGAGACAAGGCTGAAGTGCGGTCCACCAGTAGGACACTTGTCTGGTTGATTGAAAACTGAACAGTGAAGAGATCCACATACTTACCAGCGTCTTTCTAATGTAATTATCACGATGGTTTTGAGGCAGCAAGGTGAGTCAAACCGTGCAGGGATGGTGCTAAAATACAACTGTCAATCCAGTGAAAGCAAGAAGGGAAGGATGTGCAGTAAATTGCTGCCAAGATCAGCCTACACTTTTCTGCTAAAATGAATGTAAGTATTATGTTTGCAGGAGGGGGCTCTGAAAAATCATCAGGAGAACCTTCACAAATTGTGGTAGGCAGCTTCAGAAAGGTATGCATAATTCAGAAGCTTATTTGAACCTTCTCCAAACTAATAAACTCTCTTAAATTTGTAAAATCTGTATTTGTAAAAAAAATTTGCAATTTTGGGGGATCCTGATATTATTCCCTTCTACTTGGACTGAAAATACCAGAAAAAGGGATATTTTGACACTTTCATTTCTGGTCCTGGCTGGAACATGGACGTACAGGAGCAGCACAAAAATAGAATCACAGAATCATAGAAATGTAAGGCTGGAAGAGACCTTGAGAAGGCATCTAGTCCAGCCCCCTATGCTGAGGCAGGACTAAGTATACCTAGACCATCCCTGACAGGTGTTTGCCTAACCTGTTCTTAAAAACCTCCAATGATGGAGATTCCACAACCTGCAGTAACCTGTTCCAGAGCTTAACTATCCTTATAGATAGAAAGTGTTTTTCCCCCCAATATCCAACCGAAATCTTCCTTATTCAGATTAAGCCCATTCCTTCTTGTCCTGTCTTCAGTGGGCATGGAGAACAATTGATCACTGTCCTCTTTATTAAAGCCCTTAACATATTTGAAGACAGTTATCAGGCTCCCTCTTAAGTCTTCTTTTCTTAAGACTAAACATGCCCAGTTTTATATAATATATAATGAATATAATAACAAATATCATATATATGTGTGTGTGTGTTCACATATATTTGAATACATATAAATAGTCATGAAATCCTCAGACTGTGAAATGTTTCAGAACCTTCAGAAAAGATTCACTTTGGGCTCAATTCTTGAAACAGCAAAGGTTTGCAGAAAGGGGGTGGGGGGTATGTAGCTCTTATATTATTTGCCTAACCTTACCTTGAATTCAACCTGAAAAAAAGGGAGGAAAGTTGCCTCCATTGACAAGTCAATGACTTGTGAATTGAAAACTATTTGTTTTTATAACAGATATGTTGCCACACATGTGGCAGATTTATATTTTTCATGGATGTAATCACTTTTAGGATATTTGCCTACAGCTGGGTGAACTTTGTGGAGTTTGAGACTTTGTGAACCTTTCAAACTATTCGAAGTGGCCAAACCTTGGCCCTGATTCTGATCTCCCTTGCTCAAGAGTGAGTCTAATGGCGTTATACTGGTGTGAAGGCAGCATAACTGAGATAAGGATCAGGTCCCTTTTCTCCAGGGTCTCCCCAAAATGGAGGCAAACCCATCACATTAAGAGAAGTAAGAATATATACTGGAAGTGCCTTACCTTGATTATAATCTGATACTGCTGGATCCTGTTTATGGGTCTCTCTAAATAGTGTTGCAGTGGAGGAATAGGTGGCTGGGAAGGATCCTCACCGGCTAATGTTTCCTCTGTATATCTCTGGGGGAAAAGAGACAATAAAAAAGTTTGCTTGCAAAAGATGGCCAAAAATGACATGAACACACAAGACTAACCTATATACTTTACTCTTTCCAGCGAGTGTGAGCATAATAAGCAAGAGTAAATCCCACAATCCTTTGTCCCCTCAAAAACTGTGCAAGCTCACCATTCTATCACTTCGCTTTCTTGTTACATCCCTTTCCTGTTGGTTGTCTACATGATAAGCTGTTTGGGGCGGTGGCTCGGTTTTCTTACTTTGGGTAAGGCACCCAGCACACTACTGATGCTATAATTAATAATAAAATGTGACATGCTGCTTGGAAAATTGCACAATGTGATGGGAAGGAGCAGTACTTTTTTCTCTAACTGTAGACAGGTGGTTAACATTGTATCCTTGAGTTCATATACCGTATATGTCTTATAGGCACCATAGCTCTCATCAGATTCTGTTAATTATTCTTGCAAAGTCTTTGTTTATTGGTCAAGTTTCCCAGTACTGGCTGACCTCTGACAAGAACAGACTGATGATTACTAAGATCTAAAGGAGCTTGTGCCTTTACCTATGAAAGGTCCCAGGATTGATCCTTCTTGACAAGCCGTACGTATGTGGTTATGGCTCCGTACATTAATAATATCACTCTAAATTTTGCTGCCACCGATGGCAGCTTCACCCCACTCTGAAGATTACTAAAACCCTGTTTTGTAATAATTTCCTACCTATCTAATAATCCTATTATATTATATTTGCACCAAATTGAATCCTTAGATATTCGGTGGTATGACCCACCAAAGGGCTTTGCATTTCATAAAGCAGTGGGGTTATACAAGGCTTAATTCCCAATGTGTGGTATGTACTTTGGTTAATATGCTACCTTGTAGAACTCTTGAATAGCTTTGCTGAGAATGACAGACTCGGCCTGTATCCGCCCCACCAGGTACTGGATGTACTTCTCAAAATCCTCTTTATTCTTAATGAAGCACATGGCCACGTCGTCATCAGTGTCAGATTTCTGCAGCTCTGGGAAGAAGGAGCTGTGGAGGCGAAAAAAGAGGGACATCGGAGAAGAAATGAGCACAGAGAAAATAGAACACAGATATGGCAAGAACCTCACCAGAGCTCTAAACCTAAACACACACGATCCCAGTTTAACCCAGCCTGATGAAGTGATCTGTGTTGTCAGAGTTGCAGTCAGACTCAGAGACAAAATTTAAAATGCCATTGGGCCAGTGTTTCAGCACACCTGAAATTTAGGCAGAAGACATTTCTGGCAGGCTTGAATTTAAGGAATGCTTGGAGAAAAGGGAAGAGAATTCATTAGGGGCTCAGACCAAGGCAGGGAGTTGGAACCTGCTGTCCTTGTGCCTCAGTTTGAGAGTCCCCGAGTTTCCAAGAGCGGGTGGTGAGGGGAGATTTTCCCTCCTCTCCCTGTATCTGGGCGCACATTCCAATATTCCAGTTAGACACAGTAGGCACACACCTAGGAGCGCCAGCATTCTAGGGGCGCCTAAACAGTGGCGGATTACTGCACAGAACAATGGGGTCCGTGTGCAGGGGCCCCGGCCAATTTGGGAGCCCCGTACGAGTGCCAGAACTCTGGCCCCGCCCCTACTCCTCCTCTCTCCCGGGGCCCCGCCTCCTCTTCCCTCCGAAGCCCCACCTTCTGGCCAGGCTGGAAGCTAAGCTTACCAGATGTCGCGATTTTATAGGGACAGTCCCCATGTTGGGGGCTTTTTTTTAATACAGGTGCCTATTATCCCCCCAGCCCCTGTCCTGATTTTTTACACTTGCTATCTGGTCACCCTGCTGGAAGCCAGAGACAAGGGGTGAGAATATTCCCCCTGCCTGGAGCTGGCTGAGCCAGTCACCCCAGCCCCTCTACCATCCCCCTCCCGTGCAGAAAACATGAAGTTCAGCTGTAGGCGGGGTGGGGGTGGGGGAGCCCAGAAGACGCTGTGCATAGGGGCGCATAAGGTATAAATCCAGTCCTGCCTGTAGCAAGAGAAGAATTCGGTTTTGCGAGCACTTGCATTTGAGATAAATTTCTCCTCTGGCTTTGATGGCTAGATGGCTTGGCTACATTTGAATGGAACATCGCGCCAGGGGCAGCAATCAGTCTCAATATGGACTGTGGAGCAGTAGGTTCCTCCCCTGCATGTTTTGGGGCACAACAGTTGTACAAAATCCCAGTTGCCTGTAAAGTCATGGAGCTCACACTCAACAGAGCCTCAGCACCTTCAGCCCTGGGGAGGCGTCCTGGGATGGTGCTTAGAGTTCAGGGTTGTGGCCTGCACATTTTATGCCCCTTTCTGTTCAGATTGCTCAGAGAAATGAGTGCTGACAGGTGTGCATGGCTTTTGCAGGATGGCCAGAAGGTAAGTGCATTACAAGCATTATTTGTCCCCGTTTTGACTAAAATAACAATGTGCCACAATTTGGCCCCTTGCGGATACAATGGGACATTCAAAGCAGGAATTGGATCTACACTGGCTAACTCAGTCCTTAAATACAATGCTGAAGTCTTAGAGTCCCAGGGCTGTCTGTTTTATAAAAACTTTATACTTATTAAATTAAATTCACCCCACAGGCAAGAAATGCTCAGCAGAACATGAGGAATTTTAAGACTCAGGGATTGCAACAATACTACTACTTTCTGATTCCCATTCCTGCGTTCTTGCTCTTGCCTCCTAAAATTCTCATCCACTCCCTTCCATCCTCACATTTCCCACTTTCCATGGCATGCCTGAGAACCACAGCAATTTTGTCATTCACACTGCCGGATATTCATGTATCTGGAATGTGTTCAGGTGCACCTACTTGGAATGGAAGTTTGCAATTTCACGGACATTTCTGAAGATAGTAGATTTCTGATTGGCAACAGTTTCTGGGACATCGGGGCAGCTCTCTAGGTATTGGAGGTGATGGGTCTGGAGGAATTGCAGATCTTTGACAAACTCCCCCTCAGAGCTCAGCAGTTCCTGAATGATGATGCTAAAGGGAAGACAAACAGACAAAGGGCAGAGCAATCACAAATTTTGTTCTTGACATGCTGATTTCTAAGAGGGGCAGGGTTGTGTTCTTTCAGGCCCCAGCTGCAGTGTGCTGCTCACTCTCAACTGGCCCTGAAGTTAAGGGGGAACGGAGGATGTTCAGCACCTCATAGGATCAGGCCCTCAGAGAGGAGTCTACACAGATCAGTGAACAATGGTATGGATGTAACATATAGTCACGTTGACAGGCTGCGGCTGTTTTTCTCCCTGTTCACTCTGACAAGAGGATTCAAGAAGAGTAGCACAGTTCCCACACGTCAGTGTAGCTGCTGTGTGGAGGCCAGAGAGGTAAATATTTCTACTACAGGGCAGAGCATGGTGCTGGACCACACTGGGAGTGCTGGAAGACTGCATCCAGCTGTCACACGCTACATTTCAGCCCTCTCTTTATAGAGCACATTCTGATGCAGAGCATCCACAGGGCAGAACTAGTTATACTAGAAGGGACAGCAGAGCCTTAAGACGTCTATGAAATTAAAGAGCCCAGGCAGTTAACGGCTCAGCCACGTGGCAACGTGCAAGGAACAAGCGGGGGTTGGACAATAAAACACATCTTCCTCCCAAGCTGGTTTAGATCACACGGTCTGTTCCCAAACCTAAATCATTCGAGACTTAGAATTCAAATGTTGGAAACACACTGTAGGTCTGAAGTCTCAAGGGCTAAGATAGACTCTGGGGGAGGGGAATTTATGGGATTATGGGACAAAGAAATTGGGCTTTCATCAGACGGTCCTGGAGGCATAGATGGAAAGCGTAGCTCCTTTGGGAGAAGCCTGAGACCCCCAAGAATCCCTGTTAGTTCACAGGGCACTATTCTGAAAGACGTCAGTGCAAATCAAAAAGTGCTCACCTCAGCTTCTTTTTATATTCATCTTCTGAAACAGATTCTCCAGGGAACTCGGGAGCTTCTGATGCACCCCACTCCGGTGACAACTAACAGATGGACAAGAAACATCAGTTTTCTAAGGAACAGAGCAGGAATGTCTGTATCATGTCACTGGAGCGTGTTTGCAGGGTAACTTCAGGCATGGCACTGTCACATGCAGCTTGTTTCTCTCTCTAGCCAACGCCACAGCCACAAAAGCCACTTTTGTAAAGGCTAATAATCTGCCAGTAACAAAGCTGTGCATCACTGTCAGACTGCAACACTAACAGGATTTCAAACGGTGCTTGCACGGGGAGCCTCTTCTGGCTTTGGGAAGGAGGAGGAAGGATAAAGAATGGGGAAAGTGAGGAAGAGCAAATAGCAGGAGAAAAAGCAAGGAAGATGTTTTACAGAACAATGAATCCATGTGTCAATGACTGAGTGTCTGGGGTCATCTTGCCCTCAGGTAGCTGGAATAGCAAATATAGCAGTCTGGTACTTGCAGCTGATGGAGTTACCTGTGTGGCTGGGGCTTGTGCTTTTGGTGCTGAAAATCCCATGTTTGGTTCCCACAGACAACTAAACTGGACTTGTTCTGTGGGAGCCTACACTCTGTCCCACACCACTGTATTAACCTTAATGTGCCTAAAGCAAAAGGGATAATGGAAGCAGAGACCATAGTGATGGAAGCCACTATAAGAAATGGGATGGATAGTTTTGGGGTTCTAGTCTCAGATACGTGACCTTTTCATTGAACCAGGCACCTGTGTTGTTTCACACTGAAGATCCCTTGACTCTCATTCTAAGAAGCCTTAATTCCGTGTGAAAAGCAAATAGCATATCTCATGAGACTAGTTTAATACACACATTTTTCAACAACATTAAATTAATAAATATATGGAAATATGAGCAAAACAGAGGGCAGTGGCTATGCAAGTGTGTAGCTGGGAATACGGGGACGCTCGGGGGAATTTACCATTATTAGAAAGGATCATTTGTCTTACAGAGATGATAAAACAGATGGGGGCATTTGGCAAGGGGCGCTGTTTCCAAGAAGAAGAGTTCAGTGCTGGAGAAGGAATTCTGAGTAGTGTTTCTCTGTATAAATCATCCCAAATTGGAGAGACCCATGTTCCCTCTGTGGGCAATGGAACGCTTTGCTCAAATGCAGGAGGGTTGAGAATTTAAAAGTACCATTATACCATGACACTGTGTAACAAGGCATCATAGGACTCTACGTTTATTATATCTGCAACTGCAGCTCAAACATACTCAATTTACAAATAAAAAGATGGCTTTTCTAATTGCCAGCTCTGCAAACTCAACCTGAAATCTGACTCTCAAGTTGGGTTCTTTGCTTTCTTACTGACCGTCACCATCATCTGGGCTCCTGCAGGTCAAATCAGCCCACAAGTTTCATCTGAGCAACCCCAGAACGGCCAATAACCCCAGTGGTTAGGGCACTCCCCTGGGATGTGGGTGAGCAATGCACAGGTCCCTGCTCTGCCTGATTTGGGTCTCCCACCTCTCAGGTGAATGCCCTAACCACTGGGAAATTGGCACTCTCATATTTTGACCAGAAATTCCATCCTGGACCTGAGAGACTTTCTCAGTGAAAATTCAGTCAAAACCGATGTTTCTGCAAAACATTTTGGTTTAGATGAAACAGCATTTTTGATGGAGAAAAGTTTAGTTGGCTTTTTTTTTTTTTTGACCAGCTCTCCTTCCAGTTATGCCTTCAGTGACACCTGTGCAATCTCAGTGTCTTTGGGGGTTGGGAGGGTTGCACAAACATACACGTTTGGATTTAAGTAAGTAATTCCATTAATGATACACAAACCAGATAGATTCCAGCTGACTCCCTCTGAGCTGTGTTGGCTCCAGGACTAACAGCAATAAGAAACTGCAAACACACACTCAGTCAGAGGACAGGACTCTAGCTATGTACAGGGAGCAGAGCTGATGAGTTTGAAGGAGCCATTTTTAAATCCTCCCTTTTCAGAGTAGCATTGCCCCTCATGGAAACTCAGAGCTAGCAGGAGCAAGCAGGGAACTTCTTCCAAGGTGCAAAGGAAACAGACATTTTCATAAAAAAAATAAAATAAGGAAGATCGATCACCTTTAATTTCTTGTCCAGATAAGCTGGAGATACCCATCCC
Source organism: Emydura macquarii macquarii (assembly GCF_026122565.2). Lineage (NCBI taxonomy): Eukaryota > Metazoa > Chordata > Testudines > Chelidae > Emydura > Emydura macquarii. Next base: position 3,400,827 of record NW_027133217.1, read on the forward strand.
TGCCGGGAGGGGCTGGATTTAGTGGGTTTGGTCCTGACTAGCCACTTGAGAGGATGAGCAGAGTCGAGGACTTCCACATACTGCCCTTCTTTCAGAGTGATGGATTCCCGGTCGGCTCCAACGGGCACATAGTCAGCTGTGACCATGTAGATGTCAAAAATCTAGGAGCATGAAAGGAGAGTTATTCATGTGCATTAAAGTGAGACTAGGATAATAGCAATAGCATGCAAGTGCTGTACTAGTGTTAAATACTTTACCCCACCATCCCTGAATGGCAGAAGAGAGAGAATCATTATCTCCATTTTACAGCTGGAAAACCGAAAGATGATGGCTGATTTTTTTCAGAGATGCCCACTAATGTGGGTGCCCAACTTGGGATACCCGAGCCCTGATGTTCAGAAATGTGACTGCTGGCAGCTCTCATTGACTTCAGCTGGAGCGGTGAGCACTCAGCACCGTAGGAAGTCAAGCCCTGCGTGTCTGAAGTTGAGCAACCAAAACTCGAGGCCCTAACATTAAAGTACGCTGTTGAAAAAGCCGAGCTAAGCAACCTGTTCGAGGCCACACCCTGAGTGCGAAAGCTTGGACTTCAAGCTCTTAGTCCTGCACTTCATCTACTAGACCAGTAGTTTTCAAACTGGGGTACGTGGAGCCCGAGAGGTACCCGAGAAAAATCCTTTAATGGGGGACAGGGGAGCGGAAAGATGCACGCCCGCGCAGCCGCCCCAGTGCAGGCTTTGTCAGGCGGGGCATGTGGACGCAGGCAGGGGTGACGTTTGTCCCCGAGCTCTGCCAGCGTTCACACCAGAACATGGCCAGCAGCAGCCTTCTGGCACTGTGTGGGCGAGAAGGGACCGGAGCGGTTTCCAGCCGCAGGAGAGACGATGCAGGGAAGGGATGACCTGGCCCATGTCTTTGCAGAGCTCATCCTCCCTCCTGAAGCTGGAAGCAGCTCCCATCCCTTCCTGCCCACACAGACCGAAAGGCAGCTAACGCCTCCAGGCTGCTGCTGGCCTCTGACATAACCCAGCTGCCTCCTGTGCCATGGCTGCAGCGCAGGCAGGAAGAGGTTAAGCCTTAAGGATGGCCGTTCCCAGAGAACCTGACTGCAGGGGCTGCCGCAGAGCCCAGCCAGAGGTGGCTCAGCAGAGGAGGCGCCCGCTGAAGAAGGGGCAACAATGACATGTCTGCTGCTGAAGGGATGGAGCAGGCCTGCGTCCTCTGGGGCCAGGACCAAGGATGCAGGGACCTTTGTAGAAGTGGGGGTAAGGGGTGCCAAGGCCAAAGTGGTGGGGGAATTAAAACACTACTTAAATATCCCGCACAGTAAAACAGTAACAGAATCATAGAAGATAAAGGTTGGAAGGGACCTCAGGAGGTCATCTAGTCCAACCCCCTGCTCAAAGCAGGACCAACCCCAACTAAATCATCCCAGTCAGGGCATTGTCAAGCCAGGCCTTGAAAACTTCTAAGAATGGAAATTCCACCAACATAAATAACCAGAATAAATATTATAATGTGGTGACATTTTGTAAGGTATAATATAGTGCAAACAGAGGAAAAAAGTAAGACAACTTTAGTTCTAAACTTTGGGCCTGCATTTTATTTTTGCACTTCATTTAGTACTTCACTTGCATTTATCATTTTACTGTGTATACTCCACTATTAATACTGCACTATTATTACTATTATTATTGAACTGTAACTTGCCATTCTGTAACATTACAATCGAATCATCCTTGTTTATATGCAATGCACATTTTAACAATTGTAACTCTAAATTGTAAATCTCCTTGGAAAAAGGCGTCAGCAAAATAAAGAAGAAGAAGAACAAATAACTTTGAAGGGAGGTAAATGTGTTCCCATATAAAAACGACCATATGAAATTATTTTTTTCTGAGGTTTTATAAAAAAATAAAATGAAAAATATTTTATATATTTAGAAAACCTGACAAACGCCATCAACACGCTGTAGCAGATAAAAGCAACACAATATCTATTAAGCAAAAAGCGTACACTTAATGCAATTTTGATCATATGATTATTTAGGATTGCAGTGGATATCTAGGAATGCATCTGATCCGATCTCAGAGTGCATCTTGGCCTGGAGCAGTGCGATCATGTTTGTCCAACAGCACATACGTTTCTTTTGTTAAGAAGTGGGAGGGCATGGCAGGGACCTGGGCCGAGCAGGAAGGGAGAAGAGGGTGCTAAGTCCCTGCCTGGGCGGCTGCTACACAGCCTGCGAGTTCAGGGGGGGAACAGGCTGGAAATCACACCCCCACCACTCCAGCAATTATCGGCAGGGCGGAGGTGCTCCCCCATGCTGGCGCTGTCCAGGGATCTGAGGGGCTTTGGTACACACAGGGCTTGGCTCCTCCTGGACAGCACCCCAGGCAGGAGGGTCTTGGGCTTTCCCGGGGTGCTGGCCCAGCCAGAGGCAGCAGAGTAGGAAGGATCTGGCTGGGCAGGCTGCAAGTGAACTGAACGCTTCCCGCCAGGGGCTGGTTCTCCACACCATGCTCAGAGCGGGATGTGCCCCACCGACGGGTTATGGAGGAGCAGCGGGGTTGGAGGGGCAAAGGGGCAAAGTGGGGAAGGGACAGTGAAGTTGGAGTTGGGGAAGGAAGTGAGCATGCGAAAGGCCGACTAGGGTGTGAGGCCATGGAAGGGAGCTCCGGACAATGGGTGGGGCAGTGATTCATTTGCATTCTGGGGAGGCCGGATGGGTGTATGCCGTAGACCACATTATTTGGAAAGGGGAATGCAGCCTAAAAACTTTGAAAACCACTGTGCTAAACCATACCCCTGAAACCACTAAAGCCATGTTAAGAATGAAACCCTTAACAATATACTACACTGGTTTATTTAGAAGCACTAGTCCTTCCTCCTAGTAAACACGTGTGTGAAGTGTATTCCCGGATGCACTATACCTCCCCTCTAGAATCCCCATCTTCGGATTCAGAGGATGACTCTTGAACAATTGACGAAGGCCTAGATCTGCCGTGGCGTGGAGATGGTGACGGCGTCTTAGATTCGTCATCACTGTCTGCTCCAGGCACTCGAAGTGTGGCTGAAATGAAGAGCAGTGGGGAAAGAGGTACACAGATGAGAGACTGTTCTCTCGTGAAAGTCCAGTAGGGTACAAATCCATCTGGTTTTTTTTTGGGTAAATCTTCACAAAATCAAATATCCCCAGGACAGATCTCTTGCATCAGCCGGTATCTGCGTTCCTGTTAATAACTGTGACAGCATATGTATATTGGCATTTGAAGTCCCTGAGATTACGTGATTTACGTCAGTAGGACTGCAGCGGGGTAACTTGGCAGGGTGTGGGCCTCAACCTTCACTGTCAATTCAAACACGATTGGAAGAGCAAAAGGACGGTGAAAGATTCAGACTTTGATATGGGCCTAATTCTCATTTGCATGAAAGCCACCTTGTATCTTCCTCGTCATATGTAGGAGGGGCCCTGAAAGGGTCTGTAAATATAACCTACTGCCACTTTAAGGCCTATTTATACTGCCAGAGTGGTGTAAAGCAGCTTTGGTGTGAAGGGGAATTAGGCCTAAATAGCTTGGTTGTAATAAAGACCAGTTAGCACTTACATGGGGTTTATATTGTTCACAGCACTAACTCATGACTCCTCACAACATTCTGGTGAAGCAGATAAGAAAATATGTTTAACCCCATTTTACAGGAAAGGAACCTGTGATTCAGAGAGGATAAGTGACATGCCCAAGGCTACACAGCAAGTAACGGCAGAGCAGAGATTAGTGCTCAAGAGTTCTTCCCTCTCCAACCCACGCTTTATCCACTAGACAATTCAGCCTCTTTACTCTAGTAATTCACAAGCATGGTGAACATATGAAAAACAGGTGAAAGTTTATTCCATTTGTGTTTCCACTAAAGCAAAATTGAAAGCTTGTGCCTGTATGGAAAAGTCCCTTTTCAAGTCTAGATACTGACTTTCCTGGAAAGAAGTACCAGAAACATCATAAAGAAATGTCAGGGGATTTATCAATCTCTTAATAACATTATATTATTGCTATTATTATTATTATTTATAAAGTAATTTATAAAATAATTGTTTCATAGATCTCATTGAGACTTAAAACTCAACCCGAACCTGAAGATTGACCGCTCTGCTTTGTATAATAAATCAATCACACTTGTCAAGCACTTACACTGACTTATTTTTGCAGACACCATTTCTGTGATATGGGAGGTGAGTTTCTGAAGGAATTCTTCTGTTCCAACATCAGATAATGAAATGTGACTTCTGGACACACCTTCTCTATCAGCCACACCTTCCACAAGCTCTCCTGGAAAAGAGAGAACATGCTATCAAGTCTGTAGTATGTCATCTGAAAGTCCACCCAGTGAACCAAACATGACCGAGCTGTCCTACTGAAACCAATGTCAATGATGCTGTGGTGTCCAGAGAAGAACAATTTGGAGTTCACATTCCCCACCAGACATAGCGGAGAGTCACCTCTCCAGTGAGCACAGTCTCTCGTTGGACAGGATGGGTAGTGTGTAGTGACTGAGGCAGGAGTCCATTCATTGAGCAGTGACAATAAAAATAAATACTGACCAGCTGCGTTATTCCCTGTGGACCATCCAAACTATGCAACAAATGGTCCTGCCAAAAAAATAGTTAGTGATCATGCAATCAAGGGTCAGCTGATAATGCAGAAAGGGGAGAGTTAAGGCGGCACAGAACAAGTGCTCACATTCCATGGCGATCGGTATGGTGTGCATTCCTTATGGGAATGCATTTAACCTATGCATCCCTATGGAGTCCTGCCTCCTTCAGGCTGTACAGGCGGTCAGCACGTGGCCTATGAACCACGTAAATTCCAGTTAGGCTCCATTTTGAGGAGTTATGTGGGATTCAGCTGTTGAATACACCTTGTGCTGGGCTTCTGCATAGAGATAAACTGTCCCCTCACTGTGCAAACCTTGGGTACATTTTTGAGTACACAGCCAGACTGGCCAGGAATGCATTGAGCCCAGCCTGATGTCCTTCCAAGCCAAACAGCTGTTCCAGAAATGATGACAAAAGTACAACAAAAATACACAGGCAACCTTCACTATAGATATGGGGGTCATGAGTACCCAGCTAAAGCAGCTTCTCCTACCTTTCCTTGGTTCAGGAGGGTGGATAGAGATACCAACTCTGGAAAAGAGAAAGGAAGAGTCAGAGGCCAAAATGACAAGTCTAATAATGGGAGCTATTTACATCAGAGATGAGTCAGAACCAGATGCCTTCCCAGACCTCACAGGGTCTTTGGGCATGTCTGGATTAGGACGCCGATGTGAACTTTAGAACTCATAACAAATTCTGACCATGGAAACCACAATATTGCCACTGGAGCCAATGTGGTGGCAAAGGTATTGTTATTTCTCTTGCATGAGGCTTAAAATCATAGAACCATAAAGTTAGAAGGGACCAAGGCAAGGGCCAGCTAGTCTAACCCCCTGCCAAGGTGCAGGATTTGTTGTGTCTAAACCATCCAAGACAGAGAGCTCATTTTAACATGGAGTTTTAGAGGATGGCATTGCCCAGGGGATAGGTAACGGAACAGCGACCCATTCGTCTCTAGGACACAGGTTGGAATTTAGCCCAGGTTGTTAGTGACTGAAAGCTGTTACCATGAGAGGACTAAACAGTGATTTATGTCAAAAGGGAGTTCTAGTCTCAGTCTAGCTCTCAGTGAATTTATGTCCCCACCTTCTATTACCCCCGTTTGTAGTTATAACAGAGAAACCGAGGACTGAGGGATATGCACACTGTCTGTGGACCTGCCCACAGGAGGTGGTCCCTGCAGGTCAGGATTGAGGTATGCTGGTGGGACAGTTTGGGGGAAGCTTAAACCTGTGCTGTAATTATTCTGTGGGTCAAAAGAGGATTTCACTGTATGGGGCTGCACAAAATTCACTCAGCCCAGAAAGAAAAAAAACAACCCACCTATATTTTAAATTGTGATTGAAGTTGGGGCTCCTGAAAGTGAAAGGCCAGCAGCAGTAGGCTGAGCTGAGCATTGCACGGAAAGACACTGTTCAAGGTCGTCTCCCAGCACAGCTCTGTCAATACACTTTGGTCTTGACATGCAATAGCCCTGCTTGCCAGTGCAGTCCTTTTCGAGACAGAAATCTCCATTTGTGTCAAGTCATGCCCAGTTGTGTGGTGTGGCAACCCTGGGTTCTTTCTAAGATTCATTATACATCTTCACAAAAGTTCTCTGCATTTTCTTAAGGAAGCAATGTTGAAGCCTTCTTACTTTAATTGAATTATTTTTAAGTTGGGAGCCACCAAATTTTATTGCCAATTTACCAGACAGGACTTTTAAAGAATAATTCCAGCTATAAATCTTTTAAAATGTAATGACTAATTACCAGTGTTTATTTCTCAAAATCTTTTTCTCCTATCTAATATGTAAGATCAAGTGAAATTCAGATGCAAATGAAATTCAGAATCTGAGTATGTGAATTTTGTCTGCTTTGGAGGTGAATGAGGCACACAGTATGTGAGCAAGAGTTTTGATACAACTTTACCCATGTTCTCTTCTGTCTTTGTCTTCTTCATACCTGCCGGTCAAGAAGAAACTGGTTACTACTAATATGCTCACTGATATATTACCTTTTTTGGGGGGATCTCAAAATATAGAATCGTTGGACTAGAAGGAACCTCGAGAGGTCTTCTACTCCAGTCCCGTGCACGCAAAGTAGGATCAAGCATTATCTAGACCATCCCTAACAGATGTCTGTCCAACCTGCTCTTAAAAATCTCCAATGATGGAGATTCCACAACCTCCCCAGGCAACTTATTCCAGTGCTTAATTACCCTGACAGTTAGGAAGTTTTTCCTAATGTCCAACCTAAACCTTCCTTGCTGCAATTTAAGACCAGTGCCTCTTGTCCTGTCCTCAGAGGTTAAGGGGAACAATATTTCTCCCTCCTCCTTGTAACAACCTTTTCTGTATTTGAAAACTGTTATGTCCCACATCTTACAAACCTGCAGAAATTACCATATGCCTCTAAGGTATTCCAGTTAAGCATTAGCCCCATTTCACACCTGGCAAGGTTGAGGCACAGAGAGGTTATAGCCAACATTATCAAACTTTAGTATCCCAAATTCGGTGCCCACATCTATAATTACACATCTAAGTAAAAACGACCTGTTTTTCAGTGATGCTAAGTAACTATAGCTACCATTGATTCCGAACATCTGAATACTTTCATTTAGATGCCTACATTAGTTCCTAAATTTTGACATGAGAGTTTCCCAAGCCTAGGCAGAAATTCCATGTCGGGACTAGGAACAGCATTTAGATCTACCCACTGCACAAACTAACTCCTTAAACAGGTCTCACCTTTATTCTTAACCTTATGTACAACACAATATTCAGATGTAAAATGGAACTAAATTCATATTATTCCTAAGAAAACTATTTTAAAAAATTAAAATTAAACATAAAATAGAGACACCGGGGGTTCATTAAGAACACTGGTCCTTATTCTCCACTGCCTTGCTTCTTGTACAGCACTTACACCGCTGCAAATGAGTGCAAAATGAGCATAAAACACCATCAAATCAGAATTCGTCACTGATTTACACTAGTGGAGGCATTTTACACCAAATTTGCACAGGAGTGATTCCACACAGTTCCACAGCTCTGTGTGGCAATGAAGAATTAGGCCCAATGGGTGGGAAGTAAATCCCACCTGCAGCAAAAGCAGAGTGAATTTAACTCTAGGAGATTCAGTGGTTATACAGGCCTTTGCTCTGGTGAATACAGAGGAGAGTTGGAAGATCTGCCTAACAGGAATAGAAGGGAAAGCAAATCTGACTGGACTGGAGAGTGGTTTCCTGTTGTGAAAGGCTAAGGCACTAGCTCGCTGCCTCATTTTGCCTCTGGAAATAGTGAGCTTTAAATCACCTCTTGCATTTTTGAGCTTTCTGGAGCTACAGTTGTAGCTGTCAGGTAGTGGAAGGAGGACTTTTAAACACTTGTGATCAAACAGAAGATTCTCTCTAGTTAAGGCTTAGGGCAGCGGCTAAACCCCTTACTTGAATACTAGGGGACCTTATCAAACAAGCAAACCCCATGTTCCACACACATCCAGATATTCTCGGAGCTAAGTCAGTCTCCCGGACAAAATGAAACGTGTGACCGAAGTGCAATAAGTTCTGTAAATCTATCTCCGTGAACTCTAGAGGAATCACGCCTACAACTCTTCCTTCTTGATATACGCTGCCTTCACTTACCCTAGTGTGGTCAGTATAGCCTCTGTCACCATCCTGCGCTCGTGGGCCAGAACTTCAGCCTCTTTTACTGCAAGACAAGAGTTTGTAATCAGAGGGCCTCTGCCAAAAGAAGGTATTTGCTAAACAGTGTGGGGCAGGTTCCTCACCCTGTCCTGGTACAGTGGAGATGGGGACTGCAGCTCTAATGTCCATCAAGGCAGAATCAGGTTTGGCGGAGCAGAGCTCTTCTGGCTCCCCTCTCCCCAGCCCTGCCCATGCCCCACTCCCAGAATGCCCCTCAAATGTCCCTTCCCTGCCATCCCCTTACACAAGAGAGTGGGGGAGGGGAAGCTGACACAAGAAATGGTGGAGAATTTCTTGGCGCACGAGGCATTCTCCACTGGCCAGCCTCAGCTGCTTGAAGGCAGAGATGTGATGCACAACAACCTTAGCAGAGTGAAGAACCCAGCGTTTTTAAAAAGCTGATGTTTTGGGCCTGTCTTATTCATTCTTTTTTCTCTTGAGTATTCTTTAGTCTCTTGTTTGGTTATGCACGACCTTACCACGTTTTTAATCTGACACATGGCCCAAAGCCCTACCCCGTAGACATTATTCTTATGTTAGGGGCATATAATCATTTTCTGTCAAAGAAAAGTAATCGAGATATACCAGAATCTCTGTGAAACGTATGTACTTGAGTCAGAGTTTGTTGAACGCCATTGTATTTTCACACTTGCTCTTCATTCAGTAATGATATATACATGTTATAATGACGAGATACCATTCATGTACACTATATTATGTTTAATAATATAGGGAAAGTGTTTGTAATGTTGCAAAAATTTACCATCCAGAACTTCTAAGGAGGCAGTGCAGATGGATTGGCCAGCCTTGTTAGTAGCAATGCAAGTGTAAATTCCACTATATTCCTTTCCAACATCCAGCAGGATTAGACTGTGATGCATTTTGGAACTGGCGAGTTTGTAGCCAGGAGTCTCTGGTTTGATCCACAGGACATCTTCATGAGATTCTTCTTTCAACCAAGTAACCGTGGGTGGTGGATGTCCTAAAGAAAAAAGCAATAACTTCATGAATTTTCCCATTGGTGTTCCTTCCTTCTTACAAACCCTGTGTACTGCGTTGTGAGTGAATACTGCTTTCAACATGTTTACTGATCCATTTCCAATACTAACAGTAATGAATCATAAATGAATACTTGCACTTCTAAAGCATCTTCCATTTAGGAAATTCAAAGCACTTAACAAAAATGAAAAATTAGGCCTCACAACACCACTGTGAGATGAGAATGTGGAATTATTCCCATTTTATAAATGGGAAAATTGAGGCCAAGAAGAGTTACACATCTTGACCCAGTAGCACCCAAAAGTCTGTTACAAAGATGGGAATAGAACCCAAATCTTCTGACTCCTATTCTAAGTAAGGACTTCAAGATCTGAGCCAATGAGAGGATAGGATACATTGGGGAACTATGCAACTTATAGAGCAAATTAAGTAACAGAGAAAGAAAGTTGTATTTAAGCTCCGTTTACCTTCAACCTTCACAGAGAAGGTGATACTTGCACCTTTCCTCACTCTTTTAGTGGTAAATCTTTCCAGGAACCTGGGTGGCACCAACTGTTCTTGAGCATCTGAAAATTAAGAAGTTCATGGAGAAATAGTGCAAGTGATGCTAAGATTATTGAGAAGTTACTGGTGGTTCTATCATCACCGATTTTGCTGTTCTTCTCACCTGTTTCTGGCAGTTCTTCCTTCTCACCAGGACCTGTAATACAGAAAAACAAATCATCCCACCATGAAACTACATCTACAGAGAGGACAAATGTCTCCTTTCTGTGAATTGTACAGTCGAGCACATGGTCATGTGGTCTCAGGGACTTACTCAATACAATCTGCATTACACAGAAATTATATTTTTATTGAAATTGTTATTCATCTCTTTAGTAGCATACATCTAAGAGCCGTTTTATAATATAAATGACATGCATAGTAACTCAACATAAGAGCAACTGAAATCTGTTTTAATCTTCAATTAGTATATCATATATTTGGACAAAGATCAGTTATATAAATTACACCACAAAATCATTTGGCCATTATTACTAACTCCATGAGTATTGATATTTAATAATAATTAAAAAATCATATCTCTTTGGCTCTATACCTAGCTGCTTCTACAACTGAGACAAAACTCAACCCTTATTAAAAGTAATGCAGTATTCTGCAGTAATGGCCTCAGAGATGGACCATAACACACCATTAGTTTTTAAGCAGAATTCCCCAGTGAAGGCATTGGGGACAATGGAGTTAGACTGCACGTGCAAGTAAGATCAAAATCAGGTCAAAAGAGAGGTGTTATGATACCCCTAAGGACACACTGGAAGTCCATGGAAGAGCCAGGAGTAGAACACAGGTTTCCTGACTTCAGGCCAGTGCTTTAAACACAAAGCCACCCTTCCACCGTTGGCTTATTATCCATTTTATTTTCCAGAATATCTTGCTTTCTACAGGATTTATTGGGAAAATTGAACATTTAAACAGAGATAGATAGAACAAAAAACACCAATAACCTACCTTTGACAACCAAACTGGCTGATGAATATGCAGAACCTGCAGAGTTGCTAATAAATACTGAGTATTGACCAGCATCTTCCTTAGTGACATTGAGAATTTCAAGTGCATGAAACTGCTTCTTCTCAATCTTCAGGATTCGGTCTGAGGCATGTAACGGCTGCCCATCTTTGAACCAGTAAAGACGAGGTTCTGGGTATCCTACAAGGAGCAATGTAAGGGGTGAGCCTAATGATTTTGGAGCCCCTCAAACCAATCAGACACATCTGTGTAATCAAAGAAAGCTCATTTCTAACCCATGCCACTTGTTCAAGGTTCTAGAGTGTCCACTTGGAAACTAACCCACATACAGAGAGGAGCTCGATTCAGATATTTATGAAATGCTGTTTATTAATTGAAATTCTATTATGTACTTTTCAGGTTTTAATTCTGCCCCCAGCATCTAGATATCTGGGCCCCTTCCAGAGTTAGAATGTTGATATTTGGATCTGATTTTCTACACATACAAGGCCAAATTCTGAAATCCTTACTCAGCCAAAATTCAGACAGAGTCATGCTTTGCCTGCATGGAGACTTTGAGATTGGCTTCATGACCATTTAAGACAAAATAGTCCCACTTTTTCCATGGGCAGGAGGATTCCCCCTCAGGGAGCTGATGGGCAGGATCCCCTGGAGGTTAAAATGAGGGAGAAAGGAGCCCAGGAGAGCTGGCTGTATTTTAAAGAAACCTTATTGAGGACGCAGGGACAAACCATCCCAACGTGCAGAAAGAATAGCAAAGATGGCAGGCGACCAGCTTCAATTAACAAAGAAATCTTTGGTGAGCTTAAACACAAAAAGGAAGCTTACAAGAAGTGGAAGCTTAGACAGATGATTAGGGAGGAGCATAAAAATATTGCTCGAGCATGCAGGGGTGAAATCAGGAAGGGCAAATCATAATTGGAGTTGCAGCTGGCAAGGGACACAAAGGATTACAAGAAGGGATTCTACAGGTAAGTTAGCAACAAGATGGTGGTCAGGGAAAGTGGGAGCCCCTTATTGAATGAGGGAGGCAACCTAGTGACAGATGATGTGGAAAAAGCAGAAGTACTCAATGCTTTTTTTGCTTCTGTCTTCACCGCCAAGGTCAGCTTCCAGACTACTGCACTGGGCAGCACAGTATGGGGAGCAGCCCTCAGCGGTGAAAGAACAGGTTTAGGACTATTTAGAAAAGCTGGACATGCACAAGTCCATGGGCCAGATGCAATGCATCCGAGGGTGCCGAGGGAGTTGGCTGATGTGATTGCAGAGACATTGGCCATTATCTTTGAAAATTCATGGTGATCAGGGGAGGTCCTGGATGATTGGAAAAATGCAAATACATTGCCCATCTTCAAAAAAGGGAAGGAGGAGGATCCAGGGACCTACAGACCAGTCAGCCTCATCTCAGTCCCCAGAAAAATCATGGAACAGGTCCTCAAGGAATCTATTTTGAAGCACTTGCAGGAGAGGAAGGTGATCATGAACAGACAGCATGGATTCACCAAGGACAAGTCATACTTGACCAATGATTGCCTTCTATGATGAGATGACTGGCTCTGTGGATGTAGGGAAAGTGGTGGACGTGATATACCTTGAGTTTAGCAAAGCTTTTGATACCGTCTCCCACAGTATTCTTGCCAAAAAGTTAAATAAGTATGGGTTGGATGAATGGACTATAAGATGGATAGAAAGCTGGTTAGATCATCAGGCTCAATGGGTAGTGATCAACGGTTCGATGTCTAGTTGGCAGCCGGTATCAAGCAGACTGCCCCAGGGGTTGGTGCTGGGGCTGGTTTTGTTCAAAATCTTCATTAATGATCTGGAGGATGGGGTGGATTGCACCCACAGCAAGTTTGCAGATGACACTAAACTGGGGGGAGTGGTAGATACCCTGGAGGGTAGGTATAGGAAACAGAGTGACCTAGACAAATTGGAGGACTGGGCCAAAAGAAATCTGATGAGGTTCAACAAGGACAAGTGCAAAGTCCTGCACTTAGGACGGAAGAATCCCATGCACTGCTACAGACTGGGGACCGAGTAACTAAGCAGCAGTTCCACAGAAAAGGACCTGGGGATTACAGTGGATAAGAAGCTGGATATGAGTCAATAGTGTGCCCTTGTTGCCAAGAAGGCTAATGGAGTATTGGACTCATTAGTAGGGTCATTGCCAGCAGATGAAGGAAGTGATTACTCCACTCTATTTGGCATTAGTGAGGCCACCTCTGGAGTATTGTGTCCAGTTTTGGGCCCCCACTACAGAAAGGAGGTGGAGAAACTGGAAAGAGTCCAGTGGAGGGCAACAAAAATAATTAAAGGGCTGGGACACATGACTTATGAAGAGAGGCTGAGGTAACTGGGCCTATATTGTCTGCAGAAGAGATGAGTGAGGGAGGTTTGATAGCAGCTTTCAACTACCTGAAGGGGGGTTCCAAAGATGATGGAGCTAGGCTGTTCTCAATGGTAGTAGATGACAGAACAAGGAGCAAAGGTCTCAAGTTGCAGTGGGGAAGGTCTAGGTTGGATATTGGGAAAATCTTTTTCACTAGGAGAGTGGTGAAGCTCTGGAATGGGTTACCTAGGGAGGTGATGGAATCTCCATCCTTAAAGGTTTTTAAGGCCAGATTGACAAAGCCCTGGCTGGGATGATTTAGTTGGGGTTGGTCCTGCTTTGAGCAGGGGGTTGGATTAGAGGACCTCCTGGGGTCCCTTCCAACCCTAATCTTCTATGAATCTATGACAACAGCCCAGTAAAATTGCTCCAGGAAAGCACAATTGCAGGGAGTGACCTCTCTATAGTTTTTCTCCTTTATCTACCCAGACATTGAGGAAGTTTCACTGTGAGGTCAGGGGTTCACACAGGCAGAATGGGTGGGCAAGTGGAAAGAGGATCTGGGTCACGAAGGTGGGTTGGGTCCATATCTACAATGTAGGTCTTCTACACAGAAGAGGGACAGGAGATGGGACAGCAAGAGATCCTCTGTGTGGCTTTTGGGGAATCTGTTGATTCTGAGAGACAAAAACCACTTTTCTGCTTTTTTGGGCTGGGCTTTTTTGGGCTGGGAGGGAGGGTTGGGGTAATCCCTCCACCCTGATGGAAAGATCAGGAAGAAACATGACAGCTTAGCAAAGCTTCCTGTCCCCTGTATAGGTTTATCCCAAGAATTGTACAATCTGGGCATTAGTTACTATCACTTGAGCTAATCAGTGCACAGTAAACCTACTGTGAAATGTTAACGAAAGGCAACGGTTCATATTTGCAAACAATATTTTTTAAAAGCTGTACTTTTCATTCCTGGCAACACAGCAATTAACACACACAGACTCTTCATGACCTAAAAATATAGAGTTATAAGAGCAGACTTACAGAAGTGTGTGTGTGCAATTAAGCATTGTGAACATGGGCATACAACTGAACACTTATTTTGCATGAACTATTGCCCAGTTAGGTGCTGGTGATTTGCACTCACACCCTTGTGGCTGCTATTGCAAATGGAGTATTTGAGTGCACAAATTAGGAGCACAATTTGCGTGCAAAAGTATATTCGAAAACCTTGTCCACACGTATGCACAGATATCAAGGTGAGACTATTGTAAATGTCAGAGGTCCCTTTACCTTTGACCTTCAAGTGGAATTTAGCAAAAGGTGCTCCTGGGGCCACATGAATATCGTGAAGCTCATCTAAGATCTGAGGCAGCTGCTCCTCTTCTGTGGTGGATTCGACACCCTCTTGTTCTCGGCTGGGTATAGATTAGAGTTAGAAAGAATGGAGGCGTTGGCATATACCAAAAGATGTGAGGAAAATCAAAACGGTCTGCAACAGCTTCAGCTTGAAATGCTGGGCGTGTTGACACCACTGAAGCGTAACAAGTGAAGCTGCCTGTTCTGACAATTTTCTGTAGTGAAGCCATGTTATATAACTACCACCCACAAAAAAACGACATGAAAAGAACATTATCAAGGTTGCAAAGCCAAGCACTCAGAAGTTAGGAAATGCCAGAATTAAGGGTGCTTGTGCTGACAGCAGAGCAATAGGGAGATCTGGGAATCCTGGGTTAGACTTTAGGCTCTAGAGAGGAGTGCATTCTAGTAGGCACAGACTCTTCTTCTATTCCACCCAAGCGTGGTCCCTTCTGCCCGACCTCCTCCAACCTGTCCCTGCCCAGTCCTTTCTCTCTCCCATCACTGGCTCCCCATCCCAGTCCCAATCGCTACAACCTCAGGCTTCTCATCTCAGTCCCAGTATCCTTATCCAGACAGTCTAAATTACATCCCTCCTGGCTCCTCCTCAGGGTGACCAGATGTCCCAATTTTAAAGGGACAATCCCAATATTTGGGGCTTTTTCTTATAAAGGCACCTATTACTCCCAACCCCTGTCCTGATTTTTCACACTTGCTATCTGGTGACCCTACTCCTCATCCAATAGGTTTCTCTCTTACGCCCTGCCTCCAGATGCCCCCTTTTTCTCCACCTCTCTGACTTCCAGTCCTAATCTTCCTTCCCGGGATCTTCATCTCATCTCAGTGTCAGCCCATTGGCTCCTTGTCTCGGACTCCTGGCCCAGCCAGTCCCATTTCTGTGATTCCCAGTTCCCATCTCCTCCCCACCCCAACACCTAGTCCCGGTCTCCTTCCTCTTCCTGCACTCTGTGTCTCAATATACTCTGCTCACCGCAAGTACAGCTCCCATCTCTATTCCTCCTCCACGCTGCCTGGGCCCAGCAGGAGAGTTATTCAGAGCACGAGAGAGACGGTCTTGCTGTTTTCAGTTCAGGTGCCAGAATCTTTATGGACTTTAACTGGTAATTCTAAGAAGTCTCTACCGAGCTCGAGTGAATTGGGATTTTTCAAAGGCTTATAAACTGGCCAAACTCGGATAGATTTTCATGAGGACAGCAAAAGATACATCCCTGACAGAAGTGTTACCCCCACAGCCGCCAAATTTCATGTTGGGAGCATTACAGCTTTTAAAAACAAAGGTAGCCAGAATTTTTTTTTTTTTTTTTTTTTTTTAAATATCAGCAAACCAACTCCCCCATCCCAGCCTCATTCTCAGAAATGGCTGACCCATTTTGGCTGCAATTTAGAAAAAAATCAGCCTGGGCAGACACTTGGGATGAAAATTTTAGCCCAAACGATAAAAGTTTGACACAGACATACGTGACTAGAAACAGGGTCTTATAATGAGAAGCACTGGGCAATCTGAATAATAGGCAGCACTGCCAGCCCCATCTACAATAATACAAGCTTTTTATCTGAAAATAAAGTCTTTTGCAAAGGTCGGAAAGCAGCAGCATCCCCACTTTACAGCTAGGGAAACTATGGCACAGAAGTTAAGCAAACTGCCCAAAGTCAAACAGCAGATCAGTGTCAAAACAGGGACTAGAACCCAACCCAAGGATTCCAGCCATTCAACACATGGCTGAAAAGTAAAATCAGACATGCATTAAATCCCATCAAAACCAATTGGCTAGAATCTCAGCTGTGGCCAAGATACACCTGGCACAGCTCAGAGGTTGGGGACAAAGATGAATCTAAGATCTAAAGGTGTTTCTGGATTGGATCTCAGGACCAGTCAGAGCTATGCCCAGTCCCTGGTATAACTTCGAGAAGCCATGAGCACCCAGCTGCCAGTGTCTTCTAATGGCCATTCCGGATGCCAGTGCAGCAGAGTTTCAGCCTCATCCTCTGTTCCTGGCCACTCGCAGTCCCAAATTGAGGATTGCATTACACCAGGAAGGAATTCCCAGGGGGCTGAATCAACCAGGCTGCTGGCTGTTTTGCACCGACGGAGCAGCACAAAACAGACACAACAAGGCTGATGTTTCATTGTAACCAAGCCCACTCTAAGCAGATACCACAGAACTGAAATTATATTCACAGATTACACAGCTTTTGCTTTACCACTGTAATGATCATGGTTTTCTGAGTCCAGCTGAACCTGTATAAATCCAAACTCATGAATAAAAATGAGCACTGTGCCCCGTTTTCCAGCCTCCGTTCATTCATATTTTACCTTGAGAGATATCCTTTGGCACTGTAATAAGACGATGTCTCTGTCGCATCTGCGGCTGTATCGTAATCGGTACTGGTCACTGAC
Source organism: Emydura macquarii macquarii (assembly GCF_026122565.2). Lineage (NCBI taxonomy): Eukaryota > Metazoa > Chordata > Testudines > Chelidae > Emydura > Emydura macquarii. Next base: position 3,417,789 of record NW_027133217.1, read on the forward strand.
AAATGAAAAATGGACATTCTCCATGATCCACACTTTGCAAACATTGCAGTTTGTAACGACAGCAGCTAACAGAGATTGCCGGTTCTGAGGCTTCATAACTGGGAGCAGCAGCCTCTGTGAGCCCCTTTCTTAATACTCATTCATCTCCACCCACTTGACCTGGTGCCCCGTTAGCCAAAGGACAGCGGGATGTGTCTCCCTTTGTGACCCACCACGGCCACTGCATGAGCCAGCCAGAGGGCGTTGCAAGAGAGAGAAACATTCTTCTCTAGGAATAGGTGTGCTGTCTCCGCAATGCTGACAGCTTTCGCAGACAGAGAGGGAGCTGGGAATCCAAGCTCAGATCCCCATGCACTTGGCATGGCCCATGGTGCATTTCTCATCTGAGATTTCTCTGGCCTTTGGGAATGAATGTGCTCAGGAATGAACTAATCCATTTGCACCGGTGACAACCCTGCCAAAAGCTGCATCCCCTCAAACACGTGCCATAATAACGAGAAAAAAAACACCCCACAAAATCATTAAACTTACAGCTACTTCAGCTCCATTTTTATTAGCAAAGCCTCAATTATCCCAGCAGAAAGGAGTGAAAATAAGAAGTGACCTGAGGGGTGATACTAGTTACTTTTCTGCCAATGAGATGCACTTATTCAGATCAGCAAGAATAAACATGTACATATGTATCTTTATCAAACATCAGTCACATGCCCCATTAATATTATGCATAATATTATAATCAACATGCATCTTTACTCAAATACCACTCCCACATCTCCATTAATATTATGGCTGTCTCAGCCTTTTCAATCATTCCTCAAGACTCACAGTCCACTCTTAGCTCAGCCTTGCTTGAAGAAACCCCCATGTTGTTTTCAGCGAGGCAGCGGTAGACACCCATGTCAGTAGGGACCACAGCAGTGATGATCAGTTGGTGGCACCCTTCCTGGTCTTCGTTGATCATATAATGGTCGTCTTCTTCAATAACTTTCCCATCCTTGAACCAGCGCACGGTAGGTAAAGGTTTGCCAATAACAACACAGTCAAAGCTGACGGGGTAGCCATCCTGCACCTCCTGGTTTTGAAGCTCAGTTATGAACATAGGCGCTGAATGCAGTACAGTTGGAAGAGAGGAAAGGAAACAGATGGCTGTGTTAATTGGTAAAGATGCATTTCAAGAATGCTGCTGCACAATGTATCAAAGGACAGAACTTGCAGCTGTGCTGATTTGCACATTTAAAAATAATATAGAGATGCCCTTTCTTCATAATATAAACCGCTAAGTAGTAAAGCCGGCTGGGAATTTTCCAGTGAAATGTTTTTTTTCAATCAGCAAATGCCACTTCAACAAACCCAAAACCTTTTGTGCGAAAGGGTCAGTTTTTTTACATGTTTCATGACTTGGAAAATGTTGGAATTTTTAAAAATTGTTTCATTTCAACATTTTCTAAAAGAAAAATTCCAGTTTTTCAGTTCCAAAATACATTTTTATTTAAAAATTTCAGTTCATTATAGTAAACAAACAAAAACAAAAAAAGTAAAAAATGGTCAAAATCAAAACAAAATGTTTTGAAATGATCAGACCAAAACACTCCAAGATTATTGATGGAAAAAACATTTAGATGGACCCAAAGGGATATTTTCCCCTGATTTTCAGTTCATGAAAATTTTCAAGATTTTGGTTTTTGACCCGGTTCAGGACTGGAAAATGTTTTGATATCTTGAAATCTTCAAGGAACGGGAAAAGCGCTTTCCGCCCCTCTCGCTCCCAACTCTAATAAGTAGAACTTGCCTTGTAAAAAGCACTAATTTATTCTCGTATAGCTATCCCAAACACTGCAGCTAAAGTTAAGCTCAGCCCCTCCCTCTGTAAAATGGGGCTGAGAATGCTTTCCTATCCCAAAAGAAGTGTTCTGAGTATTGCTGAGTTAACTGATGGTTTTAAAGCACTGTATGAATGCTATTGTGTGTTTCATTATGAGAATGAATACAATTTTTCCCTCAAATCATTTTTACAATGAAAAAAGGCTTTTGACTCAATGGAAATTTTAGTAAAAAAAAAAAAATAAAAATCTCTGTTTTCAGGTTTTCAAAACCCCCACATTTTAAAGAAAATTGTTGTGGGGAGAAATAATTTCTTGATGAGTTCTAAATATGATTATTAAATAAGAACTTAGCATGCCTTGCTAACCTGTATCGGAAGTCAGTAAAGCCGGTGGAGGTCTTTTCTTCAAGGGCTGAAGCTGCCCTGGAGCAGGCGGTCTTGCTTTCCCTATGCGAAGCTCTATTTTTTTAAGGCCTTGGTCCAGGATATCAATCTCAACTGGGATACCAAGAGCAGCAAACATCTCTCTGAACCGGCTGGCTGCTGTTTTTGCTTCAGCCAAGATTTCAAACTTGATGTAGATGAACTGATCATCCTCGCGATAGGTCTGATGGTCTATCACCTCTACATCCCCTTCATCCGCGCTGACAAAGAGCTCCTCCTCCACATCGGACATCTCTGTCGAGATCTTGGACTTGAAGAGCTTGTGAAGCCTCCTTCCTGCTTTACGGAAAGCATCATCCATTTCGCTGCCAGAAGAGCTCTCCGTCTCACTGTCAGGGATGTTTCTGACTTGCTTGTGCTTACGAAGAACATCCGGCGCCTGTGTACCGACCACCACATTAGCGCTGTGGGAAACCTTGCCGAACTTATTAGATACCTCACAGGTATATTTTCCCGTGTCTTGCATGTCTAGGCCAGTGATAATCAAGGAGCAAGTTCCATCGCTGTAGTTGTCTATGTGATAGTGGCGCCCATCTGAAAGTTCCTCATTGTCTTTCAGCCACTGGACCTTCATATCGGTTTTGCTGAGAGCCACACACTCAAGGTGGAGCGTGCCTCCTGGCTCACCACAATAATCTTTGAAGGTATCGCCAAACATGGGACATTCTTGCTGTTTGATCTCCTTCCTCACTTTGTACCCTTTGAAAGCAGCCTGAATTTTCATAGCTGCTTTATTCATGGAAGGGTCATCTAAATCTTCTGTGATTTCTGGTTCAGCTGGTTTAGCAGGGAGTGCAGACTCTGTAGTGTCAGTACCCGACTGTTCCCAGTGTTTCCAGAATTTACTGGTGGAGACCGTCTGAACTTTGCTACCAATGCTAATGGTAGATTTTCCAGCCTTTTTCAGGTAGTTAACTAGCGAAGGCGTCCCAGCCCTAGATTCATCGTCTGAGCTCGTGAAAGAGAAGTCCGCTTCTCCAGTTTTAGTCAGCTCATCGCAGGTGGAGTATTCTTCTGAGTAATAATGAGACTCCGCTTCTTCCTTCTTCAGCTTATGAAGTTTATCATCCTCTTCTGGCACTTCACTGATGGAATCCAGGGTTGGCTCCCTACTCATTCTTCGCTTCTTGGCAATAGCTTCCCAGAGGAGGTGAAGGTCCCCCTCCTGAGCAGCTTCAGGAGGCAAGCTGGGTTGGAGATGCCCATCCACCATCTCTACAAGTTCAGTCAGTTCAGGTGCTTCCTGGACTGTGTCTTTTGGCATTGCCACTGTGGGAACTAATTGGGATGCGGTTGGTAAGACATTAAGATAGAACATGTGAGTAAGGCAAGTAAAAATCACACGAAAATGCTATTCCAAATCCAGGCATCAAAATATCCCTGAAATTAAAATTAACCACTGCATTTTAGCTATAAAGCAAAAGGCACATATGTTAGCAACGAAATAGGGCCAAGCCTTGTACAAATTCCCCACCCCCCCACCATATGCTTAAAACTGGTGGGCCAAATCCTGCCTTCGTTTATGCCTGTGCAACCCCCACAATGTCTGTCTCAACTTCTTATATGCAGTCACTTTCTGAATCTGAAAGCTGTCTAGCTTTTTGTTGAGCATACTCCATGGAAACGATATCCCACAGGACCTGCAGTGAAAGCCACAGGAGGAAATAAGAACGGCCATACTGAGTCAGACCAATAGTCCATCTAGCCCAGTACCCTGTCTTCCACCAATGGGCAGTGCCAGAGGCTTCAGAGGGAATGAACGGCACAGGGCAATTTATCGAGTGATCCATTCACTGTTGTCCAGTCCCAGCTTCTGGCAGTCAGAGGTTTAGGGACACCCAGAGCATGGGGTTGCATCCCTGAGCAACCTGCAGAAGATCAGTGAAAACATGTATTGTAACACCACACTGATTCTCATTGGAGAATTTGAGAGGAAGTCCCACATTCTACACCTCTCTCCACCTTATGCATTTGTCTGGGGGCACAGAAAAATATTTTCAGTCCAAAAGTTTTTGCCAACACTATTTTTATCTGCATTATGTGTTTCAACTTTATTAATGACATTAGGGAAGCAAAGCCTTTTCAAGAGGTGCCCTGGCACCAAACGAGGAAAGTCTAAATTGCAATGGATGAATTTTTTAATTTCTAAAAATGCTGCCTCTCTGCCTCAGAGTTGCAGCAGCCTGTCCCAGAGGAGTTCCACACTCTGTGCTCTCTCACGGAGACTTTACTTTTGCACTCTCTCACTGTTTTTCCTGACAGGAAAGCAATTCAGAATGAAAGTGTCTGGTTACTTCTCGTGTATGGAATAAATACACTTATTGTGCTTTGACTAAGCAGTGATGTCTCCTGAGGAAACCAATAAACTCCATTTTAATTCTCTCTCGCCACCGTTGGTCTCAAGTGAGGATCTGGCAAAAAAGCATTCGAGGAATTTTCTAATGCGGTGAACACCATTTTTCTTACTGTGTTTTAATTTACCTACAGCTTATCTTACTACGCTCATTTTTGTGAAACAATTCACAATTCTTTGCATTGAGAAGACTCTCTGTCCATTGGATTGCACTGTGAGCGCTATCCGTGAATGGAAAAGAGCGAGAGACTTACTTTCCTTTTGTAAACGAGAGCTTACCAGTAAGTCTCCAGCAGTTTCTGGTGACCTTTTTTATGCCTGTGGGAGTCAATGAGACACTTGGACATTACAATTTAAAACCTTAATGACTTACATTTAGAGTGTAATAAACAGCCCTATGCACTAAGAGATTGACTATATTACTCCAGTGAACTAAAATGGCTCTCTTCTTTTTTGTGTGTTTTGGTTTTTCCTCTTACCTATAAAGTGGCAAAAGGGTTTGGGACTCTGGTGAACGTGTCCATTTAAAAATGTATCATCAATCAGGAAATTCTTATCTGATCGCTTCAAAATTAGACAAATTCTACCTCCATGACAGACACAATGTAATAATTTTGAGGCTGATATGTTTGTGGATTTAGCAGGAGGACAAATATTGAACTTATAACAGGAACTCAGTTCCAATCTTAACAATGGAGAAGCTACCATGTGTCCTTAATTAGAACTAATAAAAGCTCTCAAACACACACTTGTTGTACCTTCAAGAGACAGACGGGCAGAGGATCTGATATCTGGAGAAATCATGCAGGTGTACAATCCTTGATCTTCGGGTTTAAATGCACGAATAATGAGCGTCTGCTTCTTGCCATCAGACTTCATTTCATATCTCCCTCCAGGCTGCATTTGTTCTTTTCCTTTGACCCAGATTGCCTCTTGGGTCTCTCTTGAAAATTCACACTCCAGCAGAGCTAGACCGCCTTCCGCGACTGACTTACCTACTAAGGGGCGAATGACTGTAAATGGAGGCTCTGCAATGATAAAAATGAGGGCATTAAAATCAATGAATGCACATCCCTATCTGCTTTATGGAGCCCGACAGGGGGAAAACATCAGAGCCTGTAAAGTACCCAAGCTCTGAATTTTGGTGTTTTAGAATTTTTCTTTAACTGTTGCAGATAATTATTGGAAGGTAAATGGAAAAAAAACTGCTGTAATTTAGAGTTTACAACGTCTAAAGGTAATGCAAGAATTATTGTGACACCATAAAAGCTCTCCAAGAAGATCAGATCACATTAGTTCACAGCTACATGCAGAAGCCTTTCACCCTTTATGTTTCTGTGCGTATAGGTCATTACCTACTTTTACCAAGTCTCCCACATACTCCTCACTAAGATCTAGCACCTTGTAGTTGCCTTACAATTCCTATATGCTCTAACTGTAAATTAGAAGCTTAGAGCCAGTTGAAGTGGTGCTCCCTTAAACTACTGAAGAAAAAACTTTTCCAACAAAGAAAAAAGATTTTTCTTATAAAAAAAGATCTTGAAAGCTGCCTCCACCTCAGGTTTCGAAAAACATGATGAAACCTTCATTCTCATTTCTAATGACTGAGCCAGCAGCTTTTAAAATAGAGAGAAAATGTCTTCTTATATTCATCACTTTGGCAGATGACCTTCTAAATGGCATGACATTAGCATGGTACCAGTATCCAAAGTGCACTTGAGATGAACACATTTAATTGAGCCAGACTTGACTGAAAAAAGAAAAATGGGCAAATGTGTTTTTTAAATGTTCTTTTTCCCACCTCTTCAGAACTTAACTTGCCAGGGGTTTTCAAAAAAGATAAGAAGAAACAATACAAAGCAAAATCACTTAGGAAGAAGCAGCCGCCATTGCATTAGAAGGTAGAAAGAGGCTTTACAAAAAAACAACTTAGAGATAACTGAAATGGCAGCTTCTTCTCTCTCCATGACCACTGGGGTTTCACAAATCGACACTTAAGCAACTGCGAATTGGTATCCACAGGTATTTTGTCAAGGTGTTAATTACAAGAGATATATAAATATTATATTTGTAGAGAAAGAGGCACATTAAGAAGCAACGTCTCCCCCTTGCATGCACACTAATATCTGAGCTGTCATCAGTCACAGTAATTTAGCCATTCCACAGCATGCCCTGTTTCAGTCATTCCATCTGGTCTTCATGAAAAAAGAATCTTACATTGATCGGACAAAACACAGAGATGCATTGCAGGCCATGAGACAGAGTGCTGCAGTGTGGAGAGAAAGACATCAAGTAGATAAACAACACAGCAGGTTTCACTTTGCTTCTGCCCGAAACAATTTACCAACCTTTTCTCCAAAACTCACTATATTGTGTTTGCTGCTAAACACTGAAACATGCTGCGGGGTGGACGCTTAGCTCTCATGTGAGGTCTCTTGAATGTGTGAAGCGGGCATGCCATGCGAAATACAGGCCTGTAACAGCTCGCAGTGCATTATGGGACTTCTCACCTAGCTGAACAATTTGAGGTAAATGCACTGGTTCACCAGCACCAACTTTATTTACAGTTGAAATGCGGAATCTGTACGGCTTGCCTGGCGTGAGATTGTCCACAACAAACTCCGTGTTTTGTATAAGTTCCTTGTTGCATTGCTGCCAGCCACTCTCGGGTGTTTTCCTCTCAACATTGTAGCCTAGGATGCCAGAGCCACCATCGCTCAGCGGTGTGAACCAGGACAGAGTTATAGAGTGGCTGCTCTTACTTAAAATCTCTGGATCTTCAGGGGGATCAGGGAGGGCTGAGGGCACAACAGAGTTCCAGTGATGTATAAAATAAATGCTGTTGCTTTTTAATGAGATTACGAATAAGCCCTCATTATAAGCAATGAGGGGAAATCTAAGTGACATATTCAGTACCTCTCTCACCATGAATCTGAGCTGCAGTGTGCCTGGGAAAATCAGACACATCTTTGAAAAGTTCCAGAGGGGTGGCCATGTTAGTCTGTATACAGCAAAAACAACGAGAGTCCTGTAGCACTTTAAAGACGAACAAATTTCTGCAGGCAGTGACACGTAATCTATGGTAACAGAGCTGGGTGAAATTTTTCAGATGACTAGTTTATTCATCAAAAAAATGCATTTTTGGCTGCTCCGAAACAACTGGCGAATGTGACCCAATTAATATCGGCTGGGAAAAAAGCTTTTCCTGGCCAGAAAATTGTGTGTCAATCTGTCCTTAGTGGCTAGGGCACATGTTTGGACGTGGGAGACCCAGCTTGAATCTAGGTCTCCCCCTCCCAGGTGAGCAGCCTGGTGACAGGCTATTCTGGAGTGGGATTCTCTCAATCTCTCCAGTAGAAGCTGTTTCACGTTGTATAACTGCTTACATAGTCATTGGGTGAGAAAGAGAGAGAGAGTGAGAATGACTCAATACATGGCTGATCAAGGCACTCACCTGGGAGGTAGGAGATGTGCCTTCAAATCTTCTCTGTCTGATTTAGAGCAGGGATTCAAATCTCTGTCTCCTACAAGCATCCTAACCACTGGGCTAAAGGTTATAGAGGGGATACATGGGAAAGAGCCCCTCGAAGAATTCCACCAGGATTTCAATAACTTCCACCCCACCATCGACTTCAGACTGGACCAGTCCACACAAGAAATCCACTTCCTGGACACTACAATACAAATAAAGGATGGTCACATTAATACCACCCTATACCAAAAACCAATTGACCACAATACATACCTTGATGCCTCCAGCTTCCACCCTGGACACATTACACGATCCATTGTCTACAGCCAAGCCTTAAGAAACAACTGGATTTGCTCCAATCCCTCAGACAGAGACAAACACTTACAGGATCTCCATCAAACATTCTTAAAACTACAATATCCACCTGGGGAGGTGAAGAAACAAATTGACAGAGCCCGATGGGTACCCAGAAGTCACCTACCACAGGACAGACCCAACAAAGAAAACAACAGAACACCACTGGCCATCACCTACAGCCTCCAGCTAAAATTTTTCCAATACATCATTAAGGATCTACAACCTATCCCAGCAGATGATCCCTCACTCACTCAAGCCATGGGAGGCAGACCTATCCTTGCTTACAGACAGCCCCCCAACCTGAAGCAAATACTCAGCAACCGTACACCATACAACAAGAACACTAACCCAGGAACTTAACCCTGCAACAAACCCCATTGCCAGCTCTGCCCCCACATTGACTCTAGTGATACAATCACAGGTCCTAACCACATCAGCTACACCATAAGGAACTCATTCACCTGCACATCTACTAATGTAATATATGCCATCCTGTGCCAGCAATGCCCCTCTGCCATGTACATTGGCCAAACTGGACTGTCACTATGCAAAAGAATAAATGGACACAAATCAGACATAAAAAATGGTAACATCCATAAACCAGTCGGAAAGCACTTCAATCTCCCAGGACACTCTGTAGCTGACTTGAAAGTTGCCATACTTCTACAAAAAAAATTTTCAAAAACAGACTTCAGTGAGAAACTGCAGAGCTGGAACTCATCTGCAAACTTGACACAATCAAACTGGGTCTGAATCGGGACTTGGAATGGTTCTCTCATTACAAGAAGTAATTGTCACTGTTCACACATTCTCACCTTCTAATCAATGGTTGTGAATAGGCCTCATCTACTCTAACTGAATGGACTTTGCTAACACCTACCCTCCCGACTGTTGTTCCTTACCCTTGGATGTATATATGTACCCCCATCTGATTTCTATTTCTTGCATCTGACAAAGTGGGTTGCAGCCCACGAAAGCTTATGCCTGCAGAAATTTAATTTGTTAGTCTTTAAAGTGCTACAGGACTCTTGTTAAAATTCCATGGTTGTTTGCTGAGAAAATAACCTGCCACTATGTGGCAGAGCAGTATCTCTTACCGTGAAATTAAGGCTAAATAAGGCTGAAGCGTGGCCTCTAATTTTGGGCATCTAAAAACTCCAATTTGACTGGCAAGTCTTGGATTTGCAATTTATCAGCTTCTTGTCTGGGTTTACTTATACAACTCCCAAAGTCTTGTAACCTGATGTGCATGCCAAATGCTGTTTGCTTACGCACCCCGATTTGGAAGTCATTATTAGAAAATTAGAAAGTCATTATTGAAAATTTGTCTCATGATGACAAAGAGGACCTAAAAGGCCAACAGTTAATTTGTTATTAAATATGAGCAGCAAGATATCTGTGCACTCTCAAGTAAAGTATTGTTACACATCAATGAGACTGACCATGAAAATACAGAGTAAAATAGCACATTTTGAAGTGCTATTATTTTCTTGGTCATTTTTCCTAGTTGACTCTAATTCAACTTTCCATCAGGCTGGTAAGTTTGCAAAGTATTGTTTTAAAAAATGATAGAGACAACTTTCTCAGAAAATTGGTTTACCCGCAGGTACGTACAGTTCTTACAGACGAACTGCAGGTTACAAAATGGTGGATTTCAGCTAAGGAAACACTAGAAAAAGAAAAAAGATCTCATCGCTAGTTGGCTTAATTTCCATTCGATGAGACAAAATGTTTACAGTCAGAGCAAAACAGCACAGCAGAAACGTATGAAACCTGAAAAAGCTGGTATGTGTGGCTGTGGGAAGGAGAAACAGAAATCAGCACAGGTGAAAGAAAATCAGAGCGATACAGCTTGATCCTCTAGGCTGAGAAAGCAAGTGCTAATGGCTAGAATTAACAGAAACTTACATCGAATGAACCTACCTCTTACAGATAATGTGGCTGATGTGACTGCATCCCTTGCAGCAAATGTCACCTCTCCAGAATGATGTGGTTGGGCTTTTCTCAGGATAAGTTTGTAGCTGTTTCCATCTGCCTGCATTTCCCAGTTCTCATCTGGTTGGATATCCATGTCATTGGTATACCAGGCAACCTCGTTGACTGGCACTGCTTCACTTAAAACACAGCTCAGTGTAGCTTGGTCTCCAGCAGTGACTTCGGTGTCAACCAAAGGCTGCAAAATGTCCAGCCGCCAGCCTGCAGTTAGAAATAGGTGATCAAACCCCGAGATACTGAAGCAAAGATTAAATGCCAAGATTTATACTTGATCTTCTTGCAGAATCTTTTGACAGCTAGGTCACATGGGCTGGCACAAGAACCTGATGAGTTTTCTAAGGTCTAGGTTATGTAATCTGGTTAGAGGTGGCAGGAATCATAGAAGATTAGGGTTGGAAGGGACCTCAGGAGGCCATCCAATCCAACCCCCAGCTCAAAGCAGAACCAAGCCCAACTAAATCGTCCCAGCCAGGGCTTTGTCAAGCTGGGCCTTAAAGTCCTCTAAGGATGGAGATTCCACCACCTCCCTAGGCAACCTTAGAAGTTAGACTGCCAAAGCTATTAGGAGAGCTCCTTCAGATCTGTGGCTGTAGCCTCCTGTTTTTGTCCAGCTTTAGCCCAGATGCCGCATGCTCATGTGCAGGTGGATCTATTTACTGGTGCCAAACCCCATTAAAGTCACTGGGGCTCTGTGTTGGTGCTACAGTCCACCTGTGCCTTATTGGTAATAATCAATGTGTGCCAAGTTTCACAGCTAAAAGCACACCCAGAGGCTTCAGGACTTTTCCCAGTTTCAGTCAAAAAATTCCAAAGCACTTTTTCTTGCTTGGGGAGTTTTGCACAAGCAACTGGCAGTTTTCAATAGGACAAAGATGACTATTTCCTGACATTTTGGGAAAATTCCTGAAATGATGGTGAATTCATAACACTCCCCAAGCTTGTTGGTTTTGTGGGCCCAATCATCTGTAAAGCACAAACTAAAAAAGCTTATAAAAATCTTCCTTCACTGGTTCATCCTCATCCAATCTTTTCCCCTGTTCTGTAATTTTATTTAGGAGACATTCCCTCACTGTTTCCTACCCAAGAAGAACATTTCACACCACAGCAGTCAGCAACCTTTCGTCTCTGTCCAGCAAATAAAACCAACTGAAACCAATGTCCTCACTTTTTCCTTCTCAAACAGAGAAGAATTTCACTAGAATGGTGTTTAAGGGATTTCAAATGGTTTCAAATTTTGCTCTTGAATTTCTTTTCCACCTGCAACTTACACTATTTCCATGTTTTTTCTATTAAGTGCTTTGTGAGTGCAGTCAAGAGCAAATGTTGAAAGAAGACTGCCCTTGTCCTTTGAATTCAGCTCCTCTCTTCCCGACTTCGTACTCTACTGTACTATTTTCTCTCAATGAAATTCAGTGAAGGACACTGCGTGAAGTGTCATGATCGGACACTCTGAAGCAATGTTGGATTTCACTTTTTGTGCAAAATCATTCACGTGAGCTGGGTTTTGGTCCTGCAAACTGGTAACGTAGAACTAAGAGCTGCTCAACTGGCCTAGGGTTTTGCTGGATCAGATCGTCCAAGTTTTTTTCAAGGAACATGTCATTTGCCCCATAACATTGTGAGATACACGATGCCCAGATAAGAAATGGAGATTGTGAGTGTAGCCAGGCAGGTGCAGAAGACCAATGTTCTTGTTAAGAATTATAAAGAAATAGTGAGTAACACATATGCTGTTCTTTATATCTAGTTGAAATTATTTGGCTGGACAGCTAAGACTGAGATAGATACTTTGTACAACTGTGTAAGTTTGTGACTGTGAATCCATCTCCCTCAACAAAAAACGGATATATTGTGCATGCCATGACGATAAAAGATGTATACAAGCCCTGAGTTCTCAAAGCATTATTTTAACTCTACACCCTTTATAAAGGGCTGGATCAAATTCTGTCTGCAGAAAAAACAGATGAGGGAAATGATGGAAATATAGAAAGAATGGAAGATGCAATAATACAGAAAACAATGTTCAATCACAACAAAAAAGCAGCTAAGATCACCATAGACAGAAAAGAATTAGGAGCTACTGGGGCGTATATCTACTCAGTTCAACTGAGGGATGCTATTCCACACCAAGATAGATTGGAGGGAAACAACAAAACTATGTGGAGAACCTTTGAAAGACTGAAGAAAAAGTTCCATCTCAGTTTAAGAATTAGATTTTTGACACTGGTGTATCACCAACCCGAGAGCTGATATACAGTCACTACAGCAAGAAGGTTTGGAGAGCAAGCTGGACTGTGAAGCGTGGGAGGAAGTATGCATGGCTTACATGGAAAAAATAAGATGGCACATAAATAGATAAGAGAAAAAACAATGGAAGACCAGTTGAAAACTCTGATGAATCAAAAACAACATTGAACTTCCAGTAGCTGAACTATAAGGAAGGCTGAAAGACACAGTATAGTTTCAACAAAATGGCAACCAAAAGATAAAGATGGAGAGACATATCCAACCTGTTTGCAGCCTATATGGTTACCTTTAGCCGAGAAGCAGCATGTTTGACAGGGTCATGAGGCAATGCAATCACTCCAATACATGAACCAAGTTTTATTTACTATACATTATGTATAAATAAAGGTTTCTTATTACATGTAAATTTGAGGTAACTATCACAATTTAGCCACTTCACAAACCTTGCAGTGTTGACTAGCGGTAGACAAGGCAGTCCCAAATAATTCGTCAGCCTGCACTCATGCCCTACTTGAACAATTTTCCAATGGTGCCATAGAAGTAATGGTGCCAAAAGACTGTTGATAGATGGGATTTATAGTGATGATTAAGTAGCCACATCAAACTTCACCAAAAACAAAGGCCCAGCGGTTGAAGTGTCAAAGGTTAATTTGCAGTGCGTCTTTGCACTGTAACTCAGCTGTGATTGTAACGTACGAAGACATTCAATCCACCTGATTAAGGGAGAATTTAAAAAAATAACCTAAAATAAACTCAAAGCAGTATGATGAAATAACCATAGTTTAGATGGTTAGAAGTAAACAAAATAAAATAAATTAGAGATGGGCCAGATCCTCACAGTTCAAACTCAAATCCAAAATTTAAGGGTCGCTTTTGCTTTGGCCTATTACAGGAAACAGGTCAGCCATAAAGGTCAGAGGTGTGTTCAAATTCTTCTGAAATTCTGAGGTGTTTGGGATCTGGGTCAATTTCTATTGAAAATATCAGAGCCTTTTACAATTACCATAACATGCATTTGACAGTGGCTCCTTTTAAAGCTAGCCCACCAAAATTAAGGCTGTTTTGACATAAAATCTAGAGCGAGACAAGACTGCATCTGCCATGCATTATCATCTCTTTGGCATTCAATTGAAGTAGGTAAGGGCTAAAGAGGAGAACTGTTTAGGAATTATCAGGGAAGGCAAACTGTTGATTGAGTTTGTACATAGTCCTGCCCTGCTTTCCAAGACATCAGAGGGACAAGCAGAGTTCACAAAGGTCACAGAGATCAATGCAGTGATGATGAAGATCATACTAGTTGTACAACAGAATTTAAAGAAGGAGAGATTCTTTGGCAGATAACTAGCACAAAGAAGTTCACATATCTGGGCATCCCAATTAGCATAGATGGAGAGGCAGAACATGAAATAGATACTTAGATAAAGGAGCCACATTTATCCCTAGTGCAAACATGTGAATTACATTGGTTTCAAAGGAGTTGAATCTGTTTACACCAAGGCTGAATTTGGTTTAAGAATTAGCAGTAGATGCATGTGACTGATTGAACAAGATGTGGGCGAGCAGAAAACTGAAGCTAAAAACCCCAATATCCTGCAGCTATGATTTTATAATGTTGCATGGCTGTGAGATTCCGTTTCAGATTGAAAAACAGATGCATTCCCTCATAGCAGGAATGCTTTGCAAAGCTCATGAGTAAAATATGGTAAGATGAGATATGGTACAGTTCGCGAAAACAGCATATTGCAAAGGGAACAAGAATAGAGGTTATTCAGGTTGGGCCACGTCAATCAGGATGTATAATGAGTGAATGTACAAGCAAGTCCTAAAATATAGAAACACAAGTGATGGATAGGCAGACCACAGAGAAACTGATAAAATATGTTTGAGAAGGATTCATTTCCGCTGAGTAGCAGAAATAAATGTACGTGATCGTGTTCCACAACCAACAGAAGTTGCTCAAAGTATACTCACCTTTGCCATGATGCCTACAAATCAGTCGACACTGGCTCGGCTGTTTGGTCTGCTGCTATTTCTACTTAACCTAATCAGGACTGTTTCAATGTTCACCTTGTCATCAGCCTCATTCTTTTCTTTAATACACCCACTGTTGCGTTGGTATATGAATAGATTCAAAGCTCTCTGGGGCAGCGACTGATTTTTATTCTATGTCTGTACTGTGCCTAACTGACTGGGGCCTCTAGGAACTAATGTAATTAATAATAATAATGATAATAATTATGATGACCACGATGTAAACTGTAATCTGTGAACCCTTGAAATATCTATATCTGTGACCCATTAGAATTCTCTCTGCCTATATGAACATTGCTTGTTTCTAGCTCATTTGAACATTTTATAAGTGTTATATTTGATGTGGCATATGCATAAGTGCTTGGCACACAAAACATAAAAAGTAAAGTATAAAATAAAACATTTCTCTGTGGGAAGCAAAAGTTATGCAGGGAGCCCATGACCTATGCTACTCATGAACTATTCAGCTCTGGCACTCAACAAATATTTTTCTGAGCTGTCCAGCCTTTCAAACCAGAAAACTAGCACTCCAACCGCAGTTTTGTGTTACCTTTCACAGTCAGGAATGCAGACGTCACTGCATCACTAGCCAGGAAAGTCACCCTGCAGTTGTCCCGGGGAGTGAGGTTCTTCAACAGGAGAAGATGCCTGCGTCCATTTTCAAAGTAAACCATCTCAATGTTTTCTGTGGTTTTGGCAGGCTCATCATCAATCAGCCAGTTGTAATTGTAGCACTCTGGTTTGGAAAGATGGCACTCAAACAGGGCTTCACCACCTTCCATGGCTTCCACATTCTCCAAACCCTTGACAATACTGTTCTTGGCTAATGTAAAAGGAAAATGATCAACAACGTTAGTTATTTTGCTAGCACACTTTTGAGTATTAGTGAGCCTTGGAACACACTATATAATTCCCATCACCTGGAAACTGACATGAGGGCATCCTGTGTGGAAAGTTATCTTGTGGTTTCTCCTTTTAATTTCAGTGCCAACCTAACACAACATTATGTTTAAAAAACATTCACAGCAGTGATGATGTTTAACAAGAATTAAAATTAATCTTACACTGTGTTTCCTTCTGGCTTTATTCAACATTTATCAAATAACCTGACCTATATCTTTATAAATGAAGAACAAAATCATATTGTTTGTATGAACTGAACCATTGTTCAATGGAAATTAATGCAAAAAGTCATCCCCAGTCCAAAAATACAAGGTATAGCCAGTTTCCTTTTGTGCACAACAGGAATCTTTTCTTGCCAACCTCCCCCATATGCATAATTAATGTCATAGCCAGAGAGATTTGAAACTGATAGGAAGCTCATTTTAAAATCTTACCACCTTTTATACAACACAGGTCCTTATCTCAGCAGACTACTGTTGGTCAATGCAATGATATTTGTAATCTAAATCAACAAGGATTTTTGCAAATTGTACAACTAAAAGTCATTTGCAAAATTACAATTTATTGCGTCGATAACATTTTTTCAGTAGTAACTTTCTAATTATTACCAAATTCTTTTGACACACGTCCAGGACCTTATTTTCTAATCTGAGTGTCAGGGCCATTGTGTGTGTAATAATGTGCACAGATGTGCATGCATAACTACTACAACTGCATGCCCCAACTGATAGCTGTACACAACCAACTAGTTTGATGCACATATCCTCAATTTGTGTGCACAACCAGGTGAATTGCATAGGCACATTAGGCACACACTACTGTGCAAATTTTGTACAGAGTTGGGTGAGCACCATGTAAAAAATGAAATTTGCAACTTTCACATGAGTTATGTACCATGGTCATCATGATCGATGTTATAATACATCATCATGTTAATGGGACAACCACTCCCGTTTAGTAACCATATTGGCCATTGGTCATTGATCGTCCACGTGCAATTGCTTGTCACCTAGAAAATTAATATTGATTTATTCTCTAGCAAAACCAAATCAGTTTTTCTGAAGTTCAAGAATTTTCCAACTTGAATATTTAAGAACAATGGTCTGGTGACAAGAGCACAGGACAGTATTCAGAGGCAAGACTGCATTCCTGTGTGAATATATCCATGCCATTTAACTCTCTCTGTCTCACTTTCATCATATGTAAAATGTTGACACCTGCAGATCTCTGCACCCCTGGGACATTTTAAGACTAATTTCATTAATCCTTGGTAAGTGCTCTTAGACCCTAAGATGGAAGGAGCTACCAAAGTAAAGAGCATTATAATATATAACAACATGGCTTTTTAACTGAGCACAAGCCCACAGTTCAGAAACCAAAGAAGGAGCATTATTATTTCTGATCATAACAACATACCCCGTCGTTGAAAGCAAGAATCCCATATGCAAATAGTAGAAAACAAGTTATTAAAACATCAAATCTGCTGTGCTCTGTTATTTGCTTTGATCACTTGGATATTCCGGTGCAATAAATGCAATAGTTTTAAATGGCAGGCTGCAGGCCTCTTTCTGTAGTTGCTTCATGTAAGTCTCCCACTTAAGTTCATGAGAGTTCTTACACGGAGCAGCTGCAGGTCAGTCCCCTGAATTAGTTAATTCTGGCAAGTATCTGGTAGTTTTCTTTGAAACATCTTACACATCATCAATTCTAAGACTGAGATCAGGTGTCTCTCACCTTCCATGGAACACCAAACCACCAAATGCTAGAATGGTCTTTATATATCTCCAAAACTTGTGGAGGAAGATTTTCAAAAATGCCTACAGGTCACAGCATCACAACTCCGATTTAAAGCCAACGAGCCTTGTACTATTAAACCTCTTAGACCTTTTGAAAATCATCTCTGTGATGTTTGGACAATTATTTTTAAAAATATATTTATTTCCACTCTGTCCTAAGTTGAAAATAAATAACTACAATAAAGACTGTGTGGCACTTGGGTAACACAGTAATGGGGATAATACAAGTATCTAAGATAGAGACAGAAAATAGTGATACCTGAAGACGGACTCAGAGCAACTGAGTTCAAGACAAATATAAACAAAGCTCTGTTAATTAGACCAATAAAGGTTACATATGGTGACAGATCCTGATCCTATTAAAATCAATGGCAAAACCCTCATTGATTTCACTGGAAACAAGATTTAGTCTTTGGTGGGAAAAAAATATAAGAACAGAGTTTAGCAAACCTTGAAACAATTTTTTCTGTAAACCTAAGAGTCAAGCTGCTCTCCTCATCTTGTCTATCACGGACACTTAACTCCATGTAAAATAATATTTCCATTTTTTCGTCTCTTGGGACGCTTACAAAAGCTAGCTACAAATTATAAGAAGCTTTACAAGTAATTATTATTTTAAATGGATAAAAAACTCAAGATAAGCAAGCTGTAGATTAGATTAACTGAAAATAAAAAATACCATGCCATTTTATCCATTAGTTAATGTTTTAAAGCACTTTGTATGTGAAAAGCACTATATAAGTAACTATTATTTTCCAATCCAAGGACACCACATCTGTAGCATGACAATAATTCAGCAGCAAATACCCCATTTGATTAGTGCTACTACCCAATTCAGTTCATTGGAGAGCAGGGAAGATTACCGACATGAGTTTGGAAACATAAATGGGCATTCAATTAAACTATTTTCCAACTGCATTTTGCACATTTTCACATTCAGCTCATGCTAACACCCAAATATGTTTCTCACTGTTACGGACAGTGGAACGAATACCAAATGAATAGGGAATGATTTGCCATGTATTGTCAAATGCGGCTGTGATGTGCCACTTGGTTGTTATTTGGGCCCCATGGCAGTCTTCCTTGTGCGCTGGAAGACCTCACCTTGAACATCAAGCATAGCCACAACTTTAGTGCTTCCCGCTTCACAAGAATAGATGCCACTGTCTTCTGGAAGTGCAGGTTTGATCGTGAGCTTGGCTACATTCCAGTCCTGCTCGATAATGACTCGTTGCCCATCTGCAGAAACTTCCTGACCATTTTTCCTCCACGTGGCTTGCACTGGCCTAGAGTACTGGCAGATGAGCTCTACTGCGCCATCTTCATCAACGGTAACGTCCTGCATGGGACTGACCACCTCAATAGTTGGATCTGTCAACCAACACGTCAGGAGGGACATGCATTAGTGGATCCTTATGGAAATGGCAGCTTAGATTTTGCCAAGCAAAGAGCCCACGTGGAATGGGAAGCAAATGAAATGAAACTTCAAGCCCGAGGCCGCCCAGATGCACTATGGGTTAGCAAGTTTAGTGTTCGCTTGTGTCAGCATCAAGCAGCATGGCAGCAGACAGGGTATATTAGGATAGCTGTACTGTCAGATAGTTTGGCCTAAATAACTAAGACCTATTATAAGATGCTTGAATACTATTTTCCTTTGGAGGGCATCTGTTAGGAGGTAGCCCTCTTTCAGCGAAGGAGTATCGGGTGTGACTCTCTCCTGAGCATGTCAGTGCATCTCAGAATTTGTCAGGAGTGGAGATAGTGAAGCGTGAGGGGAGATCTGCCTTGAGAAGATGGTTGAGTGATTTAAGCAGAACAGAAATATCAAAATAAACATATTCAGCAAAATTGGCTGGGGTTTAGCTGGGTGACTCCAATTAAACTGTAACGGGAGTTAAGTCTGTGCTGAAAACGTACCCCAGTGTGGCTATACTTTCATCTGATTAAATCTGGCCAGGAGTTTTCAAATGATGAATATGTAGCTTCCAATGTGCTGTGATACAATGGTGCCTTTACTAGGATACTTGATATGCCGAAAGAAAAACTCCACCAGTTATTCTCAGGCCTGTCTGAAAGTTCATAGGAACCTTTCTCAATGTGAACAAACTGTGAAAGCTACTTGAAAAGAAACAAAAAGACTTAAGATGAGGCATTCCCGCATATCACCTATCATGAAGCCTGTCAGAAACCCACGGGCAGTAAAGCAAGTGTGGCACTACAATTGGGCAGCCCTATTCTGGACCTTCCAAAATAACATGGAGTGGCCCAGTTTTTGACTGCATATGTCTGCATATCAGACAAGAAAGTTACAGGCACAAACAATAGCACATAGACATCTAGCTAGATGATTTATAGAGTCAATCATAGAATCAAACAAGATTAGCATTGGAAGGGACCTCAGGAGGTCATACAGTCCAACCCCCTGCTCAAAGCAGGACCAACTCCAACTAAACCATCCCAGCCAGGGATTTGTCAAGCCAGGCCTTCAAAACCTCCAAGGATGGAGATTCCACCACCTCCCTAGGTAACCCATTCCAGTGCTTCACCACCCTCCTAGTGAAAAAGCTTTTCCTAATATCTAACCTAGACATGTCATGTAACTAGATAACTAAAAGCTATCATTGAAAACAAAAGCAAAGATGTTTCAAGCTTCAAAAGCAGCCATGGGGCATCCTCCTAGATGCTACTTTGTAATTATTCTCCATCTGAGTATTTACAAGTGATATTAATATTTACTGTATATATTAAACAAAAAATTGGAACGGTGATTGAAATGTCAGCCACTCAGCAAAGCCCTTGTTCCTGGAGGCATGGCTACATTACAAAGGATGGTGTAGATGTGAAGCTCTTATAATCAATTAGGTTAATAAACTAGTAGTCACTGAAGGTCTTGACGACAAGAAGTAGCCCTTATCTTAAGAAGCCGGACTCTTCACAACCTAGCTAAAAATCAGCTAAACTGGATGTGTAAAGAAAATGATCCTCTCAACACTGTGTGTATTTCGCTAATGTCAATGGTAATTATATGCACATTTCAGGAGGCAAAGCCAGTCCCAGAGATGTCTATTGAATTCCTCCTGCCAGGCTCAGCTCTGTTTGCTAAGGGCTCTATGACGGCTTTTAATGGCACAGCTCCCAGTGCAGGAAATAGGAGGGCAGGTCCCGGGGCCATTCTTGCTGCTTAGGGCTGAGGAGGTAAAAACATTTCCTGGCAACTGGGGGAATGCACAATGGAGCATCAGGGTAACACCTTTTATGAGATGCAGCCTGTGCCCCCACTACCAGGGCCAACCTTGTCCAACACTTGGTGCAGAAGAAAGAAAGGGCCCGGGCCCTGTTTAAGAAGTTCAGTACCGCCAGCAATACTGTCGTTTTTCTCTCTTTGTGATCGGGGTGCTTGTTCTCCCACTCCAGCACATAAGTAACTCCCGTTGGGACCTGAAGGCGCAAGGACAGATTATAGCTGCATTCTGTATGCGCACAAGGGGTGAGGAGAAGAAGGCAGTCCTTTTAGCCCTCTCCCTTCTCCTTTAATGCACCCATGAAGATCCAGCCATGTTCGGCTGCTAAATGGGTGTTAATACCTGCCTAACAGGGTAATAACACTGTGACCCATATTATTTCATGACCAAATCGTCATGACATCTGAATTAGTGCAGAGCTTGTCCAATTTCAAACAAACGTTACGCTAGGAGACTGGGAATCAGCGAGGGAGAGAGACAGACTCTGTGATACGTGGTTAAAAGAAAAAGAAAAGTTAGATAAGATATGACCGGATAAATCACTGTCCATAATAAAGTGTAGGAAAGTGTCTGCTAATATAAGCATGGTTAGAATTTTACTCGTGCTTTTCCTTCCCAGTAAATGGGGTGTTACTGAGCACGGTATCACAATCAGGGTGTTTCTTTTGAATGCATTCCCCATTCTGACCATATACTCTATATTATATTCCATATACTCCAAATCCTACACCCATTCAAGCCTGTGGCAAAAATCCCTTTGGCTTCAGTGGATGCGCCATATAGCTCTATATTAATATTATATATATTTTTAGTATGTGTCATACCAGTTAAAACCTTTCTGATGCCCATAATTTGGCTATGCATGTGCTGGACACAACTAATTTATTTAAATTAATATTCTGGACTCAATTCTGTAGCAAATCCATAGGCGTTCTGTGCCTGGAGAACTGCCGAATCAAGCTCTTTGTCTAGAAATCAAATGCGATTTGTGTTGCAAAAGTACGTGTCCTTTCCTGGGATTTACGCCATCATCTGCGGTCACATCATTTCGATGCTAGGCACACAGGATTTGTCATTTCACAAATGTCTTACAAAGCTGATGATGTAACAGGAAATGGATGGTCGTCCCAGATTGCAATTACACACCTCTGGCTACTCCTGTTTCAGTTAAATGACACAGCCACCCAAAAAGGAGGAGGATTTTCATGGAAAGAGTGGCTAACCCTCTATGCCTCCTGATATGTGACTCCCTTCCAATAATACAAGAGAGAAAGATTTTATTTTGGTCTCGGTACAAAAGCAAAGCCACAGCTTTTCCTGAGAACTGTAAAGGATGTATAATATGCAGTGCAGTTTTTTATCGTAAAGTCTTGAGCTCAGTTTTATTTGCAGTTCCTGGCTACCTTTACCTTATTTAAAACAGCATCAATTCAAAAGCAACCAAACATTTCCAATAGAGTACTAACCAGCAGTATCGGTAACCAATGATTGGGCCCAAGTTACCATTGTGTTACTGCAATTTTATGCCTGCATTATTCCATTGAGATCCGTAGAGGCACCACGGTTTGTTCTGCATTCCCATGCGCAGGAGCTCGCTGGCATTGATTTGGACGGAGTTATGCAGTTGCAACACTTCAGCAATATAGTAATAAACAGCCTACGTGTACATTTGCGTGTCTTGTGGAGCAGTAGCAGGGCAATGGTTATGTGGTGTTGATGTGAACACAGTGGCAAAACGAGGACAGACACATGCATGGAATTAAGCTGCAGGCCACAACTTTTATTAACTTTTAAGACAGGGGAGGGGCCCTGTCCACCCATCACCCATACTCTCCCATACCAGGCATTTAATTGATTCCAGTGAGGGGGTTACAGGACTCCCTATCATATAACCCATAACATGGGGTAGGCTCTCCTCAGCCTAACCCGCCCAGGACTCAGCTCTCTTTGAATCCTATCACCCTCCCCTCCTTGACAGGGACAGAGAGGGAAGCAGGGTGGGAACCTCAGGCTGTGAGGGCAGCAAGGGGTCTCCCTATCACATGAGCCCAAAGCCCATCACCAAAATCCCAGATCTTTTACCTCTGGTAACTGTTCATTTTATCCTTTTCACCAGACTAGAAACCAACCACAAGTTGTGATGAATAAACACCACCACACCGGTACCTCAGATGGGTGCTAAGCGTGTTCCCACTTAATCCACTGTGGGTTGAAGGTGCTGTGAGAAAGGCAAATAACTCCCTGGGTCCTCCACCAGTTGGCCCATGGGAGAAAAAATTCCTTCCTCACCCCCCTAAACTGGCGATCCAATAGAATAGACCTACAGCATCTGTCAGGCCAGGTTCCCATTCATAAGAACCTAAGAACAAAAGAATGGCCATATTGGGTCAGATGAATGGTCCATCTAGCCCAGTATCCAGTCTTCTGACAATGGACAATGCCAGGTGCTTCAGAGGGAATGAATAGAACAGGTAATCATCAAGTGATCCACCCCGTCAGCCATTCCCAGCCTCTGGCAAACAGTAATCCCTGCCTATCCTGGCTAATAGCCTTTGATGGACCTATCCTCCACAAACTTATCTCATTCTTTTTTGAACCCCTTAACAATCTTGGCCTTCACAACATCCTCTGGCTAGAAGTTCCACAGGTTGACTGTGTGTTGTGTGAAGGAATACTTCCTTATGTTTGTCTTAAACCTGCTGCCTACTAATTTCATTGGGTGACTCTTGTGTTATGTGAAAGGGTAAATAATACTTCCTTATTTACTTTTTCCATACCAGTCATGATTTTATAGACCTCTATCATATCCCCCTTAGTCATCTCTTTTCCAAGATAAAATGTCCCAGTCTTATTAATCTCTCCACATATGGAAGCTGTTCCATACCCCTCATCATTTTAGCTACCCTTTTCTGTACCTTCTTCCAATTCCAATATATCTTTTTTGAGATGGGGTGACCAGATCTGCACACAGTTTTCAAGATATGGGTGTAGCAAGGATTTATAAAGAGGCAATATGATATTTTCTGTCTCATTCATTATCCCTTTCCTAATGATTCCCAAATCCCTACTTTGAGTGGGTAGAGAGGGCTGCTGGAATGGAATGGAAGATGCTCCATGCAGCCTCCGCACCAGGTTAAATCCTGGGAGCTGGCCCATCTGCACTTCTCTCCTCCAGATGGCCAATGGGTGCCAGAGACTCCCAGGGGAAGGAGCTACCTACTGTCTATTAGCAAGTGTCTCCCGCCCTTGCTGCTGGGACTGTCCACCTTTCACCGCCAGCCCCATCGAGTTCCCCTATTCATTGATGCAGGTGGGTGGCATTCAGAGTAATATCATTCTTGTATAGTCTTGGGCGGGCAATAACACCCACATACCACAATGGTAGGACTAAATCCTCACCTTCTCTTTCCAGAATTTCTACAAATCCACTGGGCTGCCAGGTGAAAGCCATAGACCTGATACTGCAACACTTACTCACTTGAGTCATCCTTATTCACAGAAGTCGTTCTATTGAAGCCAACAGATCTACTTGCACGAATATGGACAGCTTGCATGAGTAAAGGTTGCAAGTCTGGGCCCTATCTTAGAGTCCAGTAGTTATGAAAATTTTATGCCACTGGCAGAACACTAATAGTATTTCGTAAGGGTAACCAGAAGGCAGAAGCACTGGTATGGACAGTAATCTGGGGGTTGGTCATCTGCATCTTTCTTAAAAAAAAATACCTTTGATTAATAATTTAGCTGAAGATATGAGGGGCCCAGCTCTGAAAGTCACAATCCCCGAATCCTCAGACCCCAGGCTCTTTAGGGTCAAAGTATGGATTTTTCCATCTCGCACAGCAATTTCATTCACAGAGCTGTTCTGAAGGGGAGATCCGTCAAGCCACCACTGTACGTTCTGCACGCCCTGGCGCGAGAGCTCACAGGTGAATGTGGCCGACTCACCCGCAAAGACGTCCGTGTTCTTTAAACCACAAACTATCTCTGCTTCTTTTTCTGTATAACAGAGCAAGAAAATGGGTACCAAGGGAAAACAAAGGATAAACATATACACGTTCCTTCCACAGAACTGAGCTAAACTACAGTTCATAGATTCACAGAGTCTGTGAACTACATTCAAACTGTCCTGCATAAATAAATTTGTCACTTTCATTCAGCTAAACAATGAGATTGATTTTCTTAAAGGGATGTACAACCCAGATTCCAAGTTTGTGTCCCAAGAATATTCTTCACTTGCCTACAAAACAGTGTGTATTTGTTTGGAAATACTATTTCAGTGAGAGAACAGTCTTTAAGAATTTTGTGATCAGTTCATGTTTTGGTGTCCAGCATGGTGTCATCTGCACTGATACTGTAAACTCTTTATGCCAGGGATCTTCCCTGTGATTTACATACGGTGTATACTTAAAATACTATAAAATAATTATAATAATAATAAACAACATGGTATTCAATGTCTTCACAGCAGTCACTCTAAGCAAATAGTAATTTAAGCAGGTGGTGTTATACCATTTTACAGATAGTATGGTCATGGTCTTTGAACTCCATTATATTATAAATATTGGTCCAAATTCAGGCTTGGCATAAAAGTGTGCAACATTATTGAAATCCCGAAAGAAATTGGTGGAGTTGCACCTACTTACACCAGCACTAAATCTGGCCTGTTGACCGAAGAAACACCTGATTGAATTCAACCAGAAATGTGAGATCATTTGAAATAATTTATTCTTACCTTGTACGTACACAGAACCTGTGATCATCTCATATCCAGTGCTACAGGTGTAGGGACCACAGTCCTCAGGCTTTAGGTCATGAATAATTAACTCCACATTGGTGCCATTCTGCCGCATCTCATACTTGTCACTGGGATGAAGTAGCAGCCCTCCTTTCCTCCACTCAACAGGAGCATCAGGTTTGGAGATCTCACACTGCAGGACAGCTGTTCCCTGTTCCTCTGCCTCTATGTTATGTAGCCCTTCTTTAAAAAGCACGGGTAACTCTGCAGTGGAGAAGCAAGCACTGTAGTGATAATGTTCAAATGTGAATTACTGAGGCTCTACCATTCCATTAATCACAGTTCCCCTTCTGGCAACCTTTCTCTTGGTAGCGTCCATTTCTCTGAACCACAGTTAGGAAACTGAAAATGCTAACCCATTATAGTGCTTCAAGTTTCGCTATGGCCAAAGCCCCACAGGGAAAAAATAGTAACAATAGATTGTTGCTGCTCAATGCAGGGCTTCTGTGAATTATGGCTTTTTAAAAAGGGCCTGTACTTGGCCTTTATTTTAATACCCACAATTTCGTGCCTACAATCAACTCTACGCACAAAGATGCAGATGTAAATGATAGCATTTGGACGTCTAACTATTGGAATTGCATGCATAATGCAACAGCCCTGGGTCAGTCATCGGTAACAGATATTGAACCCAGCACCCTTGGATCTAGACACAGGAGCCTCTATTGTCTGAGCTAAATGAGGCTAACTCTATTAGCTCACACCAGTAGCAAACTCATAAACCTCTAATGGCTGAGCCACAAGAGGGAAACAGAGCATGACACTGTGTAAGTGTGGGTTATGCAGGCACAATCAGGCATAGTGGTTGCCATTTCTAAGTCAATATTTGCTAACTGTTAACATTCAGCAGCATGGCACAGGCAGCAATATTCCCCCATTCCAAATATAGGGAAATACTCTTTATTTCAGATATTGTCACATAGTAACGGTTGGCAAATGTCCATTTCATAAGAGCTATAGTTTATGCCTACAGTCAACAGTATCTGCAATTTTATTCCAGCAGCTGACTGTGAGATCAAAATTGCAAGTGCAAGAATAGAAATAGTTTTCAAAACGTTTGCTCCACCATGTACAAACAACTGTGTAGTGGCACACTGTATCATTGTTATATTAAAATGGGATTTGCTGGCTGATAAACATTAAAGAGAATTCATCAGTAAAACTTCCATTTCACCGATTTTGGAGGACAGCCATGGCCTTTATGACTATTTACCACAAATCAAGCCTCTTCCTACCTTTTACTAGGAGTGCCGCAGTGGTTTGTTGATCTCCTGAATCACATGTGTACTCCCCAGCATCCTGAAGTTCCACATCATAAATAAACAGCTCAACAAACGTCCCCTCTTGCCGGAGCTCATACTTGTCACTTGACTGAAGCGGCACATCTCCTTTCCTCCACTCAACTGGAGCGCTTGGTTTTGTCAGCTCGCAGCGCAGTGCAGCTGTGCTCCCTTCCTCGACTTCCTCGTTTTGGAGCCAACGTTTGAAAAGCACAGGTAAGGCTAAAAGCATGCATTAAGCAAAACAAGAGAGGAGGTTTTGGTGGTTTTTTTAAATGTACTGATAGCTTGAAAAATAATGGAATTCCTAAGGTTAACGGGCCAAATTCTGCCTGCATTTCCTCCCAGTCAGGGTGTAGAAATGTAAAGCATGGACAGAACCTGGCCTACAGTCATGTCAGAATTGTTGCCAGTTCTCTGGTATATCAACTATTTGTTGAAGCTGGTAATATAAAGTGTTGTGAAGTAGTTTGTATTGGGGGATGATTTAATACCTGTGTCTTAACAAGTCATTCAAAGTGATGAAGGGATTCCAGTTGGTTTTACATAATATTGGTCAAATTTCAGTACTGTAAAAATCAGAACAATGTCTGATTCGAGTCCAGGTTCAATTTATCTGAACCTCCAAAGTCTGGGTAGTGAGGTCTGAATAAGTGGTTCCAGTTTTGACCTCTCTCTATTGGTCAAAAATCTCTACTAGCCAAATTTGGTTTTGCAAAGTTTTGTCAATCACATCTGGGGTTTCCAAAACCAAAATAAGAACCAGGGGCATTTTGGACTGGAGCTCTATTTATCTGAAACACAAGATAGTTTTAACCACTTCTTTAAAAAAAAAGAGAGAGAGAGAGAGAGAGCGCAACTAAAATTGTTCAACAAACCATCATTTCATTTACAATAGTTACAAGAGGCTTGTTTTTAAAGAGCAATGCTATGATTCTAAATGTAGTCCATTTTTAAGGTAAAATTGCTGATTGCACTTACATTCAATAATCTCTATCACTGCAGACCTGAGTAAAAATCAGAATTTCTGTCCTGTGGCAAATTCTGACATTTCAGCATTTGTTTTTATCCTGAATTGGAGTGCAAACTCAAAACAGTGAAATTTTTTGTGGAACAAAAAGTTCTGAAAAAAATTGATTTGGAAATATCAGAATGTCATTTTTACATTTTCAACCAAAATTAAATATTTTGACATTCCCAAATCAAAACATTTTCTTTCAAGTCATGTCAGTATCAAACTACATCAGTCTAAGGTGCCATGCTGTGTCATGCCCTCATTCTTCCTTATTGGCTGAGTTTCTGGCAGGACTACAGCTCCCATGATTTAGTGGAGTCTTGTGACTCTCATGATGGCTCAATTAAAGGGGAGACCATGGTGTATCATGGGAGATATAGTTCAGCTAGGAAGCCCAGCCTACAGGAGAGGATGGGAACATGACGCACCCAAACTACAACTTCCATGAAGCACCATAGCTCCTTAGACAGATGCAGTTTAATGTTGACCAACCTGAAATGAAATATTTAGTTTAGATTTTCCCATCAGAAAACCAAAATTTCAGCAAATTTTCCTATGGAAAAATTCCCATTTTGCAGAAACTGCACATCTCTCAAAAAATCATCTTGACAGAAAATTCCTAATTAGTTCTAATAACAATTACTAAAGTCAAGATTGTTTTTTCAACCAAAAAAAAAAAAAAAATGAAATCCTCAAATGCGAGAGGAGCAATCCCAGAGAACAAACACCTTCAGTCATAAAACAATACCATTTTATGAATGACTTCAGAGTTTGGCGCTCTGGAGACACCTTCTCACCTTGAACATCTAATCTGGCAGTGGTCTTCCTGTCAACTGTATTACAGCTATACTCCCCTGAGTCCTCAGGTTTTAAATCATGAATGAGCAAAGTATGGACAGTTCCATCCTTCTTGATTTCAAACTTCTTACTGGACTTGATTACAGACGAAGCTTTCTTCCATTCCACTGGGACATTGGGCTTGGATAACTCACAGCATAGTTTTGCAGTGTCACTCTCTTGCAGTTCCTTGTTCTCAAGCAACTTTACGAATATGGCCGGAGCAACTGTGCAAAGGGGAATAGAAGCATTGCTGCACATGTATAATCAGGCATGTAGTTAGGGAACTCTTCAATGTATGGTGTCATAAGAAATGCATAGCAGCTCAAGATTTAATTCCCAGATATCATGTTTCCACACACAGGATCCCAATTTAAAACAGTCAAATGTAAGGTTACACATATAGGAACAAAGAATGCAGGCCATACCATCAGAACAAGGAACTATATCCTGGAAAGACATGACTCGGAAAAGATTTAGGGATCACTGAAACCGATACTGGAAGACTGAGTCCAGTTCCAATGTCCATGTTTTTAAAAAAATCAATGTTGAAAAATTGGAGAGGGTGCAGAGAAGAACCCCGAAAATGATTCAAGGGCTAGAAAAAAACCACCTTTCAGTGAAAGACTTCAAGAACTTAGTCTGTTTAGCTCAGTGGTTCTCAACCTGTGGCCCAATCAGCACACAGCTGCAGCCCATGTGACATCCTCAGGGCCATATAGGTAGTATATGCATATATAGTGTGGATGTGGCCCATATAACACATCCCACAGTGGTAAATAGACTGAGAAGCACTGGTTAAGCTTATCAAAAAGAAGATCGAGAATTGACTTGATTAGAGTGTATAAATACCTTCACCGCAAGAAAACACCTGTATTAAAACACTCTTTAATCTAGGCAAGAAAGGCATAACAAGAATGAATTGCTGAAAGTTAAAACCAGATGCATTCAAATTGGGCATAAGGTACAAATTTAACAGTGAGGGGGATTAGCCACTGAAACAAACTACCAAGAAAAGTGACGGATTCTCCATCTCTTGAAGTCTTCACATCAAGACTTGCCTTTCTGGAAGGCATGCTTTAGTCTCACACAAGTTATTGGGCTCAATATTGGAGTAACTGGATGAAATTCTCTGGCTTTTGTATACAGGAGGTCAGACCAGATGATCTAATGGTTCCTTCTGGCCTTAAAATCTACACATCTGTTGACTCTCTCTCTCCTCCTTGTTGCCACCCAATGGACCACAATAAAAGCAGCTAAAAATAAATTAAAACTTTCCTACTATTGATTTTCCTAGTAAGCCCTTGTGATGGTTGCCGCAGTGATGTTATACTATTGTGAATTGGAGAGGAGGTTTCTGCAAGACCATCTTTTGGTTTGGATGTGGTCCATGCTGTGAACAAGGTTGTGAACCCATGGAGTGTAGTAAAAGTCCCTCGCTCTTCCAATGAAAGATCGTTCCCTACAGTACGTTTTCTAGTGAAGCATGGATTTGGGTGGAGAGGAGAGAATGGGAGGAGACCACACAATGGTCCTGATTCTGATGATTCACCATGATTTTACACCAATATGGTGTGACATCACAATCAAACTCTATGAAACAGAAGTTTTGGAGTTAAAAACACACAGATCATAATGTATCAGAATCTGCACTTACATCAGTGTAAAACTGGTATAACTGAAATCAGAACTGAGCCCTATATTTGTACTGTGAAACTAGATAAAAGAAAAACAAACACGGTGACACATGGTGCTGACCGACCTTTATGATTGTTTTTTATTTTGCACCATCACATGAAGGGCTTCGTACAGCTTGTAAAAGAAAGAGCAGTAGTATCCAACGTCATTGTAAGTGGGAGGCTTATAGAAAATTGCTTGAGTGTGATGGTGAACGTACACAGAATTTTTTTTTTAAAAAAACCTCTTATAGAACGGAAGCAATACTTATCCCAAGGGGGTGGTTTGCTTACCTTGGACTGTTAGCTGTGCCTCCGAGGTATGCTGCCCCACTCTGAAACTGACAGAACCAGTGTCTTCTAGTGTCACCCTCCTGAGGGTCAAAGTGTGACACTTCCCTTGGACTGCGATCTCGTTCATTTCATTGGGCTGGAGAGGCACACCCCCCAGGTACCACTGCACGTCCCGAGCTTTCTCCCGAGACACCTTGCACTTGAACACTGCATCTTCTCCTTCATATAATGAGAGGTCCTTCAGCACCTCCACTATGGTTGCTCCTGGTTCTTTGATAGAAAAAGCCAAAACTGTTTTTAAGCCATTTTCAAACATCTCGCCCCATTTTTAAACTTTTTATTAGATTTTTATTTGTAAGGCAACTCATGCCCAAGGGACTCTGGGTACTTAAAACAATATTATACATTCAATATACAAACATTTCTAATAAAAAGATTATACATTGTAGTTAAATAATAGTCATGGGAAACCCTAGAACCCCTCAAGGCCCTGTCCTGAGCCCACTGAAATCACTGGCCAAATTCCTCTTCATTCTACTGGGCGCAGGACCACGTATAGTGGGATTTCCCCCTAGGTTGCTGTAGAACTCTATTTTGTCACGGTGCCGCTATCCTGATTTTAAACGGAATCCAGATACTTCCAACAGCATTGATCAAAAGCCAGTTCAAATCCTACCTTTCACACACACGGCTGCAGTGGTTTGTTGGTCTCCTGTATCACAGATGTATTCCCCAGCATCAGCCTCTTTCAGGTTACGAATTGTCAGCTCAGTCACAGGGCCGGCTTGATTCATCTTGTACTTGTCACTTGGTTGCAGAACTTTCCCTGCTTTCTTCCATTTCACAGGGGCATTGGGTTTAGAGAGCTCACAGGTCAGGGTGATGGTTCCCCCCTCTTCTGCTTGCTGGCTTTGGAGTGGTTGTATAAAAAGCACTGGCAAAGCTAAACCAAGATAAAGAGAGAAACACATTTACACTTCATTAGTGACTCTCTTCCTGACTTTCTGATATGAATTTGCCCTTGCTTTACAGTGGTCTTCTAGTTTTCATATACAACTCTAAACATTTTGACCATTTTCCACCAGAATTACAGAGCCACAGGCACAACGTACTCATTCATTTCACATCAACATTAGCAGCTGTCTCCTGATAGACTGGTAGGTCTAAGTGGAGTTTACATGAAATCCCAGTCCCCTGTAACATATTTCTTTAGATCATGTTGCAAAATACATTTTTAAAAACCCACATGGGAAACAAATGCAGAGCAGCTTTGAAAGCCGGACCCCACAAAGAAATGAGAACTGGGATTATTTGTGTTGATTGATAGCACAGATGGGTACTTCGGTATGATTTAGAGATGGGCTTCCGGGTTTTGGTTTGGAACACAAATAAGTTTGGGAGCTTAGTTCCTGAATTTTGGGTCAGCCTGTTACTATGGAGGTGTCCTAATGGTTGCAGGGTTAAAGTGGAGATTTGCATGGTAGGGAAATGTGGTTCTGAGAGTGTCTGGGGAGCTAATGGGGATGGTTGATGGATGCCTGTAAGAGGGGAAGGAGGGTTCGGAGGATGCCTGGGGTGGACGTGAGGAGGGATGGCTGCCTCTGAGGGGCAGCTGAGTAACGGCTGGTGTGAGGTTTTTGGGGTATCTGTGTTTGGGGGTTGCCTGTGTGGAGGGGAGAGTGGACTGCCCTCACTTTTTGTGCTACTGCCTCCCCCTGGCTGCTGCTCCATGGAGCCAGCAGAGGACCAGGAAACATTCGGTGGGTTGTGCAACAGACAAGCTGCTTGAAGATCAAGCCACAGAGCAGCCCCTGGATGCCGTCTCTTTGTCTGCAGCACAATTGGATACACAGGAACCCAACTGGGCTGCAGGCAGGCATGAAACCAAGTGGTATGGAGTGAGGGCTGTACGTGAGAGTGTCATGAGAAACACATGACACTTAACAGCTTTTGGCTCAGGGGGACTGGGCTCACTGGCCCAGTGTCCCTGACTCTAGTATCGTGTGGGCCACTGATACATTTACCCTTATCCATCATCAAGGCAAATCCCAAAGGGAAGTAGCCTCCTTGCAGATCCATCACCACCTGGACTGATCTCTAGCTAGATCCTTAAAACTGGTTGGCTGGTCTATGTCAGTCACTGGCAATCTTAGCACGCCACCAAAGCTTTTCGTGACCCTACAATCGCTGGCCACATAGCAGCATTCCTTGCTTAATATGCCTCATAATTCATTGGTCTTCCATCTCAGTAATGTGACTGTTACATTCCAGAGGGGTAGCCGTGTTAGTCTGTATACAGTAAAAACAACAAGAGTCCTTAAAGACTAACAAATTTCTGCAGGCATAAGCTTTCGTGGGCTGCAACCCACTTGTATACCTCCTATCTGTGGTTTCCACTTCATGCATCTGACGAAGTGGGTTGCAACCCACGAAAGCTTATGCCCGCAGAAATGTGTTAGTCTTTAAGGTGCTACAGGACTCTCGTTGTTATGACTGTTAACACTTAAACTAAACTAGAAATAGCTAAAAGGAGATATAACGTTTTTGTCACCTTTTACCAACAAGGATGCTGTAGTCTGCTGGTCGCCAGAATCACAAGAGTAGTCCCCAGTGTCTTTCAGCTGTAAGTCATGAATTAAGAGTTCCACAGTAGATCCTTTCTGTCTCATCTCATACTTGGCACTAGGTTGGAGCAGGACTGAACCCTTTCTCCATTTCACGGGTGCATTGGGTTTTGAGAGTTCAGCATACAGGATGACAGAAGAGCCCTCCTCAGCTTCTTGGTTCTGGAGTTTTTGTTCAAAAAGTGCTGGAATGGCTGGTTCCATAGAGGAAAAAATAAAAGGGTCAAGTATCATGCCATTCAGTACATCCACTCACAGTACGAATGTATCTGGATTTGCTTGGTATCACAAGCAACACTTGGAATACGGAGTCAATATCGTAGTCAGGCAAAACTGGTGAACACTTTTCATGTGAAAAAATTTCCATGTGAAATCTGGAAACATTTAATTTCACTTGAACTTTGCAACCTGCTCTTTGCCGTAGCATATCAATATTACAGGTAAAATAATACAGGCACAAAAGCAAACTATCCCGACGAAAAGAAAAAATAGGAAGAAGAAGAAGCCAATATGGCTGCATTAGGAATTCTATAATGACTTGAAAATCATAAAGGAATCCTACGAAAAGTGGAAATATGGACCAATTGCTACAGATGAATACAGAAGTATAGCACGAGCATGTAAGGACAAAATCAGGAAGACTAAAGCACAAAATGAGTTACACCTAGCAAAGGACATAAAAGGCAGTAATAAGAGGTTCTATAAACACATTAAGAGCAAGACAGAGAAGAAGGAAAGTGTAGGATCATTACTGAACAGGGAAGGAGTTCTAATAATGGATGACACCAAAAGCCTGAGGTGTTTAATGCCTATTTTGCTTCAGTCTTCAATGAAAAAGTTAACTGTGACCAGATGCTTAACACAAATAATATTAACAAAAATGGGGAAGGAACATAAGCCAGAATAGGGGAAGAATAGGTTAAAGAGTATTTAAATAAGATAGATGTATTCAAGTCTGCAGGGCCTAACAAAATCAACCCTCAAGTATCTAAGGAGCTACCTGAAGGAAACTCAGAACTGCCAGCCATTATTTTTAAGAACTCATGGAGAATGGATGAGGTCCCAGAGAACTGGAGAAGAGCAAACATTGTTCCCTTTTTTAAAGCCAGAGGCTAAGAAGACACAATCAATTAGAGACAAGTCAGCCTAAGTTTGATAATTGGAAAGATACTGGAACAAATTGTTAAACAATTAATTTGTAAGCACCTAGAGAATAATAATAGATTAATAAGTAATAGCCAACATGGATTTGTCAAGAACAAATCATGCCAAACCAACCTAATTTTCTTCTTTGACAGGATTCCTGGCCTAGTGTATGAAAGGAAGCAGTAGATATGATATATCTTGATTTTAGTAAGGGTTTTGACATAGTCCTACATGGCATTTTCATAAGCAAACTAGGGAAATGTGTTCCAGATGAAAGTACTATAAAATGGGTGCATAACTGGTTGAAAGATCTTACTGAAAGAGTAGTTATCAATGGTTTGCTGTTAAACTGGCAGGAGATATTTAGTGGGGTCCCAAAGGGATCAGTCCTGGGTCTGGTACTATTCAATATTTTCATTCACGACTTGGATAATGGAACGGAGAATATGCTTATAACATCTGTGGATGACACTAAACTGGGAGTGGTTGCAAGCACTTTGGAGGACAGGATTAGAATTCAAAATGACCTTGACAAATTGGAGAACTGGTCCAAAATCAACAAGATGAAATTCAATAAAGGCAAATATAAAGTACTACACTTAGGAAGGGAAAATCAAATTCACAAATACAAAATGGGAATAACTGGTTAGACAGTAGTATTGCTGAAAAGGATATTGGGGTTATAGTGAATCACAAATTGAATACAAGCCAACAATGTGATGCATTTATGAAAAAAGCAAATATCATTTGCTGGCGTATTAACAGAAGTGTCACATGTAAGACATGGGATGTAATGGTCCTGCTCTCCTCAGCACAGTTGTGTCCAGTTTGAGGCATCACACTGTGAGAAAGATGTGGATAATTGGGAAAAAATCCAGAGGACAGCAACAAAAATGATAACAGGCTTAGAACACCTGACCTATGAAGAAAGATTTTTTTTTTAATGGGCATGTTTAGTCTTAAGAAAAGAAGACTGAGGGGGAACCTGATAACAGTCTTCAAATATGTTAAGGACTGTTATAAAGAGGATGGTGATCACCTGTTTTCCATGTCCACTGAAGAGAGGACAAGAAGTAATGGGGTTAATTCGTAGCAAGGGAGATTTCCGTTAGATGTTAGGAAAAAACTTTCTAAGGGTACACCTACACTGGAATAGATGACCCGTGGCATGGCCATGAGTGGCCTGGGTCAGCTGACCCAGACTTGCAAGACTCAGGCTGCAAGGCTAAAAATTGCTGTGTAGATGTTCGGGGTAGGTCTGGAACCTCTACTCTGGGACCCTCCCTCACTGCAGGGTCCCAGACCTTGGGCTCCAGCCGTAGCTCAAATGTCTACACTGCAATTTTACAGGCCCAGAGCCTGAGTCCCGCAAGCCTGAGTCAGCTGATCCAGACCAGCCATGGGTGTTTAACTGTCATGTAGATGTACCCTAACTACCTGGATAGTTAAGTACTGGAATATGCTTCCAAAGGAGGTTGTGGAAGCTCCATCACTGGATATATTTAAGAAGAGGTTAGATCAACACCTGTCAGAAATGGTCTAGGTACACTTGGTCCTGCCTCAGTGCAGGAGGCTGCGTTGGATGACCACTCAAGGTCCCTTCCAGCTATCTTTCTAGGATTCTATATCATATATTTGAGTCAAAATGGTATATGTTACTCACTCTTGGCCCAAAATAATAATAATAATAATATTACAATTTGGATACTGAAAAATTCCCACTGAAATATTATTTCTATTTTAAGGAGGGGGAACATTAGGCATCTGGGTGATTGACTTTTGTGGCACTGGAGTTTAGTGGAGTAGGCATGTGGATGAGAATCAGATTATCTGGGTTCTAATTTTAGTCTAAGTCTTTTACTATGTGAGCACAGACAAATCGTTTAGGCCTTTCACGTCAAAAGAATTCACTAATTTGGGGTGACTCAATGTTTGGGTGTCCACTTTAGACACCCTAGATCTGAGTTTCACTCACCCTGAACTTTAGCCCTATTGACTTCCTGTGTACAGCTAAAACTATTAATATCGATCGTATCATTTTGACATCTGTGTAATTCTATTGACTTCAGTGGAGTTGTTCCTGTAAGACAAAGCAACATCAGCACCACTATCTTTCCTCGCATAATACATTTTTTTGGCGTATATTGACTAAGGCCAATGCAACAGAGAGCTCAATGTCAGGATTCAGGTGACAGAATAATCACTGGGCTCAACAGAGAGGAACAATGAAATTCTACGGCCAGAGTTATACAGGAAGTCTGACTAGACGGTCTCTTCTAGCTTTAAAATCTACGAATCTATGAACAGGGTTGAGGCCCAGAGATGGACTAGAAGAGGGCCTCCCAAATGAGGAATGAAGTTCATTGACAGGGACGTACTGGAGTGGTTTGCAAAGCATTTACTCAGAGTAAGCCTAGCTCTCCAGCCAGTACCTGCTAGTCCCTTACTTTCATGATATAAATGATGATAGTAACCAAATAAAATACCCATCCTTGCACGTGTATATATACCTATCAAACGGAAGTTTCCACTTCATGCATCCGACAAAGTGGGTTTCTACCTACGAAAGTTTATGCCCAAATAAATTTGTTTGTCTTTAAGATTCCACAGGACTCTTGCTGTCTTGCAAATAAGATATGAAAGTGGATATACATACACAGTAACAGCTTTCTATCACTGTTTTTAGTGCATAGGCACACAGAGAATTCATTATGGAGCCATTACCACTGTAACGTGCAACATCCAATGGAAATAAATCACTACCTTGTACTAGACATAAAAACCATTTAACGTAACTCCTGAAAACAGGAAACTAGATCCTCAGCAGATGTACATCAGCATAGCGCCCCTGAATTCAAAGGATCAGCTGAAGATCTGGCCCAGTGTATCTGATAGAAGTAGGGCTCTGCTTCTTAACTGGAGAAAACATCTCATTTAAAAAATATTCAAAAACCTACCTTTGACAGTTAAAGTGGCCGTTGTTTGCTGATTTCTGTTATCACAAGTATATTCGCCCGAATCTTCCGGCTTTACATTATAAATCTTTAATGTATGGATTGTCCCCTCTTGCCTGATTTCGTATTTGGAGCTTGGAGAAATCACCTGGGAGCCCTTCCGCCACTCCACTGATACACTGGGCTGAGAGATCTCGCATGCCAGGACAGCTGTAGCATCCTCCTCCAATTCTGTGTTCTTCAGAGTCTCTTTAAAGACTGGAAGTGGTGCTGAAATTATAAATGTATGGAGGATGGAATTTCAAGAGCTTGTGATTACCCTAGTCTATCTTCAAGATTCTGCTTTTGACAGTACGTTGCCAACCCATCAGCTCTGAGCTCCTTATAATGCCATGTCCCCATAATAACTGGCTTGCAAATGACACAATGGAATGTTTAGATACTAAAAAGTGTTTTAACTTCTATGAAGGTTTTGTAAGACTATTTTTAAGCAAAAGCCCGCATTTTGGACTTAGTGACCTGATAACATCTCTTAAAATGATTGTATTGTAATGAAGCATTAATCAAACTTGTTGCACATATTTTGGCTGGTTTCAGTGTCATGGTTAATAAGTATGGGAAAGGAATATGATTTGATTTTGTAAGTGCAAAGTTCATTACAGCTACAAAGGGGCATTCAGGGAGAGAATGGTACTAAGAAATGGAGAAAAGAAGGGATTTATCAAAATCCTGATATTAACCATCCGGGGTAATCTAATTTGATAACAGCAGTTCCACTACTGTATATGGATAACACCTTGATAAGCTGCACTCCATTCAGTTTCCAGGCCATCTTAATGTTGTTTAATCTCCTCAAACCAGATTCTCACTCAGCCCATGGAACTTGTTACCTTTTACTGTGAGCTCTGCGGTGGACATGTATGGTCCCACTCGGAAAGTGATGGTGCCAGTATCCTGCTGAGTGACCTTCCTCAATTTAAGTATGTGAATCTTGCCTTTTTCAACAGAGATCTCATTCATTTCATTGCTCTGTAGCGCAACGTCCTGTAGCTTCCACTCCACGTTCCTTACGTTGTCATGAGAAACCTTGCATTGAAAAATAGCATCTTCTTCTTCAAACACCACCACACTCTTCAGGCCACTGATTATGGTCACGTCAGGCTCTACAAATGTTGCAGTGTCCATTAGTGAAAGAAGAAAAGGCAGCACATGGACCAAAAACACAAGAGGTTCCAAGCGGCTCATCACAATTCTAGAAAACTGTTCTGTTCTATTTGGGTTCTGACAGCATATTCATCATGTTGCTATCTGAGCACTTTCTAGTAGTGCATTAACGGACATGGCTAACATCTTTCACATGTGGCGCTCTCTCTCTCTTCCCCTCTCCAAGGAGAAAATTGTGTATGTGGGGTTTTTTTAAATAATAAGTGATGTGCTACATGTTTATATTATTAAAGGCAGCTTGTATTGCATTTGGAATGGAAACTAATGAGGTGGGAAGTAATTTTTAGATATTGTGGGAGTTTGATCCAGGGTTTTGGGCCAACCCACAAGAAAGCGCTGTCACCTGTCGTGACACTTCAGTGATTTCACACTTGTCCTATTCAGTTACCATGGGACCTGAAGAGCTGATATTATCTCGTGACAACTCTTTTACTCCATGTACGTTTTGAAGATGAAAAACTGTATTATATGTAGTAACTATTATGATGTTGTGAAATCTCATCATCTTGTACTGAAAATCAGCCCTTAGTAAACGACTCTTACCTTTCACGGTCAGCATTGCAGAGGTCACGTGATCCCCAGCAATGCAGGAATACTGTCCGGAGTCTTTAGGCTCCAGGTGTTGAATACATAACTCATGAATGGTACCATCCTGTCTGATTCCATACTTGGAACTTGACTGAAGCACCATCCCATCTTTCCTCCACTCTACTGTAGCTTTCGTTATTGTGACCTCACACTGTAGCTTGACCATTCCGCCTTCTTCCACTTCCGCATCCTTTAGCTGTTGATTGAACTGAGGTTTGATGGCTGTGGAGCCAAGAACAGTCAATAGACAATGCATTAGCTAAGTGGCTGCCTGAAGAAAGATTAACCCAGGTACAATCCAACACAAGGAGGCTGGCTGCCTTGGGCCTCATGCTGCACAACAAATATGCATTTAATAATCTCAGAGGCAAATAAATAATTTGCAATCCTGGTACAACGAGAAAGGCAAGGTCAGCACGGTTTCCCTAAAGATTTTATCCCACACAAAGTCCAGGGTTTTTTTCATAAGGATCTCTATTATGAGCCTTCCTGTGATGTAGAAGATAGCATTAGGAGTCAGGATGCACTATTAGCATCTATTCTAAAAACAGAAACCCATTTCATCAGAGTTTAAGATGCATCTGACGAAGTGGGTTTCTGTCCACAAAACCTTATGTCCAAATAAATTTGTTAGTCTTTAAGCTGTCCGAGAACTCTCGTTTTGCTGAAAACAGACCAACACGGCTATCCCTCTGGAACTCTAAAACCAGAGTATCCTCTTCTTACTAACACCAGTGTAACCCCATTGACCTTCCTGGAATTACTCCCGATTTACACTAACTTAAATAAGAGAAGAATCAGGACTTGAACACGTGTTCTGGTGCACCACTATCTTCTCAAAATCCTTAGACTCTCAACAACAATCCCTTGCAGAAGATGTAACACTATTGTACTATGTGCGTTCCAACCAACCATAGCACTGCTTGGGCCAAAGAACAAATTCCATCCAACTACTTGGGACTACAGACACTGAACTGTTAGGAGAGTAGGTAATTACGTGACTAGCCACCCACTTTATTTTTGTTTTGTTTAAATGCTGAACGTTTCCATGATTTGCACTGCAGTTTATTAAAGATGAAAAGTAGGAATTAAAAGTGCTTCTATAACTTGTTTATTCTTAATGACTCTATTGATGCGCCAGACTAGAAAATGACCCAAGCTGCCAGATCTGAAGAATTAACAGTTGTTAAAAATCACAGAGCCCTCATATATGTGTATATTTTTGCAATTATTAATGCTTGAGGAGGTGCTTATAATGCATGGCATCCATGCATCCTAACAGGCTTTCCACAAAGGTCCTTCCATAATTTACTTTTGTGCATTTGGATTCATGGCTTTGTATCTGCTTTTCTCTCATTCATCTTATTTCGAATTTGATGGATTCACAAAGCAATTCAGAGTAACGTCTATAAAATTTCACGATCATGTTTTTAAACTTTGCTCCAGTTGGGGCAATGCTAACCATTCACTCGGAGCGTTGCTGTGCTCTGCTGGTCTCCAGTATCACAGGTGTAATCAGAGGTGTCTTCTGGTTCTGTGTTATGGATCACAAGTTCAGCTATAAGCCCCTCTAATTTCATTTCGTATTTGGCACATGGAAAGATGTCCATGGTGCCCTTCCTCCATTCCACAGAAGCCGTGGCCTTTGTCAGCTCACACTGGAGATTTACTGTAGCTCCTTCTTCCACCTCCTTGTCCTTGAGCTCCTTTTTGAAAAGAACTGGGAGGGCTAAAAGGAAAGGGAAAAAACCAGGGGCATTTATTTAACCCCAAATCAAGTACTAGTTAACATAACCAGACTCTGACCTTGTGACAAATGTAGCAACTGGTTTTTGAAAATACCGCCAAAGTCACTATCATAGAACGAATACTACCAATTTGGCAACTGATTCTATTCTATTCAAAAGAGGCGGACTGAAATTCTAAAGTCTCCGTCAAGTAGTCGTTGACTTTGTTCGTTCTTTGGTTGAGTTCTTTGAGCAAAATTAACTTTGAACCTATCCTAGAGACATGTTGGCGTTTAAAACTGAATCTTCATAGGGCCGTATCTTTGGGAAGTCCCATGTTGGCCTCCTTCTAGTAACTAGATGGAGAACTTTGTTTTAGTTTAGTATTTGAGAGGACATCAGTTGGGTATCAAGACAAATGTCCAGTGTCATTATGTTCAATCACTGCAGAGTTCCTCTCTTAAACTCTTCCAAACTTATGGGAAAGTTACTCATGTTACAAGCCAACACACAAATCCTCCTACAAACAAATACAATCTCTTAAAATAAAGTACCATTTCATCTTCCATACCATTGTTCCATTTGGGACAATGGTGCGGGGCGACTTTATTTTTAAAAAATATTAATAAAATGGAAGGAAAAATATTTATTGGAAAAATCATATACCTCAAAACTACATAATACAATAATGTTCCTTTTGTGTGCTAAAACAAATCTATTGTTTCAGGAGTGAAGTCAGAGAGGGACTCATATCACCTACCTTTCACATATAAAGAAGCTTTTGTTTCCTGTTCCCCAGTATCACAGCTGTATTCTCCTGAATCTTCTAATCTGAGATTGTGTACTAAGAGCTCTACAATACATTCCCTCTGTTTCATTTCATACTTATTACTAGACTGCAGTGCCAGGCCTCCTCTCCTCCATTCCACTGGAGCATTTGGTTTGGACAGCTCACAACGTAATGTGGCTGTACCTCCTTCTTCAGCCTCCTTATTCTGAAGGGGTTGCTTAAACACAATGGGCAGGGCTGCAAAAATTGAGAGTTAAATATTTTAAGTGCATTTTAGACCCCAAAAGAAGACGTCTGGCAGGGTCCAGCAAGAACAGACTAAACCAGTGTTTCTCTAATTCTGGTCTGTGGACCCCTTTTTGTCAGCTTATTGCATGAACCGTTAGTGGAACCGT
Source organism: Emydura macquarii macquarii (assembly GCF_026122565.2). NCBI lineage: Eukaryota > Metazoa > Chordata > Testudines > Chelidae > Emydura > Emydura macquarii. Next base: position 3,459,796 of record NW_027133217.1, read on the forward strand.
TGGAATGGAAGACCACAAGTGAAGAAACTAAATAGCCTTAAAGCAAAATTAGAAGGCCATTTTTAATAGCACATTTATGTGGCCAGGGTTGCAATGTTCTGCCTACCATGTATGGTCACAGCAGCTGTTGTCTGCTGATCCCCAGAGTCACAGGTATATATTCCTGTATCTTCCAATTTTAAGTCCTGAATGACCAGCTCAGCAATGGGCCCTTGCCGCTTCATCTCATATTTCAGTCCAGGGAAGAGAATTGTAGCTCCTTTCCTCCACTCTACAGGAGCAGTTGGTTTGGTAAGCTCACACCACAATGTGACTGCACCACCTTCTTCTGCCTCCTCATCCTGAAGCTCATGTTTAAAAAGTGCTGGTAGGGCTATAAAACAAAAACATAACCTGCATCATCAAGCAAGTGGACTTTCTCAGGGAAGAGAGAAGATAGAAAGAGTTTGAACTCTGTAACACTGTATAATGAACTATTTTGGTTTGTCAAAGCCTCATGGGTCTACAGTAGTAGATCCCAGAGAGGTAAGGTAAATAGTTTCAGAACCAGAAGGTTTCTATTCCCAGAAGCAGCACTTGTTGTGTGTTCTGCACATTCTTAACATGAACCAGACCTATAAGTGGGAAGAATCTTTCATTACTACAAAAGTAACCGTTATGCTGTGTCCACTGCATGGTCTTGGAAATGTTCTTGCAGCTGAAGAGTTGATCTGAATATCTGCAGTAAGGAGGAAGCATTTCAACATTTTTCCTAAAGGAGGAAATTAGAGTTATATGGCCCATCTTGGGGTCTGCACAGGATTCCCTTTTGTTGCATGACCATTCTATTATGCCACCTGGGCTTTGCTCTTGTGCTCTCCTTGCTGATTTAATTGTTTTCCTAGCCCAAAATTGATATAAGCGTGTCTGAAACTTGGTCCAGTTTTGCCAAACGGTTTGTGAAGCTCAGTGAACGATTCAGTGCGCTGGGCTGTGTTTTTGGTTTGTGTGATTCACTGATATGATGAATTACTCTAGATCTGTTTCATGTCTCCTACATTGCAAACGTGATCCTTGACAAAAGAGTGTCCATACTAAAAATTACTACAGCACACTAGGGGCCAATTCTAAGTACATGGAGCAAAATAAAAAACATACCAGGGCTGAGATACAGAATACAGCACACCAGAAAGGAACAAATATTTGTCAAAGGTCCAATCCTGCAGGCTTTGCTCACACTAGTTATCTCACTGAATTTCAAGGTAGCAAAGGATGCAGGATTCAGCCAAAAATGTGCATAAAACCACACACACATCTCATATTACAATAGTAAGACGCATTATTCCTAAAACAGTGGAAGGGAAGCAGAGAAATTGCAAGAGGCACTTACATAGGATGTCCAGATAATGTATAGAGATAAAAACATATAATAAACTTTTCAGATTAAAAAAGGCAGATGAGTCACAGCCTCCTTTCATTTTAATCCCTTCTCTAAAGACATCCTGCCAGTATAAAATGACTGAAGATGACAGCTCAGTATTACTGAGAGCTATTTTAAACAGAGTATCCCAGTCTTCTATAATTTGTTGAGTGCTGGAGAACTATTGTATGAGTATGAGCCTTAAAAGCAAGCCTGGTGACCCATGAAGTGATTTTAAGAAGCAAAACTGAGTTTAAAAATCATTTCAGAAATGATTTTCTTTTTCTTTTTACCATTTACTGTTAAGGTAGCGGTGGTCTGCTGGTCTCCACACACACAGGTATATTCTCCGGTGTCCTTCACCTGTAGATCGCAGATCACCAGCTCTGAAATGGCACTTTCTTGTCTCATTTTGTATTTCTCACTGGCTTTGAGCACTTTGTGCCCTTTCTTCCACTCCACTGGAGCAGGCTTGGTCAGCTCACAGTGCAGAGTGGCTGCTCCATTTTCTGTAGCATCCAAGTTCTTCAGTTCTTCTTTAAATTGTGGAGGCAGGGCTGAGGAATACAAAATGAGCAGAGTGCATGAAAATTCACAATGGCAACTGGCTGGTGTGTTAGGGATAAAGTTGAATCCTACAGTATTAAGACCTGGTCCAATGTCCATAGAATATAATGGAAAACCTCCAACTGCCTTCAGGGGGCATTGGATCAGGACCTTAAGAAGATTATAAAGTAAAACGGAAGGAAGAAAGGTAGCAGAGAACATTTGCATATAGACAGTTCTATTCCCCATTATAAACCATAGGAAGATTAATGCAAGCAAATTGCAAGGGAATGTAAAAGACCAATGAAAAGCATCAGTAAAGAACACAAACATCTAACACAATCCATCTAAGGAAGAGCCTGCAATGGAATAATACTTCTGCATTTCATAGATAAGACAGTAAACAAAAAGGCATACGTGTAATTTCTCATATCTATTTATTTTACCATGCACTGTTAAGGCCGCTGTGGTCTTCTGGTCTCCACACACACAAGTGTAATCTCCAGCATCCTTCAGATCTAAACCATGGACCACCAACTCCACAATGCAACCTTCCTGTCTCACTGTGTACTTGTCATTTGATTTGAGCACTTTGTGACCCTTCTTCCACTCCACTGGGGCGGCGACCTTGGTCAACTCACAGCGCAGAGTGGCTGTTCCACCTTCAATGGCTTCCTCGTTGCACATTTCTTCTTTGAAAGATGGAGGCAAAGCTGAAGGATGCAATATACAGTGCATTACAAACTGAGGGCAATCAGCTGCTGTAGCTGAAAAACAGGAGGTGAAGGAGAAAGTAGAGAAGGACACAGGAGGATGGAGCTTGAGAATAACGGAGGAGAAACAGCAGAGAAGTGAAAACTGATATTGCATCCCAGTAGGCATATATGGCCTGATTCCTGTATTGTTTAGACTAGTTTTATATTTGTGAAATGTCACTGATCTCAATAGATTTGCTTCTGACCTACATAACATAAGAATAGACATATTGGGTCAGACCAATGGTCCATCCAGCCCAATCTCCTGTCTTCCGACAGTGGCCAATGCCAGGTGCTTCAGAGGGAATGAACAGAACAGGCAATCATTGAATGATCCATCCCCTGTCATCCACTGCCAGCTTTTGACAATCAGAGGCTAGGGACACCCGGCACATTGTGTTGCATCTCTGATCATCTTGGCTAATAGACATTGATGGACCTATCCTCCATGTCAGGAAGAGGAGCATTAAGACCATAACCTTTGGTATCCTCCACCTAGACCAGATATAACTAGCTCTGTAATGACCCCCTTCTGTCTGATTGTGCATTTATCACTTGCTTTCAGTTCCTTGTGCCTCCTTCTTCAATTCCACTAGACCAGCCTTGGTCAGTTTACTGTGCAACACGGTTTATTGCCTTTGGTTTTCCCCTCATTCTTTAGTTTTTCTTTTAAAAATGCAGTCAGGACTGATGAACTCACCATGAGCAGAGAGGTAATCAGAACGCCACAGAACTTTGAACCCTAACTTGTCCTCCTTTCCCAGAATTTGATTTTTTGTTTACACATTCCTCATTTATCTTCTTTGGATATCTGCCTTGATATGTCTCACCCATCCTCTAAAGAAACAACGTCTTCTAAATAATGTTTGATAACATTTTCATGACTACCATTCCCGATTAACCACATGGGCTAGTGTCTCAGCTTTCAAGTCATATTGGCACAGCCTCACATTCGAAAAGCAAAGAACATTAAAATGTAAAGGTGGGTCAGACCAAAATCCCAAACTTGAATCCCACGTCCAAACTATAAGGTCTTGATCCAAACTCCTTGGACGTGATGTATTTCCCACTTAAACTAGTTTTATACTGAAGTACTGATTTCAACCACGTGACTCCTGATTTTTATATCAGCGTGAAAACAAAATAAGGTAATATCAAGAAGTCATCATTATCTCCTCAGAAAATCAGACTCCAAAGCAAAGCCGTCTTAGTGTAAAATGGATAATGACTGCAGGAACAAACCCCTAGAACAAAACCAGTTCTTACAGCAGAAGTTTTGACTAAATTGTTCTTGTGCCTGAGTAGTATTTATTTCTCTACACAAATAGTAGACAAGGAAAGAAAAATGCCAGAAAGGGAAGACAAAAGAATCACCAGAGTTGCGTTTTAGGAAAGGAAAATGCAGGAATTGGATGTGTTAGATAGTACATGAGGATGCGGAATGGGATCTCTCTATATAGAGAGCCTCCAGTTTATCAAAGCCAAGGAATGTTATTTTTTTTTTAAATGGAGCTGCCGTGAACGAGGTAAACAGAACAGATAAAGGAAATGTGAACACAGAGACAAGGTTTCATACCAAGGAAGCAGGTGATAAGAAAAATTAGAGTTCATGACAAAATATTTTTACCATGTACTGTTAAAGCAGCTGTGGTCTGATGTTCTCCACACACACAAGTATAATCTCCTGTATCCTTCTCATCTAGATCATGGACAACCAGCTCTGCAATGACACCTGCCAGTCTCATTCTGTACTTCTGACTTGCTTTGAGAAGCTGGTGCCCTTTCTTCCACTCCACTGGAGCAGCTTTGGTCAGCTCACAGTGCAGAGTGGCATTTCCACCTTCTTTAGCTTCTTCATTCTTTAGTTCTTCTTTAAAAAGCGCTGGCAAGGCTGAGGGATGCAACACGGACAAAGTGGGCATCAAAATTCAAGAGCTTGAACACTAATTTCTCTTCCTTTCTCATGATATTTCCATGCACACACTTCTCATTTATCTTGTTCTAACATTTGCTTTGATATGACTGACACGCCAGTGCTTAAAAGAAAACAACACTCTTGGCACTGTTTTGACCATGTTTTTACTTACTGTCCATGATTAATAAAATGGCTTTGAGGTCCCAGGGTCCATGTATTGCCAGTACCTTTCACAAGTGAAGAACGTTACAAATGAGATGTAGTGCCTATGTTAATGGAATTGACCATTTACGCTGCTAGATGTAATATTGTTCTATCTATGCGCTCTGAGAGGCTGGTATACTGATAAGTTAAAATAATGAAAACAACTAGAGTGCAAAACATAAATCACACACTTCTCGTTTTAAATTGAGATGCATGGAGAGCCTCTAAAACATGACCAGAGAATGTTGTGTTCTCACTTGCTATTTCCTCAGAAATCATACCCCAAATTAAAAACATCCATCGGTGACACAAACAAACAAAACCCTAGTGCAAATCTAATTCTTATGACATAAATTTCAGGCAAACCTGCCTCATGCATAAGGAGTATTAATAAGGGAAGGAGGACAGGGAAAGAATGCTGCCCAGAAAAGAAGGAGTCAGAAGAAAGGAAAAATCCATGCTTCAGGGAAGAACAGGGAGCATTAGGATGTGGTCAGATAAAGCACGATGGGATAGGATAGTAATTCTGTGTTTAAGTAGCCTCCATTTCTTCAGAGCCCAGGAACGTTATCCCAACAAAAAGAGTTGCAATGAATGAGGTGGACAGTAATGCAACAGATAAAGGAAATGTGGACACAGAGCAAGGATTTATTTCCAAATCTGTTTCTAAGGGGGCAGCAGAATAAAACAGAAAAATCACTAGAAAGCAAATTAGCTGACAGGATATTTTTACCATTTACTGTTAAAGCAGCGGTGGTCTGCTGGTCTCCACACAGGCAGGTATAATCACCAGCATCCTTCAGATCTAGATTGCAGATCACCAGCTCTGAAATGGCACCTTCTAGCCTCATTTCGTATTTCTCACTGGCTTTGAGCACTAAGTGCCCTTTCTTCCACTCCACTGGAGCAGCCTTGGTCAGCTCACAGTGCAGAGTGGCAGCTTCACCTTCTGTGGCTTCCTTGTTCCCCAATTCTTCTTTGAAAAGTGCCGGGAGAGCTGAGGGCACAATAGACCACGTGTTAACACTTATAGAAGAATCACAATTGGCTGGGCTCAGCTGACGAAATGTACGTGGGGGAAAATGGGAAAAATACATAAGATGAAAGGGCTCGTAAAAAATTGGAAGGAACTTCCTTTACTTTTGAGGAGTGGATTGGCAATGCCCAGGAACTTTGATCCAGAGTACTATCCCTTTGAAAGAAATGAATAGTAGATCGGATGGAAGAAGCAACAGAGAAATGGCCAATTAATATTGAGATCACTATTGGGTTCCAGTGGCTGACACCGCTGAGTTTCAGGAGTGATACTAGAAAATTAATTATCCAACACTGATTTTTTTTTTTTTTTACCATGTACTGTTAAGGTAGCTGTTGTCTTCTGGTCCGAAGACACACAGGTATAATTTCCTGCATCCTTCAGTTCTACATCGTGGATAACCAGCTCTGCAATGACATCCTGCTGCCTCATTTTATATTTTTCACTTGCTTTGAGCACGTTGTGCCCTATTTTCCACTCCACAGGAGCAGCTTTGGTCAGTTCACAGTGCAGAGTGACTGATCCACCTTCTGTAACCTCCTCATTCTTTAGTTCTTCCTTGAAAAGTACAGGCAGAGCTGGGGAATATGAGGTAAAAAGACAATACATTAAAACTGAAAAGTCTATGGTAAGTGGCTGGTACCATGAACTAATGCTGCAGCCTTTCACCTCTTGTAATTTAGGATCAAATCTGGTTAGTTTTGGGATTTTACTCCAGCCGTTCAGCCAGTGGTCAGTGTCATTACGTCCTGGAAAATAAAGCTCATTTGACAGTTGCTGAACAAAGGAAGTTCAACATACAATGGACCAGTCTGGTTTGAGGTGGATTATAAAAAGTGTCTGAGGAAGCACGTATAAGGTATGCCCTGCCCCACATCTACATTCAGTCCAGCCAGTGATCTTAGATGATCACGAACTTCGAATATTTTTTTTTAAATTTACCATCTAAGTACTACGGAAACAAGAAGTTCTCCTTTTTCACTTATGCACAAATTAACAAGAGTCCAAGAGAGTTAGATGAATCTACTGTGGAAAGGTAAAGAGTTCCATGGGAACAAACAGTAGAGTAATGAAGCGCTAATTTGGAACATATTATTTACCATTTACTATCAACGTAGCCGTGGTCTGCTGGTCTCCACACATGCATGTGTAATCTCCTGCATCCTGCAGACCTAGATCATGGATCTCCAGCTCAGCAGTGACACTATCCTGTCTCATGCTGTATTTTTCACTCGCCTTGAGTAATTTGAGCCCTTTCTTCCACTCCACTGAAGCAGGCTTGTTCAGCTCACAGTGCAGAGTGGCTCTTTTGCCTTCCGTGGCTTCCAAATTCTTCAGTTTTTCTTTGAAAACTGCAGGCAGAGCTGAGGATCACAGAACGGATGGACAGTGCATTAAACATTGTAAGTGCCAGATGGCTGGTGTGATTGGGGGAAATGGGGGAAAAAATTACACTGTAAGGAGAAAACAAGAAAACCAGCATGAACAAAGGAAGCTGAGAACTCTTTGGGTTGCAATCAGCTTCCTTTCCTCACAATATATTTTAGGGCTATTAAGGCACCCAATGGAATTCCAAGTAATAAGACAGGCAATAAAAAGAAAAAAGTAAAACAAAAATGATCAATGCAGATAAACAATTAACCACTAAACAAAAAATAAACTCCGACACAGATGCATGCACAACGAACAGCAGATGGGGCGGTAGGTAATTACACATTGAATTATGATTTTTTGTTTTTACCATGCACTATCAAGCCAGCAGTTGTCTTCTGGTCTCCACACACGCAGGTATAATCTCCAGCATCTTTCACTTCCAGGTCATGGATAACCAGTTTAACCACAGCGCCCTCCTGTCTCATTTTGTATTTGTCGCTCGCTTTGAGCAAACTGTCCCCTTTCATCCATTCTACTTGGGCAGCTTTGGTCAGCACACAGCACAGAGTGGCCGTTCCACCTTCTCTGACTTCCTGGCTCTTTAGTTCTTCTTTGATGAGTGCAGGCAGAGCTGAAGGATGGAAGAGACAGAGCATTAAAGTGGAGCTCTGAGCACAGCCACCAGAGAATAGGTGGAAGAAGGGGGCGCAGAAAATGTCACAGTCTGTAAGATGATAAAAGTAGAGAGCTGTCTTAGGCCTGTGATGGGGTGTACGCCCCACACTGGCCATGCAAGAGCTGAATTGGACCAAGTGGGCCCAGTCAGCCAATTAGGCTGCAATCTGGGAGAATTAGGCCTGGGAGGAGAGCCCTAATCAGGGAAACTCACCTGTGTAGGAACAGGCAGGGCTTATAGCAAGACAGAAAATTGGAAGCAGAGGGGGCTGCAGAGGGGAAGTCTGCAGTCACTCCCTAGGAGAAGGGAGGTGTGTTTGGAGGGCTATAGAGACAAGTAGCCTGCGGTCACTACCTCGGAGGAGAGAGCTGGGAGACTGGAGTAGGGAGGGCCAGAAGGTAAGGAAGAGGCTCAGGTAAAGGAGGGAACTACAAGGCGGCAAAGTGCAGGAGGGAACCACACCACAGTGCTGCTTAGAGGTTCCCTGAGCCAGATCCCGGAGTAGAGGGCAGGCCCAGATTCCTCTACCCGCCACTGAGGGAGTGGCACCTGGGACAGTGAATGGGAGGACTGCCCAAGACAGCTGGTGAGCAGGGACTTTGATATACATTCCCGGAAGGGGAAACCACAGGGTGACCTGGCCGGAAACCTGAGTCACAAAGCGGAAGATGCAGTTCCTGGAGCGAGCGGGGCCACAGAGGGACAAAGAGACGGAGTGCAACCGCAGGAAGCGGAGTCAGCTGCACTGAGTTAATCACCAGAATGGCCAGGAGGGGGAGCCACCTGCAGCGAGACGAGCACCCCATTATAGGGCCTGATCCCACACCTACTCTGTAATGAGTGGTCAGTAGGTCAGGCTGTTAACACAGATATTGTATCATGGAGTTGGGGTAACGGTGAAGAAGGTTAAACCAATAACAAATTAATTACTATGACTACTATATGCAATAAAGATAATAAAGGAAACAATACAGAAACGACAAATTACACAAGGACAGATACTTGAATCTACTGGATGAGCCCAAAAATTATGATAGTTATTAGAAAATTATTAACTTCATTTTGCAACTTGTTATTACCATGTACTGCTAGGGCAGCTGTGCTCTGCTGATCTCCACACACACAGGTATAATCACCAGCATCATTGTTATCTAGATTGTGGATCTCCAGCTCTGCGGTAGTATCTTTCTGCCTCATTTTATATTTATTACTTGGCTTGAGCACTTTGGGTCCCTTCTTCCACTCCACTGGGGCAGCCTTGGTCAGCTCACAGCGCAGAGTGGCTGCCCCACCTTCGGTGGCTTCTTCATTTTTTAACTCTTCTTTGAAAAGTGCAGGTAGGGCTGAGGAACAAAGAACAAGGGAACATTCTCATAACATCCAGTTATGATTAATAAATTAAATGAGTCTGACGGTCACAAACTTCTGTCCATGTCTAAACATTCATCCACCCATGGAATTGGTCATTTCATAAGAGGTTCAAGACTGGAAGAGTAAACGGCTTGCAAGTCAGAATGATGATGGAAGGAGGCCAGTCATAGAAAATTAGGGTTGGAAGGGACCTCAGGAGGTCATCTAGTCCAACCCCCTGCTCAAAGCAGGACTAACCTCAGCTAAATCATCCCAGCCAAGGCTTTTTGTCAAGTCAGGTCTTAAAAACCTCTTAGGATGGAGATTCCACCACCTCCCTAGGTAACCCATTCCAGTGTTTAGCCACCCTCCTAGTGATTTTTTTTTCTAATATCAAACCCAGAACTCCCCCACTGCAACTTGAGACCATTGCTCGTAGTTCTGTCACCTACTACCACTGAGAACAGCCTAGCTCCATCCTCCTTGGAACCCCCTTCAGGTAGTTAAAGGCTGCTATCAAATCCCCCCTCATTCTTCTCTTCGGAGACTAAACAAGCCTAGTTCCCTCAGCCACTCCTCATAAGTCATGTGCTCCAGACCTCTAATCATTTTTGTTGCCCTCCACTGGACTCTCTCTAATTTGTCCACATCCTTCCTGTAATGATGGACACAAAACTAGATACAATACTCCAAATGTGGCCTCATCAGTGCCGAATAGAGGGGAATAATCATGTCCCTCAATCTGCTGGCAATATTCCTACTAACGCAGCCCAATGTGCCGTTAGCCTTCTTGGCAATAAGGAAACACTGTTGACTCATATCCAGCTTCTTGTCCACTGTAACCCCCAGGTCCTTTTCTGCAAAACTGCTGCCTAGCCAGTCAGTCCCCAGTCTGTAGCTGTGCATGGGATTCTTCCGTCCAAAGTGCAGGACTCTGCACTTGTCCTTGTTGAATCTCATCAGATTTTTTTGTCCCAATCCTCCAATTTGTCTAGGTCACTCTGTATCCTACCCCTGCTTCCAGGGTATCAACCACTGCCCCCAGCTTCATGTCATCTGCAAACTTGTTGAGGATGCAATCCACCCTATCCTCCAGATCATTAATGAAGATGTTGAACAAAACCGGCCCCAGCACCGACCACTGGGGCACTCTGCTTGTTACCGGCTGCCAATTAGATATTGAGCAATTGATCACTAGCTATTGAGCCTGATGATCTAGCCAGCTTTCTATCCATCTTACAGTTCATTCATCCAACCCCTACTTCTTTAGTTTGCTGATAAGAACATTGTGGGAGACTGTATCAAAGGCTTTGCTAAAGTCAAGGTATATCACGTCCACCAATTTTCCCACATCCACAGAGCCAGTCATCTCATCATAGAAGGCAATCCAGTTGGTCAGGCATGACTTGCACTTGGTGAGTCCCCGTGCTGATTGTTCCTGATCACCTTCCTCTCCTTCAAGTGCCTCAAAATGGATTCCTTGGGGACCCACTCCATGATTTTTCCGGGGATTTGATAGTAAGGCAAGAAGAGAGATTCAGGAGATCTGAATTCAACTCCTGGGTCTAACAAAGAATTTCTTTGTGGCCTTGGACAAGTGACCCCATCTTTAAAATGAGCATGAGGCTAACACTGACAGTCAGACTGTGTAGATAAACAGAGGGCATGGCTCCACAGCAGCTAGATAACCACAGCTGGCCTATGCCAGCCGACTTGGGCTCGCGGGGCACGGGCTGCGGAGCTGTTTCATTGTTGTGTAGATGTCTGGGCTTGGGCTCGGACTGGAGCCTGGGCTGTAGGACAATGTGAGGTGGGTGGATCTCAGAGCTCGGGCTCCAGCCAGAGGTTTTTAAGGCCCAGCTTGACAAAGGCCTGGCTTTAGTTGGGATTGGTCCTGCTTTGAAGGAGGGGGTTGGACTAGATGGCCTCCTAGATGGTCCCTTCCAACCCTAATCTTCTATGATTCTAAATCTACACAGCAACGAAAGAGTCCTGCAGCCCGAGCCCTGTGAGCCTGTGTCCACAGGCCCAGCCATGGGTTTTTCTTTCCTATGCAGACGACCTTAGATACTGAACTGATGAGGGCCATATAAGTAGACAAATAGGCAGGATTTATTTTCAGAGTTGTAAGGAAGACTGCACAGAACCAGCTCTTGCTTGCAGTATTATTATCCTGAACCCTTCAAATGGTCAGTTAACAAATTACAAGCTAAAACTTCTCTTTTCATTTAAGAAATACAAAAATTTCAGTCACACCTTCTCTCCCGGCTCATTCTGAAACAAGCAACACAAAAGCTACGCAAGTAAGTGAAATCCCTCAAGCAGAAGTATAATGTAAGAAAGTGTAAATATGCACAAGCTAGAGTGGAAATAGAAAAACACAGAAAGCTTTTAGAGCAATCACAAGAAGTAGGGTTCTAGTGAGTTAGCTGGAGATCAGGAAAAAGGAAAGAAAATGTATTAAAAGTGTCTGATTAAGATAAGATTAGAATGGGAATTCAATGGATATCAACAATATTGAGTTTTCCAGACGGGTTGATACAAAAATCACCCATTTAAAGTTGATGTATTTGTATTTTTTTACCATGCACTATCAAAGCCGCAGTTGTCTTCTGGTCTCCACATGCACAGGTATAATCGCCAGAGTCCTTGACTTCTAAATCATGGATCACTAGTTCTGCAATGGCACCTTCCTGCCTCATTGTATATTTGTCACTTGGTTTGAGCGCCTTGTGCTTCTTTTTCCACTCCACTGAAGCAACCTTGGTCAGCTGACAGCGCAGGGTGGCTTTCCCACCTTCCATGGCTTCCTCATTATTCATTTCTTCCTTGAAACGTGCAGGCAGGGCTGAGGAGTTCAGAATGAACAGAGTACATGAACATTCACATTACAGCAACTACCCGGCACAGACGTTGAATACACTAACCCGGGTGATTATCAACTTGTGATCCATGGACCACAAGTGGTCCACAAAGCCTTTCCTGAAATAGAATTACTCATACTGAGGATTACACAGTGGTGGCTTGGGAGGTTTGGCAAACACCCTGTCCTAAGACAGATCTCTCTTTTATAAGGTGGCCCACAGAAGGAAAGAGCTAGAGAACTATCCTAGGCTTTCAGATCCCCTTCAGGACAGGCACCTTCTTTTTACTATGTTTGTAGAGTGCTTAGAACAAATGGTTTCTAAGCCTGACTGGAGTTTCTAGGAGCTATTGTAACACAAATAATAAATAAAATAATAGGGTCACAAATGAAATGGCATTGGGTGACCTTAATCTCATTTCTCTTTCAGATATGTCCTTGCGATGTGCCTCATTCAATATAGCACGACTGTCAGCACCTCTCAAAGGAAATTTAATACAGTGTTCAAAATGGACAAGGAAATATGTATCTTATCACAATGTTGGCTTTTATCAAAATATCCCCCATTCTTGGAACGTAATATCATAATATTTATCATGATAAAAATCAATGTGACCATTTTAACACCTAGTATTGAACATGAAAATCAGAAGGATTTGTAATTGAAACTGAGGGGTAGTTCCCAACCCTGTGTGTGGAAATTTCTGCAATGAATGTGTGACCAACGTCTGGCCCAACCAATGCATTCAGTCTCTCATTTCTATTTCCACTAACATTTTGATAAATTCATCAGCAATATGTAAGAAAATGACAGCACACTGATAATAACGTCTCAGTTATACAGCCTAAATTACTGCAGACTGAAATTAGGGCTGTAATCCAGTTGATGATACCATTATGTTTCCCAAAACAGATAGAAAATTATGCACTTAATTTGGGATATATTTTTTACCATTCACTGTTAAGGAAGCTGTGGTTTCTTGGTCTCCATACATGCATGTATAATCTCCAGCATCTGTCAGATCTAAATCATGGATCACCAGCTCAGCAATGGTGCCCTCCTGCCTCATTCTGAACTTGTCGCTTGGTTTGAGCACCTTGGGCCCCTTCTTCCATTCCACTGGGGCAGCGACCTTGCTCAGCTCACAGTGCAGACTAGCTGCTTCACCCTCTGTGACTTCCAAATTCTTCAATTCTTTTTTAAAACGTGGCGGAAGGACTGAGGACCATAGGATGAACAGAGAGTGCATTAAAATTCAAGGAATAATTGCAGCTGGGTGGCTCCAGTAGATTAGTGTGTTAATCTTTCATCTCTAGTAATTGAGGTTACAACATACAGTATCTAAGAACCAAATTAAAATGATTTCAGGGGTCTCATTTGAGTCCCTGGTTGGCATTTTTCCAGTGCATTAAATTCCCATTACAACCAAACTGGCAGTCTGTTCTCTGAGACAGTCACGCTCAGTTTTAGACCAGCTGTGGTGTAGCAGGTTAGGACTGAGAGGCATCGTCAGACATATATAATAAAGCTTGCCCTGAACTTTCAAGAAGGTATGCCTAGTCTAGTTTGTGCTGTTATTAGGTTAGCTTGAAATGTATCCAATGTACTATTTAAAATTGCACGCTATGCCGTGTTATTTGGTTTCCCACTCATCTTCTCTCCAATTCCCTGTTAAAACAAATGAAATCTCAGTAATATGATCAAAGAAATTAATTAAGGGGTAAACTCAAATTGTTGCATGTCATTTTGACATGACTTAATTATTTACCCCCAATTTCTATTAACAAGACAAAAAGGAGCAGAAAAACCTCCATAATGTTATATCAAACCCAACTTGTGGAATTTAAGTGAACAACATTCAGAGTGGTTTTTATGACGATAGTAGCAATATAAAAATGACACGTTAATCAAGATCAGTTTGTGATCCTAGTTGCAATCATAGCTGAGACTGCAGAAAAGTCCAGGTTATTTTTTGTTTTTACCATGCACTGTCAAGGACGCCGTGGTTCTCTGGTCTCCACACACACACGTGTAATCTCCAGCATCCTGTTCATCCAGCTCATGGATTGTCAGCTCAGCAATGGCGTCCTTCTGTCTCATTTTATATTTGTCACTGGCTTTGAGCACCTTTTGATCCTTCATCCACTCCACTGGAGCAGCTTTGGTCAGCTCACAGTGAAAAGTAGCTGTCCCACTTTCTGTGGCTTCCTCACTTTTTAGTTCTTTTTTGAACTGTGCAGGCAGCGCTGAGAGATATAATATGGACAGAAAGGGCATCAAAATCCATAAATGCTGACTTTAATTTACCTTCCTTTTAAATTACTAGGTTTTGATTCATGAAGTGTTGTTATAGCTGTATTGGTCCCAGGATATTAGAGAGACAAGGCGGGTGAGGCAATATCTTTTGTTAGACCAACTTCTGTTGGTTAGAGAGACAAACTTTCAAACCTACACAGAATCTCTCCCACCAACAGAAGCTGGTCCAATAAAAGATATTACCTGACCCACTTTGTCTCTCTAGAGATCTTAATTTAGCAGCCTAACCATACGTTTGGCATTAAGACATATCTTCCAGAACATGATCATTCTCATTTCAGTATCAAAGATACCTTTCTTGAGAAGTATTCAAGCATTCACTAATAAGGTTTTTGATGTGCTTATAAAAAAACTACACAGCTGGTAGTTTGTGGGGGGAAAGGAAGTATGGCCTTGGCGGGAAAGAGAAGAATGCATTTGGGTTGGGAGAAAGAAGGGGGCAATGATATGCAGGGAAAGGGGACAGGAGGTAATTAGAAGTGCTTCAAAGATTAAGCTATGTTCTCAAAAACATCTTTGAGACTTATCTAAACTGAACAGGGCCTCAAGATTTACCCACTAATTGGCACTATAAATAAACTAACACGGCTGATAGTGTAATTAAGACTGTTTTGCATCTCTTATCACAGCAAAATTAACAATTAAATTACCATCAGCATCTATAGGTTGGATGTTGCTACATAAAGATCTTTAGAAAAGTGTAATTTCATTATGAGCACATATCACTGTCACCCCAAGAAATACGATGAACCGTTTAATCCCGGGGTCTGATTTCTACAAAAAAATCCATAATCAAACTGCAGCCAAAACTTTTGAAATATGGTTCAAGTTAGGCAATGAAATCCATTGACTTCACTGACAGTCCTGAGTGTTCAAATCCTCTGACAATCATGCCACTTTTATTTAGGAGCCTAAGTACATTCTTAGGGACCTAGAAAATTTTGGCCTTTCTAAGTACAGATAGAGTTTTTACTTTGAAAAGGCACAAAGAGGATTTACACAAGGAAATTATCCATACCACCCTCTAATTCACAATGAAGAAGACTATTTTAAGACCACCAGACAAGGTGAGATGGAATGAAATACAGACGGCACTAAAGAAAGAGAAGACGTAAAGGTAAAAACAAACACGAAAACCAGGTAAGAAAAGGGATTCCCAAAGGACGTGAAGATCTCTGAAATATTGCACTTGTAATGTGGAATTTTTGTTTACCATAAACTGTCAAGACAGCAGAGGTCTTCTGGTCTGCACACACACAGGTATAATCGTCTGTATCTTCAACATCCAGGTCACGGATCAACAGCTCCGCAATGGCACCTTCCTGTCTCATTCTGTACTTATCACTGGGTTTGAGCATTTTTTGCCCCTTCTTCCACTCCACTAAGACAGGGACTTTGGTTAGCTCACAGTGCAGAGTGGCTGTTCCACCTTCTGTGGCTTCCCTATTCTTCAATCCCTCTTTGAAAAATGCAGGCAGGGCTGAGGAACAGCAATAAAGACAACATGATTTAAAAACCAGAAAAGTCAAAACTAAATGTTCCCCTCATTTTCCAGTTATTTCCTCCTGAGTTATCAGTACAGGAGCATTAGCTGTCATTAGATCAGCTTCACTGCTCTCAAATAATCAATATGAGAAAAAAAAATAGATAACCATAGAACCCCCCAGAAATGCACTTAGTATTTGTAGTAAGGAGCAGAAGTCTCACATATAAGTGCATACATGTTCACAAGTCATTACAGAAGGAAGTGAACAAAAAGATCAGTAGAGCTGGTCAGAAAACCCATTTTTTTTCCTGTGAAATTTCAAATGAAAAAATCTTCATTCAAAAATCTTCATGGAAACAGTTTGGTTTTCTCATGGGAAGTCTCAAACCAAATCGAAATGATTTTCTTGTTTGTTTGTTTGTTTCAAACAGACATTTCCAAACAAAATGAAATGACATTCTAAGTCAAAGCAAAACAGACTCATTTTGAAACGTTAATTCAAAATTTTCTTTAGAAACATCCTACAGGAAACAATCAAACAAAAATTCATCTGATTTGGCCTTTTCCCCCACTAAAAATAAATGTTTCTGTTTCAGCAAAACTATGTTTCAGTGGGAAAACTTTCCACATGAAAAGTTTTGACCCGCTCTGTGACAGCATGGGAACTCTATGGCTAAGCCTTTTACACACAGGACAGTATACAGTCAACTTTCTGGCTCAAAGTTGGAGCACGGGAAAAGAATCAATGTTTCTCAAGGACAGAATGGGAAGGAGTGATCTAACTTCTCAGTTTGTTGTAAAGCCTAAATATTAGTAAGGCTATAGGCCTTACACTAAGCTAACAGCTTACTGGGAGCAGGAGTATAATAACGACAACAAAGAAACTTCCAGTGAAAAAACAAAAAACAGACTGGAAACAGAAAAGTGACAGCAGTTCTGAATATACAGGAGCCCATTCTTATGGGTTTCTCTGATTCTTATCTAGTCTCACTGTTTTTGTGTCCAAACCTCACTGAAGTCATTGAGCACCTTTTCATTTACTTCAATGGGCTTTGGATCAGGATCTTAGTAAGGGACGAAAAAGGTCTATAGGTTACCTCAGGAAAGGAATGAGTCTATCCAAAGCAATGGAGGGAATAATATAATTATTTTTAGTATGCTGCATTTTTTTTTTTCCCCCTTTACCATTTACAGTCAAAGCTGCCATGGTCTGTTGGTCTCCACACACACAGGTATAATTTCCAGCATCTGTCACTTCCAGGTTGTGGATTATCAACTCGACCACACCGCCTTCCCGTCTCATTTTATACTTCTCATTTGGTTTGAGGTTCTTGTGTCCCTTTTTCCATTCCACAGTAGGAACAGCCTTGTTTAGCTCGCAGAGCAGAGTGGCCCTTTCGCCTTCCGTCGCTTCTTGGTTTTTCAGTTCTTTGGTGAAAAGTGTAGGCAGAACTGCAGAATGAATGTTATATGGACAGAAGGGCATCAAAGTCGAGAAACTCAGAATTATGAATGCTCTCCTCTGTTAGTTATCGGAGTCAGTGCTGTCACTGAAGCCACGAAGATGGATTTTTTTTTTTTTTAAAAAGGTCTCAGTTGGGCTTTTGATTTTGTGTCCTCAATTTTGAAGGCTTATTTTATAGCATTTCAATATTTATCAATCTGATTTGTTCATAAAATCAGGTGATTAGATATCAAAATGCTACATAACCATAATTATTTGTATCAGCAAAATCAAAGGAGCACAATTAGAGGCCACTTTTCTATATCAGAGCTGAAGTGTTTCTTTTCCCTTGACATAAATAATATCCCCACAGATTAGTATCTGGTTTATGAAAGCATCCAAGTTCTTTCTAAAACAGAGCTCTTTAAAGGGGAACATAATTAGAAACGTGGTGTCAACTTTTTGCAGTGCTAAAATGTAAGTTTTAGTGGCGCCAACAAATAGTTCAAATTCGTGATAGAATCTAAAATAGCATAAAAAAATAGAACATTTTCCCTGAAATATCCTCTGTGTTATGGCATAAGATGACAATAATCATCTAGTCACCTTAGGGACACAGACACAACCTTCTAAGCAATTTGAAGTGAGATAATATATTCCCTATTTTGTAACATGAGTCCTAGGGGAAAACTTTCAAACAACCAAGTATACAGACCAGAAGACTAGACTCAGTTGGTATTTAAGTTGAAGAAAATAAACATTTAGGTGTCTGTACTCCTTTTGATATTTGTACATATAAATGCCTATGAATGCAATTACACACAGATCTCAAGAGGAGGAAAGAGAGGGAGAATGCAAGGAAAGATAAAAAAAATTAAATACACAGGGATACTGGGGGTGGAATGGAGGTGGGGATAAAACAGTAGAATGGAAAAAGAATTTGAAAGGGGAGGAAATTATAGAGTTATTGTTTTATCTGGGACATATGCAGTGTGTTTCTTTTTACCATTCACTGTCAAGGAAGCTGTAGTCTGCTGTTCTCCACACACACAAGTGTAATCTCCGGCATCCGTCAAAGCCAGGTCATGGATCACTAGTTTAGCAAAGGGACCCTCCTGACTTATTGTGTATTTTTCACTTGGTTTGAGAGGCTTTTGTTCCTTCTTCCACTCCACTGGGGCAGACTTGCTCAATTTACAGTGCAGAGTGACTGTCCCACCCTCTGAAACTTCCACATTATTTAGTTCTTCTTGGAAAAGTGCAGGCAAAGCTGAAGGACGCAAAAGAGACAGAGACTGTATGAGAACCAAAATGCAGTGAGTAGGACCTTTTCTTTGGCTTATCAGATTGTGCTAACCCGTTTTTTTCCAGTCACACATTTCAAAGTCCTGAAAGAAGGAAACTAAGCAATATATGCAGTTAAATACATGTGCATCATTCCTAGAATGGAGAGAGCTTGTAACAAGAAGGATGAGAATAAGTAGTGTATATAAAAGGAAAAGAAATGAGGGAATGTAGCTGGACTCTGGCAACCCAATCCCACATGAGGGAATGCTCTTAATCAAGGTGACCCAGTGCCACCACAAAGCTGAGGACAGGAGTCCTCTCTTAGAAACTGCAGTGAACAAAGGTTTCAGAGCAGCAGCCATGCATCAATATGAATGCTGAATGCCAACACCTTGAGTTCCATAGAGCGGATCAATATGAAACAATCCATTTAATTTTGGGCATTTTTACCATTCACTGTTAAAGCAGCTGTTGTCTTCTGGTCGCCACATACACAAGTGTAATTTCCAGCATCCGCCAAACCTAGGTCTTGGATTATCAACTCCGCAAAGCGGCCTTCCTGCCTCATCCTGTATTTGCCACTTGGTTTCAGCACCTTTTGATCCTTCATCCACTCAACTGAGTCAACAGCCTTGGTCAGTTCGCAGTGCAGCGTAGCTGTTCCACTCTCTGTGGCTTCCTCATTCTTCAGTTCTCTTTTGAAACGGGCCGGCAGGGCTGAGGGACGCAGAACGAACAGCTGTTCATCACAATGCCACAAACTTGGAACTATGACGTGTTTCCCTCGGGCAGTTACTGAACTGTAATTTATCTTTTAACTCCCTGTGCCTTATCACAACCCCCTTACACCGAGCATGCTCTGGCATTTGTCTAGCTGGAAACAATAGCTTTCAGGTGGATTGTTCTCTGCGAATCAAAGCTCCAGTCAAGCAAGACTTGTGTGACAGACAAATGGACAGGATCATGGAAGTGATTAACTGTACTAACGTCTCCTTAACGGAGAGGTTGATAATGCACACAGAGTCTCATGCTTCAGGACTAATTCAGTAAAATATACATGGATGTCAGTGCTCTTTGCACTGGGCATCATTCTTCAGAAGACTTTATATTGCACACACATGCAAAAGTGACACATTGAATTCTGTCAGGGTAGAGGACAAATGGACAGGGTTACCACAGGACCATGCACAAAGAAGAACAAAGAGAAGGACAAAGGTCAATTTTGTTAGGAAATAGATAAAGGGGAGAAAACACTCAGAAGTCCCGGGGTTTATCTGTGACTTTTTACCATTCACTGTTATGGCTGCTGTGGTTTTTTGATCTCCAAATACACATGTGTAATCTCCAGCATCCTTCAGCTCTAGATTGTGGATGACCAGCTCAGCAATGGTGCCTTCTTGTCGCATTCTGTATTTGCCACTTGGCCTAAGTGCCTTGGGCCCCTTCTTCCACTCTACTGGAGTGGCTTTGCTTAGCTCACAGTGCAGCGTGGCTGTTTCGCCTTCTCTGGCTTCCAAGTTCTTCAGTTCTTCTTTGATGAACGCAGGCAGGGCTGAAGGATGAAGCATGCGTTTACATGATGTGCACCGACATAATATGGTTGCAATGTACATGGGCTTAGCCTGAGACAAGACAGTCCCATGTGTAGTGTCACTATTCAGGACTCACTGTCAGTGCTGGGACTTTCTAAGAATATTGGGAAGGATGGCATGGGCCAAAGGCTAGATAAAAGGGAAAAGTGAGCTGGCACTTAAGGAAAAGCCTCATGGAGGGGTTCTGTTTCCAGAGCTGATCAAGTGGCATGTTCATTAGCATACAATAAATTTGAGAGGGGTCAGGGGAACACATTTTAAATGTGTTTAAAATAACGTTGCCCAGCAGTTACTCTACCAAAAAAGCTGATTTGTCACTTCCTGCAAAACTGTTCTTTAAAATACAATATTTTGCCCCAGGGGGCCTGTCAGCTAGATTGCATTGAGTTCAGATAAGAATCTTATTCCTGAGCAAAAAAGAGGTTTTACTACAATCATTATTTGAAATCCATTCACACATATTATGTTGTCAACAAAAGGGTATTTGACTGATATTCCTTAATATGATGGTTATCTAGAGCAGTGGTTCTCAACCAGGGGCATGCATACCCCAGGGGCTTTACAGAGACCTTCCAGACGGTACATCAACTCATCTAGATATTTGCCTAGTTTTACAACAGGCTACATAAAAAGCATTAGCAAAGTCAGTCCAAACTAAAATTTCATACAGTGACTCAGATAAACGGCTCTATATACTGTACACTGAAATGTGAGTACAATATTTCTATTCCAATTGATGTATGTTATAATGATATGATACAAATGAGAAAGTCGGCCGTTTTTGCAGTCATGGTGTGCTGTGACACTTTTGTATTTGTGTGTCTGATTTTGCAAGCAAGTCGTTTTTAAGTGAGATGAAACTTAGGGATATGCAAGACAAATGAGATTCCTGAAAGGGGTACAGTCATCTGGAAAGGTTGAGAGCCACTGCCCTAAAGAACATAACAGAAAATCAGGTCCAACCTGGGCCACTCTTCCCACACCCAGCCTCCTGATCCCGAACGGTGATGGAGAGGCCCTCTAGCCTAGGGTCACTGGGGCCCAAGCAGCGTCCCTCCTCCCTCCAGCCATGTGGCTTTGGGGAGAGAAATTGCAGGGAGGAGCCAGCCAGAGACTCAACCTGTTAGGAGCCGCTGCAAAAACGGTTTAAGTCGGGGACTCTGGTGATGTCATTCAAATACTTTCTACGGTTTTGACTGGACATTCTGCCTTGTGCTGATTGGCCGTTTGCTTCAGCTCTCTCTCACAGACTCACCACCTCAGCCTGACTCCATATTCTCCCCCTTCTTCCTTTGCTCAACCATCCCCTTCCCTTCAATTTTCTCCTCCCGTCCTTTGTCTTTTTATTTTAATGCTCCCAACTAACTTCCCCCTTCTCTGCCCCCAAAAAATCATGGAACTAACACATCTGCCACCACCACCTCTGCTTGCTTGTTATGTCCTGACCCCTCGCCCTCCATCAGTCCTCTCTGTCTAGACTGTAAGCTCTTTGGGGAAGGGACTATCTGCTACCCTGTCTTGGTTCAGCAGCGTGCACAATGGCACCCCAATTGTGGTGGGTCCCTGGGCACTACACCTCACTAAACATGATGAACAACAACAACAGAAAATGATGAAAATCTCTACCATGGATTTTGACTTCCGCAGTCGTCTGCTGGTCTCCAGAATCACAGGTGTATCTTCCAGCATCCGCTGGCTCTGCATTGTGAATGACCAGCTCTACCACAGAACCCTTCTGCTTCATCTCATATTTGGCGCTATCACGGAGTATGGCTCCTCCTTTCTTCCACACCACTAAGGCACTGGGTTTAGTGACCTCGCAGCGCAAAGCTGCCGTGCTCCCCTCTTCCATTTCGGTATTCTGAAGGTTTTGTTTAAAAAGGACTGGCAGAGCTAAAACATACAACCAGCAGCGATCAATATCGTGAACAAACCATCTCTTCCAGCCCCATATGAGAATGCTCTGGTATGGCCTTCTCTTTCAATCCCAGTCAAGAAAGATGGCCAGTAGGTTTAAAACTAAGTATTATTATTATTATTATTGGACTTGTGAATAGCATAGTGATGTATTAGGGTACGGAACAAATACAAATTCCTTTCCCAATTGTTTAAAACAAACAAAATGAAGTACTTCTTCACACAACACACAGTCAGGCTGTGGAGCTCCTTGCCAGGGGATGTTGTGAAGGCCAAAAATATATTTGGGTTAAAAAAAATGAGATAAGTTCATGGAGGATAGGTCCATCAATGGCTATTAGCTAAGATGGTCAGGGATGCAACCCTATGCGCTAGGTGTCCCTAAACTTCCAAATGCCAGAAGCTGGAACTGGGCAACATGGGACAGATCACTCAATTAAACAGAAAACAAAGATGTTACACAGTTACCACTGCAGACATATAACGTGAAATTGCACTAATGCAATAAATATATTACTGAGTACATATATTATTGCAAAACCTTAACTACGGACCCATAACTGGTATCTCCATAATAAAGAATTGCTACTAAATTATAGCACACATATTAAGTACTGCATAAGTAAAATACATTGCAATCTACCACTGTGCCTACCATTTACTTTCACCCGAGCAGTTGTCTTTTGTTCTCCAGTGCTGCAGGTATAGTCTCCAGCATCTGTAGATTTGGCATCTTGAATAATGAGCTCTGCAACAGTACCATGCTGCTTTAACTCATACTTGTCAGTGGGTTGTAGAACTAGATCTCCCTTTGTCCATTTCACTGGGATGTCAGGTTTGCTCAGCTCACAAGTCAGTTTGACTTGACTTCCTTCTTTAGCTTCCTCATTCTGGAGTTCTCGTTTGAAAAGAACTGGCAGAGCTAAAATGTAGAATTGCAGTCTGTGACCATTCAAGAAAACAAGAGTGCCTGAAAATCACTTTTCCCCTTTTTTGGTTCATTCCACAGGAGCCTTTTCAAGTAAGATGTAGAATCACAGATTCATAGACGATTAGGGTTGGAAGGGACCTCAGGAGGTCATCTAGTCCAACCCCCTGCTCGAATCACATAATGCCGGGATGAAAAAGTGCTTAGATTCTAATAATCCATCTCCTGCTGTCAGTGCAATATAGTTTGAAGTAAAACCATAAACCAAATACATATTTTAGAGCACCTTAATTATTAACAACACCACAAATATTATTTAAAAGGTTTAAACACTTAAGTGAATAGCATGAAATCTCTGTCTCATGTAATGTAGAGACTCTTGTGAGAGAAACTGAGCACCTTCAACCCACCTATATCAGTATGAAGTACTAGCTATCTGCATGCCTACTTCATGCTGTTAAGTATTGAATATACAGAAGGGGGAACAGTTTTACACCATTCTTGTCACTGTAGTTAGTTAAAGGTGGCCTTTCTCTAGTACTATATTTTGCAGCTCTCAGTCAGTCAGGGATGTGAGAAGTTGGACCACACTCCAGACAGGTGTTCAGAGGTAGGCCATTGCCGTAAAAAAAAAGAGAGAGACCTAGGAAGGTAAATTAATACACACAAAAAGAGAACAGAAGGATGGGACAAAGAGCATGATAAACAATAGCTGACAGATTAGTTTTCCCGGTCAAGGATCCCTTCTTCTTCTAGGAAGCCAGACACATTATCAACAGACAGGAAGATACACTAACTTAGCAAACACTGCAAAGCATACACAGAGAGAAAGGTGAGCATGTAGATAAGAGTCCCATTGAAAATTCCTACACAGCTTCTGTCAGACAGTGATTTAGTGAAGAGTAGGTGGCATCCGAAGTTTCTGTTAGTACTAAGGGTGGAAAAGAGGAGAGGAAACTTCTGGTGGGGTTTCCCCCTTCAGACTAGGAACAGTTGGAAGTACTGTTGTTTGATTGTCTCTGTTTTTACAAACATATTCACTAGTGTCTTCTAGCACAAACTTATGAATGAGCCGCTCAGCACTTACACTTTCTGATTTCTCACACACACTAGTTGCTTCAGTGAAGAACAGCAGCACCTTTCCTCCATTCCACTTTCAGCCCTAGTTTGACACACACACACCTTTCATATGGAATTGCCTTTCTCTACCATCTCCTCATTCTGGAACTGTTGCGTGAACTTCATGGGATAGGTTAGCTGGAAGGGGCATGGCAGTACAATTATTATAACATATCCTTATCCCATGGGTCATCTAAATCTTTTATTCCACTGGGGATCATTTGAATCTATTTTATTTAACCCTTTAATGCAGAAGAGGAGAAATTTCAAATGAATTGTAGCTGCTGTATAACATAAAACATTGCATTTCTCCTTTTTCTTGATTAAAAAAATACTCTCCCCCGAAGGATCAGATCCAGTTCGTATTGAAATTAATGTGAGAGTTTCTATTGTCTTTAACAGGGGTTGGATCGGTCCCCTAGTGTGGTACAAAAGCATAACAAATGAACAAATCAAGATCAGTAACAACCACAAAACGCTCCATCATGTTGTTGTTAAGATAGTTCTACCTTCCATTCTTAGGGCAAAATCTTGCACTCCGTGCTCTTTCCACATACCTGGAGGACTCAGTGACATTCGTGAGAGATCAGCACACATAAGGAAGCTGACTACAAATCAATGTGCATAACTGAGAAGGGAATTTTCCTTTCAGTTTAGTAAAGGACACCCAGCCCCTGTGTACCGCTGCGTTACAATGCTCATTTCGATCTCAGAATAAACATTTTGTCTATTTTATACTTTATCACCTGTCTGGAGGCTGTCCAGGTGAGTTAGTCAGAACATAGTTGGAGTTACAGTGTGAGGAGATGGAGTTAATTTTCACTTTAGTTGCACCCAGACGTTAAATTGTTATTTTGACCTTTATGTTAGGCATACTTGCAACAACCCAAACCATCATTCCAAACTTCCTTACCCTGGACAGTGATAACTGCACTACTTTTAGCTGTTCCAGCCTCACACTCATATCTGCCACTGTCTCTCTCTTCTGTCCCATGAATGACAAGAGTGGCTTCAAATCCCGACCTGCTGATCTTATACTTAGAGGAGTTTCTAAGGGTCTTCCCATCTTTGCACCACTTTACCGGGCTTTCTGATTTGGAAGTTTCACAATGAAGAAAGGCATCCTCTCCCTCAATGATTTCAGCATCAGCAAGCTCCTTTGTAAAGATGCAGGGCTTCTCTAGAATTATATGAAACTTGTCTGAGATTTTCAGAGGGAGGGAAGCAGCACATTCCTTATATGTGATTATCTGTACCAAATATATGGTTCAATATTCTGCAACCTCATTATCAGAAAAGAACAATTGGGGGCTGGGAGGCATTAAAGGGGTTCTCTACCCCAAGACGTGAAAGAACCCTAGTAAAAGGTTTGAAAAAACTTGGTACAATATGGCAAAATCCAGAGACCAAATGTCTCTGTAGAAGAATATGAATCAGGGATAAGTCATCTATAACAGGCATGGTTTAACATTAACTAGAGAGAAGCATAAATTTCACTAATTCAGAAAAATTCCCCAAGATCCCCTTCAATGTAAACAATCTACAATGTGAGGCTTCAGCCTAAAAAATGAGTGGATATGTGCACAGTGAAAAAACTGATCTGACATGGAAAGCAAATCTGCCAAAGTCAATCATCTGTTGATTTTTGGCTTCTCATTGCTTTTGTAAAGAAGTGAATTAGCAACTGGTTTTTTGCCAGCAGATTGTCACAAGATCACCTGCAGAAAAGGACCTGGGGGTTACAGTGGACAAGAAGCTGGATATGAGTCAGCAGTGTGCCCTTGTTGCTAAGAAAGCTAACAGCACATTGGGCTGCATTAGTAGGAGTATTGGCCAGTTGATCGAGGGAAGTGATTATTCCCCTCTATTCGGCACTGATGAAGCCACATTTGCAGTATTATGTCCAGTTTGGGTCCCTCTACTACAAGAAGGATGTGGACAAATTGGAGAGAATCCAGCGGAGGGCAACAAAAATTATTATGGGGCTGGAGCACATGACTTATGAGGAGAGGCTGAGGGAACTGGGCTTGTTTAGTCTGCAGAAGAGAAGAATGGGGGGGGGGGGATTTGATAGCAGACCTCAAATACCTGAAGAGGGGTTTCAAAGGGGGGATGGAGCTAGGCTGTTCTCAGTGGTGGCACGTGACGGAACAAGGAGCAATGGTCTCAAGATGCAGTGGGGGAGGTCTAGGTTGGATATTAGAAAAAGCTTTTTCACTAGGAGGGTGAAGAAGCATTGGAAAAGATTATTTAGGGAGGTGATGGAATCTCCATCCTTAAAGGTTTTTAAGGCCTGGCTTGACAAAGCCCTGGCTGAGGTAATTTAGTTGTGGCTGGTCCTGCTTTGAGCAGGGGGTTGGATAGATGACTTCCTGAGGTCCCTTCCAACCCTCATCTTCTATGATTCTAAGCTTTCGGCACTTGAACGTCAGTGCTTTGTAAGTCAAAGCTGCTTTTTTGCTTTCTGAAAACAGCTGCTCATTCTGCAAAACAATGCCAATTTTGTAAAATGGTGCCAAGTTTCACCCTTCCAAAAATTTTCATGAGATTCTGCAAAAAAAAAGAGTGTTCAATTTGATGCAGCAAAAGCCATGTATTTTACTCAGCTCTGCATACTGAAGAATCGTTTTATGAGTCCAAGAGGTACACAACAGGCATCCTGAATTCATTACATTCAGGCCACATGGCCTCATTGACTCTCTCCACTTGACTCTCTCTCCCTTGCTTCTCAATACTGACTTCTCTAACTAAAGAACTCCCTTTCTCAGACCTTCACTACAAACTCTAGATTCACATTTTTCCCTTACTTTAAATTTTCTGGAAAAACTGGCAGAGTTAAATGATTGAGAATATACGTAATGTGGCTTTTCATATTATATTAAAAAAGAAAGAAAAAGAAAAATGTATTAATTGCATGGCAACTGTTTTTCTAAGATGATTACTTCCCTCACTTAATCATCGCAGCTCATGAAAAACTGGCAATACGTTTCCGACGCACAAGTCAATATATTGTATTTTTCCATGAAAGTCCCAATAACCAAATTATAAAAGAAACGTCTACAGGGCTGCAATGTGTTAACTCCCTCATCAGGTAGACCCACGACACTATTCATGAACATACACACATAGATATCGCAGGACCTAATTTACAGCATTTACTGCTATCCCTCCATCTACACACGTATACCACTATCCAGTGCTTCAGTGCTTGTCTCTACTCACTTTATCCTTTCCTGCAGCCTTTATGCTTGAATTACCTTTAACAACCAAACTGGCAGATGTTTTCTTATCACCAGCGTCAAAGGTAATGACCCCCGAATCCTTCAGTGACAGTTTTTTCAAGGTTAGCAAGTGATATCCTCCAGGCTGAGACTGGATCTCATTAAGTTCATTGGTATGGAGTGGGGTTTTATCCAAAAACCACTGCACATTGCTATATTCTACTGGAGAGATTCTGCATTTGAACATGGCAGATTCTCCTTCTACCACATCAACATCTTCCAGATCTTCTATTATTAGAACTTTCTGGCCTGAAAGGAACACAGACATATCAATTGCTGGACTCCTTAGCTTCTATCCCTGTATTCTGACAAAGGCAAAGGGAAATGCCAGTGACATGACCTCCAGCACAAGTGCTTTTGTGAAAGGAACACAATTTTTGGTGCAGAAGGTTGAAATATAATTCCACTGTTATTGACCAAAGACTTCATTAAGGTGAAGAAAATTAATATTTACAGGACACACCAGAACAGGATGAAGACAAGTTCAGGACACTAAATTACACAGCACTGATTTGTAAATATCCCATACAACTCCAATATTTTAATCTCCCTATAAGTGAAGCACATAGATGTTTGTCAGAAGTAGTGACAGCAGAATGTCAGAGGTGAAATCCTCTATATGGACCTGAAAAAAGAGTGAGCCCTTAATATGCTATGTTTTCTGGACATCCAGATTCATTGAGTGGCTGCTCCCAAAAACACTCTCTCTATTTATCAAATTTTGCTAGCCCCACATACAATTTTCTTCTTTAGCACTACTAGCAGCTTGATTCCAACTTCTCTGTAAACAGCCAAATGACAAACACATTGACCAATGGAGATTTCATTTGGGAACTGTTTTAGTAATTTATCTGCCAAAGCAAAACCAAGAAGCAGTCCTGGAACTCAGTCTAAGAGCAAGAAAAAAAAGATTATCTATACATAAAGATATTCCTGATGTCACTGTGAATTACAAAACAAATTCAAGAAGTGTTACTGTACCACAAAAACCAAGATTCTACCATACTTTTCATGGACTAGGCTTGTTTCATGACTGTGGGTTGGTGGGGGAGATACGGTTAGGGGTAGAGCTGGTTGGAAACTTTCCCATCAAAATTTGCCAATTCATCCAAATCTAAACATTCCGCAGGAGTGCAATGAGTTTAGCCTACAGAAGCAATGAAGTATGTGACCTTTTAGGTGGCCAAAAAAGTGAGGCCTAAAATTCAACTCGATGGCATTCCTCTGTTTCTATGTCAGCAATGCAATAACTTTTGAAGACCATATCCGATCAATTCTAACATTTCAGAGAATATTCTAGGCATGTTTTCAGTCATATTTGAGCTTAATAACAATGCCCTTTCTTGTGGTAAAATCAAATATTTTAAAGGTCTAAAAGTTATTTAAAATTGGCATTAGAAATCTTTCACACCATGCAACAACATCTTATGCAAGGCCATGGATTCTCCCTATTTTGGGGCAGTTTGTTGATTTTGGAAAACTAGAGGGTCGCACGCTGAACTGGCAGATAATGGGAGATGTTCATCCCTGAATCCATAGCAATTTTACGAGGTACTGCCACTAACCCTAACATTGTATTGTTAAGTCATCTAAACTGCTCCTCTTCTTTTCTCTTTTGTTTTATCAGTGTCATTTCAAGAACAACTTCCTCTTGACAGTATCCTTTTCGTGCTGACATCAGAAATAACTCAATCCGTCATTACGCACTCCTGCAGTAACCCTAGCCCTAACCTTAGCTTTAAAACCCTAGCCCTGCTGCCTGCCTTGGTCATCTTCCCCACTGACAGTGTCTGTTTGGTGTTGAGGAAGAGGAATCTCTCTGCCTGAGGCACCAAATGGGCACTGTTCGGATTAACTAAATCAGTTTTGTCCAGACAAAGGTACATAAATCTTGCCTGAGGCAAGTGAATTGTGGAAGGAGCCACAGTGCAAATCTCCATCCTAGTCCTTCCTTAGTCAATATGGCTCCTGATCTGAAACAGCTCCTGCTGTTCCAGTCCTGAATCCCCACCCCACCCCCAATTCTGTCAAACCACCTCAGTCCTGACCTGCAGTTTAATTTGTTGACTCATTTCAACCAATGGGATTGAAGCATGCAAATTAACGCGAGGGAGGGAGGGATGATTGCTTGAATTACCTCTGATGTCACCAGGCTCCTCTGCCTGCAGCACCATATAAGCACTGTGTGGAAACCAGGCTTTTCCCAAGTTCTGGTTTTTTGACTATCTCCAAAATCAATAGGGTTCCTCCCAGTGCTGCCTAGAACTTTCTCTGAAACGTTAGCATTGATCGGACATGGTCTTCAGAAGTTACTGCATTGCTGACACAGAAACAGAGGAATGCCATCGAGATGAGTCATAGGCCTCACTTCGTTTGGCCACCTAGAAGGTCACTTCCTTGCTTCTCAAGGCTAAGCTCACTGCACTCCTGTGGAATGTTTAGATTTTGATGAATCAAGCAAATTCTGATGAGAAAATGTTCCACTGGAAAATTTCCAACCAGTTCTACCCCTAATCCTAACCTCCCCCACAATCCATGCCCTGTCTGCCACCCCCACCCTCAACCTCCCAATGCCAGGGGTTCTGTGAATGCCCCATTTCTCACTGCCCTCATACTAAGGTCCCCCATTCTCTCCCCCAATCCCTACCGCAGGTCAGGAGAGCTGTGTGTGTCCTATCCCCCACCTGAAAGTTATCACATTGCAGACAGACAAAGAAATACCATTGAGTTGAGCATTAAAGCTCACCTCACCTGGCCAACTCATATGAATTAGTGCACAACCCACACTGATTATGGAAGGGTCTAAAATTAATTCAACTACTTGAAAGGGCAGAGTAAAATGTACCCACGGGCCAAGTGTATGTACCTTGTGCCTGGCCCAAGAGCACAGGTTTGGGGCAGGGGTTTGCCATAGGGCTCAGGAGAAGCAATGCCTCTTCAACGGCAGCAGAGGTATTCTTCAGCTACCACCACAGCCTGAAAGCTGCCACTCACACAGGCCCTGTGTACATGTGCAGAACTACCCTCCCTCCGTTCCCCACCACCACCTCCTGGCTCCACAAATCCTGTCAATCACATGTATACACACATACCCCAGCCCATTTTTCACATCGCACCCACAGCATTTCAGGCCTAAATTTTCAGAAGTGACTAGTGATTCAAGGTGCCCCATTCAAATCACTTTCTAGGGGGCTGGGTGAATGCTCAGGCAGTTTCTGAAACTCAGCCTCCTTCAAGGAGTCACAATCTGGGCACCAAGAAATGAAGGCACCCAGAATCACTAATCATTTCTGAAAACGTGAGCCCCTGGGCTGTAATCCAACTTGCATCCTTGAACTAGCCCTTCTCAGCTGCCGGGAAGCTGAGGTCAGCTTTCCAACACACTCTTCTGCATCTGCCTGTCGTGCCGTACTTTGTCATGCATTCAAGCCGTTCATACCTTGTACGGTCAGCTTGGCTCTAGACTGGGCCTCGCCAATGTCACAGGTGTACGTGTCGCTGTCGTTTTTCACTAAGTCGTTAATCGTGAGTTGCAGGATGTTCCCTGTCTGGGTGATCTCATATTTCTTGCTTGTCTTGAGCTCAACCATCCCTTTCCTCCAGGTCACCGTTGGTGCGGTTTTCTCAGTCTGACACATAAAAACAGCGACTCCTTTTTCATCCACTTTCAGGTCTGAAAGCTCCTTGACAAAGCGATTGGGTTTTTCTGAGGACAGTGACAACAAATGGTTATCCCGACATGGTCCCCAAGTACACCACAAACACCCTGGACGTAAGTCTCCACTGCTTTGCAATCATTTACGGCTGTACAAGTGAGATCAGATACGTCTCCCGTGCACAGGTGTAAATGACTGTATAAAACAGCAAGGAGAATCAGACCCTTGTAAAGAAATAAAATGTCATCAGTCTCCCCCCGCTGTGTCCACTTGAAATGGGTATATCTACCGTGTGTCATGGAAATGCAAAGATATCCAGATCTAGTTCACTAGCCCAGAGTACTAACAAAAAGACACATACAATGAGTTTAGGGACAAATCCAGGCCCTCCCTTTGAATTCGAACTGCTGGCCTGATTTTCATAGATTCCAATGCGCTGTGAAAATCAGGCCACTTTATTACAATAGTATCTTCTTGAGACCTGCATTCTGGATTGTTTTGGAACTGGTTTGATATTTTGAGAATTGTACCACACTGAGCATATAGTCAGAGACTGACAAATTATTTCTTATTAATACTAAATAGTAATACTTTGCGCTTATTCAACACCTCAAAGTGCTGTCCAGAGGTGGAAAGGTTGGTCTCAACCACCTGTTACATTTTGGTTTTCAGACTGCAAACTCTTTGGGGGAAGGACCGTCATTTAGTATAGGTCTATCCAGGAGTGTCAAACATCCGGCCTGCGGGCCAGATACAGCCC
Organism: Emydura macquarii macquarii; assembly: GCF_026122565.2. Taxonomy (NCBI): domain Eukaryota; kingdom Metazoa; phylum Chordata; order Testudines; family Chelidae; genus Emydura; species Emydura macquarii. The sequence continues at coordinate 3,491,701 of NW_027133217.1, forward strand.
GCCAACCATTTTGGTCTGGCCCCCGGCGGCAGCACGCGCTGCCGTGACATCTCACAGCATTGTACTCTCTGGCGGCTGTGTGCGCTGCCATGAGATCTGTGTACTCTGGCGGCAGTGCATGGAGCGCTGGGTGCACGAGACTCAGCGCTCCAAAACTGCCTAGTATTTCGATTTATGGTCTGTATGGCCCACTTGAAGTACCTTTAATTCAAATCTGGCCCGCCAGAGCAAATGAGTTTGACACCCCTGGTCTATACTGTGCCTGGTGTTTTAGTTGTGGCCTTTAAGTGCTGCTTCAATATAAATGTTAAATAATTATAATAATAATAATAATAATAATGGGCAAGTGTTATTATTTCCATTGTAAATATAGGGAAGCTGAATCACAAAGAGGTTACACACAAAGTAAGCAGCAAACATGGGAATACAGACAGTTTCCTCTAAATCCCAGTCCCTTGTTCTAGCCACTGGACTACTCTTTGGCATAAATTGTGGTCTAATCACTCTCTCATTTTTGGTACAATTAACATTAATAAAGTTCAAACAGTTTTTCAGTTTTCAATTTTCATTTATATCATTTTCAGAGTTTGGTGGTTTTCACTCGCCGTTGCCAGTTTAGATTAGTCAGGTAAGTCACACAGTAAGGTTTTTCAAAACTGCGAATTTCTTTTTCAAAAAAAAGTTACTAATCTAAAAAAATAAGGAAATAAAAATCTGTAGAAAGTTTGGAAAAACAAAATAATTGGTCTATTTAAAAAAGCCAATGGAATAAAATGTCTTCAAAAGTTTTGCCTTTTTTTTTTTTTTTCTTTTTGCCCTACTCTATGTACTTTCAGGCTCCTCTGTGTGTTTCCACTGACCTTCCACTGTAAGTGATGCTTTGGTTTTAGAGGTCTCTGTCTCACACGTGTATTCCCCAGTATCCTTGGTGGTGGCATCATGGATGACGAGTATGGCCCATGTTCCCTCTTGGCACAAGTCGTATTTTTGGCTTTTTCGGATTGCTTTGCCATCCTTGTACCACTTCACATTTGTATCAAGTTTGGACATTTCACAGCTCAGGCTGATGTCTTGTCCTGCTGCTGCTGTCTTATCCTCCAGTTGCTTTATAATCTCCGCTGGTTTTTCTGAGGGAAGCAACAATACCTGTTAAAATCCATGTTCTGAATCTTTATTGTTTTTTGAAGAACTAGGCTTCCTTATATCTAAAAAATCATCTAAGAAAGGTTCACATAATAGAATAAATAATTCACATTGCATTATTGATTTACTTTCAGATATAAGTATCTGGGGAAAATGTAAGTGTTCATGTTTAATGAGCATTATTTGTATTTATTGGATGTAAATGAGCAGTAATTGAGAACTGACCATTAATTACTTACAAGAATGACAGAATGGTACCATTGAGTAAAAAATACATTCTTCTGGTGGCTACCGTTTTGCATTCACAGTTAATTATGGATGCTGTTACTGTGTGTGCAAACTGGGTGGCTAGTCATTTAACTTCATTTGCACCTGCAATTATTTGCACCTATAGTTTCTGATTGAGAATTAATAGTTCTCATAAAACGAGTCAGAGATGAGCTACTTTAAATATTCCCTCACCCATACACATTTCTTTTAAAAGCTTTAAACAAATATAAAATGTTTCAGTATTTCAACTTGTTTTTAAGGCCAATTCCTAGTCCCATTGAGTTCAGTGGGAAAGTTGCCATTTACCTTCAATGAGAAGGATTCTGCCTGTCCAATTTACAGAGATAACCTAGGCTTTGAAATTGCTCAAATTCTTAAATGTCTCTGTACTCATTACCTTTCACAATCAGTGAGGCCTTGGAGTTTAAGTTGCGAGCAGTGAAGACTACTTCTCCAGCATCAGCAGCAACCACATTTCTGATGTTGAGGGTGTACTTCCTCCCTTTGTTAAAGATCTTAAATCGTCCACCACTGCGCACTTCATTTCCCTTCAGCGTCCAGAGGAAATCGCCAATGCTTTCATGGGACAAAATACATTCAAAAGTACAATTCTCCCCTTCTTGGACTTCAGTGTTCTTCAGGCGTTTAGTGATACCAACGTTCAGCTCTGGAAGGCAAGAAGAAGATGGATGGTACAAATATTTAGGATTGGAGAAAAGTGGTATTATACAGCAGTAGGAATCCTGAGCAGGCAAACTGCATATATGAAAAGGCTTAAAATTCACATAAATAACAATATTGAACACTTGCTGGTTAAGTTCGTATATCTGAAGGGTTAGGCGAATGAGAGTCAGAAGATCGCGGCATTCTTCATTTGCATATTTAATATTGTGGAAGAACTACTCTCAAGTTATCCCTTAATGTCAAGTGTAACCCAGCCCCACCCCCCCCAAACACCTCCGCAATTGTAGGGCTGGGAAAAAGACTTGTCAGATTCCTGGACAGCTTGCACTAGAATAAGCACACTCAGGAGAACAAGCATCTTTGGTGAAATGGAGTCAAGATTCCATGCAAGCTGGAGAGGAGAGTAAATGTCGGTTCAGAAGCCTCTACAGCTGGGTGAGAGATGTAGGTCTCCGCTCACACTGGCTCTGAGAAATGAGATGTTAGTGGTTGTTTGTCACTTTGTGACCTGCTGTTCTCTTCCTGCCCAAGACAGCTCCAGATCTGTCCCAGAACAGATAGCCATTTGGGACACATTATTCCTACAAACAGTCACAAGGACTGAGGAACAGTGGACTGCGGGCGTTTTTTTTTCAAATGGATGATATAATTCTGTTTTTGTTTCCCCAGAAAGGACTCTAAGTTAACAGCTGAAACATGTTAAACTCCATGTTCTTTCTTTAAAGAAATCCATATTTCTTCCTTTGGGTTCATATGTATTATCAATATTTTTATTAAGGAATTTGTCATTTTGGCTCATTTTTTATTAATCACAGAAGGTTTGGAAAGATTTGCTCCATAGCTCAGTGCTTTAGCTGGATTGAGCAGAGTTGTGTGCAGCAATCAACACCTCTGCTATACCAAATGCCTCATAAACTAATGATAAACACGAATGGAAATTATTGGCCATCTTATTAAAGTTAACGCATATTTTATAGCTATCTAGGATAAAAATGAGCAAATGAAGTTCTTGATAAATTTTCATGTCTACAGTATCTGTCTCTAAAATGTTAGGAGTCGCCAACAGTTTCCACTCAATGCTATTTGAAATATCCTAGTTTTTCCCTATGCTTAGAATAGAGAATAACTGTGATTGCAGAGACATCAATTGGTCATTTGGTAACTACCGATAAATATTGATTTTATAATGGAGACCACTGCGCCTCATGAAAGAAAATATGTGATTCAAGGAATAAATGCACGCATCACTCATTCATAGCGCCATATAAAAGAACACCACTGTGTTCAGCTGCACCTACCCTGAACGCTGACTCGTGACTTGGCAAGGTCAGTACCAATATCACAAGTGTATAAACCAGCATCATTTTTGTTCAGATCATGGACAATGAGGCATAGTGTCTTCCCAGCTTGCATCTGTTCATACTTGTCACCAGGGGTGAGCTCCACATTGTCCTTCTTCCAGACGGGTTTGACCTTTGGTTTGGAGACCTCACACTCCAGTGTGATCACACCACGCTCCTCCCCAACAACATCATCCAGGGACTTCATGAAGACAATGGGTTTCTCTGAAAGAAATTAATGCGTGGGTGGAAAAGGAGGAAAAAAAACAGGACTTTCAGACTAAGCCACTTTCTGTACATTCCAGTTGATTGAAGAGGGCTTAATCAATGCTCGCTGCAACCATGACGATATAAATATGGAATTTAAGGCACTCTCACATCTCATGTCCCGGGAATTTATTTTGGAGGGAGAGAAGGGGACTACCACTTTTTAATAACCCCTTTTTTGGGGAAGGGGAGGATGTAGAGATGAGTGGGAGTGGCTGATCTGCCTCTCCCATACCATGAGGGGTTATTTGCAGTGCTGAGGTTCCATGGAATCTTGATGCTACTTGGGGTGTATGGTGGCTTTTATGACTCACCCATCTCTCTGTGGTACAATGCCTTTAACTGCGCCACATGTATACATCCCAGTCGACCTTATGGCCTTTGGGCCCTTTAAAACTGGAAGCTGTAGCCACAGAATGCATGACCCAGAGCAAGCATGCAGTGTCCTACAGAAAGTCAGCTATAAAGCAGAGGTAGCCAACAGGGGAGACCTAGAGATAGGGAAGCCCTAGTGTGGGTCTCACCATAATAGTCAGGGAGGACCAACACAAGGGAAGGGCGTGTCCTCTCCCAGTCAGCTGAAGCTGGAAAAGGTTCAGGTAATTAATACCCATTAGTGTGAGTTGATTAGTTCTGGTTTTGAGTTGGTGTTTCAGAAATAAAATGAGCCCTAGAGAAAGGGAAGTGACTTTATTTTGAGACTGCATATTGCCCTACACTTAATGCAGCAGGAGAGAAACGTACTGTGCTCTCCCTCATGGAGATTCTCCTTCCAGAGTTGATGGAACAAGGCTGCTGCCGCACCCCCTGGCTTGAAGTGAATTCCATTATATACAGGGTTTACAGTTTGCTTCAATGACTCCCAGCACCCCCCCTATAAAAATTGTTCTAGCACCCATCTACTTCCTCCTCCAACACCTTGTTATTTTCCTTAATCTAATTCAACACACATTTGGACTAAAAGTGCGTATATAGAAAAACAGAACAATGGCCGATAGACTGCAGGGCTACCCAGGGAGTAAACTGTTATGTTGAATTCCTTTTAATTGCTTGTATTCAGAGAGAAAAATCAGCACAGGATCACAGAGAGATGCAACACAGGGAGCATCTTTATTGAACTAACACTAAGACCAGCCAGGATTGGCTGGGCTATCCCCTAATAGTCTAACTCTATTGCTCTGGCAACAAGCTAAATTCTGTTGCTACAGCAACCTAGGCAATTAGGCAAGACACAAAATACACAACATAAACCCCTCAGTCTCTCTGAGGAGACGGGGGGAAATACAATCCCTCAGCCTCTCTCAAGGGAACATGGCGGGGAGGAAATCTCTCTGAAAGGAAGTGGGGAATAAATCTCAGAGAACCTTTAGTTCCATCTTCTCCCTCTGTCATCTTCTTGCCAATGGTACATCCAGAACAATGACAACATATTTCCTAGCTGTTGAAACAGTCTAAATCCAGAACAGATTGATTGAAAGGAAGGAGCGATCTGCTGTGCCCCATTAGATATACACTTGAGTTAGCTAAAAAATAATCAAAGGCCTATACAAAATAATCCCCTATAGATTTTCGAAGGGTGGAAAGCTGAGGAAAGATGTCTTCAGAGTGACCCAAGGAGCAACATTGAGAAATAACAGGATAATACTGAACAAGGGAAAAATCTGGTGGGATATCAGGTCAAATTTCCTAAGAAAAACTTCAGCTGGACTACAAAATTCACACCTAAGGGATGTGGTAGAATCCACAATAACTAACCACTCAAATTCTGGGTAGTGACGGCCTTTATAGAGTTATACTGCACTGGCAGAGAAAGGACAGGGCAACTGAACAACTCTTTTTCATTTCTTATTTACACTCTTAAATGAGTCCATAGGATTGGAGCCATTACGCACCTTTCACCTTCAGCTGGGCGCTCTCGGACACCTTCTCCGTCTTGACAGTCACTGTTCCCGCATCGTCTGGGGTGACTTGCTTTAGTGTCAGTGTGTGGCACTTGCCAATCTTCTTGATCTCGTTACTGCTGTTGGTGTAAAGGACGGTGTCATTCAGGAGCCATTCCACCTCCTCGTCGTCATGGGACAGCTCACAGGAGAAGACAGCGCAGCTTTCCTCCTCGGTCTCCACGTCCTGCAAGTGTTTGGTTATTTCCACCTGCCGGGCTGCAAGAAACCAAAGTTGCATAGCAACTAAATAAATCATCATCACAACAACAGTGATAAATAATTAATGAGATCATTAATAGAGTCACATATCTGCTAGAGTTTACGGCCAGCAGGGACCATTAGATCAAGTCTGTCTTCCTGTATATCACAGGCTATTACATTGCACCCAGTCACTCTTGTGTTGAGTCCAATAATAATACATCCAGTACACAAGCCTCATCTCATATTGTGCAGCAGCATCTATTCTCCTTGCAATACACAAGCCTGTTTTTATTAAAAAGGAAACAATTCCCTCTAAAAGGATAGCATCCCTCCCCTCCCACGCCTGGCATATCCACATATTATAAAGTAGTAGTGGTATTACGTTCTAATGGTGTCTAAATGTGCCAACTGAGATTTAGATTCCACTGTGCTAGGCACTGCACGCACGCGCACGCACACACAAAGTCAGCCCTTGCTTCACAAAGCTCACGCTCCAAACATACAAGGTAGACAATGGTTGAAGAAAGAAAATGTAATTATCCTCATTTTACAGATGGGGAACTGAGGTATACAAAGATCAAGTGATTTGCCTAAGGCCACACAGGAGGTCTATGATAGAGACGGGACTTGAACCCCTTTCTTTTGAGCCCCCGACCAGTGGCTTGACTACCTTTCTTATAGCCAACAGATTGTTGAAAAGTTATTCTTCACTGGACTGGCTGACTGAGGGGCTTGATTGGCAGTATGGAACCTTTAACCTACAAGCCACTAGTAGGAATCTGGTACAGGTCAGTAGCATCTAAATGCTATTATCAAATGATGGCTATTCAATGGCCATTTGAAATGAGTCAGAGGCCTAATTTCCATTATTAGTGGAAATAAATAAAATAAAATAACCAAATAAATAAATAAATCGCAACCACCACCCAAGACTGCAGTTTTACATGGAGAGAAAGTGCTGACAGGGCAGAGATAATTAATTACCCTACATGGCATCTCCAAGTCAGAGATGAAGCATATCGCTGGGACAGTGCAGTGAAAGCACAAGAACAGAAGAATGGCCAGACTGGGTCAGACCCCCCATGGTCCATCTAGCCCAGTATCCTGTTTTCTGACAATGGCCAATGCCAGATGTTTAACAGGGCAATTATTGAGTGATCCCTGTTGTCCAATCCAAGCTTCTGGCAGTCAGAGGCTTAGGGACACCTAGATCATGGGGTTGTGTCCCGGACCAACCTGACTAATATCCATTGATGGACCTATCCTCCATGAACTTATCTCATTCTTTTTTTAACCCAGTTATACTTTTGGTCCTCACAGCATCCCCTGGCAACGAGTCCCACAGGTTGACCGTGCATTATGAGAAAAAGTACTTCCTTAAATTCGTTTTAAACCTGCTGCCTATTCATTTCATTTAGTGACCCCGGTTCCTCTGTTAAGTGAAAGAGTAAATTCAATTTCTCCATACCATGCATGATTTTATAGACCTCTGTCGTATCCCTTCCATTCTAATCTGAACAGTCCCAGTCTTTTTAATCTCTCCTCATCTGGAAGCTGTTCCATCCCCCTAATCATTTTTGTTGCTGTTCTCTGTACTTTTTCCAATTCTAAAATATCTTTTTTCAGATGGGGCAACCAGAACTGCACACAATATTCAAGGCATGGGTGTACCGTGAATTTATTAAATGGTATTATGATATTTTTGTCTTATTATCTATTCCTTTCCTAATCATTCCTAACGTTCGTTTTTGACAGCCATTGCACATTGAGCAGATCGTTCCAGAGAATATCCACGATAACTCCAAGATCTCTTTCCTGAGTGGCAACTGCTAATTTAGGCCCCATCATTTTGTATATGTAGTTGGGATTAGGTTTTCCAATGTGCATTACACTGCATTTATCAGCATTGAATTACATCTGCTATATTGTTTGCCAGTCACCCAGTTTTCTGAGATCCCTTTGTAACTCTTCACAATGAGCTTCAGACTTAACTATACTGAGTAACTTTATATCATCTGTAAACTTTCCCACCTGACTGTTTACCCCTTTTCCCACATCATTTGTGAATATATTGAACAGCTCTGGTTCTCTAGAGATCCTTGGGGGGACCCCTCTATTTACCTCTTTCCACTGTGAAAACTGATGATTTATTCCTATCCTTTGTTTCCTATCTTTTAGCTAGTTAATGATCCATCAGAGGACCTTCCCTCTTATCCCATGACTCCTTACTTTGCTTAAGATCATTTGGTGATGGACCTTGTCAAAGGCTTTCTGAAAGTCCAAGTACAATATATCCAGTGGATCACCCTTGTCCATATGTTTTTTTGACCCACTCAGATAACTTTAACAGATTGGTGAGTCATGATTTCCTTTTACAAAAACTATGTTGACTCTTCCCCAACATATGTTCATCTATGTATCTGATATTTCTGTTCTTTACTATAGTTTCAGATAATTTGCCTGGGACTAAAGTTAGGCTTACCAGCCTGTAAACTGCCAGGATCTCCTGTACAGCCTTTGTAAAAAATCAGTGTGACATTAGCTATCCTGGTACGGAGGCTGATTTAAGCTATAGATTACATACCACAGTTAGTAGTTCTACAATTTCATATTTGAGTTCCTTCAGAACTCGGGTAAATACCATCTGGTCTTGGTGACTTATTACAGTTTAATTTATCAATTTCTTCCAAAACCTCCTCTACTGACATCTCGAATCTGGGACAATTCCTCAGGTCTGTCACCTAAAAAGAATGGCTTATGTGTGAATCCCCCCACATTCTCTACAGTGAAGACTGATGCAAAGAGTTCATTTAGCTTCTCTGCAACGGCATTGTCTTCCTTGACTGCTCCTTTACCGGCTCCATCGTGCAGTGGCAATTCATCATGGGGTTCTCCAGTCATCACAAACCCAACTATCTATATTTCTAATAACCAAATCCCCCATTACTATTATCTGTATCTTCCTAACAACTCACCCCACTCTCCTCCTCCAACTCCACACCCCTAGGAGTATCTTCCATTTGAGGATACCATGACGTCATCTGGAAGGAGGGCCCCAACTATGGGATCATTTCCCTCTGCTCCACCTTGATGTTCTCCTTCCCTGAGACTTTGATCTTCCTCAGTAGCACAGAGGCTGTCAGCCTGGGTGTGGGGCTGCTGTATTTTGTCCCAGAATGTCTCATCTATCTACCTCTCTGTCTCCCTTAGCATCTCCAGTTCAGCTATTCTGGTCTCCAGAGCCCATACTTCTTGAATAATGAACCTATGGCACATACAAATGGACACTGAAATGGTCATCAGGATAAAACCCAGGATCATCAGCACCCAAAACAGAGCTTCTAGCACTTGAATTAAAAGAAACTTCTTTAGCTGTAAGTATCAGAATACTCTAGTCCCTCGGACAGCCACTAGAAAGATACGTGATCACATACATTATGCCAGCACATTACATGGTCACTGCTTCTGGATGATTTATCTGTTCTATGGGTAAGAATTATACTTCAGTCTGCTGGACTGTCAACGCAGCCCAATTAACAAGCACTATAATGATTTTGAAAAAATAGCACTTTGCACGAATTCTTATTTACCATATTAAACTTGCAGAGGAGAAATGCGAGTATTTCTCTGTAATCAACAAAGAAATCAAAGCAGAGAACCTGCAACACTGAAGGAGCATATCAAACTGTACAGACATGTGCTGGGCAAATGAGAAAGCCCCTCCCTACTGAAAACCACGTACCTTCCACCATCAGCGTGGCTTTGGTTTCTGCATTTCCTGCTCGGCACCTGTATGTGCCAGAATCTTCTGTTGTCAGTTTCAGAATTTTGAGTTCTGCTGTGTACTTCTCCCGCTTGGGTTTGTATTTTTCAGAGGGCTCAATGAGGGTGTGGCCCTTGAACCACTCTACAACCTTTGGAGAAGGCTTAAAGTCACAGGACAAGATGACTGAATGGCGTTCTAAGGCAGTCTTATCCTCCAACTTCCTGGTAATCTGCACACTAATATCTGTAAAAGAGGGTTGTGAAGGAAGAACAGATAAGAACAATCTGAAAAAGAGGTGCTATTTTATCTGTAATCAACTTCAGTTAATAAAAGGATCACTCTGAATTTCTTGGTGGATGGCAGCTCTTATGTACTTGTGAGATATTACTGTGATTGTACTAGTTTTAAATTAATAGATTAATGGCCAGAGGTTCCTTGTGATCATCTAATCTGACCTCCTGGAGAACACAGACAATATAATTTCACTCACTGACTCCTGCATTAAGCCTAATAAATTGTGGCTGATCTACAGCATATCTTTTCGAAAGACATCCCAGTTTAAAGAACACAAGTGATGGAGACTGCATATGAAAACAAGTGCAAGTTGAGGCTGAAATTATTTTTGGGTGAGTGGGAGAAGATTGTGAAGGAGTCTGTATCATGCTCTAATTAATTCCCACATCCAGGGCATATCATATTACCTCTCACAAGCAGGTTTGCTGTGGATTTTGATTTGCCAATTGCAAACTGAATGGTGCTGGTCATGTCAGAATTGGTCTTCCACACAATCAGCCGGTGGATGGTGCCTTCTTGCTCTATGGCGATGTTTCTGCCAGTCTGCAAGACCTCTCCACCCAGAGTCCACTTGGGGGGCTTCACCGATGGAATGGAGATCTCACATTCAAACCTGGCTTCTGCGGGCTCTGTTACATCCACATCACTTAGCTCCTTTACAATATTAATGGATTGCTCTGGGATGAGGGGGAGAAAGCAAAAAGAGGAATATGTTACCTCATGCATTAGGAATAGACTTTTTCATATTAATTATAATTCTTTGCGTCCAGAGAGGTCAAGAAAGTTAACACACATTAGTGAATTAAGCCTTAAAAAACTCTTGTCAGGTAGGTAAATATTATTGGTTCCTTTTTATATATGGGTAAACATGTGACTGGTGAACGGTCTGTGACAAAGGCTAGAAGAGAATCCAGGTCTCCTGACTCACAGTCCTAATTCCTTAATCACAAAACCATTTTTCCTGTTCTGTTATCAAAAAACCAAGAAATATAAACCAGAATGGAAGGTTCATAGAGTTAATTACAACAGTGATGGGAAAGATCTTGGGCATGTCATCGAAATCCCAGTTCCAAAGCAGAATTATTCCCTACAATAGCCTTTCTTCACTCTAACTGTAAATGTCTCCAGAATGGAGATTCTACCACTTCCTTTGGAAGAATATATCACAAGTTCATATTCCTGGACGCTTCTGCTCCCAAAATCCTAGGGGAAAGCAATGCCTGAGGGCTGCAGAAATAATTAGCATTTGATCATTTTTTAAAGTTATATTTGTAGATTACATTTCAAATACTTTCCAGGCCTAGCCACTCTCCCTCCACTAAGTATGGAAGAAAATGACCAAATACCTTCAACATAGAAATGAGCACTGCTTGTGTCATCAATAGCATCGCAGGTGTAAATGTCCTCATCCTGGAACTCAGCGTCATTGATGATGAGCTTCCTATAGACCCCATCACTCACCAGCTCATATTTCTGGCTGGGAAGAATCTCAGTGTTCTTCTTATACCATTTAACTTTGGCACTAGCGCGAGACACCTGGCATTCCAGGAAGCCCCGATGCTTCTCAATAGCAATCTTATCCCGCAGAGGCCTCACAATTTTTACAGGCAGTTCTAAGAAGGAGGAATAAAAAACAAATGGTGTGGTTGTACTGGATGGTACCGGAAGAAGCTCATTAGTAACATTTCCTTAATCACCATCATCAATTATTTGGATAATGATTGGGACCCCATCGCAATTGGTGCTGTACTAACACACCATAAGAAAAAGAGATAGAGAAAGGAAACATTATTATCCCCATTTCACAGATGGGGAATTGAAGTACAGAGAGGCTAAATAACTTGCCCAAAATTAAGCAGGGAGTCTGTGGCAGAGGTGGGAACTGCACCCAGATTTCCTGAATCCTAGTGCAGTGCATTAACGATGAAAGCCATCCTTCCCTCTCCGTTATAACTTCCCTTTTAAATTGGACACAACAATTCTCTACACAACTCAAATGTGAAGCAGCAAGGGACAATGGGACAATGCTCACAAGGCAGACGTGGGAATGCCTTCTCAAAAGAAAAGAACTCTTTTTTCCAAAATCTAAACGTGGCTCTTTTTGTCTTAAAAAAGGAATTAAAAATTGTCCATATCGAAAGAAAGATTGTCTGCTATTTAGCAAAGGTAAGTACCGAACAAGGAGGCTGATATTTTGTACAGGGAAACTCAGACAGGATTTACATTTTCTTCCCCTTTTCTTTTCCGTGTTGTTAGGCTGGAATATTCAAAAGTGCCAAGTGGCAGCTTTGCTCGATTCCCACAGAAGTCCATGGGAGTGGGTTAATTTATTACACAAAACTGTTTTAACAATACCATCCTTTCTATTATATTTACCTTTAACTCTAAGTTGTGCTCGAGATTCGGCCTTTTCTGCTACAAATTTGATCTCTGCAGCATCTTCCACCTGGACGCTTTTGTAAACTAATGCATAAGTTTTTCCTGTGAATAAAAACACAGCCATCCATAACCCATTGTCAGAAGATGGTTTTATCTTCTGAGGCCAAACGCTGGTGGTATAAGCAAGCACAATTCCATTAGCGCCAACAGACGGATGGCCACTTTTGACAGTGGTGAATTCTGACCCCAAATCACAGTAAGTGCACATTTCTGTACCACCTAGAAAAGTAAAGTTGACTCTCCGTAGGACTGGAATGGCTCCCCCATTCTGAATTTCCATCTGGATAGGCAGACACGGGTACATCATCACACACACAAACTCCAACCCAAATCCTTGTGCCATAGATGGACTGAACTGTGCTTATAATTCTTTAATGCTGGGGTTGGCTGGAGTAATCTGGAGTCTCTCTCACACACACATATACACACACATTATCCTTTTCCTTTTTTCTCTCTCAAGAAACTGGAAGGCCCTCTTGCGTAGTGAAAGGTACCCTAGCTGGAGAAGATTGGACATGGCTGCTTCCAGAGTCAATCAATGACTAGTAACTGCCCACTCCCCCAAAGAACTAAGTGCACTGCTCCCACCTTGGTGTGCTCTGAAGGCAAGTGATCTAAACTCACGTCCCCCTTCATGGAAGCAGGTCATGTTGCCACTACACTGCAATTCCAGTCCTACTTGCAGTTGACAGAAGAGCAGGCCATATTACAAGCTGCAACTTCTGAAGTAGATTCCAGGAGTCATTTCTCTGTCCTCAGAGCCCAACACCTTTTGCCCCACCACCCACTTTTCTCTGCCACGTAGTCCATTAACAATAAGCCGTATGACACCCCACTTTTACACCATACCTTCCTGACGCATCTTAATGTTGTCTCCAGCCCTCAGTTTGCTGTCATTTTTGTACCACTGGGTTTGGACTTCATCATGTGAGATCTCACAGGTGAAAGATGCACTCTCCTTTTCATTCACTTCTACATCTTCTAGTGGTTTAACGATCTTGATATCTCGGGCTATGGGACCACAGAGACATATTTATACTTGGTTCCTCCATAGTTTTAAGGATTTGATCTATTTTTCACATAGTCCCCTTGAACAAAAAGTGATTAAGGCTTGTGTTTTAATTCACACTTGCCCACCTTCCTCTGTACAAATCTTTCCACAGCAGAATAGACACATTTTACTCTTATATTTGTCAGTGGAATTACCAGTGACTTCATAATAGTAGCTGTGCACCTAGTAGGAAAAAATGTGTCTCATAATAGGACAAAATTTGGTACAAAAGCAAATTTTGGCGCTTAAATAGGATTCATTTGAGGCTTTTTCCAATCTGCACTAGCCTCCAAGAATTCCTCAAAGAATTTTATTTTAAAGACACTTTAAATGGGTGGGTTACTATTAGCCACCTCCATCTATTCCCCTCGCAGAAACGACAGCTGGAAAGTTCACATCATCGGAGGTAATTAGTCATGATTAATACTCCCCGAGGGAGCTAGTATTCATCTACCAAGAAAACTTAATCACCTAAGTGTCACTCCAAAGATGGATGTCACTGAAGGTCAGTTCCAGAGGGGTAGCCATGTTAGTCTGTATACAGGAAAAACAAGGAGAGTCCTGTAGAACTTTAAAGACTACCAAATTTAATTTCTGCAGGCATAAGCTTTCGTGGGCTACAACCCACTTCATCAGATCTCACTGACGAAGTGGGTTACAGCCCACAAAAGCTTATGCCTGCAGAAATTAAATTTGTTAGTCTTTAAAGTGCTACAGAACTCTCGTTTTTACTGAAGGTCCGGGGTTAAGTCAAGCATTAGTTGAGCAAGCTGAGGAATGTATACCATGCCAATGGGTCCTTTAACCGATCACTTGCTAAATACACAGGCCCTGCGCCTGGTTATGCCATGGCTGTTTTGAACTGCTAACATAAAGCAGCCCTGAACATGGCAGACCTGACTATGGGATGATCAGGGATCCTTCATCAGTGCAGGGCCAGTGTAACAGCTCCTACACACCCCTTTCTGCAGCTATTGTAGGGGTTGTGGTCTAGTGAAAATGGGCATGGACAGGGCTTCCCTAAACCGCAGCGATCCACGGCTGCCAGAACCACCCCTGAGGGCTAAAGGCAGCCAAGGCAAGCTAGAGCAAACTAACTTATGCCAGGGGGCTGGACTGACACACAGTAAGGACGGGCACTGGGGGAGCGCACAGGCAACACTCCAACTCCGCCTTTGCACCCCCTCCTTCAACAAATTATACTGTGTACCTGGCCACAGCCGAGGATTAGGCCTCACTTTGTGTCTCACAGCCACAATAAAAAACCCCTAACTTCCACTTAGCGAGGTCACAGTCATTGGCATTTATTCACCCAAATTCAGCCCTGAAGCCTAATTCTGATGTCAGCAATGCAGGCTTGACAACAGGTATTACTGGAACCTCAGGATGTTACTTCTGAGTTACCCTCTAGTGAAATCAGAATCAGGTGTCTTCATGAGGAATTGTGCAGATGCTTACAGAAGCATGAGCTTTTATTTTCCCATTTTAGCATTGGTAGCTTAAAGTGGGACAAATCCTGTGATCCCAGCTTAGTTTTATCCAGTCTTTATTCTGTCAAACACCCATTGAATCAATGGTAGAGTTTGAACTAAAACTTGGGAGTTCCAACCATTTGATCATTGCTGTCTACCGAGCAGTACTGTATTTGGTATCTTGTCAATCATTTGTCATCATTTTTTGGTTATTATACAAAAAAAATCAACAAACAAAAAAATAAGGAAAGTGATAAATTGCCATGAGCCCTGGAAGAAAAAATTGACACCTACTCACACAAGTAGTTATTCAAGAGAAAACCAAACAAGGCAGAATTCTGAACACTAGGCAACTGATTAGCAGATGAGAAACACAGAAATCATCCAGGAACCAGATAATCAAATACACCTCCAAGCAGGGGACTTTTCCGCTGTCAATCAAACATACCATGGACTTCAAGGGTAGCCGAACTCTTGTCATCAGCTGCATTGCAGACATAGGTTCCTTGGTCATCATATTCACACTTGTGAATAATGAGGCTTCTCTTAGTTTCCTGGGAAATAATGCCCACTTTTTTACTTGGTCGGAGCTCAGATCCATCCTAGAAGGAGATCAAAACAGGATCATCCCCAACTGCCCTTATATAAGCCTGGATTCAGCCAAGCATTCACATGGGCTTAACTTTACACACATGCTTCTGTCTCACTTATGTCAACATGCATGAAGTTAAGCATGTGTGTGATTGTGCCACTAACATTTTGAGGAACTGGAACTCATCCAAGGGCCTCAAAGCACTTCACAAACAGTAAATAATTAAGCCTCACAACACCACGCTGAGACAGGTCACTCTTGTCCCCATTTTACAAAGGGATAGACTGAGCCACAGAAGAGGCTAGGTAACATGCCCAAGATCTTGCTAAGGGTCAGTGTCAGAGTGCAAATAGAACCCAGGAATCCTGGATCCCAGTCCTGAGCTGTAACTATTTGACAACATGCCTCATCGTTAAATGAGCTAGGAGACTGGACCAATAGTCATCAACAATCCATGTATAAGAGAATAAAAATCTGCAAGTTTACTGTAAATTCCAGAGAAGTTGAAATTTGGGGGTACCTCCAGGAAAACATCCTTAAATATTTGGTAAATAAACATTCTAGACTGAGGGAAGGTAGACAATACGGGCTAATAGACAAAGAAAATTGGGGAGTTTTGATTAACACAGGACTACCAGAGCTGCATAGTAAGAGCCCATATCCATCTCCTTTCGACATTAACAGAAAGGCACCCATTGATTGAATTCAGGTGAAGTTGGATCAGACCCTATAACAGAAATGAAGATGGTATTGTCTGCTAAATTCTGTACCTTAAACCACTTGACCTCTGCATTAGGCCTGGAGAGCTCACACTCAAATGTCACCTTGTCCTTCTCAGGAGCTTTGACATCTACCAAAGGCTTGCTTATTTTCACAGGCAACTCTGCCAAAAAGAAAATGCAGTAAGAGTAGGTCTGGGCTTGATAAAAGCACAAGATTCAGAGAATAATCAATAAATATGACACATCTAAAGTGATTACCATCTCTGGTAAGTGAAAAATAAAATAAAACTGTTTTGCATATGCTGCCATTGACCCCCAATCCATAGTTAATGTATTCAGTACATAATATTATTATTAATTATTATTCATTCCTGATAGCAGAATATGCTAAACACTGTATAAATAAAAAGGAAGACAAAAGACCCTTCCATGAAGAGCTTACATTCAGACTCAGTCAAGGAACAAGCCAGTAAGTAAGGTGGGCAAATGGCAATCATCTGCATCCTGATTATACACAGTTTTAATGCCAGTGTATATGTTATCTACATAGAGATTTAATCACAATCGTAAATTACCCTACATCTATACCACTGTAGTTACTGCCAGGCAACAGGGAAAAGATGGGTCTTCAGGAGAGATTTGAATAAGGGGCAGACCAGCTCAAGTAGGGAGTTCCAAACAGGGGAAAGGCTTGCCTTCAATTTGTGCCTTAGACAGCATCAAACAACGTGTCAGTACTCAATAGCAGATATTACTCTTTCACATATCCCCACTGGTTATCTTTATATCCCCTTTCTTGGCTGTTTTCCTGTGCATCTCAACAGGAAATACGGAAGCAAGGTATGAAAGATATGTATCAATAGCAAGGTATGCATCAATACAGAAGCAAGGTATGAAGTTCAGTTGCCGTGAACTGCAAAATACTGACACGCATGGCTCTGAAAACCTCAGGCATTAACAACTAATCAAAGACATGGCCAGATGGACTATGTCATTGGCAGTCAACCTATGGCACCCGTCTGTCTGTTCTACAGGAATACACCCCATGTGGAGTTCTGGACTACAGGTGGTATGTACCTGTTACTATAAGTCTTCCTGAAGAATGGATGCCTTCTGCCTTGAAGGAGATGAGACCTGAGTCTTCAAGCTTCAAGGATGAAAGTGTCAATGAATGTTTCTTCCCCAGGACGCTCATGTGGCAGTTCTCCGCTGGTTTCAGTTTTAGGCCATCCTTCATCCAGCTTCCTTCCACGTCCTCATGAGACAGCTCCAGCTCATAGGTGACAGTCCCCTTTTCACAGGCTTCCAGTGGCTGCAGACCTTTCACCAGCTTGATCTGCCTCACTTAAAAACAAATTATATTGAAGGGTTGGAGGCGCTGCATTCAGAGCAAAGATAACTCTCCACCCACTCATTCGAGCAAAGTTATCAGATCAGTCACTTCAAAAACAAACAAAAAAAGATTCTCTCTCTGCTCTTCACAAAAGCAACATTTCTCTGCAACAATTACTGATATTTGCAACAACAACAAAAGAAAACAACCTTGCGTCCATAACCATGTGGTTGGCATGATCATTATTCTTCAGTGTATTTTCATAATGGGTCAACTTCTTAACTAGTTCAGCACCATTCAGATCATTGGCTATGCTGGAAATGAATTTGCCTCTATGAGCTTTGAAGTGGCATTCAAACACAAGAACGCAGAAACTGGTATATTGGATCAGACCACTCGCTGACACTGATCAGTACCAGTTGCCCTGAAGGAGGTTATTGTTATTATTTATTTGTACTGCGGTAATGCCTAGATGTCCCTGTCATGGACCAGGACTCCACTGGATTAGGCTCTGTACAAACACAGAACAAAGAAACAGTCCCTAACCTGAAGAGTTTACAGACCACATACAAAATGAGAGATGACAGGTAAAATACACCAGACAGAGGGGGGAGCACAAGTAAACGATACTGGTCAGCATTCCCAAAAGGATAAACTATGGGGTGAAAGTAGCAGGCGAAGGAAAGAGCGAACAATTCTGATTAAAAAAAAACTCAACCTCACAGTACACAGCATAGGGCACCCACTTGCACCCGCCTCGCTTTTGGAGAGTTTTACCTATCTCAAATACATCAACAGCCCATCAGCTGGAAAGATCAATTTAGGATTTAAAACTGGATCACCCTTAAAAATGGATTAAAATACTAGGAAAAAAATTAGGATATTTCACTTCAACAATGAAAGCACTCACAAAACCTTAAACCCCACAAGGATGTCTTGGGAATAGGCCAACCTTTCTAACGTATCTTCAGAAGAGATGAGCCCAAGCCAGAAAGTTCTGATACGGACCCAGCTCCACACCTTATCAGGAGTTCATGTGGGTGCTAGTTCCATGGCGGTGGTTTAGGCCCAGCTCTTACTCTCAGGTGTCCACTGTCTTCTTCAAGATTCAAACCCTCCTGCCAGGGCCCATTGCCCAGGGGATGGAGTGATCTCAGAAACGCGGCCTAACTACTTCTATGTGGCCACGACCCCTTCTGCCTCAGGAAGAAAGCCAAAGAATCCATACAGTGGTGGATTGTTTGGCCCTTCCCACTGTGCATGGCTGCTCTGTTCCTGCACACAGCAGGTTTCTGTGGTGCACGGGGGATGTGAACCACCTATAAGAGGTCTCCCAATCTTACTCCTTCCCTGTCCAATGGAACTGCACTGGCTCCTCTGCCAAGGCATTTTTCCATGGCCACTGAGGCAGAGGTAAGATTTGTCCCCGAGGACATTCTTTGCTCATGGCCAGTGAGGGGAGAGCAGGCATTTGCTCGTGTGGCAATGTGTGGCATTGGATGTTTGCACTGTAGCTTCCTTTTCACAGACACAGATTCTGAACTCCGTGCCCTCTGAGACTGCGATAGTCTCTGACGCCTCAACTAAATGTACAGCCACTTCCTTACCCCTCTAGAGTGTCTCCCTCTTTAAACTGAAAGACGCTTCCAGAGAATCTAGTGTGCCTGTTACAGTGACGAACCAGATGAAAGGTCAACAGCTTTTAAAGGGGGGGTTTACTTCTTAAAAGAAAATATTTCAGGCTGGAATTATGTCAAGAGATCTGAAATCTTCACTCTCAGAAATATTCTAATTCAGTATTTCTCAACCTTTTTGATACCAGGGACCAGCTTGCTACCTTCCTAAACTGTGTCAGGAAGATCTCAGGGACCGGTCATTGACAAAAACTGTTCTACCAAACTGGCTGGATTCTGCTCTCACACTGCTTTCACAATGGTGTAATTGCAATTGACTTTAGTATGGCTACTCCTGATTTGCAGTAGTGTAAGTGAGAGCAGGATCAGCCCAAATGGTATTAATCCAGATCAAGACTTTGAAAAATGGGTTCCTAAATATCAAGCTTCTTGGCCAAATAAGAGGCACCTAAATAAGTGGCTCAATTTTCAAAACTGATGAGCACTTAGAAGCTCCAATATGAACTGTTAGGTGCTCAGCACTAGAGCTGAACAAGATTTTTTGGCTGGAAAAAAAAAATTGGGCCAAAAAATGCAGAATCAGGGGATGGGTAGTTGCTATCCATATACCTAATAGCCCAGAACTCAGGGAACTCACTGGGTTGTGGGAAACCCAGGTTCAAATCACTACTCCGGAGCAGGGACTTCAACCCAGTTCTCCCATATCTCAGTTGAGTGCCCCAACCACTGAGCAATTGGATAAAAAGGGCAGGGAGTTAATCACCACCACCACCACCACCACCAACTCCTCAGAAAGTTAGCCCTTCATTTCCTCTGCTGCTGTTAAAATGCTCAAAATGAAGAATTTTATTCACCCAAAATGAAATTTTTCTGACTTTTCTGATTTTCTGAAAATATCAAAAATATTGGTTTCTGTTCTACGCAAATCAAAAAAAAATTTCCATTTTTTTGGAATGGTCAATGAGTTGAAAAAATCAGTTGTTTGCACAGCTCTACCCAGCACTTTTAAAAATCAGGACATTTATTTAGCTGCCTGAATATGGATTTAGGAGCATAACTTTAGGCCTCTACTTTTTAAAATCTTGGCTGTGGAGTAAAACCAGCATGTGATCAGAATCAGGCTTATAATGTTTGCATTCTGACTTGTAAGATTTATGAATAATGCATAAGATATAGCTGAGATTGTTTTAGGATGGACACCTTTCTCTGTGTCTTATAAAAAAAGTACGGCTGATCATATGCAAAGAGAATCCCCTTCATTTCCCTTTGTAAATTCACAGTTTGTTTCAGATCACCTTGTACATTTTGGATCTCTTTGCACATTCATTTCCAGCATTCACTAATCTGTAACAATCAACACCCCTATTTAGAGCTACCACATGTAAAGAAGCTAAGAATAACCAAGTGATGAAAACACAACTGGCTCTATAGGAAGCAGAAGAAAAGAAATCAGCTGGCACAGAAATCCTCTTTACTTCAGGATGGAAGTTAAAAAAAGAGAGACAAAAATTTAGGTGTGCACAGCAAAAGACATGCAAAAACCTAGTGAGTAAAACATTTTACACAGCAATTAAAAGTAGCCAAGTTGTTGTCAGTGCTGTTTTGTTTTTAACAGTTGGCCATGACAGCTGGCCAGGGTCTGGAAACAGAAGTAACAGAAACCTCAGCTTTGGAACAGTGACAACGACAAAGTGTCTTGTCGGAAGGAATGCTGCATGTCTCCTACAGTGTGAAGTGTCTTTTGGGCACATTGCGTGAGTGGTGACAGAGGAGCTGACTGAATTATATTCCACTTCATTCTACCACTCGGTATAACATTGTATTGCATTTCAAATTTACTAATGGCATGGACACAGCCAAACGGTCTAGTACAATTAAGACAGAAGGCCGGGGATTTCTGTTCATGACTTCTTGATTTATAACTAAATTCCATAGTACAAGTTTTTTAAGTGTCCTAAACGCTGATTCTACATTATGAATGTTAAAGGGACACTCAGATTAAAGGCTACTTAGTTTGAAAAAAGTTACTAATAATGTTTAAAAAATAGATTTTAAAATGTTACTAACAATGTCTGAGATAACTTTAATAGAAAGAATTTTTAAATACCTAATTTACTGCCTACGCTTTATATAAATTCCAGCTATAATTTAAATGTAAATTTACTTTGTCCATATTCTCACCGTTTTTGTGGGTTTTTTTCCCCATGAGCATGCAAGTTATCTAGATATATTAACATAAATTTAGAACATGAATATTAAGTTTAACCTTACAAGTGTTCACGGAAAATTGAATTTCCAATTCCAAAGAATTTGTATTCTATGCTTAGTTATTATTTGTATTACGAGAGTGCCTAACACCCTAACTGAGGTCAGGGCCCCCTTGTGCTAAACTGTACATACAGGTGGTAAGAAACAATCCCCATCTCAAACAGATCACAATCTGTTTAGACAAGGCAAAGATTATCATCCTCATTTTACAGATGGGGAATTGAGGCAAAGGAGATTAAATGAGTTGTGTAGGTTCAGACACAGGAAATCTATGGTAATACCAGGACTTGAACTCAGGATTTTCTAAATCTAGTCCAGTGTCGTAACTACAAGACCATCCTTTCCTTTGCATTTGTGCCGAAAATCTAATTGTAAAAACTAATATTCAGCCCATCAGAAACAGTGTAATGTCATGTGACTGATGTGAACAATCATGTCTACTAGCTGATCCATTATGTTGTACATCCCCTTAATGAACAGGTGTATTCATGATTAATCTTTGAAGTTAACAAAATAAATTTAAAACAAAAACTCTTCTTTTAATGATGAATAAATCTGAGAAAAATCACTATTTGCTTGAAGACGGACTAAAAGCAGAAAAAGGAGCCACATTAACAAGCATGTGTTCGTTGTCCTAAATTTATAAACCACATAAATAATAGAGCTACATGAAAAGGTTCAGTTAGTTTCACTTTAGTTAAGATTATTTCACTTACGAGTTGTCCGGTATTATCTCAAAGTCATAATGTGTGGCCTGCAAGCACTGCATGATACGTTTATCTGGTTTTAAATAATTGTTTCCATTGGAATTAATTTTTTAGTTGAGGGAACATTTCTATCGACCTTAGGTTTTGTAAAACACATTTTTACAAAAGCCACATTTTGACCCAAGTTTGATTTCAGAGTGTTCCCCTTTCCAATGTATCACAGAACCATAGAAGATGAGGGTTGGAAGGGCAGGGCCAACCCCAACTAAACCATCCCAGCCAATGTATTCTCAATAAAAAAAGACACAGATCAAGGGGCCAAAAGTGATGCCCAACTCTCAGTGCATGTAAAACTCAATATACTCCTGGTAACGTATTAAAAACAGCTTCAAAGAAAGATGCCTTCTGTTGTATTTAATTGCCTTCTCTTAGAGCTTGAATTGTAAAGGTTAAGTTACTGAACAAGGGCAGCTTCTAAACTAAGATATATGGTACTTGCAGAAAAAAAAGATATTGCATACATTTTGTTCATCATCATTCTAGAGCGGCAGGGACCCACTAAATATCTCTGCCCTCTGGCTGCCGGGTTGTTACTCTTTATCTTCCTCAGGGTCCTCTGTTTCCCATGGCTAATCAGTTTGGTGGCAGGTTGGATGAGCAGCTGCCACCAGAGCTGATAATTATCCTGTATCTGGATATTAAGTGGCTCTTGTCAACTGACAGCAAGGGAGACTCGGAAGAGGAAGAACCATATAAATAGGGTGTGTAACAGATTACACAGCCCCTGCTTTTTATTATACACCTTGGGCATCAATTTCTGATGCCTTTGATTGCAAACGATATCAAACGGCATGCACGGATTACAGCACTCGCCTTGGTGTACAAAGCAATTGGTGTGCAATAAAAATATGTTTGTATGAACCAAAGACGTTATAATATGGATTAATGTGAGGGAGAGTAGAGGGGGTGGGAGCGGGGACATGGGCAGGGTAGAACAGCATTGTATCCGATAGTGCGCTCTGTCAAAGAACCTTTCACTGAGGATTCTGTTTATTGTATGTACAAAGCTGTAAAACAAAACTTAAAATGGAAGCCCCCGTTTGTAGTTATGTGACTGGATGACAATTGGGAGAGGGCACCGGGGTACACAGGGATAACCCTGGCTTCACCCAAAGAACGTCATCTAAGATCTCTAATGAAAGCCTGGGTCACATTGGTCATCATCCTCAATGCAAAACATGCGTGCGGATATTGTGCAAGGAGTTGTATATACATACTGCAAATTACATTTGTAAGGTCTGTGACTAGGGATTGGTCACCAGAAAGGTGAAAAGCAGGTTTTCTGTCAGGTAAGAAATATTTGTCTGTCTGTCTATCTGTTTACATGTAAATTAAGTATTGGATGGTTCACAGGGGGCATCCTTTTACTTTCTGGGCCGAGAGGAAACGCACAGGGAGAAGTCAACCAGCAGGGCAGAATTCTGTTCACAAATAAGAACAATGAACATTGGGGGATATAACAAAGGGGTATAGAGGCATACCCCATTCCTTCAATTTGTGAAGACAAGCTGCCAGCGGGCTTGGTCTTTATGAGATGGGATCCAGGCCAAACTGGTTGCAAATGCAGGGGAAAGGATGGGGGTAAGCTATCATGTAGGAGATAGAGGAATGCCTTGTTAGTTAAGTTTAGGCTCCAGAAAGTGTGGTTATGATTTTGTTTTATATGTAATTGAGAGAGGGCGCTGGCTGAGCCCTGAGGGTATAGCCAGCCCTCTGCCCACTGGAGCCCTAATTAAGTGGGGAATGGAGCCAGCTGAGTGAGCCTGCAGGGACGGGGCTAACGAGGAGCAGCTGTGAGGCTCCTTAGACAGGGCCTATAAAGGGTGGCAGAAAGGCACCCAGGGGCTGACAGGAAGCTCACTGAAGGGAGGTGGTAGGAGCAAAAGCCGGAAGGGGCGAGGGGTCAGCCTGAAAGAGAGAAACCTCAGTTGGAGGTGAGCTGCCCTGATCTGGTGGCGGAGACTGTGCAGCCCCCGACCAGGGACCGTACCTGTAAATACTTAGTGGTGGCAAGAAAAGCCTGTAAATAAAGAGCACTAGTGGGGCACAAAGCTGCATCTGTGCGTGGCTTGTGGGGCTGAGGACCGGAGCAGCATGGGGGCAAGCACGAAACCTTTGCAGTAACCATGTTTCCCACATTCTTACCTTCCAGCCCTAGAATCCATGTTCTTTGATGCTAAACTCATTATTGCTTTCACTAGACATATCTCGAAGTGTTGTGTGTTAAGTAAAGTGGTCACCCAGACTGGTGTGTACTATTCCTTGGGGAATAGCAGGCCTAAGCGTTCTGCGTTCAGTGGAACAGAAGCGGAGCTCTTCAGAGGGACGCTCGAAGGACTCAGGGGTTGGAGTGCGACTATCGCTAACCTGTACAGAGAGATCGAGGAACCACAGAGGCCTGGCAAGCTGTGCTTGTGTTGCCAGAAGCTGGGGGTTTCAGGGAGCTGATCCACAACAAGCACAGACAAGATTTCATCACACTAAGGGCAGGTTACAGCTCGGCGCCTCACAACCCTGGGTACCCCTGGGAAGCCTCACACTTTATAAGTGGGATCTACACTAGCTAAAACTCTTTTAAGGCCAGACGTCTTACACACGTTTCACCCCAGCTGCTTCACTTTTGATCCATGTGCGTTTGCAACCCCTGAGCTCTGGGTCTGAACAAACTCAAAATCTCCACAAGACTGAACTTCATCGAGCTCTCCACTGAAATCCACAGATTTCATAGGATTTCACCGCAAAGCCTTCAACCGGCCCAGGTTTGCTCAAAACTCACCCCAAGGTTTTTAGTCTTTCCACAAAGTTCATCTGAGTTTTTTGAACCTTAACAAAATCCAAAACCAGGTAAGTTGCACACTGTTTCTGGTGCTGTTAAGGATATCGCTCACAGCTGAACTCTTACCTCTTTGGAGACTACGGATTTCCTGTATACACACTAGATACAGACATGAGCCAGAATACTATATCCAAATTCACCAGCACTTGCCAAGTTCAAATGTGCGCCTGGACCATTACTTAAGGGCTCAGGCCTCTCTAACCTATCTATCCATCTGTTAGATGTTCAAAAGGTGTCTATATATATTACTTATATAGCACCCAAACTGCTAACGGTGCTTTACAGACATATAATTAGACAGATCCTTGCCCTGAAGCACGTACAATCTAAACGAAGTTATGACATTACAACGAAGACAAAGGGAATGTGGGGGAAGGAGACAATTACAGAGGTTACGGACTGAAGGTCATTAGTTGACGTGAATACTCAAACATTTGTTGTTAGAGGATTTGCTGGTTTAATGTTAACTGAATGTAAAGAGCTGTTTTGTGGGGGGTATGATTTGATAGGAGCAAACACATAGGGGAAAAGACAGAATGGAAAAGGGTGAGGGAATTTGAGGGGAGAAGCAGGGAATGGAAGAGCTGAGATGTGTAGTGGTGAACAAAGCCAAGAGACAGGGAACTGTGGAAGCAAAGACAATAGACAGGGGACTAGACAGTGGCAGCTGGAAACAATGAAAGGAGGAGATCAGAGCAAACAACAAATCAGCCTCTGAGGTAGCTCCAGCGCTCACATTCTCCCACCCAGTCATTTGAGTCTGCTAAGAGGAAAGCCCCGCAATTCCCAAAGCCAGCCTCCTACCACTGGCTACAGTGCAGGCAGTCATTCAGCATCGGCTTACTTTCCACATTCAGCCTGGCCTGGGTGGTGTCTTGGAGAGTCTCACAGACATAGAAGCCCCGGTCTGCAAAAGTGACATTCCTAATCATCAGGCTGTGTTTCGTCCCCTCGGCCTTGATCTCCACGTTGTCGCTGGGCTGCAGCGTGACATTGTTCCTCATCCATTTCACCTCTGTGGAAGGCTTGCTCAGCTCTATCTCTAGGGTTACCGTGTCCCTCTCTTCAACCACTTTGGGCTCCAGTTTCTTCTCGAACATCACCGGCGCCTCTGGCGAAAGAGACGGGACAAGAGTAAAAGTTTAGAGATTCCAGAAAGCTGGCTATCAAATAAGATTAAAAGGCTGGCTTCTGGGGAAATCAAAGTTGGGGAAAATCCATGTGAACTGAAGCAGCCTTTCTATCACAGTAATGCTCTGGGCATTATTCTAATCTGTGGAACACGGGCATTTTTCATCCCCCGGGCCAAGTCAGAAAGTCAGCAGAAGGTACATCTCAAACACCACATCCCACAGTGTGAATCACAGTCAGTCAAAGAAACTTTACGCTCTCACCTCGGACCGTGAGGTTGGCTTTGCTTTCCACACCCTCCGCATTGGCTGAGATTTCTGCTGCATCCTCCACAGTCAAGTCAGTGATGGTGAGGCTGTGGTTGGTGTCCTTCTGAGAGATCACGTATTTCTTACTGCCTTCGATTTTGACACTGTTTCTGTGCCATGTGACCGCAGCATTGCTGGGGGAGACGGTGCATTTGAATGTGGCCTCTTTTCCTTCTTCAGACACCACATTGTGAAGGCCTGTAGTGAACTTCACCACTCTAGGAGCTGACAGACAAGAAATAAACGTTTTAGTAGCATGTGCATGATCATCTCCCATGCTGCGAGCACCTCCAAAGAGCAGATAGGCTCAGGGATGTTGCCAGTAACATGGATTGACGTTGCTTTGCCATGGATATTTCACTGTGTGACAGTGCATGGTCGTGGTAAAACATTCACATTGCATCTCACTGTCCAACTTGTATACAGGGAGGGGCCATCGCTAGAATAGGAGCAAGCATGTAAGGGAAAATCCTGGGTCTAGATTTAGGATCCTTAACCCCAACCCCACATGCAATATCAGGGCCAAGAAGTCCACAGCCTATTTAACATAAGACCCCAACTCAATTGGTCTCAAAGTCACAACGTTCCTTGCAGAAAGAACTTTCACCATTTTTGCAGGAAGGCAGCAGAGCTCTGCCCTTCATTGTATACAAAATCAGCAGAAAACAGAACATCCAAATGCAGAACCTGGACATCCTCTTAAACAGCCGTCGTTCAAATTAGGTCTTTAAAGGAGACTTTTTCAGGCTCACATATAATTTGGTCTTTAAACTGGAAATGGTAAGGTAATAAACTGTGGCTTCACATATACTAATTCCAAAGTTGCCAGCAGAGACTGGCCCCGGAGCCTTCACCAACAAAATGACAGGGCTCTACCATGTGAGATAAAAGAGAAAATTGGTTAACTCTGCGTAAGCAGCACGTTATATTGCTGTGGCGTCATCCATTAGAGGGAGATAAAAATCAACCATAGTAAGCCCACATAGTACTCTAGCAGGACTCTGCATGAGTTCTTCCTGTTGTTGCTAGTTACATTTATAGATTTTTTTAAATCATTATTATAAATATGTTTTCTAGGGATCTTCCACATAGACCATATGTTGCATTTCTCTCTTTCAGAACTGCAGTCATGCTGTCTGTTCATTAACGGAGAGATGAGTGCTCTTATTTTCCCAGCTACAGCTGCATACATGCAATATGTCCTTTTAACACAGGCAGAATTGTTTGTAAAGCAGTTCTTTAGTAATGTCACAGAAGGAGAGGGAAGCTAGTTGTCACACATAATGTCATGGATCTGCCAAGGTACCTTTGGGGGTGACCTGAACGCTGCTCTTGTCATCCCGGGATTCACAAGAGTATTCTCCCTCATCTTCAGCCCGGAGCCCCCTTATGGTCAGTATTCGCTTGACACCATCCTCATGAATCTGGAAGCGCTTGCTGGATTTGACCTCAGCTCCGTTCTTGTACCACAACACAGCCCCCTTAGCCTGGCTCAGCTCACAGGTCAGAGAGATGGTCCTTCCGATCTCCGCATTGACAGCTTCTAGCTTCTTTGCAAACTTCACCGGGATTTCTGAGATTCATTGGAAGGAAAACAATGAACACAGAGCAGATCAGAAGATTGTTTACTTATCTGTTTTAAAAAATAGGTGGTTTTTTTGGAGAAGAAGGTGGGAAATTGAAGAGATTGTCAGCAATAGATACGTCACAAATTCTGACTCAGTAATAACAGCAGCCCCTCCATCAATGGACCACCACCTTGTTGTGGTTGGAGGGCTTGTGTGTCTCGATGACCCCTAGAGCTATGCTGGTTGGAGCTTTGTGCTCCTGGTAGGGTCTCCCATGCCAGACAGGTCGAAGGGTAGAGACCAGACGAAGTGTGGTCCCTGGTCCTCCAGGTTGGGGGTTTGGCACAGGGCTAACCACCCTGTCCTAGAAAACACTTGGGGTTACGGAAACAGCAACAAAGAAAATTTCCACGAACAGGTGTGATGGGCCTCTAGGGTCTCCTCAAGGGACTTGTATGAATGGAGCTACTGACAGGCATTAGTGAGAGCAGATGGACTGGATCTGGCAGAATGACAACATCAACCGGGGAGACAGTTTTATATTCTGGAAGAGAGGACAATCAGCATGAAGAAGGAAGAGAGGACGGATCCATTATCAAAATTGCACTCCACTGGAAACCAGATGGGAAGAGAAAGAGAGGAAGACCAAAGACAACCTGGCGCCGAACGGTAGAACAAGAATTAAAAGACCATCACTACACCTGGGGAACAATAGGCGCTCTGGCCCGCAACCGGCAGAAGTGGAAGGACTTTGTTGCTGCCCTATGCGCCACTGGCGTCACGGGCAGTAAGTAAGTAAGTAAGTAATAACAGCAGCAACTTACAGACTATTGCGCTGGCAGCTTATAGGGAGTCCTTTATAGTAAAATAAAATTAAAAAACTCTTCAGGCGCTTTTTAATTCTGGAAGGACGGTTGTCAGAATGGTGCCTTAAAATGGCTGCGTTTGGGATTTCCCCCTCCTTTTAGTTCTACTGTCCACCTGAGAAACCTAACTCATCTGCCAAGCCATCACATCACATGTCTGCTTGATGGGGGATGTTGCTGTAGACACCCCCCGTCCTCACTGCTTTGGGGAAGGAGATGAATTTGCCTTTGTTCTGTGGCCCCAGGATGTGGAATTCACCCTCCACTCCTGGGTATCTTTCTTCCCTCTTTTGACCTCTATCTATGTAAGGCCTTATATAGCCCCCGTTACCATATTATCTGAGTGCCTCACACTCTAACACATTTACCCTCACAACACATCTGTGAGGCAGTGAAGTAAAGTGGATGGCCCCTAATAGCAACCCTGATATTAACCACTTCCAGTTAATAGCAACATTTTGCTGGGACGCCATCCTGTCCCATCGACTCTACGTTTCATGAGATTTGGATACTGGCAATGGAGTGCCGTTTATTGGGAGCTTTCTCTGGAAGAGAGACCCCGGCCTCAGGCAGGTTTGCAGGGCTGCAGCCAGGGGAGGAACTGCTAGGATGGGCCTTCCCAGGCTGGCTCCGCAAACTTGCCTGCAGCCGGTGCTCAGCAAATAGCAGCACTTCCTTCCCTGGCCGCCATCCCGCCATCCTGCCTTCTGCTTATTGGCAACGGCCAGACAACAGCAACTTTTTACCGGAAACTGAGGGGTTACCAAAAAGCGGAATCTAGTGTAAATGGGGAACTGAGGTATGGAGGGATTAAGTGACTTGCCCAAAACCACACAGGGAGTCTGTGGCAGAGCTTGGACTTGAACCCAAGCTCTCCCACATCCCAGTACAGGGACATTCCTCCCTCCCTCCCTGGAAAACACTTTGCTCCAGAAATGGTGTAACCTGGTTCAGTCCCAGCTGGGCCCTATGTAGCAGTCCCCCCCCCCCCCTTTTTAGCATTTTGTGTATTTTATATACAGTGTGCTTTGTCGTCAGGGATGGTGAGGGGATGATTCCCACTGCCCTCTGCTCCCCGGCCTGGGTAAGCCGTGCTCTCAAATCATCACCATAGCTCAGTCCTGCAAAGCAGGGGGTAGAAACCATTCGGTGCTGGGCCAGCTCTATTCCCCCACTCTGGGCCAGACTGTCATCTCGTAGGGACTGTAATCTCAAGGGACGTGCACAGCTGCCCAGCTCCAGTGATGCAGCAGGGGCCAAATGAGGGCCACGGTTCTGTCCCTGCTTGCTCTGTGGGCAATTAAGCGACCTTAGCCTTTCTCCTCCCAGTTGGCTCTGCTGGGCTGGCGGGTGGGGTGCAGCAATGGCTGTGCCCACTCCCCACCCACCTGTGAAGAAGAGGGGATAGCGCTCTCCTTCCTGAACTGCTGCCTGTAACGTGAACAGCAAAGCCCAGCGGAAGAGGGGGCGCCTTATGACCCCTTTCCCCCCCTGCCTGCGCACACATGGTGGGAGCAGGAAGCATCTTGCTTTGCTCTGCATGGACATTTAGGGAAATAGCTCTGCTGGACCCTGGAGGGGGAGTCACAGCCGTCGTGACACCAGGGCCCAGAGAGTGCAGCAGGAGGGGGAGGTGAACCATTTGACCCGGTTGGGAATGAATCTGACCTGCGCCTGCTGCGGTTTCTCTCACCTTTCACCTGCACTTTGAACGCCTGCTTGTCGTTCTTTGTCTCACAGGTATACACAGCGCTGTCTTTGCCCTCGGCCAGCTTCACGATCAGAGTCCTGGAGGCCCCGTCATCCTTAATCTCATACTTTTTGCTTCCCTTGATCTCGGTTCCATCCTTGAACCACTTGACGACAGCAGTTGCAGGCGTGACCGAAGTGGCCAGCGTGATGCTCTCATGTTCCTGAACAACAATTGGTTCTTTCTGGACAGGTTTCTCTTGGAATTTGGCCTCTGGTTCTAGAGAAGTAATCAAAACAAAAACAAACAAACAGGATGGTTTCCCACTCCCTTGAAGAGTGGTTCTCAACCATTTTTTTGCCCCGTGATCCATAAAATAACCTCAAAATTGTCCTGTGATCCACCATAACCCAGGGATATGGCTGAACCTTCGCAACCTGCTGTCTCTTTAATCTTTGACTGTGTGGGTAATGATCAGTTGCTCCTTGATACAGGCAATTTGTTTTAGAATCAAAGATCATGAAAAAAATATGCCCGCACGTGCACAAACATCCCCCTCCCTCCCCCCAAAACTGGATCTTCTAAGATTCCTGTTTCATAGTGTATGAAAATTGTCCTGTCACCATGGTTCTAAATCGAATTCCAATTCAGCTCTATGGACTGGCTCCACCCACAATTGTTTTCCTTGTTTGCACCTACTATCCTATCTGCTCACTTTTCTCCTCCTCTCCTGGCCTCATCTCTAACTCCCACAATGCATTGCAGCCCTTTAACACATGTTGCTTCTCCATTTAACTAGCACCATTGTCTCTAGTCAATCTTTCTCCTCTTTAAAACCCTTCCACTATTATCTCACTTTCAGCCCGTTATCCCTATAGAATGATTTGAGATTATGTCTGTGAAGGAGACAATGTAAAAATAAACCATAGAATCGTAGGACTGGAAGGGACCTTGAGAGGTCATCTAGTCCAGTCCCCTGCACTTATGGCAGGACTAAGTAATATCTAGACCATCCCTGACAGGTGCTTGTCTAACCTGCTCTTAAAAATCTCCAGTGACGGAGATTCCAAAACCTCCCTAGGCAATTTATTCTAGTGCTTAACTCCCCTGACAGTTAGGAAGTTTTTCCTAATGTCCAACCTAAACCGTCCTTGCTGCATATAGCACTGTGTTATACAACGTAAAGATTATCAGCCAAATTCTGCCTTAGCTACACCTGCGTAACACCAATGAAGTGAATAGAATAAATTCATCTGTAGGGTAGCTTATTTGAAGTCAGTGATGTAACACCCGGGCAGATCTTCACCTAGTTACTACTAGGAGTTAAGGAATATAAGTTATTCATTCCTAGCATGTCTTATAGATGAAAAACATGACCTCAATTATGCCCAGAACACTCACCC
Source organism: Emydura macquarii macquarii (assembly GCF_026122565.2). Classification (NCBI taxonomy): domain Eukaryota; kingdom Metazoa; phylum Chordata; order Testudines; family Chelidae; genus Emydura; species Emydura macquarii. Next base: position 3,523,689 of record NW_027133217.1, read on the forward strand.
ACTGCTTCAATCCTGAAGGTGAGTTTCTGGCCTGCAGCCTCACAGGTGTACTCTCCAGCGTCTTTCGTCTCCACCTGCTCCACAACCAGACGCCGGGATTTACCCTCAGTCTCTACTTTGAGTTTCTTGGTGGAGGTGATCAGTTTCCCATCCTTGTACCATTTCACTTCAGACTTGGCCTGGGCCACTTCGCAGGACAGGATGGCGCTCTCGGTCAGCACAGCCTTCACCTCCTTCTGCACCTTCTCCTGGTTTACAAATGCAGATTCTGGCTCTGAGTAGGAAAAAGAAAAGTGAAAAATGACTGATTAAAATAAAATTAGCCCATCTCAAAGGTCTTAGCACATCCACATGGAAATTCTGAAACGTATTATTTGCCAACAATAGCAGTCGCTGCTGCAGAAGGTTTCAATTTTTTTTTTTTAAATTAGGCCATACAGTGCAGATGTTCTTTCTTCTTTGTTCACATTTCCATCATAAACCAACATGGTAACACAGACCATGCAGAAGGGACTCCTAGTGATCTCGCTCATGATCATTCCCAATGGGCACATCTCTTTCAAAAGAACACTGTTACTAGAACAATACTCATCAGAGTATTGTAAAGGCCTGAGCCCCCCAACCTGAAACAAATACTCACCAGCAACCATACACCATACATGAAGAACACTAACTCAGGTACATACCCCTGCAACAAACCCCGCTGCCAGCTCTGCCCCCACATCGACTCTAGTGACACCATCACAGGCCCTAACCACATCAGCCACACCATCAGGAACTCGTTCATCTGCACATCTACTAATGTAATATATGCCATCATGTGCCAGCAATGCCCATCTGCCATGTACATTGGCCAAACCAGACTGTCACTACGCAAAAGAATAAATGGACACAAATCAGGCATAAAAAATAGAAACATCCATAAACCAGTCAGAGAGCACTTCAATCTCCCAGGACACTCTGTAAATGACTTGAAAGTTGCCATACCTTTTACAAAAAAACTTCAAAAACAGACTTCAAAGAGAAACTGCAGAGCTTGAACTGATCTGCAAACTTGACACTATCAAACTGGGTTTAAACAGGGATTTGGAATGGCTCTCTCATTACAAGAAGTAATTCTCACCTCCTAATCAATGGTTGTGAATAGGCCTCAACTACTTCCCCATTGTTGTTCCTTAAACTTGGATGTATATATATACACACCTGCCTTTTGCTTTCTATTTCTTGCATCTGAAGAAGTGGGTTACAGCCCACGAAAGCTTATGCCTACAGAAATTAAATTTGTTAGTCTTTGAAGTGCTACAGAACTCTCGTTATTTCTGCTGTATACAGACTAACACGGCTACCCCTCTGGAAGTGTACAAGTGTTTATCTTGAAGCACCTGAGCACTCCCTTCGACTTCACATACTTAAAGTTACCCAAATTAAGCACCTTGCTGAAGCAGGGCCAATCTTGCAAGCTGCAGGGTACCTTTCAGGAGAAGAGGGCGTTTAACATTTGCCAGGTGGCACGTAGCATCTTATTGGATCAGAAGCAAAAACTTGCAACAAAAGAACCTCAAAAAATTCAAAGCTTCAGAGCAGTTTGGATGAGTGCTCAGATATACGGATGTTTCCCTAAAACACATATCCCAGCATCTTAAGTCTCCAAAGCCAGGCTGGAAATCTTGCAAGAAGAGGTTTTTATGATACCTCTGGCTTCCTGTGAGGCTGGGTCTCCCAAGGCCTAATTCAGAAAAGCATTAAAGCACATGCTTAAAGTTAAGCATATGCTTATGATCTTTTTGCTGTTGAGTGTCAGGAGCAATAAGACGACTTTACAGCTGAACCCAGGAGGAGCAGGGCAGCAAGCAAATATAAAATACCGTCTGACTGGTTTTTTAAAGTCCAACATTTTTGAACTTCAAAAAGTTTGGTCTGGATTCGGTTTGAATTCTGAGCCACAGTTTGGGCCAGTTTTCACTTTATCTGAACTGGTTCACCCATCACCACTCAGGACCAGCTCTTCCACTAGTGTATATCATTGGAGCGCCACTGACTTCCGTCTCACCATTCTTTGTGCAAAAGCCATCTCCTCTGCAGCTCTTGTCAGCTGGAAAAACCCTCCTTTGCTTCTCTCCCCCTACATCTTTTCAAATCTCAATTGAACAGCTCTCTTTATTCCCCCTGCCCGAGCTTCCTAATTTATTTCTCCTTGTGTGACTTGGCAACTCCAATATATTGTGCATGGTACATAAAAGTATTATGCAGTTCTAGAGTATATTATTTTTATTTATTACTTTAATGATTATTAAATGTCCAAATTAATAATGTGATGCACTCTTATGACATATTGATATACCCTGATCCTTTGGTATATATAAGACATTAGGCCAGACCCTCAGCTACTGTAAATCAGCCTCGCTCCAGACAGCATTTAGTCCAACCCCCTGCTCAAAGCAGGACTAACCTCAGCTAACTCATCCTAGCCAGAGCTTTGTCAAGCCACCGCTTAAAAACCTCGAAGGATGGAGATTCCACCACCTCCCTAGGTAACCCATTCCAGTGCTTCACCACCCTCTGAGTGAAAAGCTTTTTCCTAATGTCCAACCTAGACCTCCCCCACTGAACTTGAGACCATAGCTCCGTGTTCAGTCATCTGCCACCACTGAGAACAGTCTAGCTCCATCCTCCCTGGAACCCCCTTTCAGGTAGTTAAAGGTTGCTATCAAATCCCCCTGTCATTCTTGAAGAGTGTAGTAGAGTCTGTCTACTGTATATAATAAACACATTTATTACTGCTGCTGCTAGCCTGATTTCAGACACGACAGCATGATAGGGAATTCAGAAGGGTCTTTCTCCCACCTGTGACATTAATCTTGAAGGTCAGTTTCTGGCCTGCAGCCTCACAGGTGTACTCTCCAGTATCTGTCTTCTCCACCTGCTCCACAACCAGACACCGGGATTTGCCCTTGGACTCCACTTTGAGTTTCCTGCTGGAGGTGATCTGTTTCCCATCCTTGTACCATTTCACTTCAGTCTGGGCCTGGGCCATCTCACAGGTCAGGGTGGCGCTCTCTGTCAGAACGGCCTTCACCTCCTTCTGCACCTTCTCCTGGTTTGCAAATATGATTTCCGGCTCTGACAAAAGATAACATTTCATATGAACTGCATCCATAATCTTAAAGCTGCCACAACTTGTATCAGGGCCAAAGGGGAACAATTTAATCCACATCTCCAATCTGACAACGTGCATTTAAAGTTCTCACATCACCATGGAAAACATTTTCAGGTTTTCTTATGCTGTAAATGTTCTTGTAACAGTTTCACAGGCGATGTGAGAAGAAAGTTAAGGATCTATGTTAGCACACCAGGAAGACAGACACATTGCTTATCACCACAGTGTGCTCTCATTCTAGGTCCCATCAAGGCAAATTAAATCAGCTGGGTAGTCCTAAATAGTCACTCCAAGGATTCAGCCAAGTGCAGTTTTTACCAGCAGGGCCTTGACTATGTCATTCCCTTCCTGCAGACATCTGCTAGAACCCTACTGGGACTGCAGAACTCCGTACGCATGTCGTTATTAGCAGCAATAGTATTAAATAAAGTGCACACATTTCAAATGAAGTGAATCCATAACTTTAAAGCTGGAGGCAAAAAACATGCTAGGGGCAGTGCAAAGGTACTGCCGGAGACAGTTCCTGCCCCGAAGGGTTTACAACTTGAATAGACAGCGGGTAGCAGGGGAAACAGACGCACAGAGGGGAAAGGACTGGTCCAGCATCACACAGTCGGTCAGTGGCAGAGTCGGGGATAGAACCTAAGTGTCTTAAGCTCCCAGTCCAGCGCCCTAGCCATTGGCTCACACTCCCTCTGTGCTGTTTGGTTTGCTTGAATCACGACTGTTTAATTTCCCCTGCTTGCACCTACGTGTCTGCGCAGATTTGGCAGGACGCTGTTTTCTACAGCTAGGACAAGATCCTGGTGGACTTTCTAGCTGGCCCACCACGCTGAATGTATGAATCGGTTACTGAATTTGCCCAAGGTACAGTATCCAGCGGTGACCGGATAACAGCTGCTTAATACACTGTTTGAAATCATAGTTAAACCTCTTGGTACATTGCTAGAGGACTGAGGTAAGACAGGTGACATTTCTCCTCTATACGCAGAGCTGGATTGTGGCTTTGCAGCTCTGGCTCCACTCGGGCTTGTCACAGAGCTGCACCATTTGAGAGGCAGATGCCAGAGCAGTCGTCCTTGTAGAGTACAGAGACAGTCAGGATGATTCCACAGCCACTGGAGGTGCAGAATGCATTCCCACAGTGCTGGCCTCTGAATGCTCCTGAATACAGATGGGGATCTGGCTACACACCATTCCCCTCCCAGCCAGGAGCATCTCAGACTGCACCAGCCTGCCCACCTCACACACAAAGAGCCTTACACTCGGGATGAAATGCTCTTCTCCCACCTAAGATAACTCCACACAGTCTGGAGTAATCGGACTGTCTGCAGAGGAGCCTGGGTGAGCTGGGAAGGTGAAATCCACTCTCCCAATCGGAAGCTCAGGCATGAGACTTAGCACACTTCAGACTCAACCCCTGCTGTCAGCCACTCTCTGCCACTCGCATGGGGTAGCAGGGCCACTACATTCATTTATTTGGTGTACACAATCCGGTCAAGCCAGGCCACAGCGTGACTTTAAAGTGCTGGACCTATGACTAGAGAACCATCATCCAGAACCTGTTTGATCGAGATTCATGGTAATCCTCAAATTCGGTCTGCTAGTTAGATCATCTGTTTCTCCAGACAGCAGTCAAGTTGCAGCGGGGTATTTACGGGGGACGTTTAATGAACGCCAATTCATGTAAAGGCAAATTCCCACTCTCTGGATATCCTTCCCCACCAGCCTATCTTGGGCTGACATGCAGAGCCCTTCCAGGAGGAGCAAAGGGAGTGCAGATACACCCCAAATGGCTGCTCCACCACGGTTCCCCTCTGCAGCTCCACTGGGGTCATGAGTGGTGTGGAGAGCTTCGTGTTGTCTCACTGGCATTCGGGCTGCATCGATGCACTAAAGGGAGGGAAAGGGATTCCTGCACTATTATTTTTCGTGTATATTCAGGAGGGTTCACAGTATACTAGGCATTTTCCAAACATTCTAAGAAGAGACTCGCCCTGCCCTAAAGATCCTACAATCTATTCCAAATATATATTTTTATAAAGTCCCCCAACTTCCACATCAAAGCAACAGCAGCCGCTCTCTGGCCCTTAATTTTCTCCCAAAGTCTAGATTATGGTGGACAAGAGACTTAAAAAATAAAATTACTTCAGCCTCCTAAATCCTCTAGCAAGAGGAAATAGAGATAAAAAAAAGAGTTTCTCCCACCTGTGACGATAACGTTGAAGGTCAGTTTCTGGCCTGCGGCCTCACACGTGTACTTCCCGGCATCTTTCGTCTCCATCTGCTCCACAACGAGCTGTCGGGATTTGCCCTCAGACTTCATTTTGAATTTTTTGCTGGAGGTGATCGGTTTCCCATCCTTGTACCATTTCACTTCAGTCTCGGCCTGGGCCACCTCACAGCAGAGGGTGGCGCTCTCTGTCTGCACGGCCTTCACCTCTGTCTGCACCTTCTCTTTGTTTGAAAACACAACTTCAGGTTCTGAGATTGGGGAGAAAACAATTGAAAAAGTTAACTCCCCTAACTTTGGTCTTCTTTATCAGAAGACAGGTTTATGAAGATTTTCCCAATTCGTATTTTCTGAGTGCACCATCTCTTGAGTCACTAGACCACACCTAGGATTAGGAGGAACAATCTTTCACTAGCAGTGGAGGATGGGCCAGGTGACCTAAAAGGACTTTTCCACTTCTAATTACTATGGTTTTCTGAAATCTGCAGTGGAAGAAGTGAATGTCCATCAGAACTTCACTGTATTGCATCAGCTGGGTACTTGTGTGCCGTAAGAAAATACACATTAAATCACACAAATGAGGAGAGATGCAATTTATCTTGCAATCCAAAATAAAGGTGGGCTCAAGAAACAAAATTTGAGTCCACGTTCTGGGGCCTATGCTTAAACTTGCCAAAATTTCACAGATGCTCTGATCCTAATTTGGCTTTGCTTCGCTAATTAGAAGGGAAATAAGCCACCCACCTTGGTTACTTTTCCAGAATTATGGCAGGCCAGAATCAAGAACTAGTTGAATGCATAAACTCCTGAACTTGTTAGTTGGTTGGTTGGTTGGTTTAAATTTATCACAAGCCAAACTGGAGATAGCAGGGTGAAATCCTGTTCCCACTGATGTCAGTGAAAGTTTTGCCATTGACTGCAATGGGGCCAGGATTTCGCTGCTGGTGTCATCCCAACAGCTCGTCTTCGCTGGAAGAGGCCACCGGACCTTTACATTATGCCTGGAAGTGCCAGTTCCAGAAAGAGCAGGCTTGAGTTCAGTTGTTTTCCCAGGTCTCTTCATTTCTACTTGATCTGACCAATTTTCCTTTGCCATCCACATGACGCAGGGCTCCACATGGACCACAATGCTCCAAGTGGCAATTCCTTGACATTCCGCGGTCTGTCCTGTACCTTTAATGATTAAGCCGTATCCTCTTGGCCTAGTATCCAAGAGAAAGCATCCCGCCTGGCTCACTTTTTCTGTATCACACATAAGCCAGACCATGCTCTTCAATAATGATTCACCACTTTCAAATGCCTCGTCATCCTCTTTGTTTGCTTCTTTTCAGTAGTTGCCATGTGATGGCTGGTTGGACTATTTTCTGTCCTTATCTGACTCTTAGACTGAGCAAGCTCTAACTCCTCGAGGGTAGATGACGGTATCGGGCACAGGCTCTCTCTCTCTTCCTTTTTAACCCTCTCTTTCATCCTGCTCCATACCCCACTCCATCTAGGCCCTCAACCTTCCCCGTCCCTGCTCCTCTGATCTATGCCATCTAACTGCCTTACATCTCTCCCTCCCCTGAGCTTCAGCTGCATTTTGAGTCCCTCCACCTTCTCTTCCAGAATGGACTTTAGATGGCCCATACAGAGCCCGCAGACAGCATGACTTCATGATGCTAGCAGACGACATTGAGACAGGCACAAATTAATTCTAATCCTGGCTCTATAACGGACTCCCTGTGCAGCCTGAGACAGATCACTTCACTTTTCCAATATGGAAAATAAGAGATAAATCAGACTCTCTCACCTGTGACAATAATCTTGAAGGTCAGTTTCTGACCCGCAGCCTCACAGGTGTACTCTCCAGCATCCTTCTTCTCCATCTGCTCCACGACCAGCTGTCGGGATTTGCCCTCAGACTCCACCTTGAATTTTTTGCTGGAGGTGATCAGTTTCCCGTCCTTGTACCATTTCACTTCAGTCTTGGCCTGGGCCATCTCACAGGTCAGGGTGGCGCTCTCTGTCAGGACAGCCTTCACCTCCTTCTGCACCTTCTCCTTGTTTGCAAACACATCTTCTGCCTCTGCAAATAGGTGGAGAGGGGAGAGTCAAGAAATGTACCTGCCTTTTGAGACAAGGGGTGTCAGATTCCCCATTAATGTCTGAGGTTGTTTTAAAACAAAAATAAGTCTGACAATTTTAATGTTAAAGACAAGGCACTGGGACTACAGATGAGCATTAAGTGACACACACCCAAAAGGCTGACTTGCACTCTACATGTAAGGAGTGTTGGTGGACCAGATATTGCTCATTTAACATCCCTTCACTCACAAAGAAATGCTCCCGGAAGAGTGGATAATAAAATAATAAACACAAATAAGTCTCTCTCGCTCACCTGTGACAATAATCTTAAAAGCCAGTTTCTGGCCTGCAGCCTCACAGGTGTACTCTCCAGCGTCTTTTTTCTCCACCTGCTCCACAACCAGATGCCGGGATTTGCCCTCAGACTCCACCTTGAATTTCTTGCTGGAGGTGATCAGTTTCCCGTCCTTGTACCATTTCACTTCAGTCTTGGCCTGCGCCACCTCACAGGTCAGGGTGACGCTCTCTGTCAGGACAACCTTCACCTCCTTCTGCACCTTCTCCTGGTTTGCAAACACATCTTCTACCTCTGCAAATAGGTGGAGAGGGGAGAGTCAAGAAATAACCTTCCTTTTGAGGCAGGGGCTTTCAGATTCCCCATTAACGTCTGAGACTGTTTAAAAACAAATACAAGTCTGACAATTTTAATGTTAGAGACAGGGTAGAGAAGTAATATCTTTTATTGGACTAACTTCTAATGGCTTATTTAATAGAAAAGCTGGACAGAACTCTGACCTTGGGTCTTTGACATGCCCATAGCCAGAACTGACTGGCGGAGACCTATCCAAACTGTCAAAATATAAACATACAGATCCTAGCTCAGATCTCTCCGTTAGGAGTGAAACTCTGCCACGGAGCAAGGAGAGCTAAAATCGACAGAACAATAGGTCTGAACCAGGACATCTGAACCAGTCTGGCAATTGCTATAGATCTGCTATCAAAGCTGTGTAAAAGGATCACAAGGAAACCTCAAACCACATGCCATTTACCCTGAACCCGATCCAAAGTTCACTGAAGTGAATCAGATTCTTTCCATTAACTTCAGTGGGCCTTGGAGCAGAACTCTAGTTTCAGGTTGTGATAACCTTGAAATTCAGCCCAGCAAAGATTTACAAAACTTTTCAGCCAAGCTGGATACAGCTTTGGACAAGCCTGGGCTGCTTTATAGCTGTGCATCAAAATTTACATTGTTTTATGTTTTCAGTGGGAAATGAAGTGAAAGCCAGTGGGATGAAGCAAGCTGCACTTTTAGATATAGAGTTCCTCGAAACCCAAAGCTGAAGGCAAGACACAGTTGGAGAAGGGGTGAGGCAGACCCATCCAGACTGAAACCATGAGAAATATTTGCACAAATCTCTGTGATGTGAAATCACCTAGTTTCGCAGAGCTCGGGTCATGATGACATCCAGCACTGCTCACCATTGTGAGGCAGGGCCTGTCAGTTGTTTATATGGTTCTCTTCCATAGCTCCTAGAATGGGTGGGATAGAATCCTGTCATATGTGATGCATGCAGAGCTTACTACGGCAGCTGGAAATCAAAGCTACTTCTTGGAACTAGTGCTCTCCAAATTCATTGTGTGTTCAATAAGCATCTGACCTGAAAGGAGTGATTTTCCAGTGCAGGTAAAGGATGGCTGATGTGTTCTAGACCCTCTGCAAGAAAGGAGACCCACCAGGCTCTGTGTGTCACACCTTAGAGTTTGCTTGTTTCTGTGCAAAGACTACGAAGGATGAACAGCAGTGTTCCTCTGGGCCAATTCATCCTCATTGGACCTTGTCGGAGACCTTCTGAATCTTGGGAGAGGATTTTATGTGCTAATACAAACCCAGTATGGCCACTAACATGTAAGAGTCATTTCATTCCAGGTTATTATTATTTATTATTTGCATTATTGGAGAGCAGGGATTCCCACCTTACTGCACAGGAGGGTCACATAAACCTGAGCACAACCTTGGCGTGGGCCAAACAGATTCTCCGTATTGTAATAAGATTTAAAGTCACTTGTATTGATTTATATTTTAAGTTCAGCTTGTTTCGTATGTATTTAGATAGGTTGTTTCTATGTACAGTTAGTACTGTCCATTTGGACACTAGTAAACTACAGTGATGTAAATATGATGACAAAACGTTAACGAATCGGCCGTTAGTACATTGTATTGAAGCAGGCCACAGGCCTTATAAAATGCTCTGGGGACAGCATATGGCCTGCGGGTTGGGTGCTCCTGCTGTAGAGCCTAGAAGTCCCAATCCTGGAACAGGATCCCACTGTGCTAGGGGCTGTCCAAGCAAAGAGCGAAGAGGCAGTCCCTGCCCCAGATGTCTGGAGTTCAATTTTAGGTGACGTCATTCTTCCCAGTTACAGGTTTCAACTGTTTGGATTGGCCTGACTGGAGTGGCACTTGCTCACACCAGTTCTCTTTGGTGAATTCACTTGAATTTCACCCCAAATTGATACCAAGGGATGTGGAGGAAGGATGACCTTAGGGTTAAAGCACAGGAGGAGAAATCAGGAGACCTGGTTTCCATTTCTGACTCTATCACAGATTTCCTCTGTGACCTTAGGCAAGTCACTTAGGACCCCAAACTGTTGCCATTGAAGTACATGGCAAATCTCCCATCGATAGGAGCAGAAGCACATACTTATTCTCTCTGGGTTTCCATTTCCCCATCGGTCAATAATACCACCCATCTCACAGAGGTGTGTGGAGGCTCAACTAATTTGTGCTTGTAAGATGTGTTAATAATGTATCTAAGCTACTTATCTGCCTCCCTCTACTACAGGGTCTGGGCACCTCACCATCTTTCATATATTTAGCCTCACATGGCAGAGCCAAACCTGGTTCGCCCACATCCCGGGCTAGCATCTTCACCTCTGGACCATCCTTTCTAGCAGCATGCAGAGAACATCTAGCTGTGTGGGTAAATGGCACCCTTCATGTGCGGGTTTCAAAGCCCTTTACAAACACCAGTTAGTTCTCACAATGACCCTGTGAGGTAAGAAAGTCTCACCTTACCCATTTCCAGCTGGGTTAAACTCAGTTACATACAGTAACTTGCCCATGGTCATATAGCAAGTGAGCAGGACAGGAGAGACCAGCACCTAGGAATCCCAACATGCAGCTTATGCTGACCACCAGACAACATGTCTCTGCCTTATTCCAGAAACCTTGAGCAGAGGAAAATCCTTAGGCTTCCATCCAAGGTGACAGTATGTACTCACGCAAAGCTCTGGTATTTCAGCTGGAAGCCATCATCATCAATCCTCCTGAGAAAAACCTTTGGCCTAAAGCTACGGAGCTCTCCTGTGTATGTAGATGCAAACAACCAGTGCCTCTTGCTGAAAACGTTGTGGTGTTGTGTGCATTGCCACAGTAGGACAGGACAATTAGCTCCTGGCTTTAAAAAAAGAAAAGTGGATGGCCCCACACGGCGCTAACATGAGCTCTTGTTTCAAAGAGTATAATGCGACTCTCGGGCAATGGCTGCCTCTCAGTCTCATAGTATAGTCTGTCACAATTTCCCCCTCCCACCTTCACTGAGCGCCAAAGACATCCTTGTCTAAAATTAAAAAGCGATCTGTGATTTCATACCATCCACCTGCACCTCCTACTTAACCCTGTCGCAAAGTCAGAAGGCTGAAACTATGTCACAATCATTATCATCATTTTCAGGGCAAAAGCCTGGGATGCCATAAACACAGGTTAATGACCCAAATTTGGCCCTGACTCATTCCCAGGGCAACTCTGCTCTCTTACAGTCTAGAATACAGATATGACACAACAAGAGAGGATAATCAAATAAGCCTCTACAATGCACACAAAATGCTTGGCAAATTTGAGAGCTATGGTGGCGAAATCTAGTACTTGGTAAACCAGTTCAGATAAAGAAGAAAGGAGCAGAAACTTTGCCCCAAACACCAAACTTTCCTGCCCACTTTTTTTTTTTTTAATTACACGAATCTCATCACATTCTGGTTCAGACAGCAAACAGATCAAAAATTACCAGAACACAATGAGATTGTCTATTCCCACTGTACTCTTCACCTGGCCAAAAGCAGGAAGCACCAGAAATGGTAGAAGATACCCCTTTTTGTGTGAGATTTTAACATGAATAAATAGTGAAAAAAGACTCAGATAAATCCTGTTACGTTCAGGGAAGCTTCTGAGCTACCCGCATGTTCATCTGAACCCAAACTTCAAACCTCATGGAATTTGTGTTTCACCAAGACCCCCATTCAGCAAAGCAGAGGAACAATCATCCTGAAGGCACTGGGACTACAGATGAGCTTTAAGTGACGCACACCCAAAAGGCCAACTTGCACACTCCAGGAAAGGAGTGTTGGTGGACTATATATTGCTTATTTAACATCCCATCACTCACAAAGAAATGCTCCCGTAAGTGTGGATAATAAAATAATAAACAAAAATAAGTCTCTCTCTCACCTGTGACAATAATCTTAAAAGCCAGTTTCTGGCCTGCAGCCTCACAGGTGTACTCTCCAGCATCTTTTTTCTCCACCTGCTCAACAACCAGATGCCGGGATTTGCCCTCAGACTTCACCTTGAATTTCTTGCTGGAGGTGATCAGTTTCCCGTCCTTGTACCATTTCACTTCAGTCTTGGCCTGCGCCACCTCACAGGTCAGGGTGGTGCTCTCTGTCAGGACAGCCTTCACTTCCTTCTGCACCTTCTCCTTGTTTGCAAACACATCTTCTGCCTCTGCAAATAGTGAAGAGGGGACAGTCAAGAAATAACCTTCCTTTTGAGGCAGGGGCTTTCAGATTCCCCATTAACGTCTGAGACTGTCTGAAAAGAAATACAAGTCTGACAATTTTAATGTTAGAGACAGGGTAGGAGAAGTAATATCTTTTGTTGGACTAACTTCTAATGGCTTATTTAATAGAAAAGCTGGACAGAACTCTGGCCTTGGATCTTGAAATGCCCTTAGCCAGAACTGACTGGCGGAGACCTATCCATTCTGTCAAAATATAAACATATCAATCCTAGCTCAGATCTCTCCGTTAGGAGTGAAACTCTGCCACGGAGCAAGGAGAGCAATAATCGACAGAACAGTAGGTCTGAACCAGGACATCTGAACCAGTCTGGCAATTGCTATAGATCTGCTATCATAGCTGTGTAAAAGGATCACAAGGAAACCTCAAACCACATGCCATTTACCCTGAACCTGATCCAAAGTTCACTGAAGTGAATCAGATTCTTTCCATTAACTTCAGTGGGCCTTGGAGCAGAACTCTAGTTGCAGGTTGTGATAACCTTGAAATTCAGCCCAGATTCATCCAAAGGTTTGCAAAGATTTACAAAACTTTTCAGCCAAGCTGGATACAGCTTTGGACAAGCCTGGGCTGCTTTATAGCTGTGCATCGAAATGTACATTGTTTTATGTTTTCAGTGGGAAATGAAGTGAAAGCCAGTGGGATGAAGCAAGCTGCACTTTTAGATATAGAGTTCCTCGAAACCCAAAGCTGAAGGCAAGACACAGCTGGAGAAGGGGTGAGGCAGACCCATCCAGACTGAAACCATGAGAAATATTTGCACAAATCTCTGTGATGTTTGCAAACACATCTTCAGGCTCTGCAAGGGGTGGGAAAGCAATTTAAAAACTGAATGCACAGTTAGAAGCTGCACAAAGTATTCCCAACACAATGTAAAGATCAGTAGCGGAGCTGTTTCGCATTTCATTGTTGTTTTGAAACAGGCCCTATTTTGTTAAATTCAAGCCCCAGATGCAACACTTCTCCTTCCACCAATCAGGTGCTCCTGATGCTCCATCATCCAGAAGAAATGAAAGGCTCCACTTGCCAGAATAAATACAGGGCTTTGTATATGTAACCCCTACCTGCTCGGAGTGGTACCCTGTTCCCCTCTAGTGGTAGCTATGCCCATTAGAGATTAATGAGTCTGCTACTGCAACAGCTAAGAGGGATGTGTCAGCAGAGACTCGTTCATTTAGCTTAAGAGAGCACAGGTTTGCTCCGCGATGACGACAAACGACGTGGTCGGCGGTACGAATATACAATTTGCTTGAACAAATGCGCATCTAATTTGAGAACACAGTTGGTGCTATTGCTCACAGAGCCGGCATTTCGGGACGCCTTTAATCAGTTAGACTCAGCCCTCACCCACCACTGTGGTAACTGCACTTAGCCATGCAGTGATACCTTCCAGATCAGACAAGGGCTGTATTGTTGTATGATCTGAAAATCCAAGAACGTGAAATTTTATGTTTCCGTCAAACGAGAGTCCGATTTCTCTCTCGTGGACATCTGCTCATCAGGAGTAACTCCTCTGAAATCAGTGGAGTTACCATGGTGTAAACTCAGTATAAATGAAAGCAGATTCACACCCCATGGTAAATTCTCAAGCCTCCCTTCCAAATGCAGTGCTTGTTTCTGTCCTGGTCACCAAAGGGATTTGTCAACGCCAAACTCAATTAAATTCCTCCCACTGGGCCAGATCATCAGCTGGTGTAAATCAGCATTGCTACACTGAGGTCAAGAGAACACTGCTAGGGTGATTTACACTGGGTAGAGATGTCACCCCATGTCTTCAGTTCAACTCTTCGGAATAAAACCGCAAATAAAACTATATGGTTCAAATTAACTCAAAATATTTGATGGAGAAAATCAACATGGCAGGTCACAAGAGAGCACACCAATGAAAACACACACCCCCCTCTCTCTCACCTGTGATGATCATTTTAAAGGCCAGTTTCTGGCTGGCAGCCTCACAGGTGTACTCTCCTGCGTCCTTCTTCTCCACCTGCTCCATGACCAGACGCCGGGATTTACCCTCGGACTCCACTCTGAGTTTCTTGCTGGAGGTGATTGGTTTCCCATCCTTGTACCATTTCACTTCAGTGTCAGACTGGGCCACCTCACAGCTGAGGGTGGCATTCCCTGTCAGGATGGCCTTGACCTCTTTCTGCACCTTCTCCTTGTTTGCAAACACCTCTTCTCTCTCTGCCGGGGAAAAGGAATTACAGGGCTTGAACTCCCTCACTGATGTGATGCCATCCAAAGAACAGACAAGGAGAAGGCAGGGAGAAGCTAACAGCTCTGCTTCCGGAGGCAGGACTAGCTGCATATCTCCCCCCCACTTTGCCTGAAATTTCCACCTTAACTATCTTGTGCAACGTCTCCTTCATAAATAAACCAACCTGAACCCGCACATTCAAACTCTCATGATCACTCTCCAGAGCAATCTCAGATCCAGATCTCAATTTATCGGTGCACGACTCCCTTCAGTTTATTTCACCAGCACCTTCCTTGCAAATCTTTCCTTCCCCTTTGAAACCAGAAAGGATGACTATTTTCTTCTCCTTTAAGGAGTGCTGTTAGTTTTAAAATGTCAATGACTGTGTAGCACTCATAAGGGAATATGAGGGTTTGATTTAGCTGTGCCCCGTCCCTTTAAGAATGGAAAGTCTGCTGATGGATTCTAAGGCTCTGGTTGCAGCAGTTTAATGAAACTCCGGTTTTAAAATTGTCCTTGCACCTGGCTCACAAAATGTTCCCCTCCCATACCATGGACAGCTTCATATCTGGGGTTTTATTAAACACAGAATCCGAAGACAAATAAACCCCACTTGCACAAGATCGACTGCCACTCAGTCCTTTCAGAACACCAAATTCCAGTGCTGCAGTGACGGCTGCCCCCTCTGAACCCTTCGGGAGACCTTCAAACTTTAAGGGACAGAACACAGGTAAATCAAACCCAGGCATTCCTTTACGCGAGCAGCCAGGGCATTTAAGAGAAGCCAGAATGGCACAGATCAGGGGTTCCCCGTTTAAACACTGAAAAATTTTGGCGGCCCCAGCAGACAAATCAGGGCATTGCCATGCTTGTGATCTTTATATTTTTCATTTAAAATCATTTTAATGTTTTTAAATAAAAAATACATCACTGAATACAAAGCCTAAAATAGCTATTAAATCCATTTATCTGACATTTATTACTTTTGCTTTAACTGTGGATTATATTTACTGTGCAGTCACACCGTTAAACAACCCTAGATTATATTTACGGTGCAGTCACACCGTTAAACAACCCTAGATTTCACGGTTGCTAAATTCAGACTTAAAAACGTGGGAAGGGAGCACACTGCAGAGATTCTGGGCACTGGTGCTATATATAGGTATCTAGCAACTGACTGCTTTAATGTAGGCTCTTCCCCGGTGCTGTCTCAGTTTTGCCATGGGTGGCTCTGGCTCCCAGATTAGCCCAGACACCGGAGGATACAAAATGACTTAAAGCCGCCTTCTCTCTTTTCCCCTGGGCTGCAAGTTTTGTTGGGCTGCACCTCTTTAGTGCATTGCAGTAACTGTCCTCATTCATCTCTCTTAGGCCCCATCCACAACATTGTGACCACACCTTGTCCCCGCTCTCCTGCCCCAGACAGCCCCACACCAAGCACTGTGACACCCCCATCTCTCCTGCCCTCCCCCCCCCCCCACAGTGCCGCCCACCAGCCCCAGCCCCCAGCAGTGCCTCTCCCCATTCCAGGGCCGCCACCCAGAGCTGGGCACTGCTGGGTGTCATGACACACCCAGGACTCAGCAGAAAGTCAGCCCAAGAGTAGAAAACACACTCTCTCTCTCTCTCTCTCTCTCTCTCACCTGTGACGATAACCTTGAAGGTCAGTTTCTGGCCGGCGGCCTCACAGGTGTACTCTCCAGCGTCCTTTTTCTCCACCTGCTCCACAACCAGACACCGGGATTTACCCTTGGACTCCACCTTGAATTTCTGGCTGGAGGTGATCGGTTTCCCGTCCTTGTACCATTTCACTTCAGTCTTGGCCTGGGCCATCTCACAGTTCAGGGTGGCGCGCTCTGTCAGGACGGCCTTCACCTCCTTCTGCACCTTCTCCTTGTTTGCAAACACATCCTCTCTCTCTGCCAAGGAAAAGGAATTACAGGGCTTAAACTCTGTCACTGATGTGACGCCATCCAGAGACCACAGAAGGAGAAGGCAGGGAGAAGCTGACAGCTCTGCCCCTGAGGCTGCTTCCTGCATGTCTCTGCCACTTAACCCCTCTATTCGGCACTGGTGAGGCCTCATTTGGAACACTGTGTCCAGTTATCAGCCCCCCCACTACAGAAAGAATGTGGACAAATTGGAGAGAGTCCAGCGGAGGGTAACGAAAATGATTGGGGGCTGGAGCACATGACTTATGAGGAGAAGCTGAGGAAACTGGGCTTGTTTAGTCTGCAGAAGAGAAGAGAGGGGATTTGATAGCAGCCTTCAACTACCTGAAAGGGGGTTCCAGGGAGGATGGAGCTAGGCTGTTCTCAGTGGTGGCAGATGACAGAACACGGAGCAACGGTCTCAAGTTGCAGTGGGGGAGGTCTAGGTTGCATATTAGGAAAAAAAATTTCACTAGGAGGGTGGTGAAGCACTGGAATGGGTTATCTAGGGAGGTGGTGGAATCTCCATCCTTAGAGGTTTTTAAGGCCCGACTTGACAAAGCCCTGGCTGGGATGATTTAGTTGGAGTTGGTCCTGCTTTGAGCAGGGGGTTGGACTAGATACCTCCTGAGGTCCCTTCCAACCCTCATCTTCTATGATTCTATGGTCCAGATCTGAATTTATTGGTGCAGAACAACCTTTAGTTTATTTCACCAACATCTTCCATACAAAAGTTTCCTTCCCCTTTGAAATCTGAATGGACAGTTATCATCTTTCCCTTTAAGGCAGGGATGGCAAACATCCAGCCCACGGGATGGTTATGGCCCACCAACCTTTTTGGTCTGGCCCCTGGCAGCAGAGTGTGCTGCCATGACATCTCGCGGCGTTGTACTCTCTGGCAGCAGCGCGTGACACCGTGAGATCTCGCGGCAGCGCACACCGCCACGAGATCTGTGTAGTCTAGCAGCAGCGTGTGGAGCGCTGCGTGCACGAGACACAGCACTGCAGGAGAGGGACAGTGTGGTCTTGGGGCATCACGCAGTACTAGAATTCTTAATCATTGATCGATTCTTTTAATCGTAAAATAGTTGTAGTTGTAGAAGTGAATTTACTGCAGTGTTTGTATCGCGGATATCTAGCAAATAAACTAGAATACTACATAAAATGTAAATAAAATATGCCTAGTATTTCGATTTATGGTCTGTATGGCCCACTTGAAGTACATTTAATTCAAATCTGGCTCGCCAGAGCAAATGAGTTTGACACCCTGCTTTAAGGTGTACTGTTAATTCTCACAAGTAAATGACTGTGTGTCACTCATAAGGGAATATTGGGTTGATTTACCTGTGCCATCCCTTTAAGAATGGAAGGTCTGCTGATGGATTCGAAGGTGAAGATGGCTCTGGTTGTAGCAGCAGAGCTGTGTGCGCTCTGACAGGTCTCAGCAGCAATGGGACGTGTGCAAGCGGGGTTTGGTTTTGGACACCAAGTTTAATGCAACTCCAGTTTTAAAACTGTCCCTCAGCCTGGCCCACAAAACCGTCCACTCTCCTACCAGGCAGAGCTTCATATCGGGAGTTTCGTTAAACACAGAATCCAAATACAGACAAACCCAGCTAGCACAAGGCCCACTGACTGCGACAGTCAGAGCTGTCCTCTTTGAACTCCTTGGCACATCTTCAGTTCTTAAAGGGACAGGACACAGGTAAATCAAACTCTGACATTCCCTTATGAGCACAACAATGGCATTAAGGAGAAGCCAGAGTGGCTCGGATAGATGACAAGCAGAAATTCTGAACTCCAACCTTGCCTGGAAAATGCTATGCTACTGCTGTAAAACATCCACCAACTATGAAGATTCAGGCGCCTCCCCAGTCTACCCACTTGCTCTGTAAATGTATTCTCAATATTGTGGCAATACCCAAAAACTCTCCAAAGGACTCTGGACTCCCAGCCGAGATGCCAGCAGTGTGGGAATTTCACCGTAATCTAGAACACTTTAACCAACAACAGCAGCAAATCAGCCCAAGAGTAGGAAGAACACAGTCTGTCTCGCTCACCTGTGACGATAACTTTGAAGGTCAGTTTCTGGCCCGCGGCCTCACAGGTGTACTCTCCAGCGTCCTTCTTCTCCACCTGCTCCAAGACCAGACGCCGGGATTTACCCTCAGATTCCACTTTGAATTTCTTGCTGGAGGTGATCAGTTTCCCATCCTTGAACCATTTCACTTCAGTCGTGGCCTGAGCCATCTCACAGCTGAGGGTGGTGCTCTCTGTCAGGACGGCCTTCACCTCCTTCTGCAGTTTCTCCTGGTTTTCAAACACATCTTCTCTCTCTGCCGGGGAAAAGGAATTACAGGGCTTAAACTGCCTTACTGATGCAATACCATCCAGAGACCACAGAAGGAGAAGGCAGGGAGTAGCTGACAGCTCCATCCCAGAGGTACCTTTCACCACACGTTTTCCACCTCTGCCTGACCCCTCCCAACATCAGTACAAGTCCACGTACGACCTTAACCATGAACCTGCTAACACATCTCCTCTATCATAAAACAACCCAATTCCCCACATTCAACCTCTCATGATTCCTCTGGAGTGATCTCCGATCCAAATGTGAATTTATCACCTCAAGTCTCCCTTTAGTTCATTTCACTGAGATGATCACTGAGAAACGTCTGTTCCCCTTTGACACCTGAGAGGACCAACATTTCTTCTCTTTGAAAAGCGCTGGGCTTTTTTTTAGATAAATGAATGCAATACAGAACAGTCAGAGTGGCTCAGATGGATGCTGTGCAGAAGTTGAGAATCCAACCTCATTTGGAAAATGTTATGCTGCAGCTGCAAAACACCCACTGACTGGGACCCTCTCTACTCTTACCTCCAGGATTCGGCGGCAGTCGACGGGAGTTACGCAAGCTACGCAAAAAAACTTGCGTAACTCCCGTTGACTTCTCTACTCCTCTTCTGCACACCATCTTCATTGCACTGCGCCGTTGGGAACCGCGTTCCCGTCCATGCAGCGCTACGCCACTTGGGAAGGTGGTCTTAGTACGTCGATTTCTGGATCGCCTGAGCGGGTCTTCGCTGACCGCTCAGTCAATCCAGAGAAATCGATCTGAAGGTGGCGACTTTGCTGCCGTCAGTGTAGCCATAGTCTGAGAAGATTCAGGCGCCTCCCCATTCTACCCACTTGCTCTCGAAATTTATTCTCAATATTGTGGCAAAACCCAAAATCTCTCCAAAAGCCTTTTGGCCTCCCAGCCGAGATGCCAGCAGTGTAGGAATTTCATCTTACTCTAGAACGCTTCAACCAACAGCAGCAACAAATCAGCCCAAGAGTAGTCAGTCTGTCTCACCTGTGATGATAATCTTGAAGGTCAGTTTCTGGCCAGCGGCCTCGCAGGTGTACTCTCCAGCATCCTTCTTCTCCACCTGCTCCACGACCAGATGCCGAGATTTGCCCTCAGACTCCACTTTGAATTTTTTGCTGGAGGTGATCAGATTTCCGTCCTTGTACCATTTCACTTCAGTCTTGGCCTGGGCCACCTCACAGTTCAGGGTGGCGCTCTCTGTCAGAACGGCCTTCACCTCCTTCTGCACCTTCTCCTTGTTTGCAAACACATCCTCTCTCTCTGCCGGGAAAAAGGAATTACAGGGTTTAAACTCTGTCACTGATGTGATGTCATCCAGGGCACAGACAAGGAGAAGGCAGGGAGACGCTGACAGTTTTGCTTCCTCAGAAAGTATTAGCTGCATATCTCCCTCATTTTGCCTGACCCCAAACAGCATAACTATAGGCAGAATTTCAACCTTCGCCGTGGATCCTGTATGGCATCCCCTTCATAATAAATCAACTTGAATCCCCACATTTATACTGTCATGATTGCTCTGGACAGAATGTCCAGAGTTCTGTTAAACACAGAAGCCAAGGACAAACAAACCCAGCTTGCATAAGCCTCGCTCCCACTTAGTCCTTTCAGAGCACACCAAGCTCTGCTGCTGCAAATCACACCTGTCCTCTCTGAACCCTTCAGCAGAACTTCAAACCTTAAAAAGACAGAGCACAGGTCAGTCTAACCCTGACATTCCCTGATGAGTGCAGCAAGGGCATTCAGGAGAAGCCAGGCTGGCTTGGATAAATGCCAAGAGGAAGTTCAGAATCCCAATCTTGTTTGGAAAATATGATGTTACTGCTAGAAAATACCCAGGTGCCTCCTCACTTTACCCACTTATTCAGTAAATTTATTCTCAAGGTTGTAGCAAAACACAATATGTTTTGGTCTCAGAGTCAAGAAGCCAGCTGTGTAAGAAACGCATCTTACTGTGGATACCTTAACCAACAGCACCAACAAATCAGCCCTTAGACTGAAAGAAAATAGTCTCTTTTACCTGTGACAATAAGCTTGAAAGTCAGTTTCTGGCCCGCGGCCTCGCAGGTGTACTCTCCAGAGTCCTTCTTCTCCACCTGCTCCACAACCAGATGCCGGGATTTGCCATCAGACTCCACCTTGAATTTCTGGCTGGGGGTGATCAGTTTCCCGTCCTTGAACCATTTCACTTCAGTCTTGGCCTGGGCCACCTCACAGCTGAGAGTGGCGCGCTCTGTCAGGACGGCCTTGACCTCCTTCTGAACCTTCTCCTGGTTTGCAAACACATCCTCTCTCTCTGCCGGGAAAAAGGAATTACAGGGCTTTAACTCTGTCACTGATGTGATGCCACCAGAGACCACAGAAGGAGCAGGCAGGGAGAAACAGACAGCTCTGCCCCTTAGGCACCTTTCACCGTACGTCTCCCAGCTCTGCCTGACCCTCCCAACATCAGTACAAGTCCATGTGCAACCTTAACCACGGACCTGCTAACACATCTCCTCTATCATAAAACAACCCAATTCCCCACATTCAACGTCTCATGATTCCTCTGGAGTGATCTCCGATCCAAATGTGAATTTATCTCCTCAAGCCTCCCTTTAATTCATTTCACTGAGATGATCACTAAGAAACTTTCCTTCTTTGGCACCTGAGAGGACCAACATGTCTTCTCTTTGAAGAGCACTGGGTTTTTTAGATAAATGAATGCAATACAGAAATGTCAGTGTGGCTCAGAGGGATGCTGTGCAGAAGTTCAGAATTCCAACCTCGTTTGGAAAACGTTATGCTGCCACTGCAAAACACCTGCTGACTGAGATAATACAGGCACCTCCCCATTCTACCCACTTTCTCTGTAAATTTATTCTCTATATTGTGGCAAACCCCAAAACGCTCCAAAAGCCCTCTGGACTCTCAGCCACGATGCCAGCAATGTAGGAATTTCATTTTACTCTGGAATGTTTTGACCAACAGCAGCAACAAATCAGCCCAAGAGTAGAAAGGACACAGTCTCTCTCTCTCTCTCTCACCTGTCACGATAACTTTGAAGGTCACTTTCTGGCCCGAAGCCTCACAGGTGTACTCTCCAGCATCCTTCTTCTCCATCTGCTCCATGACCAGACGCCGGGATTTGCCCTCAGACACCACCTTGAATTTCTTGCTGGAGGTGATCAGTTTGCCGTCCTTGTACCATTTAACTTCAGTCTTGGCCTGAGCCATCTCACAGCTGAGGGTGGTGCTCTCTGTCAGGACAGCCTTCACCTCTTTCTGCACCTTCTCCTGGTTTGCAAACACATCTTCTCTCTCTGCCGGGGAAAAGGAATTACAGGGCTTAAACTGCCTTACTGATGCAATACCATCCAGAGACCACAGAAGGAGAAAGCAGGGAGCAGCTGACAGCTCCATCCTGGAAGCATCTTTCATCACACGTCTTCCACTTCTGCCTGACCCCTTCCCAATATCCATGCAAGTCCATGTGCAACCCTAACCATGGACCTGCCAACACATATCCTCTATCAACAAATAACCCAAATCCCCACATTCAACCTCTCAGGATTCCGCTGGATTGATCACAGATACAAATGTGAAGTTATCATCTCAGGACTCCCTTTAGTTCATTTCACTGAGTTGATCATTGAGAAACTTTCAGGTGTCAAAGAAGGAGGAAAGGACCAACATTTCTTCTCTTTGAAAAACACTGGGAGAGGTAGGTAAATGAATGCAATACAGAAAAGTCAGGGTGGCACGGATGAATGCCATGCAGAAGTTCAGAATCCCAGTCTCGTTTGGAAAATGTTATGCTGCAGCTGCAAAACATTTGCTGACTAAGAAGATTCTGGTACCTCCCCATTCTACCCATTTCCTCTAGAAATGTATTCCCTATATTGTGGCAAACCTCAAATCTCTCCAGAAGCCCTGTGGACTCCCAGCTGAGATGCCAGCAGTGTAGGAATTTCATCTTACTCTAGGACACTTTAACAAACAGCCATAGAAAGTCAGCCCAAGAGTAGAAAGCACACACACTTTCTCACCTGTGACGATAATCTTGAAGGTCTGTTTCTGGCCTGCAGCCTCACAGGTGTACATTCCAGCGTCCTTTTTCTCCACCTGCTCTACAACCAGATGCCGGGATTTGCCCTCGGACTCCACCTTGAATTTCTGGCTGGAGGTGATCAGTTTCCCATCCTTGTACCATTTCACATCTGTCGTGGCCTGGGCCATCTCACAGCTGAGGGTGGCGCGCTCTGTCAGGATGGCCTTCACCTCCTTCTGCACCTTCTCCTGGTTTGCAAACACATCTTCTGGCTCTGAGATGGGGATATTAAAGAAGAACCACACAAGGAATAAATCTATCACAGTCAGTGGACTTTTACATGTATTTAGTGCTTTTGCAGAATATGGTTATTCCTCTGATGAAACATTATGGTTTTTAGAGTTCCAAACTGCATTAACAGCATGTTATAAATGTGCCTTGAACCACACATTCCTTACGTTTCTCCAAATCCTTGGTATCTTGATACTCTTTTTAGGTAGGCAGCCCTGTATATTTTCCAGCTTTCAATATTAACATCCAAAAACCATGGTGTTTGGTTTTTTCCACTCCAAAGATCTAGTAATGATACTGGTTCATATTCTCTGGGCTGCGCCGACCCCATCACCTTTGTAGTGCTGTGGTCTGTTAATATGCAGTTGAAACCAACTCTCCATCATTCAAAATCTTTAAATCAAGAAGGAGTATTTTCCTATAAAATATGCTCTAACTCGACCACAAAATATAGGCTTGATGTAGGAATTAATGGGTGAAATTATTGGTCTGGGTGATGCAGGAGGTCAGACTGGATAATAATAGCGGTTTCTTTTGGCCTTAAAATCTATGAATGTCGAGACATACGCGATACATTCAGCAGTGCAGGAGAGGAATTTTACCTTAATGTACCTAATATATTTGGCAGCACATAAAGTATTTAAACACACTTACTTCCAAAGTAGCACCTTCGTAATTCTACCTCAGCAAATGAACTGGCGTTGAAAGGCTATCACGTCTAATGAATGATAAACTCAATATACCCATTTAAAGGATGAGGTCAGCTATTTTGCTAACCTATGACCAGGAAGTGACTGTTTGATAATCCCACGATTTATGCCATTGTTCGCATTGCGTGTCTAAGCGTCGATTTATGGAACAGTTTCTTTCTTCCTGCATGTTGTACTAAAAGTTGTGTTATATCTTTTTATTTGTGTGTTGATTTATGGTCTGCATTAACACATACATGACTAGGGATATGATTCTCCTTTCCCATCAGTGTAAACCGGAATTGATTGAACTGAAGTCTAAAGATTACACTAGTGTAGAGTTGATGTATGGGAGAGAAGAATCAGGCACTGGATGTTTAGGGACAGATTTTTAAACACTGGCTTCCATTTTTTCATCCACTATTTGTGCCTACAAAAAACTGCTGGGGCAATGTAAGTGATTCATATATTTAAATTGATTTACAGACCCAGTCAGTGCTTCCACATCTAAATGTATTAAAATAGATGCAGTTATTTGCACTCAGAATTTCCAGGGGCAAAAAAGAGGCCCAGTTAATACCAGTCAATGTTAGACTATGAATATATGGACTGACTAGACATGCATATATTAATACATTAAATCACGAAACAGCTCACATAACTGGATGTCATGTATATGAATGATCAAGTAGCAGGCCATACAGAGATTAACCATTTTACCTCCTTGGTCTTACTTTTCCCCTTTAATATTGGGCATGTTGTTTATTGTAAGGAAATAATTTGATTTGCTAATTGACAGTCAACATAATTTAGCTACTTCTAGGGTCAAATTTATCCCAAGGGTAACTCCACTGACTTCACTAGATTTATACTAGGAATGGATATGACCCCACAGTTCAGAAATTGACTGAAATACTTTAAAGTTAAGGAAGATATTAAATTTAGCTGGTATAATAGACATATGATCAGATCCTTGGCTGGCACAAATCAGCATAGTTTGACTGAAGTTGCTTATTATGATTTACACCAGCTGAGGACCTGGCCCTCCATATTAGGATTTTATTGGCATTCACTGGTACAATTAACCTTAAAATCACGTAGATTACAGAACCAACTCCTCAGTGCCCATATTTGGTCCATTACACAAGGTTTTAGATTCTCACTTCTTCTTTCCTTAACAGAAGGCTGAGTGGCTAAATCCCTGGGGAGGGGTTTGCCTTCCCCTACAGCATGGGGCACGGGTCACTTGAGTTTTAAACGAACATAAAAGGTGGATTCTCTAACTTGAAGTCTTTAAACCATGTTTTGAAGACTGCAGTAACCCAGCCAGAGGTTCGGGGTCTATTACTGGAGTGGGTGGGTGAGGCTCTGTGGTCTGCAATGCGCAGGAGGTCAGACTAGATGATCATGATGGTCCCTTCTGGCCTTAAAGTCTATGAGTTTATCCCAATGCACCACACTGAATATTTACCCCTTCAAAAGGTTTTGTGCTACCAGGGGAGGCATGGCACATAACAACTGTGAAAACCTATATGAATGCAAAGCTTACAGGATAAATTAAGACCCAGAAAGCCACTGCACTTCTGGAGAGTCCAGTAAAAGAAAGATTTCTGCAGCGAAAGCACCAGCCACTGAAAAACTACTGATAAATCCCTCCTGCTTTTCAAGGCTGGATCCATTTTCCAATGAGCTGCTGCTGGACCGGCCTGTCACGCTGCAGTCACACAAAGGCAAAATACAGCAATAGAAACTGAACAGTGCTCTCCAGTTACACCAGTGGAGGGGGAAGAAGCCATATTATCATGTGCAGCTCTGACAGTCACCCAGTCCTCTCGCAGACAGCACCCAGTCATTACGGAGCTTGACCAGGGCAGCCATTTTGTCCACGGACTACATCTCGGAATTTTCTGTGACCTTGTGTCAGCCATTGCAGACAATCGGGCTTTCGTTCAGAGTCCACACCACACTTTTTTTTTTTTTAAATCAACTCTTGCTCTGCATTCTCCTCTCCGAAAGCTTCCTTCCTAGTCTGAGCCCCACTGAAGTGCAACAGCAGCCATCTTCGTTGGCACTGGGGACCTCCTGAGCTGAAGGCCCAAGCTGCTGCAGCTTGAGGTACAAAGCCAAGGCTCCCTAGCTGAGTCCGTAACAGACTCACATTCTCTGGACATGTCACACACTAGCCAGGGGGTCACGGTGCACTTGAAGCCACAGCAGGCTTAGCAGGCCGCAGAGATGCACCATGCTGGGGCAGCAGCTCCCAACAGCATTCTGCTTAGTCAAGCAAAATGCCTCCCGGGTCGTTGAAGGCGCAGCAAAGACCCTACTCTTTATACCGGAGCCACATGTGAGCAGCACGCCGTATTGGCCTCGGACCCCTAGTGGGCAGGGAAATAGATTGTATGCTGTGTGCAGTGTCCTGTTCTCATTCAGGAGGCTCCTGAAATAGCAAAAAGCTGAAGAATATTTGGCAGGTGCTCGATCAAAGAGGCAGATGTTCCCATCACATCCGCCCAATGGAATCTTATTTTCAGTTTATTTTGAAATGGCTCAGGATACGTCAGACGTGTCAATGCCAGTCTGAGGCCGGAGCTGCTATTTACTGGACATCTGAACCTCTTGCAAAACGATTAAGATACCAAAAGAAACCCCATCACTGTCAGAGTGACAGAGAAATCTAGTTATTAAAATGTCCTGAGGCTCAAAATCAAATGGTGTTTGAAAGAGAAAAATCTGCTTGAGTCATTGCTTGTTGTTCCAGGAATAGAACTGACATTGTACAGTCACCTTCTTAAGATTCCCATGGGTCACAGATCCATTTAGAGAACACACTTGATGCCACGGTCGTTGGATGAAAGGATGGTTGGGAGGAGAGCTGGATGAAAGATGAGCACACAACATGTTTGTTAAATCCAACTCACTATTCATTCCAGCTACACACGTATCCATTTTTCTTCGCTTTGCCACACGTGTGATGACTTGGGGCGAAGGTCTTTTGCACACAAATGAGTGTGTATGAGCCAACCTGCAGATGCCAGCTGTGTACATCTGAGAGCGAGAGTATTATGAGGTGGAAGGTAGAGAAAATGAAAGGGGAGAGCTAATGATTTTCAGGCTGAGCAACCATGGGGAGAACAGGGTAGATGTGAAAGCATTGGAAGTGCTCCAGCTGCAAGAAGGTCCTTCTGCCTGGTGACATTTTACACATGTTCCAGCCCCAAAATCAGAACCTCAGGAGACCTGCTGAGACCTTGTGTTACCATACTAGCCCCAGGTCTGGTCCAGCCCTCCCCAGAACAGCTCAGAGCAATAACAGATGGAGATGAAATAATCTTTTCTATCATTTCAACAGAGAACAGGAGAAAAGTCCCAAAAGAGAAGGCAACAAAATATAAATCAGAGCGTCTGTCCTACCTTTAACGATAATTTTGAAGGTCAGTTTCTGGCCTGCAGCCTCACAGGTGTACTCTCCAGCATCTTTCTTCTCCACCTGCTCAACAACCAGAAGCCGGGATTTGCCCTCAGACTCCACCTTGAATTTCTTGCTGGAGGTGATCAGTTTACCATCCCTGTACCACTTCACTTCAGTCTTGGCCTGGGCCACTTCACAACTGAGGGTGGCGCTCTCTGTCAGAACGGCCTTCACCTCCTTCTGCGTCTTCTCCTGGTTTGCAAACACATCTTCTATCTCTGAAAGATGAAAATCCAGTCACATATGTAATAGTCACAAAATGTCCTTTTGCTGTCTCCTATCACAAGGCTTATATAACCTTCCCCAAGCCCAGTTCCCTCAGCCTCTCCTCATAAATCTTAGCGCCTCAGGAATGTTCATGACTGTACCATCACAAGAGTCCTCTGAGATAGGGGAGTATCGTTGTTCCCATTTTACAGATGGGGAACAGAGAGGAATATCCCAAAGTCACATAAGAGGTCTCCGGCAGAGCTAGGAACTGAACCTAGATCTCCTGAATTCCCAACCCCATGCCTTAACCGCAAGACCATCCTTCCTTCCCAATGGAAAACAGTAACTTCTAAAGTTGCCATAGGTTGGTGCACCAAATGTTTGAAAAGAGAGAGCAAGTGATGTTACCCTACTGCACTTCAGTCTAAGGATCACACAGAGTTTCACAAACGTTAAGGGCCAGGCGTCGCTGTCAGTTATCCCGGTATAAATCTAGTGTCGTTCCACCTGACTTCCTCCAAAACACCTACATGCTCCTTGGTGGCGTCTCATCCAAGCACTGACCTGATTCAGTCCCGATTCGCTGGTGGACAGCTCTGCAGAAGGTGCCCTCCGACCTCCCAGTGTGTCAAAATAGAGGCAGCGAGCAAGAGACTATGTGGACCCAATGGAGGATTTCAAAGGACAGCAAAGTGAGAGGGGGCCCAGAATAAACACAAAGGGGATGCTTCATCTGTATTTCATAGCACTCACAACCTCAGACAAAGCCCCATCAGCTTCAAGATCCTGTTCAAAACTCCTCCCCATAAACCCTCTATGAACCAGACGCAGCCCACCGCACAGACTCTCTCTCTCTTTTTGCTACTTGCGGTTTCCGCTACGTGCCTAGCATCAAATTCCTCTTTGTCACTACACACAACCATCAATGCTGCAAAAACCATCTCGTCTTGCTATTTGGAAGAGGCCTCCCGTGTCACTCCAACTCATTGATTGCCATCTTCCTCTAGAGCTCTACTGCAAACATCCCTCCTTGCTTTTATCTACATCTCTTGGTTTCTCTCTCTCCCCCGCTCCTCTCTCCGCTATTGTTTTGTGTTTTAATTCTGTGGACCTGATGTTGCAGGTGCAATGGCCTCTAATTTTACAGGTGCAATGGCGCAGCCAGATATCTTCACTAGATAGCCAAGAGCTACCCTCTGCAGACACACCATGCTGCTCATGCAATTAATTGTGGACACACAATTGCTCATGCAAAAGTAGAGGCTGGTTTGAGGCTCAGCTAAAAGTCAGGGCCTGTGGACGAGTTATTTACCCCTGAAGTAGGGTGACCAGATAGCAAATGTGAAAAATCAGGAATGGGGCTGAGGGGGGTGTAAATAGGCACCTGTATAAGAAAAAGCCTCAGATTTCGGGACTGTCCCTATAAAATCGGGACATCTGGTCACCCCACCCTGAAGAGGGTTTAGGTATACGCCTTAGATGCAAGATGCTACCCAAGATTGATTAAGTATTTTATGGCCCTTGAGATTTCATGCATCCACTCACCTTTGACTTTGACTTGGAATGTTACTTGGTCGTCCTTTGATTCACAGGAGTAGCTCCCTTGGTCGTGCTGCGTCACATTCTTGATGATGAGCTTACGGTCTGTTCCCTGAGAGGTGATTGTCACTCTCCGGTCCTGCTTAACCTCTGCTTGGCCCTTCTTCCATACAACAGCTCCGCTCGCCGCCGACACCTCACACGCCAGCTCCAGACTCTCAGAAGGACTGACTGAAATTTCTGGCATTGCCTTAGGCTTGTTGACAAATTTAACAACTTCATCTAAAAAAAAGAAGGAAAAGCAGTTTATGCCCCCTCCCCATTGTTCACCCAGAGCAACATAAGCATGGTCCAGTCACACCTGGCAGTATTTCAGCATTAGTGACATCCAGCCCCGTGGCTCCATCTATGGAAGAATGTACAGATGCAACAAGCTTGTTTGTGCTAAAGATTCAAGTCCAAACCCTGCTGATGAGCCCCTCCACCCATGGATCCCCCAGCTTCAATGAGAGCCATGTATACACTAACCACGTGCAGAGCCTGGCGCCATGTATGTCAGCCTAACACAGGAAGGAGGAGTATGGTTACAGAGAGTAAAGACAACCTGGTTGTCACTAAGGGAGTTGCGTGAGTGTAGCTGAGGGCAGGAGTTGATAGGAGTCTCAGATGTAAGACGTGGGAAGTAATTGAAAGGGACCTTCCACTTGGCACTGATGAGGCCTCAACTGGAGTACTACGTCCATATCTGGGCACCACCCTTTAGGAAAGATGTGGACCAACTGGAGAGAGTCCAGAAAAGAGCAATAGAAATAATAAAAGGTGTAGAAAACCTGACCTATAAGGAGAGATTAAAAAATTGGACATTTAATCTTGAGAAAAGAAGAAGCTGGTCCGTGCAGAAGATAAAAGCCCACCACTGCATGCATTTAATGGAGCTTTTGTTCATCTCAAACAGTAGAGGCCTGTGCACTGGCACTGAAGGTTATGGTTCAAACCTTGCTAATGATCCAGGCTGCAGGTTACTACAATGAGTGCTGTACGTTTGGGGTTTTTTTTTTCCCCAGAATGCATTTGCAAAGGTTACAGTTAAGGTGAAGATGACATAAGTGGCACTGAGCTGCGTGGAGATAAGCACCTTGTAGATTAATCTGGGAACAAGCATGTATGACACATCCTACCACTCATGCTAACGAGCACCAGTGAGTGTAACATGAATTTG
Source organism: Emydura macquarii macquarii (assembly GCF_026122565.2). Lineage (NCBI taxonomy): Eukaryota > Metazoa > Chordata > Testudines > Chelidae > Emydura > Emydura macquarii. Next base: position 3,553,950 of record NW_027133217.1, read on the forward strand.
ATACCATGAACTCAATCAAGCTAGCCTCCTGCAGAGTACGTCGATGGCTGTCAGTAACAAGCAATCTTAGCTTAGCACTATGTCTTATTCCGCAACACCTGTTGGTTTAGGTTGCCAGTATCCCAAGGACAAGTACTATGATACAGCCAGGCCAGCCATTTCTACAGCATCAAGGAACAAACATTTCTGTTAAAACTTATCAACCATTAGGAGCAATCTATTTGTACAAGAATTATTGGACAATGGAACAATAGTTTCATTGGAGTCCTGATATTAAAAGTTTATGGGGAACATTCACTACCACAAAGGTAGCTTATTTCCCAGTTTTTGTTCCGGCCCCTCGCCTAGCAATGCTTCTGATTATCACGCTGGACACTTTTTATTATATAACATTAAACCAGGTGAAACCTGTCTGGTTCAGGGTTTTGTTAGCAGCCTGAAATTCAGCCCTTTTGCTGAAAAGTTCACTGAGGTTCACAAATCTTTTGGCAAACCTGGGTCCGGTTTGCCTGAGCCAAGCAATGACTTCTGATGGAAACAATGTGAAATTCAGTAGTTTTGACCTATGACCAAAGGAAACTTGGTAGTTCCAAGTTTTGAGATTCTGGAATCATTTGAAGATGAAGCTCAGAGCAAAATCTGGTGACCCAAATCCAGAAAAAAAAAGTTCCCACCAACCCACTTGTGCTGAGTCAACTGGATTTCACAGAACATTTTTTATGATATCTTCTACACAGGCCTACACAATGTCATTAGCTCTGGACTGGAATACATCAGTTCTAGGACTCTCCCGCTCCTTTGGCATGAAGGGCATGCGCTCTACTTCTGGGATTGGTCAAGCTACCTGAGGAAATGACTTGAACTCCGAGACCACGAACATTTCACAGGAAGCACAGAACTGTTAACCTCAAGCTCACCCGGGCACAGGACTTTCTCGGAAGATAGCCCAAGACACTCAAACTCCCTCTTGCAGGAGAGGAATCAAAGGCACTGTTAATTGTTGAGGCAAGATGCTATAGATGGGACAGAGCTACAGGATTCAAACCCAGATACAGATCCAAACCTGTCCAAACTTTGGGGATGTTTAGATCTGTGGTTTTGGCTTGGGCCCTTCTCTAGACATTCCATTAGTGACCTGAATATTGCTATGATTGTTATTCACATGTATTGCAGTGGTCCTTAGAGATCAGGGCCTCATTGTGCTAGGTGCTGTACGCACATAAAGAGGGCTCCCTCTGTCCCAAAGAGCTTACAATCTAAGTGATGATATTGCTGTATGAGGAGCCAGGACTTCAGTACCCAACATAAGCCCTGCTCACACGTGGCTCATGAACTCACCCGAGACTTTTAAATTGAAAACTATAGTGTCCTCTCCAATTTTGCACATGTATGTTCCCCCATCTTCTTTCATTACAGTTGAGATGATGAGTTTGTGCAACTTCCCATTATCCTCCAGGGTGAATTTCTTCGTGTGTCTGATTTCTTTGCTGTCTTTGTACCACTGCACCATGACATTGGCTTCAGAGGTCTCAGAAACAAATTCAACCTGTTTTCCAGATATGGCTGTGATAACACCACCTGCTTTCTCTTTGTTTGTAAAGTGCACGAGTGCTGAAACAAAAGGGCAAACAGCACTAGTAAGGAATTGTATACGTATTATCAGTACATCTAGCCACACAACCAGTTTTGTATACTTTAATTAGGAATCACAGAATCATAGAAAAATAGGGCTGGAAGGAACTTCGAGAAGTCATCCTGGTCATACCCCACACATACACTGAAGCATATTAGGATCTAATAGGTTGCTCCTGGATTCCTGGTTGGGGTAATTACCTCAAGCTGTTGTTATTGTAGGACCTGATCCTGGAAGCCTATGTCATACTTTGTCATATGCTTTATTTGTAAGCAGTTCCGCTAAAGTGAATGGGACTACTCCGGTGAATGATGACAATTCATATGAGCAAAGGCTGCCTTAGAATGTACTCTGCATTTGGTCTATGAATAAGATTTTCATGTTTAACCAGGGTGATTTTCAGTTATCATCCAAGAAGCTAACTTGCAAAATAATCTTAATGAGGCAGGAATGAAAGAATGGAAGAGAGAGAGAGAGAGAATTAACAAACATGAGGGAAAACTCTGTATTTATCTAGATAACCAATAATTGTCCTTTACAAGTAATCTGGATAATTTGAATAGTACTGGACTATAAATCTACAGGATTACCAACACACTCTCAAAATGAAAAGACATTCCTTAAAGGAAAGCAACTGGAACACAAAAGAGTGAAAATAACTCTTAGTGTTATACTAATCTGTAGTGGAGCAATCAACTCGCCTATATAACCTCAACCTACTCAGGGTGTAGATTCAAAACACACAACAACTCCAGCTATGTGCCTAAAGACAGAATACCATTTATTCCAAGTAACGGAAGTAATTTCCTAAAATTCAGGAGTGCCATTAAAAAAATGCAGAATTAATTTAAATCTGCTCGTTGGTCCTGTATTGATCAAAGCTACGGTGACAGAGGTATACATACAGATGTTTTCATCCCTAATTTAAAGAAAAAAAAATCTGAACAATTTTTGTACAGCTGCTGTGTCACTGTGTGAGGGAAACTGACATCAAATTGCTGGGCAGTGAAGTGCTCGATACACTGTAAATAAATTCAACCCTCTTTTTATGATACTGCCAAACTTTTTTTTTTTTTTTAATCTTTGCTCTTTCTAATAGAGCTGAGCGTGCAGAACTTCTTTCATCACCACTGGACAGAAGCCCAGTGCCTACTATCCAGGTTACTAACCATCTCTGCTGAAAATAGCTCCAGGCCCTTTCAGTCACAGTCTGGAAGCCAAGCAGCTGAAAGTTCAGCTTCCAATTTCGGCTCAGATGGCTGAAGGCTTGGAAGGCAACATCAGTGCTGCTGTCAGTGACAACTAATGGGAGGTCTCCTTTAGCTCAAAGAGAAGAGTTGATGCTTTCAGATCTGAGCAGCCCGGTAGTAAGGAGGGATTCCTGATAGGAACCATTTTTTTAAAATTGGATTAAACAAAGATGAAAATTTGATTCATGGCTATTTCTACTGCCGTCGCATTTAAGAACTGCACCAGGGATCAGGGTCCAGTCATACTAAGGAACTGCACACACAAGTAACACAAAGAGAGTCCCTGTCTCAAAGCTCTCACAGACTAGGATTTAGACTACACACAACGGGTGATTAAACAGACAAATGGAGAATGGCAAACAGGTGTGGGGGTGCTTTAACTGTTCTGGATTTTCTTACAGGACTTCATCCAGTCACTAGTGTCTGGTGCAAAGATTGCTCTGGGTAAAAGAAGAACAGCAGCAGCAACCTAAGAGATGCCAAAGAGAATACATTTGTAGCCAAAAGCATGAGCACGGCAGGAGTTTCAAGAGCAACTCGCTCAACACATCACCAAAACCATTACCACAGATTTCTCGTTTGAGAGCCACGCTACATTTAGGTGAAAGTATTTGTGAAAATCTGCCGGATAGCCCAATATAAAGCTGTGGGCAGATCTGATGGAGTGAAAAAAAAAATATCCTGAGAGGCAGAGACAGAGAGAGAACAAAAATTAAATCATTCTGCAGCTAGGTGTAGCCAGCAAAAAGCCCTCCACAAACACTCAGTTGAATTTTTGAATGAATTCTTTTCAAGTGCATTCATGCCTGTTTTGTGTTTGCTCTCCGGAGAATCTAGCAAGTGCTTTTCGCGTATCAATTATATACGCTGCTTCCTCATGTGAGCATATGAGAGTTATCAGAGGCTGCAGTCTCACAGGCAGATAGAGGTGGGCGGGTGGGTGGAAGGGCAGGGAATCACAGCCTGAAGGAGGTCACAAGCCAGAAAACACTGACAAAGGGAACGTCATAGATACCCAGAGTTCGGAGGAGCCACTCATAGATGGGGAGAAAGCTGGCTAGGTCCCTATTTGTGTCACTGTGCTTAATAGAGAGCCCTGCGCAGATCACTGCCCTTCATATTCTCAGGTTTAGAGACCAAATCCTCCTATAGGATATACAGATTTTTATTCACTGAAATCAGAGCCCGGCATGAAAACCTGAGAGCAGAATATGGACCTCAGCATGGGATGACGTGAGAAAAAGGATCATGCTACCAATAAAAGCTGTGTAAACTGCTCCACAGACTCCATCAAAACGGTCAAGATCCTTCCCTCTCTTTTAACCCTCTGACCTCCTGCTGCAAATGCCCGCTACTTAACCCTTCTCCTGCTCCAGTCAGCTCCTCACATGACCATTCTCAGAGAAAAGGAGGAGGCCAGGTCTGAGGCAAATGCATTCAGGGCACCATTTTGCTGTCCTTTCTTGGGCATTCTGGGACTCAGTGGAGTCAACGGAAGTTTTGTCCAGGTAAGGGGCTGTGAGGATCGGACGTCAAATGCCCTAACCCTGCTACGTCACCTGTGAGTCAACTAACCCCTATTTTTGGTCTGACAACAGGCTCCAATATAGAATCATAGAAACATAGGGCTGGAAGGGACCTTGAGAGGTCATCAAGTCCATCGCCCTGCACTGAGGCAGAACCAACTACACCTAGACCGTCTCTGACAGGTGTTTGTCTAACCTGTCCCTAAAAATGGCCACTGATGAGGATTCTGCAACCCTCCCTTGATAAGCTGTTCCAGTGCTGAACAATCATTGTAGTTGGACAGTTTTTCCTTCTATCAAAATTGAATCTCCCTTGCTGCAAACTAAGCCAATTACATAGAATCAAAGAATCATAGAATATTAGAGTTGGAAGGGACCTCAGGAGGTCATCTAGTCCAACCCCTGCTCAAAGCAGGACTAACCTCAGCTGTATCATCCCAGGCAGGGCTTTGTCAAGTCACAGCTTAAAAACCTCTAAAGATGGAGATTCCACCACCTCCCTAGGTAACCCATTCCAGTGCTTCACCACCCTCCTAGTGAAAAACTTTTTCCTAATGTCCAACCTAGACCTCACCAACTGCAACTTGAGACCGTTGCTCCTTGTTCTGTCATCCGCCACCAATGAGAACAGCCTAGCCCTCTCCTCCCTGGAACCCCCTTTCAGGTAGTTAAAGGCTGCTATCAAATCCCCCCTCATTCTTCTCTTCTGCAGACTAAACAAGCCCAGTTCCCTTAGCCTCTCCTCATAAGTCCTGTGCGCCAGCCCCCTCATCATTTTTGTTGCCCTCCGCTCTCTCTCTCCTACTTGTCTATATCCTTTTTGTAGTGGGGGGCCCAAAACTGGACACAATACTCTAAATGCAGCCTCACCAATGCCGAATAGAGGGGAATAATCACTTCCCGCGTCCTGCTGGCAATGCTTCTCCTAATGCAGCCCAATATGCTATTAGCCTTCTTGACAACCAGGGCACACTGCTGACTCATATCCAGCTTTTTATCCAGTGTTACCCCCAGGTCCTTTTCTGCAGAGCTGCTGCCTAGCTCGTCGGTCCCCAGTCTATAGCTATGCATGGGATTCTTCCTTCCTAAGTGGAGGACTCTGCACTTTTCTTTGTTGAACCTCATTAGATTTCTTTTGGCTCAATCCTCCAGTTTGTTTAGGTCCTTCTGTATCCTATCCCTACCTTCCAGGGTATCTACCACTCCCCCCAGCTTAGTGTCATCCGCAAACTTGCTGAGGGTGCAATCTACCCCATCCTCCAGATCATTAATTAAGATGTTGAACAAAACCGGCCCCAGGACTGACCCTTGTCCTGTCCTTGAGGGACATGTAAAGAGGACAGGATTGAGTTGTTCTCCAACAACTAGTCACATATTTGAACATATTTATCATGATCTCCCTCAGCTGTCTTTTCTTGAGGCCCAGTTCTTGCAACCTTCCCTCATAGTTCAGGCTTTCTGAACCTCTTCTTTTTGTTGCTCTTCTCTGGACTCCCTCCAAATTGTTCACATCTTTCTTAAACTGCAGTGTCTAAATCGAAACACAGGACGCCAGCTGAGGCCTCACCACTGCTGAGCAGAGTAGTAGCTCGGTATCAGGTTTTCTACTGCCTGCCTTACCAGACAATGGGATAAAAACCCAGCCCGTGTGATCAGGGGATAATTTGGTTCTCTCAAGCCAGATCCAGCTGCCATATAAGTCAACAGAAACACTCCTGTTGAGTAACTGATGGAGCCTTAAGTCCTATGTGAGGCGGCTGAAAGTTGTAAGCACAAGGCCTATTTCCACTAATGTAATGCAGACGGTCAAAGACTATGATAGGGGCTGAATGATACAGCAGAGATGTAGTCAAAATGCCCGTTAAACGAACAGGAAGGAAACTCGAAGAGCGAGCACAGAAGGGGATTCCCAAGAGCAGAGGGAGAGGACGAGCTGTGGGACACCGCGTGAAGACAAGCTGAACTTTCCTCATCTGTACAAATCTTGGCAAACACCAAATACTGGATGATAATGAAGCTTCACCTTCCTAGCCTCAGCACACCCCAGATCTCTCCTTTTCCTCCCTGTACCGAGAGCAAACAACGAGTCCCAGAGGGCCTCACTCCGCTTACTTAACTAGCATTGGATTGGTCCCTAAGGGAATGTCTACACTGCAATAAAAAAACAACCAGGGCTGGCCCATGTCAGCTGACTCTGGCTTGCAGGACTCAGGGTGCGGGGCTACATAATTGCAGTGAAGACATTTAGGCATGGCTTGGAGCCCGGACTCTGGGACCTTCCCCCCTCACTGTTTTCCAGAGCCCGGGCTCCAGCCCAAGCGTCTACACTGCAGTTTTATAGTCCCTCAGCCTGAGCCCTGCAAGCCTGAGTCAGCTGACACGGGGCCAGCGGTGGGTGTTTTATTGCACCGTAGCCGTATCCTCAGTGACTTGCCCAAGGTCCCACGGTGAGTCTGTCCCCCTGGCAGGAATAAAGCCTATGTCTCCTGACGACCCGGCTGGTTTCTTAACCACAAGGCCGCCTTTCCCTTTCCGACAGCCCAGGCTCATTGAGCTACACCAAGCTCCAGCTGACAGTCTCATCTGCTTTCCTGGGCGTGAAGCAGGGTGAATAATATGACAGGGCCTCTGCTACTGGCAGAGCTCAGGGTCTGGCGTCATCTTCCAAGTCCTTCTCTTCTCACCTCTCACACACACCACAGCTCCGTAAGGAAGTGATTCCACTTCCTACTGGAGGGGCGGGGGTCACTAGCTTCTGTGAGCTCCCTCTCTGCCACTTAAAGTCCACACCTGAGGGGGCAGGGATGGGCCATTCACCAGAAACAGCCCAGCGCACTCACGGACCTTTCACTGAGAGCTGATAGACCATTTCATCCCCTTGGCAGACGCATTCATAGCGGCCAGCATCCTCTGCGGTGATGTTGTGAATTTTCAAGGTGCGTTTCTTCTCTGCCGTTTTCAGTTCGTATTTTTGGCTAGCTTGGATTTCCTGCCCGTTCTTCAGCCACTTCACGGCAGCACCCGCGTCTGAAAGCTCAGCCGAAAGATGTGCCTCCTCACGCAGCCGCGCTGAGACCTTTTCTACAGCTCCACTCTTGTTAGTGATTCTTACTGCAGCAGCTGAGAGGGAGACAGAGAGAAGAGAAGAGAAGAGAAGAGAAGAGAAGAGAAGAGAAGAGAAGAGAAGAGAAGAGAAGAGAAGAGAAGAGAAGAGAAGAGAAGAGAAGAGAAGAGAAGAGAAGAGAAGAGAAGAGAAGAGAAGAGAAGAGAAGAGAAGAGAAGAGAAGAGAAGAGAAAGCTATTATGTCATATTGTCTCACATGCCATATATGTCTGTGTTCGATTACAAGCTCCCCACAGAAGGAACCTTGGTCCAGATCTTGGTGTCACTCCAATGTAAACACAGAACAACTCCATTCACTTCAATGGACTTGGTCTGGATTTACACCAGTGTCAATGAGGTAAGAATCTGTCCCTATGACTTTTATGCCTTGTGGAGCACCATATATGATTCTATCTCCATCATCACATGACACACAGATCTCTGAGTACTGAAGCTGTGGCTTTTAAAACTTTTTCCTCAATGGCAATCTTCCACGGGCAACTTGAATTCTCTTTAGACACTGAAGCAGCCTTGTAGGCTGGGATATTAAACCAGTCACAGAAGAAGCTCACAGTTGGCTCAACCCTGCTCACACCCAAGACAAGAGAAGAAATCCAGCAGAGTTCAATGGGAATGGTCTGCACCACTGCTTCCAGATAACTATCAGAGTCAGAATACATAAAGAAAGAGTATCACTTTCCCCCCAGGTGAATATTTGCCCACTTTTTGGCCTCTTGGTTCTATCCTACGTCCATCTTCCCCTCTAGGGTGCAAGCACCGGAAATGACAGCAACTCGTTTACTGTCTGCCACTCCTGTCTTAGCAACCGGCAAGCACAATGTATTTTGCAACACTGCTAAAAGCAGAACACCTGCCTAGCTTTGTTTGCCATAAAGGCAGGAACGCTGTCCTCAAACCAAGGATCCCACGACATCCCATGCACTCTCCTTGCTAAGCCACCATTCAGCTAGGGTGGTACAATAATTTAACAATCCATTGCTTGTAACTCTGCCTTTGCTCATGGAAATTCCAGACTCTCCCTACTCCTGTCTCGCATCTAACATTACCGTTCCAAAATCTCTTTTTGTGATTATTGTTATTTTAAAAACATTTGTGTCACTTGTCAGAACAATCGCGCGCAGCCAATTAGAGGTTGAAAGTCCCCAGGGTGAATCTGTCTCTTTGCAGGGCCGTACAAACATTTCAACCCCATTTGCAAAGAAATGCTTAGGAAGTTATACAGCCCTCCTGCACTGCAGTGAATTTCACCGTCAATATTTGCATTGTATGGGGCACCCAATCAGCTGCGTGCTCTCTGCTAATCATTAATAATACTTTAAACATTCTTCCACAGGAATTTCTCATCCAAGGGTCAACAAGCCCTTTACAGACATTCATTAAACTGTTGCCTTGTGAAACAGGTAAATGTTCTTATCATCCTCATTTCACGGAGAGGGAATTCTTAGGCGGCTCAAGGCCACATTCTGCTCTTAGAAACACTGAATATTCCCTCACTCCTCAAGTCGTGTCACTGGAGTCAGAGAGGTTGCTTAAGGAGTGAGGTGTATTCAGATATCAGAATCCGGCCCGGAAAGCTTCAGTTACTTGTATAAAGTCACACATCAAATCAGTGACGGAGCTGGTAATAGTACCCAGGAGCACTAACACTCAAGCCCCTTTCAAACCACAAGATCAACCTGCCTCCCTTGCGTGAAGGAAGAAATGAATGAGATCAAAGTAACTACCTTTTACTCTCATCTTTGTACTGGTTTCAATGGTCTTGGCGACAAATTTCACCTCTGCTCCGTCATCATTCTTGGTGACATTTTTTATAGTGAGGATGTGGGTGGTTTTGGTTCTCTGAATGATATAGATTTCACTGCTCTGTAAGACTTTTCCATTAAGGTACCATGTACCAGAACAAGTGGTCGTGAGGTCAACAATAAAGGTAGCATCCCCTCCTGCCATGGCTTCAACAGCTGTCAGGGGAGTTTTCACAGCCAATACCGGTTCTGTCGGAGAAGAGCAAATGATAAACATGAAACTAGAGGACACTGTGACAAGTTTTTCTCCTATGCTCAGAACTCTTAGGGGGGAGAAAAAGGAAAATAATAGCAAGAGGTACCTATCAGCTCCACCTTGGCACCTTGGACAAATATTCAATACAATAAAGCAAGGACAGAAATAGCAACCTCCTAGCAGAGAATAATCCTCTGGAACCCAGCAGCACAGAAATAAAGCAAAATCCCCATATTTCTCCATTGAATTGAAATGTTAAAAAGTGACAGAGTGGAACAGAGAGAACAAGGGAACCTGCTCCTGTATTCATGATTGCACTGTCATCACATAAACACCGTCTAGCAGTGTGACTGAGGTCAAAGAGAGGAACACATAGCTAGTTGTCTCATTGACATGCTCAAGATTGCCGTGAAGACCACTCCTCTTCAGATACAGCCCTACATCCTAGAGAGTCAGCGAAGGGATTCCCAAAGGACTTGAGATTCAATGCAGAGCCTCGCACTTAACCGTACATGCGCCCATGTGTAGCCCTGCTCACACGTGTCCTGGAGCGCAGCCACCTTGCATTGCATTGCTATGCACTCTGCAAGGATTCGCAAGATCATGGCCATATTGTTAGTCAACTGAGTAGTCTCTTTGTTTTTGTGACTCACCGAGGTGCAGGGTTCCTGGGAACTCTAGGTAAGAGCTCTGCCCATAACTGTTGACTGCAGAAACTCTGAACTGGTAGTCCGCCTCCTCTGACAGGTCGCTCACTGTGAATTCTGGCACGGGGATGGGAGACTGGTGGCATCTCATCCAGGTAAAGCCGGTCAGTTTCTTACGTTCCACTAGGTAGCCATCGATGAGGATGAGCTGCTTCATCTCGGGAGGGGACCAGGCAAGTGTTACTGAGGTTTCTGTTTTATTTTTCACCACAGGGTCAAACGGGGGATGAGAGGGGGGTTTTCTTAGAGCTGCAAGGCGATAAAAACCACAGAAAGAGCCACATTACAGAATGAAAACCCCAGTGTGCGTGACAGAGACCTGCATGCGAGGGCTACCAGGAATCTGATTAGCACTCATACTCCTCCGATGAAGTCAACACACCTTGGTCAACGGAATGTTTCAGAAAGGCTTAATCCGAGATGGACAAGCAAGGAGTTCGAAGAAAAACATGTCCTCCAACAGTGCTGCTCCCCAACCACCTCCACCACACACACAGTGTGAGTGTCTCCCTACACAAACACAGAGATCACTGATCCCACACAGCACCACTGATCATCTACACACACATACAGTGTACACAAAACAGCACTCGGTACCCACAAAGTACTGACACCTCTAACAAACACTACCATTAGAACCACACACCGGATACCAATAATCCCCATAAATAAATACAAAATACCATCTGATTCCCCACCCCCCCACACACACACTATTACAGACCCCCCCCCCCACACACACAGAATCATAGACGATGAGGGTTGGAAGGGACCTCAGGAGGTCATCTAGTCCAACTTCCTGCTCAAAGCAGGGCCAACCCCAGCTAAACCATCCCAGTCAGGGTTGTCCACTGATGGTACCCCTTCTCTCTCTCTCTCTCTCACAAAATATCACCAACCCAACACACGCCACTAACTCTATTCCCCAAACACATGCACAAACTACCCCTGAGCTTTTCACACATGTACACAGATTACCATTGACCGCCTAGACACATGCCAACATTTACCATGTAACAGACTTAGATGAAGCTGCTTTAACTTATTTTATTTGACGAACACCCAGCTAGAAAAATGGATCACCTGTTTGGTGTCACTGCACACTGTTACCCTGGAGAGATGCATCTTGATTGGGATTCTTCAGAAGGTGTGAACACAGCTTCAATCAGACCCTACTTCCAACACTTCCCTCCCTGCATTTATTCAATCCCTTTAAATTATCAGAGAGCTGTATGTACAAAACTGCCAGATGACTGCTGAGAATGCTGGGGAACTCCAAAAGGTCCCTTCACTGAAGGAGATGGACGGTATAGTGTATACACATAGGAGCTGGACTTGGGGAACTCGCTAATACAAATGCCTTGAAGCTTGCTGTTCACAGTCCACCGCCCTCAATTTTTCCATGCCAAATACAGACCGCCACCTTCCCATAAGGATTCTGGGCAATGTAGTTTAATGGACAATTTGCTCTATTAAGCAGTCCTATAATTAGAATGACCCTGGAGGGTATTCACAACACCATGGGCCAAATTCCTCTTTCTGCTTCACAGGTGGAAATCGAGAGCAACGCCAGTGACACCACAATTGCTCTGGGACAAGGGCAGAATTTTGCCCTTTGTTCGTATGCGACACCACCAAAAAGCCAGACCTGAAGGGAGGTTATTTGTGCTAGGATCAGGGAGTGGCTGGCGTCACTGTTGTGCCAGCACCTCCAGCATACAGCCCTGCCATCAGGAACGAATGGCATGACTAAAAACTGACTCCTCCCATGTGCACTAGTTGGTCAAGGGACAGTCACTAATGGGTTGGAAGTGCCTTACACAGCAGCGATAGTGCAACCTGTGCACAATATAGGTCTATGCCATATAAAGCAACCTGTGATGAGGACTGGATCTCTCCTTTGCACATAGCAACATTCCGTACCTAGAACCTGATCCAATGATAAACTAACACGGTTTGGCCCAGATCCTCAGCTGATGTAAACGGACATCACTTCCCTGACTTCAGTACTGAGGATCTGACCCTTTCGTCATAATTTGGCCAGCCTCAGAGATTAACAACGGAGACACTGGATAGGTCAGACTAAGAGAGGGAGAGAGAATGAAGGCGGCCGTGTTTTTAGGATCAAGCTGTTGTGCTGGTCTGTCACTGGTCACATGTGCCTGGCCTATCTCGGAAGTGAATACCCTTTCAGAATCTTTCCTCTGTCCCATCCCGGACAGCCAGCGACATACCAACCTCAGCACATCACGCCATCCTCGTCCACACAGCCCTTTGTAACACGAGCACCCAAGAGTCCGTGACTTGCGGTTTACACCATCCACTGTGATTTCTAAGCCATACATTTGTTCACTAACGTGTGGACGGTCAGAGCCTTGTGTGTGAAATAATCTTGAAGAACTAAAAAATGTAAATGAAATCAATCCCAATGAACCCCAGGTTCAGGGAGCCTGAGCTTTTGTTTTGTTGCTCTGTCAGGCCAGCTATGGAATCCCAGCTATAGCTTTCTCCTATTTGTGTAAAGCCTTATGTTTAAAACTTGGGTAAGTCCTGAGGTCTCTGGAGAAGGCCAAAATCTGACCAAAATTGTTCACTACTTTAGAGGTTAAACACAGTCAGAGACAGCATTGTCTAGTGGTAAGAGCAGGGGAAGGTGTCATTTGATATATTCGATTCCTATATCTGTCACTGACTTACTGAATGACCTTGGGCAAATCTTATAATCTACCCTGTGCCTCTGTTTGCCCATCCATAAACTGAGTGTAGTAATAATATGATTCTTTAGAGTACCAGCCTTGGAGACTGACAGACATGCATTATTCTCTTAAGGAGGGCTAATAAATCAGCCAACACTGCTCCAGCCTGACTCAGTGAAAAAGATATGAACGCAGTCCATGGGATTTTCAAGTAGCTAACATGGCACTTTTCTAATGGACCATTTAAGCGTGATAGCACATGAAGTGTAAAAATAGGAGACGTTGGCACGATCCACTCTTCTTAGTTACAAAAATGTATATTCCAGTGTAATACAATACACTGTCACTACCCATTGGGTTATGGAGGATCAAACCAGTACATCAAAGTTCATAGTAGTTTAACATTCGGCTTGGGTTCAGTAGAATGCCTAGATACTGAAATAAGATCGCTGGTCCTTACTGCTGACATAAACTTAATATTTAATAAAGAGAGAGAGAGAGATGCGTGTGAGAGGGCAGCTTCTTAAAATGTTTTCAGCTCCATGGTTCACCAGCTACAATTTAACTATGTGAATACCAGAGTCAATCATTCCAGTAAAGTTTTGCTTGCAGCTCATGTGATATTGTGTGCATTGCCGGATACTGTTTCCTTCCAAACAGCTCAGTCACTGTTACACAGCTAATTACGAGACTGATCCAGATATTATTTGTATTCCAATAGGACCTAGATCACTCAACCAAGATAGAGTTGGGCAGCTGTATAAGCATACATTAAGAGAGTCTCTGCCCCAAAGAGCTTACAGTCTAGAGGCACAGTGGTGGGAGAAATGAAGGCTTCTTCAGGCTAAGGGCATATAGTGGTGAGGACCCTCAAAACCCTGGGGAGTTTCACAATAATCACAGCCTTGAAGACTATGAAAGCCCCAGTGAAGGGCTGAAGCACTGAGTGTGATATTTGCCAAGTTTAATACTCACCTGTAACCATTTTTCTTTGGTGTTTAATGAATGACATGCCATCAGTGCTGGGAACGGGTGGTTGTCTAGTTCCACAGTGTAACTGTTTCAGAATCTGAATTTCCCAACCTTTTAAATACGCCTCCATAGAGAATTGTTTGTAAAGTTGAGATAACAACGTACGACTAATTGCTGGGAAAGAACAAAGCACCGTCCCTTTCCCCCCTCCAAATCCCTCTTTAAAACTAACCTCTTTTCATGGAGAATTTCAACATTTTCAGGGTTCGTCCCGAAATTGGAACAAAAACATATTTTGAAATCCCCCACATTTGTTCTTTGCCCAGCTCCACTCGCCTGGAACTGTTCTTGGAGAGTGTCGTCTTTGCCCACCTTCCCCACTTCTTTAGAGGTTCCAGTCAAGAATTCCAAAATTTGGGAAGGAACTGCAGGGCGGATGGGGCCCCAGAATCCTCTGCAGGGGGAGGAGGGAGGGAGGGTGGAGCAACTCCAGTGGGCACTGCTTCCTAGAAGATTCAGTTGCCGGGAGATGTCAGTCCCACAAGTGGGACTGGGCACATACCACTTAAAGAATCACCTAAGCATTTGGGGAATAGAGTTTCTAAAGCATGGTGCACATTTACAGTGCTATGTAAACAATGAACACAAAGGTGCTGTGGGTAGTTTGTAGTGAATTGCTTTCTGTGTACTGCATCTTTAAATGGAGAGAAGTCCCCCTTCCTGCTTCTGAATCACTGCCATTTTGGGTTCAGTGCAGATTGTTACAGCAAAGAGACACACACTGTGCTTTCACCCCAAAACTTTTGTTCTCTCTCATTTTGATACTTCTATAATTTAACATAAAGGTCACTTCTATGGTATAAACTCTTTGGGGCAGGCATAGGACCTTCTATTATCTTTGTGCAGCACCTAGCTTACGATGGCACTAGCAGGGAATAATTATACTGACAGAGTGTGTTCTTGGTCTTGGTGAGTAGATGGTTCCTTGAAAACTTCGGCTCAATGCACAGCAGCAGTCAAAACACTTAACAGAATGTTAGGAACCATTAGGAAAGGGATAGATAATAAGACAGCAAATATCATAATGCCTTTATATAAATCCATGGTATGCCCACACCTTGAATACTGTATCCAGTTCTGGTCGTCCCATCTCAAATAAGATATATTAGAATTGGAAAAGGTACAAAGAAGGATAACAGAAATGATTAGGGATATGATGGAAGATCAAAAAGACTAGGACTGTTCAGCTTGAAAAAGAGACTACAAAGGGGGGGGTATGATAGAGGTCTATGAAATTATGAATGGTGAGGAGAATGTGAATAAGGAACCATTATTTACCCCGTCACATAACATGAGAACCAGGGGTCACTCAATGAAATGATTAAGCAGCAGGTGCAAAGCAAACAAAAAGAAGTACTTCTTCACGCAATGCACGGTCAACCTGTGGAACTCGTTGCCAGGGGATGTTGTGAAGGCCAAAAGTATAACTGAGTTCAAAAAAGAATGAGAAATTCATGGAGGATAGGTCCATCAATGGCTATTAGCCAATAAGGTCAGAGATGCAAAACCAGACTCCGGGTGTCCCCAAGCCTCTGACTATCAGATGCTGGTACTGGACAACCGGGAATGGATCACTCCATAATTGCCCTGTTCTGTTCATTCCCCCTGAAGTATCTGGTATTGGCCGCTGTCAGAGACAGGACCCTGGGCTAGATGGATCATTGGGCTGACCCAGTATGGCCATTCTTATTTTCTTATGTTCACTCTAAAACAGAATAAAGGAAAACTTACTGGACACAGTGAACTGGGTGGATGTTCTGCACTCATCAGCCAGGAATGCAATCTCCCCAGCATCTTCCATCTTACATTCCCGGATAATCAAGGTATGTTGCTTGCCGGATGAGGTGATGGTGATTCGGTCATTGGGCTTCACTTCTTCCTTATTCTTCAGCCAGCGGATGTTCTGGCACTCATTGTCCAGCTCCACGCAGAATATGGCTGTGTCATTTATGGGGACAGCAGTCTTCCGGGGCAGTTTTTTAATGATGTTCCCTGCATGAAAGAAAGTTACCTCCTTCATAATATGGCAGAGTTAGAATACTTGGGTCTGTGTTACCCAGATCAGCTAGATCAAAACAACGCCAAAAGCTCTAACTCAACCACAACATATGGTTGATACAGGAATAATTGAGTGAGGTTCCGACTAGACAGGAACATAGAATTGGGCAACACTTCCAGGGTAATCAATTTCACTCCCTTGCTTTCATAGGCAACCCAATCATACAATCCCACTGATAAATTTATCAAAAGCCATCTTAAAATTAGTTAGGGTGTTTCCCCCCCACTTCTGCTATTGTGAGGCTGTTGCAAAACTTCAAACCTCTAATGGTTCTAATTTCCAGCCTAAATTTATTCCTGGCCTATTTATCCCTATTTGTTTTTGTGGTAACATTGTCCTTTAGCTTTAATAGCTCATCTCCTGCCCTGGTGTTTACCTCCCCCCACTCCAACGTATTTATAGAGAGCAATTATATGATCATAATGGTGTCTTCTAGCCTTAAAAACTCTCAATAAGGTCATCTTAGACCTGGAACGGTCTCTAAAAGGAAGCACCAGAATCCCCTTGGCTGGAGTTATTCTAATTCCGTCTGGCACTAGGGGATTTCCTATAGGCAACAATTCTGAATTGCCAGGGGGTAGAATTCACTATGGCTAAGGATACGATTATGTCCCAATGCTCATTGTCATGGAACCATGAATTTTGCCTTTTGTTTCATTTACACCAGGAAATGTCACCACTATTATGGAAGTGTGAATTTGGCCATTTATATGGACCCTGCTGTTGCACATTGACAGTCTGTTAGTTTGCTTTGATCCAGTCCCACTCATAGACTTTAAGGCCAGAAGGGATCATCATGATCATCTAGTCTGACCTCCTCCGCATTGCAGGGCAGAAAACCTCACCCACGCACTTCTATAGTAGGCCCATAACCTCTGGCTGAGTTACTGAAGTCTTCAAAACTTGATTTAAAGAATTCAAGGTATAGAGAATCCACCATTTACTCTGGTTCAAACTAGCAAGTGATCCATTCCCCACACTGTAAAAGAAGGCCAAAATAAAAAAGCACCAGGGTCTCTGCCAATCTGATCTGGGGGTAAATTCCTTCCCAAACCCAAATATGGTGATCAGGTAGACCCCGAGCATGTGGGCAAGATGCACCAGCCAGACAACTGGGAAAGAAGTCTCTGTAGTAACTCAGAGCTCTCCCCATCTAGTGTCCTATCTCTGCCCGTTGGAGATATTTGCTAACAGCAGTTGTGGATGGGCCTTATGCCATTGTAGGCACCCTCATCACACCATCCTGTCCCTAAACTTATCAAGTTCAATCTTAAAACAACTTAGGTTTTTTGCCCCCACTCCTTTCCTTGGAAGGCTGTTCCAGAACTTCACTCCTCTGATGGTTAGAAACCTTCATCTAATTTCAAGCCTAGATATACTGATGGCCAGTTTATATCAATTTGTTCTTGTATCAGCATTGACCCTTAACTTAACTTAAGTAACTCCTCTCCCTCCCTAGTGTTTATCCCTCTGAGGTATTATAGAGAGCAATTATCTCTCCCTTCAGCCTTCATTTGATTATATTAAACAAGCCAAGCTCCTTAAGTCTCCTCTAGTAAGGTAAGGAGGGGGTGGGTGAGGTTGGCATTCATCTTTCTTAAACATGTGAGACCAGAATTCCACACAGTATTCCAGATGAGGTCTCACCAGTGCCTTGTATAATGGTGATAACACTTCCCTATCTCTATTGGAAATACCTCACCTGATCTATCCCAAATTGCATTAGCCTTTTTCACAGCCACGTCACATTGGCAGCTCATAGTCATCCTGTGATCAACAAATACACCCAGGTCTTTCTCCTCCTCTGTCATTTCCAGCTGACAGTTTCCCATGTTATTTATAGAAAAAATTCTTGTTGTTAGTCTGTAAGTGCATGACTTTGCATTTTGCACGATTAAATTTCTATTACTCCAGTTTTCAAGGTTATCCAGATCTTTTTGTATTATATCACAGTCCTCCTCTGTATGGGCAATACCTCCCAACTTTGTATCATCTGCAAATGTTATTAGCACACTCCCACTTTTTTTTTTAAATCAAGATCATTAATGAAAATATTAAATAAGATTGATCCCAAGAATGATCCCTGAGGAACTCCACTAGTGACTTCCCTCCAGCCTGACAGTTCACCTTTCAGCATGATCCGTTGTAGCCTCCCCTTTAACCATTTATTTTCCCACCTTTCAATTCTCATATTAATCCCCATTTTCTCCAATTTAACTAGCAATTTCCTATATGGAACTGTAACAAATGCTCTACTGAAATCTAGGTAGATTAGATCTACTGCATTTCCTTTGTATAAAAAATCAGTTATCTTCTCAAAGAAAGAAATCATGTTGGTCTAGCACAATCTATCTTTACTAAAACCATGTTGGATTTTATCCCAATTACCATTTACCTCTATTTCCTTAACTACCCCCTCTTTCAAAAGTTGTACTGAGAACTTGCATATAGTTGAAATCAAACTAATGAGTCCTTAGTTTCCTGGATCACTTTTTTCCCCTTCTCTTAAATATAGGTATTATGTTCGCAATTCTCCAGTCATAGGGCAGAACCTCCGAGTTTACGGATTCATTAAAAATCCTGCCTACTGGGTTTACAATTTAATGTACCAGTTCCTTTAATATTCTTGGATGGAGATTATTATCCGGGCTCTCCAATTTGGTCCCATTAAGCTATTTGAGTTTCGCTTCCAGCTCCTTCCACATCCTTGTTCCCATTAGCCATCCTTTCATTGCCATCCAGGCACCTCATTATCCTTATGAAAAACTGAGGCAAAATATTCATGTAGTTGTTGGACCATACCTAGATTATCTTTAATCTCCACATCATCCTCAGCATTTAGCGGTCCCTCTTCTTCCTTCCTTGTTTTCTTTTTACTTATATGGCTAAAGACCCTTTTAGTATTGGTTTTAATCTCCTTTGCCATGTCCAACTCTGCTTGGCTTTTTCCCTACACTTTCTGACCTACAAGAGAGAGCTTTTCTTATTGATCCTTCCCTTCTTCCATTCCTTGCAGGCTTTCTGCTTTCTCTTAATCACCTGTTTGATATGCTTGTTCATCCACTTTGGTCTGCAACCCTTCCCTACGAATGTTTTCCCCCTTGCTTGGGATGCAGGCTTCAGATAGTCCCGTTTCAATGAGGACTAGATCAAAGTGAACTAATGAACTGTTCATACTCATCAACAGGGTCTATAAGGTCCATGACCACAGCTTGAAATGATTTTTTATTGTGAGTGAGCGGTGGGTTATGCATAATTATACCGTGACAAAACTGTGTCCATAACCATGGCAGATCAGACAAGTGCGCTATCACTAGCATCCAATCTCCCATCTCTAGGATCAACCAGCGAGGGATGCATTCAGCCAAGTGTGCAACACTGTGACATGGAGGAAAATGATCATTGCTGACTCCATTGTAAGATCAGTTTACATCCTGCAGAGTGAGGTCAGGTTACACATGCAAAATTGCCTTTGCTTACGAAGCTGAAAATACACATGGCTGGAATGATATTCGAGTCACGGATGGACTTTTTTCAGAAGAGGCAAGTAGGAGTATTAATGGGGTTATCCTCTTTGTCTTGTTTGACCCCTCTGTGGGGCAGTGAATACTACAGAAAGATGGATCAGATGCTCCAAAACATCAATTTTATGGTGTATTCAAATCTGTGTTAAAAAATGACATGCTATTATTAAGTGTGATGATTTCCTGGTCTTGTTTGTGGATGAGGGAGCTCTGAGGGAAGCTATGTGATATGGGTCATCTGAGTGAGTCTGCAGCCAGCCCCTCTAGGGTTAAGTGGGGTGAGTTGTGCCCTCTCTTTTAGGGAGTAGCCTGCTTTGTCGCTTTCTGTTTTGGGGTTCTTGTGTTATTCTGAATTCTAAGAAATAAAGCCTTAGAACATTGCAACTTTTCAGCAAGAGTATTTATGGCTTTTTATCTAACTTCTTTGTGTGCATGCCATGAACATAACAGTTTTCGTCTTTAAATTTTATAATTTCACAATTAATCAAGGAACCCATAATATAACCCATAATATATTCCCAAGAGTGGGTTGCAATTTCCTTCATCAACTCTTGCATCTTTTTGTGTCAAATTTCCCATAATGCTTGCTCCTCTCCATGTTCATTTCAGAGAATTTTTTTTTTTTACATTCTCTTAGCAAAAACAGTCGCTTTCTGTGGTGAAATGACACTTTCCTGCCTCAGAAAATGGCCTTTTGTTTTTTGCAAAAAGTGAACAGTGAAAAGGAACTCACTTTGTGTGTCAAACTACCAAAATGTCTACTTTCTCCATCAGTCACCAACGATTGACTCTTGGTCCCACCCTCGCAGGAGTGCCGTGCTGTGGTAACTTGCACAAGGATAATGTGTCTTTACCTTCCTCCAGGGGCCAGTCCACACAGAAGATTTCTGAGTTTGCTACTGCTTCCAGCTCAAGGATTTGGGGGCAGATTTTAGTCAATGGGAAATAGGCCTTTAGAAGCTTTTGACAACCCCCGCAGGTGCCTATTTGCATCTTTAGGCACCTTTAAAAATCTGGCCCCAAATCCTTTCAGCTAAATGGTACAGACTCATGTTTACAGAGAGTGGGATGTCCAGGTTCAATCCCCGGTAACAACCTATCAATGGGACCATTCCACTGTGCTAGTAACGCTGCGGGCCTTTTGAAATCACATTCACAATACACTGTCCACCATCCACCAGAGCGTAAAATGCAGCTGAAAACGCGCGTTTCAAGTCATCAGTGCCGCCTCCCTCAGGCAGTATTTATCTTTGCCCACACAAACAAAAATCTTTAGGGGGTGGGGAAGCACAAAAGGGGAAGGAGAAATCTATTGCAGTGGATTCTCTCTCTTACCCTGGACAGTCAGTTCTGCGATGGTTCTGCTCCCCTCTTTCATCTCACAGATATAGACGGCATCATCGTCCGTAGTGACGTTCTGGACAGTGAGCCGGCGGTACGTCCCCTCTTCTTCAATGTTGTACTTCTTGCTCTGCTGAAGTTTGGTCTCCTCCTTGAACCAGGCAGTTTCAGTGCTAGGGACGGGCACCTCACACTGGAAGGTGGCAGATTCCTTCTCCTGAACTTCAACATCCTTCAGTTTTGTCTTGAACGGTACTATGGGCTCTGAGAAACGAGACAAAGGAACAAGAACTTGTAATATCTTTGGGGTCCCTAATGTGCAAGTAAATAAATAGAAAAGAGTATGCATTATTATAAATTAAATTATGTATTAATTATTATTATTATAATGGTGTCTAGAGGCCCTAATCAGGGATCATGTCTCATTATGCTGGGAGCTATACAAGCGTGTAGTAAACAGACAGTCCTGGCTGTGAAGAATTTAGATTCCTGATTAGTGACAGGACACAACAGGTGAACAAAAAATACCAAACAAGTGGGAGGTTCGGGGAGATAGGACAAGGTAACAGTAATAGGAGAATGTGAGCTGAGTCCACAATTGAGCTGCCCTCTGTCACACCATTAATCAACCAGCCGTGTTCATTAGGCATCCCAGCAGAGCGTGAGCCTACGGGAGGGACTTGAAGGGGGTCAGAGTAGAGGCTTTGTAGATAGTTTTCAGGGAAATTGTTCCACACACAAGAGTTAGTGTAGGAGAAAGCACCGAAGTGCTTGGAAGGAAATGATGACACAGGCTGGCGCCACTGGTGGAGCAGCCACTGCAGTCAACTCCACGATAGTAGATCTGATAAGAAGGGCAGAACTCAGCTATGAATGGTCTTTACGATAAGGGCGGTGAACACGTGGCTTGCGTGGCGGGGATGAGAGCGCCACGGGAGGGCGTCCGAGCAGATGATGTAGTCAGAACAATGGCCCGGGATGATCTTAGGCAGCAATGCAGAACTGGAAAAGCTTGCTCTGTGCGCTTTGGAAACTTGGCCTAATAAATACGAATCTGTATTGGCCGCTGGAGCAGGACAAGATGACTTAAAGAGGTCTTGTAAGAGTCCCTGCCATTCCACGTCATGGCCTCTCAAGGAGGGCATAACAACTGTTCCTGCACATTTTTTGTACGAGATGCTCAAAGCACTTTATAAAGGGGGACATGTATTATTATCTCCATATAATTATTTCCATTTCCCATTAGGAAAATCTAAACTATTCATGTCAAGTTGACCAGAATCAAAACAGTTCCGTTTGTTCAACAAAATCAAAACCTTTTGTTTCGATTCTATCTGGCATTAATCTTCATCAACCTGGGAGTTGTAGTTGGATTGCCTCATTCCTCCATTCTCCCTTATGGGCTGTCCTCCCCAACTGGACTACACCTCCCATGATGCACTTAGGGCTTCCTTCTGTCTGTGTTGCCACAGTGCATTGTGGGAGTCCAATGACTGCAATGAATCATGGGAGATGTAATGGCCCAGCCCATACAGAAGAATGGGGTATGAAGCACCTACAATACAACTTCCAAGAAGCACCAAGGCAGTTCAAGTGGATGCAATTCAATGTCAAACTGTATCAAAAGGACACTTTTTGAAAGTTCCAATGAAAAAATGTTCAGAACTTTTCATTCCACAAAACATTTCGATATTTCTATTTTTCATCTCATTTGGGATGAAATAAATGTCACAATATCAGAAATTTCCTGCAAAATGGAAATTCTGATTTTCATCAGCTGTCATACAAAATGTTTAGAAAAATGACTACTGTATGCTTATCGATTCTGAGCTACCTACAAACACATGATCCACCCCTACTGACTAACTTCACTAAAGGGTTTTTCAAAGTAGTTATTAAGGGACTATATAAATTACTTTTAAAATGTTTACTTCTCTGCTCTTTTAAATTGTTTAACATTTATTTTCCTGTTTATAGCCAAAGCAGAGATATCCATTATGGACTTTCTTGAATTCAACAATAAATCTCCCCAAAAAAGAAAAAAATACTGGCAAAATATGAGGTTAAAAAAAAACTCTGCGACCTAGGAAAATACTTGATGGAGACATCAGAACAAATTCAAAACTGGCATGAAGCAGACGCAGCTCTAGAGAGGGTTCTATGGCTGTTTAAACCAGCGCTGAATTTGGCCTGTTTTGAAAACACTTTTCTCCAGAGAGTCACATCCTTTTGTCTGATCCACACTTGCCAAACATGCAATGGGATGAAGCTGGTTTTTAAAAAAAAATCAGATCCCTTTAACATGTCCTTTCCTAAGTGTACATGCAGCCTAAATGGAAGCAGATGTCTCCTTCACCTTTCCTCTTGCATCCCCTGCCCTGCCCTTCTGCCTGCAATCTCTCCCCCCCACTTCCTGTCCTTTTCACCAGTTCACCATTTCCCATCCTAGTGCTTGATTTTCCCTCCGACAAATACAAAAAATTCCTATTAGCTGCAGTGGTGGGGGAGGGGGGAATCTTCTCAATTGGAGAATATCAAGGGGAGGAGACTAAGCCAAAACCCCATTTCCTTTGATTCCCCTTCCTGTTTTCATGCGGTTTTTTAATTTCCCCTCCACCACGGTGTCTCCCTCCCAGTCCTCATCCCTTTCTCCATCTTGATTGCAACCTCCATGGTCACTCAGTCTAGCACATTTATGAATCAAGGAAGCAGGCGTCAACCTCAATACCAGTCCTTTTGTGATTCCACTCATCGTCATTATCATCCTGCTTGACCTATGACCTTTAAACTTTACCTTTAATGTGGTTACTTAATCAGTTCCCTCTTGGTTCCAGAGGCTCAATTCTGCACCCTTCTACTCAATCAAACTTCCCATGGTCCAGGCCCAAGAACCATGCTTTGTCTGCTGTCCTTGCTAAAGTTATACACTCTGTGGTGCTATCTCAAATGCCTTCTGGAAATTTACATAGTTTATGCCCACTGCTTCATCCCATCTGCTCTCTGTGTTATCTCCTGGAAACATTCAGACAGGTTTGCCAGACAAGATATTCCCTTTAGAAAACCCATCTGACTGCTTTTTACTGTTCACACGTCTGCAGATGTTTCGCAATGTCATCCCTTATTAAAGTCTCTAGAACCTTGTCCATCACGGTAGCCAGATGTATCGTTTCTTGGCTCCCCTAGTCCCTTTCTTAACAAGTAGGTTATATTTTCTTCCTTCTAGTCCATACTAACAAATGATAAAATTAGTCCAGTAAACCTCATTTAGGAACCATTAAAAAATTTCCCATTTTGACCCAGTGAGCTCCTAGGCCCTGGTCCAGCAAAGCATTTAAGCAGGAGTAGCTCAGCTGGGCTACTCTTGTGCTTAAGGTTAAGTATGTGCTTTATGGACCACGGCCCTGCAGAACTGCATAGCTATAAACTGAGATTTCCAAAGCTGACTCTGAGATTTAGACAAAACTTCCATCAAGATGAAAGGGAATTGTGTGCCTAAACCCCCAATCAGCTCTGAATCCGGAATCTTTATCTTCCTAGACATGAATAATCAATAGCAAACATGCCTGAGTCATAACATTGATGGGCCCCATAAACATGCCCTTATCAGTGTACATAGACATATGTTGCAGGGTCACACTGACTGAAAGGTGGACATTTGGAGAACATTGGTGTTGCTTCTGCCTTATTAAAACAAAGCATGCTTGCTCAGTAAAGATGTGCTGCCCCACAAGACTGCTAGGGCAGGTGGGATTATGGCACACAGACAATGATATAAATAATAGTATAAAGGTTCACTTCATTGCTACGTCTTTTGTGGATGTGTTTTTGGAGGGTCCAGAGGGAATCATGGTAGCACAAGAAGTCCTTATCCAAAACCTAATTATAACCATCACACACACATTTTCCATTCATCCTATCCCAGGTCAGAAAGCCTGAACAGAGTAACTAACTGAAACAAAGAAACAGACCATAAACATTTCCACTTTAGTTCCCTGACTCACTTGCATTGCTTGACAATGGACACTGATAACTAATATTTTCCGCTGGGGCTATGATCGGTGATGGGCAGTTGCATACTCTCCATGCCACTGGGACTTATGCTAGAGTTTCCAGAAGGAATCAATGAGACTGACTCCATTCCAAAACCCTTTTCAATAATGCTATTTCTAGATGTTTTCCGGCACATCTAAGTCTTTCCCCATCCACCAGAGAATGCATCACGTTGATTTACACTCTGTCAATTTTATTTCCTTTATGATGTCTAATAATTAATCATAACACAACCTACAAATGTTTTCTTTTAAAACAAAAAAAAAAAAATCTGTTGGATCACATTCTTTCCTTCAATATAAAATAATGTAGGATGAGGTATATGGGTAATGGATATAGGGTCTGATCCAAAATCCATTGAAGTCACTGGGCGTCTTTCCACTGAGTTCAACGGACTTTGGATCAGGCCCATAGAGGGCAATGTTTGTTTGTTACCCCTACCTCTCTACCCCAAATTTCCACATTCTCAGATACGAAAGGTCAACCATAATCCACATAGCTGCTGATGTCCTCGAAGAGGGGCACCAGTGGGTGTCAAGTCTATTGGCAGGGTTTGTGTGGCAGGGCAGCTGTATGAAATAACATACGGTATTTCCAGCATGCGATGCTCCATTCCTTATCTTCTGTTTAAATGCCCAACAGATGACAGATAGATGGTCAGTTATATTAGAGATAAATGTGCAACTTGTTAACCTAATATAGAGGGTAGAGATGGTGAAATAATGGAGGAAAACCCACCATATATATAAGAATTATATATAAGAACATGCTGGGTTTTCACAAACGTAAGTTTTGTTCCCCAACCAGCTTCACCATATAACTTTAGCTCTTTTATTTACTATGAGAGGGGGATCACTGAAGTTCAGAAAAATGCTGCCCTTTGCAAATTCCATGAGTTCATTTTTATCTAACCCACATAGTAATACATGTGGTAAGTTAATAATAAGGCCTTGATCCTTCAATATGATCCACTCAGGCAGAAGCTGTGTGGCTCATATCACATGAACAAAGCCTTAAGGGACTGAGTAAAGTCCTAAACACTAGAACAGTTTAAATATACAGACAGCAGAGCAATGCAAAATATTTGTAGCAAAAGAGCACAGCTACTTGGGATCGGTTCCCCACCCCCCGTTCATCACAGACCCAAGACAGGGATAGAAAAATGGGGCTGACCTGCCTACCCAATTTCTTTTCTTCCTTTTTTGTTTTTAAAGCAAAAACTAACCTATTTTTGACTTGCCTCAAAAATGTGAGGGATTTGCATTTCTGGTATATTTTAGTATAAAGAAAAAAAGGCGGGAGCTAAGGATTTCATCAACATTTCACGAACAAAATAAAGTGGGGAAGGGAAGGAAATTTGCAAAACAGCATAAAAATAAATATCCATTTGCTAAGGGAAAGGTGGGGATCTCTGGGCAACCTGCGGCTCCTGGTTTAGGAGAATTTGCAATAAAATCAGAAGGGCACATTTCCTGCAGAGTTTATAAAGGGTTTGATATATTGAGGCAAGTCTCCTGCTTTCTTCCATATGGGCAACTTACCCAATAGAATGTTTGTATTCATTTTTCAGTGAATTGAGCGCTTAGTTTGATAGCCCTGGAGACAGAGGTTGCCTGTTTAGTCCTCATAACGGTACAGCGTGGGCAGAAGCAGGGCAAACTGCCCCATTGCCACATCTCTGACTGGAAGACACTAGTTCTAGAGATGGAAGTGCTCTTTGCCCTCTGCTGGGCCTGCCCACAAGGAGCTCAGGGAAGCAGCCCTGCCATTTGTGCGGACACTTGTCGACACAGGACGCAACAGAGGCTGGCCACCGGACTGCTATCGGAACGAAGCAAGCGTCCATGACCGCCTACTCCAGTGTCTGCCACAGGTGTGTGGACTGGCTTCAAGCCAAGCCCCAGGCACTTCCCAGCGAGCCCTCCGCGGAGGTAGGGGTGAGTGCTCTGTGCGTGTGATTCAGCCAGCAGCTTGGCATTCCATCTCTGCGGGTGGGGTGAACGGTGCATCTAGCACTGGTGCGCTCATGCCTCCAGGGATCTGCCTCGGCTCAGGCGGGGCACGTGTGCCAGTTCTTAGGGGGTGAACGTAAAAAGGGGAAGGGACGCAGCTCACCTCTTCCCCTGTCTGGGGCGGTGACTGCTCCCCCCAGAGCTCCCCCTCACGTTTCAATCTCCTTTAGCTACCATATGCGCTGGGTAGCCTCTCCTTGCCACCCCCCTCTGCAGTGGTTTGCACCAGCAGGTGCCAGCGGGAGCCATGCCCGCATTCCGGTGCATTGGGACTGCGCCTGGCTGTGTGTGATGGACACCCAGGGCAGTTCAGTGCACCCCCAACACTGAGCCTCTGCGCAGCGGCAAGGTCCGTCCTGTGAGGTGCAGGACACCGCCTGGAAGAGGCTGAATGCCTTCATTGAAACCGACAGGCGCTGAGAACAGTCTGTGCCTTCCAGACGTTACGTAGTGCCCCGTAGGGCTGAGCTCCCCAGGGCCTTCTAGTGAATGGGAATTTTGCCACTGAACTCAGTGGGAGCAGGACTAGGCTCCATGTGGAGCAGCAAATAACTCCAATGGCCAGAGATGGGGCACTAGATGGGCAGGGCTCTGAATCACTCCAGAGAATTCTTTCCCAGGTGTCTGGCCTGGCGGGTCTTGCCCACATGCTCAGAGTCTAACTGATCACCAGGTTTGAAGTCGGGAAGGAATTTTCCCCTGGATCAGATTGGCAGCGGCCCTGCGGGGTTCCGCCTACCTCTGCAGCATGGGACATGGGTCACTTGCTGGTGGATTCTCTGTAACTTGAAGTCTTTAAACAATGATTTGAGGACTTCATTGACTCAGAAACTCAGATCTTTAGGGGTCTATTACAGGAGAGGGTGGGTGAGGTTCTGTGGCCTGCAATGTGCAGGAGTTCAGACTAGATGATCGTGATGGCACCTTCTGACCTTAAAATCTATGAGTCCCCCTGGATTTTTTCTCTGTAAGGAAATACAGTAGCTGTGACACCAGGCCATAAGCAAAGTGGGTGGGAGAGACTTGAAGCCGTGAAAAACTGGTGGCTAAAAAAAGTACATTGAGGCTATTAAAGGACACCGAGCAGAAAACACAAAAAATCTTCTTCAGTCTTAATTCAAGCAAACGTATTTTCCTGCCAATTCTTGTGATTTTATTGCGTGCCTTGCTGTATTTGGTGATTTCCTGAAATCCCCAGCTCTTAGAGTCATGTGATAATATTAGATTCTCTTTCATTTCTTTAAAAAGTAAGTTTCTAGCCTTCATAGTTGCAGAGAAAAGCTTGAAAACATGAACAGTAAAGATTTTTTAAAAAATCAACAGGCAAATAAAAAGGACCCAACATTTTTTTTAAAACCTCATGATTTTTGAATGCTTAGGGATGGCGATGCTGCATACAGTATCTTTTCAAATGCAGATTAGCAAAATGCACTTATATTAGAATGCTGCACTGTATTGATCATAATGCACCAGTTTATTAATTAAAGATAACAGAGAGAGACTGTCCTGAAAAACTATCACATAATTTAATGCAGAACTCTATTCTATTTTCCCAGGCCATTTTGCCAGCTAGAAATCATCTTCCATAAAATTATTACTTTAGCATTAAAAAATATACCAAGTAAAATTCTCACATGTAAATTCATTTTTCACAGGGACATTTTAGAGTGCAAATGGGTTACTCTGAAATTTTGCATGATGGAAGAACAGTTTAAAAATTCAAAACTAAGAAAGAAAACTTCCTTTGTGGAGGAGTTCGTTTAGTATTTCTCACACTAGCAGAAACTCATTCTATTTCCACTGAAGTCAATGGAATGACTGCCAGCAAGGTTTGCTGACTTTTTAAGGGATGTCCCCATGTCCAACTCTGCCCTGTTCCTGGCTTCTGCCCAGAATAGAGGCATTTGGGGGCTGGTAGTTCCAGGGGCACATGGGAATTGTAGCCCCTGTAGCAAAGCATGCTGGGAAAAGGGACAGGACTAGAAGGTAATGGTGAAAGACCTGGAGGAAGTAGGGTTTCTAGTGGATGGCTCTACTGAGAAGAAAAACCTAAGAGGTAGCCAGTGCTGTAGTGAGCACAGGACAGAATAGACCGATGCACCCAGGCTAAGGGGAGGACTGGGATGGAAGGAGTTCCCTCTATAACTGTTTGAGAACGGTTGTGTGAGACCTGGAAAAATGAAAGGGGGTAAAAACCGGAGACATTTCTAGTTCTTCTGTCACTGAATCACATCCCCCTGATTACAATAGGCCCCAATGGATGAATAAACATAACTGCTCACCTCTGACCGTGACCAGCACCGAGCTGTAGGTCTGCCCAGCCAGGTTGGAGGCCGTGCAGGTGTAGAGCCCGTTATCGATCTGCTTGCAGAAAAGGATCTTGAGAACGAAGTTCTCCTGTTCGTCCTCGTACACGATGTGCCGGCGCCCCTCCGTAATCACCTCACCGTCCTTCCTCCACACAATTTCCGGCTTGGGCTCTCCCGTTACATAGCAGCTCAGCTTGGCATGCTTCCCCTCCGTCACGTTGAAGGTGCGCGTCAGCACCCCGAAGCTGGCATTGCGGGCTGATTTGGTGGTGAGGCTGGCAGCTCTCTCGTAATCCAGAGACAGGCTGAGACCAATGCCCGACAGCCCCTCGGTAGCTGAGTACACTGGGGCCGCCATGGGATCGGCGGCTGCCAGCATAGACGTGTCCATCTTCCGGATTTCCTCGCGCCGCTTTTGCATGTGAGACAGCAAGGAGGCAGTCTTGCCATAGGCTGCGTCTAGGTGGCTGGAGCTTGGATTGTAAGAACCACGCGTGTCCACTACCAGGGTGGCGGTGGCACTGGCGGAGCCAATGGGATTCTCTGCCCGACACATATATGTCCCACTGTCCCCCGACCGAGCACCGTGGATCTTGAGAGCATTTGACTCCCCAAGGGACTCGATCTCGAAGCGGCTGGAGTCAGACCATCCCCCCAGGTGCCTCCCATCTTTCTCCCAGTTCACAGAGAGGGGCGGGCTGCCCTGGACTTTACATTTAAACGTAACATCGTCTCCCTGGGTCACTCTGATGGAGGAGGGTTTCTGGATGAAGTAAGGGGCCGATTCCGTCACCATGGTCTCCTCCCCAACTTTGATGCTGACAGCAGTGAAAGCTTCCCCGATGGTGTTCTTCGCCCTGCAGATGTACTGGCCGCTGTCCTCTAAGCTCAGGTCATAAATTGTTAGCCGGTACAGATCACCATCTTCCACCATTTTAAACCTTCCCCCCGACTGGATCGGAAGTTTATCCTTTTCCCAGTTCACTAGTGGGATGGGGTTTCCCACAATCTGGCAGCTCAGGGTGGCATCCTTCCCCACAGACACCATGAAGGCCTTAGGCCGAGTCAGGAACCTTGGAGCTCCACTGAAGGAACTGTAATCCATCTTGATTTCCTAGGAAAACAGAAGGACCAAGAGAAAGCTGAGACACGAGTGTGCATGCAATGTCTGCCTGGTCTTCCAGTGGTGCCGATATACTTCACTATTGCTCATCTTATTGCTTTACGCGATATCAGTCTATTGCATTTCCTCCACTGATTTTGCATTATCAATCAGCAAGTTTTAGGGGCGTTATACGTCTTTTATGGACAATTCAATTTGGGCTCAATAGTATTAATCACTTATGTAAAAAGGACAAGTGATCCCCGCCTCCCCCACCCGCCCCCACACACAGGAATCACTGGGTGAAATTCCAGGGCCTGTGTTGTGTAGGAGGTTAGACTAGATGATCAGAATGGTCCCTTCTGGCCTTAGAATCTATGCACTACCAAAACAAAGTAGCTCTAATGAGCTATAATTTATGGATTGGTTTTTTAGGACCAGATACCCATGAAATATGCATGGATTGGTGTGACTGTGTCATCCAGGACACCTCTCCCCATACTCTCTTCTCCTCTTCACATCTATCTTTTCATCTTTCTGTCTCCCCTTCAGCTCTCTTCCTATTCTCCTTCCCCCCTTTCATCAACCTTCCCCCTCCTTCGTCTCTTTTTATCCTGCTCATTCCCACCTCCCTCTGCTCTTCTTTTCATCCGTTCTATGTCTCTCTCCCTCCCCTTCCAGACGTCTTTTCCTCTGTGGGCAACAGCAGTAGAGAACACCATGTTCACAAACTATCACCGCCTGAGGACATTCCAGTCATCGGGGGGCAGTGTTTGGAAGGACAGACAGACAAGCCTGGTGCATTATTGATGATATCTTCTTTATTCCTCAATTGCTATTTAAGGCAACAGTTTAACTCTGGCTAATTTCTCCTGGAGGATAGCCAGGGTGTGGCAGCCACTTGCACATCCAGCAGAAAATGCAAAGCAGTGCCTTGCGCATTTCCAAAAGTGACTGCAAGTTTGAATCCAAATGGGCGTCAAACTCCTCCAAAAACTGTGGCTTAAAGCTCTCAAAGATTTCTCCTTCGTTGCCTGCCAACTTTGCGCTGCCTTAGATGCTTGCAGTGCACTAGCTCCCAGCTGTTCAAAGACAGATCAGCAAAGGGAAAATGATGTAAGGACCGCTTGGAATTAAAGGTCAGGCCAATTCTGACACAGTCGTGTCTTGAGAGAGTTAAAAGCAGTTAGCAGCAGCGCTGATCGTTAATGTAGTGTTGACACACACACACCTCTGCTGGGCTGAAGAGCAATGTTACAGATGTTAACCCATTTGAATTTCCCAGTGGATTCCACACAGCACATGTCCCCTGGGAGCCTCCTCGCGTATTTGTATTAATTTATTTATTTTTACTAACCCTGACATAGATTCCCGGCTGGCCTATTTTCGCTGCTGGGGTGAGATCTCTTTTTCCTAAGTGGAAAAGAGTGAAGGAGCTTCTTTTATGAATTTGGCTAGCATATACATGGAGGGCTACAGAGCTATCTAATGGCTGGCTCCTATTAATGGCAATAGCAAAACGGGACTGGGACCAGGGGTGGACCCTGCATTAGCACACTACAGAGAACAAGTTTGCCAGCTATGGAATTCCTGAGAAGACTTCCTGAAATGACTAAGCCCTTGATCGCTGCAAGTCCCGATTCACCAGGCTCCTCCATCTACTCAGTCTTATCATGCCAAATAACCCTTCCCTGCTGAGGATTCTAATATGCACTGAGCTATCTTTGAATCCTCTAATTAGTGATAATCGCCAATCCTTATATGTCCGTGATTTTTTACCTTCAGATTCCCACACAAAGCAGTTCAGTGACTGGCATGGTGGGCTGTTGTCCATCTCAATAACTCCAAAAGGAGACATCAGGCAGTCAGTGGGACAGAAATATCCTCTCTAATCCTAAAGCTCTTTGGCTTCCCTGCCTGCCACCAACCCACCCACCAAATCACCCAATGACAAATGTTCTCAGGATTCACACACCCCCTCCCCCACCCCCACACACTGGAAATCAGCAGGACCAGGCCTAAAAACCTGCTTTAGTCTCTTGAAAGAATGATTCACCATTTGCACAGCTGCTTTTTTCTCCTTCTTTCCTCTGACTCATATTTCACTGTTGACGACAGTTCCAAAACCAGCAAAACTTTCTAAGCAAGGAAGCAGGACTCCTGGGTTCTCTTCCCAGCTCCGCCACTGGCCTGCTCCGTGACCTTGGGCAAATCACTTTGATGCTCTGTGCCTCAGTTTCCACACACACACACACACACACACACACACACGCTTTGTCTGCCTTATCTATTAAAACTGTAAACTCACCACTCTCACTATGTTTTTGTACAGCACCTAGCACCACTATACTACAAATAAGGCTTAAAAATAAAAATGAATCATCTGTATCTCTGAAAAAACAACAAAGAGTTCTGTGGCACTTTAAAGACTAACCAATTTAATTTTTGTAGGCATAAGCTTTCATGAGACCCAGCTCCCTTCGTCAGATGCAGAGGTAGAACGTTCTGCATCAGACGAAGTGAGCTGGGTCTCATGAAAGCTTATGCCTACAAAAATTAAATTGGTTAGTCTTTAAAGTGCCACAGAACTCCCGTTGTTTTTGCTGTATACAGACTAACACGGCTACCCCTCTGGAACTGATCTGTATCTCTGTTTCCCCAGCTGGCGATCAAAACACCTATCTCCCAGGAGCAATTAAATGCTGATAAATTGCTAGGAAATCCTTGGATAAATGTAGATTCACAATGGCAGCATCTGCATTAATTTATTTTCTATTATTAATATTGAATGGGGAAATAATCAAGCTACCATTGAGACTCTGGGAAGGCCTTGGAAGGCCACCAGGACCAAACAATTAATGTAATCTTCCTTTCATAAACAAACTTTAGAATAATAATATTCATTAATATGACATTATTTTCTCTTCCCTTCTGCAATGTGTCACTGTTCTAGCTTATTGTAAACTTTCCATTTGACAGAAAATGGCTTTTTGACAAAACATGTGAAGAAAAAAAACTCCATTTTTGCTGAAAATTTTCAGGGTTTCATCAAATACATCCCAAACCCCCAAACCAATTTTTTCCACAGGTTTTGGCAAACAAAAACTGACAGTTTCCCATTTTAAACCAAAACACTTCCATGTTTGCTCTCTCAATGCCGAATAAGTAAATAAATACAACACATTTTTAAAAATAAAATAAATAAGTACATTCAGTTTTCCATTTTTCAACAAAAAATGTTGAAGAAAATTTTCTATGAAAATAAAAACATTTTCACTGAAAATTTTCATGGGAAAAAAAAAAAAAAAAAAAGCATTTCCTGACCAACCGTAGTCACCATTTCTGCTAGACAGAATGACAGACCAGTTCCTGTGTGCAAGGACAGCCCCCTAGTAGCTGCAGCCTGAAGATGTTAACCCTAAAGCTACTACCACAGACACATCATTGGTTTTATACTCATATTAGAAACCTCCTTACACTTCCTTCCTGAGACTGTGAGAAAAGCAGTGTGTTATGTCAAGAAACATTGCTTATCTAAAGTAAACATGTAGGACCATGTCTCAAACTGGCCTGTAGGTTTGTGCATGTGTCTTTAGCGCACTCCTGCAGCTACTATGGCATACAACCCCTTTTCCACCTTTAACATTTGTAGAACTACAAGAGGGAAAATTACAGCAGTGGTGAATAGATGTACACATGCACCCTGGGGCCGATCCATATCTCACTGAAGACAACGGAAATTTCCATTGAAATCAATGGGCTTTGGATCAGGCCCTTTGCAATTAATGCACCAGGGACTTTGGGAAAGGGACTCTCTTCTTGTTCTTTGAGACATGATCAGAGCGAATAGACCGTGGGAGTCACGTGGTGTGTCTGGCCAGGAGCCAGCCAGTGACTTTTCAGTGAACTTCTCACCACCGCACATCAGGGCCCCTGAACACAGATTTTGCCCACCGTCACAAGCACAAGAACACCCTTCTGCGGGTGTACTGTGAAAATGGACGACGTCTGGCTCTTGGGACTCAGGCAGGAGTCCAGGGCAGAGCACCTGCCTGCTGGGCTGGAAAGAGATGCTTTCCTAGGTTCAAGGACTGAGGAGTGGACATAAAGACAAGAGTTTATCTGGGAGGTGTGGGAAGGCAAATCCAGCTGCAAGCCCGAGAGTTTCTCTGGGGGAATAGGGAGCACCAGAATTCTCAGTTCCTAAACCCCTTGGCATCCACCTCCCATCCCCCCAAAGCACCCCCTCCTCATCACTACTGGCACTTTCCTGCTCTCACCATCTGCCTACGTGGACACAGGCAGAGCCACGTCCCAGATGCTGGACTCTCTCTAAGCCCTGCAGGAGCCCCTCCTGTCTAGCTGGCTCTCAAACCCTTACCCCATTTGGAAGCTGCTGTGCTCTAACGCCAGTAACGCTCAGCATTGCTCTTTTTATACTTGCACCGAGCTGCAGTATAACCTAAGTGTCTCTGAAATGCTTCACCTCCAGGCTTGAGGCTAACTGAGGCCTGGCTCCATCAAAAATTTCAGCCTCTCCCATCAACCCCCAGGGAGATTTTCCTTCCAGCTTCCCCTGGCTAGAGTCTTCCTCCTAAGTGAACTCTTGTTTTTATGCCAACTCCTCAGTCCTTGACGCTCCCAAGTGAAGCAGGCAGGTGCTCTGCCCTGGACTACCGAGTCCACGTCCTTCTTCTACGGGAAAGGCCAAGATCCTGAGGTTCCTGCCTGTACCAGCCTTCACCCTGCCCCATCATTCTGAACTGTCCTTTTTCTATCACTGCTACCAGGGCAGGAGTCACACACAGAAATCGACGGGCTGCCTTTATTATTTCAGACCAGTTTCTATAGTGCCTGTCCCTGGGACAAGAAGGGAGGACACTGAGCATTCAGGAGATTTAGATTCCATTCCCCGTTCAGCCACAGACTTCCCATGTGGCCTTGGGTGAGTCACCTAATCTCTCTGGGCCTCAGTTCCCCATCTGTACAATGGGGATAATAGCACTGCCTTGCCTCCCAGGGGTGTTGAAAGGATAAAATCCACTGGTGATTGTGGGGCACTTATAACGAGGGGCTGTCACAGGGTTGGCCGCCATCCAAGCACCCCCACGTGGCCAGGATGCCTCTGTGGTGCCTTGCTAATAATTTCTCCCTCAAAGAGCTCCTTCCAGAGACTCCACACAACTTTTCTGAGATCAAAACACTCCTCTCCAGGGTGTGGGTTTACCCACAGCCAATAACTCCAAGTCCCGAATTAACATTTCGCTTCCTCCCCCCAGGCCTCCTTGCCTGGAGAGCTTTCACTCTTTCCCTGGCTTGCCCAGGATCTCTCCTGCTTTAGCAAGCTACGCCCAGCCCTTCCCAGCTGGGATCTTAGTCGCAAACCCCAGGATGCTGCTGCAGCCTCTCACTCCTAGCACTCTCTGATCTTCCTGAGCCTCCTCCCTCATTGCAGCCACCTACTGCCCTTTACAGGAAGCTCAAAAACTCGCCTTTCTCACAACAGGAGTTGGTCCAATAGCAGATCATACCTCACCCACCTTGTCCCTCCGATATCCTGGGACCGACACGGCTACAACACTGCATGGGTACAGACACACACATACAGTGACAGAGAGGCCGGTGATGACAAAAAAAATATTTGCTCTCACAAAAAGAGTTCCAGGAAAAATTAGCAGCAAGGCCAGGCACATGCTTCAGGGCACTGCCCTGGCGATGGACTCAACAAGCCGGCCAGCTAGAAGAAATCCAGCCGTTGCGAAAAACCCTTGAAGTAGTAGAGGAAAAACGAAGAACTAAAAATTAACAATTTCCCTCTCCTAAAGAGTGACACAAGATACTCGAGACAGTGTTTTGGGAGGAGATGGTGGTTCTTCACTGAAAGTTAAATATTGACTTAAATCCGTCAAAAGCAACTGGGGGGCGGTCAGGGGGTGTGAAAGTTGAAATCTATCATGTTTGGAACGAGAACGTTCGAGATTTAGTCAGTCACGAAAACGTAATTTTTGCAAAAATCACTTTGCTTGTCAGCTCTTTCAGACCGGGAGTACCTAGCACTGGTCTCTGAGTAGGGCTCCTCGGTGCTATGGGAATGTAACCCTTCTGCCAGGTGGAGTCTGCAGCCACAAGGATTCAACCTCTAGGGGATCCTTTCAACACTCCACCACAAAACCAGCTCGAGCCCCCGCCCGTTATAGGCCACCCCTCTCCAAAAGGCAATAGTTCCCCTCTCGCAGGCACAGGTCTGAGTGTGGGACGAAGACTGTTTAATAAAAGGAGGGACGTAACTCAGCATTAATTTGGGAAAAGAGCACAAGCAGGACTCAAACATAAAACCATGAGCAAAACCCCCACCCCAGAGTACATTGGGCCCTCCTGTCTCTCTCCTGCACACCCCACTTACAGTAGTTGTCCTGGGACAGTGATGACCCAGAGTTCAGGGTTCACACTGTCACATTCTGCTACCACCTGCTTCTCCACCACGACCTCCGTCCCTTGAGGTTCCACCCAGCTCTTAGCGATTGCTAGCTCTCAGCGAGTGAACCTCCGTGAGCACTGTCCCACAGTAGATGATTTCAGCTCCGGCAAGCACTTAACAAAACAACACACCCCTAAGGGAATCGTATTTAGCTCCATCTTTGACCAGCGGGAAGGGAAGGTTAAACCATGCCTAAGCAGAGCCCACACTTCCAGGCATGACTATCTTCCCCCCCTCCCCTCCCAACTATCAACCTTCACTCTGGCATCCGAGATTAACCGGTTCAGTTCAGATGATAGTGACCCTTCAATCAGAACAGGCTCGGCACAGTTCTGCTGCCCTTTGCTCATACAATAAGGGGAACAACCTTTCATTAGCCCTGCAATGAGCACTAAACACCTAACCTAACACCAGCCAAAGGGGTCGTTTGGGCAAAGCAGTCCCATCATGCTGAGCATCTAAGCAGCACGGGTGTGCTCATGCAAATACAATCTGGCCCTGATGCCTGTTCCCTTTCCCACAGCCAGCTTGGCAGGGGAGAGCCCATCCAGACCCCGCTTACATCAATACAAATAAATAATAATAAAAATATACTTGTGACTACGATGGGCTGACACACATCAACAGTTGTATTGTCAAGGGACGTTCCAACACGTTGCTCCATTCAGGAACCTGGATGTGACGGAGTCAGGAGGATCTGATCTGGGAAGTTTTCAGGGTGTAGCACTCGCTCTGAAGTCAATATGTCGAGGGCTTACAGAACCGTATGTTTAGCTCCTTGGAAAAAGTATCAAGGAAATAGGATGGAATCTAGGTTTAATGCACATTTTAAAATGTGGGAATTTGTAAGCAGTTTTTCCTATCCCTACATTCCACCCTGAAAAAACATTGCCTCTGATTGCACTGTGACACTTGACTAACACCAGTGAAGGACATTAAGTGCTGCTACATCATCTGGCCAAAAAAAAAAAAAAAGGTTGAAATTGGGACATTGCAGAAAGTATTAGTCCTGGGATTGGGCATTTGCCTTCTGTCCAGCAACATGGCTGTTAAAAAAGAGTGCTGCTCACTCACATGAACTGGTGACAGAATATTGTACCGCAATGGCAGGCATCTTGGAAATGATGGATGGATAGATAGATGGATACGCAGACAAGACAGCATACGTATCTACCATGTGGCACTAACAAGTTGGGTTTCTCTTCTACAGTCCAACCCATGGAAAAGATCAGTAAACAAAAAGAATGTGATTCAGACGCTTCCTGAGTGAATACAAGTTCAAACATGGTATAAACATTGTGGCAAAGCTCTTCCTCTACCTCGGTGGGTCCAGCGCTTCCTTCTAGCGCTGGGTCAGGGAACGGCTTCACCCCTTAGTGTTCTTCCACCCTCTAGTGGTGGGGGAGGGTAATACAGCCTCTCTGAGATGGCCGCTCCCTGCTGGCTCCCAGTTCTGTCTCTGGTTCTCACAGGCCCTTGCCTCTTCACTGGGGCTCTTGCCCCTCCAGTGAATGGCCAGTAGTGGGTAGATGGGGCCACTCTTGACTCGAGGCCCCAACCCCAGGGACCCTCCAAGTAGCAGCCTCGTGTTGTGGCTTCTGGAAAGCTGCTAGCTTCCCGGGGTTACTTCCCCGTGCTCCTTGACTTAATGGCCGCACCCTGTTCGGATAGGGGTTCTACCTGGCCTTCTTGCCAGGGAAGGCTCTTGACCCCTGACAGCCCCACTAGGCGTGGTAGTGCCCAAACCAAATATCCAGTTCAATCTTTCCCTTCTGGCAGGGTCTCTTCCCTCAAGCCTCCAGGCCTGGGAAAGATCCTTTGCTGTCTTCGGGCAGGGTTTTTCCCTCCCCCAGTCTTTGTACCTGCAGGGTTCTCGTCTGCCAGCGTTCTGCTCCTTCTCCTAAACCCTCCAGGCTCTTGACCGTGTCTTGTCTGCTCACGCACTCTGGTAGCTCCCCTCACTCTCACAACTCCAGCCACACTCTTTCTCTGGAGGAGAGGCTTTTAATAATAAATCCTAGGCGAGGCCTTGATTGGTTCCAGGTGTGTTAATTAACCTGGAGTAACCCCTGCTCAGCTACTGGGGAAAAGGGATTTGCTGAGCCTGGGGCTGATATATTGGCCTTCTAGCACTCTCCAGTCACCATCTAGTCTGACCCTGTCACATGATGCTACAAACACCAAGCCAGGCTTCAGACAATGGTACTACTGGAACTAGGCCTTTACTAAATTTTACCAAGTGAAATCAGCTTCCAACCCCTATTTCAGTTTGTCTTGTGCCTTTTATAATATTGACCATACATATTGAATTTCACCTCCCCAATTCAACATGTAGAGCTGGGACCATGTCTTCACCTATGTAACGCTCTCAACAAGTGCCCTGAGGGGTGGTAGTCTGGCTTTACATTAACATCTAACTGGACTTATATATTCATTCCCTTATGTGGATTTTCATTACTCTGTAACAGGTGCTGTGGGCTCCCGATTGTCTTTTTAAAAAAACAAAAAAAAGAAGAACACACCGATAAGCAGCCCCGTCAGCTACCCCCCAATGAAATCAAGTATCTTAGCGACATCATAAATCTAATCACAACCAATCGACCTACCACACAGTCCCCACCCCACTGCTACCCATCCCTACCCATCTCCACACTAGCAAGGGGAAAAGGGTAGGTCTTTTAGCACACCCTGAAGGGTAGCAACTTGGACTGTTTCAGACCCAGGGTGAGTTCCTCGTCCCGTTGACATCCATGGCACAATTCCTGCTGACTTCAGTGGGGTCAGAATTTCCCTCAGGAGGAAGGGAGTTGAAAAAGTCCAGAGCCCTAACGGAGAATGCCCTGCCAGCCACCTCCTCTCTCTTCTAACAAGGCGCATCCGCTCAGGCAACCCTGCTGATGCCACTGAGGCGGTGTGTCACAGGAAGAGAGCCTCTTGGCTAGACCTCAGGTTTTGTAGCTCAAAATCCACCATCTCAGAATCAATCTGGGAGCCAGTCAGCAGCAAGTAGAGGTACAGAGCAGGAGGGTTTAAAGTGCTCATGGAAAGAGATGCTGCTTATCTCCTTGCTGTTAAGTGGGTGGGTTTCTTTGTGCAGTACAGGGCATTGATCGATTATACTGTTATCCACTGAGACAATGCAATTGGTTTGTTTTTAATAAATAGCACAATACCTAGCTATGTGGACCACTGCATCAGGACAACACAAACCAGTCAGTAGGATACATTCATTAAAACAACAAATGAATCAATCCACAGCCTTTCCCTAACCCTTCTTTAAAAGGTACAACATGACAAGACAGGTCCTTCCTCATTCCACTCCTTATCTTCCTTTACTTGGCCCAAGAGTAAAATCCTCATGAGAGGACATTACTTTCTGATAATAAAATGATACCTAGCTCTTATCTTCCATAGTTATCAAAGTACTTCACAATCACTAATGTATTTATCATCAAAATATGCCTGTGAGGTAGAGAAGTACCATTTCCCCTTTTACAGATGGGAAACTGAGGCAGAGAGAGACTAAATGACATGCCCAAGGTCAGACAGCAAGTCCGTGGTGGAAGAGGGAATTGAACCTGAGTCTCCAAAACTAGCACTCTAATCACTGGAGTTGTACAGTCACACAGGAGGTAAATCCACACACTTCCTCCCTTTCCTCTTTGTCTCTTCTGCACCCTCCCACATACTATCATTTCCCTTCTTGACTTTGATTTCTGGGTCTTTGTTTGTTTGTTTGTGTGTTATGTGCCATAAAAATCCATGTGCTGGAAATATTGTGATTAATACATGGGAATCCGCGCATTGTGAAAATATCATGGTCTTTTCTTGTTTCTGGTGGCTAATATTTCTGTACATGTAACATAGGTGGGCACCTAGAATTTGTTTGATTTGTTATAAGAAAAAAGATTGAAGAGTTTAAAAAATATATACAAAGACGATAGATGGGGGCTACATGCATATATGCTAATTAGGGCCCAGTCCAATAAGCTGGTAAGCACCCTCAAGTTTCATTAACTTTGCAGGAGGCACTCAGCACACGGCAGCATCAGACCTATAGGTAGAAAAAATAGTTCTGGGCTTTGAGTGTGTGTGTATATATTTATATTTAGCAATATACTTCATCCCAGCACTGCAATGTAATCCATTGCAAAAGGGACAAAACTGGCATTAAAGAAGTTGGGTAGGAAATGCCTAAGGGAGTTAGGAGCATAATACAAAGGATTGGCTCAGTATAGGAGTAACTAGATAAAATTATCTCGCCTGTCATATAAAGGAGGTTAGATTAGATCATCACCCTTCCGGGCTTTCACTCATCTATGAATTTATTAAACAACCAGTGAAAATCCAGGTACTTCTGAAACCTGAGGTGCTTTTGAAAATCTTAGCCTTTATCTGTATCATGCTAAGAGCACAGAGAAGCCGAGGAAACACAGAAGGAGGGAAAGTGAAAAGGAAGCGTGTGACAACCATATACGAGACCCTCGCTCTGTCCCAGAATTCAACAAAGTGATCTGCCAAAAAGCCTGAAGGTCTCTATCATAGTTACTAGGTACAAATGTGATTGTGAAGTGTGGTGACAGACTGGATATATGTCCAATAAAATTCATCCTGAGGTAAATTTGTGTAAGCTATGCACATTTGTAATGAGTAGCTTTAAAGAAGTTAGGCGGGTGTGAGGTGAACTTCTGAATCTAACTAATCTAAGGTAAAATCTTATCCAAAACCAATGAGGTGTTGCCAGAAAATGGCACCTCCTGATGGCCTGAGTCTTTCCATGCTGCCTGTTTGCTCTGTTTCCAGGTAATGCTGTGTTTGCCTGTTTGCCACAATCTCTTCCGTGTCGTCAGTCTCACTAGGTTTACCAGTGTCACCATGTTTTATGTACCATGTGGTGGGAAGTAACGAGAGGGCGTTGTGTTTCTAAAACTAAACTGGCTCTTTATTAAGAGAACTATTTACACAGGTGGTACAACTGCAGCTAGCATTCCAGCCATGTGCACGCAAACTCACTTCGGGTGCCACCTCTAAACTCTTCCTTCCTGCAACCTGTGCTCCTCCCTCCAAGTTCCATGCAGATTGCTACATATTGGTCAGATCTTGAAATTCTGAGTCGGTTTTCACTCTGTCCTTTAAAAAGCCAATGGAAGTTACTGTTGTCCTCAGTCAAGCTTAATTGCTTATTCTTTACCATCCTATGTTAGAATATACAACACCAGTGTCAATTCCAAGTGTTCAAAAATCATGAGATTGGCTTAAAAATCATGACATTTTAAAAATATTAAATTTGGTTTTTCTGTGCCTTCTAGCTTCTGAGACTTTGGAGATAACAGTTCTAAGCTTTTCTCCGCAGCAGTGAGAGGTAGAAACTTACTTAAAAAAAAAAAGATAGCTGAGATTTTCCTGTAACCATCTGACTCTGGGAGCTGGGGCTTTCAGGAAAAAAACACACCACCAAATGTCATGAGAACAAAATAAAATGAAGAAAGTTGGCAATACTGTTAATGTGTGATTTACATGCAACGATCAGAGGGATTGTTTTATATAAAATCAATACATCAGTAAAATAATCAGCTGGGAAGAAAAGTTATGTGGGTAACCAAGTGGAGAAGTGCTAATTTCCTTTGAAGTCTGTAGAAGAGCTGCTAAAGGCAAACTTCAGTGATCCGGCTGCCCTGTTACCTTTCATGATATCCCAGGGAATGAGCTAGCTTTACCAAACAGACCACAGCCCCTGTGCAAGTATTCTGTGTTAGCTGCAAACTTAACTACAGAGCTATTCAAGTGGCTCCATAATCAATGGACATGGCCAAACCATTACACCAGACAGAATGCTGCAAGGATGAAATTCACACTAGTGCTGATGACCTGCATAAAGGTGTGAGTGGTGTACAGGATGTGTAGGGACTTGCAAAGAACATCTGACGTGGGATCAATTTTACCCGAAAGACTTAAAAGTGGCAGAATTCACTGGTGACTGTTTCATCGCAGGACTAGTGTCCATAACTGAGAGGCCCAATTTTCATCTCATTTATGCCAGTTTAAATTTGGAGTAACTCCACTGAAGCCAATGGAGTTTCTACAGATTTACACAGTTATAAGGGACAGCATCACCTGGCATCCTCAAAGGTCAGTTAATGTGAGTGGATGGAATGTCCTTCTCCTTAATCTCTATTTCTGAGCCCCAGTAGCCTGAACATTTCTGATGACAAATCAACCACAATTAAATTAAATAAAATATTACAAAATTACAAAAAAACAGCATGGGCACACACCAGAACCAATGCCCCCAGATTCCAAACCAGCCATATACTTAAGTACGTGCTTAACATTAAGCATATGAGTAGACCAGGAGTCATCAATGAGATGATTCAGGTGCCTAAATTCTCTGCAGGATCATGGCCTTGGATGGTTTTATTTTTTGAAAACCTCACCCTTCTCCATTCATTGTTCTTTCACCCTCTGCCCTATTGCGGCCCTGATTCTGCAATAAGCTCCGTGCAAGGACAGGGTTCCACTCACAGAGACTTCATTTCAGGATCGGGGCCTAATTTAGAACTCACTCCCGCAAGGTGCTCAGCTCCAACTCCCACTGCCTTTGATGGGAATGTGAGCACTCAGCATCTTGCAGGACCAGGCCTTTAGCTGGCTGGCTGAGGCAGGATCCGTGCCTTTTATTTTTCTGTGCAGAACCATGCATTGAAAGCCATCACTCCTACTGACATGACGATGCATAAATAGATAATATATTTGAGCTTTTAGAGTTTGGGAATCCTCATTCCTGCCCTTTGTTATGGAGGAAAATATGGCAAAGTGGGAGAGACAGGGAGAGGGATACTACCGTAGCGTGCCAGGGTCATAACTAGCAATCCATGGGAGTCATCGGTAGTGCTG
Source organism: Emydura macquarii macquarii (assembly GCF_026122565.2). Classification (NCBI taxonomy): domain Eukaryota; kingdom Metazoa; phylum Chordata; order Testudines; family Chelidae; genus Emydura; species Emydura macquarii. The sequence continues at coordinate 3,597,685 of NW_027133217.1, forward strand.
CCAACCCTCAATTTTTATTCACAAGTCTCACACTACTGGATATTTCCCTATAGCGCCAGCTCCGAAGACAAGCTATTATGCGACAATTGCAGCTTTCATTTTTAAAACCAGTACATTTCTAGCCTTTGTGATTGCAGGGGAAAGACTGAAAATGTGTCCCTAAAACACGTTAAAGATTAAGAAACCAGAAAACAACCCCAATTTTAAGAATCTCGTGATTTTTGTTTTATGGCTGATTTATGATTTTTGAATGCTTGAGGCTAGCAATACTGTAATTTGGTTATCTATCTATAGTCTCTCTCTCTCTCACACACACACACACGCCCCATAGGCCCAAACCAAAACCCTAGCTCCACATCCAAAACTACTTTAGCTCCACATCTTAAATTTACAGCTAAAACCCAGTTGTAATAAGATCTAACGAAAATAACCTTTTAAAATGTTTATATAGCCACGCCACTCAGAAAGGTTTGTAATTCTCAAAACAAAACCAAAATCACACAAAGAAAAGAAAAAAGCCCTATATGACAATTGCATTATGGCTTCTATAGAAACACGTCAATGTTTTAAAAGGTGGATGTCATTGCCATCACACCCGCTCCATCCCACTGAGCCATAGCTCCTAAAATAGCCCCAGCTGTCGGGCTCCATCTCTCCTCAGAGCCATCTGTAGAAATGCTAGCTGAGAGTGGCCATGGGGGTGGAGGAGGGGTGGTCGCTTGAACTGGCACTGACATGGGAACATAGAGGAGCTCAGTGAAAAACTTACTAAAGAGAAAAATCAATGCTTGGTTTATGCGCCTTGGAAACCAAATCAAACAAAATCACTCCCTCCCAACACCCCGGCCCCACCCCCACCAGCCTGTCTTTCCCACAGGTTGACATCCACAAGTTACAAAGGTCAAAGTTAATCCCCTGAAAGTAAGCTCCTCAACCCCATTTTTCCCATCTTTGCACAACTGCTTTGGAGGCTGTTCTTTATTCTCCTGGCGGCCCAGGCAAAATAATCCAGTGAAAATTAAAATACTGCTCAGGCCAACGTTTCCTTGACCTTAAGCTCTGTCATCGTTCACCTCAAATGCTTTTAATGTGGCAATAAATATTTGGATGTAATGAATGTGGAGCTCTGAAATCACCTCCTTCCTCGTTCAGCCATGAACAAGTCCCTCTGCCTTCTTCAGACTGGCTGAAACCCATTATCCACCCTCAGCTGAGGCTCAGGACCTTACCTGGAGTCTTGTCAGAGTCCGGGGAGGCAAGCGGCTCTCATCGGGGTGAGGGAAAGCAGATCCTTACTGAGAGAGATACGGGGAAAAGGGGAGAAAGATGTGGGGGACATGGGGAGACCATCTGGGTTTTGGTCCCCCCCCCCCTCCAGTAAATAAAACAGAAACCCCAGCAATGGTGGGGACGTGCAATAAAACGTCCCCTAGTTCCCTTGCAGTGTCTCCACTGCTTGGGGTCTAGGCTGTGTCACCCCTGTCCCCACCCCTCCCCCTGGCTGTTCTCCTCCACTCACATTGCTGACGTGCTTTGCTCTCCTTCTGCCTCCCAGCTCCAAAATAGCCCTGGGTGTTATTTACGGGAGAGATTAAATTTCAGCTGGTAGAGAGGAGAAAGGGCAGAGTTCTATGGACTCACTCAGCTTGTCCAAAGAGGAGGGGGAGAGAGTCAGCAGAGGTCTGAGTGTGTATGTGTTTTGTGTTTGTGTGTAACAGGCTGTGAGACCCTAGAGCAAAGTGACAGCTGTTAAACAGGGAGAGGTGAACAGGCAGTTGGTAAAGTTTATCCATGTTATACGTGTCTCCTTAGAAAAAAGGAGGAATTCCCTTCCAGATAGATCAGATCAGTAAAAGGGTTTATGGAAAAAAAGAGCTCACTTTAAGGTTGGATTCTTAGACCAAGGACATTTGCAGAACGACGAACAAACAGCAAATGAACAAAACTAACACTCCAAATATTACAGTGTGGTTCTGCTCTGAAAAGTGACTCTGCAAAAATGGCATAGTGAGATTGCATATTTGCTGCCTCTCAATGACTCCTGATCATATTACCTCATGTTATAAGTAAAAACAGTTATTTTCCTAGCTACCACTTCCTCGGACAGCCTCAAATCCAAAAACTCATTCCAGTCCATGCATTAATGCTGATGAAGTTTCTGCAACTGGAATTCAGTGAACAATTGTGCCGATGATGCACAAGCCAGAAAAGAATTCATCTCTCTCCCACAGCTACACTGGCTTTGCATGGCTAACAAGAAAGAAAAGTAGTGAGTACTTATTTGGGACAATAAATTAAGCAGATAGCATCCCAAATACACACAGGGAACAGTTTCTGGGAACCAGGAGGATTATTTTTATGACCATGTTTTCTTTTTTTTTCCCCCAACAGTTTTCGTTCAATAAAATTTTAGAAGGAAGATAGACAAGAAGGAAAAAAATGTCATGGGTTTCAAACAGCTCCAAAGGCAAGTGATAGATTGCAGTGCTATATGAATAGACTGGCACTTCTACTTCATACCCCAGATAAGACACAGAAAAGTAGAGAGGCCTATGAAAGTTACATTGAAGAAAAGGGGAGTTAGCTTTTAAAGCCTCTCAATTGAGGTCTGATTCACACTTAAGCATTTAAGTGTTATATGCATGTGAAAATGTTTCAGTTGTAATGTTTTTTTTTCTGTATCAGTTGTTCTACCACCCTCATAGTATCTGAACAACTTCCACTTATGCATTAAGTGTAGGCTTGGCAGAATTCAATTTTTATTTGTTTATACATTCAGTGGATAACACTGATTTATAGCTATACATTTATTTTGTATCAATTTAAACTTTCACATTTGTGGGAAATTATGGGGGATCAGATCATTGTTTAATGACAGTATATACTGAGATTCAAAAAGTTAAAGTTTTATAACTGTTAAAACACTAATTGTTAACATTACATGTCAAAATATACATGGTAAATATCCATAAATCAAACTCTCAAAATTCTCAAGCAGCATTTTTCTTACTTTGCCAATCTGCAAAATTCAATCATCATAGATGGAAATATCTGTGTCAGTGTGTGTGGTGAAATTGACATTTACCAACAAAAAACGAGTCCTTCCAACCCAGTTAAGTGACATGACTAGCATCAGTCACATGAGATTTGTTCTCTCATCCTCTCTGCAAAGGGGAAAGTGACTTGCCTAAGGTCATGTAACAGCTCTGTGGCATAGGGAAAAATAGAACCTAGCTCTCCTGACTCCTAGTTCAGTGCCCTATCCAATAGGCCACATTGCTAGCTTTTATTAATATTACTTAGCAACCTTTATTGAAAAGGGTTTTTCAATTAATAAAATTCCTTGTTTTTATAAAAATATGGGGCCAGTGCTTTGCAAAGACAACACTCCCCACCTAAACTCGTTCTGCATTGAAGATGAAAACAATTCCAAACTGACTCAAGAGCTTTGCCACTATCATGACAACTTCTCCTCATCCTTTGGAGACAGTAAGACTCCTTGTGTTAATACATCCAGCCATCTTTGGGTCCACTCCATTTGATTTGCGCATCACTGTTTATTAGGGCTGGTTGAAATTTTTGGTCAAAAAAGTAATTTTTCAGGAAAACAGCTGTTTGTCAAAAATGAAAAATTAAAATTAAATAAAAATTCTCAAAATTGAACCAAAACATTTCCCCTTTTTTCACCAAACACACAAAATCAACATTTATTTTGGTAAAAAGTTTTGGTGTTCAAAAACACATTTTTTTTTAAAAACTAAAATGAAATGTTCAAGATTCGGTATTTCATCAAAAGACTGACAACTTTTCATGGGAAATTTTGAGGAAAATGGGGGGGGGGGGGAGGAAATTTTTTGACAAAAAAAGATTGACATTTTTAATTGGTTCTAATCTGTATTTAGGTTAGCACCCACTATATGCCAGGTACTTTCCAAACATGAGAAGATACGATCCTTCCTCCAAGTGGCTCATAGCCTAAGGAAGCATTTCCCAAAGGGTGGGGATACATCTCCTTGGGGGCACTACCGACTAGTTGGAAGGGGAGAGGGGCACAGAAGATGTATAAATTAAGAGGAATACACCCCAAATACATGTGGCTAAAAGAGATGAGAGTGAGAATAGTTTAACTTTTCTGAAGATAGGCTAAGCTTTCAAAAGTTTGGCAAAGGCTGATTTGGGGACAGAAAGAAAGAGACATTGGGGGATGAACAGGCAATTATACACAAGTCAATTCAATCAGCTGTAATTAGGTGGGTGTTTAAGAAGGACCTGAAATATTTGGGAGACTAATTTTTATTTTAGGGGCAGGGCAGGGTTATCATCTCACTAGGATGCTGAAAAATCTAATGGGTTATACAGACTGTTGATGATTTTGAGACTATGGGTCAAATTCCACACTGAATGATTTATAGCTTTTAATGGAGTTGCCCAAGTCATAAAAGCCAGCACAGAATCTAGCCTGACTGAACAGGGGGTTATTAGAAAAATATTTTTAACAAGTGTTGACGGAGGATTATTTTCTCAGCATTTAAATGATCTATTTCAGCATGACTATTTTCAGAGTTCTCATTAATAAAAGGTTTTAAAAGGAAGCAATTCTCTCAACTTCAGCTGCTAGTTTGTTGCTAGATATTGAGGTAAGAGAAGTGTAATTATTGCAGATACATACCAGCAGGTATATCTAATTAGCTTCACCCAAGTTATTAGAGAGATTGGAAACTCTCTCAGGCACAGGGAACAAAGGTTTGGCATCAAAAGTCCTGCAGGGAAAGATTTTGGAAGTGTGAAGCTAGGAGAGCAAGCTTAGGGTGAGATGCTTTGGTTATTGTTACCTGAGTTAGCATTAAAGCCAAACCCCAGGAGGGGCTATGTGTGGACTAGATATAGTGTATGTTATGTACTCCATATGGAGTAGAGCTGGAACTTTTTCTGCTTTCAAAGAGTATTAAAAACTCTCAGCAGCACATCTGCAACTACTTGCCATTATTTCACGTAAGGTTCCTTCTAAGTTTCATATCTGACAGATACCATGTTACAATTAGTTTTCTTCATAGGATTGATGTCTTCTCTGGAACTTTTACATTATACTGTCCATGAAAACTGTGTAACACTTTTTGAATATTGTGTGGTTGCTCCTTTGAGGAGGTCCATATCACTGAAAGGTTTCCTCATGAAGATGTAAAGCACAATTAAGGTTTATAAAAATGTCTTCCTTGGATTTGTTCTCTTCAAAAGACTTTTCACATCACTGGGGATAACCAATGGGTGAATGTAAAATCCAGCCTGGTGCAGTTGTCATGTCTAGATAACATTTTCCTTTAACCAATAGTCACATTGCTGAAAAATTTGTTCCTCAGAAATCCTTCCATTGCTAAGGGCCTGGTCTACCCTGACAACGGAGATTGACGTAACGATGCTTACAGGAAATCTGTAAATCTGTTCATCATCCCACACCTTCATAATGATGCGATCCCACCAGTCTATGCTTGTTTCTTGGAACCAGAAGCAGCGCTCCACCGACTGAAGATGGTGCGTGACAGCCTGCAGCAAACAGCAATTGTTTTGCTCTATGGCTTGTACCAGGGCGGCCTCAATAACATCACAATTTTCCACGCTGCAGCTCCTGTCTTGGCCTTGAAAATACTGCAGGGTAAGTCGAGAAGTATTTGTGACACTCACAATGATAGTGCAGAGCTGAGTGGGCTACATGCCTCTGGCAACGGCGTGCGCGTTGCAATGAAAAACAGCACAAAAAAGCATTTGCCGTTTGTTTGGGAGAAGAAGGGAGGGGGAGGGAGCACGTTGCATCATGGGAGGACGACAAGGTTCCCAACAGCCTCTGTATCTAGTTGCACTATGGGATAATTACCCACAGTGCACTGCTTTGATTGTTGACCTAATCACGGCTAGTGGGGATGCAAGACCCCAACGCAATGAGTGTGGTGTGATCATGCTCCTGCAACTTCTAAAATTTGGCAGGTGAAAGTCGATTTAAAATAAATCAACTTCACTCCACAGTGTAGACGTACCCAAGGATGCCCTCCGCCTTCTCTAAAATATTTGCCCTTATACTGATAATATACTCACAAAACATATGGTGCATAAAAGTTACATAAAATAAACTTTTATATATTGCATATAAATATAAAAGTAGAAAAGATATCACAGAGTGAATTAAATGAAACAAGAATATGTAATTTAATAGATCTAGACCAAAATGTACACAGACATGCGGGTCTGTGCAGAGCTTCACCAACTTCGATGGGACTCTCTGTGAGCCCAGGCATCTGCCTGCACACATCTCACTGCAGGATCAGGGTCTTAGATTGTCAGCTCTTCGGTGAAGGGCCTATGTCTTCCGCACTTAGCCCAATGATCTGATCACGACTCTGGTTTCTCTTCAGATTGTATAAATCTTTTCGCCTTTTACTAAAGATTTAATTGGAGAGGAACATATATGAGTTTATACCCAATTTTTTGAGCTTTCAGTTCGGTGAAGCTACTCAATGTTGTGGAAAAAACCCTGGGGCTTCTAAGAACTAACATAAAAGAAAATGAAGCATGATGCTTAATAATTACAATTAAGTTGTACACCAAATCCATCAGACTGAATTCCCTTACAGTAATTTCACTTGGAAGGAAGAGGGGGAAAGAGGTGAAAGTTACTTAGGTTATTTACTAATATTCTCTCCTTTCATGTATTTTCAATTATTAATTTATTAATTTATTTAAGTTTCAATGTTTAAAAAGATTCTCCACTTCATACATGTGACCTCACATCTGGAAACTGGAATGGATATGCCTCATTAACACCAACCCCTATAAAACAAATATTATCCATATCTAATGTTCCCACCTCCCCCACATAAATTTACTGAAGTAACACAATCAGTGACTTAAAATATGAAATACTTTAATTATTTTTATAATTGTAAGTGTTACCCAGAACATACAACATGTCTTTTCAGTTAATTACCAAAAAAAAACCCAAAACAAACAGCAAACATCTCACATATAGAACAGCAGCTGATAAGTAACATGAGTTGAACTGAATAAAACAATAGCTCTAACTATTTATTAGACTTGTACATACAACACAACTGATTATTTAAATAAGGAAACAATCACATACATAAAAATGCTAAAAAAATTACACTGGCCATGATTTATTAAGAATTCTCATAAATCTGTAACTTTCATACATGTAGCACAAATCTTAGTATCTCTTTCTACTGTTGTACCTTTTTCTTAATATAAACCATATGTAAGTGTACACAGTTTGCATGGTAGGCTACTTTACACAAGTGAACACAATCAAGCCTTAGCCACAAGGCTTCTTGGTGTTCCACATAATACAACTGTATAACAGAAAAAAAAATGCACACCAAATTCACTTGCTAAGGTGTATCAACTTTTTAAAATAGCTAAGTATGTCCCAACAGAAATTTGTGCAGTATAAATAATCTCTCTTAAAGTTGAGTGTTACAAAAGAGGTAGAAGTGAAATTTTTGCAGCATTCATTAAATATCCAGTAATATTACAGAAACATTGAAATAAGCCTAAACTGACTAAACATAAAGTCTTATAATTAACATCTTGTTTCTTTTAGTTAAATGTACACTTTCACATATTTCTGTTGGGTCTACTGAATGGATTAACTCACAATAGCCTTCTTCAATAATATTTCACTAGCAGTGTAAAATGTTTTTAATTAAATGAGATTGACCAACATACATGTAAAAGATATACTTTAGACACCAAACAGTATATTAAAATATAGACACTATTAATCTTTGTATATTTGTCATAAAAATAAAAGTAAACTTATTTTTCCTCATATATATATATATATATATATATATTGGAAATAGCCTAATTTTGTGAAAAAACTATGCTCATTAAGTTATTATTGTGCATAAACAAGTTTTAGACGAGTTTTATTGTGTACAATAAAAAATGTAAAGCAACCTTTATCTGGCAAGGACTTTTTTAAGTTGACATTGGTATATCCCCTCTCTCATTAGTTAGCTTTCACATATTATACGCAAACAATTTCCTTTTAAAGCTTATCTGGCAAATAAGAAGCAGAGGATTATAGTTTCAGTTCCCCAATTCTAAAAAAAATTGCTCAAAACTACTTTTGTCCCATACATTTTCAACTTCTAAACAACAAAGGCTAATAAGTACATTGAAATGCATCTTATTTTTGCACCTTTAATTGTAGTATTGCTAATAAAGAAAAATTAATTCTCACACTATATAATTGACAGATTTGGTTGCACTATTAAAACTAAAAAACTAAAGAAAAAGAAAGTAAGTGCTTTTTAAAAGCAAATTGTAAAACAATTTATAATAAAAAAGTAACTTCATAGATACACAGTTTTTCTTTTCATAATTATATATAAGTTTCCATAAAACAGAAAAGTGCTGGTGATTGAGACAGATAAAACTGCATAAGAAACAAATCAAGATCTTAACATGGTTAAGGCTGTATTTCCATCCAGGCAAATCAGGATAAAACAAGGTGCAAAATTCTCAAAAGCCTATTGATTTAACTCAGTCAAAGCATATACAGAAGGTACATTCCTCAGCTTTAAATGAAAGCAGACTATCCTTCTAACTCTAAGATGTTAGTATGTTCAAAATCTTACAATAAGTTAGGGAAAACATATCTGGAGTTTCTCGGTACCCAATGTTCAACATGAACTGCAAAGCTTGTATATAAAAAAAGTTAAATAGTATACAATTTTAGGTCAGTAAAGCAGTAAACCCAATTGAAGTCAGTATCTAGTAAAACTATTGACTTCAATGGAAGCAGGATCATGCACAATTTCTGTGTAGCCTTAATTACATATGCATCCACATCTAAAGACACATTTGAAAGTTAGCTGCTCCATTATATTCACCTAACACACTAGAGGGTGGGGTTCCCTGCTCTCTTTTTCCATGTGAGGTCAACTCTTGCAGTACTGAAAAAGAATCCTGAATTCAAATCTTTACAAGTTAATGGAGATCTGTACATTTAAAAAAAGCTAAATCTATTCAAATGTCCTGAACAGAGAGGAGAATTACATTTTAAAGCTCACTTCTCAGACCCCACCAAGAAACATACCAGCCATCTGTACCTCTTTGGGGTTGGCCCAGCATGCACCATTTTGACATAACAGCTGCCACCATGCACAGACAGAAAATGAAACCAGCTTTCACAGCAGGTCAGAAAATGGCATTGTGTGTTACATTATCTTTTTAAAATAAATTCTTAAGGGTTTTTAATTTTTTTTCAGAGTAATCCAGTATAGTAATTAAAAAATAATTGTAACACACATCTAACTTCCTATAGGCTATTTCCTTAGTCCAGTGAGAACCAGTAGCTGTGACTTCACAAAATGTGTTGTGAGAATGTCACATTAAGTAGAGTTGAAAGCTATAGTTCAGGCTGAGGGGAACTGAAATTAAAAAAAAAAAATTAGTTATGTGCTAAATGCCCTTCACTATCAGGGACATTCAGTGTACATAAATGAATTTTACTTCATTTAGAAAAAAGTATATGTCACTGTTTCTACAAATAGAGGTGAGCACAAGGCAGCAGATGAGGGCCTGTAGAAAGTACCAGGTTTGTGGTAAAGACCTTCATCCTGGAGATGCCTCTCTGTTGGGACCTGGCACCACACAGAACAGCCATATTCCCTGACAATCTCACCTCCCTTTAACGCTGATAAAAAAAAATACTGATCTCATTAGTATTAACTTATGCCAGTTCTATCATAATAGCTTTACCATCACAGGTACTATGGGGATGTAGAGGAGAAGAGGCAGAGGCACAGGTGCTACATATATTGATGGAACAGTTCTCATTTTGCAGCAGGCCACATATCTTCTGTCCTATGGAACAATAAAGTGGAAATAGGAAACAACCACAAGTTTCCAGGCTGCTGTGGGGACCCATAAAAGGGATCATTTAGTTTGTGATTTTTAAGTCTATACTGTATTATGTTATCAGTTTAGGATCTTAAAGCTTCATCCCTATTCTAACAAAATAAATATATTTGTATTTTAACTATCGTGATTTGAACAAGAATTCTTAAACATTCTGAAATCTTGCAACTGAGCCGACTAGTTTTGCTGACTAGCTGCAGTGAGCAGTGGAAGCACTCTACTACCTACACTTAATTATACACCCTAATTGTGCAAGCCAATTAGAAGAAAAAAGAACAACTGCATCCCAGGATGGGATGAAAACATTTTAAAAAGAAAAATTCACTACATACTGTTTGCTCCATAAACCAAAAAACTCACAAACCACTATCTAATAACCCAGACCTGCTTCCACTGATGTCAATAAAATGAGACTAGCATCAGCCCTTAACAAACCAGAAAGGAAATTATACTTATTCACGTGAAGAAATACTTATGGAAATTGCTTTTCATTATCAAGTCAAATAGTAGACAGTTAGGAACACTGTATGACCACATAGAGCTATTGTAATCCCAAATTCAAACTGGTCAGTTTACAAAAGACTATATTTCCCCCCACCCCCATGAAATATAGAAGTTTGGAGCAAAACAAAAACAAAACTGAAGTGTTTTGAAAGGATTTTTGTTTTCACATGTCAATGTTAATTGTTAAAGTATTTCAAGAAATGGGCAGAAAAATTTTCATACTAAAACGACCATTAGATAGTTCACATTTTAAAAAGACAACAGGCAGATCAAGTCAAAAAGAAATAAATGTGCACGTTGCATTTGTGGGCAACACAACTCTGTTATTAATACATTTGACTTGTGGCAACTCTCAACAGGTATGGTGTCTTACACTTGTTAAAGAGCCCATAACTGGACAATCAAATATTATGCAGGAACAACACTAATACCATATGCTACATGTTAGCTATAGGCAAATGCAGCTATATTTAAACCCTTTAACTGTATTATTAAATTGTAACAGAAAGCGGAAGTCGGAATACACAATTATTTACCATTTTTTAAAAATAAGACCGTTAAAGGCACATTAACTATATTATGAACTGATGAAGATCACATTCCTTCACAATAACTCACACACAAACAATACAATATGGACTTAATATGTCCAATACATTCATTACCACAAAACAATCCTGCAAGACAACAAATACTCTGTAAACAGAAATGCAAATCAAGACTTTCAACTTCTATTTCCTGTTAACACAGTAATCATAACTCAAAACTTAAATTCCATCAACTCAAATACTGTAAACTCTGAAAATTTTTCAAACCAACTATAGTTTCACAAAAGCACATTTGACCTGAAAATAGTGCAAAGAGATTGCACACACACACACACACACACACACACACACACACACACCCCAACAATACATTCACACAGCACTAACACAATTCTCTTCAGTACCAATTTTTAGTTTAAGACAAAGGCTGAAAAATATCCATTGAAACTGATTACATTTTCTTTAAAAAAGATGGAACATACTTGTAATAAGATTCTGCCTCCTAATGATTCCTTTGTTTAATCAGTGGGTCAAAATGAGGCTTTACTAACTTCCTATTCTACAAAATGATGCGTTCTTCACCTCATTACCATTAACAATGGTACTACCATTGGTGCTATATTGTTACTAATAGTACTATAAGACTACATCTGTTCTAGAAACATTCACAAGTCCAAAATTACAGACTGTTTGGAATATTTAGCAAGTACATGTATATGGAAACAGAACTATATATTTATCAAGAAAGTGTCAAATTCAACATTATAACATTATGAAACAGATAAATTTTAATTGTAAAAGTCTGAACTTTTTCTCACGTCCTCAACATAATTCTTTTTTAAAACAACAACTGCTTTCCAAAGTAATTCATTAACATACTAACACCAAAGAACATACGTGGTAATTAGTACATTTTGAAAAACAATCTAACATTAAAGACACGATTGATAAAGTATTAAAATACTTATAAGTAGTGTGGTAAGAACAAAACATGAACTACTTATCCTTTTCTAATTCTCACCCTGTACATTCACACTGATACATAACACTTCTGATTGTCTAAGCCACAGGATGAAGACTAGTAATAGCAGTTAAATATATGAAATCTTCTCATGCTAAAACAAAAATCAATTAAACAGCTTTGGTAACCTAGTATATATTTAGCTTTATGTAAATATCTTGCAAACATCCCTTCCCCTCAAAAAATCCCTATATACTGTGTGTATATTTATATCTAATATACATATTTCCTGAGTACATTATTAAATCTGATTATTAGGAAGGTTTGGCAAAAGACCCAACTGTATATTATTAAAATAGATTTTAAAATAAACATTTAATCAAAACATTAAAATAAATATGGAATGTTTCTGAAAATTAAAGTACCATAAACATATTAATAACCATGTAATTTTTCATTAAGTGCATATTACTGTTTTTAACCATGAGGACTCTAAATCTAATTTCTAATCCTGAGCAACGTTATGTTAACTGTCAAAATGTATTTTAATGCAATGTACCGCAATTTTAAAAACTCCTTAAATTAGTTCTTCATTTATTCATTATGTAAAAATTGTACTATGATTATACTATGGAAACTTTTGGTGTAGATTAGTCTAGCTGGAAACTCTTGATTGGCAGAACTTGCTGAAACATTTCATGTAACCAACATTAAACTCTGATTATTCCAATCAGACTCTTGGCAATTACCTGAAGGATTTGACACCCTGTCACAATAACAATGCAGAAGTGTAGATTATTCAGTATTGAGTGACAGTACAAACAATTAAATTATTTAGCAATCATTTTGGCACTTAAAAGAACTACATAATGGTGCACAAAACCCTATAATTATGAAATACCCTTTAAAATGGCATTTCTAAACTATGCTAAATTTTCTAACTAACAAATGAAGAAAAGAATAAAAAATAGCTTAGCCACTCACTGGTTTCTCAGGTCATGGCTTGAGTCACAGCTGATACATAGCTTTGGCTAAGTGTTCAAGAAAATGGTGAGCTATTGCCCAGTTCCCCTTATTAATAAAATCTTCATCTGACATAGAAGACACTGCAATACCAGAAATATTAAAACTGCAATAACACTATTACAAGAAATGTGTCAACACCAGAATCACAGTAATAAAATTGCAGCACTGATCAGTTGTATCTTTTTTTTTTTTTTTTGATAACCTAGCAAAAAGGTTCTCCACAGTACAATGTAATTCACTTTCTTTCTTTCTTCCTTTTTTTTTTTGCATACAGCTATTCAGAAATCCGTATGGGTTCCTTCATGTTTTTCTTTTTTGCTTTCCTGATCTTCGGGATCTGCACTGTTTTTTTCTTGTGTGCTTGTGTTTGCTAGACAAAGCTCTTGCAATGCCCTTTCGACCATCTCCTGTTTCACTGGAGTGCTCAAGGAGGTTTTTGGTAGAGTCATTTGCAGTGCACACCATAAAGCAGTACGAGCCTTGCGTGTGGAGACAGCTAACTCTTTAATGGCAGCTGCCAGAGCAAGAACATCTACAACGACAAGAATATGCAACCATATTACAAAAGAACTAATACACAACTATGACATTTATTGATTAGACAAAAATCTCTTGAATTCAGCCAACACTTTGTCTTATGGTAATGTAATTTCAAGAAATCACTGGAAAAATTGCACCCTGGTATTAAAGAAAAAATGGTTACTAACCTTCCTGCAACTGTTGTTCTTTGAGATGTGTTGCACGTCCATTCCAATGTAGGTGTGCGCACACCCTGAGCACAGCTGCTGGAATTTTTTCCCTTAGTGGTATCCATTGGATCAGCTCCAGGGCCCACTGGTGTTGCATGCTCATAGCGCTGGTATAAAGGGTCCTGTCGACCCTGCTCCCTTTTAGTTTCTTCTTGCCAACCACCTCTGAGAGAGGGGACGGAGGGTGGGTTTTGGAATGGACATGTGCAACACATCTTGAAGAACAGTTACAGAAAGGTTAGCAATCGTTTTTTCTTCTTCGAGTGCTTGCACATGTCCATTCCAATGTAGGAGACTCACAAGCTGTTGTACCGGAGGTGGGTTCTGAGATCAAGGACAGGGTGACTGTAAAACTGCACAGTCAAAGCCGACATCATCTCTAGCCTGTTGTGTTATGGCGTAGCGCATTGTGAATGTGTGAATCGATGACCAGGTTGCTGCTCTGCAAATATCCTGAATCAGAACTTGCGCTAAGAAAGCAGTGGAGGAGACCTAAGACCTTTTAGAGTAAGCCATTGTTAGGTGGTGGTGCGACATCTGTGAGGTTGTAACACACCTGATGCTTGAAGTAATCCACGATGAGATTCTCTGTGCAGAAATGAGGAGACCTTTCATTCTCTCTCTTACAGCTATGAACAGCTGAATGGATCTGCAGAAAGATTTAGCCCTTTGTATGTAGAAAGCCCAGACCCGCCGAACATCCAACAAGTGGAGGTACTGTTCCTCCCTCTTTGTATGTTGTTTAGGATAGATAGCAGAAAGATTGCTTGACTGCAATGGAATTGAGATACAACTTTTGGAAGGAACAACAACAGGTGTGGTTGCTACCAGACTGGGTCCTTAAAAAAGATCATATAAGGTGGTTCTGAAGTGAGGGCTCAGATCTCTGAAACTCATCTGGCTGAGGTGCCAGGCCACTTTCCAGGAAAGGTGTAACAGTGAGCATATTGCTTATGGTTCAAATGGGGGTCCTGTAAGTTTTTACAGAACAAAGTTTAGATCCCAAGGGGTTGGGAGTGGGATCCTTAACCTGAGGGTTCACCCTCTCCAGGCCTTTGAGAAACCGGTGACCATGTCATGTGAAAAGACAGAACAGCCGTCAATCTAGGGATGGAAGGCCAAGATGGCCGCCAGATGGACTGTGACTGAAGAAAGGGCTAGACCTTGCTGTTTTAGCAGTCACAGGTAGTATAGAATGAGTTGCAGAGATAACTGCAAAGGCAGAATTTGTTGTTGGGAACACCAGATGGAGAACTGCTTCCATTTTGCAAGGTAGGTAGCTCTAATGAATGGCTTTCTACTGCCCTGTAGGACCTCATGGACTTGCTCCGAGCAAACTCGCTCCTCTGTATTCAGCCATGGAGCTTCCAGGGCATCAGGTGAAGAGAGGTTCGGTTGGGGTTGTGATGCTCTGCACCCCCATGTTCACCCTTGTAGTAGAATTGTGTATTGTTTAATTTAATTTAAGATGTTTTTGGAATGCTCATGACATACTCAGCATTATTGTTATATTAACATATTTGTTGCAATGTCATGTGTATGGTTATGAGGCTCTGCTATGTAATATTCCCAAAGATGTGTCCTCATGGCTTGAAACATATCCAGGCCAAACTCTCCAGGAGCAGAGGAGCAGTTCACACCTCCTCAAGGCTTGTATAGGATAAACCCAGCTCAGATTTCCAGGAACAAAGGACTGGCCTAGGTATCAACAAAGATTCAATGGATTCTCAAGCTAGCCACCCCCTTCCCTTGCCAGCTTGAAACCATGATGAAGTAATGCTCACTGACTCAGGACATGGATGAAACCATACAAGGACATTATTTGTTACCCGACCATGAGGGGAGGGGGTGTTAAAACCCTAGAGAGGAGAAGGAACATTTTTAAAAGGGAGAGACAATTTCCATGCTCTCTCTCTTTCACCTTGTAGGTGTGTGGCCCGACCCACCAGGGGGGATTGCAGCTGTTCCACGGGCCCAGGCTCCAAGGAAGGACACAGCACCTTAGTCAATGGTGGGAAAAAGCTGTGTCGCCCTCCCCCCCTTCCCTAACCACCCCGGGAGGGAGTGCTACCCTCTGCGTTTGGGAGACAGAGGATCCCGAGCAATACTGGCCCCGCCTGCCTGCAAGGCCGGGGGCCCCAGACTATTTTACTAGCCCTGTCTGTGGGAAGGCTGGGGGTTGCTGACTGCCCAACCAGCCCTGCCCGGCTTGTGGGCCAGGGACTGCAGACTGCTTGCCTGCCCCGCCCTGCCTGAGGGACGGGGGCACCAGATCGCTTGCTAGCTCGCCCCACTGGGAGCCTGGGCTAAAGACTTGTAAACGGGCACTGGTTATTCCCCTAAAGGAAGGTGCTGTGACCTTCCTTGGAGCCTGGGTCTGAGAAAGGGTCGCGACGTCCTGGCCGGACCGTGCCACTGGCTTACAAGGCATCAGAAGTTGCTGAGGTCCCTGTATTGCAGGCACCTGACGACGTGGCACTGGGAATGAAGAGTGGCCCGGCACTGGTCTCACTCTCTGTCTCCTTCGGCCTTCGGTCCTGGGGACTGGCTCTTTTCCTGGTGCTTGCAGGATTTCTTCTTGGGCACCGGGTAGGATGATCGGTGCTGAAAGACCGGGTCATTGGAGAAGTGCTCTATGCCGAATTTGAGGTGCTCAGTGCTGAGTCTGAGTGCGGCTCTGAGGCTGGGTCTTAAGGCTGCCTCCATAAGCATGACCTTCAAACGTGCAGCTCGGTCCTCCTTGGTCCAGGGCTTGAAATCCCTGCAGATTTGGCAGCAGTCTTTCCTATGAGCTTCCCCCAAGCACTTGAGGCAGCTCAAGGGCAAGTGGCTCGAAGGCATAGACTTATTGCATGAGGCACAGGGCTTAAAGCCCAGCAACTGAGGCATGCCCTGGCACCAGAGAAGCGGACAACCCCGCTATCTGAGTGCGGAGGTGTCCGAACTATCTAAGATTTACAAACTAAAACTATAAGAATTAGTCACACGAAATTTGGAAGAATAGCCACCAAGAGAAGGATTGCCTAAATAATGAGGGGTTCCAGCAACCGTCACAGGCTGCAAGAAGGAACTGAGGGAGCAGGGTTGATAGGTCCCTTTATATGGGCGCTGGAGCTGACCCAACAGATACTACTAAGAGAAAAAATTCCAGCAGCTGTGCTCGGTGCACACACCTACATTGGAATAAAAAGATGTGCAAGTTCTCAAAGAAGAACCATATTTCCAATATTTCTTTAGTCATATTCTAGGTTTCCCATCCAAAGTTACCAGATAAATTCAGACTCCAGAACACCTGCTGTTGGTAACAAATGGTGCTGATGTACAAAGCAGGAAAAAGAACTATTTTACAAACAATTTCCTTTTCTTCAAGATAGTGTGACAACCTGTCATTCATTAAGTTGAGCCCATTCACACCAAAGGAATTATTACACATCTTAAAGGAGACTTAACCCAAAACCTGCAAGTCATACACCTACCCTTCCTGCTTGGTTTAAAAAAAGTAAATTGGAACTTCACCTGACTGGGATAGCCCATGCCTCACTCATGAATAAGTCCATCCTTCCTCCTTCAATCATAGAAGAGACTGACCAATACTTAAGAAATACACCCTGGATGCACTGGACTTGACTAGCTACAGTCCAGTATGAACTCTCTGGGGTTTCCTGCAAGCTAGCAATAAAACACTTGCCATCTCATTGATCTGAAACCAAGATATGGGACCTACACAATCTTGATTCAGCCAAGGATATCAAGTAAAAACTGTAATATTGGCATGGATGGATGTTCTCTTGATGTAGGTGGATGGGGGGTCAGCCATCCATCTTTATCCTGGCTCTCTCTGCAGCATTTAACATGGTCAAACATGATATATTGCTATGTGTAAGATACGATTATTCACAAGGAATGTGAGTAACAAATCAAGAAATCACAATGGAGAAATACCTTGAAAGTCCAACTCTTGTCTTATTTTACCTCTTATAAGATCTAATCTTCAGTTTGCCTGTATAGGATGAGCTATCTCTCTTGTAGCATCTGGACTAGTTGAAAGGAGATGCAAGATTTATAGTATGTATGGTATTTCTGGAAAACATGCTTGGGGGTAGACAAAGACTTTGTTCTACTTTAAATTCTCCGCCATTCTTGTCTGGGCTTCACAAATCCTAATCACCACCATGAAAGTAGCAGCTTCTTGCTTGAAAATATAACTCCGAAGAATGAAGCCAAAGCTGCCTTTTAACTAGTGCACTATTCACCTTGGGTCTGGCTGGAAATGTGATTGGGGCTAGCAGAATAAAAAGCTGCCAGAGATATCTGTCATTAAAAAGCAAATTTTTTTATCCATGTTTGGGATAAGTTCCTCCAGCTCCCTGCACCAGACTAAACTGACTCTGGCAAAACAGGCAGTTTCAGTGAAAATCTACAAGAACCTGTCTATTGGCTCAAATGTTTTTTTTGACAGCTCTTCCAGTCTGACATCTTTAAGAGGAAAAAGTCCATAGGATTAAGATATTTTTTCAACTGACTGTGGAATCCACTTTTGGAGACTGGACACATAGGCCTTTTCCATATGGAATTTACTCACATTCAATTAACTGCCTAATACAACTTCGGTTCTTGGCTGTGAACTCCAACTCTGATTTAATTTAATCTTCAACTCCAAGATTTGGGGGGTGATTCACTAGTGCACTTGACTCCTATCATGAAATATTCTTGTTATTCCTCAGCAGAAGCTGCTAATCATGCAAAAAAAAAAAAAAAAACCGGTTGCTTACCTGTAGTAACTGCTGTTCTTCAAAATGTGATGCTCATGTCCATTCCTTTATAAGTGCATACAAACTGACGTGCACAGTTACTGGAACTTTTTTCCCTTTAGCAGTATGCGTAGAGTTGAATCCCTGGCACCCTCTGGCGTTGCACACTTACGCCACAGTATAAGAGGTGTTGCCGGCCCTGCGCCCTCTCAGTTTCTTCTTGCCGTCAACTCTGACAGCGGGGACTAAGGGTGGGCCATGGAATTGTCATGAGGATTACATCTCGAAGAACAGTTACTACAGGTAAGCAACCGTTTTTTTTTCTATCGAGTGCTTGCTCATGTCGATTCCATTGTAGGTGACTCACCAGCAGTGCCATTGGAGGTGGGCTTGGAGTTCACAGATGCGCTGTCTGCAAAACTGCTCTTCCGAAGCTGGTGTCACCACAAGCCTGCTGCACTATAGCACAATGAGACGTGAAGGCAAGAGTCCTAATGACACAAATTACCTAACTAATCTAAACTATTAACAGAACAAAGAAACGGGAGAGAGCTTCTCTCTAACACAATGCCTTGCAGTCACAAGCGTGAAGGGAGTTCTAGCAACTGCCACTGACAGAAAGAAGGAACTCAGAGGGCACAGGACCCTATGGGTACTGCTGAAGGGAAAAGGTTCCGGTAACCATGCAGGTCAGCGTGCATGTGCCTAATGGAATCGACATGAGCAAGCACTCGAAGAATTTGCAGTGGTTTTGTGACAGACAAAACATTAATTAATGAAGCAGTGTAAGACCCAGCAAACTTTCACTTTGTAAGGTAAAAAGGATGAAAGCTCACTCTCAATCACTGTTAATGAAGAAACTCAATTTGTTAATATGTGTACATCTGACTTTAAGAATGCTGAATTGTTTATTTAGCAGATATTTTTGTTTGGTATTAATTCCCAGTTATAGGCTTTATACAGTAGTAAGCCTCAGATCCCCTACCTGTTAAGAAACAGCATGCACTGAAAAAAGTAGGAATTCATCCAGAGGCTTTAACAAAATCTGATGATTTAATATAATAAAGAAAACAATTTTTAATGAGAAAATATCTTGTGACAAAAAGATAGGGGTCTAAAAACACCACCACACAAAACAGAATAAGGTCTATGCAGAAATTATCTGATACAAGTGAGGGTTTTTTCTCTTTTAAAGTCAGAAGCACACAAAGTTTCTGTTGAAGGGAGTAAGTCTACTTGGTGCCATTATAACATTTAAAAAGTGCTACAAATTGAATTGAAGACAAATTAGAAAAAAACCTTTTAGAACTACAAAGCAATCAAAAGCATTTACCTTTTTCGTTATTATATCGAGGTGTTCCTTGTCTCTGTGGATTAGCAGCGTTAACAATCTCATCTTTCCGCCTCGCTTGTGTAACATGAATGGCTTCTAAATGATGTTCCAGAGTTCTGGATATATTCCCATGGACAGGTGTACCGCGAAGCCTTTCCATTTTTCCTATTAAGGTGAGTATCTAACGAATATTAAAAACACCTAAATTGTTGGTTTTTTTAAAAAACCTCCACAAAATACAATAAAACCAAACATATAATCTGATGTTACTAATCCCTATAGAACATTCCATGCTGTAAGTACACTTACTCTGGCCTGTTCTCGTAACTGGTCCACAATCAAACGATCCACGCGTGAAGGGTTAGCAGGAAGTCGGGAAACAGGAGTGTTATTTGAGCTCGACACCCGCTTTCCTGGAAAGTTTCTTGCAAGATCAGCCTCAGTCTGAAGAGAAAACACACACCTACTTAAATAATTAGAAATTAGTTTAATCCTATAGCCTAAACTTCTCTATTTTTTCCCTACTGCTTAGATGCATAAGATGTGTCTGCTGTTAAAAATCTCTGCGGCCATTTGCAACAATAAAAAGTCATTATTAAATATTATACTGCCAACAACTGGCTGTAAAAATAAGGGTATTTCACAAATTACAAGTACTACCTTAAAGCATAAACCTAGAATCAACATCTGTACCCAATAAACAAAATTACCTTTAAAATGTTAAACAATCTTGGGTACAGACCCAAGTAAACAGAAGGGTCTTGCACAGTCCTTAAACTTTAGTTTCATCGCACCAAATTAGAGTTGTGAATTCCCAACTGCCTTCTACTGATAACACTTTGTTAAGGGCTCTAAGATGTTAATAGTTCCCTGGATTTGGCTAAGGACATGAGATGTCATCAGCTGCTGCAGAGGTTGTGTTTGAAATCCTTAAGGATAATCCCATGTTTAACATAATAGCCATGAGAAGTCATCCACATGAACATCAAACTCACCTATGTCAATAGGCCTGGGCAAACCCCATTCCTGGGCAGATTAAGATGGGTCACAGCCAATATATTTTGGAGTGACATATCTCTTATATTTGAAGTCAGATATAAAACAACAATCCTCCTGCCCCTTCGTCAGTTCATGCTGAACTTAGTACTATTCAAAAATAGCTTGACTAATAAAGGCCATGCTGTATCATCCATCCAAATCACAACAGGGGCCTCTTACACAATCCACAGATAGTGGTGACTATTAGCTACCAATCTTGCACTGAACAACATGAACCTAACAATAGGATCCATGCCACCAGATGATCTAAGATCTTTGGCTAAAGAGGGCTTGATGGTATTTGGTTAAGCAACCATTGGTGTCACTTGTAATTTAGTTCAAGAACAAGTGGTCCTAACTCCTGTGGAGTTGGAAAATGAAAGGTGAAGCTGTCTCATGTGCGGTTTTATGACAGTCACACTGTTTGGTATCGTCTTACAATTGAGTATATTCAAAACAGATTGTTGTGGATGGGGCTCAAAATATTTATAGAGTAGAATGTAGTTTACAATATTTCAAAAAGGCAGCAAGATTTAATCCTTTTCACAAGTGAGATGCAGGAATTTCTACTTTACTTAGCTGTTCCTTTATAAAGACCACCCTAGATACAAGTCTATCATGATACACATTCTTACCTTTTTTCTCTCCTTCTCCAGAGCTCTCCACTGTTCATAACACTCCTCCAGTCGAGCATGAAGCTCATTAGCAGGACCACTACGATTTCTTGGAGGCCTATACTTGTTAAAAGGAGTTGGAAAGGCAAAGTATGGCGCACTTAATTCCCCACAAAATAGATCATTAATGAAAGGATTCATATGATTAAAATCATCACAGTGAAAAAGATCAATAAGTTCTGAGAATGGAAATGGTGATGGAGGAAAAGGAAAATTATTTGCTGATGGAAATGGATGGGAATTAAATGGAGGAAAATTGGGATTTTGCTTAAAATCAGACATTAATGGGAAAGAAGGAAGAAAAGAAGGATTGATGAAATCTGACATGTTGCCACCATTCTGTTCTTGTTTCTTTCGGAACACGTTGAACTGCTGATGATTTTGTCCTGCATATCCAGGATGGGGAATCCAATTCTTTCTACCTCTTCTATCATCTTTATTATAGTTATCTTGATTTTGTTTTTTGCGAAACCTATGATACTTTTCAGACTCATCACTTACAGAGTTCTGCTGTGTTAACCAGCTGTGTGACAAATTAATGGGTATTTTACGATACTGGCTCTTCTGTTTAACCAGTGAATCATGCTGAGACTGTCCAATAGGTTTAATTTGTTTCTGATTTTCTGCAATGAAATTAGAAGCCCCCAAGTTACTAGGAATGGTATTTGATATTTGTAACCTTCCATCTTTCCTTGAAGAGGGTACTGGTGACAACTGCGAGTAATAAGAAGGCTGGGTTACAGATTGATGTGTGGGAGATCCACTGGACATAGTTGAAACCCCTGAAGAGGATTGTGGGCTTGTTACTACTTGGTTTTGCTTCCTATATGCAATATCTGATGAAGTTGTGGGACTTAAGATTTTACCATCCAGCCAAGTATGTCCACGGTAAGGTGAATGATAATTCCCATTTTGTAGAGCAGTTTTTACAGATAAATGATATTCTGAAGGTTTACAAGAACATTCTTTAGCATTAATATGGCTCTTACTTTCAGTGTTATTAAAGGTTTCCCCCAAATTGAAGCTAGTATGGCCATTTTGCATGTGGGTTTCCTGTGGGTTTCTATTTGTTCCTCCAGAGAAACTATTTTCTTTAGTAAATGGTTGATTGAAAAAATATAGTGATGGGTGAACAGATGGCTGCGATTTATGAGAAGTTGTAAAGTCTTCATATCTTTTAGAAAACAAATGGTTGTCTTGGAACACTTTGCCCCACGTGCCACCAACAGGTGGACTGGATAGATCATTGGAATACTTTGCTTGCTCTTGTTTGTCATTTTTCATAAGTTTGCCTCTTGCTCTGTCAGTTTCCCAATACTCTTTCTGAATACCAGTGCCATCTTTAACTCTGTATTGAGAAGAAAAATTACTAAAATCAGAGCAGTTCTTTTCACAGTCTCCATTTAATTTAATCTTTTCATAATTGCACACATGCTGATTCAATTCTACATTTTGAAATGCTAACCCTTCTTGCTGAATTATGGCATTATTTTGAAAAGCAGAATTTTCAGGATAAACATTCAAGATATCATCAGATGGCTGAGTATAAGGGTCAGAAGGAGATAGCCAAGATTCTATAAGATGAAGGTCCTCAAATCCTCTGTGTAAAGTTTCCACATCAGGTGACTTTTGCAAGTGTCCTTGATAACAGCTCTGTGTGCTCATCAGGTTTGGAAAATCTTTACTTTGTAAGGGGTGTTTAGAAGGAAGACCTGAGAAGTCACCATTGTTTCCAAGATCAGATGCCCACATAGGGGGAAACAATCTTGACAGAGAATTCCTGTAACAAATAAAATTGCACTTTTAGGAATGACCAAAACACATTTATGTTCCATTATAGCTGTTGTTCAGAGTTCAGTGATTTTTCAAAATGCAAAGTTACTACTAAAATCTTTGCTAAAGATATAATTTCAAATAGTTATGTCACAGAAATTAGCAATAAAAAACTATTAGGTATTAGACTGTTGTATGTGACTTGACAGCCTATAATCAGTTCCTAAAGTCTATTTTTTATTGTTTTTTCTAGTCTACTTATAACATATCAAATTATGGTGCTTCAACAGCTGCTATTTGCCCTTTGTAATTTCCAGAGACTTATTTTTTAAGAGTTTCTGTATTGACATTTGAACTTATATAGCACTTTTCATCCAAAGACCCCACAGTATTCTAACACAAAATTAAGCCTCACAACACGTCTGCAAAGTTGATTCCATGTTCTGCAGTAATTCTTATTTCTTTAATTACATTTTCCTTGCTCAATAGAAGTATGTTTTTTGCCCCCAGCAAGAAAACATGTATTTAAAATCATTTGCCCTAAGGTTTCCTAATCATAGTTTTAAATGTACACACCATCCTGCTGGATGTCTAACAATATTCATAAACCATCAGATAGAGATTTGACTCCTGTAATAGTTAAAAATGGTTGATGGCCTCCCCTCTTAGCACCCTCCTATGATGGCTGAGTATGTTTTAAGACAGGAGGATAAGAATTCAAGCGAAATAATGTACTAACAAATTGCTATCTTGAATTTCTTTCCCCCCAAAAATACTTTCTGCCTAAGAGAAGTCAGCAAAGTCATTGTCATCTGTTGTCTCCATGGTTCTATTTTTGCAGGGAGGAGGGGGAACTCAGATCTTCCTTGTGGTTTCCTCACCAAATGTTTGGGGAAAAGAGAATGCAACCCAAACAGGAGGCAGTAGGGCCTGCAAACAAATCCTACAGACTCTGTAGCTCTCCACTAGCATTCTTCCCCCAAACCAACTGCAACTCAGTTCCAATCAAGCCATGAGAACAGGTCTGGTCAAAATTGTTCCATAGGACCCCTAGTGCAGCAGAGATCTGAGGAAGCATAATATAGCACTATACTATTATATTTCTGTGAGAAGCTCTTCTGGGTACAACTACCTGAAGTTGGGTGGTAGAGAGAAGACAACACTATATGATACCCTATCCTTGGAACATCCACTGCAGCTCCCACTCATCCACCATGTGGAGAGGTGTTTGGCATGAAGGGGGTAGAGGCAGAATGTCCTCTCCCAGCATAAGTATTTTAGAAATGATCAGGCACTTTAAAAATAGGAAGTGTGTGCCTTAAAAGCATAGATTTAACTCAAGCTATCTGGTATCAAAAGGCACAGAAAAGCCTTTCAAATTTTCTGCATAAACTCTTCAACGGAGGCCCATTGGTGGTTCACTACTTTGCTTCAGACCTCTTGACATACTCACTACACCAGTACGCTGTTCTCATGATATATACCCAAAAGTTGGCAGGTAATATATATCATCGGAAAACTAATCATTAATATTCTTGGGCAATGTATGTACAATTTGTGTACAAAGAGTAATACATATGTGCTAGAATTATGTTCTTAAAATGAGTTTGGCCTGTAAAGCATAAATCCAGTCTGTCCTAGACAAAGGAATGTGTATTTACCAGCCTGGTCATCAGGCAGAAATAATTAAGCCACATTTACATGCAAGATAAACAAAGCCATCAGAAGAGCAGGTGGGGAAAGATGACCACAATCTCGACAGGGATGGAAACTGCCCCTCAAGAGGCCTTTCTGCCTCTTGAAGCAAAGTCAATGAACTTTTGGAAGATACAGGAAGAGAGGAAAACCTATTTTGGCATAAAGGTGCCAGAAATCTTGAAATCACAGAACGTTGGATCCTTTAATCCAAGGGATTGAAGTCCCTGGGAATTAAGTTTAGGTGAGAAACCTCCTTAGGCAAAGATTGTAACTTGTTGAAATTAAGTTTTAATCTTAAAAACTTCTTTTTACTCATTTGCTTGTAACCCTTTCAATCTTTATTCGTTATACTTGGTATCACTTAAAGCTATGACCTTTTGTTTAATAAACTTGTTTTACTTTAAACCAATTCAGAGCTTTGATTAAAAGAGAGTGTTTGTCAAACCCCAGTTAAATTAATGAGCTGTTGTTTATCGTCTCTTTAAAGGAACAGTGAACGTAACTTCTGTGAGTGTTCCAGGGGAGGTGGGACATTACAGGGCAGACAGTTTGGGGGAAATTCAGGACTGGGTGGGAGCGTGGTGGGGTCACCCTACAAAAAAGTGACTTGGCAGTGGAAACCAGGATGTGACCTGCATGCTTGTATGATGGCTGTTGGTGTCAGCAGGATGGCATTTAAGGCACCCAGAGTTATAAGGCAGGCCATAAAACAACCCTTTGCTGGTCTGGGTTGAACCATAAGTGTCACAAACTCCTTTTTTCAGCATCCAAAACAGGGACTCTTCTTGATGGCAATAAAAATGATGGCTCTTATCACTATGCATTATCAATATATCATTGCTTCTTTTTATAAAAGGAAGACGCTCCAAAGTTCAAGACAGTAATAAAAGGGAGTACCTCCTTTGGTGGCTTTGAAGTTAGTTGCACCATATTTCCAGAACAGTACGGACATTGTCTTTTAAATAAACATTTCATCAGTATGGCACTCAAAGTGCCATGTTATTTTCTTCTGTTACATACAAATAAGTACTTTTTGCATTTGGAAAACAAAAATAGTAGAAATTTAACTTTCATATTCCTACAATATGATGTATATATATCCCACTGGCAAACTTCATTAAAATTGTATAATTAAAAATATTATTTAGTCAGGGCCCAAAATATGCTAGGTGCCTTGCAGAACACAAAGATGGTCCTTGCCCCCAAATAGTTAGTCTAAAAAGACAAGATAAATGGATGATGTGGGAAGGGATACAACACTAACATTTTGCTTCTGAGGTTATCCTTTTTATATTTATTGAAGGAAAAAATACTGATTTGCAGGAATGGCTACTGTTCAGGGTGTACTTTTTGTTTCCTTAGCTATCATCATTTATAAATCCTGGAAATATATTAAAAAAATTCAAAACATTCTGAAATATATTTGTATGTCTAGATATTATAAAAACATTAGGATTTTATACTGATTTGAGTAATAACATATTGGCTTCCAGCTGAAGAATTTTGCTGTAGCATTTTTCACTCAACTAAAGCTAATGTGGAAGGTATTATAATGGAGTTTTAACATGTGTGTGTGTTTAAAACTCCACTATAAAAGCTTCCATATTTGTCTTAGTTGAGTGAAAAAGGCTTCCTACCAACTGCTACAGCAAAATTCTTCAGCTGGAGGCCAGTTACTCAAAATGATTTAGCTGCAATGATCAATCAGTATAAAATTTTAAGATTTTTTATAATATCTAGAAATACAAATACATTTCAGAATGTTCTGAATTATAAACAACTTCTATCTTCAGATCTATCAACAGTCATACCTCTATTAAGCCTCTTAATAAACCTAAAGTAATGAAAGACATCAATTTCTTTCCAGTTGACATCTGTTGGTAGGAGGATGAACAGAAGTCTTTCTACTTTAGTTTATTCCAACTAAGTATTTGTAACTGATGTTTCCACTTTAACCTGATGATGGCTTATTTAAATGACATCTTAAAACTCAGTACTATGTCAGACAATGCAGAAGTTGTCTGGGCAAATGTCTACCATTATGTAAAATACATTTTAAAGTAAGCTTTATATACGATATACAACACCATGAAAGTTTTCAGTATAAACTTACCAATCTGTAACTGGTTCTGGCTTGTTTGGCTCCTCTAGGATGCTTGACACTAACCCAAACATATCTGGGCCATTGCCAGAGTAAGACAGATTTATCTGTGCCCTGAAAAAGAAAACCCAGACAGATGTGAAAATATCTTTAGGAGAAAAAACTACCAGTAAAGAGAAAACACAGAATATTATCTTCAGATTTCTTTAGCAGTAACATATTATAAATATAGGAGAGGGAGAAAAAGGACGCTTTCTCAACCATCAAAAATTAATGCAATATCGTCCCTTGCAGATGAGAAGCTAATTATTATCTTCTATCATTTTTATACCATACCTCTGAAGGTAAACATGTTTGAATAATTAGCATGTTTTAAAGCACCAGGATTATGGCCCCTGTATGCAGATAGAATCATAGAAGATTAGAGTTGGAAGGGACCTCAGGAGGTCATATAGTCCAACCCCCTGCTCAAAGCAGGACTAACCTCAGCTAAATCATCCCAGCCAGGGCTTTGTCAAGTCACAGCTTAAAAACATTTAAGGATGGAGATTCCACCACCTCCCTAGGTAACCCATTCCAGTCCTTCACCACCCTCCTACTGAAAAACTTTTTCCTAATATCCAACCTAGACCTCCCCTACTGCAACTTGAGACCATCGCTCCTTGTTCTGTCATCTATTACCATTGAGAACAGCCTAGCTCCATCCTCCCTGGAACCCCCTTTCAGGTAGTTAAAGGCTGCTATCAAATCCCCCCTCATTCTTCTCTTTTGCAGACTAAACAAGCCTACTTCCCTCAGCCTTGCCTCATAAGTCTTGTGCTCCAGCCCCCTCATCATTTTTATTGCTCTCCGCTGGACTCTCTCCAACTTCTCCACATCCTTTTTGTAGTGGGGGGCCCAAAACTGGACACAATACTCCAAATGCAGCCTCACCAATGCTGAAGAGAGGGGAATAATCACTTCCCTCGATCTGCTGGCAATGCTCCTACTAATGCAGCCCAATATGCTATTAGCCTTCTTGGCAACCAGGGCACACTGCTGACTCTTATCTAGCTTCTTATCCACTGTAACCCCCAGGTCCTTTTCTGCAGAACTGCCACCTAGCCCGTCAGTCCCCGGTCTGTAGCTGCGCATGGGATTCTTCCATCCTAAGTGCAGGACTCTGCATTTGTCCTTGTTGAACCTCATCAGATCTCAGCCCTCATGAATGAAGAATTGTTTTTGGTTGGTTTTGATTTCTAGTTTTTGGTTAATTGGGAAGTGGGAAGGAGAAATGGATGGATGGATAGGTTGTTTTATGTTTCCTTGTCACCTTTTCCTCCCTCTTCCCCAGAACAGCTTTCTGTGGGGATAGGAGTGGGTGAGGACTGAGCATACCTGAAGGGGGTGGCAACGTCCCTGTGAAGAGCGGGGAACACCATCCAACCAGTCCCATGGAAATTACCACATAAAGGTACATAAGAATTGTCATATTGGATCAAACCTGAAGTCAGTCTAGTCCATTATCCTGTCTCTGACAGTGGCCAGCACCAGATGTAACAACGTTTAAGAATCCTACTGTATTCTGCACCGCCACACTCCCAACTTTAGGTCACATCTTGAGCTAGAATAGTCCAGAGATTGGCTTAATCCCTGAAGCATGAGGTTTAATGTCTGTTCCACAAATTTTTTTAACCTAATTGTAACTCTGGATATTCTTGATATCTGTGTAAGTATCTAATCCCTTTCTGAATCTTACTATCACAGAAAGTAGTTGAGGCAAGAATTTAGCGAGTGCCACAGCTTAATTACATATTGTGAAAAGAAGTATTTCATTTGATCAGTTTTTAATTTCCTACCTTTCAACTTAATTGAAGACCACCTTGTTTTTCTGTTAGTAGACAGGAAAAACACAAGCCTCCTATCTACCTTCACTATACAATCTATTATTTTATATACTTTTATCATGACCCCTTTTATTCATCTCCCTTCTAAGGTAAACAATCCAAATCTTTTCAATTTCTTTATGAGAAATTTTTTGCAATGTCCTTGATCATTCTCGTCACCCTTCTCTGAATCCCCATTAGGTCTGCAACATCTTTTTGGAGAGGAGATGACCAGTGCTGCACACAGTATTCCACATAAAGCCGGACCATTGATTTGTATATAGACACATTACAATATTATCTGCATTATTCACCATCCTGTTCCTTATGCAATCTAATGTAGTTTGCTTTTTTGATCAAAGATGCACACTGAGAAGACGTCTTCATTGAGCCATCTGCTATGATACCCACATCCCTTTCTTGACTTGATACAGTTAATTTAGAAACTTTTAAGTATATAATTAGTTAAAATTTTCCTCCCACTTGCATTTCTTTGCATTCATCAACACTGTATTTCATTTGTCATCATGTTGCCCATTCACCTAATTTGTTTAGGTTTCTCTAAAGTTCCTCACAGTCCTCTCTGGTCTGACTAACCTAAGTAACTGTGTCATCTACAAATTTTGCTACCTCACTACTCACCCCTCTTTACAGATCATTAATCATATTAAACAAGGAACCTAGAGACATCATACTGTTTACTCTTTTGATATGATAAAAATTGGCCACTTATCCTGGGCCTGGTCTACACCTAAAACTTAGGTCAACCTAGCTACGTCGCTTAGAGGTTTGAAAAAGTCACACTCCTGAAAGACGTACTTAAAGCCAAACTAAGCCCTGGTAGAGACACCAAGTGGGTCAACTGAAGAATTCTTCTGTCAATCCAGCTACCACCTCTAAAGGGAATGGATTTACTACAACGATGAAATAACCCCTTCCATCACTCTAGCAATTATCTACACCACAGCAGCATAGGTGCAACTGTAACACTTGTAATGTAGATATATCTCTGCTTCCTAGCTCCTAATCAGATTTTGATCTGTGACAATACTTAGCTTCTTTAACCACCTTTTGTGATGGACTTGGTCAAAGACCTTTTGGTAGTCTAGATCAGCGGTTCTCAAACTTTTTTTCCCCGAGTATCACTCGGGAAAAAAAGGGGGGAGAGGGGGACTTTCGGCAGCGGCGGGGTTTCGCGGTGGTGGCGGGGGGAGACTTTTGGTGGTGGCAGGGTTACATGGGGGGAACAATGCCCTCCGCCGAAACCCTGCCGCCGTTTGCCCCTTTTCGGCGGCAGGGTTTTGCGCGGGGGGGGGGGGGACACAAACGATTTTGGCAGCGGCAGGGTTTCGCAACCAGGTCGGGGGGGGGGGGGGGGGGGGGGGGGGGGGGGATGGGACGACACGGACGACGACACGACGACTTCGGCGGCATGATTCGGCTCGCGTACCACCCAGCCTTCTTCGAAGTACCACCGGTGGTACGCGTACCACCGGTTGAGAACCGCTGGTCTAGATAAACATGAACAGGTTCTCCTTTATCCACTACCTCATTGACATGTGCGAAGAATTTTAAGATATTAATGAGACATTTTCCTTGGTAGAAACTCTGCTGATTACACCCTATTATATCGTGATCTTCAAGGCATTTTGTTTTTCTCTTAAATTATTTCAATACATTTTCCAGGTACAGATGCAAGGCTTTGTGAACTATAATTCCTTCAGTCACCCACAGACCTTTTTTAATATATATATATATATATATATATATATATATATATATATATATATATATACACAAATTTGTTACCTCCACTCCTCTGGAACAGCGGCTAACTTAGATACCAATCAAGTTAGTTTTAATGCATGGAAACATACTGAAACAAGTTATTAAACGATCACTTGTAAGCACCCTATAAAAGGGTTATAAGTAACAGACAAGATGGAGTTGTCAAGAATGAATCATGCCATATTAACTTATTTCCTTTTTTGACAGGGTTACTAGCCAAGAGGATGGGGAGAAGCTGTAGGTATGAGGTATCTTTATTTTATTAAGGCTTGTGACATAGTCCCACAGGACATTCCCATAAGCAAACTAGGGAAATGATGAAATTACTATAAAGTGGGTTCAAAACTGATTGACAGACTGTACTCAAAGAGTAGTTATCAGTCGTTCTGTGTCAAACTAGAGGATGTATCTAGTGCCTGCAGAGGTCTGTCCTGGTCTGCTACTACTGAATATTTTCATTAAATGACTTGGATAATGAAGAGGAGTGTATGCTTATAAAATCTGCAGATGCCACTAAGCTGGCAGGAGTTGCTAGCATTTTGGAGGGCAAGATTAGAATTCAAAACAACATTGACCAATTGGAGAATTGGTCCAGAATCAATAAGATAAAATCCAATAAAGACAAGTGCAAAGTACTATACTTGAGAAGAAAAAGAGCAAACGCACACCTACAAAATGGGGAACAACTGGCTAGGCAGTAGTATAGCTGAAAAGGATCTGGGGGTTATAAAGGAACACAAACTGAATATGAGTCAACAATGTGACTAAACAACAACATTGCTAAAAAGGCTAATATTTGGGGATGTATTACAGGAGTGTAGTATATAAGACATAGGAGATAATTGTCCCACTCTGCTCAATACTGGTGAGGCCTCAGATGGAGCATTGTGTCCAGCTTAGGGCACCACACTAAGAAAGATTTAGACAAACTGGAGAGAGTCTAGAGGAGAGCAACAAAAACGACAAAAGGTCTAGAAAACATGACCTGTGAGGAAAGATTGAAAAAAATGGGTTTGTTTAGTTTGGAGAGGAGACGATTGAGGAGGAACATAACAGATTTCAAGTACATAAAAGATTGCTACAAGGAGGAGGGAGAAAAATTGTTTTCATTAACCTCTGAGGATAAGACAAGAAGCAATGGGTTTAAATTGCAGCAAGAAAGATTTAGGTTGGACATTAGGAAAAACTTCCTAACACGATAGTTAAGCACTGGAATAAATTGACTAGGGAGGATGTGGAATCTCCATCATTGGAGGTTTCTAAGAACAGGTTAGGCAAACACTTGTCAGGAATGGTCTAGCTATATAGTCCTGTCTTGAATGCAATGGACTGGGCTAGATGACATCTCGATGTCCCTTCCAGTCCTACAATTCTATGAGTCTATGTTCATTGATGGTAGGACAAGAAATAATCAGCTTAATATGCAACAAGGTAGATTTAGGTTAGATAATAGGAAACTTTCTAACTATAATGACTGAAATGGACTTCCAAAAGGGGTTGTGGAATCCCCATAATTGGAGATCATTTTAAGAACAGGTTAGACAAACACCTGCCAGAAGTGTTCTAGGTATACTTTGGTCCAGCTCCTGCATAGGTATCTGGGCTAGATGACCTTTTGAGGTCTCTTCTAGCCCTAAATGTCTAGGACTCTTATTTTTAAATGGGAGATTACATGTTATTGGTAGCAGTCTGGGTCTGGTGACTTATTGCTTTTTAAACAATTAATTTGCTCCAGCATCTCTGCTTCTGACACTTCAATATCTAAGAGTACCTCATCTTTGTTACCAGAAAAAACAGGCCTGGGGTAGGCTGGACATTAGAAAAAAACTTCTTAACTGTCAAGGTGATTAAGCACTGGAGAGGGAGGTTATGGAATCTTGTCACTGGAGGTTTTAAGAACAGGTTAGACAAACACCTGTCAAGAATGGTCTAGTTATTATGTAGTCCTGCCTTTAGTGAAGGGGCTGGACTAGATGACCTATTGAGGTCTCTTCCAGTCCTACACATCTATGATTCTTCCCAATATTCTCACCAGTGATTACTGATTCAAAGAAATCATTTAGCTTCTCAGCAATGCCATTATCTTCCTTAATCACTCCCTTTAATCCGTGATGGTCCAGTGGATGCACCTATTCTTTCTTATGGTTCCTACTTCTGATATGGTGAGTTATAAATACTAAAATGAGATATTTATATTGAAAATGCAGATGATGTCATCACAGGTATCAAGTGCCAATAATTACTGTGGTAGTTAGCATAAAACAACCCCAAAGTAAGAGTGTATTCCATTGCCAGCACCTGGGATATAGATGAAAAGAAAACAGGGGAAGAGAGAGAAATCCACATTTATAGAACTTCCCTAAGTGTTAACAGCTGCCTATATTTCTAAAACTACCATAAAGATATATTTAGTGTACCAACAGATGCACAAATTTATCTTAAGATGACTAAATTAAATGTGAGATAGCAGGAGAGAGTGCATGTAAATGTCCTGTATATGAGGGTAAAGGAAATGGAACAGGGTTATAGGAAAACAAGGTTACTTACCAGTAACTTGTTCTTCGAGATGTGTTGCTCATATCCATTCCAATATAGGTGTGTGCGCGCCCCATGCACAGATTCCCGGAACTTTTTTCCCTAGCAAGCCCCGCAGGGCCAGCTCAGGCGCCCCCTAGAGTGCCGCGCTCATGTCGCGGTATAAAGGGCGCTGCTGGCCCCGCGGGTCCCCAGCCCCTTCTTTCTGCCTACTCCGACAGTGGGGACGGGAGGTGGGTTTGGAATCGATATGAGCAACACATCTCGAAGAACAACAGTTACTGGTAAGTAACCTTGTTTTCTATCTTCGAGTGATTGCTCATATGCATTCCAATATAGGTGATTAATTAGCCATACCTTGGAGGTGGGTAGGAGTTATCGGTAACCTGCTCCTGACAGCATGGCTCTGCCGAAACCCGCATCTTCCCTTGCCTGCTCCACGATGGCGTAGTGCGACGTGAACGTATGGACCGACGACCAGGTCGCTGCTCTGCAGGGACACCCGCTCCAGGAAAGCCGCGAACGAGGCCTGGGCTCTAGTTGAGTGTGCCTTTACCGCACCTGGAAGGGGCATCCCCGCCTGCTCGTAACAGGCTTTAATGCAGGCGGTAATCCAGTTGGAGATTCGCTGGGTGGAGACAGGTGAGCCTTTCATCCGGTCCGCCACTGCCACAAACAGATGCGTCGACTTCCGGAAGGGCTTGGTCCGCTCAATGTAGAAGGCCAAGGCTTGTCTGACATCCAGCGAATGTCCTCTCCGCTCCTCCTCCGAACCATGGGGTTTTGGAAAGAACACGGGGAAGAAGATATCTTGGTTACAGTGAAACTGGTACACCACCTTGGGCATGAATGCCGGGTGGGGCCTCAGCCGAACCTTATCCTTATAAAAAACCGTGTAGGGGGGCTCCAAGGTTAATGCCCTTATCTCGGAGACTCTTCTGGCCGATGTAATGGCCACCAGGAAGGCTACCTTCCAAGACAGGAGAAGAAGGGAGCATGTGGCCATGGGTTCGAAGGCGTGTCCCATCAACATGGCAAGGACCAAGTTGAGATCCCAGGGCAGTATCGGGTCCCGGACCTGAGGGAAGGTCCTCTCCACCCCCTTAAGGAACCTAACTGACATGGGGTGGGAAAACAGGGACCGCCCATCCATGGGCTGGTGAAAAGCCGAAATGGCTGCCAGGTGCACCTTCAAGGAAGCCAGGGCAAGGCCCTGAAGCTTAAGGTGCAGAAGGTATTCCAAGATCGCCTGTATAGGCGAGAAACTTGGCTGTAGACCTCTAGACTCCGCCCACCCAGAAAACCGCCTCCACTTGGCCCTGTACGTAACCTGCGAGGATGGTTTCCTGCTACCCAGCAGAACCTGTTGGACTTGTAGGGAACAGGCTCTCTCTCCCTCCATCAGCCACAGAGTCTCCATGCGGTCAGGTAGAGAGAGTCCAGGTCCGGGTGCAGCAAGCGCCCCTGGTCCTGGGAGATCAAGTTGCATCGTCTGGGTAGCGGAATCGGCTCGGCGATGGAAAGGTCGAGCAGCATGCTGTACCAATGCTGTCTTGGCCACGCTGGGGTGATTAGAATGATGTTCGCTCTGTCCCTCTTGATTTTGAGGACGACTTGGGGCAGGAGCGGAATGGGGGGAAATGCATACATTAGGCCCCCCCCAGTCTATAAAGAATGCGTCGGACAGCGAGCCCGGCTTGCGACCCCTGAGCGAGCAAAACCTCGGGCACTTCCTGTTCCAGGCTGATGTGAACAGGTCTAGTTGGGGAACACCCCACTCTTGGAAGATTGAAGTCACTATATCCTGGTGCAAAGACCAGTCGTGGAGGGGTGAGAACGACCTGCTGAGGCGGTCCGCCTCGTCGTTCCTGACCCCGGGGAGGTGAGAGGCTAATAAATGAAAATCGTGCCTCACAGCAAAGTCCCAGAGGCGAACAGCTTCCTGGCAAAGGGCCGAGGAGCGTGCCCCCTCTTGTCTGTTCACATAAAACATGGCCGCTGTATTGTCCGTGAGGACCTGGACCACCCTGCCCTTCAGGAATTGGAGGAAAGCCTTGCAGGCCAACCGGACTGCTCTGAGCTCGCGTACACTTATGTGCAGAGCTCTCTCCTCGGGTGACCAAAGCCCTTGAGTGCCCCGTTGCGACTGATGTGGGCTCCCCATCCCATATCGGATGCATCTGTGATGAGCATCACTGACGGGGCTAAGTTTCTGAACGGGACTCCCGTCATCACTTCCCTTGGGTCCCTCCACCAATTGAGGGATAACAGCACCTGTGGAGGAAACCATGACCACTCTAGTCAGAGAATGTCTGTTTGGCGCATATACCGAGGCCAACCACACCTGTAGAGGTCTAAGTCTAAGGCGAGCCAGCCTCACTACATACATGGAGGCTGCCATGTGTCCCAACAGCTGCAGACAACGTCTGGCTGTCGTCGTGGGGGAACTGTGGAGATCGGATATAATGGCCGCCATTGCCTCAAACTGAGTCTGTGGGAGGAAGGCCCTGGCCTGTACAGCATCCAATGTAGCCCCAATAAAATCTATACGCTGCACCGGGGTGAGTGTGGATTTCTGTTCATTAATAAGTAGCCCCAGTCTGGCGCACGTCGCGCAGGTGAGTTGCAGACTGCTTCTCACATGGGCCCTAGACTTCCCCCGGATCAACCAGTCGTCTAGGTAGGGGAAAACCTGTATCCCACTGCGACGCAGGTGAGCCACCACCACCGCCATGCATTTTGTAAACACTCTGGGTGCTGAGGAGAGACCAAAGGGTAGGGCCCGAAACTGGTAGTGCTGCTCAGCTACCGTGAATCGCAAGAACCTCCTATGGGCAGGTAATATAGAGATGTGGAAGTACGCGTCTTTTAGATCAAGAGCAGCGTACCAGTCCCCTGGGTCTAAGACCGGAATGATGGTGGCGAAGAAGACCATGCGGAATTTAATGTGTCTGATATACTTATTCAGATGGCGTAGGTCTAGGATGGGTCTGAGCCCTCCCTTCGCCTTGGGGATCAGAAAATACCTGGAATAAAATCCCC
Source organism: Emydura macquarii macquarii (assembly GCF_026122565.2). Lineage (NCBI taxonomy): Eukaryota > Metazoa > Chordata > Testudines > Chelidae > Emydura > Emydura macquarii. The sequence continues at coordinate 3,634,007 of NW_027133217.1, forward strand.
GACCTTCCTCAGTAACTGGGACCTCCTCTATTGCCCCAAGCTCCAGGAGGGAATTCACCTCCTGCACTAGGAGCTGTTTGTGGGCAGGGTCCCCGAGGGGAATTATCCTGGGGGGGGAGTCAGGGGGAAAGGCTGTGAGTTGGAGGGTATAGCCCCTTGCGATCACCTCCAGGACCCACCGGTCTGTAGTAATGGCTTCCCATTCTACGTAGAAAGGTCGGAGCCTTTCTGCAAATGGTCGGCTAAGATCCAGGGGAGAAGGAAGAGTGCTACCCTCATGCACAATGTCAAAACCATTTATTCGAATTACCCCCTTGGGAAGGCCCTTGCTGGCCCCCAGCAGAGGACCCCTGCCGGCCTCCTCTGTTGGGCCCACGATAGCGGTCCCGACCTCTCCTTGGTTGGGCGGGTGGGGGAGCCTGTCTCGGTGGGGGTGGCGGCTGCCTCTGGGCTTGAGGCTGGGACTGCCATCTTGAGGCCTGGGGGGTATACAGCCCTAGGGATTTCAGGGTAGCCCGCGAATCCTTTAGGGCATGCAGTTTCTCGTCTGTCTTATCCGAGAATAGCCTGGAGCCATCAAAGGGGAGGTCCTGTATAGCCTGTTGGACCTCTTGGGACAGGCCTGACGCTTGAAGCCAGGAGCAGCGGCGCATGACTACAGCTGAAGCCATAGCCCTGCTAGCTGTGTCCACCGCGTCACTGGCAGACTGCAGGGCCGCAGTGGTGACAGCCTCCCCCTCCTGCGACACCGTGGCAAAATCCACCGCTTGGTCAGGTGGTAAGGTGGACGCAAACCTCTGCATCAAGGCCCAGAGGTTAAGGTTATATTTGCCTAATAAGGCCTGATGGTTCGCTACTCTAAACTGCAAGGCTGCAGTAGAGTAGATTTTCCTCCCGAATAAGTCTAGCTTCCGGCCCTCCTTATCCTTGGGAGTATTCCCCTGGTTCCCCTGGCGGTCTCTTTGATTGGCCGCATCAACCACCAAAGAGCCTGGCGTAGGGTGGTTATAAAGAAACTCAAAGGGTTCTTTGGGCACATAGTACTTTCTTTCTACCCCCTTAGACGTAGAATGTATTGAGGAAGGGGTCTGCCAGAGGTTCCTGGCGATCTTCATGACCCTATCATGTACTGGGAAGGTCGCTCGTGAAGGGCCTGCAGACCCTGAGGGCCCAAAGAGGGGGTCCTCCTCCTCAGACATGAGTTTAAACTCCATGCCCAAGTTCTCAGCTGCCCTTTTTAGGAGATCCTGATAGGCGCGGAAATCGAACAGGGGAGCCCTGCGATCCCTGGCCGCCGCATCGTCCAGGGACGAGGAGGAGGATGGAGGCATAGGCCCTGTAGAGGGTCCCTCCTCCGGCTCAGAATCATCCTCTGAGTCCTGCCCCTGTGGTATCTTAGGTAGCGGGGGTGCAGGTGGGGCCACCGCAGATTGCAGAGACGCCAAGCCTTGGGCCATTGGAGCATTCCATGGTCCCCAATATGGCCACTGCCACGGGCCTTGGCCCCAGCCCGGTGCCTGTAAGGGTAGTGGCTGCTGCACCGTAGCATGTCGGCCACCCGAACCCCCAGAGCGTCGCTTGCCACGCCGGTACGGAGAGCGGCTGGACGACGAGGACGTCGACTGGCGCCGACGTCTGCGGTGCCGGCGGGAGGATGAGGCTGGAGAAGGGGATGAAGAAGTCGTAGACCTGCCCCTACGTAGAGATGACTTGTGATGCCGCTTACCCCCTCCAGAGCGGGAGTGGCGCCGATGATGGCTGCGTGGAGCGGATCCGGACCGCAACATCGTCGGCGCCGGGCCCATCGTGGGAAGAGGTAGCGGGGTTGTGGCCGACACCGGCATAAGTTCTAGGGCCAGCATGGGGGGAGGCTCCTGGGTTACCGGTGCCGATCGCCGTGGGCTGCTGTCTCGACTGCAGGACCGGGATCTGGACCGGTGCCGGAACGGGCTCCACAACGGAGTCTGCGAGCCCGAACTGCGGCCCTTACCGGGGTCGGAGCTGGAACGTCGACGATCCCGTCGGTTGCCTCGGGACCGCCCACGGTGCCGAGTCGCTCAACGACCTAGAGTCGGAGCTCGGAGGGGAGCCGGCGCTCTCCTCCCTCCCTGACCGTCTGGATGGAGACTTAGATTGCGGACGTCTCCACCCACCGGGGCCACCCAGTGCGGGTTTACCCCGAGACACAGGTCCCTTAGCCCTCGGCAGAGGGGGGGACAGAGGCGTAGGCATGGCCATGAGGGCGCGTGCCGCAGTAAACGCCTCCGGCGTCGACGGCCCTTGCAGGTGCACTCCCCCACTCACAGGAGTCGGGGGAGGCTCTCTGCGTGGAGACACCGGTGCCAGAGAGATCTCCACGGCCCGTGGCTGGGGTGTCTCCTCACTCACTCCCTGCCGCGGTGGTAGGGAGGAGTCCTTGGGTGCGGCCTGAGGCCGTGCCTTCTTCTTTGGTACCTTCTTCGGTGCCGATGTCGGTGCCGGTGGAGGGGCGCTCCGTACCGACGACACACTCGGTGCCGACAGTGATCGTGATGGCTCAGATGCTGGCCGGAGCGCGGACTCCATCAATATAGCCTTTAGCCTGGCGTCCCTCTCTTTTTGAGTCCTAGGCTTAAAGGACTTACAGATCCGGCACTTGTCTCGTCTGTGCTGCTCTCTGAGGCATCGGAGGCAGCGGTCGTGTGGATCACTAACTGGAAAGGCTTTAGCACAGAGATCACAGTTCTTAAAGCCTGTGGAGCCCGGCATGGCTCCAGAAGGAACCCCGTCAGGGGTACTTAGTTCTAACACTTAACTATTAACAACCACTTAACACTAGATCTTCAATGACAGTCAATAAACAAGCTAGGGTACGAATGCTACTTGCAGACAGCAAGAGGCAATAGTTCCAGCAACCGTCACAGGCGGAAAGAAGGAACTGGGGACCCGCGGGGCCAGCAGCGCCCTTTATACCGCGACATGAGCGCGGCACTCTAGGGGGCGCCTGAGCTGGCCCTGCGGGGCTTGCTAGGGAAAAAAGTTCCGGGAATCTGTGCACGGGGCGCACACACACCTATATTGGAATAGATATGAGCAATCACTCGAAGATAGAATGTGAAAGAGAATTGGAGTAGACAGAAGAAGGGGTAACATGGGGCTTAACAGCAGGCAGCTGCAAAAACAGTTTCATGAGCTTACTGAATGACTAGGGCAGGAAAGATTAGACAGGAAAAGCGGTCCAGGCTTAGGAGCAAGGGCCCAGAGTGCAGACTGAGGTGTCCATTAAAACTTTAATTTCATAGCTAACGTATTTCCTGTCTCTAGATACTTAATATAGGTTGCCCACTTTGATGGGGGAGAAAGTGGATCCAATCTCAACATGGTTCAGAACATACCCCATTTCAGATCTCTTCTGCCAATAATACAGGATTGCTTAATGGCTAGCATACAAACTTGTTGAGCTAGTAAATTTTAGCTAGCATTTCAACAAAATCATCTAGCAGCACTAAAACTGTGAAGCAAGTAGTAAGTGGGGCTGCACTGGCATCGCTGGTGTATTATGTCAACAAAGGAAGAGAGACTTCTTTAGATGACTAAACTATAAATCCCAGAAAGCCAGCATACGCATCCTTACGATGCTGGCGAAAGAGGTTTCACACACATCCCTCAACCCCCTTCCACTTGTACTGTTCAGTAACAAGAGGAAGAAACTGGCATTCACCCTGACACTGCTATTATAGAAAACAGCTCCCTCTGCCACCAAAAAGGGCCAAAATGATGTGCTACAAGAAGGAGCACTAGTAAATTTTTGTCGTTATGTAAAGATCAGTGTAGACATGTTATAACAAGGAGAATTGGTAAACTTTTGTCATTATGTAAAGATCAAGATTTGTGTTATACTTGGCTTCCCCCATTACCTTCTCTAATAAAGAACGTTTATGTTACATATTAAAAGTATATCCATGATTTCCAAAGTTATAGGACAAGTACTATCCAGTTCAGGTAATTTATTGCCCATGAGTTTCAGTAGTTATCCCACAACTTCTTCCTTACAGTACTTGAAAACTAAATCCTCATACTCCTGCCCAATAAACATTCAGCCTTCCAGAAAACAGCATAAGTTTATAGTTACTTAATACCTTTTTTTTGTGCAATCTTGTAAAGAAGTTGCTGTGTTGGTATCATCTCCACACACAGACCAATTACTATATAACCGGGAAGATTCCAGTGGTGGTGGTGTACTTGTAATCCCTCCTGACAACTGGGAGAATAACTGAGTGTCCATGTTTTGTTTCTTGCTGTTTACCTGAATTTAAAAAGAGAGTGAAAAGTTTTACAATGTGAGGAGTTTATGTAAGTGAACAATAAAAGGGCACCTCTTTTTTTTTTTTTTTTTTTTTTTTTTAAATTAGGATGTTTACATTTTTTTTAAAGTAGTAATATTTTTTCTTTCTGAAAACTATTTCTACAAATCCATACATATATGATTTGTTTAAAAAAAATCAGAAGTTATTTAAAATCAGATTTCTCTTTTTTAAAATAAACCTATTTAAAAAATTAAATTTGAAATTGTGACAATTTATGTTAAGGACTAAACTTAATATAATCTATTAAAATAAATTAACTAAACATGTACTACTTGAATATTATTTATGTTGAAATTTGAAAGAAAGTCAACCACTGAACTGGTGGAATTAATTGTGCTAAGCACCAGGAAGTGCATTTGTTGAAGTGCTAAACCAGATTTTGATAGTGTAGCCTCTTACACACCTGCAGAGACAATAAATAAGAAAATTAAGAAATTAAGAAAATAACTAGCTCATTGAAAGTTGAGAAATAGATTCAGAATTTTAAAACAGCAGGAAATCTTGTTTTCCTTTTCCAGTGTATGCATTAAATCTAGGTGGAGAAAGGATGAGATCTACTGTTTCTAAAAATTTGAAAGACATGATAACCAGAAACAATGAGTTCAATTAACTAACTACAGATAATACTTCCTTTGTTTACTAAATCAGGTTTAAATGCAAAATGTTTTGATAAATTTACATTTAAATAAGTATCCAGAACATTTAAGGTAGTTTTATTTAACCCAAAACAATTTTAAAATGCTGTTCTGGGCATTGTAATTCAATTCCAGTTTCCATCCTAATGTAGTTTAACACAAATCAGAAGTAAAAAGTAGGCATGGGACATGCCACAATTGTTCATGCCAATGAATGAGAGTATCCTTGACCCAGCTTGGTCAAACAGACTTGAGAGACTGGATGCAGAATATCAAATAATTAGTGTGAATTTTCCTGAATGACTTTGAGGGGGTTATCGCTAAGGTTTCTGCCATCCTTTTAAGGAGGTCCTGACAGGCCTTGAAATTAGTCTGTGGAAGGAGCGGATGGTGTTATAGCCTTAATCTGATGATGAAGATGAAATAGCCAACGGAATGGATTGGTCCCTCATTGTCCTCCACAAAAATCTTCTTCCTCTGAATGAGATTCTTGTTCAAATTCCTGAACTAACTGCTGTTAGAGGGCTGTGCTACCTTAGATGGTTCTTTAGGAAGAGGTGATCTATTCTCAGACTTGAATCTAGATGAATAAGGAGCAGGAAAACATTGAGGATTCCATACTGACCTGTAAGGCCAAGACTGCATTCCATACAGGAAAAACACATAATACCACAGTGATGGAAAGTGCTTGAAACCTGTCAGAAGTGTGGGATCTGTAGTAAGGACTCCTCCTCCTTTGGTCTCTTTCATGAACCAGTCTAGGAGAATGAGGAAAAAATCTACAAGAAGCGCTTATACTGTCATGAGACAAAGATACGGACTTGCAGAACTCCACCCAGAATGGTATACATCTCTGAGGGGCTGTAAGACTGTGGAGACCTAGACACTAGCTATTGAGAAACAGATATTGGTACCACAGATAACTGTTGCACGGATATTCTTTCATAATTGATACCTCTGGTTCCCATACCAGAAGGGACTTGAATCCAGTAGATATTGGAGAATACTGAAGACAGGAGATTCTGGTACTAGAGTGATCACTATGTTAGCACAGGTTGTAAAGGCAGCCTGAATTGAGAGAGGAATCAGTACCAAGGTGGACCAAGCTCCCTGGTACCAATGTGGATGTCTCCATAGATGGGGTCTTCTTATTAGGATGCGGTACTGAAGAATCTGTGGCAGACAGTACTGATGGCATCAGTACTGAAGATGTGATATCAATCACTGAGGACTGTCAACACAGTACCAAGTGGAAGAAGGGCTTCCTCAGTCCCTGAAGACTCACGGTGCTGATCAGATTTGGAAGGAACAAGCTTGGAGACATCAGAGTGATGAGTCTTAGACCTCTTCTTAGCTGGTGCCAGGGACGATGACCAGTGCAGAGCACTATCTGAAGATCTCTGCTTCTTCCTACCTTGGGCAGCAGAAGTCAGATTGACTGATCCAAAGAGGATTGAAAAGAAGGCTCAGCATGTTTTTGAGAAGCATGATGTCTCTTAGAGCAGTTGGCATGTTAGCCACCATGAGTAGCATCTCTAGTAGCTGCAGTACCAGCAGAAACCAGCTTTAAAACAGCAGATTGCTTTTGTTGAAGGACTTAAAATTTGGGAAAACTTCTCACTAACCTTTCCATCAGAAACATTTCTAAATGGATGTCACTAACTCCCTGCATGCACTTAGAAAAGGATTTGCAAACTGAACATTTGGCTGTAATATACAGTTCCCCTAAACAAAAAAGACACTTAATATGTCCAATATTCGCAGGCACAAGTGATTCACAGGCAGGGCTGATTTTAAAGCCCAAAGACTGTGAGACCTGCAAATTGATACCAGTGGGAGACTCAAAAAAAATTTTTTTTCGCCTTTTTTTTTTTTTTTTGAACAATGGGCACTCAAAATGTATAGGCTACAAAGAATAGTAATTAACTCACTAAGTAACTATCCTAAACAATCTAAGAAACTACAAGGAAGAAGAAGGGCATCATGTAGTTGTACCAGGGGGAGTAAGAAAGAACTGAGTGGTAGCAGGGGCTGCTCCACTCTTTATACCCTTGGAAGAGGGATGAGAGAGTACAGGATGCATGTGTAGCCCAAATACAGCTGGCTAAAAAAGATTCCGGGCTTACACGTATAAGGTACACACCTACAGTGGGATCCATGTGTGGACAAATGCTTGAAGAACTTTTTGATAAGGTTCTTGGAGAAGGTTGAGGGTATACTTCCTATATGAGAAATGGACTAAAAGAAATTCCTGTAGGTGTTTGGCTGACCTCCTGCTCAGTTAATCATTTTAATGATATTAAGATTTCAACTGTATTGTTTCTGTGCCATGGTGCCTAGAGCCTAGGACAGGCATCTTTTTAGTGATTACTTAAATCAAAATAAATAAAAAGTCAACAGTCTTCATTCCACTGTCTCTCAGGTATTGCTAAGTACACTCCCCACCCCACAGGAGAATCTAGATACTACTGTCTGTTCAGCTGCTTTGAATCTCTCTCTCTATTTGATCTGTAGGAAACCAGAACACTAAAGCCCTGCTTGTTGCAAGACCTACGCCTGAGTTTGATTTGGTTTTAGCCACCATATCTTTTTCTTAGTAGGCCTCTCTTCCCCACTCCGACTCAATCGAGTACATGGGGCCTGGCAGAGAAGGTACTTAACTTGAGTGGATTGGACAACATTTTGATGTTGTAGGGCACTTTAATACAGAAATGTGCACATTTTCTCCGAAGTTTGCAAAAATTGCTAGACCTTTTTTAAAGCAGCCAAACTGACCCCTATTATATAAGAAAACCAAAAAGTCCAAAGGTGGTACAGTCACAAAAAGACTGAACAAGCAGCCTACAGTATTTCATAAGGAGATATTGAGGACCACATTTATTCACATAAATTGATGACTAATTCTGTCCTGTCTTTAAAAAAAATAGTAACTGTAGCTAAACTTGGAGTTATCTCAGGTATTTCCAGTGTCATTAGCTTTTGCCTACAGGAATTGCACTAGACAATCGGACTGAAGGACTACACTTCATGCACTGTGGGTAGTCATCTTTGTGAACTTTCCAAACATTGGCTCAAGCAGAATGAGAGAGCCTCCAATTTGGTCAATGAAAGAAACAGAAAAATCAGTGTATAGTTTAAACTAACTGGGAGTGTCTAATGTTTGGTTTAAATTATTATGGACAAGTTAAGGAAAACAAGAAATGGAGATAAAGCATTGCTCTTTCTGCTCCAGTAAACTTTTAGTCTCAAAATCCTTCATTGAAAATAGATGAATGATAACCTGATTAATTGAATCTACTATGAAGGAATGGAATTTCAAAGGTAATTGAGACTGAGGCCTGGTCTACACTGGTCGCAGATTTCAGTTAATACAAGTTAATGTATGTAGCTTGCGTATCTCCTGTCGACTTCCTAACATCTACTTACCGCACCATTCCCACTGTGTTGCGCCGATGGGAAATGCCCTCCCGTCGACGCAGCGCTACACTTCTTGCCGAGGTGGATTTACAGAGTCAACTTCTGGGTTCAATTGAGCAACTCTTCACTGCCACTCAGTTGAACCCGCAAAATAGATCCTGCACTGTCGGCGGTGCAACCAGCAGTGTACACATAGCCACAGTTAACAGAACAACTGCTGAAGTCAGAATTCAGAAGCTGAACTGGTGTAGGAGTGGACAAAGCTTGATCAGAGCCACAGCTGGAAGTGAATGGATGAAATCCCTAGCACCATTGACTTCAATGGGCCATGATTTCAACCAAACTCTCTTATCAGCTAGCAGGGGGAACAAACTCCTCCTTCCCCCAAAAAACAAGCTCTCTTATGATATCCAATTAATAAAGGAAACATAAGAATGATGCATTCTGATGGAATACATTCTCTCTCAGTGCACACCAAGACAAATGTTCAGCTCATTTAGGACAAGCTGCAAATACTGGGACATAAAATTAAGAATTCTGTCCTTGGTAATATAATCAGGCCATGCATTTTTGAAGAGTTAATTTGCTTAGCCATTAAGAGCCACATCCTACTCTCGGATGTGGAATCACAGTTGAAGACTAACAGCGGCCTCTGTTTTTGAGACAACAGCAGCTGCCATCACAACAGAGACAATCTGTCAGCCACAGTGGGAGGGTAAGAGAACCCTGCTCTGTGCTGCTGTCTTGATTAAGGGGACCGCTTATGATATTATTTAACATCAATAATTCATATGAGATATGCCATGGTACCATTATAAAGGTTATAATTTGCCAAGTATGACAATATTGTTTATGTCTGCGTGTCATATTTGTATTGGGAGTTATGGACATGTTTAATATGGCAGCAGCACTAAGCTTGCTTAATGGCAAATTAAGGGAACTCAAAGGTATCATAAGCCCAGAGAAAGAATGCAGGGGCTATACCTTATGAGTCACCAGGTGACCCTGGACTCCATGTTTCTGTAAATTTCCAGTTTCCACAAGCAGCATGGCAAAGAGACATAATAGGCAGCTGCACCACATCCATATTGTCTTCAGCTTCCTACCTCTGGATCAACTCATATACCACTGAAGCTGTGAAACAAGGACTCAGACCCATCCAGGGACTGGTTGATCACCAGAGGGACTATACAAACCTGCAAACTCCACAATTCTACTGAAAACATGATAAATATTGATTTTCAAATCATTTGTATGTATCTGATTGCTTTAATCATATAACACCTCTCACCTTGTTTGTTTCTTTTTATAATAAACCTTTAGTTTTAGTTGCTAAAGGATTGGCTGGCAGCGTGGTATTTTGGATAAGATCCAAACTCATATTGATCTGGCGACATGGCTGACCCTTTGGGGTCAGGAGAACTTTTTCGTAAAAAGCATAGAGTTTTAATAAAACTTATCCCTTTACTGGATCTAGTGGCTGATTGGGAGCCAAAGACTGAAATGCTATAAAGACGGCTGTGTATTTTTTGTGTTAGCTTCTTGATAACCAGTGTGGGGAATCAGAAGCACTGTCTGTGGCTGATGGGGAAGTCTAACTTCAGTGTTACTCACCAGTGCTAGCAGAGTCTGCTCTCCTTTTGCAGCCTGGCCTCACCTTGGCATTTTCAGGTGGCTATCCTAGGCACGGATGGGTCAGACGCTTTTGCTGGATCCCATTAATATTGTGGCAAAAGGGATTGTTAGACAGTTATGCAAAGTATCCACCTACCCTCTCCTGATTAAGAGGACATCGTTGTACTACAGGATGGGAGAAAATAGTAACAAAAAAATTGTCAATGGTGCTTGGATGTCCTCCCACATGAAGGTGGGGAAAAGTATGTTGGCTATTTTAATAGTTATACAATGCTAAAATAAATCTCAAAGATTAAGGTTTTAAGTAACAAATTTCTTCTCTTCACTTAATCCAAACAATTTAAGCAACAGAAGCCACTGCTTCATACTGCATTTAACCTACCCTGTAATGGCACACAAGTACCAAAACACCTTTTGTTGGCTAAATTCAGGATAGAAACCCTGTAGAGTCACCTATCCTAAAAAACAGGTATTCCAACTTGTAATAGATTAGTACCTAGATAGTTTTTTATTCACAGGTACTTTGGATCTTATTTTTAACAATACCAGTTGTTTGCAGATGATGCAGCCTTGTGGCTCACAGTATTGTTGCCCTACAACATCTTATTACCAAGTTCTCGGATTCATGTAAAATCTTTGGGCTAGCAATAAGCTTGAAGAAGTCTGTTATCATGCACCAAGGCTCTGCAGAACCAGTTCCAGATATCACCTTAGATAGTATTCATCTGGATGTTGTTGACCAATTTTGTTACCTTGGCTCTACTGTTAGCAGCAATGTAGATCTGGATGCTGAGTTTACCAGTAGAATTAGCAAAGTAGCCAGCAACTTTGGTCTTTTGCAAGACAGAGCCTGGAACAATAACAAATTGTCAACTAATGTGAAAATCCATATTTATGAGACGTGTTTTATCCACTCTTCTATATGGCTCAGAAACATGGACGACATATGCCAGACGAAAAGACTAAACAGTTTTCAGATGTTTGCATAAAATTCTTCACGTAAGATGGCGTGACAGGTGACAAATGTGGAAGTATTAAATCATACTCATGTCATTCCTGGGAACACTGATTAGTCAGAAAAGACTCAGGCAGCGTGGACGTGTCAAGCGAGTGCCCAATTACAGGATTCCAAAGAGTGTGCTGTACTCTGAAGCTCACGAAGGGTCTAGAAAAGAAAGGCAAACCATTGTGCAGATTTCAGGATGCTAGCAAAGATGACTTATTCCAAAGAATACTCTCTGTGGATGCTTGGGAAAGGAATTCAGAATGCCGCTCTGGATGGCAGAGTCAGCTTGTAGATGGAGCCAGGCATTGCGAGGCGGACTGGATCAAGCTTTGTGATGACCAGTGTAGAGGAGAAAGGAATCTGCTACTCAGATTCAAAGCATTGTTAGTCTATGGGTGTGCCCTACTTGTGGATGGGACTGTCTCGCGTCAGACTCAGCAGACATCAAAGAACTGATTGGCACACACCCCATGTTCTGAAAAGAGCAACAGTGCCATTGATTGACTAGATAAAAACCTTTTCAAAGAAGTGTGATTTTTAAGTTGACTATATTCCTTTTAAGTTTCTAGCTCAAATTACTACAGTAATCATTTAAATGTTAACTTAAATGTAAAACAAAGGTGTGCTTCCTTTTTAAGTCTGCAGAAAAGTAGTTCCAGTACCTCTGTGGCTGTTGACAGCTTTCCCAGCCTGCAGCAGACTAAAACTGGTTAGAGTCTTCTCAGTTTTAACTGCTATTAACCCTATGGGACAGTAGTAAAATTCACAAGAACTGTATCACTTTCACTCTACTGCACTTGAGAAACCGATCATCAGTAGAGGTAAATAATAGAGCTATTTATTGGTCAGGAGGACCCAAAACTTAAAGTAAGGGACAGAGTACATGAGTTGTAGAAATCCTGCCAACTCCAGTAACAGCAGCCAGAAGAATGTAAAGTGGTAGAGTAGTGACAACCTCATTTCCCCTCACCCATCCTTGGAGCAGTTTGAAGGCGCTTATATGGTGGTGAGAGGAAGCAGAGAATGCTCCTTTTCAGCAGCCAGAGAATTGTGATGCCTTCCCCCAAACAAAAAATCCCTATTTGTCAACATCTACTAGCTCTGCAGGATGAGAAAATTAAAAATATAGACCTAACTAGATCCAAGGATATCACCTTTGTAGGATTCCTATCATTCTGTGATGCTCATCTTTCCTTAGCCTTTATAACCTGATTGCCATCAAGGATGATTAGTATCTACTGTATTGGTGATTTTTTTAAGTGGGTAACAGTTAGCTGGGAAATAGATTGAAAATAAATTCATTTCACATTTGCCACTGAGAATTTATCAAGTGGTATTGTGACAATTTTTCAAAATATCTTGTTAATGAAGCTCATGAGATCATCATTAAAAAAGTCACTTGAGGCCAGACTAGACATGGAATTGTTGATTTCTGTAGAAATTGATGGATTATTCTTCTGTATAGTGATCCAGATATACTAGAGAGATCTTTTCCACCTCTAACGTATAAGAAACCTAAAGACATACCATATACCATTAACTTATACATTTCAGTGTAAAGAGAGAAAAAAAAAAAAACAGTAAGAGAACTCCTTTTCTATTCACCTTACCAAGCAATTACTTTTGACTCACCTGTGGTTTGTAGTGACTGAGAGTGGCACTTTGTTTGACCATGTCCTCACTATCAGAATACAAATTCTCTTTTCCCAATTTTGTACCATTGCCGTATAAGCAGAAATTCAGAGTCTTAATCACAGGTGGAGCCTATTTAAAAATAATTAAACATGAAAATCAATGACTAGCAATTTTAACTGGAAAGAGCATTTTAAGAAAAAATAGTATGTATTAATCAGAAAGCCAAAACTTGAAACAACATTAAAGATAACTTTTATTAGTTGAGTAAATAAGGTTCAAGAGAAGTGATAGTACTATACTACAATCCAGGACTTGAAAAATCTACTTTTTCAGCACAAATTGGAAACTCCCTGACAATTGCCATAACTTCCTGCAGAATTTAAGATTTCATTAAAGGAAAGGATACCTTCCAAATGCAAACAGAAGTTAGAAAGGCAGTACCACATTGGCTAAAGTCTTCAGACAGACATTTCTAGTGTCTCCCTTGTTTCTCAGAGGTTCTTCTCCAAGGTGCAGAAAAGTGAAAATTGACTAAATTTATCAGTTTTCACCTACATGGTGTCAATAAGTTCAGTGTCATTCATCAACAGCAAGTGCGTAAACTGAGGTCTAATTTCAAAAGGATGAACTGATTTTAGACTTGGAGGTATGTAATTAAATAGAGACAACTGTCTACTGAAGAACTTATATAAGAACAATATCTAAAAGCCTCCCACTAGTCAGTTTTTTCTAAAACATCAAACTTTGTAGTATCTAAAGGGCCACAAAAACAGTTTAGCATTAACAATATTCCAAGAAAAAAATTAAATCTGAGTCATATGCTAATCACAACATGGCTACCCCATCTCACAGCCAGTTTTGCACTTCAAACTGAAGAATCCCAAAAAACAAGATTTCCCAGAGTGACAATTTGGTTCTTGGAAAACGGGTGGAAAAAATTAGTATTGGCCATATGTACATTTTTAAAAGATAGAGTGTAAACTCTGCAACTATCAGAAATGGATTTCAGTGCAATTCATAGTTTGATTTATTATAGAAGTACTTGAACAGATAGCTCTGCATGTGCTGCCCAAACACTCCTGGGACTTCTCTTCGCTAAAGACTTAACAGGCTCAACCACAGAAAGTGACTATTAATTTGCCTCTATGCAGCCCCTTGCTTTAAGTTTGCATGCTTGCCATTTCTCCAGCTTCATCCATCTCCAGGATGATACAGTAGAACAATGAATAAAATTAATGAATAAAAATCTCTTGGGACAATGAAAATCTTAGGATTTGTCTTCACTGACAGATTTTTCTTTTTTAAAGCAGATTAACAAATGTGCAAGTTACCTAGGTATAACATCCTAAGTGAAGACAAGTCATTTGTGTAGTATTTATGCCAAGATAGCTAGGCACTCATTCAAGCTTTTAAGCTAGGTAAAGATAGAAAAGTTGATAAGTTTTAAAAGAACTTTCTTCTCTCCACACTTTTCTTACCATACAGATCTTTAAGAAAATAACACTTTTTATCATCAATTTTTTCTTTTCACTTATTTTTGGTTTGTCTACACTAGTGCTTTTGACAACAAAACTTTTGTTGCTCAAGGGTGTGAAAAAACACACCGCTGAATGACATGAGTTTTGCTGGCATAGGCACTAGTGTAGACAGTGCCACATCAGCAGGAAAGCTTTCCTGCCGACATAGTTACCACCCCTCATTTAGGTGATTTTATGATGCTGATGGGAGTCTCTCCTGCCAACATAACGCAGCTACATAAGTGCTTATGCTGACAAAACTTATGTTGCTCAGTGGGATATTTTTTCCACACCCCTGAGTAACAAAAGTTTTGCCAGCATAAGCGCTAGTGTAGACAAGCCCTTTGTTATATTTTAGGTTATTTTAGTTCATTTCAATTCCTCTGTTGATTGGTATTTTCGACATACCCAAAATAAAAAATTTATTGAAGCATTCTCTCCATCAGGCCTTGTCTACACTACAAAAATATGTTGACATAAAAGATACGTCAACTTTCAGTCATGTGGCTGAGGTCCACACTGCTCTCCTTCGGTCAGTGGAGTGCATCCTCATCAGGAGCACGTCCGCCAACCTAAGGGGCAATGTGCAGAGCTGAGAGACCCATCTCTCAGCTCCCTGCCGGGAGCCCAGAGGCTCCCGGGATCCCTGTGGGCTGCCCCCCCCAGCACTGCCTCATACCAGCCTGCAGCAGGGGCAGCCACGCAGGGACTTCTCCCCGGTCCAGCCGGGCTGCAGCAGCCTGCATCCCAGCTCGCAGCCGGGAGCCGGGCTCCAGCCACCCACATCCCACCTGGTCCCCGCTCAGAGATGGGAGCCAGCCGCCCGCATCCTGCCCGGTCCCGGCACGCAGCCGAGAAGCAGCGTCCTGCATCCCAACTTCCAGCCGGGAGCACAGAACCAGCCACCCTGGGCTTCCAAGGCAACCTCCAAGCAGCCTTCTTGTCAATTTCTCCGCTCCGCTTGACAAGAATGACAGCTCCTCCACCGCTATAAGGGGACACAGTGTCTACATTGACACTGCATGACCTTAGCTCTGTTGACAAAAGCCCTACACCTCTCATCGAGGTGGTTTTATTTTGTCGAAAAAACAGAGCAGTTTTGTCGGCTGGGGGTGTGTGTGTGACTGTAATGTGTACACCAGCACTGTTTTGTTGACAAATGCTGACTTTTGTCAATGAAACTCTCTAGTGTAGACCAGACCTCAAACTGCCTCCCAGAGTGGGCAGACAAGTTGCCCCACAACACCCTGTAAATGCAAACACAAAACCATGTAATGAATTGTGGAGCTAGCAATCTTGAGATACACTGCCAGATAGCTGTATTGCTTGTCATGGCCAGATACAGCACAATAAGTGTGGGTGCACTCTCACAGATTAGGCTAGCACTGGTTGACTAATCTGCGATTACTTACTCTGTGTTTAGCAGTGAACACAAGGCCTTACTGATGTTAAATAACGTGTACAGGATCAATATGGCTCAGCTATTAGCGCATTCCTCTCTGTATAGGAGTAGACTTACTGAAAAAAACAACAGTCCATCTAATATATCACTACATCTATCACACTGCATTATATGGGACATTTCACAGGAATACAAAAGAAACAATAATGCATCTGACCAGTTATGCAATTACAAAGTGGGAAGGGACAGGCATTTTATGGCAAACAGTTTATGCCCTAGAACAGGAAGCCACAGGGTGGCATTTGAAATCATTGGGTGATGTTCAAATCACTGCTGATGCCCCATGATGCTACATGTGTAGGTAGGTGTCCAAGTAAAAGTTAAAGCCTATGGCAGCCTTTTGAAAAGATTATGGAACCACTTGTGTGTCCTAGCCAATATTCCCTCTCTCAATAAAATGGATTTTCAATTACCCTGGCTGTCTGTGAGCTGTTGCTGAGCGCTTAATAGCTGATATGCATGCACACTGATTGCACTAGTAGTAAATAATTCACAGCAATTCAACTCACTGTTTGAACTGCATTTTGGGATATCTTAAGTATAGAAGGTACTTCCATTATAGCTTTGACAGAAGCAAATGCTTTAAAAGAAAAAACGACAGTTTGCATTTTGTTTAATTGACTGATTTTTAAAATTTCATGTTTCTCACCGAGCACCTTTAATCGCACCCCCTGAATTATTTTAATTTCTTTTTACAAAATGTTTTAATTAAGTGTTTTTCTTCTTCATCTGCTATTATTTAGAAGGATCTCTCCCATCCCCCTAAACACTTCTGGAACTAACCGGTTCTTCAGTAGCAACAACACTAAAGCAAAGTCTATTAATTTTTTTTAAAATCCTTGGATTTATAGTCATGCCAGAAAATGAAAGACAAACCTCCTTCTTTTGCCCCCTGCCCAACTACCTCTGCTCTCCAGTCGCATGGAGACAATAGGGGCCACCTCTTTCTTTCCTAAAGCTAAGTGTCTTTTCTGATCCCAATGGAAGGGTGGGGGAGTGTATGTCTCAGCTAGTACTAGGTACTCTACAGTCCCTTGACAAGGTATGAGAGTGACAAATTATCACACCAACATTGTTCATCCCCATCTGACCCCTGTACAGAAAAAATATTCACTAACTCCAAGACTTCTATTGCTTCCTCAATCTGTACAGGGACCTAGAGAGGGAAGAATCCATGAATACCTCACCCCAGGTTTTAAGTCACTGCCAAGTCCTATGCAGGGATCCAGGCAAGTACTCTCCAACCCCTGAGGCTCCAATTCAGTTTTGGTAATCTTAGACATCACCTGTAAATATAGTAGAAAATAATGTTTCTGTCTGGAAAATTTTATATCAAGTTGACAGTATCCTTTTAAGGATGCTAAATAATTTTCATCATACCAGTTTCCCCTACCTAAATGGTTCTCTTTTCGTTTGGCACAAAAACGACTCTTTTTTGGATGAAAGCAATCCATACTTTGGCTCAGTCAAAAGGTGAATGCTTTGGTGGAAATTCATTTTGCCATTTTTTAGTTACCTGAGACATGTACGTGTAGGAAGGGCAAGGATAAAAACATTATCTTGTTGCATGCCTTAAAAAACTCAACACCAAAACTTTGAAACCTCATGTTTAGCCAGTAAATAATCCTCACTGAGGAATGGGAGTTTGTTTAACAATGTAATTTTCAAATAGTCACTGTATTAACATTTGAAGATGCTTTGTTAAGGATACACACAGATATATGTTTTACTATGCACTTCTAGTCAGATGCAGTGTATATGTCGGCAGCATTACAGGGAAGTGTAAAAATTTCGCAAGTTCTGGGGCTCTGCAACTCAGAATACATGTAGGCCTACACAGAACAGGCAATTTGAAATAAATAACTTGAGGTGACATGAGAAAGGCTGCCAATCATCTTACCATGCTACCTCAAGTCCAGTAGTGAAGGCCAAGCTCTAGAACTCAGGTGACATGGAAAAGGCACTGAAAAGTCTGGGGGCCTCTCTTCCTCCTCATACTACCTACTTTGAATCTCCTTCACTCTGGAGGCCCATGTGCAATCTGGGTTGCAAAGCCACAGAGCATTAAAAATTTGAAAAAATTACTGCAAAATTCAATTTAAAAGAATCTTTTCTAAAAGGCTCTGACTCAAATTAGGTGTCTCTTGAAGAAATGTTTTATTTAAGGGAGATGAGGGGGTGGTGGAGAGGGGCAACTGTTTTACTGGATCTATTAATAGGCAAGCTATAAAACTCATAACATTCCTAAGTGGCCAAACCACTAATAAAGCATTTAATAATAGTCATTCATTACAGGTTCTACTGAGAGGTAATGAAGCTTGATACTAGTTAACTACATTTGCCTTCACCTTGGAATTCATAACTCTGTCACAATCCATTATCTTTTGGTAGTGCAGGGAAACTGAAGGAACTATTAAACACAAGTTTGGTAAAAGATCTCAACTCTGACTCACTAAAATGTCACCAAAACCATGTAAATATGCAATTCAATATTTTTCTAAATCACATATTCCAGATCATAAGATAACACTTTCACAAAAAAAATATTTTTAAAAGGGACACAGTACAGCACCAATGAGCCTGCCATTTAAAAGAAATGAAGTTCCAAGTGAAGTTACCAAATACTGTTTGAAAAGTTTTATTTTTTTAAAAAAAAGTGGGCACTATTTAATACCCATTAAAATTCCACACTGTGCACAAACAAAGAAAGTTTATATTTGTTATCCTTCAAAATGTATTCTCACTGTTAGAAAGACTAACAGATACTTATAAAAATATTCCTAACACATTAAGAAATTGACTGGCATTGAATGTCTCAAAAGGAGCTGACTGCAACATGTCAGTGTTTGTTATGTAACAGAACTATCCTCACCTGTGCCAAGATTTAAATGTACTAGGTAGCTCATTATTACATTCATATAAGGATTTGTTTCTTATTTACATTAGCCTACTGTGATTAGATTAAGAAATGCTTTCCTCACCCCATCTTTGTCAGCAATCTGTAAAATTCCTACAGCAAAGGAAAAAAGTCAAAAAAGTCTCAAAAATTGCAGATTCAGGTAAACATTGTGTCATGATATTTAACAAATAATGCAAGCCATAAAATATAGAAAATAGAGGAAAAATTATCTGGCTTGAAAGTTACTATACTGTTCAGATGTAGAGTCTGATTAGAGTGGAGGGGTGATAGTTTGTGATTTCTAGCTGTCCATCCTATTAATATATTTGTCCCTAGTAGAAGGCTCCTTCTGAGTCACCAGTAACACACACCTGTAGTTTTGAGTCTTGGACTTTTGTGTTGAGCGCTTATAATAGCAATTTCAGTGGTGATTTGTAACGATTGGGCACAGCCAGGCAACTATGTTACCATAGCTTCTTAGCATACCACCAATCTAGCTGCTCTAGAAAATATTAATCTGCAAAATGTGCTTTGTTAGATAGTATTTTTCCACTCACTACAACAGCAATATTAAGTCAGTCTCCAAACATCTCTCCTGACCTAGACAATGCACATATATCTGAATTCCAGGTGTGAGAATCAACTTCCACCAAAACAAACCTGCACAAACGTTACCACCAGCCGTTCCTCCCAGCAACACAAGCCACTGAGGAAGCAAAAGCCACAGATTTTAAAACATACTAACCGTATGCACTTAAGCACTGCAGCGCCAGCTGATCCCTGTGCCATGAAGCCTAGTGGCGTAGTCTGTACCCTGCTGAACCTGTGCTTTTGCTGCACCTCGTCCACCTCCCCCAAACACCGCTGCCATGGGACGTACACCGTACACACACTACACATCTCAGTTACTACTCGCGTATAGAAACTGTTGCCAAGCTATGGCCTACGTCTCTTCTCCACCCACTGAAGCAGTACAATAAACAAACAAGGGAAAGAGGCAGGCAAGAGTTGGGTCTGTGCGCAGCGAAAATAAACTAGTAGCATTAGCCATAAGCACTCACTCCACACGGCTTCCCCCAAACAGGAGTCGCTAATCTGCTCTAAGAGAAACACTGCGAACTGCCTGCACTTTGACACCACCCATCCCACACCCCTTTCAAACACACTCCCCCCTTTAAATGCATCCGCAGCAACCCGTCCTAATGAACAAGGATTTCAGCCTGCCAAAGGCCCTGCTACAGGAGTGAAAGAAACAGCGAGCTTACATTTTCGTTCTTCTTGCTTTACAACCATTCTCAGCCATGTCATGTGTGATGTCACTGGGGTACCAGTATGTGGGAGTACCATGGGAATTGTAGTCTTCTCCCTATTGTGTAATAGCTACAAAGTACAGGGCTCAAGATAATGTAATGCAAACGTGAGATCCCTGGAAACAGCCTCACTTGATTATAGGAACTGCCTGGAGGGAAAAAAAAGCCAAAGTCTAAACCGATAGGGACAGAAGCACTGCAAAACTTTAGAATTCCTTTTCCTCTATTTCCCACAGGGAAATGAAGCAATGTTAAGGGGATCACATGCTTCCAATAGTGATTTAAAATTGTCCTCAGAAAACATCACCTATTGGGAAAGCATTACTAGCTATGAGATTCAATTAGGATTTAATTATTTTAACTTTAAAGGAGTACAAGAGTTCTGATTATAAATTAGTCCCATATATTACTGGACTGTGGGGGCGTAATTCTCCATGAAGCAGTTCACTGACCAAAGTGTTAAGTTAGGGGTAAGTGTAATAGAAAAAATAAGAAAAAAAGACTATTTTCCCCACAAAGAAGTTGGTCCAATAAAAGATATTGCCTCACCCACCATGTGTCTCTGTTTTCCACACACAAAGTCATGGTTTATGTCACCCTGGCCAGCTCATTATTGGGTAAGATTTGCACAAGTTGTGTGTGTGTGGAGGGGGTGGGGTGGGGTGTTTTTTGAAGAAATTTGGCTCTATGTCCAGTCTAAAGGAATATGTTTTTTAATTATTTTAAAAATTTTGCTTAAAGTAACATTATTTCCTGCATATTTTACAATCCTTATATTTTTACCCATGGCATGAGCATGGTTTCACTTCTGACAATTTCCAGGACAAATAATACCTGAAGCCATGAATTCTCCCCTTTTGTTTTTAACTAAAGATATCACTGTTGCATTGCATTCCATAACAAAGCCATAATTCTTCTCCCACACCAAGCTTTTGTCATGATAAACCAAACAGTGTAAATAAAAAAAAAAAAGTGATGGGCCAGTAGAGTCCTGCTCCTCTCCCAAAACACCCCACTTTATCTCACTGGACTATCCCACAGCAGAAGACTAAAGAAAGAGAGAGAGGACTAAAGAAGCAACGTCAGCTAACTGAATTTCATTTAATAACTGTCAAGTGAAGGGACAGTGGAAAAGGTTAACAGGACCACACTAATTCTGAGGGAAGAAAAAATAATCAGGTTGCCAAAATAAATATAGTAACATTGTCAAACTCTCTGTTTCTGTGGTAGGTAACCCAACAAAACAAAGGCCTTTGTTTAGGTTGAGGCAAAATAGCCCTTAGAATTTCTCTTTCCTGGGATAAAAAGGTGTGTTAAAATATGATGGCTAACAAGTTTTAACTAACATTTTCTAAAACTCTGGAATAGACAAGGCAAGTTGTACTTTAACTCAACCAGTTGAACAGATGCTAAAGCCTAGAAGTAAAATGAAAGTTCTTTTCCCAGTGAGAAATAAAGCAAAGGTACTTATCACCTTCCAAAATCCAGCTAGCAAAGTAATAAGTAGATTCTTCCCTAGCTGACAACATTTATAGGCCAGGCAAGAAAATTAGAGAATCAACCTGTCCACACTCTGAAATAGTCATAAACTAGGGAGACTGAACTGCCATATGGGCTTTAAAAAAAGTCACTTCTTTCTCCTCTCTAGCTGTGTCCACACTTTTGTTCTGAAAACATTTACTACTATTGCTAACACTGGTGACAGCAGTAACAACCACCAGTAGTAGCAACGCTGGGAGCACCAATATAGAAAGGCCTCTATATGGCCACTACCATTTAAAGCACTACGTTGTCCAAACTTATCCTGTTTAGGCTTCCCAACACAGTGGTAAAAATGACAATGATAGCTGCTAGCACCTTCTGTGGGATTTTCAAAAGTGCCTAAAGGAACTGGGTGGCCAACTCCCAATGAAAGTCAATGAGAGTTGGAGATCTAATGCCTAAAGTGATTTTGAAAAGCTCAATTCATCAAGTCTATATTAGCACTTCCACCATTACTACCAGTAAAGCTGCAGCCAGCACTAGCAGTGGTGGGATTTTTTTTTCAGAAAGAAATCTGAAATAGACACCGCTTGTGTATTGGTTATAGGGGTGCAAGACCGAGATACACTAGACTGATACTGAAGGGAAAGGGGCAGAACCCTTCACTAAAAGCAAGTGATCCTGACTTCCAGTTAGTCCTGAGGATGGAATAGGCCCTCTTTTCCAAATATACCTTTTCCATGTATAGGTCTGTTACTCCAACTCCAGACATGCCTTGGCCTGCACTGCAACAGCAAGGTAATGACCTGGTCTGACGCAGAGTACATCTACACAGCATATGAGGGTATGATTGTAACATGGGTAGACATACCTGTGCTAGCTTTAACCTAGGTAGTGTGGATAACAATAGTAGTTAAGACATGGCAGCATGAGCTATCCACACAAGTAAAAGCCTGCCATGGACCCTAACTATGTACTCAGGCTTCTAGCCCACACTGAAGCCTGTGCTGCTGTGTCTTTACGACTATTACCTGTGCTAGACAGATTAAAGTTACCGTAGATATGTGTACCCATGCACATAGAGAGTAAGTGGGAATTAGCTCCCACTTTTAGATTGATTTACATCTCAGCTAGCAGAGAGCCCATGGCATAGTGACTGAGTGAACTGCTAATGTAAGCAGAGTTTGGCTGCACAGTAAGGACAGGTAAGATCAAGTGCCTTTATTATTTAGCATCTTTATTTTATTCAGTTTATATTTTATTCATTTCCATTATTTTACTAGTTTTCTAGTGAGAGCTTTCAAATAAAACTCTCAATTTCAACTTCTTAAATTTGAACTTTGAAGGCTTAACAGTGTAAATGCCTTAAAACTCTTATTTGCTGAGAGCTTAACATGCTACTAGCTAAGCATTTAAAATTTTAGTTTAAAATCTAAGGTTTTCCCTGATCTAAAACCTAACTTGATCAGAGAGGCTCAAGTGGTGACTCATAGCCGCCTTGGAGGTACTAGGCACTACAGCAGCTGAGTACTCACTTGTTAGTGATACTCTGATCCTGGGGGTAGTTGGTAGAGGCCAGGACACAAACATGTAAGAGGTGGGAGGGGTGTGTGTACCATCACTGGTATAAATTTAGAGGCCTTTTGCAAGAGCCCTTTCTCAACCAGAGACGGAAGAGAGCACAGGGATTAAGTGAGCTACTAAAATAAGGAAAATTTGGATGAAGTCAGAGTTTGGCTGTGGGATTATAACAATTGGAAATGCACTTAGTCCCCAAGAAATGTAATTCATGAGTGGGCGGACAATACACCTACCAACACCAGCAGCAAGGTGGAGGCTACCCAGTTTATTGCATTAAGTGTAACAAGTAGGCCACCTACCCACGAGGCAGGTAATCATATGTGTGCATGCAGTGCAAGCAACTCACGGCACTCAGAGACAGAGTGCGGGCTCTTGAGGCCAGAGTGGCTGAACTGGATGAGCAAAAGGAGACAGAGAGGTATATAGACAAGACCTTCAGGGACATAGTAGAGTGGTTCCACCTCCTATTTGACAGTCACTGTTCTATTATGGCAGATGAAAGTCTTGGGGCAGGAGAACACAAAGCTGAAGCAGAGGGAAACAATCCCATAGTTGGGACCCACCTTCCAGATGATGTCATGATATCCTCTCACACTGACATCACTTCAGGGGTGGGAACTCCAGTTATCAGAAAGAGACAGGCAACCGTAATGAGGGACACTATCATTAGAAATATAGATTGAAATAATAGAAATGTAGGACTAGAAGGGACCTCAAAAGATCATCTAGTCCAGTGGTACTCAATCTTTCCAGACTACTATATCCCTTTCAGGAGTATGATTTGTCTTGCGTACCCCAAGTTTCACCTCACTTAAACTACTTGCTTACACAAATCAGACATAAAAATACAAGTGTCACAGCAAACTATTACTGAAAAATGGCTTACTTTTTCATTTTTATCATAAATCAATTGGAATATAAATACTGTATTTACATTTCAGTGTATAGAATGTAGAGGGGTATATATAAACAAGTCATTGTCTGTATAAAATTTTAGTTTGCACTGACTTTGCTAGTGCTTTTTTATATAGCCTGTTGTAAAAACTACACAAATATCTAGATGAGTTGATGTACCCCCAGGGTACGTGTACCCCTGGTTGAGAACCACTGATCTAGTCTAGTCCCCTGCACTAAGGCAGGACTAAGTATTATCTAGACCACCTCAACAGGTGTTCATATAAACTGTTCTTAAAAACCTCCAGTGACAGAGATTCCACAATCTCCCTAGGTAATTTGTTCCAGTGCAGTTAGAAAGATTTCCCTAATGTCTAACCTAAATCTCCTTTGCTGCAGTTTAAGCCCATTACTTCTTGTCCTGTCCTCAGTTGTTAAAAACAATTTATCACCTTCCTCTTTATAACAAACCTTTTTGTACTTGAAGACTACTATTATGCCCCCCCCCCCTCTCCCCCGCTCCGTCTTCTCTTCTTCAGTCTAAACAAAACCAATTTTTTTCAGTCTTTTCTCATAGGTCATGTTTTTTAGACCTTTCATCATTTCTGTTGCTCTCCTCAGGACTTTTTCCAATTTGCCCACATCTTTCCTGAAGTGTGGTGTTCAGAACTGGACACAGTAGTCCATTTGGGGCCTTGTCACTCCTGAGTGAAAGAATTGCTTCTCATGTCTTGCTTACAATAGTCTTGCTAGTACATCCCAGAATGCTTTTTTTGCAACAGTACTATATTGTTGACTCAGTCTGTGATCCACTATAACCCCCGGATCCGTTTCTGCAATATTCCTTCCTAGGCAGTCATTTCCCATCTTGTATTTGACCAATTTAATATTCCTTCCGAAGTGTAGTACTTTGCATTTGTCCTTATTTAATTTCATCCTATTTATTTCAGGTCATTTCTCCAGTTTGTCAAGATCATTTTGAATTCTTATCCTGATTCTAATCATAGTTGGGTTTCTGATGACTGGGAGAACTACATGAAGAATTACCTGCCGGATGCAAAGATATCAGATCTCATGAGACATCTAAATAGCTTTGTAAGTAGTGCTGGGGAGAATCTGGCGGCCATGGTGCACGTAAGTACCAACAACACAGGGAAAGGTAGGAGGAGAGATCCTGGAAGCCAAATTTAGGCTGCTAGGTAAGAAATTAAAGTCCAGGACTTCCATGAAGCATTTCAGAGAATGCTACCAGTTCCATGTGCAGGGCAGTAAGACAGGCAGAATTGCAAGGTCTAAATGCATTGATGAGATGATGTTATAAGGAGGAGAGATTTAGGTTTATTAGGAACTTGGGGAGCCTTTTGGGGAAGGAGTAGCCTATATGGGATGGATGGGCTCCACCTTAACCAAAATGGAACCACACTGCTGACATGTAAAACTGAAAAGGTTGCTGAGGATTTTTTAAACTAAGGATTGTGGGAAAGCTGAAAGGTGAGGAGCAGCACAGTTTGGGTGGAGATATCCCTTAGGGATGAATATATTAAAGGGCAAACTCTATAGCCTAGTTTAGAAGATAGGAAAGAACAGGTAAAGTGCTGGTAGGAGCTAGTGAGGAACACAAACATAAAAGTCCCACTTAAAAACAATGCAAGCAACTAAATATTGAAAAAATGTAGAAGTGCTTATATACAAATGCTAGAAGTCTAAATACTGAGATAGGTGAACATTGATATAATAGGCAAGATAGGACACTGATATAATAGGCAATCTGGAAACTAAGTGGAATGAGAATAATCAATGGGACACAGTAATATCAGGGGACAAAACATACAGGAATAGAGTAGGTACCACTGGTGGGGCAGTAGCACTGTTAAAAATAAGCATAGAGTCAAATAAGATAAAAATCTTAAATAACTCAAACTGTACCACAGAATCTCTATGGATAGAAATTCCATACTTTAATAATAAGAATGTAGCAGTAGGAATTTACTACTGACCACCTGACCAAGATGGTGACAGTTACTGCGAAATGCTAAGGGAGGATAGAGAGGCACCAGAAAACACAATATTGGATTATTTCAGCTATCCTCATATTGACTAGGTAAATGTCACATCGGGCGTGATGCAGAGATAAAACTCCTAGACACCGTAAGTGACTGCTTCTTAGTCCCTGAATCCACAAGGAGAGAGGCAATTCTTGATTTAGTCCTCAGTGGAGCACAGGATCTGGTCCATTAGGTAACTATAGCTGAACCGCTTGATAATAGCAACCATAATTAAATGTAGCAGCCTTGTAGGGGAGAAAGCACCAAAAGACACCCTACCACAGTAACATTTAACTTTAGAAAGGGGAATGCTAAATCAAGAAGGAGGATGCTAGTTAGACTGAAATTAAAAAGAGCATTCAGAAGAGTAAAATGCCTGCAAGCAGTATGGAGACTACTTAAAAACACAATAATGAATGCTCAGATTAAATGTATACCCCAAATCAAAAAAAGACAGTAGGAGGACCAAAAGAATTCCCCGATGGCTAAACAGAAGTATAACATAGGTCAGTGGTTCTCAACCTTTCCAGACTACTGTACCATTTTCAGGAGTCTGATTTGTCTTGTGTACCCAACGTTTAACTTCACTTAAAAATGACTTGTTTACAAAATTAGACATAAAAATACAAAAAAGTGTCATACTGAGACACACAAGTGTCACTGGTACTAAAAAATGACTTGTTTTCTCAATTTGTCTGTATGAAATTTTAAGTTTGCACTGACTTTGCTAGCACTTTTTATGTAGCCTGTTGTAAAACAAAGCAAATATCTAGATGAGTTGATGTACCTCCTGGAAAACCTCTGTGTATCCTTGGTTGAGAACCACTGATGTAGCTCAATAGAAGCAAAAAGGCATTCTTTAAAATGTGGAAGTCAAATCCTAATGGGGAAAATAGGAAGGAAGGTTCACTAACTCTGGCAAGTAGAACGTGAGTATAATAAGGCAGGCCATGAAAACATTTGAGAAGCAACTTACTAAAAATGCAAAAAAATAACAGTAAAATTATTTCAAGTACATCAGAAGCATGAAGCCTGACAAGCAAGCAATCAGGCCAATAGGCGACAAAAAATGTTAAAGGAGCACTAAAGGAAGACAAGACCACCCTAGAGAAGCTAAATGAATTATCTGCATCCGTCTTCATAGCAGAGGATGTGGGGGAGATACCCTTGTTCAGTGAGTCTTTTTAGGTGAAAAATCTGAAATACTATCCCAAATTGTTATCAACAGAAGAGGTTTTCCAACAAATTGATAAACTTAACAGTAATAAGTCACCAAGTCCAGATGGTACTCATCCAAGAATTCTGGAGGAACTCAAATGTGAAATTGCAGAACTACTAACTGTAGTATGTAATCTATCACTGAAATCAGTCTCTGTACCAGATGACTAGAAGGTAGCTAATATAACACCAATTTTTAAAAATGACTTCAGAGGAGATCCTGGCAATTACAGGCCAGTGAGCCTAAGTTCAGTACTGAACAAACTGGTAGAAACTATAGTAAAGAACAGAATCATCAGACACCTAGATAAACACAATTTATTGGGGAAGAGTCAACACAGCTTTTGTACAGGGAAGTCATTCCTCCCAATCTATTAGAATTATTTGAAGGAGTCAACAAGCACGGGAATAAGGGTGATCCAATTTATATAATGTATTTGGATTTTCAGAAAACCTTTGATAAGGTCCCTCACCAAAGGCTCTTAGGAAATTAAGTAGTCTTTGGATGAGAGGGAAGGCCCTCTCATGGATCAGTACCTGATTGAAAGACAGGAAACAAAGGATAGGAATAAAGGATCAATTTTCATAGTGCAGAGAGGTGAACAGTAGGGTCCCCCAAAGATCTGTGGGACCAGTGCTGTACAACATATTCATTAATGATCTCGAAAAGGGGAGGGGGGAATGGTGAAGTGGCAATATAAATAAATAAATAAATAAACAAACAATTAAAAATTATCAAGATAGTTAAGTACAAAGCAGACTGTGAAGAGGTGGTGGCTTGAGTGTATTGAGTGTTTCCTCCCAAAACTGGGTGACAACAACATGGCAGATGAAATTCAATGTTGATAAATGCAAAGAAATGCACATCAGAAAAAATAATTCCAACTATACATATATAAAGAGGATTCTAAATTAGCTGTTTTCGCCCAAGAGAGAGCTCTTGGAGTTATGTGGATAGTTCTCTAAAAACATATACCCAGTGTACAGCAGTGGTCAAAAAGGCAACAATGTTAGAAACTACTAGAACAGGGCAGAAAATATCTTAATACCACTGTATAAATCCATGATGTGCCTACACCTTGAATACTGTCCAGTTCTGGTTGCCCCATCTCAAAAAAATATATAATGGAACTGGAAAAGGTTCAGAGAAGGGCAACAGACATGATGACGGGTACATGGAACGGCTTCCCTAACAGGAGAGACTAAAAAGACAGACTGTTCAGCTTAGAAGAGATAACTAAGGGAGGATATGACAGAGGTCTATAAAATCATGAATGGTATGGAGAAAGTGGATAGAGATGTGTAATTTACCCTTTCCCACAATACAAAAACCAGGGGTCACTCAATTAAATTAATACGCAGCAGCTTTAATACAAACAAGGAGGAGTACTTTTTCACACAACCAACCCGTGGAATTCATTGCCATATGATGTTGTGATGGCCAAAAGTACAACTGGGTTAAACAAAGAACTGGATAAATTCATGGAAGATAGGTCCATCAATGACTATTAGCCAAGATGGTCAGGGACACAACCTATTGCTCAGGGTGACCCTAAACCTCTGACTACCAGAAGCCAAGAGTGGAAACCATGTGTAGATTGCTCCATAATTACCCTGTTCTGTATGCTCCCGCTGAAGTCTGGTATAAACCAATGTCAAAGACAGGATACTGGACAAGATGGACCATGGTGTGACCCAGTATGGCATCTCTTATATTAGAAGCTGAAGGAGTTGGTTGACTTTTCACAATTGCACACCAGACCAAACACTCTACTATATATGGAAACTTGATACTAAGTTAGCATGTTATCTTCTATGTATGGTTTGCAGTCCAGGAAGCTACAGACTATTTCTGCTCTTAATGACACTCTTTGGCAGCATCTGCACTAGCAAGTGTATGCCCATTTTTCAGCAATAGTTCCTCTACACCAATGTAAACACTACTGTAGATAAAACTTGAGTGTTTCCAGCACTGTGCCCTAAATCCATGCTCTGACCAGGAATTCATAGATTTTAAGGCCAGACAGATAATTGTCTGTGATAATCTAATCTGTGATTAGATAATCTAATCTGTGATAATTGTGATAATATAATCTGACCTCATGTATAATAAAGGCCATATGGCTTCCCGAAATTAATTTTTGTTTGCATTAGAGCTTATATTTTAGAAAAAAACATCCAATTGTGATTTAAATATTGCCACTGATGGAGAATCCAACACAGCCCTGGTAAGATGTTCCAATGGCTAATTACCCTCACTATGAAAAAATTTACACCTTATTCATTATTTACTATGTGTATTATCGTAGCTCTTAGAAGCCCAATTTCCAGTCTAAATTTGTTTGGGTTCAGCTTCCAGCCTTTGGATCTTGTTATACCTTTGTCTACTAGATTGTCCATTATCAAATTTCCATTCCTCATGCAAGCACTTTAAGACTGATTTAAGGAGCCCTTTAATCTTCTTTGTTAAACGAAACAAACTGAGTTCCTCGAATCTATCACTATTAAGGTATATTTTCCAATCTTTTAATCGTTTTTGTGGTTCTTCTCTAAACTCTCTCCAATTTATCAACATCTTTTTTGAATTGTTGACACTAGGACTGCATGCAGTATTCCAGTGGCAGTTGCACAAGTGCCAAATATTGAAGTAGTTTAACCTCACTACTTCTGGTCACAATTCCTATTTACACATTCAAGGATCACATTAGCCCTTGGCCACAGTATTACAGCACAAGCTCATGTTTGGCTGATTATCCACAATGACCCCAAAGCCTTTTTTCAGAGTCACTGCCTCCCAGAACAGTCCCCCATTCTTTAAGTAGGGCCTACATTTTTTGTTCCCAGATGTATACATTTACATTTGGATGTATTAAAACACATATTTTGTGAATTCCAGACACAACACTTCAAATACTTGAAGCCAGTCTACCCTGGCACTTACATAGATATTAAAAAAATAAGCATTAACTTGGCTGGTGCACACATGACCACTGATAGCTACAAATAAAGTCTGACATCAGAATTTCATACCTGTTTGACCTTGGTGGAGGGGAGACAAAAGACCAAAACATTAATCTACAAAAAAAAAAATCTATTCATTCAAATATCATAATTTCCACTGCATCACAGGTTTGAGAATAGCACTTCACAGAAATGCAAGACAATACACAGTCCCTGTTCTGAAGGGCTTATAACTTAAGTAAAAGCAAAATAAAAATGTTAAATTGACAAAAACCATCAAAATGAAGGTTGAGACATTATAGTTGAGACTAAAAATTTTATATACTTTTAAATTATTATGAACTGCTGGGGAATGTATTTCAGAGTCTGGGTTTGGCGTTTTTTTAAGAGCAAATTTATTAATAACACACAGACACGCCTCATCCCAAAATAGTATGCCAAACCCCCTGCTAGCTCTGCACAAGTAAGTAAACATAACTGTGCTTCATCAATGAGGGCAGTGAAAAAATCAGTCAAGACAAGCCAGCAAGTTCTACTGCACAAGGATCACAGGGGGAAAAAAATGCATGCCTGATGCAAAAGATATCAAACAGCAGAGAACACACCATACTCCCACTTTCCATATATAGTAGGTTCAAGCCTCCACCTATAATCCTGTCTAGCAACTTGGTTGGCTCAAGATTTACAAATACTTTAGCTGAACAGTAATGGCCATGGTTGATCAAAACACTGAAAATACCAATAAAGCTACTGAAAGGGCTTGTCTAGCAGCTTTTGTACTGATTTATATCAGGAAATAAACATTCAGTTCAATCGATCCAACCCCCTAGTATTGATGCAGTCATACCAGTATAAGTAGAGCCCTGCGTGGATACAAAATTCCATGATCCACAAACATGGTCTGTGGATAGCCACATCCGCAGATATCTGCAGATTTGGAGCGCTCTAAGTATGAATGATCATATTAGCATAACAACTAGTGCAGCTCTCTGTTGTGGATTCAACTAAATTGGTACAAAAACTGTGTATAGACAAGGATTTAAGTGTTATCAATGATCCTTAGATTTTCCTTGTTTTTTTCATCATTAGAGATAACAGGGAATGAGAACAGCTTTCCCCTTTTCCAATTGCAATACTTCAAGACTGAATGTGAAGGATAAAATGCATTTAATTTTTATTTCAAGAGCAGTAAAAGCCATTTTATTCCCCTCAGCATTCTCTTAACATCAGAAGTTTCAGCACAAATGACTCCTGCTTTCTTGTACTGGAGTTCAAGTTTTTGTACTTGTTTACTTCACAACTCTCGTCTGACATCCCTCTGTTCAGAAATGTCACTATTTTTCTTTAGTCCACCACCTCTCACATTCTTTCACATCTCACTATAACCACTTAACAGATTCCTGACAGGAACATGTATGAGAGAGTTGGGGAAAGGAAGATGATTCTTCATTTTCACATATCTATATTTACCACCTAAAGACAAGTCATAGACCTAATTTATACTGTTTTGCAATATAAATAAAAAGCATTAAGGTAGCCTCTTGTCCTCGAAACTGCATAACAACCATGAACAATCAGTTCTTCATAAAATAAATTTTAATATTTATCTATGCCCAAGTGATTTTAGAAATAATTCAGAATTTAGGCGGTCCAATCACCACTAAGTCCATTTCTATACTAGGAGCACTTTGGTGTAGTATACCACTATTCCTGTACTGGTAAAATGCTCCAAGCTTAGACAGGCAAAGCTGCACTTTTACTGGTATGGCTTATTCTACTCCCAGCTTCCCTGAGCAAAACAAGCTATCCCAATAAAACTGCAGTTTTTGGCCAGTTTCTGCTGGCACAGCGATGTCAGCCAGGGATCACACCTCACCACTTCCCAGATGAACAGAGCTAGGCCAGCAGAAATCTGTAGGGTAAATATGGCCTGAGAGACACTTTTCAACTTGTGGCAATAGATAACTTCCCTCAATTACACTTTCAATAAGATGGCAAGATACACCCCCAGACAGCCCTGGTACAGCGCTGATGGGCTGAAGAAAGGGCAGGAGGGGAATCATATTGTGGCGGCAGCAGCTTCAGTCGGGGAATTGAAGCCCCACAATGAGCCAGCTGGATTTTTAATTTTTCTTTCCAGGTGTGCAAACAACACCCACTTTAAGCTCTGACCCGTGAAGGTTTGGGCATGAGCTAGTGGGCATTAAGGCAAGGATAGCAAGGCTGGGTGGACGACTGGCAGGACCCCAAGCGGTAGGCAGTGAATTGGGTTACTAACAGTTGCCTCCACCAGCAGCCCCCATCAACAGCTGGATACCACGGTGATGGGCACCTCAGAGAGGAACCCCGGGGGGGTGGGGAGAGCAAGGCGAGGCAGGGAGTGTGTGGGGGTCCTTCCTCCGCCCCCACTGGACAGCGGAGAAACTGCCCCAACAGGTAAAGGGGGCACAGCCAGAGATGTGGGGGGCACTCACAGCCGCCCCAGTAGAGAGGGGGAGCGCAGCACCCCCCGTCGGAAGAAGCGCCCCCATAGAGAAGCAGGGAACACCCCGTCCCCAGCCAGATGGGGGAGGGGAGAACACGAAGTGGCCTGCAGCGCCGCACACCGGAGAACAAGGCACAGTTCGGCACAGGCGAGAGGCTCGGATCCCTTCCCTTCCCGGGGGGGGGCGAGCCTCACCTCCGGCCAAGAGGCCCGCGCGAAGGGGGGAGCCAGCGGCTCGGCGCTGGTAGCCACCATTTTATCCGGAGACCACGCTACCGCCCCTGTCCCCACCAGGCCTTCACCCGGGCGCGAGATGGTGGCGCCCGCCGCGTCCACGTCACCCACTGACAGGTGGCTCCCCAACCGCCACCCCCGCCCAGCCTTTGGGCGCGAGGGGACAGGCGGCGCGCGCGGAGCAGCCAACCGCCTTCGGCCTCCTCCCGCCCTTCTTTCCCGCCCAACCCAGTCCCTCCGCCTCCGGGGCCAGTGCAGTGACAGCTAGCAGAGCGGCGTGAAGGGCGCGCGCGCGGCAAGGGCAAGGAAGAGATCTCGTTCACAGCCATACGGGGGAATAGGAATGGGGGTCGCTGCCTATGGTACGGGCCTAGAGGACAAACCACGGTTAAAACGAAGGCACTAAGGCAGCCGTGGGACAAACCATTTCAGAACAGAGCGGGTGGGGATTGGGTGCAAACCATTTGGGGCTGGGAAGAAAGAGGGTGGGAGACGCTAGGGCAAACCATTTCAGGGTTAGAAAGGTGGGGCGAAACCATTTCAGGGTGAGACGTGAGCATGGGGGGGGGGGTTGGGGCAAACCATTGCAGGGCTGGATAGGAAGGTGGGGGGGGTTGGGGCAAACCATTGCAGGACTGAGTAGGAAGGTTGGGAGGGGAGAGATAGGGCAAAAAAATTGTATGCACAGAGTTGGTAAAGTTGAGGATTAGTGTAACGCTTTGTGTTATTCACTGGGCACCATCTGTGTGCTCAGAACCGTTCAGCATGTCCTGGAAAATGGAGTCTGAGCCAGCTTGTATAAATGTGAGGCCCTGGCTAATAGCCCAGATATCTACCCAAGAAGTGTGTCATTACTGAGTACCTGTTAATATCTGTGCGTGGAGGCGCTAAGGGCAGTAGAAGTGTTACCTGATTAAGGACTGGAGGATTTGAACCTCCAACTCTTTCAAGAGCAACTGCTGCCCAGAGCCTGTTTATTTTCCTTTCCTGCCTGCAGTGGCCTTGACACACCTCAGAAGACTCAATTTTTTTTTCTCAACTTTAAAATGTGGAATTTCCTTGGTGTTTGGTTAATTTAAATATTCTCTTGTGAGCGCTGCCACTCAGTCACTGTGGTGTTGTGTTTAAGAGCTGTCCAGAAGTAATTTGCCTTTGAACAGTGTTGCCAATTCTTGTGATTTTGTCATGAGTCTCATAATTATTGTTTTCCTTAAAGCCCCACCTCCTGGAGTCAAGTGGATGTGTGATGATTTCACCCTTCAATCTTAAAGAAAAAAGTAAGTTTCTGGCCCTCGTGGCTGTGGTGAAAGCTTCAAAATGTGACCCCAAGTGCACCCTAAGGGCTCAAAAAGCAGAAGGCAAATAAAAAGAACACCAAATCTATTATTTTTACATAATTTGTTATTTTTAAGCCAGTTTCATGATTTTTGGTGAGCCTGACTCATGATTTTTGAACATGTGAGGTTGGCAATACTGTGAAAGCGACTTGAAAGTATCAGTTTCATTCCTGTTTAATGTCAGTTTCTAGTCTATTATTGGTAGTCTGGTCCCAAGAGCCCCAGGCCTGGGCAGTATAAATTCACAGGGCCTTGCCCTAGCCTAGTAGGATGTTTCCAAAAGTGAAAAAATCTGTTGACTATATCATCCAGGAATATCTGGGCATGAACATTATTAGTAGCACCTGTCCTCCAAAGATATCTGGGAAATTAAACTTCCCCATCACTCAATTCCCAATAGTATTTATTTAATTAAAAATAGTAGAAGTCTCTATCCATATCCAGATGGGATCCTAGGGGTCTGTAGCAGATCCCAAGCACTATCCCAGTGGAGTCTTTGTTAATTATTTTCCCCATGGATGTGCTAGAGTTTAACATTTGCCAGACTTTAACAGGCAAAACAACATATTTTTCCCTAGCATCATTATTAGAAATGGCTGAACTGTTTTGGCTGGAATTTCCTGAAAACACGTAGTCCATACTCTTGGCCACAGAAACCTGGCATGGAAAAGTTATAAGCAAGTGAAAACAGAGTCTTATAATGGAAAGTGTTGGTCAAAACTTAATAATAGATGGTCCTATCAGCCCTTCTTATAATAATGTGTTTTAGTGGCAGTATGCTTCCAGTGATATCTTTTTCTCTCTGTAGTGGTTGTTTTTCTTAATTTCTGCTGAGATTAGTCATTGAAAGACCTACTGAGAGAACTTCAAACATTTTAGTTCATATGAAAAACAGTGGGGAGGAAAAAGTTCACTGGTTATTTACCATTTTGGACTAATTCAAGTAGAATTTGATTAAATTAAATTCTATATCATGCCTCCGCAGAGTAATAGATTTCTCTATTTCATCTCAGTCACTCTAATAATTTCTCTTAAAATGAATTAGATGTACTCTACTACTGACCACTTGAAAGGTATATTTCAATGCAGCTCATAACAAGCAAAGCCATTTTTTCTAACTTTGATGCCTAACTGGGAGTGTGTAAGTGCATACATAAGCATCTAACTAAAAGCAATTTGATTTTCGGAGATGCTGAACACACACAGCTCCCTTTGATATCGGTGGGCACTGCTTAACACTTCTGACAATCAAGCCATTTTCATTTAGGTGCGTACATTATGTGTTTAGGGGTCTTATTTTAAGCACCCAAATTTGAAAATTATGATCCATGTTTATAAATAAAAAAAAAAAAAATCCAGCCCTTAGTAACATAAAAGCCTTTCAAATATTAGGAGGCAATAAGAAATTCATGTGTGTAGCTGAAAAGATAGATATGGCTCCCATGAAAAGAAGAAACTGTTTATTCATGCTGCATATACAGTAGTACAATATAACTATTCTGAGAAGAGCTTGCGCAATTGATGGTGGAGGGAAAAGCTTTTCTTGACAAATCAGCATAAACATGTTCTACACATTGTCTCTTTTTTTCATATACATTTCACTTCACAGTAATGGCTACAGCAAGACAATGACAAAATGAAATGCCCTTTGGACAATTGTTATTTCAAACAAATATTAAACAGGGCTTGGATCCCTTCCAGACCGACTCATTCATCTCCCCACACTCCTCACTTCTGAGTGCACATTGATTGATTTATTTTGTAAAAATAAGTACACCTTCTGTCAATTAGGTTAGCCTTAGAGGAGGTCCGCAGTAGGCTTTCGGGGGAGGGGAGGAGGAAGAGGTGTAAAGATGGAAAAAGCAGCAGTGGCCAACATGATGTAGCAGCAGCCAAAAGGAGCCCTGAAGTATTGGGTGCAGGTTTGAGCATCCAGGACGTAGGGTGGCTAGAGAAACCCTCAGTAAGAGCCAGCAGCAGGGACTAACCAGAAGGCCTGGGGGGGGAGTGGGAGGACGGACACATGAAATTGTTGGGAGGATGGGGACAGCAGTGAATCAGCCAGGAAAGTGAGGACCTGGAGCAACCCCCTAGTCAAGGGCAAAAAGGTTAGGCAGCTGGGAAGAACAGGACATGGAGTGTGGGTGGCAAACAGGTCTCAGATTCATAGGGCCTTGCACAGGCTCTAGTCAGCATTTTCTTCTTCACTCCTTGAAGGAGGCAAAATTGTTACTCCCTCCTCCTGCATATCCATGGCACTGTCGCCCAACCCCTAGAGCTCCAGAGAGAGCTCTCTATGGGCCTGAGATTCATGTTAGCAGAGAAGGAGTGGACATCTCACCTTGGGCCAGGAGACATGTCCTTCACTGGCTCTGTAGAGATTATGTGGAAACAGTTATGCCTCCTGAGGATTTTTGGCATTTTTTTTTTTTCAAAGAATCACAAGGCCCATGGTCCTAACATTTTTTATGTGTTCTTAGTACTTTTATTTAGGCTTGTCTACACACAAAATTTGTATTCTTTTAACTATGCCAGTATATTTAAAGTGGAATAACCTTAGCATGGATACACTTAGGAGTGGTCTGCACTAGAAAGTTGTACTGGCAAAACTTTCCTTCAGTCAGCACAGCCTTGCATACGTCCACACTCAGGCCTCATCTACACTACAAAGTTAGGTCAGCTTAACTACATCACTCAGGGCTACGAAAAATTTCATGTCCTGTACAATATAATGAAGCCACCCTAAACCCCAGTGTAGATACTGCTAGGTCACCGGAAGAATTCTTCTGGCAAACCTAGCTACCGCCTCTCAGAGAGGTGGATTTACTACTGTGATAGATGGTTGCAGTTGCAAGTGCCTAAAACTACAGTGGCAGTGCCACTGTAGCGTTTGTAGCATAGACATACCCTCAGTTGTGAGTTCTGCCAACAAAACCTTCAACTTTTGCTGGCAAAGTTAAACCAGTTATACTGATATAAAGTTGCTTATATCAATATAGTTTATACCCGTAAGGGACAGCAAAGGCATCTTTACACCAGTAAAACTATGTGCAGAATAGGGGTTGTATCGGCGTAACTATTTCAATAAAACATCACACCCTCACATGAAATAGTGATACTGGTACAAAAACTGTGCATAGACCAAGCCTTTATTACCAGTACCCTGGCGGTGGCACGGCAGCTCTGGGTATATTGATCATTGTACTCCCTCTGCTGACCTTGCAGCAGTACAGTACATACTGATATTATACATTGCTTGCCTAGGTGGTCGAATATTAAAAGCTAAATTCTTATTTCAAATCCAGAGAACAATTTATTCCTCTTCCTTTAGAGAGAGTTAACAGTAATGACAAAAAATTCTCCTCAATCAGCAGTTTAGGGACTGGACAGAAAGCCTGATGGAAAGAACATTCACAGTGAATACTTTAACTAGAGTGTGGCAAAAACACATGCTATTGAAAGAAATGGCTGGCACACTCCTGCTAAAAAGCCTGCAATACCACAGAAGTAATCCTGACATAAAAACATTTGACACATACGGTGATAAAATTCCCATTTCCACCTTCCCTGTCAGCATTTCAAAATATGCAACACCATATTCAGAATAAGTTTTGATCCATGCAATGGAGGGCAGACTTAAATACTCAGCAGCACCCAGATCAACACTGGCACCACCCAAATAAACACAGGGCACCCTCACATAGGATAGGGACTGGACTCCTTAGTAGCCCCACTGGACGCCTTAATATTCCTCACCCAGTCCAACCCTCCTCCCTCTGTCCCAGACAGAATATTCAAGCTATATGGAACCATCCACTACATCTTGAGAGGAAACCAAAAAGGCTCAGCAAAGCTCCCAGACACACAGTGGGGGAGCAGTGTATCTCTGACAGGCTCCTTTATGATCCCAGAGCCCATGGAAGTCCCTCTCTGCATAGCTGCATGACTTTGATTTTGGGTGAGCTAACCAGCTGGTGGAAACCAGTATAGAGATCTCCTCTGTACCATGCAAAGTCCAATGGGACTGATATAACCAGCAATAATTGGCTCTTTCAGAGAAGAAAGTAATGTACAGGTGGCAGAGGGAGAGAGTGAGCCATAAGAGTGCTGTGGCTGGATCAAGGATCAGCACAGCCCAAGTTTCCCTAACCTCCCTCCCCATCCACCTCTTTCTTAGGGGGAGCGTGCAGCAGGAATTCCACCAGGTGAACTTTACAGAGTTTGCTGAATATTTCTCTCCCTTCTATGGGCTTCTCCACTTAGCTTTTGTTTGGTCAGTAACTTGCTGATGCATCAGGTTCCTTCTGACTGCCCAGCTCCCAAGGATCCTTCTGTAATACACCTAGCTCAAGTGCTGCAAAGGCCAAAGGAAAATATAACGTAAGGGAGCTTATTTCCCACGCCTATGAGACAAAATTCATTAAGACAGACAGACGTACCACAGAGGATTCCTCATTTATTTGTTGGTAGTTTTTGGCCACCAATTAGGTACAGATGCAGTAAGATTCACACTAGTGTCTCCTGGTAAATTGATATGAAGTGGCTCATTTATGTTAGCTAATCGCAGCAAGGCTATGCCAAGTTCATCTCCACCAGCCCGGTACTTTCCAGCTGACTTTCCCGATTCAGTTAAGATTGCAGCCCCCTCAGGAATGCTTCCCAATGGCAGAGGAGCTGAAAGCTGCACTGGCAACAGGCGTTTGCGGATGACACCCGTGTGGTGGGTCCTAGCTGTTAACTCCTGTCCAATATAACAGCCTTTGGTAAAACTGATGCCATTCATGTAGGCCAGATTGGATTCCAGTGGTAAGGCTACTCCTGGAGGGATGTCTTTTACACCTTCGGCTATTCCTGGGGAGAAAAGAAGAGAAAGTGGTAAGTTTTGTGGGGCTCTTCCAACATACAGTACTTTTAGCATCTATCTTGCTCTCTGCAACCTAATTTTTTTTTTTAAAAGAGTAGAAATAGTTGGAAGTTATTGGCCTTTCAGTACTTTGGTTGGAGGCCCAAGGTGAAATCACTAGTCATAAATGAGCAAGGTTAGCAAAGGCTGATTTAAAAGGTGAACCAAAAATCTGTAGTATAACCTAATCTAATGATGTTTTAAGCACTTCAAGAGCACACTATTGAAATGGAGGGCATTCAAAGACAGGCAGGAGTAGGCTCAAATGAACACATTTTCATTTAATACGAAGGGCCATATCCAGCTCACCTTAATCACATAAGTGGGTCAATTAAGAGTTATTTTCGGTCAAAAGCTATGTAACAAACCCATAGGTTAGTCAAATGAAAATACATCTTCAGCAACCAGCCCAATTATACTTTTTATCTTATAAGTCAGCGCATACAGGGAAATAAAAGCCATCCAAGTATTTAACAGTTTTATGGAAATATTAATATTTTATTATTTTTGACTATAAATTCGGATGTAGGATTAATGAAGGAAATACTCAGTGTGGATCCATTAAAAACTATGCACCCATCTCCATCATGACCATAGATTCATTATACTGTAGGAGATCAGACTCTAATATATTATACACTTAAGGTAAAAATATAGTTTGATTGAAGCATTTCCTGTTATCCACTAGTAACTGATTTTCAAAGGGAGTGTCAGGTGCTCAGCACCTCTGAAAATTAGACCATAAGTCCTCTTCTCTATTTTTTAAACCTAGAACTATGGTTTAACTAAGACCCTGTCTACACTTACCTCCGAGATTTGGTGGCAGTTGACAGGAGTTACGCAAACCACACAAAAAACTTGCATAACTCCCATCGACTTCTCTGCTTCTCTTCTGCGCGCCATCTTCATTGCACTGTGCCGACGGAAACCCGTGTTCCCGTCCACACAGCACTATGCCACTTGTGAAGGTGGTCTTAGTACGTCGATTTCTGGATCAACTGAGCGGGTCTTCACTGACCGCTCAGTCGATCCAGAGAAATCGATCTGACAGTGGTGACTTTGCCGCTGTCAGTGTAGCCGTAGCCTTAGACAGTTAGGCAGAGAGGGAGAATCCACCACTTTGCTTGGTACTTCGTTCCAAAGGTTAACCACCCTCACTATGAAGTTTGTGTCTTATCTTCAGTTTGAATTTGTCTGGCTACAGCTTCCAGCCATTGGTTCTTGTTATGCCTTTCCCCACTAGACTAAAGAACCCTTCAGTACCTGACATTTCCTCCCAATGAAGATACTTATACACTAATCAAGTCCCCTCTCCATCTTCTTTTGATAAACTAAACAGATTAAGCTTTAAGTCTCTTGCTATAAGACATTTTCTCCAGCTCTCAAATCAAGTTTATGGCTCTTTTATGTACCCACCCTAGTTTTTCAAAATCTTTTTCAATATGTTGACAACAGTATTCCCATATTGGTCTCACCAGTGCCAGATACGGAGGCAAAATAACCCCCCACTCCTGCCCACTATTCCCCTTCATAACCAAGGATCACATTAGCCCTTTTGCTAGTGTCGAATTGGGAGCTCATGTTAACTCACTCATCTACCATGACTCCTGGAGTCACTGCTTTCCAGGATACAGTGCCCCATTTTGTAAATATGGCCTACATTTCCTGTTCCTAGATGCGTGATTTTATATTTAGCTGTTTTTAAAATGCTTTTTGTTTGAAAGTGCCCAGCTTACCAAGCACTCCAGATTCTGTATGACTGCACCGTCCTCATCATTATTAATCTCTGCCAATCCTTGTGTCATCCACAAATTTTATCAGAAGTAATTTTATATTTACTTCCAGATCATTGATAAAAGGGCAGAATAACATTGGGCCTAGTACTAATCCCTTCAGAACACCCCGAGGACAACCCCATTTAGTGATGATTCCTCATTGACAAATACTTTGAAATCGGTCAGTTGGCTGGGTCTTAAGCCATTTAATTAGTGCTTTACTGATATTGTATACCTCTTATTGTTGTAAATAAGAATATCATGCAATACTAAGTCAATTACCTCACAAAAGGCAACCACACTTGTAATCTCATCAAAGAATGA
This sequence comes from Emydura macquarii macquarii, assembly GCF_026122565.2. Classification (NCBI taxonomy): domain Eukaryota; kingdom Metazoa; phylum Chordata; order Testudines; family Chelidae; genus Emydura; species Emydura macquarii. The sequence goes on from NW_027133217.1 coordinate 3,675,108, forward strand.
AATCAGGTTTGTTTGACAAGACCTATTTTTCATATAACCATGTTGACTGGCATTAATTATATTCCTATTCTTTTATTCTTTATCAATGGAATCCCATTTCAGATTTTCCATTAATTTGCATAGGATTTTTCAGGCTAATCAGCCTATAGTTACTCAGGTCATCTTGCTTGCCTTTTTTGAATGCTGGCACATCATCAGCACTCTGCCAGTCTTCTGGAATTTCCCTGGCATGCCAAGACTAATTAAAAATTAACATCAGTGGGACAGATCTCCTCACCCAACTCTTTTACGATCCTTGAGTGCAAGTTATCCAGGCCTGTTAATATTTACTGGATGTTTAACATCCTCCTTAATTATTAATAGAATGGAAAGTACTTCATCAGCCTCATATCATGCAAGTACATCATTCTGCTTCTTTTCAAATACAGAGAAAAATATCTATTGAACATTTCTGCCTTTTCTACATCATCATTAATCATTTTACCATCTCCATCTAGTTATGGGCCTATACCATTTCCTGGATTTATTTTGTTCCTAATATATTTAATTTTAAGTAAAATGTCCTTCTTACTGTCCTTAGCTCTGCTAGCCATATATTTTTCCTTGATGACCTTAGCTCCCCTTATCAATTTTCTGCACTTCATAACAATAAATATAAATGAGAAGTTATCTATTTCTCCTTTTTTCCATTTGTTATATATTGTTTTTTTATTTTCTAATTACTATCTTCACTTTGCCACTGAACCATGATAGATTTTTAGCCAAAATTGTCGTTTTTCCTGATTGTGGAATCATGGCTTTTTGGCCATCTAATAAATTCTTCTTAAAGAACTCTCAATCTTCATTCACATTTTTCTGTCTACATTTTCCCTCCCAATCAATTTCACTCATAATTTTCCTCACCTTTGGGAAATTAGCCTCTTTGAAGCACCAAGTATTTATATATTACTTTCCTCCCTTTGCCCATATTGAATGCAATCAGGTCCCCTAGGCACCACCAACTTCCTGTCCAATGTTTAGTTTCATCCAATACCCGAGTAGAGTCCCACTGAAGTCAACAGGGCTCTGTATGGGCACAATGGGCCACCCACACACGAGACTTCAGTATCCTTAGTTACCAACTCAAAGCAAAAACCTAATCACTTTGATCGTAAATTTCTTTATGAATCCGGTCATATATTTTTACTAAACAGGCCAAGGTCAGTATTTTTTTCCATAGCAACAGGCAAACAAACAAGGAGCACAATTAATATTCCACAAATAACTAAAATGACTCAAACCACAAAAATGTATGACCATATGGAAACCAGTAATCCTATGGGCATGCCTACAACCATTCACTTATTTAAAAACCCCAGCAGCTGGATACTATATTATAAGAACGGCCATACTGGGTCAGACCAATGGTCCATCTAGCCCAGGATCCTGTCTTCCGACAGTGGCCAATGCCAGGTGCTTCAGAGGGAATGAATAGAACCGGTAATCATCAAGTGATCCATCCTGTTGGCCATTCCCAGCCTCTGGCAAACAGCAATCCCTGCCTATCCTGGCTAATAGCCATTGATGGAACTATCCTCCACGAATTTATCTAGCTCTCTTTTGAACCCCGTTATAGTTTTGGCCTTCACAGCATCCTCTGGCCAGGTTGACTGTACACTGGTGAAGAAATACTTCCTTTAAACCTGCTGCCTATTAATTTTATTTGGTGACCCCTAGTTTTTGTGTTATGAGGAGTAAATAACACTTCCTTATTTACTTTATCCACACTAGTCATGATTTTATAGACCTCTATCATATCCCCCGAGTTGTCTCTTTTCTAAGCTGAAAAGTCCCATTCTTATTAATCTCTCCTTATATTAAAAATCTAGTTATAGTTACTAAATCAAATGTAGTCCAAAAGTATTAAAAAATAGCTATATTTATTACCATGTCAGCAAACATACTCAGACATCCAATATTTAGCATTTATAACTTCTTCTAGTGTCTTGCATTAGAGCTTGAGTATGGACTTCTCATAGTAACATACATCATCTCCTCCATTTTCCTAATTCACTAGCATATAAAATTGAAACTGGCTTTACCTTGTTTGTACCTGTGCCTATGATATTCCTCAATATTTCCTATATGACTTCCAGGGACAATTTCTAGTGGATTTTCCTCTTTGCTTGTAATCAGTCTCCAACCCATGACTTCTGCTCTGGGATCAGGAGTTAAAATCAAAGTTTTGTCTGCACATTTATCAAAGATACTGGAAATGTCTCCAGACTGTTCCCCTGGGATGACTGCCCACAAAGCAAGGTCAAGGCAGGGAGCTATGTTTACTTTCCTCCGGATCTTGTACAATTTCAAATGCTTTTGAACAGAGTCCAGCACTGTGTAGTCACACTCCAGCAGGATATTTGGCTCCTCTTCTTGACTTTCATGAAGTCTGAAAAAGTAACGCATACAAGCTTAATAGAAACAGAAGAAGTAGTTTCACCAGAGCCCTTTGCCTTAATCCTGGGCTAAATCCAATCATATGGAGAATTTACTGAATGCTACTGGTGCCGATATGGGCAGTACTCAATCTTTTGGACAACTATGAAATGTTTACACCATATTTTTTCTGTTATAAAAAAATAAAACCAAAGAAATCAAACAAAATTGCAAAATTATATAGGAATGGAAATCTAGACTTAGATTCACTAAGTCCCATCAAACCTATCCAACCTTGTCTATTATTGCAAGGTCAACTCATGCCTTCAGTCCGTCAGTGATGCCAGTCTCGAGCACCCAATTTTCCACTGCTCTGACAAATGTTGTGCTTTCTCCCATGCTTGCCCCCCTTCAATGAGTGGGAAAAGACTCGCAGTTCCAGTGCCAAAAAGACATCATTTTACCCTCCTTGAAGTCCCTCCTCAAGACTCACTTTTTCCATAATGCGTAGATTAAAGTGTAATCTGATAACAGCTAGGAAGGTGAAGCCTGTGATTATTACTACTGAATAGCTAAGAATTGCACACATTCTACTATATTAGTTACCCTGTTTCCCCTACCATGATCTGTTTGTTCATCTCATCCACTTGTTATGGGCAGCAATTGTATCTTTTTGTAGTGCCTAGCACAACAGGGCCATTCATGCACTACCACAATATAAATGTTAAGTAATAATAATAACTGAGCTGAGAATATCCAAGGGCCCAATTCTTCACTGTTTTGAACCTTGTATTGTCATTTACAATTATGTAAAGAGGTTGTGAAATGTTGCCATTCTACTTTGGTAGCAGTTTAAACCAAGTTTGCAGAGATGTAAATGACTGCATAAGGTAGTGGAAAAATCAGAGCCAGTATGTTATCATAGAACATTTTTAGAGTGGGTGCTTCAGTATATAGTGAGGGATACATTAGAAACAGGCACATTATTATTACTTATTTACATTGTGGTAATGCCTAGAGACCCCAACCGGCAATCAAGAGTCCATTGTGCTGGCCACTATTTACACATGTAATAAAAAAAGACTGCATGAGCCATTTTTGGGGGGTGGGGGAATGAGGTTATTGTACGCAAAATGGGAAATAAACAAAAATTTCTAAATAGGAATTACCTCTGAAGAACAAAAGTGAAGGGAGAGCAAGACAATACAAATTCATTTAAAGGTGGAAAGCTGAGACTTTTTATCCACTCTTTTTTTTTATGAACAGGAAATGCTAAATTAATGCATGTTGTAGGACAAAACATGTTGACATGGCCCTGAACCTGCAAAGACTTACACATGTGCTTGACTTTACATACTGTGAGTAGTCCCACTGATTTCAGTAATGCAAATGCATAAAGTTGAGCACATACATAGGCCTTTGCAAGATCAGGTCCTGTAACATTAGCTACGCCTAGTTGGCATTAAAAGGATACCACCATTTTTCACCAGGATTTTTTCCCCCATCAGTTATTCATCATAAGCCATCATTTGTAAACATGAAACAAAGGCATCTGTCTCTCCATGGCATGGGCCAGCAAGTTTATTATTGTAGGGTTGCTTTACTTTGTAACAGGCTTATGACTTTATTTACCTTTTATAAAAAATCATGCCAAATAATTTAAGAAACAAGGCCCCAAATGAGCAAGGCACTTCAAGGGGTCTTGAGAACCTGCTTAAGGGCTCTGCAGGATCAGGGCTTAAATTAATTTTGCATGCATCAAATTGGGCCAGGTTACACAAGGAGTTCCCCCACGTCCATATATGACTTCACAGCAAGGAAATGCAGCAGCTCCCACAGCAACAGTGGTACCGAGTCTCCAGCCAGGGCATCGGGGCCAGTGGGTACTCCTGCACAACCACGGCTGACAAAGACACCCCGCCGCAATGGTCCCTTCCAAATCTCCCCCTCGCCCTTGCATTGGTCTCACCTGTAAAGGAGGATATCATAAAGGCATCGGCCCTGCACATTGAGCACATGCGCGTACTGAGCGCGGGGCGGGGCCGCGCTCTGAGGCGAGGGAGCCCCGCCCGCCGGGGGACTGGCTGCCTCCCCACCCCCCATCAGCTGAGCTACGTCATTGGTGAGCAGCCCCTGTAAGAAGGCGGCCGCCTCGGGCCCCTGCACGCGCAGAAGCGCGCGGCTCAGCGGGAACCACCGAACAGCCGCGGGTGGGGGAGGGGCGTCGCCGCTGCCGCCGCCGCCGCCGCTCAACCGCCTCGTCCCTCCACTCCCCCTTGTCCACAGGCAGCCACGGCGGGATAAGCCCCGCAGCGCCGCGCCCACCCTCACCAACATGGCGACCCGAGAGAGACGGAGCCCGTCAGAGGGAACCGACGGGAGCAAGCGCTGTCGCCGCCGCCATCTTGTGTGTGTCGGGGGGGAGCCAGAGCGACTCCGAGGCGGAGTGCGAGAGGGGGAGGGGTAACGAAACGTCCTCCCCTCCCGTGGCTGTTGCTGCGCGGGCCAACTGCCACGGCTGAGCTCTTAACCCCGCCTCTCCCGAGCTAGCCACGCCCTCTGCCCCCCCCACAGCCCCGCAGCCTGTGGGGGAGGGGAAAGGGCCTCCTACCACCCTCGCCCTGCTGCCCTCTGGGCCCTGGGGCACCTGCGGGCTCCCTCTTGGCACCCTCTGGCTGCCAGAGCCTTGGTGCCCCCCCTGTTACCCAGCTGCTGACCCCCACCCAGTGCAGCAACCTCCCGCCCGGGTAGCAGCTTCAGGTGCCACCCACAGCTGCTTCCCCATCACGGGGGCCGCTGCCTCCCTGAGAGCGGCAGGTGGCCTCAGGAGAGCCATCCGGGACAGGCAGACAGACAGACAGACGGCGGGCCGTAGCCCGCAAAGCGCTTTGCAAAGGAGAGCAGTACAGTATTGCCATGTTAGAGGTGGGGAAACTGAGGCACAAAGCAGGGCAACTTACCCAAGGTTACCCAGTGACAGAACTGGGACTAGAACCCCGGTCTCCTGAGTCCCGGCCTAGTGCTCAAGTTATGGTTCAAGCCATGGTTATAAAACTTTGCACCTGGGCCCTACGTAGCCTGAAGGAAGAGCAGAGGCTTGGCTTTGCTTGAATACGCTTAGGTTTGACGAAGTCTGGATTAAGTTGCAATGCTCATCTTGAGTAAACTCAATTGTGGCATATATGCACTATGTAAAGTCATCTTTTGACTAAAACACCTGGGATCATCTGCTCATGCCATCCTCCTGATCTCTGGGACTTTATCCCATTTGGTAGGGCTGAGAAGAGGAGGATGTGTTTTGAACCTGGAGATTTTTGGGGATTGTTTGTTCAATATGTTTCTACATATCTGCTAAGGAACTCGGGCAATGATTGCATTGCTATTAACTCTAGAGAGAGGCTATATAGTTGGTGGGATCACTTAAGACCTAAATTATTATTCTGCTGCAGTCAGGGAATTGTAGATAAGGTCCATTTTATATGTCGTAGTGCATGTCTGGAACTGGGTACATCATCTCTAAAGAAGCAAAAGGAAGTGCCTCCACTGAAATCAATTTAATATTTGTGCTATGATTCCTTTGCAGCCTGGTCCTCTCCCTGCTTGTCTGTTTCCATTGTCCCTCTGGTCCTTTAATGCATTACTGCTTCTTTTCCAGACCTCTTTGCTGTTCCTTTAGTCATTGGAGCAGGTACATACACATCTCCCTAAGCACCCAGTGGTGTGTACAAAGGAAAATGCTGCTATTCAAAGGGTTAGGGTTTTCCAACTCTTTTCACTGCTCCTTAGCTCTCTGCTGCTTCTTCAGTTCAATGCTCCCCACTGTTCTTTTAAACTTCTCTTCCTTATGTGCTCCCTCAGCCTTATCTAATTCTCTTTTGATTCTGCTTCCTGACTTTCTGCTTTTTCCTGCTCTGCCGGTTGCCTTCCTGGATGCCTGACTCTTCATGCTAGTTCCCCAGCATTTCCCAAGCTTTCTGCAGCACTCTGTGCTTTTCGCTACTTGCTCATGCCTAAATGAAAACTGAGGAGAAACATTATCAACAGCTTCTTTGCTAACACAGTGTGGCATTTAATGGTAATGTAAAGAATGTTTACTGTGGTTGGCATTTGAGTTATGTTACTTTGCTTTGAAATAAAAAGCCCCTGATAAATGTATGAGTCTTGTCAAAATGATTTGCCAGGGTGGAGGTGAGAGCTAAAAATCACCATTCCCTGTCTCATTAACACTAGACTCATTCCATGGGAAATATATGCTAAGAGCTATGATAGCCTGGCTTTAGGCTCCAATTCATTACATTGGAATCCATCGTCCAGATTAAGAAATGTCAATGAGTCATCTGTAAAAATTTGTGCTCTATATTCCTCCTCCCCTCACCCCAGAAGCTTATTCTCTGTTCTGCGTATCAAGGCTCGGAACAGAAGAGTTTAAGTCAAGACAGCAAAAATTATTAGACTGAAGCTTTGCAGCAAAAGTTATCCCTTGTGATCCCAGCTGTGTAATAAGAGGAAGAAATTTCAAAACTGAAAAATACAAAAATTAATTTATTAGAACTGACAGAAGCAAGCTGAGTATAGGCTGCCACTCAGCTCTGAACTATTTTATATTACAGCAGTGACAACAGCCCCCAACTGAAATTGGAGCCCCATTGGGCTAGGTGCTATACATATATGTAGTTAAGAGTCTGTACTTTTGAGCTTACAGTCTAAATAGACAAGATAGATGCAGAGTGCAAGAGGAAAGGGCAGAGTGAGGGGAAAGTGACTTACCCAAGGTCACACAGCAAAATAGTGACAGAGCAAAGGATCGAAACTAGGTTGCCTGACTTCCAGTCCAGTGCCTCAGAACTTCCCTGTCCTCTACAAGGATCTCAGGACAGTGCAGGATGTTTCGTTTCAGTAGCCAGGTACAACAAGGTGAACAAGACCTAAGTGTCAGCTTCACCCTGAATTTCCCAGCTTTCAGCTGTTTGAGTCAATTCCTTGAATGTGATGTCAGCTGAGTTGTATTTAATTGTAAACTATCTTGATCAGAAGGTGAATGTGAAATCAGCTTTTATGGTTACACCACAACAGTCTTAGCTAACAGTGTCACTGAGGCACTTGTGGAGCTGATACGAGAATATCATGGCTGCAGCCACTTGTGTGCACCAGGGGTGAAATTCACAATGCCAGTACACCACTGAACTCAAAGCCATAAAATGGGCTGCTCCTGCAGGTGCTGAATGCTTCCCCCTGCTCCTAAGGCATATGAAAGGAGCGGCCCATGAACTTAAATGGTGCGTAGCCCTTATGTTAGCCCTCTGCAACAGGTGAATTTCTCTGTACAGTAGCTGCCATTGTATGCCAGCATTAGCAGCAGAACAGAGCAGCATCTCAACCATTACCACAATCCATGGCTTTCTTTGGCACGCAGCCTTGTCCGGTCGCAATAGGTTTGTAGCGATGGTTTTGATTCCCTTTTTAAATGGCTGGCCTTGAGCTGGAGCCAAATTCCTCCCATTGCCCACTTTTGAAGAGCATAGCTTTTTTCCTCCCTTTAAATGCAGCGTTATCTGGCTTTTAATTCTGGTTAGTGCATGGGGTGTTCCCAGATGAAAGCAGCCACTTGTTAGGCAGCTGCATAAACAGAAAAAGCCAATGGTGAGAAGAAAAAAAAACAGCCTGCGGATGTGATTTTGTAGATGACTTTGGACAGTCCAACAGACACATTCAGCTGGGTTATTAGCATGAGTTAGCAGAATTCTAGCCAGTGGGAATGCTAGCAATAGTAATAAGACAGCACTGACAAGGAAAGGCACGGCGGAAGTAGAGAGGCAGGATATGTTTAAAGCACAACATGAGAGCCAGGTGAGCTGGATATACATGAGATTTTCTATGTGACTGACCAAATTGCATTACTTCTCTGTGCCTCAGTTTCTCCACCTGTAAAATGATTACTTGGGGCATCTGGAGTCTTAACTGCAGGCAAAGGTCCAGATCCTCAAAGGTACTAAACTAGGAGTCTAAATGCCTTTGAGGCTCTGAGTCAAAGTGCTTTGGGCTCCTGGAATGGAAGGTGCTAACTATGTACAAAATGTGATAAATGCTGGCAATTGAAAATAGATGTTCACTAGAGGTTCAATATGATCTTGTATGTACCAGCCCCCTTCCTTCCCCTTGGTGTGTGGTGAAATGCATTATGATCTGCCTTTCTTTTTAAGGATGAAGCTAGGTCTTTATTTCCTACCCTGCACAGAACTGAGAGAAGGGTTTCTAAAGATTTCATCAAGCCATGGGAGGGGGAGGAGCCCCCCCTTCCTCTTACAGTTTGAGTTCTATATTGATTTTGATCTCTCTGCTGCTCCCCACAAGGCCCTTCATCTCCTCCATTGCACACAGCACTCACAGCCATCAAGTGGGACCTAATCCTGCAGGGTGCTGACTGCCTCCACCTATCTCGGGCAGGAGCAATTCCTGAGGGACTGCAATCACACGTGCTCTCTAGAGACCAGTGCAAAGGGGGAATGTCATATTTATGGAATCACAATAAGTCTTAAATGCAAGGGGTTTATTAAAGAGCACAACTCTAACTACAGACAAACAGACATCACACAGCTTGAGTTCCAGCATTGTCTTTGTTTACCAGATGCCACACTCTGTCTGGAACACTATGCAGCATTCCACAGAGACATCCAATGGCTGAACAATACACTGCATGTAAACATCTGCATGGAGAGAGAAGTTCCTTTTGCAGGGTCTATGTCTGTGCAACCACATAAAGGCCAGCCACAGCCTAGCTCTGGCTTAGTGCATGAGCCTTACTTTCACCCGAGTGGTATCAAAAGTTATGGTACATCTTTAAAAGGCTTTTTGATGGGACTAGTGAATGACAAAAACAAATCCCATTCAGACAGAGGAAGCAAAGGTCCTACATGAAGTGGGCTGATTTATGAGTCTGTATTTGATTTTTCTGGTTTTTGTGGCTTTAATTCATATTGTCCCAGTTTTCCCATGTTTGTATTGCGGTCAGTGAAAGCAGCATTAGGAATGTTTCCACTGCTCCTGCATTGCCTTTCAAAAAGGGAAATTAAATTTACCTGCAAGATCCAAATTAACTTTAGTAAGCATTTGGTTTCTTTTTATCCAGCAACAATTACATATTTTTTCACACCATATGGGCACAAATAACCTCAGCAGCACGAAGGAGGGTTTTTTTTAAAATAACTTCTTTACAAACACCAGGACTGAGAGCCAGACCTCAGTTATGCCATTGTAAATCAAGAGTAACTCCACTGAAGGCAACTGGCTTACTCTGGATTTATACCAGTTTACCTGAAGACAGAATATGGCCCTAGATGCTCAGTCCTGCTAGATACTGAGTGCCCTCAACACTGACTGAGATCACAGGGGACTAAGAGCACTCACTCCCCTGCAAAATTGTCTTCTAAAAGTGAGCGGGTTAAAGCAAAAACTGATCTGCTAACTTTGAGACACAAGTGCCAAAAAAATATATTGGGGGGGTAACTCCAGAGATTTCGGTGGGATGAATTGGGCAGAAGTTGGATTAGTATAGCTGAGAATTTGCCTTGCAAAATTCTCGCTCCTGTCCACACACACAAACGCTAATTCAACCCTGCATTACTCCAAGTGATTTTAATGGCATTATACTACAGTAATGCAGTGGTGAATCGAGCCCACACAGCTTTCCCAGCTATCACTCTTTTCCGTTGTCTCTTCAGGATACTATGGAGCTCATGTGGGAATTATGATAAGCAATGGGCTAGGATTTTCAACCAAGTGAGCGGATGGTATTTGATTTACTCAAATATAAAAACTACTACGGTACTTGTTGCAGTGACCCTTGACACCTGTCATTGCTTTGGCTGTTCCGGATTCTTGGCTATGAATGACACAAGAGCGCTGCTCTTTCCTGGAGGAGCAGTTTCATGTCAGCACTTGCCATCCACTCTGAGTTTTCATCATGTAGCACGTGCCTCAGACTTTCAGTTCTTGGTGACTTAAAAAAACTTTGATTAGCCATTTTATCTTCTCTAGGGAATCATACTTTGCTAGGGAGTTGTGCTGTTGAACACTGATGTTCCCTGAGCCAGATACCGCCACTCTTACACATGCTGAGTAATGCCTGACTTTGCAACTGATATTGCTATCGTACTACTCTACACTAAGGCAAATGGCAAAATCTGGCCTAGAGTTTGGGCCTGATCCTGTATGCTTCAAGCAACAGGCATGGCATTACCCAGCCTTAATGGGTGATTGTGTTTTTCCATGTATAAAACAAACCCACTGAAACAATTACCAATCGTTTTGCTTTTCCTGTCTCTGTATTCTCTGGTTCAACGCAGCAACTCTGCGACTTGTACAGAACACCCATGTCTGATTGACAAAAATGCCTGACTATCTCTGTACAGCGTTTGATAGTGTCAACTATCCATGTTAACAATGTTTTTTGTTTAAAAGATCACTGTCCTTGTACTGTGCTTAATGGGGGGAGAATTGAAACGTACCATTTGTTAGAATCACTCTGGCGAAGCCATGTCGTCCAGCCTTCTGTCACTTTAGATGCATCTCTTTAATAAAAGACAATTGGTCAGATCCATCTCTGGTGTAATTCACTGAGGTCCAGGCAAATGCATCAGGGTGACTTTGAACTGTTAGTTACCATTTACAAAGTAAAAAATGCTGGAAATGCTCCACTTTTTAGAAGTCCAAATTAAAACAAATACTGTACATGCTGCAGGCTGCCTGTCCTAGCAGGATTATATTGCTTGGATGGCCGCCAACCTGTCGCGATTCCACAGCCTTAAAGCGTGCTCTGTTTGGGACATCAGCTTCCAGGCTTTTAATGCCAGTACAGCAGCCTATATCTTCAGCCTCCAGGTTTGGGCCTACTACAGGTGCAGCTCAATACTAGGTTCTTAACAAACCACCCTCCACCTTTCCCACAGGCAATAGGGTAATCTCCAGCTTTGTTTGTTCTGTTAGGAAATCAGCCTCAGGATTTGCCACCTCAGACATGCCGCTGCCAGTTGAGATTAGAGAAGAGGAGGCCTCCAGATGTGTAGAAGAGGCCCAATACCTGTATTTTAGGCCAATTCTGGTTAGTTACACTGGTGTAAATTAAGGATAACTCTGCCTTAATGGAGCTACTCACTTCTCAGTCAGCTGCAGGACAGTTCTGTGGCTGAATGATAGGAAGATGCAGCAGTATAAAGCAGCCTGGAAAACAATGGCTTTCTAGTGGGGGAATAGTGCCTGAATAATAGGGTTACCAGCCTGTGTTTAGGCTGCCAGAAATGCCCTAGCGTGCAGGAGTGCTGAGAATCAGAGTCAGGTCACCTGTTGACTCTCTTCCAGGCAAAACGCTTTGGCTGCATTGCTATCGACAACGATTGTTTTCTCTTGTCTGAACCAGAACATAGGCAACGTTTATTTTGGGTCGTGTCTGATTTCGCTGTAGAATACTGAGCGAAATGCAACAAGCACCTACTTATCGCCCCAGAAAGTTACAATCGTGATTTCGGAAAGAGCACACAAGCAGGTCATTGGCTGCAAACAGCTCCTAATGTGACAAGGGCCACGGGAAGAAGCGATGGGAGCTATTCATCTTCTGCTGCTTGATGTCCCTTATCTATTAAAGCTGGGGGGGGAGAAAGAGTTCGGTACCTAGAAGAGGTTTGTAAGTGGAAGTAATTTAAGAACCAGATTCTTGGTGTAAATCAGCGTTGATCCATTGACTTCAGTAGATCAGCGCTGATTTACCCCAGCAGAAGATCTGGTCCTTAGCAAATATCTTCACTGTAGTTTTAACCTGCCACACTCCTGGGAAGGAGAGATTTACTGTTACCGAACTGCACTGTGATGTCATTTCTGTGAAGAGCAATGGATAGAACTTTGTTTCACTCACTGCAGCTTGCCACGGGCCCGGTGTGAGATCAAGTCCCCAAAGGAGAATCACTGAAAAGGTCAGTGTGGGTTTAAGGGCTATAATCCCACACTGAACTTTTCAGTAATACTCCTTTGTGGTCTTCGTCTCACATACAGGAGCATAAGGGATCAGGCCCAAACTCCAGGTCAGATTTTGGCCATCAGTGTAGAGTTGTATGTTATCAATAGCAGGTGGCTTAGCTGCAGCATCAAGTATTATTGAGCATGAGTGACAGTATCTGGCCCAGGGACCATCCATGTCCAGCAGCATGTCCAGAATCAATGTCCTGATTCTCTCTGGCCCCTGAGTTTACTTGATGAGTTTACTTGATGGGCTTATTCTGTTGTTTGGTTTGGAAGACTGGGGAAGTAACACTACAGCTGGTCAAAAAATGGAGAAAATAGTGGATTTTCCCCCCTGGTTTTTCATCAGCTATAGAACTCGTCAAAGTTTTGTGAGGAATCATTGGAGGTTTCCAGGATACAATCTGTAGTTGATCAGCCTTTTAATGGGAAGGGCAAAGGTAGTAAACCTTTAACAAAGATAATTTTCCTCCAAAGAGTTTTCCACAGATTTGAGTTAAACAGAGGTTCACAAATAACCAAGTTTTAAGCAGCCTGAATAAAAATAATTTTCCCTGTAATGTGGCTGGGTTCTGCTTGCTCAGTACCTCTGAAGTTCTCTCCCTTCCAAGTTCTCCAGCTGAAGAAAAACAGAGTAGACGACCTGAATTTCTAATATAAAACATAAGCAAAAACATTTTTGGCAGGAGGGGTGGAAGTTATCAACCTAAGATTTTCTCCCCTTTTACTGGTCACCTTTATGCTAACTCAACATTTGGCCTAATTTACCCCACTATTCTTCTTCAATAACCTGCAAAAAAATTGTATTTCTAGCTACACAGAAGATCCATCTGGCTTAAATGATCGAAAGTGATTTGTGTGCATCAATTTTTGGTTGCCCAGTTTGAGCCACCTGGAATAGGTCCAATTTCTAAATCAGGCCCCTTTGAGTCCCCAAAATCACGAGTCACTTTTGAAAATGTAGGCAGCATGTTCCACGTTACTCCAGTTCAATGCCTAAAAGAGTTGTAGGCGATGCCCGTTAGCACAGAGAGAGAGAGCAGCGTCCAGATAACCAGCCGATCACAGTAAGGCAATAATACTTTGCAAGTAATGCACATCGGAAAAAATAAATCCCAAGCATACATACAAAATGATGGGGTGTAAATTAGCTGTTACCACTCAAAAAAAGTGATCTTGGATTCACTGGGGACAGTTTTCTAAAAACATCCCTTCAATATGCAGTAGCAGTTGAAAAAGCTAACGTTAGGAACCATTAGGAAAGGGCTAGAGAATAAAACAGACAATATCATAATGCCTCTATATAAATCCACGGTACGCCCACACTTTGAATACTGCATGCAGTTCTGGCTGCCCCCATCTCAAAATAGATATATTAGAACTGGAAAAGGTACAAGAAAAGGCAATAAAAATGACTGGGGTATGGAACAGCTTCCATATGAGGAGATTTAAAAGACTGCGACTGTTCAGTTTAGAAAAGAGATGACTTTTATGGGAAATGATAGAGGTCTATAAAGTCATGAATGGTGTGGAGTAAGTGAATAGGGGAGTGTTATTTCCCTTTTCATTTAACACACAAACTAGGAGTCAAATGATGAAATTAACAGGCTGCAGATTTAAAACAAAAAAAAAAGTACTTCACACAACATCCAGTCAACCTGTGGCACTCATTGCCAGGGGATGTTTTGAAGGCCAAAAGTATAAGTAGGTTAAAAAACCGAATGAGATAAGTTCATGGAGGTTAGGTCCATCAATGGCTATTAGCCAAGATGGTCAGGATCACAACCTCCAAATGCTGGGACTGGATGACGGGATGATGGATCACTTGCAAATGCTCTGTTCTGTTCATTCCTGTTGAAGCACCTGGCATTGGCCACTATCAGACAACAGGATACTGGGCTAGATGGACCATTGGTCTGTGTTCTTATGTATTTACATCCATGAAAATATATTTTTCATACAGTTGAATTGGCTACCAAATTAGATTTAAAAGTCTTTGCCATCTCTCCTCACCAAGCGCTTCAAATCATCCCTCCCGTATAAATGTCACGCACGTCACATACTGTAAACAATATGTAAGTTTTATTCCATTTTATTAGTATTGGGAATTGAATATCCAATCAAAGAGCTGGGGTTTGTTTGGTTTTGGTGACAAATATGTGTAATATTCCAACTACATTCCAGGTGTAGCATTTACACTGAAAAATATGTACAGGTTCAATTCCAGACGCAAAAAGTTTCAAATACAAATACAGTTAGTACAAAATATCCCAGAAACTCTGTAACAGCACAGACTTGTTATGGCCTTTAAGTTAAGTTCAAGTATTTTCCAGTGGAATGGAATGCAAGCAACAAGGTAATTTGGCTTCTACCTGGGACATTCGAGGCCCTGAATAAAAAAGACGAGCACTTTATCTGACATGTTTTAGTGACTATATTCAGCATTTAGGATTAAACAAACTACACAACTAAACCCATCTGCTCTGTGAATGAAACTTCTAACCTGTAAAAGAAGCAAAGCTTTATACACATACCATAAAGGGATCTCTTTCCGGGAGGATGCTGCATGGAAATTAACTGCAATTATGTGAGCAGGCAGATGGTTAGCTCAGGATGGATATTTACCTAATCTGGGACCCGACTCTTTGCCATGTTGTTTGAACGTAAGTGTCTCTAGGCTATTCTGCTCTCAGCCTGCAGTGTAGGGTGCTGGCTGGGAACTGGAAGGCAATCCTCCACTCCATCGCCCTGAGTGCTACAGAGATTCTGGGCTGAGGATCATCCCAACGGCAGCCCAAGCAAGGTTGCTGGAAGCTCTCCAGAGGTGCAACACAGAGCGTGTCCTCTCACCTGCGGGTCTCAAGGTGCTTTACAGAGGCAGGTAAGCGTTATCAGCCCTCTGTTACAGATAAGGAAATTGAGGGTACCTGATCAATCAGCATCATGGAGTTTATCAGCAGCAGGGTGGGGAACACGACACAGGTCACTTGATTCAGTTTTATCGCCAACCACTAGATCACAGCTGCCTCACAGGCAACAACAACAACAAAAACATCTAACCGTGAACACTCGAAGATTGTGAAATATTCTCTCAAAGGAAGAGGTGGAAGCCCCAGGCTCGGGTCTTTTACAAGTTAACACTAGGATGGACATGTGCTGCAAGGAACTACTGGCCCCTGTGGGCTGGACCAGCTGTGACTTAATAGCTCACTCCCATCTCTAACTTTTCTGGGTGAAATGGTGCCTGTCCTCCATTGAAGTCATTGGCAAGTCTCCTGTTGACTCGAATGGGGCCAGGACACCATGATCTACGATTCTACACTATGATCACATCGCCACTGCCTACCCACGCAGGCATGCTGCCAGCACTTCCATGGTTATACATGGAAACCTTGGGGTTACATTCTGCCCCATCTTACATCCCAGGCAACTTCACTGATGTTACAGGGTCACTTGACTCGAGTAGTGAATTAATCAGCACAGAATGTGTGCTACTGTGTCCCCCTGACATGCTTGCTACCACCATCTGACTCTTTAAGCTCACGTTGTGGGATGGGGGAAGTCACACAATGAGACATTCAATAGGTACCGAATGTCCAACTTCCTGCAACCTTTGGGTGATAATTTGGTGCCCCTCCAGCAGAAATACAGCTCATTAGCCACGCACTGTAACACTGAGTACCTGGCATAGGCTACCCGGAAGCGTCAGGACATTAAGAGAGACTTCTGAAATCCCATCCTTAACTCACTTCCTTGTTAACAAGGCATCATGACCCAGTCCTAATTCAGGGATCTCAAGTAATCAGCTTTTCACTGCAGGAAGGGAAGCCAGAACAGCAAATCAGCCCCAACACAATCATCTTAGAACAGAAAAGGTTTCTGCACTGAAACCCTGTATGTCACATAGTGGGCTGCCTACAGGTCAGCTGGAGCCAGCAGGGTGCACATGGGGGCTGGGCTCTTGGAACCGCTGAATTCTAATCCTGTCTCTGACACTGACCCACTGGCTGTCTTGGGGGTAAGTGTCTGAACCACGCTGGATACAGTAGGTTTAATAATAGTTATCTCCCCGGCGTGCTGAGGGTTAATTGGCTCTTTGTACAGCATTAGGCCTGGGTGAGAAGAGATCTTTATAATTATAGACCACTCAGAGAGGAGGCTATGCTGGAACCAACAAGAGTATTAACGGCAAAATCCTGCAGTCGCTGACAGCCCATAGCCTCAGGGATGGTGACGGTAACAAGGGCATGGCTCACTAGGCCCTTATAAACCCCCAGAGAGACCCTTGGTCCCTTCCCAATATAATAAACAATAAGGTCCAATTGTATACTTCTTAGATCGACCTCATGTCAGGGACTCTGAGATTTCTGATTTAAAGCTTGTTTCCCTGCCTCCTGGGGAAGTGCGCTGCCTTAGCCACGCTTACAAATAAAGTCAGAGTCAAGGGGCCGGCTCCATCTCTCGCTGGCTATTCTCGGTCCAGCAACACCAATCCCAGCAAGATTTATTAAACCACAGCAACCGAGGCACACAACACTCCCTGCAGATTAATGACTAGCTGATGAGTCACTGGTCCAATGGAAACCTGGAGTCAATTACATCCAGGAGGAATTACTCAGGGAATGCTGAGGGCTGGAGGCAGTTGTTGCTTTTATAACCAGGATAAACCTACAATCCAAACTTTCCCATGCAACAGTCACTGCACTGCTCCAGGAGGACACATTTCAATGGGCCTGCTGCATTGTGAGTCATCTCCAAGGAAAAAACAAAAAACACACAGCATCCAACCTTCCTTCTACTCAAAGCTTCCATCAGAGTCATCACGTTAAATGCCTTCCATTTCCTCTGGGGGCACCAGGCCAAAGCTAAGCAAGGGAGATTCACATAGATGTGCAATATAAACGTCTACACAGGGCAGCATATAAAGCGTAGACCAGCACCCAGCCGTGGTAGTGACTTCACCGCAGTGTCTCTCCTGTTCAGAACACGCATCGGTCGAGGGATCTGTACTGTACTGCAGCACATTTATCAGACAGCCCCTCTTGGTTTTTAGGTCTGGCCAAGTTTAATAAGGATAATTCAATTTTATGCAAAGTCGATCCATGGAGCAAAGAGAAAGGGCTCAGCCATGAAGCACAGACAGATATGTTTCTTCCCCCCACCATGCTGTAACTATTATGAGCGTTTTGTACAAAAACCCATGGCTAAAAGTCTGTTCCTCCCTAAGACAGCCATGGAATAATACTGGCCTTTCCTGCTGAAGAAACCCACTACACATGCCCTTTGTCTCAGCAGAATAAAGCTGCATTTCTTTAAACAGAACTGGTGATCAGTCCCCCGAGTCATTCATTCGTTTTCAAAGGCAAAATCATCAATAATATGGAGGAGATGCTGCTTCCAGATATACTCAGTGGGAGCAGGATCAAGCCCTAAATTACTTCATGGGTGGCTAAGCAAAATATATTACATATTTTCACCAGAAGCTCTCACGATCTGTTGGTTTTATTCCTTGTAAAACAATCATTTGCTCTGTCACTATCACTGACGATGTTGCAGAGTTTTAGGGAGTGTGTTATTAGGTCCTGACTGAACCCAGCACGTAAGCATGCGAGTCGTCTCATTGGCTTTAATGGGGCTACTTACTTGCTTAACGTTAAGCACGTTCTTAACTGCTCTGCTCATTCAGAGTCTTTCGGGGTTTATCGTGCTTTGAGGTTTATGGGCGAATGCTGGCAGCTCCTGAGTGCATCCCGCAAAGCCACAGTAGGAATTGAGGATACCTAGGCACCTGGCAGGATCAGGCCCTCCATGAGAGGCAATGGAGCAGAAAATGGGGAGTTATTTATTCTTTGCCTGTAGCATACAACAGGACACAGCATTTCACTTCCGCTCGTCCACTAACATGTGTCCGATAAATCACCCAGCTGTGTTCCCAGCAGTCAAGATTATGTTTCTGCTCCTTGTTACTGGAGTTAATTCACAACAAAGCCACAGAGGCAGTCAGGTTTGTCAGATACATGACGACAAAAATACGTTGCCAAAGGGAGTGTTTGGAAAAGAGAAACCCGCTCGTCGGTGCCTGCACAGCGCTTAAGGTCATAACCCTGCTTGCCTCACTGATATGACTAGCATCGTGGAAGTCAATGGAGGTCTCTAGAGTGGGCTTCTTTTCTTAAAATTTCCCCCCTTCATCTACCGTCGGTTCACTTTCACCCGGAGAAGTAGAGCAGACGGGGTGCCAGCAGCTGCTGGCTCTGTGAAGCCTATCGTATAGCCCAAGTCTGCACTAGCATTGCATTGTGGCCACCGCCGGCGGTAAACTTTAGCCCAAGTAACCTGGTGTAGACAAGTCCAGTGGAACGACTTGTGTGAGCAGGGCCAGGGGGATTTGGCTTAAACTGCAGACACCTGCTTCTTGTGAATGGCCCCTCTCCTGTCCCTATTAAAGTCAAGCGGCCAGATCTTCAGCTTGGGTCAGCTGAAGTAAAGGAAGCTGAACCAACTGATGGTCTGGCCCAAAGGTTTGCTATTTGGCCACCATTCTGAGTGGGTCTGGTTTTTTGGTTGGGGTGGGAAGTTGTAAAAATTATCCCGGGGTTGATATTATATTATATATATCTATATCTCACACATAATAGTCATATGTGTGTGCATATCTACTTACATATACATTTCCACACACACGCATCATACATACGAGGCATCGATCTATTTGTCTGCAACTATTCATAAGGTTTGGATTAAACAAAGTCCATGATAACAAAATTTGTCAGCACTGGTCCTCTGATCTCTACCAAGAGTTAACACAGGCATCAGAAACGTAGAATTTCATTTTCCTGGTTGCTTAAAGGCACTTTTTGCTTAGGATATGCAGTAGCCGAGTTAAAAACGCTAACCTGCTGCAATTCCCACCAGCTCTGTAACAAATGCTACACCGCAGCATAGTTACAATGCAAATTTACTGCAAACACTACGTAGCATTGGATCCTGTTTGCTTTGCAGTTCAAAACTGATGGTGGGAAAAAAGAAGAATAAAACATTGACCTCAACACTAATCACTCAGGGTCTCGTACATTCTTTAAAATATGGCTATTGTGCTTCCGACAGCCATTACGTTACATTAATCCATGGTTAGAACTCATGGCTGTAATCTCTGTTTCATTCATCTCCAGTGACCCCGTGTTAGTGCATGGAAGAATCCAGCAGGAAACTAGCAATGCTACTGTATCCTGGCAGTTTATACAACGTCACTGTTTTCCCCTTTAATGGAGGAATTAAAATGAATTTGAGGAAGGACAATTAGTAATTAAACACTTCTCAACACAAGTACAGTACCATGGCCTCATGACGCAGGACATGAGTTGCTCAAGGTAGTCAAGACTTTTCTTCTGAATGATCAGCAGAGTCCCCTTCCCACCAGCCAGCTTGCTTGTCAGTCCAGGCTCCGTTGTAGAGATCCTGCTGTGGGTTATCCTCAGCAAACAGCCAGTGAGTGACATAAGGAGACTCCTCAGCAGTGTGTGAGTGTGGGGGGGTGGGGGGTGTTCCCATCATTCAGTTTAGCCCATGTAGGTTCCCAGAAAGCAAAAGTCAGGAAGAGGCAGGAAAGGGAGTGTCTTTCATTAACACACCAGAAGACATTATGATTAGTCAAATGTAATGTTTGGAACTCAGCTTTCATTTACATTTACCTCCACATACAAATTTTGCCTGTGCTCTGTGAATTGAATTCTAGACAACGCTGGGGAAAAAATGCACCCCTACTTACATTGCCCTGTCTTTGTTTTAAGTGAGCTACGGTCAACCACCTAATTATATCCATACAGAAGTCTTTCCATCTTTGCTGCTAGAACTACCTTTTTCTGAACTGGCTTTGGGTTTAGCGCCTTGTTTCTCATGGGCAGTATTGACCCTGTTCTGTTCCACCACAGTCCCACCTGACGCTGGGCTGCTGGTTCTGGAAGGCTGCGTGTTGGCCTGCGTGGCGTTGTAGCTCTGGAATGCTATGTCTAACTGCTCCTGGGCCACCCTCAAGTGTTTATGAAGGGTGGACAGATCTGGCGGGATGTTTTCATCTGGGCTCGTGCACTGTTGTTCTTGAGCAACATTAGCCAAGTTCTGCTCATGGGCCAGCAGGCTGTTTGGGATCTTTGCAGGCTTCTCGGATTTCACAACCAGGTTATACTCGGGAGGGCAGGAGATATTCTTTGAGTAGGAATAGTTGTAGGGCGGCTGCCTGAAACTATTGATCTTTCTGTTGCGAATGGCATCTCTAATGGTCCCAAACCCCAAGTGGAACATCTCACACATGTTGAGCAATAGACATAGACAGCTCACAACATACATCACCAAGAGGAAGATGGTCTTCTCCGTTGGCCTTGACACAAAGCAGTCCACGGTGTGAGGGCAAGGGACTCTGTTGCAGACGAAAAACGCTTCCACCTCAAAGCCATAGAGAAAATACTGCCCAACCAAGAAGCAAACTTCAAATGAAGCTCTGGCAATGAGCTGGAAGACATAAATTTTCATCAGCCCTTCTTGCTGGATGCGTCTCCTCCCATCATGCTTCTGCTGCTCCTTGCTCTTATTCTTTGCTTTGGCTTTCTCCTCTCTTTCCACCATGTTATTGGAGATCATGGGCTCCTCTTCATCTGCTTCCAAAGGGTCTTCCAAGTTACGGATGGCCTGCCAATTCAAAGCAAACTGCTTCTTCTTCTTGAGTCCCTTAAACCTCTTCTCCTCCTCGGAGGACCTAGCGATCCTGTGGATGGCATAGCCCAGGTACATGATGGAAGGGGTTGAGATCATGATGATCTGGAAGACCCAGAATCTGACATGTGACAATGGTGCAAAGGCATCGTAGCAGACATTGTCACAGCCTGGCTGCTTGGTGTTACACGTGAACTTGCTCTGTTCATCTGAGTATATGGACTCCCCTCCAACAGCCGTCAGGACGATGCGGAAGACGATGAGCACAGTGAGCCAGACCTTCCCCACAAAAGTGGAGTGATTGTGAATTTCTTCTAGCAGACGGGTGAGGAAACTCCAGCTCATGTTGGTCATAAGGGCTAATCATCTATAACCTACGAGAAAAGCATGAAGAAAAAACATAACATGTAAGTTAAGGCAGCTCTGTGTTCATGACAACAGACCTCACTATAATAGCAGAATTGGTACATAGCAGGATGATATCATTGTGAAGTCATTTTCTTCTGGAGATCAGCATCACTATTAGGAGAGTTTCAGTATAAGTGGAACTGTAATTTGTTCATTGCAAAGCACTGAGACAATGAAGAGTTTCACTTGACATCTCTATATCCAAGTTCATTATAAGTCATTTCATTATTTGCATGTAGAAGTGCAGTACTTATATATGTTTAGGCCATGATCTTATAGGGAACTCCATGGACAAACTCCTGAAGTCAGTGGGACTCTGTGTGGGCTGAGAGGTCTGACCATACCAAGTTCACTGCAGGAGCAGGGCCTGATGCTATAAACACACCTACGGCCATTTAGGAACCTCACAATTGTTACTCTGCTGCATGCCACCGCCACTTTGACTTGATGAAGTGGGGACAGAGATCTGATTCTCCTGCTCCAATAACACAGCCCTCCCTCACCTCCCCACTTGAGCTAAATGCTAACTGAGATTCTCCATTAGCAATACAGATCCTCTGCCACAGCTGAATGGCCATGATTCTGTCAGTGGAGTGCCCTGGCGCCCATACACGCCAGTAGTCAGTTATAATATATGAGATGGTCAAGAGGAGGGTAAAGACTCAACGCATATAGAGCTGTACACATCACACACACAAAAGCTACATGAAAACAACATTATTAAGCTGGCAAAGTCCAGCACTCAAAGATCAGGAAATGCCAGAATTAAGGTGGGCTGTGCAACCTGACCTTGGCTTCCCTGTACACATGCATTATGATACAGTCTTTAATTACACGATCACATACTGGATTTTCCACAGAACCAAGGGGAGCGCTGGAGAGGGGCTTGCGGGGGCTATAGCCACTCCAAAATTTGCTTTATTCCCCTTGTAGTCACCCCGTGGCAGCTGCTGCTCTGGCCGCCCAGGTCTGAAGGCAGAGCAGAGAGAATGGGTCTGCTGGCCTGCCCCGGCAGGGGTGCCCGAGAACAGCCCCTGGCCTATGTCCCCACCCACCGGGACATGCCGCCCAGGGCAGCTCCTCGAGGGTTCTGCCTGCCCCAGAGCTGGGTCCCCCGCCCTACCCAGGTGGCCCTTACCTGCAGAGGTTGCGAGCACTGCCCGGCTCCAGCTTCCAACGGGGCCAGAGGCCGTGGCCTCGGAGGAGCAGAAGGCAGGGCCACAGAGATGGGCGGGGCCTCATGGTGAAGGAGGGCTAAGGCCCACCTTGGCCTCCCCATCGGGAAGAGGCTGGCGCTTGTCCCGGTACAGAACCCCTGCCTCATTCAGTGCACAGGATGGGTCTGTTCTGGGGTTGAATCAGGGTTGGGAAGTGAAAGGTTTGGGCTGTAGGACTCCTCCTTCGTTTACTGTGGAAGCTGGAAGGTGTGTAGTGAATGAGACAAGGGTCCCAGCTAGAGAAAGGATGGTCACATGGTTAAGGCAGGTGAATGCTGCCCTGGATTGCTGTACTGGATGCTATCCCCGCCTCCGCCACAGAGCACCTCTGCGGTGTAGGACAAGTCACTGAACTCAGACTTTCCCCAGGTGGTCACTAATTGCGTGTTCCTCATTTTCCAGGAGCCCAACTCGAGACCCTGGAGTCTGATTCGCAGAAGTGCTGAGCGCTGACAGTTGCAGGTGGAGTCAGCAGGGGCTGTGCCTTGAACATATAAAATGCTATTGAATGCTAAGTACTCTGAAAAATCAGGTCCTAGTAGTCTCACCCAAAATTACACTTTTGGTCTGAATCTCTCCGTGCCTCACCCCTCCATCTGTAAAATGGGGATAACACCACGCCCACACCTCAGAGGGGTGTTGTGAAGGTTAATTAATTAATGTTTATGAAGCACTGACTAAAAATGACCACAGTGACGAGTGGTATAGAGAAGCTTTCAAGAAAATTAGTAAATCTGTCTTCAGAGCAGGGTTTGAATAGTGTGCGGTAAATAAGCCGGGGGGCTACACATTGAACAACGAGGTTAAAACAAAACCTGAATAGCTGCCCTCTAAGTGGACACTGTCCAGCCTGGTCACTGAATGCGGCAGGGGTCCTGTGGAAAAAACAGTCTGTGATCATGTAATGAAAGACGGTATCATAATACACACAGACGAGGGAGCGGAAATAAGGTTGCACGGGCAACCTTAACTCTGGCATTGGAGTGCTTGACTTTGCAATCTGACTATTGTTCTTTTGACCGTTTCTTTTTGGAGTGTGCAAATTTCCTAGGTTTTTAAAAAGGCAAACGGAGGAAAGAGAAATTCCAGCACATGGCGTCACATCGACACCCACAGGAGTCCTCAGCAGGGTTGGTATCTTCGACTCCACCGCACAGAGCTCTGCCACGCGAGCTAATGGACTCACTGAGGGCAGAAGTCGGTAGCTTGTCATGCTCTGTGTGGACCAGCCTCACAGCGGGACGAGACAGACGCTTTGCCGGTGGCTGTTCCGGGTCTTGCTGACAGCAGAGAAATGGTGAGATTCAGGAACCTTGGGTTCCCTTCCAGGCTCGGGAAGGTGTGCGCTCTAGTGGCTCGGCCTCTTCCGCCCATTCCCCGCAAACTTGGCCCCTTCTGCCCTGTCCCTCCCACCTGTCCCAGTCCTGTCTCTTCCCCACTGCTGGCTCCTCGTCCCAGATGCCTTCTTCATATCTACTGAGTCCCAGTCTTCCCCTCTGGGCTAGCTGTCCAAGTCCCCATATCTCCTCCTCTGCCCCACACCCAGGTACTCACATGGCCCCCATCACTGTAGCATCCAAGAATTTTTCTTCTCCCCGTGAAGCAGAACAGTGTTCTCAGCCCCATTTTACAGATGGGGAACTGAGGCACGGAGTGACTTACGGTATGTCTACACTGACGGCGGCAAAGTCGCCGCCGCCAGGTCGATCTTTCTGGGTCAATTGAGCAGTCAGTGTAGACCCGCTCAGTCAATCAGGATGTCGACCTAGTAACACCACCCCCTCAAGTGGCGTAGCGCTGCGGCGACGGGAACGCGGCTCCGCGTCGCCTGTGTAACTCCCGTCGACTGCCGCCGAATCTCCAGGTAAGTGTAGACCAGGCCACGGTCACACATGAAGCCCATGATGCGGCAGGGATTTGAACGTGGCTCTCCCAAGTCCTAGGCAAGTACCATTAGCACCGCACCATTCTTCCTTCTCGCCCACGTTTCCATCGCTGGCTCCCAGTCCCAGTCTCCCCCAGCTTGCAGTCCCAATCTTCTTGCCCAACCAGCCCCAGCCTCCCCACCCAACTAGTTCCAGACGCCTCTGCCTCTCCAGCTCTCCGTCTCAATCTCCTTTTCCCCCTCCAGTCCCAGCCTCCTCACTCCAGCTCCCAGCCCCAGCCTCCCCTCCATCCCATGGTTCCCAGCCCGTCTCCTTGCCCACCCAGTCCCAGCCTGTTTTGTAAGTGAGCCAAGAAACACAAAGAAAAGCAAAAGAGAAGGGTTTCTTTTTTCAGAGTAATGGGGCTTTTTAAATTCCTTTTGAAAACGAGGTGCTTAAGAAAGGTTAAATCAAAGGAAAAACCCCCTAAAGCATCACACGTAAAGCAGTCAGTTAAAAGCCTGCAAGTGATTATTGCAAGAGCCAGATGACTGGGAAGGAATAGCATATTATTACACACTGATCTGAAGTTAGCTTGATTTTTAATGGGAACTCCCCACTCTCCCTTTTCAGGACCCAGCTTCAGAGACACACAGATAAAGGCAAGTAGACATTATTCCCCGCTTTGCAAGTGCCCCGCATTAGTGCAAGCCTGGGATCTTTAAGTTAGTGCCTGCAGCGTCCACATGGGGGTTACAGCACAGCACTTCGCCGTGCACTGCTATTCACACCCCCTTAATCTGAGCTGGGCCAGACATACAGACTAATGATGAGCCAGCTCCCGCTTCAGTTACCAGCGGTGGGTTTCCTAGCTCAGGCAGGAACAGCCCAGATGTTTCCAACCTGATGTCTCAGATTCAGTCCATTCTGCTGACGGCCCACCCGGGGAGCAGCACAACGTCTACATCCCTTCGCTTCTGCCTGCAAATAATTGCACCAACATTATAGCTCAGTTAACGACAGGCCGAATTGCAGCTGCAAGATGGGAAGCTGTTGGTTTTGTTTGTTTGTGTTTTAAATTGGGCCCTGCACCCTGCTTTTTCGTAATCCTCAGCAGATTTCTTTTTTTTAGTCCTGGGCAAAAGGTGATTGCTGTTCTCAGACTCCTGACTCCATCTTTGCCTTTTACAGCAATGTGCTTTGCAAGGAATACAGTTGGTATGAATTACTGATGTTCTGCACTGAGCCCTGTCAGCGTGCTCGGCACTGTCTGCAACCCGAAGGAAGACAACGTCCCTGAACCCACGCCGTTTGCTTTCTAAAGCAGGGCAGCAATACACATCAGACACACTGGGCCTGGCTCTGCTCCCAGCTGTCAGCAGGAGTTTTGCCATCGACTTCCGCTGGCGCAGGTTCTGGCCCATAAAACACGAGGAGTGAAATAAATCCCAGCTGCGTTGAGCAGCGTGAACATGTTAATACACAAACAAAAAAACCCTACCCCAGGCAGAACCTTCCACTGCAACACACAGTTCTTCTCCTGAGGAGCTGATGAGAGAACATCTGTAACAGATGTTAGGCACGTCACTTAAAGCACGGCTAGAAGATGCTCAGATACTGTGCTGAGACGGGCAGCATAAGCAACTACGCAGAACAGAAGACAACGGCAAAACTCCCATTGACTTCAATGGGGCCAGGATTTCACCTACGGTTATCAGAAAATGAGCTCTGAGCAGTACACGTCCTTCTGCCCTCACCCCTTGCTCTCTCTTTCTCACGCACACTTCTTGTTTTTTTAAAGCCACCAGCTGCCTTCTCATTCCTCCTGAAGACCCAGTTGGTCTGGGAAAAGTATTTCCTTCCCTAGGCACCACCCAGCATACGATGGAAGCACGGACTGAAATGTGGCCACCTCTTTTCTAGTTGACCCCCTGCTACAAACTGGGCTTCTGTGTCCAGGGTCAGGGAGGGCCATTCTGGAGCCGGGCCTAGGGGTCAGGGCTATGTAATTATGGACAAAGCGCCAAGTACCTGCAATGCCTATTGAAGACCACGAGAGCTGCGGTGCTCAGCAACACTCGGGATTTTGATCCTATTTGGATACTCCAATTTATCCAGCAATGCCCCTGATGCAGAGATGGGTAGATCATTCACACCCCTGGCCAGGAATCATCTGCATGAAGGGGGCAGTGCATGCGGCTGCTGCTGGCTGTAATGTAGGCGCACATTAATGCTGCCGGTCAATGGAATTATATCAGGGATGAATCCGGCCCACTTAGTTTCCTCATCCGATGTATGTAAGGACCAAATCCTGAGCGTTTTCCTGCAGTAGAACGCAATGCATTTTCATGCCTCTCCCCGTGAGTTTTCAAGCAAAGATGACAAGGGATCCTGCTATACATGACACAACTAAAAAACGATGGACCTAGTTCTGATCTCATGCACACCAGTTTTGAGGTCGAAAGCAGAATCAGGCCCCATTGGTTTTGGTTCTTCCTTCGTAGCTAAAGGGATGGCTTGTAATTCTCATCCCCTACCTTGTACATAGGTCTGGGCTAGAGCAGCTTTCCATGTAATAACTAAAAGCTCTTTATCTGGATTACTGATACTTTCCCATGGTCTTCCTCTCTAAGGAACCAATTCTGGACCATTGAAGTCAATGAGAGCTTTCCCTTAACCATTTGAAGTCAGTGCACACCAGACTGGAACCAGTGTGACTTTTTTTTTTTAATTCTGCCTTTTTGCAATGGAGGAGTCGTTTTCTACTGATGTTTGTTAGGATATGAGCCAAACACAACACTCCCTCAACAAACAACCTTGATTCTGCCACCGAAGATAACAATCAGACCCAGGGCTTGAAATATAGTACAAATTCTTTTACTGTCAAAAGGTCTGGTGTAAAGTCAAATGGAAATTTCCAGTGCTACTATTTTTATACATAATGAGCCCTTTATAAACACAGAACCACCAGTCTTTCAAATCTTACTGGATGCAAGATTCCTAATAGCAATAATCCTCTAGCACTTTCCATCAGTAGATCTCAGAGAGCTTTACAAAGGAGGTCAGTATTGTTATCCCTATTGTACAGATCAGGGAAACTGAGGCAAAGAGGCAAAACAGTTGCCCAAGTTTACAAAACAGGCCAGGAGCAGAGAGGGGAGTAGAACCCATGTCTCCTGTCTCCCATGCCTCGGGCCTAGCTGTTGAATCCCAATGGCTCGCAAAAGCTTTCTTGGTCAAAATCTGTATCTCCAGCCGTGAACGTTAACCAACCCAGCAAACTAAAAGGGTAGATTGTAAGCTCTTCATGGCAGGGACGGTTTTTATTCTGCGTTTATATGGTACCTAGCACAATGGAGTTCTGATCTTATTAATACACATAGTGTGTGCAGGTAGGGGACGGAGTTATGTTGTGAGTTATTGTGAAATGCTGCATGGTGCTTCATAAAGATTAAGCTATGCTAATTACACAATTTCTTTGTTGGACCAAACATAATTAAGCTGTAACTCAAGGAAATGCTACCACGTTATCCCGTGACAATACAGAAAGCAACTCACACCACTTCTGGATTTCCTGAGTTGAACAAGAAGAGCAAGTAGGGGAAAAAAAACCCCAAATTCGTACATAATTTTTGTTTGCAGTGTTGCTCTCACCATGTCGGTCCCAGGATATCAGAGAGACAAGGTGGACGAGGTGATGTCTTTTATGAGACCACCTGCTGCTGGTGGAAGAGAAAGATTTCGAGCTACACAGAGCTCTTGTTCTGGTCTGGGAAGGGTATGCAGATGTACTCCCTTCGAATATGTGTTAACTACTTATGCAAAACAATCTGTTCCACCTTGTGTTTAGCTGTGACATTCTGCGTACCTTTCCCAGACCTGGAGAGCTCTGTGTGAGCTCAAAAACTTGTCTCTCTCACCAACAGAAATTGGTCCAATAAAAGATATCTCACCCGCCTTGTCTCTCTTACGTGATTTTTGTCTGTTCTTTAAACTCTAATGGTTAATTTTTTTAAGGGTTTTTAACCCAGTATCTAGTTGGGGTCCTTGTCAGTTGTGGGCAAAATTACAAGCTCAGTTATTTGCAGGCATAAATTCCAAGCATTCAGCCAACCTTTAACGGAGGGAGGGTAGGAAGAAACTTCCATTCTGAGCAGACTATGCAGGGTTTCTTGCATCTTCCTTTAAAGCACCTGGTGCTGCCCATTGGTGGTGACAGGATATCAAACTAGATGAAGCACTGGTCCAATCCAGCTCATATTTAGAGATCTAAATGCTCATTTGCCTCTGCAATTAATTGCAAGCACAAAATTAAAGACGACTTCAAAAATCTGGCCCCAATTTGGATGGCCCATGCTCTTCAATGATGTGGGACACCAGGGGCCAGATACAGAAACAAAATGGCGTCCTCCATGCAGCATGACCTCGCATGCACCATACATGAGAGGCAAGGCAGTGCGGAGGACACCATTTTGTAGCGTGGGTCTCCGGCATGTGCCATATTTCACTACAATGCTCCGTACATTCCGGGAAGCAGATGCCTTGAGAGCTGCAGGGAACTGTTCTGCGGGCTGGATGCGGCCCGTGGGTTGCCAGTGGGCCCAGAGAGCATTTCCTTTTATTTCACGGGTCACTAAACGGGATTCAGACTTTCAAATCAACTATGATTTGACCATCAGAAATATTCCTTGTGCCCTTCCGCAGTCAAATGGATCACTTGATGATTACCCCTTCTGTTCATTCCCTCTGAAGCACCTGGCATTAGCCACTGTTGGAAGACAGGACACTGGGCTAGGTGGATGGTTGGTCTGACCCAGTATGGATGTTCTAAATACAGATCCCCACCATATCTCACAGTAATGACTGAGGCAAAACTCCCATCGGCTTCAATGGTGTTTCAACCGGGAGCTTTGCCCGAGGAAGGTGGTGAGGATTTGATCAGTATGGTCACAACGTCAGATTGCATAGCAAGGATTCAAGGAATTGATTCTTCTCTCCTTGAAGTCATTGGCAAACTTCCCATTGGCTCCAGTGGAATCGGGGTTGGGAGCCTTAAACTCATATAAGGGTGTGGGACTGCAAAGTAATTTAATTAATTAAGGACTAATGGCTTCTGGCCACAGGCAATGAACCCTCTGCAAACCTTTAACAAACTACTCAGTTCTCAGCTGAAGTTGAGCCCAGAGTACTTTAAAGCGCCTCCAAACCCTTAAACATGTGTTTCAGTGTATGCAGGACTAGGGACTCATTTTGCATGGAGTAGCTTCTTTAATTCCCAATGCAATACTTTTGCCTCCATCATTCTGGAAGAACCTGGCAAATTCATGCATCTTAACAGCCATGTTATAATGCCATGAGTCCACCCACCTGTCCAGGCAAAATAGCTGTGAGTAAGGGCTGGTCTACACTACGGAGTATTGTTGACAAAACAGTGAAGTGCTCCTCCCACCGATGCAACTCCCCTGCTATGCCGACATCAGAAAACCACCTCAACAAAAGGTGCGGGGCTTATGTTGGTGTAGTTAGGGCAACGCAGTGTCCGTGTAGATACTTCCTTCTCTTGGCTGTTGGCTGTCATTCTTGTCAATTTCAGGGCTCTGTTGGAGTCCATCTGCTCCCCGCCTGGTGGAGAGCTGAGCAGCTGGACCCCACTTCCAGCTGGGGAAGGGGAAGGGGAGAAGCCTCAGGCAGCTTCGCCCAGCTCCAGCAGGGAATGGAGAGTTGGGGAGGGAGCAACCCACTGGGAGCCCAGGAGCCTGTGGGGCAGCTGGGCTCCCAGAAGGGAGCTGCCAGAGGAGCTGAGAGACCAGGCTCTCAGCTACCCACACAGCCAGAAATGCTCCTGGTGAGGATGCACATCACTGATCCCAGGAGGGTGGGGTGGACATCAGCCACCACAGTCGTTAATGCGGTGGCTGTAAGTCAACCTAACATAGGCCAACGTATCTTTGTAGTGCAGACAAGGCCTAATATAACCAGCCCAGGAGACAATGAAAAGAGACATTAGAATGGTGGATTTCCATTGTAATGCTCAGTTTAGTTTTGGGGGCTTTTTGCAACTGTTCAGCCAAGGAAACCAGAGATCTGCCAAATAGAATCGTGGGGGCTTTAATAGTGGGTTGTTATTTGGTTTTTTGTTTTGAATATTTGCTTTACATTTTAAAGCACTTATAAAATAAGCCAAGGATATGATCTCACCAGTTTAGCTTAACAAACAGGACAATATTCTGAAAATATCATGTACCGTTTCCCAGTGATTCATGCTGCCAGAGAACAAAAAAGAGAAATAGTGTGTATTTTCCATATACCACATGAGCATCTGTGTAACTTCCCTGTATAATATAAGGGCCTACCTACATAGTCCACTTACACTGGACACAAGTAGTAAGGGACAATTCTACACTGGTGGGGAGATGGGCTGTATTACATAGATTACCTGCCAATGAACTCGGACTGGACCAGTGGCTCTCCCACTTTTTGTATTGGTGATCCCTTTCACATAGCAAGCCTCTGAGTCTGAGTGCAACTCCTTGGCCCCTGTGGACCCCCCCTTCACCCCTGTCCCCAGGGGCTCCCTACTCCCCCTTCGTCCCAACCCCTGCACTGTGCCCACTTCACCCCTCACCCTCTTGTGCCCGCCCCGGAGAAACCAACCTGCATGCATGGAGCTAGTATCGCTGCTCGCTCCCCCCTCAAATGCTGGCTTCTCTGCATCTCCCAGGGGGCTGTAGGGAGGGGGGGCAAAGAGCAACATCAGGGCTCCCTGCATCCAGATCACTTTCCCCACCTGGGCTACGTAAGGGGAAGGCAGATAGCAGAAGCTCCCAAGGGTCACCTCAGAGCACAGCCCGGGTGGGGAAAGTGATCTTGCAGGGAGCCTTGGCGTTGCTCTTCCCCCACCCCCAGCTCCCTAGGGGGGTGCGAAGGAACTTGGGGGGCGGGGGTGAACAGTATCTGTGTATCACCACTCGCTCCCCTCCCATGTTCCTCCATCGGGAGGAAGCAGGGAGGCTGACAGCCCCGCGCCTGGCTGGGTTGGGGCTGCTCACAGCTCACGACCCCCACATAACCATGTCGCGACCTCCAGTTTGAGAACCAATGGACTAGATCATCGAATGGTCCCTTCTGGATTTAAAACCTATGAATCTAAAACCACAGTCAGCCTACAAACTGCACACAGGGTAAATGTTTCATTCCGAGATAATTAAACACAGTCTGTGGGTCAGATTTCACTCCCTGTAGGGCCTGATCCAAAGCCCACGGCAATCAATGGGTATCTTCTCACCAACTTCAATGGACTTTGGACCAAGCTCTCATGTTGGTGAAAATCTAAAGTAACTGAGAGCAGGGGGTGGCTCAA
Organism: Emydura macquarii macquarii; assembly: GCF_026122565.2. Taxonomy (NCBI): domain Eukaryota; kingdom Metazoa; phylum Chordata; order Testudines; family Chelidae; genus Emydura; species Emydura macquarii. The sequence continues at coordinate 3,707,090 of NW_027133217.1, forward strand.
GGGTTCACATTCTCCTCTCATTTACACCAGCCCAGACTGCAGTGGGGTCATACAGCATAGCTGAGGAGAGAATCTGGAACTAAAGGAACTCTTAAAAGAGACACTAAAATAAGTGAAATAAGACAAATGTCTCAGCTAGCCAGAATTCTCTCCTGATTTCCCAAACCCACCGTTTCAGCCTCTTGCTCTGTTCTCACACACAAAGCATTGTACAATCCTTTAAACTGAAGGGAAAGTGCTACGGAAAAGCTACTCACGGAGACATTGTGTTTCTCGCTGAGGGCTCTCCCACCAACCAAGCATTCAAAAAGTTTCCTGCAATCAGTGTCCTTTTCCTTTCCTTAGACAAACGTACCGGTCTCTCTCCAAATCCATGCCCTGCCAGTTTGGAAGGAGACTTTATGATAAGTATTTAAACATCCTGTCGGGCTCCGCCTCTCTGACAGTTAAGCACCCATCCCCCGAGAATCCTGCCTGGATATGTCACGAAAACAGCTAAAAGCAACGTCCCGTTTTCCCTCCTCCCCTTTCCCTTATATCTATAGAAAGGTCTTGCAACAAAACTGAACAAAACATGCAGGAATGAATTCCAGGGTCTCCATTCACAAGGAACTCCAAAGGTGTGGGGAGGTGGAACGTGCCGCACAAGCAGGAATAAAAACATTTAAGAAAAAAAACAAAAAAACAAAAAAACCCTATCACCCAATGCTTTCCTAGGAATACTGCCTGGAATTTTGCTGTGTTTTTCTTCAGCAAGTTAATAGCATAAGTGTGTGGCCTCAGTAGAGATTTGTGTGATAGAAAGCACGACTAATAAGGAACATATGGAAAGCATATGTCGATGAAACCTCCTTGTGGATAGCTGGGGTGGAAAAAAAAATTGGCACCTTAATAAGAAAAAAACATTTCAGGCCATTCTACACTGTGCTAATGGCTTAGGCTTCCTCTGAAATGACGGCTACATTTGTCTAAAAGCACACACTGTTTGAGATCTCTGTATTCAAGCAGAACACAGACTTTTTCCATTCCCTTTGTGGGTAGTGCCTGGGATTCTAGGAGACTTTGAAAATTATGCCTGGCTTCTTGGATTATTCTCAGAAGAAAAAAAAGAAAGAAATGTGAAAGTTTATATGAAATCCAACGCAAAGCTTCAAATTAAAAAGAAATCAAGCAGTGAAATCCATCCTACTGACCATCTCCGGGCTACATCCTTTCCCCACTCAAGTCAATCAGAGTTTTGTCATTTTGACTTCAATAGAATCAGGATTTGGTCCCCAGACAACAGCTAAGAATCGACTGGGAGCTATGGCAGAAAGTTTACACCGAAGGTAATACCTGTGCAGAAGGCAGGAAGCAACAGCAACAGTGACAGTCACAAAGAATTAGACACGCACTTAGAGCGGAAAAGACACTGCAAAATACAAAGCTAGTCAAAGCGGGAGATGAGTAACTCTGGGTTTGACTGCACAGCTTTGTACACCCAGGTCTGTGGGATCCAGGCTTGTGAACTTGCTGTTTCCAAGCCTGCGCTTGTGTCTTCACACTGCACTGTAAACCTGGGCTTACAATGGTTGGACCCAGGTCCCACAGCTGTGCTAACGCATCCATACTGCGCTACGCAGACCTTCTGACGTAGGGCTGTGGCTTGTACTGTGTCCACACTGCAAAATGACAGAGCTTGGACCCAAGTCACAGCAGGACTCAGGTTCTGAACCCCACCCCAGCAGCGTCCTAAAACCCAGATCCCAAGTTAGATTGTTTTGTGTGTGGATGATGGCGGGGCTTGGGCACAAACCTGAATCAGCGCACAGCCTTAACGTAGACATACCCTCTATGGTCCATCAAGAGCTTCCATCCTGAAATGTTCCTGTGCTGCTAAAAAGAATCAAGGCAATTACTTGTACATAGAGGCTGAGAGCTCCCGTGCAGCTCCCGTGGAGATATGAAGATCCCATTCATGATAATACAGTCTTTGAAAGTAACAGCACCTTCTGGAACAGCTCGCAGAGCTGGCATAGCGGTTTCAACTGATACTATTAACAGTGCAATGCACTGGCTAGCATATATGTGCACCACTGCCCTCTACTGGATGGTGTTAGAAATGGTAGGCTGTGTGTCATAAACCCTCTACTGCTACAGGGATGCTCTTTTAGGGGCCTGTGTGTTTGCAGCTGGAGGATGCAGAATCTTACAATGTCTTACAATGATTTTCATGCAAAAGGTCTCCAAGTCCTTAAAGCTAAAATGATATACAAACTATACCCAGGGATCACTTAACCTATTGCTCAAATGTAGCCATCTCCAGTGACAGGAAGTGAAAAGAACCCTATATCCAACTGACAATACAGACAAAGTGAGGTATATGGATGTAAATATGATCAGGACACTGGGGTAAACATAAATAAGTTTGAGGAAAAGTCCAGGGCATCTTTAATGACCATAAGAAGTCAGGGCCTCGGGTTTAGGTCTCATTGGGAAGATAGCACTCCTAGAAGCACATTGTCCCCAAGCATTGTGTGTCTGGGGGGTATTGGATCAGTTTCAGAGGGAAGAGCCCAACATACTGAGTCACCCCAAAAAGCACCTCAGATTTCCTTGGCTCACCCCGCCAAGTACTCACCAGGCCAGACTTGCTGAGTTACTGAAATCTAACAGGTGCACAGACCAAGGCAGTAATGAGCCAGTCTGCAACCCCAAAGAGGCCAGGGTCTTGCCTGCATCCACTTGGGGACAGAAGTCCCTGGTCTGTGGGCTAATGAATGCCGTAAATCACTAACGATGCGGCCAGCGGTGCTGCCCAATAGCGAAGCTGCCAAGGAACAGAAATGAAACAGGCCTAAGCAGCTAGAACATAAGGCTGCTTTGATTCGATGGCCATCGCAGTCTTCCTTGCCGTGGCGCTACGTTCTTTGCGCTGAACAGCTACACTTCCAACAACGCGGCGACACATCAGGCTCCACGGAACTGTCCGTGGCAGGTACGACATACCTTGATAGGAGCACAGCTGAAAGCAAGGACACGAACAACAAACCCACTTTGCAACACGCCTAAGGCCAGATTCTGCCCTCGAATGCCCATGTATGGTTCCCAATGAAAGCAACAGCCGTGTGAATGCCCCCCCCAGGCCTTGTGATGACTGGTGTGTGTGTGTGTCTGTCTGTTTGTACTGTTATGTTTGTTCAGAGTGTTGCTGACTGAATTGATTCACAGGGATTATATGTTTTGATTGACTGCCTACCTACCTGTGCATCTTGCTTCGATTTCCTCATCTTTTGGGATTGCATCAGAGTGTAATGGGCCCCCACTGCGCTCCAAATGTGCCTCAGTCCTGAGCTGGAGGGACTAGCTCCAGGGAGGAGATGGTAATTCAGCCCTGGCCTACATCTTCTGGCACTGCCAACCAATGTGCTGATCAATGCTAATGATGGTGGTGCAGTTGCAATGGAACACCTTATGCACTGGCAGCTGAACGGAGACCCCAAACTCATGTCACACAGACTATCAAATATCTCTCTTCATTTAGTGCTTTGAGATCCTCAGATGAAAGTTCTGACTGGCATGCTCCCACGCCCATTAAAGACAATGGCACAACTGCCATTAACTCCACTGGGGCAGGACCAACCTGTATGCAAGCAAAAAGTATTATCAGCTATTTATAAATAGCCATCAGCTGAGTATGACTTCCAGTCACTGTAGATCCCTGTTGGGGTTGAAGCAGTGACCTAGAGATGAAAGACCTGATAGCCCGGCACCAGTCTCCTGGATCACATGGCCCTTTTGGTTCTTTGATTCAGTAACCCTTACATGAGATTTATACACATGGTAATCCCTTTCGTGGAAGCTTTCTAGGGGTGTCTTTTCATCAGACTAATAGTGCTCCATCAATTACTACTAAGTCTTTCTGTGCAGTATGTGCTGCCATTTACACCTGCACAGATTGAGGTGTCAAACAAATCAAATCGACAGTGTTTTATACCCACTTCGAACTCACATGGCACAAGAATCCATGTCTACTTCAGGTGCAAGGCAAAGGCAAAAAGCAAGCCATTATGCTTTCATTCAAGTCTTATCACCCTAAATAACAGGTCTTGTGGACGCCAGGCCTTTGCTGCTTATATCCAGAGATAACAACAGAGAATGCCAGCAATATACATCCTGCTGTGAACAGTCTGTGTCTTCGTTCATCCAAAGCAGAAAGCAAACCCAAAACGATGCAGACCTGACACCACAAGACGTCACTTTCCTAGCCGTGAAGAAATACACAAAGACTGAAAGAGTAATAGGCACCTCTAGATTCCCTTTCTGTCTGTTCAATTCTCCCATGTTCTGAGCTCTAAGTAAAGCTTGGAACTGAAAAAAAGAAAGGGGGTGGGGAGCACAATGAATGTATTATCGAGTTCAGCTCCAAGCCCACCATGGGCTTTAACTCGAGCTGCTAACATAAGGTAAAAGCTGAGTTGCCGTGTCTTCACTGCTATTTTAGCTCAACTCAGCCATCCTTTGTTAAGCACACACCTTTTTGTTTCACAATCTTATCTTTAGATAACTAAGCACCTTACCTGGTATGGGTAACACATGAAAATGGACATATTGGGTCAGACTAATGGTCCACCTAGCCCCGTATCCTGTCTTCTGACAGTGGTCAGGGCCAGATGAGTCAGAGGAAATGAACAGAACAGAGCAATTATCGAGTGATCCATCCCGTCATCCAGTCCCAGCTTCTGGAAGTCAGAGGTTTAAGGACACCCAGAGCATGGGATTGCAATTCCTGATCATCTTGGCCATTGGTGGACCTATCCTCCATGAATTTATCCAGATCTTTACTGAGTCCTGTTATACTTTTGGCTTTCACAACATCCCTTGGCAATGAGTTTCACAGGTTGACTGTGCATTGTATGAAGAAGTATTTCCTTATGTTTGTTTTAAATCTGCTGCCTGTTTATTTAATTGAGTGATCCCTGGTTCGTGTGTTATGTGAAGGGGTAAGTAACATTTCTCTATTCACTTTCTCCACACCATTCATGATTTTGTAGTCCTCTATATAACTCTAATTAAACACTAATAGTAATTCCATTACTATTCTCTATGGGAGAAGGATAAATCCAATTGTATGTCCTGGTATTATGCTGGAGGCCAGAGTAATGATCATAATAGTCCATTCTGGCCTGAAAAACTATGCATTTCTATATCACATAGCTCACATTAGGAAAATATGTTTATTTTTATAATCTTCTCCCTCTGGATTTTCATTCATTCCAGTGACATGTTTAAGTACCCGTCATTGAATTGTCACTGAAATAACAATCCTACTTATCAAACGAAAGACCATAAAATGTCACCCATTTCGGGGGGAAACTGGAGCAGTTTCACAAAATCAAGATGAAATATGAAATACTAAAGTGTCAAGGTTTGTTCTAATTTTGACCAAGGGTTAGGTGGACAATGGAATTTTGTGGTAGTGGAACAGGTATTCTTGAATTCAAACAATTGAGACCAAATTAAAAAATTGCACAGGGTTAGAAAGAAATTTCCCTAAAGGCATTTTAATCTATCACTGGCCACTACAGGTATGTCTACACTGCACACTAAGCCCGACCTCTGACTCAGGTTTGAGCCCAAGCTTCCCTTCTGTCCACATACAGTCTGACTCAGGTCAGCAAGCACTCGGGACCCATGCCCTAGCACCCTGCTAGATGGGGTGGGCCAGAGCCCAAGTCCTGCTGTGAGTCAACCCTGTCATTTTGCAGTGTGGATGAAGGGCATTCTATCTGCCCCAAGAGAGAGACAAGAAAAGGTGTGTGTTGATTGCAACACGCTCTTTGGAAGACTCCCTTATCTTGGCAGAGCAAATGCTTTGCACAGAAGCTGTGACTGCCCCCCTGCAGATGCTAAAAAGGCTAATATTCTGAGGTATATTAACAGGGGTGTCGTATGTAAGACGGGAGATAATTGTTCTGCTCTACTCAACACTGGTGAGGCCTCAGCTGCAGTGCTGTGTCCCGTTTTGGGCACGACACTTTAAGAAAGATGTGGACAAATTGGAGAGAGTCCAGAGGAGAGCAACAAAAACGATAAAAGGTTTAGAAAACCTGACCTGTGAGGAAAGGTTAAAAAAATGGGCATGTTTAGTTTAGAGAAAAGGAGATGGAGCAAATACATAAAGGGCTGTTATAAAGAGGGCTTGAGATCAGGAGTTCTCTATGTCCGCGGAAGGTAGGACAAGCAGTAAAGAGCTTAATCTGCAGCAAGGGAGATTTAGGTTAGATACTAGGAAAAGCTTTCTAACTAGAAGGATAGTTAAGCACTGGAATAGGCTTCCAAGAGAGGTTGTGGAATCCCCATCTTTGGGGGCTTTTAAGGACAGGTTGTACAAACACCAGCCAGGGATGGTCTAGGTTTCTTGGGTCCTGTCTCAGCACAGGGGGCTGGACTTAATGACTTCGTGAGGTTCCTTCCAGCCCTACCTTGCTATGATTCTGTGATACATAACGCCTAGCCCAGTGACATTTCTAGGAGCTACTGGAATAGAAACAGGACTCACAATATCACAGGACTTACTCATTGTTCATGGTGAACATAAATAAACCAAGCACATGTTCAGCTAGTCAGACGTCAGCCATATTCTCATCAATTTCATTTCGATCTCTGAAACTGCTGATGTGCAGTGCCTTAGCTGAACTCAAGAAACTACTTTATCCTGTGCCATTATGCTACAGCTGCGGCTTTTCTAGAGCTCTCATGTAAATGGGAGTCAGCATTTGTTCAAAGGAAAACATCAGATCGGCGAACGTTTTTTTTCTTTGAAAAATTTGTTACCATTAAGAGCAGAATCACTCAAAAGATTTTCCTTCGTTTTCAGTGTTTTTATTTAATTGGTTATCAACGGTGGTAATCAAAAGGAAGATTAATGTGCTGTAAAGGTGCTTGCTGCCCCTTTTGTAAACATTAAGCCAGAGTCACAGGGATGTAGGCTTATGTCTGTGTTGATGACGCAAGCAAAGATGTCTCTTCAAAATGAATTACATCTGAACAGGAAAAGTAGCAGGATTTCCCATTGTTAGTCTCTCTCTGGTTTGGCTGGGATGTCTTTTGTGGCCACAGCTGTTTATTGGAGGTATCTCTGTTCTAAAAATGGCTTTTAAACAGAGATTTTCTTCAGGCATAAACGTGCTTTAGGGAATTGCAGTATCTTCCTTAAATACTTCCTACTTTTCCTGAACTAATCTTTTCTTGGCAGTATCCTTAGTGTCTTGAGAGCTGCTTCTCATGCAAACACAAAGGGCTATGCGTAATTCATAGAGTTTAAGGCCAGAAGGGACTATCAGGTCTTCTGGTCTGACCTCCTGTATATGATAGGCCATAGAATTTCACCCTTGCATTGAGCACAATTGCTTGTGTTTGGTATCTTCCAGCGAGACATCCAGTCATGATATGAAGACATGAAGAGATGGAGCATTCACCATTTCCCTTGGTAGTTTTTTCCAGTGGTTAACAATCTATGCCTAATTTCTCCTTTGAATTTGTCTGGCTTCAATTTCCAGCTATTGGTTCTTGCGCTGCCTTTCTCTGGTAGATGAAAGTACCCTTTAGTTCCCAGCATCTTCTCTTTATAGCTAGTATAGACTAATCAATTCACCTCTTACCTTCTTATTGATAAGATAAACAGATTGAGATCCTTAAGTCTCGCCATGTAAGACTTTTGTTTTTCTGACTCTTCCATCTCCAATTTTTAAATATCCTTTAGAAATATGGACCACCAGAACTGTACACAGTATTCCAGTATTCATAGAATCATAGAAGATTAGCGTTGGAAAGGACCTCAGAAGGTCATCTAGTCCAACCCCCTGCTCAAAGCAGGACTAACCTCAGCTAAATCATCCCAGCCAGGGCTTTGTCAAGCCGCAGCTTAAAAACCTCTAAGGATAGAGATTCCACCACCTCCCTAGGTAACCCATTCCAGTCCTTCACCAGCGTCCTAGTGAAAAACATTTTCCTAATATCCAACTTAGACCTCCCCCAATGCAACGTGAGACCATTGCTCCTTGTTCTGTCATCTACTACCATTGAGAACAACCTAGCTCCATCCTCCCTGGAACCCCCTTTCAGGTAGTTAAAGGCCGCTATCAAATCCCCCCTCATTCTTCTCTTCTGCAGACTAAAGAAGCCTAGTTCCCTCAGCCTTTCCTCATAAGTCTTGTGCTCCAGCCCCCTAATCATTTTTGTTGCCCTCTGCTGGACTCTCTCCAATTTGTCCACATCCTTTCTGTAGTGGGGGGCCCAAAACTGGTCACAATACTCCAAATGCGGTCTCACCAATGCCGAATAGAGGGGAATAATCACTCCCCGCGATCTGCTGGCAATGCTCCTACTAATGCAGCCCAATATGCTATTAGCCTTCTTGGCAACCAGGGCACACTGTTGACTCATATCCAGCTTCTTATCCACTATAACCCCAGGTCCTTTTCTGCAGAACTGCTGCCTAGCTCGTCGGTCCCCAGTCTGTAGCTGTGCATGGGATTCTTCCGTCCTAAGTGCAGGACTCTGCACTTGTTGTTGTTGAACCTCATCAGATTTCTTTTGGCCCAACCCTCCAATTTGTCTAGGGCTGTCCAATGCCATATACACAGACAAAATCGCTATTCTGCTCCTACTTACTACTCCCTTTCTTAGACATCCAAGGATCACCTTAGCCCAGGCTCAATCTATAGGTGGTCCAGGGCCCAAACCGGACTGCCAGCCACTTTTGAACAGATCATGCAATCTTTTTATTTACTTACTATTATCATTATTGCTGGTTTCTTTTTTCTTTTTTTTCTTTTTATTATTTTTTCTGTAGTCTGGACCTTGACAAAAAATATAATTGACTACCCCTGCATTAGCTTTTTTTGCCACAGAATCATTTTGGGAACTCACATTCAGTTGCTTGTCTACTCTGACCCCTAAGTTCTTTTCAGAGTCCCTGCTTTCCAGGATACAGTCCCCCATTCTGTAGGTCTAGCCTGCGTTCCTAGATGTATGACCCTTGCATTTTAGTTTTATTAAAATGCACTTTGGCCCAGCCTTGCCAGCTGATCCAGCTCACTGTCTGTATGACTGTCTTGTCCTCATTATTTACCAGTCTGCCAACCCATGTGTCATTCCCCAATTTTGTCGTCAGTCATTTTATATTTGCTTCGAGATCGCTGATGACAATGTTGACTAGCATCGGGCCTAGGAACCCCACTAGGAACACCCCATTAAAGGATGACTCCCCATTGACAACTACTTTTTGAGACTGCCAGGTTTTAAACTGAGGACAGCCAGTTTTAAACCATTTAACATGTGGTCTCTTGATACTGTACTGTGCTTCTGTTTAACCAGAATGTCATGCAGCACTAAAGTCAAACACCTTACAGAAGTCTAAGTATATTGCATCTACGTGGTTACCTTTGTGAACCAAACTTGTAATCTTGTCAGTTTTCACGATCTCCTGTATATGCATCTATGAATGATTGCATGAGGAAGGGGAGGGGAAAATATGTTGCTGGGGCAACATAATAAAGAAGAAGGTTTTGTCTGCTGCATAAGATTTGGAGGCAGGTGTTGTATTAAGTAGCTGTACTTCTTGGCATGCAAGTCTTGGGATCATATGGTGCTCCGTGATGTCGAAGGTGGTAAACTACTGAGTCTAAGTAAAACAGAGCGAGTTTAACTTACAGGTCTGGGTTCTGGAAGAGAAATGGGTAGTGCAAAAAGCAACTAACAAGTGGTTGAAAAGGAGTGTATGTTAAATTAGGTAACTCCTCCTACCCAGTAATTTACAACTTCTTCTGGACCCTTGATGTGTCAATTACACCAGCTTAAACCTGCATAGACCAACTAGATGATGTCTATTTTACAGCAGCTCACCCCTCACCTCTGACTCTGGCTCTACTGGCCAGCCCCTCAGTTGGTATAAATCAGTGCAGCTCTTCTGAGTTCAGTGAAGTGATGCTGATTTACACCAGCCGAGAATCTAGCCCATTGCTGCCCATACACCTACGTAACTCCCTGGTTGATTTTTACTTCACTTCCTTCTCTTGGCAACTGCCACTGTAATAAAAGTTGTTACGATTTTTCCATTAGTCTGTAGTTCACCTACAAAATTTTGCATTGGAGTCAAACTTGGCAGGCAAAGCCTCGAGCAGGAATGTTTGGAATTTGGAAGGGAAAAATAAAGAAGCGGAGCAGACAAGCTCCTGGATTTTAATAGTCACTTGGTCTGCTCTCTGAGCACTGCTTCGGGACAAAGCTATATAGACAGAACAGGATACTATCTTGCTGTTACCACTGGGCCCTGCTACTGGGACACATATTCTTGTATTTGCCAGTTTGCTACATAACCTTAAATGTTCACCCACTATCCTTCTGAATGACCATAAAGAGCTCCTACTCACACAGGTGTAAACCCAGAATAAATCCCACTGGCATCAATAGATTGAGACCAGCGTAAACAACCTCAGAATCAGGCCCAGGTGGTCTAAGCAAAGTGAGGTTTTTGTCTCAGTTAGGCTCAGCTGTGAGGACAATTTTATTTGCACCCGTGAGCACAATTCCTTACTATAGAATATAAATACGATGTTATCATGCACTGATTCATCCAAAGATGCCACTATTACCTTCAATCACGTTTGTGAAGAACTCGCTGGCACTCGGTGCTCAACAGACGGTGCTGCAACCAGTTCTGGAGCAGGCTATCGGGTGCAGATGTTGCTGAAACAGCTGATTCACACAAAACTAGGTCAAATTCTTGCTCCCTTTGCAGGTGGGAAGGCACTAAGCCACTGAGACTGGTGCAGTCCCTGCTGCACGGGGCCAAAGGACAAGCTGCTGAGAGCGCCCAGGGAAAAGGATTCCACGCCACGGCGTCTTTCTACGTAGCGGTGGAGTTTGACAGGCGTGGGCAGGGTGAGCAAGCTTTAGTGGTAGCGACGGCAAGAGCTCATGTAGACAAGCTGCCGGCAGCCATTGGCTGTATTAAGCGCTGTGCAGCGTAGATCTGCTCTGAGCAGAGTGAAAGGACGGGTCGGTTGGCTGCTCTCACACTCCCAGCAGTGGAGCTGAACCAGTGATAGCAACGGTGGGAAATGCTAGCCAAAAAGCCTAGCACAGAGACAGTCGCTTCGCCCACCTGCAGGGTAACACCTGCATGTTTTAGCTCCACCCTAAGCATGTGCTTGGGCTGACAATCATGACCCAGCCCCATCTTGATGGCAGGCTCCTTGGGGTAGCCAGCTGCAGAAACGGGGAGCCGCTTTAATCTATGACAGTGGAAAGGAACTTTTCTGCTTTTGCAATGATGCAGCAGTCTCCTGCGAGAGCCATTAAGGGCCAGATTCTCTGCTTACTTCCTGCCTCTTTGTGCCAGTCATGCAGTGCAAAGGGGCCGGGAGCAATTGAATCTGGCCAGCTGAGAATTCCCCTGGCTTGTGGGTGTTTGTGGAGCCAACACAACTTGCCTCTGTGACACTCCTCAAGCCCAGACCTGGCAAAGTTGGTGTGGTGGGGGTAGGAAGGGGAGTGGCTGGAGTGCAGTGTGTTGGGAAAATGTCCATTGTAAGTTAGAGCAGCCCCTAGGCTGCTCTAATCTACCACGGTGCAAGGCCACCACAGATGCACCATGGGAAACAAGGAACTGTAATAGCATGTGTACAGCGGGGCGGGAGGGGCTAAGTGAATCTCAGCACGTTAGTGAATCTGGATTTACATATTTAATGCTTTTGCTAAAACATTATAAGACTCAGCATCTCTACCATCCTATCTAAATGATACAATCCTCTTAAGAAGCTGCCTAGTGCAGATGGACTTAATCATTCCAACTTGAAAGCTGTTTGAACTAAGAAAGCAGCTGTTTAGTAAACATCTGAGCATTATTGCATCTTCACTTGACAGCTGAGAACTTTTGTGCAAGGAGCTACATGCAAACAAGTTTGTAGCCCCAGAACAACCGCTGAGGCTCAGAGGTCCTTTCAAGCCCAAGAATATGGCTGTTTCAGTGATTGCCTCCGCCCAGCTCATCCTCACAGACTGCATGGTCACAGCCCCAGAGGTTTATATTGGGAAAGAACATTTTAAAGAAGGTTCAACAACTAGGAATGTCTCGCAGGGCAGTTAAGCAATCTGGAGGTATTCACAGGTCTCCTCCACAGGAGACTCCAGTCATGGCGAAGGCAGCAGTATAACAAGATTTTTTCATCCCAGCCCATATCCTGCCAGGCACTTACAGGCCCCCTGCAAGGTGCTGACAGCCGTTAACTCCCACTGACGTCCTATCAGCCCCCTCAATGCAAGAGCAGGACACTCAGCACTGTCCAGCGGGTGCTTGCAACTCACAGGAGCAGCCCTTAGACCCAGACGGTGTAAGTGACTCTGCGCTGCAGCCCGCGGAGGTCATGGGGGCTCAGTGGGGGTGCAGGAGTCCGTCCCATCTCCAGTTGCAGGACTGGGCCCTTCGCCATTTATTTGCCAATGATCTGGGTATTTCCGAGGAGCCCTAACCTGCAGTGTTCAATCTCCTGAAGAATCCCAGCGAGATCAGTTGCTGCCATGACTGTAGAATCAGCTGCTAAGACTCTGGAGTACAAGGCATGGTCTATGGAACAAAAATCCAGGTCAAGGGATAATGAACCAGAACGCTTTACAAATATTTTGTCTGGCACACGCCTGAACATATATTGTAGGAGAGACTCAGAAGCCTCCCTAGATAAACAATCATTAGCTATGGTGCATTAAGCTGTCAGGAAGCGTTTATGGGCAGACATCTCCTCCCAGCTGGAGATGCCCATTTCAAGTGAGGGTGCTAGAGGGAAGGTCCCTGCTATAGAATTTTAAAAAGAGGATCCCAAAGCACCAGCAGCGCAGCTCCACCAATGCCCCTCCTCCCGCCTCCCCAGCTACGTGACCCCACCTGTGCCAGCGGCTGGACTATTCCCTTTGCTTTCCGACTAGCTGAAAATGAAGAGGGGTGTTTTCAAAGCTAACTGGAGGATGCGGACACCCATTCATTTCTATGTGAAGTTGGATATCCAAATCCTTTAAGCGGCTTTGGGAAAAAAATTCTAGGGTACACATCTGGCCCTCCCTACCATAGTACCTGAACAGCTCCCTGGCTGTTCTATTTATCGGTACTGCACCTCTGCGAGGCAGTGCTCTCCCCCCATATTACAGAGGGGGTCTGAGGCACAGGGAGGCAAGTGACATGCCCAAGGTCACACGGGGAGTTTGTGGCTGAGAAGGAGACAGGTCTCCCAAGGGCTAGGTGAATGCAGTAACCACTGGACATCCTTCCCCTTCATCCTCAAAGCCTAGAAAAGCTCAGATAAGTAAGAAGCACTGACACTGGCTAAGCAGCGGCCAGAGGGTTGCTCTATGGTTCCTTTATCTGCACTCTGATCTCTCTTGGCGTAGGTTTTGGCTGGCAGCTCTTTGGGACACAGACTGCCCTTTTATTCTGTGTGTGCACGGTGCCCAGCACAAGGGAGCCACTGAGCCATGCATGAGACACAAATGAATAGTGATACTGACACCCCAAAGGGGAGCTGGCTAGTTTAGGGGATGGGCGATGGGCTACGGGCTACAGAGCCTTGTCTCTCTATGGTACCGGTTTGAATCCAGCCAAAGCAGAAAGTAACCAAAAGTCAGTGCTGTCCCGTGACATGCATTTAGCATCTCAGCTGTCAACCTTTGCTGGCTGTCTCAGCAGTGAGTACTGCGACTGAACAATTTTCTTGTTCCTAGAGGGAGTCCACCCACCCCAGGGTGGAAGCTCACTGGAGGAGCAGGCCCCAGAACCTGGCATTGCTGCTGTACCTTGTCTGTAAGCTAGGCAGTGTAGGTGTAGCCGTGTGGGTCCCAGCATATTAGACAGACCAGTTAATATCTTTTATTGGCCCAAAGCCTGTTGGTGAGAGAGACAAGCTGAAGAAGAGCTGTGTGACTTGAAAGCTCCTCTCTCTCACCAATGGAGGTTGGGCCAATAAAAGATCTCACCTCCCCCACTTTCTGTAGATAAACGGGCCAGGCTGCAAATCCTGCACCTTCTCCTAGTTCTGAACTCATTCATTTACCCAACAACCATCAGCTAACCCAAACCGTTTGTGGAGGGGCCCTGGGCAGGGCTTTTCCGCTTCCTTTGCGGCGAGGGATAATCAATCACTCTACACATGGCTAAGAGGAGGCCGTAGGCAGCCTTGGAGGGGTCCTAGCCCCCTCTGAGATCTCTCGTCACTGCCGTCATCACAGCACCTTCGCTGCTCACAGCTAGCACCGCCACTGCTGCCTCTCGCTGTGAGGCTGTCTTCTGCTGGGGATCTGGCCCACACAGATGACGGTGCTTTGCCATGCGGGAGATCCTCCATCTGATGACAGCGCAAAGAAGGCTGGCTTTTGGAGGTGCTGTCCCGAATTTCACACAGGGCTCTCTCTTGACTTTAGCCATCAAGTTCGCCCCTTGCTTTCAATCTCACCCCTCAGCATTCTCTCTAGCTTACGTCCCACTCTGTCTACCAAGGGCTTTGTGAAGAGGTATATTATGTACAAACAGACCGTACCATGCTAGGACAGTTCCCAGTGCTCCTCATCACGCTGAACGGGTGCTGCTGGAGGGAAGTTAGGATGCCCTTCGGGGAGTCAGGGCTGCCTGTACCACACAGAGAAAATGTGGGCGTCTTAGCTCCAAATAAACCGACTGACTGCGATACAAACCCTAGGAAACAGCCGTGACATTTGGGATGGTTTGTTTATGCTAATACCGCACAGTCGGCGAGTCTGAATCATGGGAAAGACTGACGCAGCCTTAAGTAATGATTCTCTTTGACTGCTCGGAAAAGTCTTGATTTTGTGGCAGTTTGGGTGGGAAACCACTGAGTCTGGCCTTGAAGACAGAAGATGAAAGGCCAGGGAATGTGCCATTTTTTAAAAAGTGCTTCACTTAGGAATTCCTTTAGTGTTGGCGACCATCTCTCAAGGGAGTGTGAGAAGGTAAAGTGTCCCTTCTGACGGGGATAATAATAAGAGAAGTGTTTGAGCTGCAAAGGGAGAGTGTGAATCCAGACTTCTCCAAAGCAAACGGTGCTAGGAATTTGGCTCTGTCCCATCTCCAATAATGATACACACCCAGCTCCCAGGGGTGTGGTGAGGGCTAGTTCCTTCATGTCGGTAATGTGCTTTGAGATCCATTGACGAAAGGTACATTGAAAATGCAAAGCATTGTTATTATTAGAACAGCAACCTTTCTGGATGCTGTGTTCCTCACCCTTCGTATCTGCTCCAGTCGTGACTTACAGGGCGATGAATCAGACCCATTGGGGAAATTCTTGGAACTACAGCAGCAGGGGGTGCAAAAATAGTACTTTGCATAGTTTAACTTTGGGGGCACCGTTCCTGCACTGACAATGAATGAAACCTAATTAGCTGAAATGCCAGATTAACAAGATGTTGGTTATGTCCTCTGGGATAATAGCATCCAGTGCAATGCACCAGGCCTGTGGTGCACAGCTGCAGCTTCCACTTATCCAAACTACCCATTATCCAAATGTCTGGATGTTCAAGACTTCGGGATAATCAGGATTCATGCTAAGAGAACACGATTCAAAGTCCTTAGTTGCAACTTCAAGCTCATGTGCATTACAAATATCCACAACATAAAAATTTACCTCCATATCAGTTTGTAACTTGCATTTTGGGATCCACTTTTTCACGGATCTCTGCAGTATCTTGTCACAGTACACGAGAGGAAGACGGTAGAGCAACTACCTCGTTTTTACTAGAGAGAGTGGCCCAGACCAAACCCCCAGATCTGCACTGCACCAGCCATCACTACATCATTTGTTGTTTTCAATCTCTGCCTTGCACCCATCATCAGCACTCTTTAGCTGAAACTGAGGAAAGTTTTGCCCAGATCAGAACTCTGTAATTAGCCTCTGGTTCTTTAAAGGACCCAACCAAAAATCCTGGACCCCAAAATGTTCACAAGTGACTAGAGATTTTGGGTGCCCAACTTGAGAACACACGAAAGGGACATGCATCTGAAAACCAGGCCCCTTTAAAGATGTCTCAAGTTCGGTGTCCAAAAGCACTCTGAAAATCTGGATCCTAGATCTGGAATCCCTGAGCTCTGGGTAAGTTCCAGTCAGGATCAGAACCTTGTGTCTCTATTAGAGCTAGCTGGAAAATGGATTTTCTGTTCCGCACATTTCTACATTTGTTTCAGTCAGAGTCAGAATTAAAAGCTGAAATTTCTATATTTCCCACAGAATGAAATTTCTGAAAAACATCAATTCAAATCAACTAAAACATTCTGTTTTGATAATGCCAAAACAAGAAATATTAAATATATTATATATCTACACATGTTATATTGAAAATATTTATCATATTGAAAAGTTCCAGAGGGGTAGCCGTGTTAGTCTGTATACAGCAAAAACAACGAGAGTCCTGTAGCATCTTAAAGACTAACAAATTCCTGCAGGCATAAGCTTTTGTGGACTGCAACCCACTTCATCAGGGTGCATCTGACGAAGCAGGCTGCAGCCCACGAAAGCTTATGCCCGCAGGAATGTTTTATAACATTAAAAGTCTATACAAAATTAACCAAAATGATAAAGTCAAAATGAAACGTTTCAACATTATCAAAACAAGGTAGTCAAAATGATTCATTTAGACTTTTTCCCATCAAAAATTTCATCCAAATGGTTACACTCCCATGAAATGTTTCAATTTAGACAAAACTGTAGTTTCTGACAGAAAACTGTTCCATTGAAAATGTTCTGATCAGCGCTAGTTTAAAGCAAAGTTAACGAAAACTGATGTCCATGTGGGTGACTGGAAATTCTGAGGGCCCTTAAGAGGGAATATTGTGCATACGGGTGACGGAGGCAGGGCATTCCCCAAGCTGCATTATCTCGCGCAGTTCAGCATAATTCTTTGCTACATTTCTCTCTTTGTCTGTTCTCGCTCCAAAGAAAGCACAGTAAGGACAGAGATAGGCCTCGAGAGTCACAGTTCCCAGCAAAGGACAAATTAAGTAATTAGTTGCTTTTCAATTTGCTTCCTTTTTCTGAGGCAGCCAAAGAAGGAAAGAGAAAAATACAGATATATTCTGCCCTTCCCACTTTGGTGTAGTCCCTGGAATTAGGTCTGACCTAGGTCCCTTCTGAACAACCCATCATGGCTCCCTAAACCCTCATAACAGGAAATAATAAAATTTCCATCGAGTTTTCCCAGCACTGGCTTTTTAAAAGAACGCTTCTGTGAAGTGAGGCCAGAGCCTGAATTGCTGCAGACCTTGCTGAACTCCATACAAAATCAAAGGAAGTTGATACCCAGCAACAGGGACCCTGTAAGATGAGTTTGCTGCACATCACCTCCTCCTGCTGCTGCGACTCCACGCTCTGCGCCCGGCGTCGCAGTAAATACGGCAGCGGCACATTAACACAAAGGAGGGCAGAGGAGAAGATCAAAGGGCATGGGAAAGAATCGGGAACATTGAAAGGCTGGTGAAACGCCAGACCCCTGGCGGCTCCACAAAGGTGTTTTTCTAACACCTGCATGGCCAGCTCTGACATATGGAGCAAAAGATTGGACGAGCACCAAGAAAATGGAGCAGAAACAAAAAAGATGGAGGCCAAAGCGGTGGAAAAGATTCTAAACTCAACCACAAGCTATGGGCTTGATGCGGGAATCATTGGGGGAAGTTCTGTAGTCAGTGCTATACAAGAGCTCAGACTAGAATCTAGACAGATTGTTCAGAATGGTTCCTTCTGGATGTGAACATTTACGAAGAACCTATTCACAGTGTCAGAGGGAACCAACACATCAGAGAGGAAGAGAAGCAAAATCAAGGACCCCTTGAGGACTTTGCATGAATGGCATGGTCTACATTTGGCCTAATCTCATGTGTCGGGCTGTAAGGGGACTCAGTAGCGATCAGCTATGTACAGGATTGCATGTCTGGTCAGACATGTTATGGGTTTCCCTACAATCTTCCTCCGAAGCAGGCACTGGCCACTGACTACCAGTCTGGGGAGGCCAGTGATCAGAGCCGATGTTTGTTTACTTGGATTGATACAATACATTTGTATAGGGCCCCTCATCTGCACGCTCTGGACACCCTAACTGCAAGATACATCCCAGTTAACACTCCAGGAGCCGTACAATTCAGTGTAACCCAGGCAGCTTCACAGCTCCACACAACCCCTCCCCATCTTACAATGCCAACCCCACTCCTGTTTTCATATGCGTGGGAACACATATAATCCTTGCTGTGCTATGGAAAAGTCTCTGTTCCAGGACTGGCAGATTTGGCAATTCCAAGGAAGTGAGGAAAAGTGAGTTTACTCTTGCAGTGACTCTAACAAGAGGAGCGATGGTGACGACACAGGCATTTTGCACATTATCCATCAACAAGAGATGGATTAAAGCAGCTGGGCGGTCACAGCTAAGGACCTGCCTACATACACACACGTTGCACCGAACGCATTGGCTAAGACGCAATGTTAAACTGATTTCGTTAAATTCATGCCACTTTCTGTGTGGACACCCTTACCTGGATTTAAATCAGTTTAGCTGGCCGGGGGAGCTAAATCGCCATAGCCAGTTTTAAAGTTGAAACCAATATAAGTGAATTCACACAGGGGTTTGCACCGGTTTAACCAAACCAGGACATGTTTGTCTTTAGAGAAGCGCTAATGACAAGTGCAAGCAAAATAGTTCTCAGACAGTTCTAAACCCATGCAAATGTGATACTTTTTCTATTCAGGTTCCCACACCATCCTCATCACACACGGTCTCAGCTGGTGTGCAGCTTTCTGTGTTTAGACCTGGTCTAACTTTAGGCACCTACAAAATCCAGGGTTGCAATTAAGGTCTTCGGGTCTCTCTGTGCTGTGTGTGAGTGGCTCCCAGCACAGGGGGGCTGTAGTCTCTGGGTGCTACTGCAATACACAAATAAAAGAGACGAATTCAAGAGGGACTTCACAGATCAGGTCCATACTCTTTCCCCGCGGGTAGGCGAACAACTCCCACTGACTCAGCTGGTCCTGGCCACGCCCTCCCAATCGGGACAGGATTCTGGCTGCGCCGGCGTCTACCCCTTCCTGCCCACAAAGGGAGGTTCAGCTACCTACACAGCACTGTCCTCCTCACCCCAGAGGCAGAGGCCACTCGTGAGGGCGAGCGCCGGGCACAGGGACTAGTCATGCTGAGGGCAGCAGCCCAGAGACCCACCATTTCCCAGCCCCACTAGCCCTGGGCAAGGTGATACAGCCTGAGCCTGAACTCCCTTTCCTACGGCCCCCCACCCTGGGATGTGGATTTCCCTTTAAGGAGGACCCCAGAGGGAGCACTTGGTAGGGTCGTATCACCACGGCCACAATACCAGGGTGCAGGGGATGGATAAACTGGAGCTGCAGAGACAGTGTGGAGACATGGGGCCTCTGTATAGATACCCCTGGCCTCCCCCTGAGACTGAGGGATCTCTGAATTTTGGGGGTGGATCACAGAGCTCATTACTCAGGCGGGGGGGGGGGGACCTCACCTCCCTGATTGACTGATGGGTGGGGGGAACTCCAAGTCTACTGCGTTGCTGCCTTGATTTAATGACTGTAAGCCACTGGTGACTTACGTGTTACAAGTCCCCCGCTGTGCCCCATCCACAGGGGAAGTGGTCCTTTATGGCCCCACTTGCAGAGCCTTGGCTCAAGCTGTCGCACTCATGTTTTAAGTTCTGGGGGTCCCTGGTTTAGTCCCCAGTGTCAGCTAAGATGGCAACCGTCCAACAGCACAAGGTGCAGTGAATAGGGCCCTTCATGAGGGGAACATCACAGCGATTCCCTTGCCCCCGGCTGTGGGCTTTCCCATGAGAGGGGACAACGTGAGAACCTGGAATTTCATTCATTCCCAAATTAACCCGAGATTTGCCAGCCAAAATAAAAACATGCTGACTACAATAGCTACCTCCCAACCCCAGCAAAATCCTAACAGAGGGACAGGAAATGTTTTCAATGGGAAAATCCCCTGCAAATCAGCACAGACCAGCTTCCAAATGGGAAACGTCTCTGCTCTCACAGACCGATGTTGGGAGTCTGAGCAGCATGGCCCTGTGCCGGTTTGCTTGTCTAAGCAACGGGTTTTGCTTGCCTTAACAGGATGGGTCTTTGCTAATGCCTAGTATGCCAGCGAGAATTTTTAGCCACTGTAAAGTGCATGCCCCACATGGGACCTTCGGTGAACAGGTTCAGCGCCCCACTCAAAGAAGTGCATTTTTAAAGGAACTGTTTTGTTAAAAGCCAGGTGTGTTTAGTTCAGAAGCCTTGCTCTGTTTGAGAAGAGATTTAAAGAGCAGATAAAGGAGAAACGAAAGGAAGCTCCTGTGGATACGTGCTCTGGTTCCCTTTCAAGCCATCTTCTTTCGTTCAGCTCCCCTCTTAAACCCAGCCAGTTACAGAGCTAGGACTAGGGAAGATGAAGTAACTATAATGAAAAACAATTTACCCTGGACAGCCTCAGATCCTGAAGTCTTCATTCAGCCGTTGCCCCGGGCAGAACTCTGATTGACGTCAACAGCAATTTCGCTTGAATAAGGACCAAATGGCAACATAGACTTACAAACACAGGTGAGCATCCGACATCCATATTCAGGCGCCTGAATAAGTGGCCCGTTTCAGAAGTGCTGTGCGCCCACTGACCCACCCAGTGTCAGCTGCTGGGTGCTTGGCACTTTGGAAATCAGGCCATTTATTAGGTGCCTAAAGTTAGACTCCTGGGTGGGATTTTCAGAAGCCAAAATCCTATTGATTTTCAATGAGACTTGTGCTCATTCCACCCCTCAGGCCATATTTAGAAACCCACTTTCAAAAGCTTTAGGGTCAGAAAAGACATCAGCATTTGACTCACTGTGTGTTTCCCAATCCTGCAGTCCTCACTCAGGCAAAATGCCCACCGGAGCCAATGGGAGTTTCGGCTGACTGCAGGATCAAGCACTTCATAACATACAGTACACCTGAAATGCAGCCACATCTGGGGTACAGCTCAGCAGCCAACTGGGTCAGAGAAGGGGACAGAACAGTGGTGGGTGGGGAAGGCAGGGAGAAAAGACTGTTCTATCCAGCACCACGTGGGAATCATGATTTATCAAATGTTATTGTCTGGTGCCGTAGGTTTACATTATGGTCTAATCCCAAGAGACAATTCTTAATGTAACATTAGCAGCAGCAACAACATATGGCCATCACTGCGCACAATTAGCAGAGCAGCTAACGTAAGCCTGATTTCAAGAAGGCCACCAGGGCAGGGAAAGGCAGAAAGCAAAGAAGAACTTACGCAGAAGAACCTGCAAATTGACAATGGTGAATATCAGACTTCATGCTCCAGGAGTCCAACACCAGCTAAATAAGGGTGTCAGAGACACAAAGGCAATAGTCAACACGAAATTGCCAGAGGCTTAAATCCAACTTTGTGCCTTGTTTTTCCACTACTAATAAGGCCTGAATGTAGGAAAAAGAGAACTAGAAAATGAGAAATGAGGAAACAAATGGGTTGAAGGCCCCCTTGCCAACTGCTCTTACATCTATAAACTAACAATTGAAACAAAAGGAAATATGACTACAAGCGCCTTCCTACCCGGCTGACCAGAATCCCTGCTTGATCTTCATGAGTTTCTTCAAGCAGCTTTATTTTAATACATTAACCAAGATTTAGCATTTTTGTGTAGCTTTCGCTACTAAATATTTAAATAACCCATATTATATATAGATTTGTATATACACACACACATATATATGCACACCTATTTTTTATGCACACACAGAGAAATACACGCACAATTACCCTGACAAGATACAATACCTTCCCCTTCGAATCCAAGAGAGGAGCAGTGTCGGTGAAAGCTGCGCTGTCACTCAGTGCATTTGTTAACGGCTGGGTGGCAAGTCTGATTTGAAGGAGAGAGCCGGCTGCTGTAGAAAATGAACAACGGGCTTCCTGAAAGTGTTTACATAGATGGATGCTAACCCCTCTGACACTGGATAGGTCAGCTGGTCTCATGTCAGGGCTTATGCTTTTTTCTTTTTTTTTTTTCGCATCACACCTCACATCAGGAAGCTATTGATTCCCAGCACCCAGGAGAGAGACGATAAAAATCAGCACATGGATATTGAATTTTTCATCAGCAGATTGCAAAGCACTTTATAAAAGGTGGGTAAGAATCAAGGCCTGCCTTACAGATGGGGATACGGAAGAAAAGAAGCTGCAGAGTAAATCACTGTCATAGGTGGGAATGGACCTTACCATACCCCATCCTCGTGGCCCTATTGCTTTGCCCAGATACCGTGTAATAGTCACCTTGGAAACATCTACAAAGGTTGAGATCTCAACAGGGTCGGTTCATCCTTCCAAGATACAGACTGAAATTAGGTCAGTCAATTCCTCTGGTAGAGACACAAATTAGCTATCACACAGCTAGTTAACTTCATGCAGAGTTTTGCAGCTGAGACCTTGAAGTCTTGAGCGCTGCATGATCATTACAGGTCCCCAGGCAGTTTTCAAACAAGGATTGGCCGGGTGTACTGGTCAACGTCCCTTCTCCCCACGTGGTGCAGGGCGCTGTGCACAATAGCCTGCTCCCCCATGCCAGAGGTGGCTGCAGTTCAGCAAGGCTGTGTATGTACATGGGATCAAATTCTGTTTTCAGTTACACCGGGGTAAATCTGGAATAACTCCATCGTAGACTGTGAAGTTTGCTCTGGATTTGTTCAACATCTTCATTAATGATCTGGAGGATGGGGTAGATTGCACCCTCAGCAAGTTTGCAGATGACACTAAGCTAGGGGGAGTGGAAGGTAGGGATAGGATACAGAGTGACCTAGACAAATTGGAGGATTGGGCCAAAAGAAATCTCATGAGGTTCAACAAGGACAAGTGCAGAGTCCTGCACTTAGGACGGAAGAATCCCATGCACAGCTACAGACTGGGGCCTGACGGGCTAGGCAGCAGTTCTGCAGAAAAAGACCTGGGGGTAACAGTGGATAAGAAGCTGGATATGAGTCAGCAGTATGCCCTGGGTGCCAAGAAGGCTAATAGCATATTGGGCTGCATTAGTAGGAGCATTGCCAGCAGATCGAGGGAAGTGATTATTCCCCTTTATTCAGCATTGGTGAGACTGCATTTGGAGTATTGTGTCCAGTTTTGGGCCCCCCACTACAAAAAGGATGTGGACAAGTTGAAGGGAGTCCAGCAAAGTGCAACAAAAATGATTAGGGGTCTGGAGCACAGGACTTATGAGGAGAGGCTGAGGGAACTAGGCTTGTTTAGTCTGCAGAAGAGAAGAATGAGGGGGGATTTGATAGCAGCCTTTAAGTACTTGAAAGGAGGTTCCAGGGAGGATGGAGCTAGGCTGTTCTCAGTGGTGGCAGATGACAGAACAAGGAGCAATGGTCTCAAGTTGCAGTGGGGGAGGTCTAGGTTGGATATTAGGAAAATGTTTTTTACTAGGAGGGTGGTGAAGCACTGGAATGGGTTACCTAGGGAGGTGGTGGAATCTCTATCCTTAGAGGTTTTTAAGCTGCGGCTTGACAAAGCCCTGGCTGGGATGATATAGCTGAGCTAAGTCCTGCTTTGAGCAGGGGGTTGGACTAGATGACCTCCTGAGGTCCCTCCCAACTCTAATCTTCTATGATTTACACTGCTGTAACAGAGCAGAATTTGGATCACGTTTTCTAGAGCACCGACGTGAGCTCAGAATTGGGGACTACAGGATTAAAGAGACTATATGAAAGGTAAGGACCAAATGTAATACTATGCTCCTTGAGTGGTACCACTGAAACCAATGGCACTATTGAGGAACAAGGTGCTACTCAACATGAGTGAAGGACGGCAGAATCTGGCCCTAAAACGTTATCTTGGCTGTCAGGAACCATGGGCACAAGTTCACTGTTAAGAAGGAAAATATGAAGCAGTGGATAGGCACTGGACTCAGAGTCGGGAGACCTGGGTTTTATTCCTGGCTCTGCTACAGGTCAGCTCTGTGATCTTGGTCACATCACTGTCTCTGCCTTGGTTTCCCCTCCCACCCTCTCTTATCTATTTAGACCAGGATTTCTCAACCTGTCGGTTCAAAATCGGGTTGTGAGAGTGCATCAAAGGGTCGCAATGTCACTCGCACAGATTTGGCCCAGCCACCCCTCTGTCAATATGACAGAGAGGTAGCTGGGCCAAACGTGAGCGAAGCTGCGACCTGGTTGCAATGGCGGAAGCAGGGAACCAGGCCCAGCCAGCCTCATGGGACCAGAAAAGTTGAGAACGACTGATTTAGACTAAACTTTTTGTACCAGGAACTGTCTTTGTCTATGTATGTACAGCACCTAGCACAATGAGGCTCTGATCTCAGGTAGGACGCTTAGGTGCTACTGCTGTACCAATAACGACCGGCTAAAGAATGCCAGCTAATGCACAGGTTAGTCTAGCTGTCTGTCGTAGTTCTCCGGCCTTGTTCTGTTCCTGCAGCACCTGTTAACTGGATGTCGATGCAGGAAGGAATCTAGGGCTAGTGCTCATCTCCTCTCACAAGATTGCACCCCCCGTTTGCACAGGGAGGAGCTGGGGTGTGGCTAGATGGTGGTGTTACTACTACCAAACAGCTTTCCTCTTGACCCATTTCTGCAGAGTTAGCAGGTTCTTCCATGATATGCAGCTGAGAGGATCCCAGGGCCTTAGAATGGGTGAGGTTAACCAGATGTGGTACTGTGACAGAGTGGGAATTTTCTGTAATATGTTGTATGAATACTGTGTTTGCCTCAGTTTCCCCTATATGCTGCATGGTTAACTAGGCGGTGGGAAAAGTAGGCTTGGTCAATATTGTTTCACACCAATGTTTTTTCAGATGGAAAAAGGCCTTTTTCTCAAAAACTGAACTTTTCACACAAAATTGTTGACATTTTTGATATTTCCCAGTTTTTGCAAAAGTTTTGGTGACATTTCAAAATTTACATTTTCATCAAAATCACGTTTGAAATCAGTATTGTTGACATTTTTGATATTTCCCAGTTTTTGCAAAAGTTTTGGTGACATTTCAAAATTTACATTTTCATCAAAATCACGTTTGAAATCAGTATTGAACGTTTGTGTGGATTGAAAATGTGGTTTTTGGTACAAGAAAACTACTCAATAACGATTTTGAATGCAGTTTTCATTTATGGATAATGCAAATGTTGAATAATGAATTCAAGCATGAATATACTAAAATATCTTTAATCAATAAAATGTTGTGAAAATTTCACAACAGATGGCTTCTATTTGAACCTTGTGAAATGGAAACAATTTTGAAAATTCCCATGAAACTATGTTTCCATTTTCCAATGGGCTCTAACACCAAGGCAGACACTGAACATTATACATCCTACAAACTTCCTCCTGAAAATGTATCCAAAATTCTGATGCAAGGGTTGTCTACTTCTCCCATTACTCTGACCATGTCAGTCCATCCCCATCAGATACAGCCATGATGAAACCAATATAAGAACCTAGATAGATCCCTCCTTCTCTTCCAGGAACTTCTTCCTACCTCGTTTTTCACCAGGAATCTCTCCACAAGCTTCCCTTGCTCTGTGTCTTGTAGGTATTTTGGTCTTGTATAACTTAGGCCCTGCCTCAGCCCCCTACTAAAATCAATGAGAAGTTTGCCCATTGGACTGAACCCTTATGCATTTTGTTATGTGTAAACAGAATACAGTACAGTCCAAACCAGTAATATAAGCACCTGGTGCTTTAAAAGGGCCAATTTCACCAAGCTGAAAACAATTAGGAGCCAAATTATCTGGGAGAAAGAATTTAAACAGAAAAACGTGACTGATAACTGGGAATTGTTTAATAATGTTTTACTAGATGCCCAAAAAGTCACAATCCCCCAACTGAGGAAAAAAAGGCTACATTGGTTAAAAAATAGCTGGGCTAAGAGGGGAAGAGGAAGCAGCAATAATTACATGTATAAAAACAAATGGGAAAACAGGGAGGTTGGTAGCAATGAATACAATTTAGAAGCCAGGGATTGTAGAAAATCGATAAGGAAAGCAAAAGGACAGTAGGAGAATTCCATATCCAGCAGAATTAAGGACAATTAGAAGGGAAGTTTTTTTGGGTTTTTTTTAAAGATATATCAGGAACAAAAGCAATCCTAATAATGGCACTTGTCAATTACTACCTAGAAATGGTAGAGTTGTCAATAATGTAGAAAAGGCAGAAATGTAGTTATAGCATATATTAATGAAGAAGTAGTTTCCATTCCAAACAGTAACTAAGGTGGATGTTAAATAGCAGGTACTAAAGAAAGATATTTTAAAAATCAGCATGTCTGGGTAACACGGAGAAGAGAAACATGGTGACAAAGGGCTCTCTAATTTAGCAAACAATGGTATAACAAGATCCAATGGCTGAAAGTTGAAGCTAGACAAATTCAGACTAGAAATAAGGCACACAATTTTAAACAGTGAAGGTAATTACCCACTGAAACAGCTTACCAAGGGTTCTCTTGGATTCTCCATCACTGTAAATCTTCAGATCAAGAGTGGATGTTTTTCTAAGAGATATGTTCTAGTAGTTCATCTGCAGCTATTGCACTTGAAGCAGGAATTAATTCATGGGAGTCCTATGTCCTGTGTTATACAGGAGGTCAGAGTAGATGTTCACAGCGGTCCCTTCTGGCTTTAAAATCTATGAGTCTACGAATCTTAGATCGTAAGCTCTTTGGGGTAGGAATTGCTTAATCTAGGTTTCTTATGTGCCATGCAAATCAAAGGGGCTATATGAAGGATATCCATTAATAAGAACATTACACCTATAAATCCTGAGGCCAAACTCGTACTGAAGTCAATGAGGATATAGATATTGTTAGTAACACTGAGGCCCCAACAGAAATTAGGGTCCTGTTGTGCTAGGCACTGCGCACACACAGCAGAAGAGATAGTCCCTGCCCAGAAGAGTTTACTATCTAACCAGCCAGGAGAGTTGAAGGAATGGAAGAGTTTTATCCTTGTTTAGCAGATGAGGCATAGAAAGATTAAATGCCCTGCTCAAGGTCAAACAGAGTCTGTGGCAGAGATAGGAATAGAATCCAAATCTCCTGAGTCCCACGCCAGCACCTTCATGACACAACCGCACTTCCTCTTTTACTCAGTCCTTACTCAACCAAACTCCCACTGACTTTAATAGCATTTTGCCTAAGTAGGGACTGAATGCCCACTTAATAAAGAGTTCAGGATTCGACCCAATCGTAATAAATTACCACTAGGCAGAATCCTTGCCAGTGCGAAGGCTTCATTGAAAGCACAAAGGGCACAGATCTATTCTCATCGCACCGGGGCATTGTTTCTCGATGTGGTTTTTACAACTGCTGGGCCTTTCAAATATCTGCTTGTGCAGTGAGTTTTTGCTTTTACTCATTGGCTTCCCCGTTCACCTGTCCTCAGACAAGTTTCAACCTCTTCCTCTGCCTAGCTGGAAGCTGGCAAGGTTTTTTGTTCAAGCGTGGAAACATGAGTGCACACACCGCATTGAAACAAGCCATTCCGGAGAATGAGTAGTAATAAAAAGCAGAAAAGAAGAGAAAAAAAATCCAGCTGTGAAAACAAAGATTAAAAACCTCAGATCCTACAATATTAATACCTTGGCCTTAGTGCGGAAATGTAGCAAGAACATCAGTGGAGGTCAATTTTCCCCCCTTTCAACAATATAGACATTTTTTCATGAATGAACATTTATAAGGCGGAAGGAAGAGAGATGGGGGGGCTGCCGGCCAGGGGTGGGGGTGGGGCGGAAACCAGTCAACCCTTCCCAAGCTGTTTAAGATTTGTGATGCTTTTGCAACTCACTGCGGGACAGTGAAATGGGGCTGGGGCACAGGTACTATGGGGCTGGGGGCCAGTATGCAACTCTAAAACACAGAGAGAGCCAAGGTTCTCCATCTGTTTCATGCTGTGGACCAGGCCGTCAGGCAGAATCCTCTCAAGACATACCCAGGTCCACACACACACACAAAGGTGCAGGCTAATAATGTGTTATGAGCAGAGTTGGAGCAGCTAACAGCTTGTACACCCCCAGCATGGCTTGCATTAAACTTCACTATTGGCAGTGCAGCCTTCCTGGACTCCAACCGATTCATGGCTTTAAAGGGACACACTGGTCACCTCTCTTTACAGTCCCCGACCCCCACGCTTCTCCTGCGGCTGCTCTGGGGTGTGAGTTGCGTGAAAAAGCAATATTAGTTTGGTGTTCTGGAGAAAAACTGACTGTCATCCTAGTGAGCGCGTGTGTGCTATGCCTAGGGCACTGGGAACCCAATCCTCACTGGGGTCTTTAAGTGCTACGGTGATACAAATAAATCAAACAGTCTCTCTTTCATACCATGGCTGCTCCCGCCTTATACATGTTCATTCGTGAAAAAATTCCCATATTGTTGAAAGGGGGAAAAACTGGCCTCCACTGGTGTTCTTGCTAAGGCCAAGGTTTTAGCATTGTAGGATCTCTGTTTTTAATCTGTGTTTTCCCAATGCATCGTGTATCAGTGCTGTTAACTTCCTGCCCCTGGGGGATCAGATTTTAGTACCAAATCCTGCTCTCATCTCCCCCACTCCTCTTGCTGATTGTTTTGTCCTCAGGCACCCTAGCTACCCACTTCCAATTTTGGTGTCGTCTGCAAATTTGATCAGAGTTGAATTTACACCAAAGAAGCAGCAGATAAATAAAAGCCTGAAGAAACTAGTTTTACTTTAGTTTGTTACGAAAAGCTCCTAAGAAACCTAAAGAAGCGTGGATCAGGCAACAGCTAGCAGAAAGTGTCTCTGGGCCAGCTGGCATGACTCAACAGAGCTCCATTCCTTTCAATGGAACAATGCAGATTTACATCAGCTGAGGATCCGGCTCTTTGAAGACTGATGGATGCTTTGCTGTTACAGAAGCTACGTGGAAGTTCATGGTGGAGAGCAAAGGTTTGAAAACTTCTGCAGCAGAGAGATTCACCCTGAGCAGGGAGGGGAGGATAAAGATGATGGGGGAGGAAGTTTTTGAAAATCCAATCTTTGGTTCTTTCTCCACTAACTTTCCAACTCATCCTTCCTTTAGATTGCTCATACAAAAAACTTAGCACAATCCATGTTTCTCTGGATCATGAAGAAGGAAAAATGGACCCCCTAAGGATGTCGTGTTTTATCACTCTCCTTAGATAAAAAAACTACACTGTTCTGCAGTAATAATCCAAAATGTGACAATTCAGGCAATATTTTGGACCAATGATGTAGAACACCCTGGGACTTTTTTTTATATAATGCCCTTGGGTAGTTAGAAACATCATACACCCAAGTCTCACAGTATACTCATCATAAGCACTTCACAGAGCAGTGATTGCTGTATTGGGTATCATAGCACCTGCGTGCTTCATCTTCATGCACTTACAGTGACTGCTTCGCCTTTCATTCATTTGCTACAGTAAAAACTATATGGAAGTATTAAAAACCCCAGTAATGTAACAGCCTGTCCCTGTTATAGCACTTTCCAAGTGAGGCGCTCAAAATGTTTTACAGACATTAATGAATTAAGCCCTAAAATGCTTCATAAAGAGGGAGGTAAATATTATCCCCATTTTACAGATGAAGAAGCGAGACAAAGGGTGAAATCTGACCCCACTGAAGTCAATGGGAGT
The DNA here is from genome assembly GCF_026122565.2 of Emydura macquarii macquarii. Taxonomy (NCBI): domain Eukaryota; kingdom Metazoa; phylum Chordata; order Testudines; family Chelidae; genus Emydura; species Emydura macquarii. The sequence goes on from NW_027133217.1 coordinate 3,736,791, forward strand.
TTTGACCACTGACAATATCATCTATGCCAGGATTTCACCCAGTGTATAAATGATTTTCCCAAGGTCTGGCAGGAAGTCAGGCATAGAACCAGGTTTAGAACCCAGGTCTTCTGAAATGCAGGCTTGCGCTTTAACTACTAGACCAGGCTCCCTTTATATTACATATTATTGTATATTAAGGTAGCCCCTAAAGGTTCCAACCAAGAGCCTGGCCCTATCATGCTAGGCGCTGTGCAGACAGAGAGTGAGAGACCATCACTGTCCCAAAGAGCTTACGAACTAACTAGACGCGACAGAAGATGGGTGGGAGAAATAGAGTGTTACAGTCCCCATTGCACAGAGGGGAAACTGAGGCACGCTGCTCAACAGTGGCTAAATGATTTGCCCAAGGCCACACTGGAAGGCTGTGGCAGAGAAGGGACTTGAAAGCAGATCTTTTGACCTCCCAGTGCCAGAAAAAAATATTTTTTTAAAGCAGCTACAGCTAAACTACCCAGTTTGTAATTCTGTGTACCACACTGAGACGCTCCATTGCTTACCCCCTACCCATTGCATAGCTTTTCTCTCCCAGTAAGGGTAGTTTTATTGAATGCCACTTGTGACCGAGGCGCCCCTGCTTCCTTTGTCTGGCCATCTCTGCTTGAATCCAGGTCTCCCTGAGAGCCCTAACTACCTATTTAGTGTACTTCCAAAAACCTGTGCATCATCCCATTCTACCCTAATCTCACCTACACCTAAAGGCAATAGTGGGAGTGAAACCAAGAGCTTCAGTTCTCAATCCAGTTCTCTTGGGAACTGAGGCAGACCAGCGTTCAGCACAGCTCAGCGTGGGTGGAAGGAGCAGTCAGAATTTAGTAGGGCTTCCAGGGGAACAAGAGAGTGGGGCCTTGCGTATCACGTTGTCTTTGCTCGCTGATTCACGTGGGCATTCTAATGGGGTCCTTCCAGATGTGCCGTTGGTAAAGATACTCTGCGTTTCTGCTCCCCCTCCATCTCAGGGTCGCAAAGGGCTTTACAGACACGAATGAATTCAGCCTTGCATGTCCCCGCGGGGTTGTTAAATCCCCATTTTACAGAGGAGGAAACGCAGGGACAGATGTTGAGTGACATGCCCTAAGTCACACACAGCATGGGCAGACTCTTAATAGTGGTCCCAGCAAACATCAGAGCCACGATGTGCTTAGTGCTGTACAGACGCACAGTAAGGGACGGGCCCTACCCCAAAGAAACTTTGATCTAAACCGACAGGACACTGGGTGGGTGAGGAAACTGAAGGACATCGAGGTGAGGAGCTGTGCTAAAAGAGACCGCGGCCAGGCGGGGAGCAGAAACCAGGTTTCAAGGCCCAGTCCAGCACCTTATCCATTAGACCAGACTCTTGTATCTGCTGCCAGTTTTTCACCAGTGTTCTCCCAATGACATCAGTGGAGTTGTTCCCAATTCTCACCGGTGTATTTTGTCCACCCCCCTCAATCCCGAACTCCCCATCTCCTTTTCCGTCTCCTCTCTTGGGTGAGGAACTTTGATGCTGGCCAGCCTTGCCCTTCAGCCCCTGCTCCCCGAATGAGTGCACCTCTGGCCCGCTGCACCGGCACAAAGTTGCTGCCCGGTGAATTCTCTTCTCTCGGGCGGGAGACACCTCCTCAGCTGCAGCTGTTTCTCTTCTTCTGTCCCTGTTCTTGACACAGATTTTCTGTTTGCTTTTACTTTCCATAGTCTTGCCCTTATCCTGGGCGCTGAGCTCTCCCCACGGCACACCGCCATCTCAGCTCCACCTCCACCAAGGCCCTGATGCCCACACCTTGAACTCCTCATCGTGGTTAACGCAGGTCCCTTCCTGTGGCCTCCCCAAGACTCAGTTCTCCAGATGTCAGCTGGTGCAGAGCACTGGTGCAAAGGAAAGCAACCACAACCCCTCCTTCCTCAGATACCTCTGACCGTGTGAGGAGCCAGTTCACAGCTGGTCACTGTTATTGCCCTCTCTCTTTTCCAAATCTGAGATTTGTTCTTCATCCCACTCCTCTAATTCAGATCTCCACTGCGTCCCCCCACACAATCTCACCACTCTGGTGCAAGGGCTGCAGATCCTGCCGTCTAGAAGGGCCTCTAGCTCCATTTTGCTCCATCACTTCATCTCCATCCCCTTGCAAAATGGAGTTGTGAAAGCATGTTTTCTCTGCCTCCCCCCCCACATTGTTACTTTCTGCTTCTCATTTAACTGACCATTTACAACGTCCAAGAAACATTTTCCAAAGCCCAACGGAAAATTAACGAATCAGTAGAATAGCACCATTGTCGTTGCTTTTGAGAATGGGGATTTCATTTCCTGCCTGCATCTGCCAGCCCCCCCCCCTTCCATGCATTAAGAGAGAAAAACCTAAAGCATTTCAGACACTAAATCACATTGTTTGACTCGTAGTGTGGGCAGTTCAACTACACCTAGTTCCAGCTATTGAAAAGAAGGCAGCCTTCTCCATCCCACGGGAACTGACCCTTTAATTGTAGCCAGTGCTTGGGGAAGTTATGATGACATACGAATATTATTGCCTATTAGTTCTTTCCAGTATTATTTTGCTGAGATTGGAATTCCAAATTACAGGGAGTGGGGGGTGGAGGCTCAGGGGATTGATGATGGGCTATAAAGACTCTCTCCTCAGTAGAGAGGCCAAGGATTAGATGGGGATGGAGAATAAGCCACTGTTTCATCCCCAAAAGCACTTCAGCCTCTGTCTGTACATATGTAATTAGTTAATTAACTGGAAGCGCACTAGTAGATGGTGTTAAAGAAGATGAAGCACTGTGGATGGGTTTTGTACGACCAGTAAAGCTGGTCATGATTGTGCGATTGGCTTCCTTTATGCAGCTCTTTGCAACAGCTTTTAACCAAGTCAGCATGTCCCATACACGTGCATGATCTATCAGCTGGTGAACCACCCAGGTGCCCTATCTGACTCCAATGCCACAAAACCAAGGAAGATTAGGAACAACCTAACTGCTCTCTCCCCACTCCCTGCTCGGAAAAAATTCCAATGTACAATTGCTTAATGAGGATCATCTGCCTTTGCACTAGGCCTAGGGATTGTCAGCTCGCTAATCGTTCACGTACATCCGTGCAAACGACCTCCATTAAACCATGGAAAGAACGCCAGTCCAAAGCCTCTGCTCACTTCTTTAACAGGGTGCAAAACACGTCTTGCATCCCTGCTCTGATTTTGCAACACTGATTCCCTGCTCCAGTTGCAAAGTTGGCACACAAGAAGGTGACTCCTGGATTCCTTTCAGTGAATGACGCTGGGGTCTCATCACACACAATGGGACGCCACCTTCCTGGCTGCCAGCAGTAGCACATTCCTGTGTCCTCCAACCCTTCAGACAATCCCTGCCTATACTGAAAATATTTATTTTGGCCTGTTCCTTGGAACTCCCATTACGAGGATCCATGAGAGGATGGACTCTTCAATTGTAACGCCTGTCTCCACCCTAGTACATTACTCAGACAAAGTCGCACCAGCCAAAACCCCACCTCACTGTATATAGCAGCAAATGCTATTTTTTCCTTTGCATACCACATCTAATCCAGCCCAAAGCTGGATCAGTAAGACCCAAATCCCCCTAAAACAGAGGGTCAGCTTCTCCATGACACCGGTATAAACTCGGAGTCACTCCACTGATGTCAGTAAAGGGATTCTGGATAAGAGCTGGGTGGGAAATGGTTTTCCCGTCCCATGACCTTTTTTGAGATTTCAAAAACTTTCCCATTCTGCATTAGGACAAAATCCAAGGTCTTTCAAAAAAAAATTCACAAGAAGACTGGAAGAGAAAGCCCCGTCCCAGGATAGCCTGGTGGTTAGGGCACTCACATGGGATGCAGAGACACACATTCAAGTCCCTGCATCTCCCACAACCCATGAGGGCCTGAATTCTCAGGCTATGGAGTCCATCTCTTTCTCTCTGGCCCAGTGGATATGTAAATTATTTATACACCGTAGAACAGCTAAGACTGAGAGATCCCCATCCCATAACAGCCCATTGTTTGGTCATTAGGGCACTCACCCAGGATGTCTTACTTGAGTAACCTTCACCTGTGAATCATAGTAAACTCAATGCACACTAATAAATGGGATCTCACAACAACCCTTCTGATCCTTGCCTTAAAGAAGCAACATAGCCCACTGGTTAGAGCACTGCAAGAGACCAGGTTCGTGTCTCTGCTCCGAAGCAGGGACTTGATCCTGCGTCTCCTACATCCCAGGTAAGGGGCCTACCTGCCAGATTATTGACGTTTTCTAATAGAGCTGCTCTAGTAATTGTTTTGGGGAAGTTCCATGGCCTATGTCATGCAGGACATTAGATTAGCTGGTCAGAACGGTCCCTTCTGGCCTTGGAATCTCATCTACCTATTTCTGGGGTTTCTCTCGCTCCGTCTCTCTCTGTCTCTGACCAAAAGTTCTACCCCTGGATCTGAGAAACTGTCCCAAATAAAGTTTTGTCAAAACAGCCCCTTTCCCGCAAAAATTTATGGTTTTGATGAATCAGCATTTTCCCACCAAAAAAACATAGTCGAAAAATTCCCAACCAACTCTACTCTGGATTTACACGTGTGTGACCAAGATCAGAACCTGACCTGTAAACTCAGGATGAGACTGGCCCACCACAAGAACTAAAGAGGAGCTATTTCCCTACTAGCCGCCCAGCCCAACACCAAGGAGCGCCCTCGCCTCACCTGTCCAACCACTCCAGCTAGAGCCTGTGAGATGTCTCGCCTGCCATCACTGCTGCTAGCAGAGACCTCAGAACAACCCGCCTGCCTCCAATAACGCTGCAAGGAGCAGCTGCCAAGAGGGGAATCTCAATGGTGGTTTCAAGGGGAGGTCTAGGGTACCAGTGAGGAAGGATGATAGACTTGGGAATGGGAGAGTGTGGAAGGGATGGGTGTTTTGGCAGGAAAAGAGAAGAGGAATGATTCAGTTTCAGGGGGGAGAAGGGAAGAGAAGACTATCTTATCCATGGAATGCTGCACTTATCAGTGACTTAAGCCAAAAAAAATAAATTTGAAGGCACCCCCTGCTGAAATTCTGGCCACGTATCACTGCTCTGGGAACCTTCAGAGCTCTACTCTCCTTCCTAGTTGTTCTATTTCTTGGGCACTAACATCTGGGGAATCTAAGTGTATGGTACGTGAAATGAGTCTGGTTGACGGTAGTCCATAAATGACAACATCCCCCTCCCCAATTGGCCCGCTCAGCAGAAAGGACTGAAAGGGCATGGATTTATCCTGTCCTGGGAGGTGGTTATCCAGCTCCAGGTAGAGACCCTCTGGTGGGGCAGTTTGCATTGTTGCTATCCCCGCTAGATCTCTTCTGTAGATAGACAACCTCACCCTGCAGGATGTTGACTGCAATGGCTGACATCAATGGGCATGGAGGACATGCTGCACTTCCCAAGACTGGGCCCAAACAGTCTCACGGGCTGTCTAGGTATGTACTTCATCACCGTGGTATCTGAACGCCTCACGCTCATTAGTGGATTTTGCCTTCACAACATCCCTGTGAAATAAGGAGCCATTATCTCATTTTTACAGATGGAGAAGTGAGGCCCGCAGCAGACGCAGTGATTTGTGCCAGGTCACCCAGGCAGTCTGTGGCTGACCCAGGAACTGAACTGAGGTCTCCAACATCTAGACCCATCCTCTCTCAACGCAGGAGATTCCACCAGCGTCAAATTATTTTTAAATCCATGATTTAAGGGAAAATTCAGAATTGAAGACAAACTATTTACCCTCTCATGTAAACACACTCAACGTTTTGATGTGTCATATAATATTGATCTGCACTGTTGTGATTCTCTGGAATAGGGAAATTGGTAAGAAATGTGAATATTGAAGTCAGCAATGAAGCTGCTAAGGAGATGAGATCACAGAGAACAGGAGAAAAAGGCAGATCTAAATCCTGCGCCAAGCCGACAACTTGGGCTGTTATTTTCACAACGAGGGAGAATCCTCTGAGCTGAGCATCTGGAGAAAAACACACACACACACACACACCACACACAAAATGTGAAAAGCTTTTCAGAGAAGCTTTCTCAAAACTCACAGTAGCACATCAGCAAAATCTCAAGTGGTTGACTCCATGAGACCAACATACCAATGAGCTAAGGCAAGAGAGCGTGGGGAAAGCCCACAGTTCATGCTCACCATTTGATTTAATCACTGCTCATCGTTCCAGGCAGAACCCTTCTGTTTCCTTTCTGTAGGTCCCATCGGACAGCTTCCAAGCAGCAGGTTTTATAAAGCCTTTGTCAGCTTCCAGCTCCCACCTCTCACTTGTATAGGAACCAACCGCGGAAAACCCAAAACACATCCAGATTCAGCACTGAGCCATCTCCAAGGCAAAAGCAAAAAAAAAAAAGGCCAAACTATCCCCCTCCCAGAAAAGCTGACATACAGTCAATCCAACCACATTTGGAAAGTCCAGCTCAGCTTTGAACTCCCACTCTGATTTCCTGTGTTTAAACTTCGAATCTGTTGGTTACTTATGGAATCCTTACACTCCACAGCCAGATCCTTCTGCTCTGGGCAGGGTGGAGACAATTTCAATGATGTGCATCTAAAATATCTCTGCACCACACCCAAAAGCCGTCCAGTACATGGCAATGAATCAGTCTCTCTCTTGAATTTTCCTGAATCAGTTAGCCCAGTCTGTAACCAAGACCACATCTAACTCTAAGTAACGTCTTTTCCCCCGGATCTGACAGAGCAACCTAGGTGTAGTGCTGAGTCCACACGCCTCCACCCAGCATCTGTATTTCAGAGTCGGGGGGTGGCTCGGCTCGGATGCAGCTCACACTTACACATTCTTTCGGTCCTCCCTTCTGCCCCTTTGTTTAGACAATGCTTAATGCCAGAGAATCATGGTCTGACTGTGGGTACCTTAGCTGCAGCCAATCAGTGTGCAGCAGCGCTTTGTTTTAATTCAACAATGTCTCATTGGAAAAGTCTCCCATCCTCATGCACGTTCTCCTCAGCACTGTACTCCCTTGGAGGAGATGTTACATCAGGGGGAGAGGAGATACTCCCTCGAACAGCAAGCGAGCCAGCAGCATGCTGCTGATAAGCGAATCACTCTATGTGCCCATTGTCTTCTAAATACAGCCCTTAACCCTGACATCGCCATCCAGATCCACCCTGGATTTGCTTCTGCAGAACAGCCAGCTGTAAGAGTTCACGGCTGAGGAGCACTCTCTGTGACCTGAATGCCATTGTTCAGAAAACATAACGGGTCATGTCAATTCGCATGATATATTACAGCACGGAACGACGCGGAGCTGAAATTCCTCTGCCCATAATGATTATTTCAGGGATAAGGAAGTTCACTTTCTTTCCAGGGGACTTGGTGCTAGAGTGATGGCCCTGGAAAATGATGGACACTATTTAGCCACTGGTCAGGTATCCCGCAAGCCACAACAGTGCTGGCTTGCCCACTTTGTCCTGCCAATGTGCCTGCGCCTGGACCTGACGGGAGGAAAGGAGAGTTGAGTCTTCAATTCTTGACCAACAATGGAGCTGATTGGTTCAGCTGCCCTGGTGCTTTCAATGATGCCTGTCCATTAGGAAATGAAATGAAGCCATCAGACTCATTTCACATTAACCAATGATCCGTCATGAGACGGGCCACTAACCTCCGGAGCTGGATTCTAACCGACGTCCTGGAGAAGTGCTATTACCTGGTAGCAGTAAGGAACAATGCTTATCCCCTCTATAGAGTTTTTCTCCCCCAGATCTCAAAACGCTCTACAGATGTGGGCACACACTGTGTCATCCCCCGTCATGCTGAGAGGTGAAGGACTTGCTCAGTTCACACAGAATGGCTGTGGCAGAATTGGGAACAGGTCCCGGGTCTCCTACCTCCGAGACCACATTGCCTTCCTGGAGATCACATGCAGGAGGGCCCAGGGAGTGGCACCTTGATCACAGGTACATGAGCCCTGTGAATTAGAGCAGAGGAAAGAGCCGTTCCTGCAGACAGCTTCTGTCTCTGTGCGGGTATGAAGGTAACACAGAGCTGACAAGGCCTTGCTCCCATGTAAACTCTGCAGAACCTCACATCCCTCCCACTAGACGGCATGCTTAATGAGAAGCTCGACAAGGGGAACCTCATGCACTTTTCCAGCCTCTCTGGCCCTGTGGCTGGTTCTTGGTAGCAAGGGGTGACCCGGCTCATTGCTACACTGACCTACAGTGCAACGATATCTAAGCAAGACATGAGTTCGAGAAGGATGGTCAAGGCATGGGAGAGCTTAGGAGAGCTGGGTTCAAGTTCTGGTTCTGCCACGGGCTTCCTGTCTGACCTGGGCAGCTCACTTAGTCTCTCTGTGCCTCAGTTCCCCATCTTTTTCTGGCTTATCTATTTAGACTGGAAACTCTGGAGAGCAGGCACTGTCTGTACAGCACCTAGCACAATGGGGCCCAGATTTCAGTTGGGGCTTCTGGGTGCTACTGTAATAGAAAGAGCAATAATTGGAAAACAAACAATTCTGCTGTAGAAGGCAGCGGCCCTTATGGCGATGAGTGCGGTAGAAGTACGTAGATTAGCCAGACAACCGAGTCACAAACCTGCCGTACAAATTAGTGCCCGAGCACTACAGCACTCAGCACATCAACAAGCATCTCCTCCACACCCTCCAAACGTAAGTGGCTCCGTTCAGCAATTTGTAAGCACTCCAGGGGGGGAAATAACAGTTGCAGCAGAAAGGAAATTGGAATTTTAACATGTGCAGCAGCCTTGGTTAACTAGTTCTGTCTGCAGCATGCCGAGGAAATAGCTGGGCAGAACAACAAGCAATACCATTGTCCTGGACAGGAAAGAGATGACAATAAAAGTGTGTCTGAAAGGGGTCTGTTTAAATTCAAATTGGATCAGGCATCAGTGTTCTGAAATGCAAACTCTTCTGGTAGTCCACGGATAGGAAGGACAGAATAGGCCGTGTTGGTGGGGGAGTGGCACTATATTTGAAAGAAAGCATAGAGTCAAATGAAATAAAAATCTTAAATGCACCAAACTGTGCCACAGAATCTCTATGGATTGTAATTCCATGCTTGAATTATAAGGATATAGCAGTAGGGATATACTACCGACCACCGACCAGGACAGTGATAGTGACTGTGAAATGCTCAGGGAGATTAAAGAGGTTATAAAAATAAAAAAACCCAATAATAATGGGGGATTTCAACTATCCCCATATTGACTGAGTACCTGTCATCTCAGGACGGGATGCAGAGATGAAGTTTCTTGATACCTTAAATGACTGCTTCTTGGAGCAGCTAGTCCTGGTACCCACAAGAGCAGAGGCAATTCTTGATTTAGCCCTAAGCAGAGCATAGGATCTGGTCCAAGAGGTGAATATGGCTAAACTGCTTGGTAATAGTGACCATAACATAATAAAATTTAACATCCCTATGGGGAGTACATCAAAGCAGCCCACCACGGTAGCATTTAATTTCAGAAACGGGAACTACTCAAAAATGAGGAAGTTAATTAAACAGAAACTAAAAGGTACAGTACCAAAAGTTAAATCCCTGCAAGCTGCATGGAAAATTTCTAAAGCCATCATAATAGAAGCTTAAATGTATACTCCAAATTAAAAAACATGGTAAGAGGACCAGAAAAGTGCCACCGTGGCTAAACAACAAAGTAAAAGAAGCAGTTAGAGGCAAAAAGGCATCCCGTAAAAAATGGAAGTTGAATCCCATTGAGAAAAATAGAAAGGAGCATAAACTCTGGCAAATAACATGTAAAAATATAATTAGGAAGGCCAAAAAAAAATGTCAAGAACAGCTAGCCAAAGACTCAAAATATAACAGCAAAATTTTTTTAAGTATATCAGAAGCAGGAAGCCTGCAAACAACCAGTGGGGCCACCGAACGATCAAGATGCACTTTAAAAACCTCTAAGGATGGAGATTCCACCGCCTCCATAGGTAATCCATTCCAGTGCTTCACCACCTTCCTAGTGAAAAAGATTTTCCTAATATCCAACCTAGACCTCCCCCTCTGCAACTTGAGACCATTGCTCCTAGTTCTGTCATCTACTACCACTGAGAACAGCCTAGTTCCAATCTGAGGAACTGTCCCAGACTGAGGTGTCATTAGAGAAGGTTGTGGAACAAATTGGTACATTAAACAGTAGCAAGTCACCAGGACCAGATGGTAACCACCCAAGAGTTCTGAAGGAACTTAATGTAAAATTGCAGAATTACTAACTGTGGTATGTAACCTATCATTTCTAGCTTCTGTACCAGATGACTGGAGAATAGCTAATGTGATGCCAATTTTTAAAAAAGGCTACAGAGGCGATATTGGCAATTACAGGCTGGTAAGTCTGATTCTGTACCAGGCAATTAGATTGAAACTATAGCAAAGAACAGAATTATCAGACACATAGATGAATACAGTTTGTTGGGGAAGAGTTAACATGGTTTTTGTAAAGGGAAATCATACCTCACCAATCTACTATAATTCTTTGAGAGGGTCAACAAGCATGTAAAGAAGGGTGATCCAGTGGATATAGTGTACTTAGATTTTTAGAAAGCCTTACAAGGTGAATCACCAAAGGCTCTTAAGCAAAGTAAGCAGTCATGGGATAAGAGAGAAGGTCCTCTCATGGACCAGTAACTGGTTAAAAGATAGGAAACAAAGAGTAAGAATGAATGGTCAGTTTTCAGAATGGAGAGAGATAAATAGTGGTGTCTCCCAGGGGTCTGTACTGGACCAGTACTTACTGGTTCAACACATTCATAAATAATCTGGAAAAAGGGATAAACAGTGAGATGGCAAAATTTGCAGATGATACAAAGCTACTCAAGATAGTTAAGCCCAAAGCAGACTGAAGAGTTACAAAGGAATTTCACAAAACTGGAAGACTGGGCAACAAAATGGCAGATGAAATTCAATGGCAATAAATGCAAAGTAATGCACATTGGAAAATGTAATCCCAACTATACATATAAAATGATAGGATCTAAATTAGCTGTTACCACTCAAGAAAGAGATCTTGGAGTCATTGTGAACAGCTACTTAAAGTGCAGTGGCAGTCAAAAAAACTAACAGATTATTGGGAATAATTAAGAAAGGGATAGATAATAAAAGAGAAAATATCATATTGCCTCTTTATAAATCCATGGTACGCCCACATGTTGAATACTGCGCACAGATCTGGTCTCCCATCTCAAAAAAGATGTACTGGAATTGGAAAAGGTACAGAAAAGGGCAACTAAAATTATTAGGGGTATGGAAAAGTTTCCATATGAGGAGAGAAAAGTTCCAGAGGGGTAGCCATGTTAGTCTGTATACAGCAAAAATAACGAGAGTTCTGTAGCACCTTAAAGACTAACAAATTTCTGCGGGCATGAAATTTGTTAGTCTTTAAGGTGCTACAGGACTCTCATTGTTTTTGCCATATGAGGAGAGATGAATAAAACTGGGACTTTTCAGCTTGGAAAAGAGACGACTAAGGGGGGACATGATAGAGGTCTATAAAATCATGAGTGATGTGAAGAAAGTGAATAAGAAAGTGTTATTTACTCCTTCTCATAAACACAAAAACTAGGGGTCACCAAATGAAATTAATAGGCAGCAGGTTCAAAATGAACTAAAGAAGTATTTTGTCACACAACACACAGTCAACCTGTGGAACTCCTTGCCAGAGGATGTTGTGAAGGCCAAGACTACAATGGGGTTCAAAAAAGAACTAGATAAGTTCGTGGAGGATAGGTCCATCAATGGCTATTAGCCAAGATAGGCAGGGATTGCTGTTTGCCAGAGGCTGGGAATGGCTGACGGGGTGGATCACTTGATGATTACCTGTTCTATTCATTCCTCTGAAGCACCTGGCATTGGCCACTGTCAGAAGACAGGATACTGGAATAGATGGACCAGTACGGCCGTTCTTATGTTCTTTTCCCTCCTTAGTCAAAGTTTTTATCTGAAGTAGACACTTGTAAAACTCTGAACTAAGCAAAAGTTGACGTAGATTCAAAGACTAACACAGTCAAAAGTTGGGTTTTTTTTTAAAATCTACCCCTATGCTTATATAAAAGTTCCTCAGTCCTAACTGTCTCAAGCAACAGATTAAAATCTGACTGTTCAAACTTCGTCATATATATTAGTTCCTTGATACTATAGCGATGAGCGCAGTGAAAATGCATATCTTTTCATCTAATTTCTCTCTCTCTCTCTCTCTCTGTACATAAAACAAATTAGAATTTTAGACTTGGGGTTCTGACAGCAAGGTCTTCCTCAAGGACCTTAATTGTTGTGTCAGCATCCACAGCAGGATCAGGAGAATGCTGGAAAAAGCATTTGCAAATATTTGTTACAAAAAAAAAAAAAATACAGGGACCAGATCTGCAGCTGGTATAATTGGCAGAGCTCCATTGACGTTAATGGAGCTATGCTGATTCATACATCGGAGGAATTGGCCCCAAGAATTCATTTGGGAAGGATGTGCTACCCCCTTTTCTGAGTTTTCCACAGCAAGTCATTTTTTGGTGGAGGGTTCGCACTGGAAGTACTTGGCAGCCCACTTGGAAATCTCTTTTTTCCTTCTCCCATTTGTAAAAGTTTCAGTCACCCAAGCTGGGAGTAAAAACAATACCAAGTGACACCGGTGGCCAATCACACACTGCGAAGAGCCAGCAGTCCAAGGGAATAGATCAGACTGCATGGCGAGATGCACCTTGGGTGGAATAATTCCAAAGGAGCAATACCGTAATGAAAATCACAGCCCGTTTGAGGGCAATTTACGAACTGAAAAAGGAGCTGAATTTGTTAGGGGCCAGGTTTACAAAGGTAAGAACTGGGTGCTGGTTTCTGAAAAATCAGATCAGTTCACTTAAGGGGTAACAGAGTCAAGGGCTCTTGAAAATCTGCCCACTTATATATGCACCTAATGGGAGACACTGGAAGCAATTTTGAACATCTGACCTTGAACATATTATTCACTCGTTCAGCTCTCCTCAAATGAAGATGTGGTCGGTCTAATAGACAGACAGACGGGCTGTCTGATGATCTATTCCCTGGTTTTCAGTCTTTTTGAAAACCACCTCAGAAAGCATTTTCTAAAAGTAAATTTGGTGGCTTGCAGAATTATACAGCACAGTTGCCATGTCATTAAAATACCCCTTTCCCTCCATGACTCACCCCAGCCCTGATACATTGGATTCACTGAAGGAGATTTGCACAAGGGAATTTTTCTTTCTGTGCTCCTCTTTTTAGGGCAGGACAGTGCCCCATCTAGTGGTCTTTGCCGGGAGTTTGGGTTAAATCAGTCTAGAAAGCCTTCGCCCTGGCACTCTTGCTGCACTGCAGGAATAGCGCACATCTACCTGGGAAGCTCAGGGACGGCTCCTTTGCTCCCCTTTGTCTGGATAGCTGGGTCATTTTACTTCCTCCATACTGCTCCCCAGGACCGTGAGCCCCTTCCTGACTCACTCTGCTGTGCCCCCTTGCTCAGTCCTGCTACTAACCTCCCTAACCACCACCCCCAGCTTGTAAGATACACCATCCTAGTTGGTGGGTGTCATTTGTGGCTCCATTTGGACCACAGCAATAACTCTGGGAAATGTTCGTGTTTCCCCCCCACCAGGCTCCACAAAGCACTTAAGTGTATGCTTCATTTTAAGCGTATGTTTAGGGCCGTCTCAATTCAGCACAGCTCATAAGCATGTGCTTAAGTGTTGAATAGGGAGGGATTCAAACAGGTACTTAAAGTTAAGCACAAACTTGATTACGACGTATAAGTACCTTCGGGGGGGGATCCCATTTCCTAAATCCCTTCTTCAGGTGGAGAAAGGCATAACAAGAACCTGTGGCTGGAAACTGAAGCCAGATAAATTCAGGTTTGAACCTAGGCACAGATATTTAACACAGCACCCTGTGAGGCAGTCCTCTTTCACCGTATTCCTTTTGCAAGATGCTTGGATCAGGACTGAGCATGGTAAGATAGGACCTGGGATTTCCATGGGAGGTCCTTCCACACTGAAGAGGACAGCTGCCCTCTGGCTCTAATTCACACAAAGGATAGGCGGACCTCAGACTCCTGGCAAGCTGCAGGGCAAAGTCTAGGCTGTAGTGAAACGGGCTAGCTGCCAGTTTTCAAGACGTGTCATGAAGCTAATACAGGACTTAAGATCTGGAGTATTGTGTCGCCGAAGTGTTCCAAAAAGAATGCTTCAGTGTTTCCAAGGATACAATATCCAGGAAGGAAGTGGATTATTCACTCGGATTGTCTGGGAGCAGTGAAATGAGGAGAAGAAATGCCTAAGCATGGAAAGAATCCAGGTTAACCCTAGGAAAAATACCTATGGGCTTTCGTTGCTAAGGTACCGGAAGAGATGACTAAAAGAGCTGGGGTTCAAAAAATGTGGAAAGGACACAGGGAAATGTTCTGCAAGATGCAGGAAGCCTGACTGTCTGGATAACCCAATAAGTCATTTCTGGCAATTACAATCTCTGGACTCGATGAAAAAGCCAGATTCTGGCCTTAATGTACCTATGGGTGCACCTCCCATCAGGCCAGAGGCGCCCTGGGGGCACATGTCTAAGATGACGATTTGGTACTTAAAGCATGTTTAAATTTCTCTCATTTCCCCCATAAAGTCACTTGATAGAACTGGGGGGAGATGCCAGACTGATGGCCTTGAGGCCTGGAGAAGATGTACAGAACTGAAGGTAGCAGTGTAATTTTCATCCCTGATGCCCTGCCAAAGTGTCTCAACTCTGACCTGCCCAGATTCTCTCTTGGGATGAGGGTAGTCTAGGATCAGTCAGGATGGAAGGGGAGACAATTAAAGCTAGCTGTGGGTGTGCTCGTTACACTAATATTATGAGGGGCTCAGATGCTACATTAATAGGGCTCACATACACACCAATAACCATCTAAAGCTTCTGCTTTACTTTTCTTTACGTCACCTCCCTGTGCCTCAGTTTCCCCATCTGTCAGTGGGGGTAACAATGCTCAACTCCATTGGAAAGTGCTCTGAGATCTACTGCTGAGAAGTGCTATATAAAAATTAGTATTATTAATAAAAAGCCTGAAGGAAAAGGTACTATTTTCTATTAATTTCTATAGATTTTGTAGGTGAGGGTTAGAGTGACCAGCTAGGAAATGGTATTTCCTACTGTAGTAAGTGGCATGAGCTCTGATCTCCGACACCTGCACAGAGCATGGGGAAGCCAGAGGATTAAGAAGATAGAGACATGTCTGCCAGGAACTGAATAGAGGTTCATCATCTCATTGAACAGTGGTCAATGAACACCCTTCGGCTGGAGACAAATTTCAATTACTACCAACATGAGCTAAGTTTGCACCAGTGACCTAGAGATGAATTAAATGCTTTGTAACTCTATAACCTGTCTCCCTGAGCAATACACTCCTTTATTCAGTGCTCTGTTTAGCAGCGATCATGTATCACAAGGAAAGAAGCACATACCTGTTCTGTACACAACAGTACTGCACTATTCCTACTTTAAATGTAAGTCGCGAGGGTCTGATCAATGCTCGTAGAACTCAATCGATCAGGTCCCTAATACATGATGGACAGTCACATTCCTTCTTTCATCAGGTAATGAAACTTCCTTTAAGAAAAGGAATCCTTTAATTGGGATGAAACCAATAGGATTCTACAGAAATCTAATAGGGTCTATAGAATCAGCTCTTAGCATCTACAGAATTGAATAAAGAATGAAAAATATAATAAGGAATGAGATTCCGTCTATAGATTTGGTGAGCCATCCTAAAGAATCCTATTGTAGGGGTAGATTTTTCTTTGAATCTTATGAAATGGGTTTTTAAAAAGGAGTCTGTGGGATCAAGTGGGCAGAACACTGGACTGGGACTCAGGAGATCTGGGGTCTACTCCTGGCTCTGCCATTAGCCTGCTGGGTGACTTGGGCAAGTCACTTCATTGCCCTCTGCCTCAGTTTCCCCATCTGTCAATGGGGATGACGATGCTTAACTCCACTACAAAGTGCTTTGAGATCTACTGATGTAAAGTGCTATATAAAAACTAGTATTATTAATAAAAAATACTCTTACGGAAAATGTATTATCTTCTATTAAATTCTATGGGTCTTTTCCATAAAGCTTAGAGGAACCAGCTAAGGAAGTGTTATCTTCAACTGTAATAAGTGGCAGGAACTCTGGTCTCTGGACTCTTTACAGATGACAATTTCTGAAGTGCATCCCTTAATGCTTAAAAATGCAAAGCTTAAGCCGAGTCCCACAAGGAACAAATGTCATGGATTGAAGAAGAAGAAAAAAAAGCGTTGTAGCTTTAGGGAATGCCACGGTTACTGCTTCATAAACCTCGGCATCTTCAGGCTGAGTTTTTCCACCATCTCCCATTAGCCAGGATAGCACCGGACACTGGCGGGTAGCGTAGGCTTATTTTATGATGCACATGTTCTTATACGTGCAGGCTAATTAACTTAGCTCCCAAGCCACAGAGGGCGCAGATTCCAAGGGCCTGTTTTTCAGAGGTACTCAGCGTTCAGAGTTCCCATGGCGTTGTGACTGCATGACACATCTCAGGATCAGACCCTAAATACATTCATTGGTCCTGATCTTGCATTGGATACATGTAGATCGCCCCCAGTGCCTGGACAGAGTCCCAGTGAAGTCAGTGAGTGAGCTCTTAGGTGGTGTAACTCAGCGTCACTCCACTGGAGTAAATGGAGTTACACCAATTCATACATCAGCTGCGGACCTGGCCCACTGGGGGCTCAGAGTGGGAGAAAGGGTCCCACTCATGAATCCAGCTCCAGGATCTGGGCCTGATTCTGAGCTCCCTGGGGGTTTTGCATCAGCACAGCTCAGTTCAACTGAGTTTCCTCTGCCACGACCTCACGCGAGGGAGAGGACGAGTGTGTGAGCGATCACGCTCGCCGGGGCGCTTCGTCTCCCTCCCCAACACACATTGGTTGTAAAGCGCAGAACTTTTAAAAACGTCTCGCCAGGAATGAAACTCGCGGGGGTGTCTGGGTGGGCTTTGTGCGGCGGAGAAATGTCAGCTCACGTGGCCTGAGTTGTCTTGCCATTTCCACAGCAGAGCCTCTTTAAATAAAGATGCTACCCTGCCCAAACCTTTCAGCACAGCTTGCAGTGGGGAAGAACTCTGCTGTAATGATCTGAGCTTCCCCAGCGCCAATCACAGCTCTAAACACGGACACCCTTGGGAAAAACGGTCAGTCCTCAGCAGTGGAAGGCTGGAGCCATAACTGCACCGTGACACAGCTAGAGGGGTGAGGCCAAGGGGGGCAAGGAGCCAGAGGTGAGGCACACAGCTTCTGCATGGTGGATCCGCAAGGTCTGCACAGAACCTGGGCAGGGATCCCCAGAGTTTAAAAGCGGAACCTGCAGCTTCGCCCATGGTGTGGGAGAGAGGAAGGGGGCAATGGAAGGATTCAAAGGCCGCTCCAGGAGGGGCACCTTACACAGCTGACACAAGTGGATTTTTCCCTGCATCTCATCCACTTCCCCAGCCCCGCCACTGTCTGTGCCGCCGAAATCCCCTCTCCCACCGAGCTCTGTCCCGGCCACCCGCTGCCCGGGGATACAGGCCCCCGCTCTGGCAACACTCCCAGCAGAAAGGGGGTGTGCAGATGGCTGGCTGGACGAGGCCCATCACTGCGTCTGGAAGATGTTGCACAGCACACACGGACTTGAGCCAGCTCCATGCCTGGGGTAAATCAGCATCCCACCACGGAAGCCAAAGGAGCAACATCAATTTACGCCAGCTGTGCATCTGGCCCGTTGTCTTTAAGGCCACATCGGAAGGGTCTGTCCATCACTTTCGAACACGGCAGTGGCCAATCCGGGGGCTGCTTCTTTCAAGTCACCCCTGCCCAGCTGCACTTTGTTATCTCACAGGCTCCACAAGAAACAGCTCTTTGCACAGGAAGAGGTGGGATCACTCACAGCAACCACCACATGAATCGTGTTATTCAAAGAGGAAAACAAGCTGCTTCCTTAAGCAACGTGTGCTTCCACAAGTACAGCGAGAGGCCTGAGAGAAGAACGGAGATGAAAGCTTGCTATTAACCAGAGACAAAGAGCTACTTTCCCTGCCAGGGACAATTACAGGCCCCGGTGCAGCAAAACACTTACGGACACACTTAACTTGTATAATAAATAATAATACCTAGCTCTGTTTGCCCATAGATCTCAAAGTGCTTTAAAAAGGAGATGTGTATCATTAACCCCATTTTACAGATAGGGAAACGGAGGCACAGAACGACAAGTGGACTTGCCCAGGGTCACCCAGCAGGCCAGTGGCAGAACTGGGAACAGAGCCCAGATTGTCTGAATCCCAGGCCAGTGCTCTGTCCACCCAGTCACCTGGACTGAAGAGTCAAGCAGATGTTTAAGTGCTTTGCTGCCTAGCGACGGGCTGCTGAAATGGAGGAGGCAGAGCACGCCAGTGACTCAGGACATTCGGACTCCAGGACAGCAGAAAGCTTCTCTCGGGCCACATCTTCACGGGGACACTCAGGAAAGAGACGGCGATTCCAGGAAAGGCGTGAAGTCAATGTGCACTGGACTGCGGGTGGACGATCTCGTTCAAGAGACAGGTGGCCTTCGCTCACTGTAACTTAATTTTAACTCTCCCCCCTCCAATCTCAGTGCTCAGGGAAGCCCCGGCGGAGCTGGGCTCTATAACAAGCAGGGGGCACTGAGCCCCCGTGGGAGCTCCTCAGATTCCCCTCCCATCCATCCCAGCAGTGCTAAAAGCCAGTTCTCTCCCCCTCTCCCAGCAATGCGGGTCGCTCTGCTTCTCAGACTGCAGCATTTCAAACCCAGCAAGCTGTTACCAGCTAACAGAAAAAGACCTTTAAAAGCTAAGTGCTTCCAGACGCAACTTTGTCATTTCTAGGTGCAGAAATCGGATGTTACAAAGCTGCTGGGGCTTCCTCCTGGGACCATTCATTCTACTAACTGGCAATTCTGCGGGGAGAGGGAGCTTTCTGGCTGCCCCTCCTCCTGCCTGGCAATAGTCCACAATGGACCTTGCACAGGGAGAAACTGATCCATGCTCCCTACCACTCCTGCTGCTTCTTTGTCCTTTGAAATCAGTGAAGTCACAATCTGCAGAGGTGTTTGAAGTCACTGGGGGTTGTGACTTCTAGCAGGGAACAAGTACCAGGGCCAGGACCTGATCCAAAGCCCCTTGAGGTCAATAGGAGTCTTTCCATTGGGTTCAGGGAACACCAGATCAGACCCCAAGCCCTGGAGGGTAATGGGAACTGGGGGCACTCAGGACTTGCACCTGGAGGAGCCACTAAGCAGCAAAGAAATGGGCCACATGTCTCATGCTCTGGACATTGTGGAGTCGATTATACCAGGGCAAAGTGCGTATAAAATGCTACCAAATTGGAACGGTTGCATTTTGCATGTGCTTTTGCACTGGTGTAATTGACAGCACAAGTTGTCGGGCCATGGAGAACCAGCCCCCCGTTCCCATGCAGATGTCCCGAGGGAGAGAGAAAGGGAAGTAAAATAAAGACAGAAGATAGGAGATGTGTGAGCAGAGCTGGCTCAAGGGGGATAATTTCCAAAGCTCCTGTAAAGGAATCAGCAGCACTTTCAAGCTAAAAGCAGATTAGGAAAAGAAAATCAACATACTGAGAATTCTTGGACTCAGCACTCTGCAAAATCGTCTCATTCTTCTTGGCTTTGGTATTTTCACTCCCAGCAGGGAAAGAATCACACACTTTCCACGGCTAATTCCCACTCTCTACCTACTTCATGGACTCCGCTGGCCAGGGAATTCAGACAGGAACAGCCAGCAAAGGCAGATCTTCCAGCTGTTTCTTCTCCTCCCCTCCTGCCTCTTCAAATCACTCTCTCTTCCCGCTGCAGGAGCCTGGAGACTGTAACACGGAGCTTGGCTGGGGAAAGCTTCCTGAGAGAGATCTCTCTCCAATGCGAGCAGGGCTTGTGAAGTTTGACTCATGACTGAGTAAACACCAAGCAGACATGCTCCAGATTCCCTTGCATGGGGACACAAAGGATTCTCTTTTCCTTTGCCAACTCCCCCAAAGAGTCATATTCTGCTCTGAAATTCACCCAGAAAAATGACAGTGTGATGACCCCATGGCAGCCTCGGTCCCTCCATACCTCTGAAAAAATCACACCACTTATCTAGATGTTGAACAAAGGACGTAGGGCCAAGATTTTTTTTTTTTAAAGTTAGGCTCCTAAATGCATATTCATGCATCTAAATAAAGGCCCTGATCTTCCAAAGTCCTCAGCACACAGCAGCTCCCATGAGAGTTGTGCAGGATCCAGATTCATTTGTGGAGGAATTTCACTATTTTGAAATGTCTTCCATTCTGGAACGAAAACTAAAACATTCAACGTTTTCTGTGAATTACACACACACACACACACACACACACACACGCACGCACGCACATGCACGCACACGCACGCACGCACACACAGTTGTATTTTGGGTCCAACAAAATGGTTTTTTTCTGATTTTGTTTTATACTGTATAACGTAAAATGAAAAATCCTAAATGAAAAGTCATTTAGCAAGGGAAAAATTGAAACGACCCATTCTTAAAAGGGCAAAATGGACCACAGTGCCTTGATTGAAATCCTGGCTTTCATTTCAAAATGCATTATGGTCAAGGGTGACACGTTTCTGTGCAATGTTTCATTTTCCCCGAATCGGCATTTTTCAAAGCAAAGACGTTCCACCTGAAAATTACCAGCCTGCTCTAGTTCCCCACAAGGCCCCATTCACTTTCCCATGGCTCTGTTTTGCACTGTGCAATAGTAGGGGGCTCCGGGCTCCACTGTTAGCAGAGAAGGTCTGGATATTGGAGCCAGGGTAGCCAGTATCCGGAGAGGGGGGCATGGAGCCCCCGGACTGGTGAAGAGACACAACTCCCCATTGGTTCTGCAGGGAGAACCCTGCCCTTTTCCACTGTAGCTTTCCATGGGGGAAAAAACAAACTTTTCCTCTCTGTCAGGCCCTGCCTGCGTGGCTGCCTCTTGCCATGTGGCAATCTGGCTCATCAGATTCAGGGTAACTAAGCTGGGCATTTCTGCAAGGAACAGGGCAGATCTTATCCTCTTGACATTGACAGAGAAGGATCTCGGTGCTGCATGCCTGCAGGCAGCAGTGGGGTTATCACAAATCACAGCCAGTTGTGATAAGAGAAACCCCGTCTCTTGGCTCCTAAAACATGCGTCTGTACCATCTGGGCTAAAGGAGAATCTCCATCAGCTGTCTGTAGTATTAGGGTTTATATCCTCTCTCTGAGCCAACCTCTAGGCCCACATAATCACATACGACATGATCCTGCAAATATGTCCCTGCACTTAGATCCTTACATCTGCACAGTGTCCAACTGACTTCAACAGACACCGAGCAAGCATAAAGCTCTCTCCATGTGAATCCTGTTGCAGGATCAGGGCCTTGGCCATTGCATTACAGCATCCTTGAGCTCTAGCATGTCTTTCCATCCCAGATAACATCAGACAAAGGAAGTCTGTACTGAAAAGCAGGGGTAGCGCTGCAGAGATAGTGGATTCTCCACGCCCATGCATTGTGGTGTCATAACTTCTACCAGTGAAAGGGAGGGGTAAAACACTAACTAATCGCTGTACACCCACTCTGTCCAAGTGTAAGTGACTGCACAAGTTGCAAGGTGGTGGGGAATCAGTCCCTGCGCACTCTCAACCCATCTCCCATTGGGTTTGTTTGTTTTCAACACCAGGAGGAGTCCAAGGATTTTGCAGTGCTTTTGACAGCCGCTGGATGACAAATGAGATCTGCTTCTGCCGGAAGCCAAGCCTTGAAATAGCTATAAGAACTGATTGCCTTCTTGGCTGCATTCAAAGAAAATTATCTTTAGCTTTTGAAAGCTGTTGAACAGCTGTCATGAGGAGAAAGCAGACACTACACACAACCAAATGTAGCTATGCCAGTTACACTGCTCAGTGGATGTAACTTGGAGAGACCAGGCTAATGTTTTCAAGAATTATCACTACATTTGGGGGGGCTTCAGATTCTGGGTGCCCAGCTTCAGACCCCTTAAAAAGGGGCTTGCTATTGAGAGGTACAAAGCACCCGTAGCTCTCACTGACTTCAACTGGAATTGTGGGTACCTCTCTGAAAATTAGGCCCAGCACTCACAATGAGTAGCTGCATTTTAAAATTTGGGCCTATATATATTTGCAAGAAGCATATAATGGTCTGTATCCTGTATCCTAATTTCTAGGGTACAGATCTTCATGTCACCAAAACACTCCTTTTGGCCACAGATATATTTGGCAACACAGAGCATCTCTCCTAAGGACAGTAACACACAATTCTAAAAAGAAATCAAGTGGCTTGAAAGAAATAAGCTTTTGTAACCTGATTGCATCATATTCCAGTCACATTGCAGGTGGGCTGGGGGCAGCAGGGATTAAACCTGGGCCCTTTTAACTCAGCCTCTACTGCCTGAGTGAAAAGACTCACCTGTGTTAGCCAATGCAGTAACGGGCTGTGTAATGGATGCTAATCTGTAGCATACCATTCAGACACTAGGAGGCATTGTGTGTAAAATACCTTATTTAAACAAACCTCAGTCCAACAGCCATACCTGGCAGAGCATTAAAGGATCTTCTGGCGAATGCATCTGGTGTGAATAAGCCAGCTCTGTATCTGATACAGGAACGTGACAGGCTCATCAGCTTCTATATGGCCTCACCATCACCAGAGGGGTTAAAGAAGAGAGATTTCTTATGGATCACCCGGGACTTTTTTGGGTTTGTGTACATATAACCCAGGTGCCTAAAAGGGAGAGATCTATTTGGGGGGAGGGCTGGGTAAGAGTGAGTTGTGTCTGTCTGGGTCTTTGTTGCGAGGCAGATTTTTGTACTCCACATCCAGCAGTTTTTAGAGTTGGGTGTGGTAGTTTTGGGTAGACCCCAATAGGTTCCCTGTTGCTGGGCCCAGACTAGACCCCATGAGGGCAAGCAGTCAGGGCAGCTGCTTTACCACAGGCCAGGTGTCAGGTGAACTCAACCTAAGTGAGTAGCAGAACAGAAGCCAGGCCTTGTGACTTCCAGGCCAGTGCTCTAACCACTAGAACACACTGCCTGCTGTATGTATGAGAGACAGCACATTTCTGAATGTGCATGGGTCTAGCAGACCCAAGTTTGATGGCCTTTAAGGCATAATCTTTTTTCTTCAGCATCATAAGAAAGGATGGAGGGGGGACCCCATTGTGAGACAGTCCTGGCCCTAAAGAGCTTACAACCTTGGTTAAAGACAAACTGCATGGATGAAATAGACAAATGAGTGAGCCTGGCTAAGGGAGATGTGAAGAAGAACTGATTGTTTTAAAGACTGTCCTTCTCTCTTTTGCCTCTGAACGGAGACAAAGCATGTGTGTTTAATCAGTTCCATTACTATGCCCTTAATCACAGGGCGTAATTTTAGAAATTTAAAGTAAATAAAGAAAAAGCAAGCATCCATATGCATGACCCAACACTGTGATTTAAATAGGAGGCTGGATGTACAAAGAACACAGGATCTGGTCCCATACACAACACGCTCTTCACTGCTGAGGATTTGATGCAGCAGAAACTTGTCCATTGGAACAGAGGTTTTGGGCCAGAGCACATTTTTTTCATTTCTGATTGGGAGAGAAAGCTGACAAAGCTACAAACCCCAAACCCCCCCTCCCCCCCCCAACTAGAAAGCATAAGCATTCTGGGACCAATCCCAAAGACAGAAGGAAAA
Organism: Emydura macquarii macquarii; assembly: GCF_026122565.2. NCBI lineage: Eukaryota > Metazoa > Chordata > Testudines > Chelidae > Emydura > Emydura macquarii. The sequence continues at coordinate 3,760,589 of NW_027133217.1, forward strand.
TTCCCTCCCTCCACTCATCTCAGTCATAGTGTTTACACACAATCTGTGTTGGATTCATGGAATTCACGTCTGTTTCTTTATTAAGCTTAGTAAGACAAAAACAGGAAAAGATATGAAACTCAAAGGGAGACACAGGGATATTTGTAAATAAGGCACATAGGACTCACTGGTCTGCCTAAGTAGTGTGAAGATAAATAAAGATCTCCAGGATTCGCTTTAGGGTTTACTTGGAGTTTGCTACCTTTCCCTGAGGAAGGACAAAGTAAATGCTAAGCATGATGACCCTAAAGGTTGGGTTCTGTGCTAATTTTAAAGTTATTACTAAATAACATTAACAGTTCTCCTTTTACACTGATGCAATCTAAAATTTACTCCATTGGAGTCAGTAGAGTTGAACTGGTGAGAGAGAAAAATCAGTTTAAAAACACACTGAGATATGTATTAAAATTAAGTTCTTAGTTGTGTCAGTGCTTGAGAAAACATACTTAATGTACTTCAATATATGCAGTTGCCCACTCCAGAGCTCCAAAATCATGACACGGACTCCCAAAAATCATGACAACAGCTTAACATTGATGGGATTATTTAAACTAAATTTTAAAACAGTTGGCTCCTTTTTGTTTGACTTTTGGGTTTTGAGCCTTTAGTGGGCCATGTTTTCAAGCTTTTCTCTGCAACCACGAAGTTTAGAAACTATTCTTTTCCAGGAAAGCTGAGATTCTCGCATGTTCACATGATTCGTGAAGCTGGGGCTTTAAGAAAAAATATCAAACAACATGAGAGTTGCCAATATTGCCTATGTGAGCCTCATTCTCCACTATTCACGTAATCATTTGCACTACGCTAAGTGAATGCGCAGTAGATGTAAAACGCCATCCAGATAGCATGGTAGCATTTTACAACCACTTTGCCCATGGTTAAACGGTTACACAGGGAGAAAGGCGGTGGAGAATCAGCACAGGGAACACAAATGGTCGTATCTACATCAGTGCTGTTTAATCCACTAGGTATGAGAGGCCAAAGTGAAATAAGAACAGCCATACTGGGTCAGACCAATGGCCCATCTAGCCCAATATCCTGTCTTCTGACAGCAGCCAATACCAGGTGCTTCAGAGGGAATGAATAGAACAGGTAATCATCAAGTGATTCATCCCGTCACCATTCCCAGCCTCTGGCAAACAGTAATCCCTGCCTATCTTGGCTAATAGCCATTGATGGACCTATCCTCCATGAACTTGTCTAGTTCTTTTTTGAACCCTGTTATAGTCTTGACCTTCACAACATCCTTTGGCAAGGAGTTCCACAGGTTGACTGTGCGTTCTGTGAAGAAATACTTCCTTTTGTTCATTTTAAACCCGCTGCCTATTAATTTCACTTGGTGACCCCTAGGTTTTGTGTTATGAGAAGGAGTAAATAACACTTCCTTATTTACTTTATCCACATCAGTCATGATTTTATAGTCCTCTATCGTATCCCCTCTTAGTCATCTCTTTTCCAAGAGGAAAATTCCCAGTTTTATTAATCTCTCCTCATATGGAAGCTTTTCCATACCCCTGATCATTTTAAGTTGCCCTGTTCTGTACCATTTCCAGTTCCAATACATCTTTTTTGAGATGGGGCGACCAGATATGCACACAGTATTCAAGATGTGGGCATACCATGGATTTATAAAGAGGCAAGATGATATTTTTTGTCTTATTATCTATCCTTTTTCTAATGATTCCCAACATTGTGTTAGCTATTTTGCCTGCTGCTGCACATTGAGTGGAAGTTTTCAGAGAACTATCCACAATGACTCCAAGATCTCCTTCTTGAGTGGTAACAGCTAATTTAGACTCCGTCATTTTATATGTATAGTTGGCTTTATGTTTTCCAATGTGCAACACTGAATTTCACCTACCATTTGGTTGCCCAGTCACCTAGTTTTGTGAGATCCCTTTTTAACCCTTCGCAGTCTGCTTTGGACATAACTATCTTGAGTAGTTTTGTATCATCTGCAAATTTTGCCACCTCACTGTTTACCCCTTTTTCCAGATAATTTATGCCTGATTGGGCCCACTTTTCTACGTGTAAAGAATGTGAAATTGGAGCTCCAGCCTTAGCAAATATAAATAGATGCATAACAACCTCTTTACCGATGATTCAGGTATTCCCCAAATGCCCTGCTGGCTCTGTCTCACCTAGTACATCGCCTTTCAAAGTGCTTTACATCTCACTGGTGCAACAGTTCTTTAAAGAACCCTGCCACCTTCCAGCACTGCAAAGAGATTCAGGCCAGAACCATTAGTAAAGAGGTTAAGTTATGCATGTATTTATATTTACTAAGGCAATTTCACCTTCTTTACACTTAGAAACAGTGGGCCCAATCAGGCAGCATTCAGACCTTACCCAGTAAAGGACTTTAGGATCTGGCCCACTGACAAGGTTGTATCTGCAGAAGTACACATAAACATCTAATTTTTGTGTACCCAAATGCAAGATTTTCTCAACCAATGCCTGAACCCTCTCATAAGAGACCTTTAGTTTTATTTTCACAGCAGCGCAAGACAAGCTAAGACCAAATTAGTACAATCATCCATAAAAATATCCCGCACATGCAATTCTACCATTGCACCACACAGACCGGTTCAGGGCCAGCCAAAACCATAATGCCAAAATAGGGATGTGCATTCATTGTGCAGGCCTAGCAACTAACGACACACACAGGCATCTAGGTCACACTTCTGTCTGCACAAACAATGCCTGCTTTTTCCCTTTTGCGGCCACAGCTTATGCTGCCATGTTTGGTCCAGGTGGAACTGGGGAAGGGAGGAGAGGAAAAGAGAATGGGTTTTTATCTGGGAGAAGGAGGATGGTCCAGTGATTAGGGAACTAATATTGGGAGACCCGGGTTCAACTCCTTCTCTGCCACAAGCTTCTTGTATGACCGTGGGCAAGTCACTTAGCCTCTCTGTGCCCCCGTTTCCCATCCGTAAAACTGGGATGATAGCACTGCCCTCTCTCACTGTTCTGTGGAGGAATACATTTAAGACTGTGAGGTGCACAGATACAATGGTAACGGGGGCCAGACAGTAACCTTAGATAGATTTCCAAAAAGCCGTTGAGCATCTGAAATTCTCTTTTCCCTTTTAAAAAAAACCCTCTAGATTGGTAGAATTATTCTGCACATTGACATTACAACAACTGTTATGACCAATAGGCTGTAACTCAGTGTTGCCACCTCATGGTCTGATTGCTGGTCTCATGAGAATTAATGTTTCTCTTAAAGCCTCAGCTCCTGGAGTCATGTGGTTACATGAGCCTCTCGGCTTCCATTTAAAAAAAATGTTTCTCACCCTCATGATTGTGGAGAAAAGTTTAAAACCGCAAACCAAGTGCACCCTGCAGGCTCAGAAACTCACGGTAAATACAAGCAGCCCAGAATAGATTATTAAACAGCCCTCATGATTTTTAAGCCAATGTCCTGATTTTGGGGGTGGGGAGGGTGACTCGTGATTCCTGAATGCTTGGGGTTGGCAATACCATATTTACATCACAGTAGCACCTGGGGTATGTCTACACTGCCACTGGCAGCGAGCATCCCAGCCAGATAGCCAGATTACACCAGCTCCGCTCAACCTAGCGCACTAAAGTGTAGAGGTTGGGGCACAGGCGGCTCGGGCTAGCCAGCCAAGCACAGACCCAGGGGGCTAGCCTGAGTTGCTGCCCAAGGGCCACGAGGCTGTGTTTAGCACACTAGCACGAGTGAGGCTAGTGCAAGTCTGTCTAGCTGGGCCGGGCGGCTCGCTGCCAGATGCAGTGTCAACTTCTAGCGCCCCAACCAGGCCAGGAGCTCATTGTGGGATGTGCGGTACAGGTGCACTTACATTCCATGACCTGATGAACTTAAAGATGTGATACAGCAGGTGAATCTCTTTCTCTCTCACTCACATGCACACACACTTTCTTTTTGCTCTGCGGCTGAACTTCAGCGAAGCTACTGAGAGCTCCAAGTTTCAAAAGGGCATTTTCACAACCCTTTACTTTTCAAAATTCCTTTCGTTTTTAAAATGGCGCCACTGATGTGAATCCTAGTCAGCTGAACAAGAGGAGTTACTAGTTTCAGGAACCTGCCCCTATGGTTTTGCAATCCAGCTTTCCTGTTTTTAAAATTGTTTCTCTCTTCCCAGCAGCTGTGGGGGAGAAAGAAAATGGAAGACGGACTGACTATACAGGGCAACGGAGCCATTCCCAGAATGTTTTGCCACAGAAAGCTGCCTGATGTGTTTGAAAGCCAAATTTGGATCCGAATCGCAAATATTCAAATAAGTTTTAGTTAAAAATTTGTAAAGCTTCTAAGTTACAATGGGAGTTAGTTACTAAGTTACTCAGGCACTTTTGAAAATCCTACCCAAGGTCTATTTCAGATCTAGATCAAGTTCTCACCTATCCTTCTTCATAATGGGCTGAACCAATACCTCGGATCCAAATTTGGGGGCATTCAAAATCCAGACTGGAGTCTCAATTCTACAGTGTCTGCTTGACTTTAACATAAAACATTGCATGGACTTTGAAGATAGGCATAAGGGAAAACAGAGGGTAAACCAAGTATCACGCTTCCTGATCTTGTCCACATCACAAGTGTTAATGCCTGGGAATCTCACAAAGTCAAAGGTTAAAGTATGAAGTACCCCCTCGCTGTGAAAAATTACATTTTACTCCAACCTGAGATGCACATGGAGCTTTATAATATTAACAGAATTATTAGGAGTGCCATACCTTTCACGGAGAGGAAAAAAATGCTGCTTCTTAGTTGCAGATCTTCACTGCATAGCAGGAAAGCTTTGAAAAAAATCACTGCTGCTGCTGGCTTCAACACTAAAAAAAACAAACAAACAAAAAAAACCAATTCATCATTCTTCGGGTTCGGAGAAGCAGCTCTCTCCACCAAGCACAATGAGGCATCATTTCAGATCCCACTCTCAAGGGTCTCATTGTTTCATCTGCAGAACTGCCAAGAATAGTACAAATTTCTCAATCAAAGGTTTTGCTCCTTGCTTCATTCACGTCTTCCTCTCAGAAAAATCATCTCATGGGCATGTGATCATGGGTGGCTACTACAACGCCACCATAACAAAAGACAGAGGCTGGGCACCAGTAAAAGAAAATCCTTCTTGCACTTATGTCAAATGACCAGCCTAGAAAATCATAAACACACAATATACGTATTGTGGAGCTAAGACAAAGGAGAAGGATATGCCATCTGGGTTTTACTCCCAGCTCTACCCTGGTTTGGTAGGAGTCAGATTCTGAAACCCATACTCCCATTCAGTAGAAGAGAGTAGCTAAACAAATCCAGACTAGAAATAAGGTGCAAGTTTTTAAGTAAGGGTAACCATTGAATCAAGGCAAGTGATGGATTCTCCATCACTCAGTCTTTAACTGAAGACTGGATGTTTTTCTAAAAGACATGTTCTAGCCCACACAGAAGGTCTGGGCTTGATCCAGCGATTACTGGGTGAGATTCTGGGGGCTGTGTGACAGCCTTATGATCACCACCTTTATATAAGACTATGATACATTTTGTACAAAGTATGACTTGTGAGGTATCATCTGAATACTCATAATTTGCTGATCATTATTGGCCTGGTAAAATATGGGTGGCAACATTGTATGTAAAGTTCTAAGATTTAGCTGTATAACATTACTGAGACATGCTCCAAGTTTAGAAAAGCAGGCACAAACCAGTTCCTCAGAGACAAAGGCAAACTGATGCATCAGACAGGTGTCAACAAAATCAACTGGACAATCACCTGGTGAAGCGGTCATTCTTTGCCAGGAAGAAGGTTGTGAGTGAGAAATTTACATCTTGGCAGACAGACCTGCTGTCGCCTATACCCCAGCAGGAGATGATTCTCAGAGAGGAGGGAAAGATATAACAATGAGGAACACAGGACACAAATCATCTCTCTCCCCTCATCTCTATGCACAGCATCAACAACATTTGAAAGACAAAAGGAGTGTCATTGAACTGGGGTAGAGGTCCTGACTGAAATATCCAACCAGACTGCTGTGATCATGTGGTGAGAAAAACCTTTTCGCTCTAAGTTCAGAGGGCTTTCAGAGAATCTCAGGAAGGGAGGCACGATGGCAAAGATGCGGCATTCCTCAGGCTATGCCATCCCACCCCCACTCAGAGCCACATGGATTTTGTCCTTTCCATCTCTGGAAATGAAGGGGTTGACATATGTCTCTCTCCATTTTTATACATGCACAGCTCCATCAACCAGCAGTGGTAGCATGTCTTTGCCGTGAATACAGGTTATTCCATAACTATCTCCATTTCTATATGCCTGTAGGCATGTATACACCCCCTGACGGTAGGACAAGGAGTAACGTGCTTAATCTGCAGCAAGGGAGATTTAGGAGAGATATTAGGAAAACTTTCTAATTATAGGATACTTCTACTGGAGCAGGTTACTGAGGGAGGTTGGGGAATCCCTGTAATTGAAAGTTTTTGAGAACAAGTTAGACAAACTTCTGTCAGGGGTGTCCTAGGTATATTTGGTCCTGACTCAATGCCAGGGACTGGACTAGATGAGCTCTCGAGGTCCATTCCAGCCCTCCATTTCTATATTTCTATGACTGTCTGATTTACTTTGACTTTACAGAGTTTATTACAGACTTTTAGCACTTGGGACCTTACTCTGTCTTTGCTTCCATTCCCCATCTGTAAAATGGGGACACCTCCTTTCTCCCACCCTTTGTCTCTTTGGTCTATTTAAACTGTAAGTTCTTGGGAGCTGGACCATCTCTTATTAAGGTTATGTACAGTACCTAGCACAATGGTGCCCTGGTCTTAGTTGGGGCATCTAGCTGCTACCATAATGCAAATACATGTAGGAAGGTTTAAACCAGCATTCAATGTGACATTTACAAGCAGTTAACTGTCCCATGCCAACCATGGAACTTGCTCATTGAGACTTCTAACTCTCACTCCATCAAGCAGCTCAGTCCCCAACATCTGCTTCAAAAGACAGGCTTTGCAGTGTGCCCAGCAGATGATGATGATGAAGGCATAGAGCAACTTCCTGGGATGAGAGGCTCCTTGCCAAGAACCCCCTGCCTGCAGATCCTGCCTTTTTACACCAAAGGATTTCTAGCTCAGACCCCTCCACTGAGTGCAGCTGCAGCAGGATGGCACAGACAATGGGGATCTCCAAGGTAAACCAAGTCCCAAACCATTCAGGGCTTCCTAGGTTAAAGCCAACACCTGGCACCCAGTGTAGATCACGGAGCACCAGTGTTGGGTGCTCTTAGGATGATGTCCTGCTCAACAAGCAGGCAGACTCATTCGATAGCAATAGCTGTTCATGTTCTAAGGCAGAACCAATAACATGAGGCCCTTTAAACCACAGATCTCAGCCTGTCTAGCGAAAGGGCAGAAAACGGTTTGACTGTGATCGAAGTCAGAGGGGACAGCATCAGTGTAGTGATCTATTCTGGGCGTGTCATGTCTCTTTATTCGTACTTAGCTGTCGTGGTATTTTGCCTCGTCTACATATTTCTTGGAGCACTGCAATTATTTTTTTGCACTTTTGACCCTTATGCTCCAAATTCTGCCTAAAACAAACATGACGCAGCTGAGCGTCCACTGAGACATTTGGCACTTTGTTTCCCTTCACCTAGCAAATCCCCAGCCAGACCAGCGCTAGCTACATGGCTTCTGAAGTGCTGTTTCAGTTTTCCCATGTCCCTCTTCAAGGCTCCTGCTGGGCCAGGTCCTGGCCCACACACAAAGCTCTGGCCCTGCCTTCCAGTTCCTGAACTCTGGCCAGCGGTTGAGAGCATTCAGGTCTCATCAGCACTTCGGTTGCTTAAATAGAAGACAATCAGCTTCAGACCTGTGGTTCTGCTGTCTAAAGACAGATTAATCCTTGAGCGACAGGAGCAACAGCAGCCTTTGGAGAACCAAAGTGCGTGACCAAGCTCTGAATGACAATGGTAGCAGCGGCTTTTTTCCTGGGGCCGATGTTTCTCTTCCAGGGAAATGGAAAGAAACACTTGGGGAAACAACAGTTCCACACAAAGACATGTCCCATAAACACTCCGCTTCCAAGGAGACAAGGAGAGCTTCCCATTCCGTAGGCTGGCTAACCTCAGCACTGTTCACCTGCCTCTTTTCATATCTCTGTGATTCAGTCAAGCCACATAGCTTAGTTTCCTTCTTTTCAATGCAAACAGGGTCCTGAGTTGTTATAATTAGCAGATCTGCCATTGCATGAAGCATGTCACACTCCGGTTCCAGAGCAACGCAAATCCTCCATTTCTCCCCAGGACACAATGCAAGCGTCTCCTGTATGCCCCCAACAGTGTGCTCCAGGACTGGCCTGAAAGCACGGCCTCTGGGAGCAAGAGAGTAGCTTGTTCCATTGCCCAGTCAGTCCATGGCCTCCCAGCTGAGACTCCAGCAAGTGCCAGCTGGCTGTGGTAATTGTTTTCAGTGATGTAGGATCCCTGCTTAATGAGGACCGGGCAGAGACAATTAATCAGAGTGCATACGAACCCCGGAACAGCAATCAAATGTTAACGACCTTGGCTCATCACTCTTTTAGGGTGGATTTGACTCAATGGCGTGAAAGACTCTGTCCTATTAATAAACCAGCGAGAGTCCTGTAGCACCTTAAAGACTAACAAATTTATTTGGGCATAAGCTTTCGTGGGCGGAAACCCACTTCATCGGATGCATGATGATAGAATGTCGTCTGCCCATCAAAGCTTACGCCCAAATAAACTGGTTAGTCTTTAAGGTGCCACAGGATTCTCGCTGTTTTGCTACAAACAGACTAACATGGCTCCCCCCTCTGGAACTCATCAACATGCAAGGCACTGAATTTAGCTGAATGAAATGGAAATGTCCTATTAATAAACCTCCAAACTTTCCGTTCCACTGATTTTCTTGAAGTATTGCTGTTGGTTAGGCTAAACGTTGTTATGGGTCAGGAACGGGTGCTGCCTTCCATTCAGAATAAATGTAAAGAAGCCATTGTAACCAGGCCACTGAAAAAACGGCAGTAGTACCACGAAACATGGAGCTGGATAGGTGGGAAAACACGTACCCGAGGGTTTTAAAATGCAGGAAGAAGGGCTTTGATTGGTGGAACTGGTGTGTGTGAGAGAGACACCGAACAAGCTGGAGGAAGGTAAACTGGGAGAGATGGGGGGAGAGCTTGAACAAGCCCAGTGTACGAGCCTGCAAGAAGCTAGAGAAAGGACTTCAAGGTCAGGGATTGGATAAAGAGGTTTGGGGCTGTAAGCAAAGACGCTTTCCCCAATTTTTGATTCCTTCGGCATTCAGAGAATCAGGACTTCAGACATTCCTTGTAAGTCAACAAGATTGCATCAAAGAAAACACCAGGCTCCATTGCCAATTTCTACTCCCAACGTTGAAGTCACGGACTTCGACTAGCTGTTTGCGTCGAAAAGGGGTGACAATATTTTAAGTGTCCACTTCTTTCTTGATCACAACAGCACCAACAGGGGCCAGTTCTAGTCCCATGGCATCAGGCAGGAGCACATCACAATATCATCCTGGGCCAGTCAAATTTTAACAAACCTGCTGGTTTTTCTACTGAACAATTTGGCTGAACTTTTTTTTTTAATTATTATTTTTGCAAAAAGCGTCTGCTTCCCACCGAACGTTTTGGGTTTTTTGTTGAAAAAACAAATGCCCAAAAACAAAATGTTGATTACAAAATGCTGCCATGATGCCTTATGGGAGTTGTAGTTCAGATGCTTTATGCTCCCATTTTCCTCTATGGGCTGATAGCCACAGCTGGACTAAGCACATGACTATCATGAGGCAGGCCTCTCATCAACCAAGAGGCAAGATCATAGTGCATCATGGAAGATGTAGTCCATCCAGGTAGCCCAGCCTGAGAATAGGCACATGAGGCATCAGAATTTCAGGCTATGTCTACACTGGAGACCTTACAGCGGCACAGCTTATAAGGTCTCCTGTGTAGCCGCTCTATGCCGAAGGGAGAGAGCTCTCCCATCAGCAGAATTAAACCACCCCCCACATAGCGCTGTCTACACTGGCGTTTCTGTCAGTGTAACTTACGTTGGTCAGGGGTGTGGTTTTTTCACGTGTGTGTTTTTGTCAGTTTTTTTTACTAACCAAAGTGCTAGTGCTAGACATGGCCTAAGAAACAAAAACTTCTCCAGTCTTTGATTTTAAACCAAAAATTCAAAATGTTCAGCAAAAAAACAAAAAAAACCCAAAAAACCTTCCAAAAACCCATTTTCTGACCAGCTCTAACGTAATCCGTGGCTTCCGTTTCAAAGTTGGACAGGTTTAGGAAACTAGCCACCTCCATTCAAAGTGACTACAGCCCTGGATTAAAACAAAAACATGTATAATGCTCAGGTAAAGACAAAGAACTGCAAAGGGCTTTTTTCTACATATAGCTGTGCTAGTTGACATTTGAATGTTAACCAAGAAACTAGCAACAATCCAACACAAATTCCAGTTTGAGCCTCCCCATCAGGCGTGGCTGCTCCTAGGGTTCCTCTCTCCAGACCGCTCAGCCCAAACCCACCATCTTCTCTCTGGGGAGTCACTCCCATCCCCCTCTCAGCCAAGGTGACGTGAGTGAGTCATTTTCAACAGCAAGTCAGCCAGGCTCAATCACCAGAGCGAACACCTATTGCCAGGGTGGGTGCACCATGCACTGATCCAAATCCCTGCTTGGCACTGTCGTCTATTTCCACTCCTCTCCACGGGTGCAGGGATCTCTTAACTAACGTGAATGGCAGGTTCTGATCAGACGGAGCCTTGACCTCACAAGCAGCTCAGTGTTTCCGATCCACTTTGTGCGAACAGCGAGTCGCCATCGTGGCTGATGCCAATAAACATCCACAAACTAATTTCCAGTACAATCCCTTCTGCAAAACTCACCAAAGTCCAGGTCTTACGTGGTCGGGGTCGTCTCCTTGGAAGCCAAGGACGCAGAGGGGGGTTTCTGGAGAGTGCTTTTTGCAGGAGGCCTTTCTACAAGAAAGTGGTAGGGGTGTCACTTCTGCTTCTGCTTCCCTCTGGACCCTCCCCAACCTTTAGGGAGCTTCACGGGAGGAAGGGTTGCATGAAGGCAGAGACAGAGGTGACGTAATACACTGCGTCACGAGGCTGCAATCATGTTTACATCATTTTTCCCTCTGGGCCATCCCGCCCCGCCCCACCCCGCCCTGGGGGGCCTCCAATAAGAGCAGGGCAGCTGCCCACAATACACGAGAGCCAAGCTGCCTAGGAAGGGGAGGCGACAAAGAGGAGGTAACATCAGAGCTGGTGCAGGGCCACTGCATGGAATGGATAGTCCTACCATCCGGCAGATCCACGAGGATCTGCGAAGTGAAACTCCCTCTCTAACCATGCACATGCTCCTTCCCACCGAACATTTAAGGTGCGGCTACCAAGTGAATGAATTGCAGCTCGAGTCACTTTCCATTTACAGACACCACTAGCATAAGCCGAGCCTTGTCCACCCACCACAGCACTAGAGAAACCCAAACACGAGCAAAGGCCAGGTCTAATGACTATAAATCAGAGTGTATGTGCTGGCTCAGATCACTGGAAGTGTTCCTGCTTGCTGGCCTCTGCAGGGCAGGCTGCCATCTCACAAAATAATTAGCAATTCGATATCAAGTCGATAAAATATATTAGATCATATTCCTGGCCAAAGGGAAATGTCCCCAGAGCACACTCTGGATAGCTTTACAATGATCCCCTTCTACACAATGAAACAACACTGTCATGGGACTTAGTCACGGTGAACGGTGCTGTTGGACTTATTTTGCCATTAACCAGCCTTAAAGACATATCCTGCCACCAATAAGTTACCCAGCAAAACAGAAAGAGGACAAATACCTACTTAGTTATTGGGTTATTATTTATTCAATATGCTGTTTGCAGAAAAATGATAAAATACAAAAACGCTGTATCACCTGTGGGCAAGCGTTTTTCACAAAGCAACCACTCCATATCTGATCTTTCTGTACTTCTCCACAAGGGAAACCTGCACAATACCTTCAGAGAAGGCAACTGTGGAAACTTACATTCATAATTCTGCTAGGCCTTGTCTACACGAGCACTTACGCTGGCAAAACGTTTGTGGCCCAGGGGTGGGAAAAAACAGCCCCGGAGTGACGTAAGTTTTGCCGGCATAAGCGCTTGTGTGGACAGCGCTGGGTTGGCAGGAGTTGCTCCCCCACTGACATAGTTCCCGGCTCTCATGAGGTGGTTTTATGATGTTGACGGGAGAGCTCTTTCCTGCCGACAGACCACGGCTACACAGGTGCTTATGCCGGCAAAATGTATGTTGCTCAGGGGAGTGTTTTTTCACACCCTTGAGCGACAAAAGGTTTGCCAGAATAAGTGCTAGTGTAGACAAGGCCCTAGACACCAAAAGCCAGGGACATAACAGAGACACTGGTCTTATGGCTCATTACAACAATTTGTAACACACCCCGCAGCCTGCTATCTTTAATTCTCCACTTCAGACCCTGTATGCATAATAATCTAACCCCTAATTACCCACTTCATTTCAAGTGACCACCTCCCATGTTACCCCTTCTGCTTCACTATCTGTCTCAACTTGTATTTATCTCAAGCCTGGTCTACACTAGGAAATTAGGTTGATATAAGTACGTCGCTCAGGAGTGTGAAAAATCCACACCCCTGAGTGATGCAGTTAAACCAACCTAACCCCTGGTGTAGACAGCACTAACCTAGCTACCATCTCTTGGAGAGGTGGAGTACCTACACTGAGAGGAGAACCCCTCCCATTGGCACAGGTGATGTCTACACTGAAGAACTACAGTGGAGCAGCTGCGTCACTGCGGCATTTTAAGACCATGTCTACACACCACTTATGTCAGCAAGACTTATGTCGCTCAGGGGATGTGAAAAAAACCACACCCCTGAGCAACCTAAGTTTCACTAGCATACGTGGCAGTGCACACAGGAGAGCTTCTCACACCAACATAGCTATTGCCCCTCGTTGAGATGGTTTTATGATGTCGATGGGAGAACTCTCTCCCATTGGCATAACGCACCTACATGTGCCGCTGTAAGCTCGCTAGGGTAGACATGGCCTTAGTGTAGGCAAGCCCTCAGACACTCTGCTTTCTTCCGCAGACCTGAAGAAGAGCTCAGAGAAAGCTTGCACCTTCCACCAACAGAAGTTGGTCCAATAATTACCTCCCCTTCCTTGTATCTCATTTATTCAATACTCAGATAGAGAATATTCACCTGTAAACCAACCAAAGAACCCAGCACACCTGTCCAATTGTTGTGAATATTAGCATCGGCTAGACATGCCTGGCCTGTTAAATATGTGTAATCAGAGATTGCACTCAGATTAATACAATCACTAGGAACCACACATCATGGGTGTTGTAATGAGGCTCACTCTGTGACAGGGTAACACCATGTTCAACAAAGAGATGATGACTATATAACTGTATAACGTGTCTTTTAAACAAAAGCTCACTGCTGTAATGATTGTTTTGTTTCTGATATATACATGGATTTGTAACCTTATTAATACTTCCTAAATAAATAAATAGTATAAAAAAAGGGCTGATTAGAGTCACTGCACCACTGGTGGGGACAGCACACGCTGGGTTGTGAAAGAAACTGCAAATGAACTTTAATTATCTGATGAAGTGCTTGGCAGCTAGGAGTAGTCACCATGGGGGGCCTGGATCAATTTGGTGCAGCACTGCCTGCTAATCAAGATTACTAGGTTTTCCACCACTGCCAAAAATAAATTAAAATGAATCCACACCAAGGGCTCCATCCTGAATGGAGGGGAAAACTCCCATCAACGTGAAATGTGTCACTGAAACAGAGCGAGCCGAGGCGCGCAAACACAAACGTCCAGACCAATCCTGAAGGCCTTACTCAGCCTCTTATGCAAAACTCCACTGAAGTCGAGACTGAAGGCCCCATTCTGCCCTCCTTTACACCGCTGTGAGCTCCATGAATTCAGTGGGAGTTTTTCCCTGCATCAGGGCTCAATAGAAACTTCAGATTAGCACATGATGGCAGCGTGTAGCGAGGGAGGTTGGTCAACCGGTGAGAGTACTTGCTAGCATGGGACTTAAGACACCCACATTCAATGTTCTGCTCCACCAGTCTTCCTTGGGCAAGTCACTGAGCGCTTGTCTACACTTTAAACGGCACAGCTGCTGCACTGCTTCAGTGTAGACACCACCTAGACCGTCACGATCAGACACCTGTCACAGATGATCTAGGTATACTCAATCCTGCCTCGCCATGGGGGGAAGGACCAGCAGCCTTCTTGAGGTCCCTCCCAGCCCTACAGAGCTACGATACCGTGTGCTCACTGCAAAGTGTGGGAGAACAGGCACAGAAAGGGCACTGGAATTTGGGTCTGCAGCTGGCGGCGTTATTCGTTATCGTGACGTGGAGTCTCTTGCAATGCTCGTGTTGAGGATAAACCTGATTGAGATGTGGGTTAGTCAAACACTAGCTATCGGGCTCAATACAGGGGTAACTGAGTGAAATTTAATGGCCTCTGAGAGACTAAAAATCCATGAAAAGTCCAGGGCCAAGAAAACTGTGAAAGGGAATTGTCACTGCTCTTAAGAAGGTCCTTGCTTTTGGTCCTGTTGACCTGGACAGTGGATGCTCTCTGACCTGCTTTTTTATCCCAGATTTCTCAGAGATAACATGGGTCGGACGTAGAGGGAAATTAAACACCAGCAAAACATCCTGCTTCTTGTTCTGTTTGTGTCCCTGAAGCAGAGAAAAATCAGCTCAAGGGTATTTTTGCTCCCGATCTCTCAGACGTCCTGCCGTACCAGTTACTGCTGCATAGACTCTGAATCGCAGATGGCTCATTGCCAGCTGGAATATTTACAAAGGTGCAGACAAGTGCCAGACAAAGGGAGTCACAGGAGCCTGGATGTGCTGCACGTCTGCCCTCTGAGGTTCAGGCTTAACACACCCATCCAACAACACGGCTATTGTTAGGGAAAGCACAGGCTGAGCGTCCTGTGTCCTGTCCACTTTAGGGACTGTAGTAAAAGTTAAACTCACTGGGTCTATACAGCGGCCACCAAAAAAATGCTGACAATTGTTACTTCATGGTGGTGTCGGAGAGGCTAAACCATGTCCCTTGCCCTTAGGATAGGAAATAGCTGCTCGTGTGTTCTAGTACCATGGGCTGCCCCAGTAATCTTCTGGGGTGGCTGTGCTCTGTTACCTCTTCAGCAGCAGTTCACTTCGAATTATTCCCAGATATTGGGAGACATGGTAACATGCACCTGTAACTCATTCAAATGCAAACCAAGGCTCCATCCAATGAGACTTTACTAGCAGGGCAAGTTAGACTAATGTAAAAAAGAGAGAGACCCATCAGGCATTTGTCACAGGCGAGCAAGACCCATCCAAGGTAGGGCCACATACTATGTTTAGGTTTCATCTCCTGTGTTCAGGTGTCATCAGCATCCATTCTTCATTTGATTTTTTTGGTTACTTCATAGTGTAACGTCGGCACCATCTGTGTCTTTCCTTTCCCCTAGCATCAGGCACAGGTTTTCTGCATCACTCTCTTATGAATAGAGCTCTTCACGGACTCAAAATCTCTATGTGCATCTGACCCGCAATCCGCAAATATGATCCATGGATTTGCATGGCTCTACTTCTGAGAAGTCTTTCACAGTTCCCAACTGTTTGAGGAAACATCTTTCTCTTGTTCAGTGGCAAACTCAGAGCTTGATCCAAGACTCCTGTTGGCTTCAATGGACTTTAGATGAGGACCTAAATGTTCAATGTAACATTCAGTGGCACTTCTCCTCTGTCAATACTACTTCCATGCCATTTCAGCTCTGTTCTCCATGCCTGTTTCAGCAGCAGAGCTGCTTAAAAAACGATTTCCACAACGAAAAAAGCACACTTTCCTCAGACACTACTACGCAAGCACACAGAGAAAGTAAAGAAAAAACTCCCACTTCATCTTCCTTCCAGATACAAGAGAGGAAATCAACATTCTGCAGGTGACCAAGAAATAAATCAGCTGAGAATGAGAAGATTCCTCATGAACTCTGATAATCTAAATATTGTAAGTGTCGCTACCTGCACACCTATACGTTTGCCCAACTCTTCCCATTGTAACACCTTGCTTTTAGTTTCACAGCGCGCACGTGCGTGCGTGCACGCGCGCACACACACACACAGTCTTATGGGCAAAATCAAACACTCAGAAGTTAGGAAATGCCAGAACTGAGCAATTTCAAGTGAAAGAACTCCCTTCAAAATTTGCAGCAAAAGAAAAAAAAAAATGCTGATTTTTTATCAGCTTGACCATTTAGGCCCCAGATATAATGGCCTTGATTTACTTCAACAGAAGGCGCAAGTGGTCAGAATCTATACAAATTAGGCCTTATAATTGTGTGTCTAAATGTAGGTTTATGTGATTGCAAGATAATCAAGGCAGGAACCACCTCTACCTGTGTCTGTACAGCTCAACGGGCCCCACTTCTGAAGGAGCCTTTGGGTGTTACCATAACAACATCATAGTTTGAAAGTACTGTCCCAGATGTATTACAATACACCATCGCTATAACAAACCCCTCGGGATCCAAGCCATTTGTTCATTATACTCTGGGGTTCAATATAGCAAAAGAGACCCGCTGGGGGAGGGGGTGGGAGCAACGGGGGAAAGAGGCTGACAACTCCTCCAGCTTTGCCGCTGTGGCAGGGGTCTACGTGGGATCCAGGGACTGGGTCATTATATCTGAAGGTTTGTTACTGTGAACGGCGAGGGTGTACTGTATTGTAATGTACATTTTGGCACACAAATACAAGAGAACCCTAACGTAGTGCATTGTATCCATTTTCTGACCGGGGTGGATTAATGCACAAGCCCACAGGGCCCTGCCCAATTTGGGGGGGGGCCCCACAGAAGCACCAGAACCTGTGTAGATGTAAGGGGCCCCCTGCTCCTCCTCTCCCCCCCAAGGCTCACCCTGCCCCTGGCCAGCCTGGAAGCCGGAACCAGGCCGTGGTCAGAACTGCCCAAGCAGCCTGGGCCGCTGGAGAGTCCTGGACCCTCCACCTGCCCTGGGCAGGGGGCTTGAGAGAAGCCCCTGGCCCATGTCCCCACTCCCCAGGACACGCCCCCCCCAGGGCACCTTATCAGCTCCCTGTGGTCACTGCCCCACACTTGCCCGAGGCTACTACGCCCATGTTAAAAAATGGGCGGGCATGGCTCCAGAGCCTCTTGGCCCCCATAATGTGGGGGGCCCCAATATTCTTTGGGCCCTGGGCCCCACTAAATCTTAATCTGCCTCTGCATCAGACACCGTCTCCTAGTGAACTTTTAAATAAAGTCAATAACATCCAAATAATCAACGTTCCTAGAAAGTCAATTGTCAGGGATGCCAACGCCTCACAAGTCAATACAGACGTTTAAAACCATCCCTGGCACTTCTGAAACTCCAGAGATCCGAACAAACCTGTCCAACTAACTACAACCTGCCTGCGTAATAAACCAAGGGCAAATAAAACTGCCACACAATCTGCGTCAGACAGAACACGCTACTTAGCTCCGTCTCCTCCTCCTCTGAGCTTTTTAAGCCTATGGATTTACAGGGGATTATATCCATAGAGCTTTCTGAGTGCTGCCGTAGCTCTTGGCCTTATCGTGTCAGCTCCCACGCACAGCAAAGAGCTGAGAGCTCTGTCTTTTGCTGATGCAGGTTGGCCAAGAACCAGAGCTGCATGATCATCACTTGTTTCTCACTCCTTTACATTTTCTGGGTCTTCAGATTCAGATGGCCCTGGCCTCACGGCCGTTGCTCCATTGTCATAGCACCAGGTGACATTGCTCCTGCATAAAACCACGTGGAAGGCTAAGCACAGGCTAACAGAACTCCACGTATGGACTCAATGCAGGAATCACTGAGAGAAATTCCCTGGTCTACGTTATGCAGGAAATCAGATAAGATGGTCACAGCAGTTCTGGCGTCTGGCCTTAGAGCCTAGGATTTTGTACACTTGGGAACAGCACCAGCGTGCCACAATCTCTCGCATGGGCTGGTGGCCCAGCAGCGGCACAGAAGAGGAGAGCAGGTGTGGTGTTATCGGGGGGCAAAGGGGACATTTGCCCCCACAATCCTCTTTAACGGGCTCCAAATTATTGTCAGAAAGGCCAGAATCTGTACAAAGTTATCCAGGGTTAAGCAGTGGAATGGCAGCGGATTGGAGAGTCTCCGTCCTTTATATAAATGATAAATCACAGCACAATATTGACACCATAGCCAAATATTACAGTTTTAAAGTCTTAGAAGCTGAGATTTTCCAGGGGTCTAACTAGTCCCTGAATGCCTGGAAGGTTGTTTGTTTTTTTAAGTCATGACAACCAGACCCCACCCTGCAAATACCCACTCCTCCCCTCCCCACTAATGGGTCTGGAGGAGAGAGACATGCAATAACTGGGTGTGTCGCTGGAAGATCCATGACAACTACCGGTGCAGTCTCTTCCCTTTGCCTCCTTTTGCATCTTTGCTGCCCCTTTCCATAAGAACTCCAGCACAGTTGGCAGACTTGCCCTGGATGGCTGACCGCCTTGCCCTGCTGCTGCAAGCCCGTGGCAGCTCTGCTGTGTGTTAAGTTTGCAGAGAGGTATTTGTTGCTGCTCCAGACAAATTGTATTGTCGTGCTGCAGTGAGAAGGGCATCTTTTCAGAGCTGCTGCTCCCTTTCCTCCCTCTCTGAGTCTGGCCATGCCCAGGGTCAGATTAGGGCTTTAAAAAGTTGTGGGACTGCCTAACACAACATCCACAGCCCAAACCCTGCCCTCTCGTGGTGCTGCTCTGATGCTGTAGCTCTCCGGAACATCACTGTACCTCTTCACTCGGGAGTGCCTTGTTCAGGAGTGAGATGATTAACGGTGTAGGCATTTACATTGCCATCACTGCTCGACAGCCATTCACAGGGCAGAGATCAATGGGGACGCTTCACACCTCTCCCAGCTGCTGGCTGGGCCTCTCTGCCGACTCAAGCAGGCAACACGGCATCTGTTATGCTTGGTTCATTTTCAGGTGATAAGAACTGGGGACGTTGTTGAGTGGAAAGCTTGCCCTGTGGAAGACAAGATGGCATCCACCCAGGCACAGAACTGGGCAGCCAAAGTTATGTGACCCAGTGTGACACACTGCACCCCCATGTACACTCTTATGGTGTAATAGTGTTTCATTCATGTACATCCTGATAGTATAATTGTGTATTGTTTAATGCAAAGTCATGTAAGGTGTTTCTGGAACGTTCATGGCATACTGAACCTTACTGTTATAGTGATAGGCTTGTTGCAATGTCATGTGTATGGTTATGAGGCTTTGCTCTGTAATCTTCCCAACTCTGCGTCTCATGGCTTGAGACTGATCTAGGCAAAACTCGACAGAGCTGAGGAGCAATTCGCACCTCATTAGGACTTGTAGAGTACGACCCAGCTCAGCATTCCAGGAACAAAGGACTGGCCCAGACATCAACAAACGAATCCACAAAGGACGACAATGACTCAGAGCATGGAGGGAACCATGCATGGACACAGTGTGTCACCTTACCCTGAAGGGGAGGCGGGGGGAGAAGCCTTTAACATTTTAAAAAGGAGAGGCATTTCGCAATCACTCTCTTCCACCTCCATCTACGAACCCCACCAAGCAACTGAAGTGCTGATCACAGGGGGAGGGCCTGGCTGGAGGCAGACTCATTTGAGAATCATCTGACTTTTTAACACTGCTGAAAGCATTAAGCTTAGTTTAGAAAGCAATTTACCTTTTTTTTTCTCTTGATCAAATCTGACCTGCTTTCCTGAGACTTATAATCACTTAAAATCTTTCTGTAGTTAATACATTTGTTTGTTTGTTTCATCTAAAGCAGGGCATTTGGTTTAAGGTGTGTTAGAGACTCCATTTGAAGTGACAAGGCTGGTGCATATCAATTTCTTTGATAAACTGACGAACATATGAGCTTGCAGTGTTCAGTGGGCAGCACTGGACATTGTAAGATGGCAGGTCCTAGGTTTGCATCTGGGACTGGAGATATTGACTTGGGTCATACCATTGCATAACCCCATGAGTGGCTGGCTAGAGGCACTCACTCACTGAGTTAGGAACAACTTACATGTTATAGGTTGTGTGTGAGCTGCCCAGGAGTGGGGGTTCTCCCAGCAAAACAGGGTAAGACGGGCTCCAAGAGTGAGAGATTGGGGTGACACTGCAATTCACCAGTCCAGATTGCAGAGGGGAACATCACACCCACCACGACTGAACTTTTCTCGTCTCCAGTCATGCTATGATTGGTTCTATCTAGCAGTCCATTCCTCTGGGCATAGGCTCCAGCTCTGGGGCTGCCCAGGGGGCCCAGCCCCCACATAAAAAAATAGTGGGTGCTCAGCACCCACTGGGACAGTCGGGTTGATTAGCTGTTGGTGGCGTCCGCCCATCAGCTATTTCACCCAGGGACTGTGGATACAGTTTGTCTTGCCCCACCCGCCTGGCCGCTGATTAACTGTTTAATTTAATCAGGTTAAATCAATCAGCTGTGAATTTTGGTTTCCCCAGGCAGTACCTCCTTGCCCCAGCAGGGCAGAGCTGAGTCATTCTGACCCCAAGCCGCTGGGGCCTCTGCTCCAGCCTCTGTCAGCCTCAGAGTAGCACCCAGAGGGAGGGCAGTGGGGGTGGAGGCCCAACTCTCAAGCCATGCCTCTCTCCCCTCCCCCCAAAAAAAAGAAGGCAAGCAGTTTAAGGGGTTAGGGTTAGGCTGGTTGCCGCACTGGGTGTTAGCACACAGCACCACCAGCCCCTGCTGCTCGCATGGAGGCTGGAGCCACCCCGCCTGCAGCACTTCCCCTCTTCCGACCTGCATTAATTTGTGCCTCCCTCGGCGACGGCATGTGTTAGCAGCTCCCAGCCAGGCTCCCTCTGACTCCAGGCTGCCAGGCATCAGGGATCCCGGCTAGGGTTAGGACTAGGGAGAGGATGGGGTGGTTTGGTGCCCCTGGCTGGAAAATTGGGCACCGCTGACTGGAAAATTGGGCACCCCGAGCCCCAGCCTGCTGCCTCCTGCCCCTGCCGCCTATGGACCCTCCCGGCAGTCCTGATCCTGCCCTGCTGCCAGGACTGCAGGGGCGGGAGGGTCTATGGGCAGGATTGGGACTGCTGGGGGGGGGGCTCGTGTCCCAGCACAGTCTGCCACCTCCTGCCCTGCTGCCCAGGGACCCCCTCTCTCTCGGCAGTCCCGCTCCTGATCCTGCCCAGCTGCCCATGGAACCCCAGCCCCCGCAGTCCCGGTGTGTGGGGGTCGGGGGGGGGGGGGGGGGCTTGTGTCCCAGCACAGACTGCCACCTCCTGCCCCTGTGCAATCCTGTGGAGGGGCGGGGGGGTTGGAGCCAGGGTAGGCACCCACCAGCAAAACAGAAAGTCAGCACCTCTGTCTCTGGGTGCCCCCCTGACTCCGTGACCTGTGCTTCCCTTGGCGCCATGCAGCAGAGAAACATTTCCTCACTGCCCCCTCCATGCCATCCCTGAACTGGCTTTGTAAACAGTGAAAATCAACATAAAGTATTGCCTGGCTGACCGCCCACCCTGCGGCGGGATACAAGCTACGAGAACAAGGCTGGTACTGCAGCATGGGATAGGCCGGGTCAGATCTCAGCACTGCAGCAGCAGTGGCTTCTCCCCATCGATGGTGGTTTTGTAGCACCCTAACCGTAATGTCTGAGCACTGGACTCCAGCTGAGGGCATGTCCACCCTTACCATGCTACAGCTGTGCTGCTGCTGTGCTTCAGTGTAGACACACAGCCTGTGCTGACAGGGGGGGCTCTCTCATTGGCACAAGAATCCACCTCCCCAAGGGGCAGGAGCTAGGTTGATAGAAGAATTCTTCCGTCGACCTAGTGCTGTCTACACGGAGACTTAGGTCGGCTTAACTACGTCACTCAGGAGCGTGGACGTTTCACACCCCTGAGTGAAGTTAGCTGGGTCAACCTTATTTCCTAGTGGTACAGCAGGCCTTAGATCTGCATCGTGTTTTCCGCAGAAGACACCATAGTCGATTATATGCTCTTTACTCTTCTAGGGAGAGTCACACAGCCCCCAGCCCTCCTCCTTTCAGCATTGCTCTTCTGTTACAGCAGGTGAGTCTTTGGTCCACAGGCAGATCTCGCTGCTGGCTGAGGACAGGTCTATGTTTAAAATGCCACAACATCACCATGGGCTTGTTAAGGGGCTCCATCTCCAGCTGATCCCCTGCGACTAAGGGAATCTGGACACGCTCTCCGGAGAATCCTACTCTCCGCCTTGAAAAGCAGGAGCCTTTCCCCACGTCACTGTTTACCAGTGACCATTCATGTGTTGCAAGGGGAGCAATGATAGCGGATTCTGGCCTTAAAGTCTTTTGAGTCCGTGGTGCACCACACGTTCGTCCCCTGCGGGGGAGACAGGGACGGAGGCGCAGCACCAAAGCCAATCACACAGCTGGGGAGATTCACTGCCTCTTCCTCCCCCTGCTCCCGCAGGCTCTGCCATGGCGAGTGGGTGGGGAGCACGAACAGCACTCAGCCCTGGGGCGAGCACAGGCCACTGCATTTACGCGGTGATCAATCCTCGGCCGAATAACAGCAAGAGAGCCGGGTTAGCTTCTGTGAGCAGAATGTCAATACCGCATTGAGCCATGGTAACCATCGGATGCTGACGGCTTATTGCATGGCACTGGGGAGCCACGGAAACCTAGCCGGGGCTCTCAGAGACCACAGAAGATATCCAGGAAAGCACGCAGCAAAGCCAGCTTCCTCTCCGCCCTTCAGAAAA
This sequence comes from Emydura macquarii macquarii, assembly GCF_026122565.2. Lineage (NCBI taxonomy): Eukaryota > Metazoa > Chordata > Testudines > Chelidae > Emydura > Emydura macquarii. Next base: position 3,783,467 of record NW_027133217.1, read on the forward strand.
GGCCGTTTCAGGCTCCACCGCAGCTGGGCTTCACTTTGATTTATAGATTGACATCCTGCTGTGCCAAGGTCAGAGGCACTTTGGCTACACGCGGCACTAACAGGAAACACGACCGCTGTAGGTGAGAGGGCATAAACCCGCTCTTCGGGCTGCCGGACTCCCAGTCCAGCCATGCCACAACTCTGAGCCACAGTGCTAACCGCTCAGCGGCCTGGAGGGCTTCAGGCTTAGTGTATGTCCACCAACCGCCTTTGGCACCTGGTTCGAAGCCCATTGAAATGCGTGGCAGCCTTTCCACTGATTTCAATCAGCTTTGGAGCTGGCCCTGGGCTAGTTACCACAGCTGTTATTAGTGCCTCCCTCCTGCTAGAGGCCAAGGCTGGCACGTGAGTGTCTTTCTGTAAGCTGGCGCACTGCAGGTCCTCCTTCCTCTGTGCAACTGGAGACTCTAGCGCAGTGATACTCAGACAGAGGCTCGCGAGCCCCAAGTGGCTCTTTAATGTGTCTCCTGCGGCTCTTTGCGGCACAGGATATTAAAACCCTGTGTGGTTGAACAGATTGTACTATAGTAAATGAAACAATGAATGCACACGACTGGAGCTCTTTTGGGTGATGCTGGTTGCTAATTTGGCTCTTGAACCACTGAAGTCTGAATAGCACTGCTGTGGTGTGTATGCACCTGTACCAGCCACACACACGGCTGGATCCAGGCTCTCGGTCTGCTGCCAATGCACTATGGGAGAGCTGCCCAGCTGAGCATGGATACACACAGGCAGGCCAGCTGCAGTCAGGAGGCAGAAAGACTGTGGGGTGGACAAAGCTCACCACGTGTTTGCTGTAACCGGCTTGGGTTTGTTGTAACCATGGAGAGGTTACAGAAACACAGCTGTACAGGCAGCGTGGGGCAGCCGTTCGTCCCTGCTGAATGACAGCGCGTGCTGGAGACATCACCATGACGGGCACCATCTAAGCCTCCTGCCTCAGACAGCCAACAGCAGGAGAGCTACGTGCATCTTCATCAAACAAACAAAAAGCTGGCAAGGAGACCTCATGGCTTGGGGAAGGGTTGATCATGGGGCCTCTGGTCTGACAGGTTGCAAGTCATGCTGAAGGCAGTTACCATCCAAAGGCTCCTTGGTATCCTAGAAGAAACCGTACGGCCTGAGTCATTTCAGTCTAGTTCACAGTGAACAAGTGCTCGCAAGTGATACCATTGTCTGCAAAGGATTCAGATGGAGGCTAACCTATCCTCTCAGCCCATAGAGATATGGATTAGGTAAATGGGGCTAAGCATTTCCCACATCCATCTTGTCCCTGTTCTGCTGATAGATGGGAGGCTTTAGCGGCCAGGACTGTCAATCCAGCACCCTTCACTAGTGGTACTGGATGCTGTAAAAAGATTTTATAGGGCAACAACAATTGAGTTGGGGCAACATAGTCACTTTCCTTTGATTTTTGCGATACTGACAGTAGAGCTGGTTAGGAAATTTTTTGACTAAGGGTTTTTTCATCAGAAAATGCAGATTTAATTGAAACCGAAAATGTCAGAATGTGTCAGTTCCGACTGGAAGGTGTCTCAAGTCAAGAATGGAATTTCTGGTCAAAATAAGAGTAAGCTCTGCCATGGAATAGCAAATAGCCCAGGGATTTGACCAGTCAGCTAGGCTGTGGTAGACTCAGGTTTGAATCTGCCCTTTGCCTGATTTGGACCAAGCACTTGAACCTAGATCTCCCACATCCCAGGTGAGTGCCCTAATCAATTGGCTATTCTGGGGTCGGTCTCCCTTATTTTTTCATGGAAAGTTTCAAAAGTTTTCATTCTGATGAGAAATGAAAGCCGAATGTGGAAACTTTGAAATTTTTCATGAAACGGAGCTCTTGTTTTTTGGCTAGCCCTAACTGGCAGATTAAAAATATCCACAAAAATAAATCCTCAGCATATATATCCAGCCCAAGCATGCCCTGCGGTAGCATTGCATGGCACAAGTGTGTCCACACAACTATACATATTGCCCCTGCCTAGTAACAACCTACCCCATGCATACTCCGCCACCACTGGACCAGTATGATGGTCACCATTTTGGTGACACACTGGAGATTTACCTGGGACCTCCAGAGTTAAAAAGCACAAACTGCTACAGCTTGAGTTAGAGACCCAGGCTTTCTAACTGGCCCAATAGCAGCCCCATGCCCTCCGCAGATGGGGCATAGCAAAAACCCTGTATCTCACACACACTGAAGGAGTCACACAAGCACAAATCATCATGATTATGTGGCCCATAGAGCTTGTCAAAATGTTTTTTATTTGAAGGATTTTCTGATGAAAAACGCCCTTCTCGCAAACCCAACATTTTCCAGGGGAAAATTTTAATTTTTGCCAGAAAATTTTCATCAGGAAAACTGTAATGACATTCCCAACTGTCCGCCAGGGAGGATCTTATCAGTTTCACCTCCCGCAAGCGAAACTGACAAAAGCTTTCCTGTGCTGGTTAAGCACTGGGACACTCTTCAGCTCAGCTTCCCACAATGCTCCACCAGCTGTAAAGGCAGAGGGCTGGAGCACTCAGCCTTGCTCACTCCTTCGTAACTCGAGGATCCAGAGTCTCTGCCTCTCCATCTCTAGAGCTTAGGAGAAGGGGAAGGGGAGAAAGTGGGGAGACAAAGCACCCCACCTCTCTGGCTTCTGGAGCTGCTGGGGAGGGGAAGAGAGGCTGAGCAGCCAGGCACTCTGACAACTGAAATTGACCAGAGCCTTCCAAGAGAAAGGATGAAAAATTCCATTTGGGTTCTTCTGAAATGGAATTTCTCTTCACAATTTTCCATGCAAAATTTTGCATTTGTCATTTTGTCCCAGTTCAAGACAGTTTTTTTTTGTTTGTTTGTTTGTTAAAAGAGAAGTTTTTCAGGAGAAGAGATTTCTTTTTTTCCAGCTAGTTCAAAAAGCCGCAACTTAAACATATGCAATAAGAAACAGAAACACCATTTTCCAACTAACAACAATTCTGGATGATTACTGGAAGACTTCTATCCCAAAGATTCCAATGTGCTTTATTTACAAACCGCACTCCCCCGACCCATGAAATGCAGCCACCTCTGAGGTGGCATGCAGCAGTCGTTCAGCAGCAACAACCAGGAAAAGTTACCAGGAGTCCCTGTTCCGACAAAGCTTACCAAATATGGCATTAAAAAGCAGCTATTCATGCCGATGGCTCAGCTGTTAGGTAGTTGCAAGGAATGAGCTGTTTCTCCTAAAACAGTCTGCTGTGAGTGATATTTCCAACAGTTTTAGTGTATCTGGAACAGTTTGCTCCACTCTGGGTTCAATTTCTATTTTCATTAAACACTACAACTGTATAAACATCTGCATTACATAAGATAAAGGATGTTAAGCAAGCCAGATGCAAATTAAACTGACACATCTGTCACTCGGGTGAACTCATATAGCTGTGGCAGCTGCTTCCCCAGCATTCAGAGCCCATAGCTGTCTCCACCAGGACTCTTCTGCTGTTGATTTTATTCAGCGATTAAACGTTGGAGTGCTTTTGCGCGTGTGTGTGCATGAGAAAGAGCATGCAGGTGTGTGAAGCAATTTGGGTGTGCACGTATGCCTGTGGCGTGCTCGGAGTGCGTGGGTACACACTGCTCCGCTTGCGGGGTGTTTGTCAGTGTACGTGCAGTGTGCAGAGTGCATGTGTGGCATTCGTGCATATGGAGAGCTGTGTGTGCAAGATTTGCACACGTGGGGTGCTGAGAGTGTATGTGAGTAGTTTGTGAGCATGAGTGTTGTGCTGAGGGTAACACAAAGGGCTGAATTTGTGTATGCAAGATGTACTTTGAGCATCCCACGTTCCCCGAATAGAGCGTGTATGGTGTTTGTGCCGGCATTACATAAATGCTTGAATGTTCTGACTATTAACCCACTCCACCCTTCCCATTTTATGTCAAACCCCCATGTATGTGTACGGGCTGGCAGAACAGCAAAGGAGAGATTTTGTTAACAATCTACAGCTCCAAGAGAAGAAGAATGAGATTAAACAATCTGAGAAACAGAATCTGAAGGAAAACCTGTTCATTTTGCAGGCTTGCTAGAGAGCCAGGGTCTTTGGCCAACCGGAGTGCTGCTTTATGTACAAACGTGAATGAAGTGTGGGTCTCTCTCAGCTGGAGATACTGTAACTCAATCCTCATTGTCCTCGTTCATGTATCTGATCTTATTCAGGCACACGCAGCAAGGAGTAAAGTGCTGCTGTATTTCTATATTATCTCTGAGTCCCAGCTCCTTGAATGTGTTCAGTACCTCTACCAGAGCCTCTACTGTACCGTAACTAATATGCTGTATTCGAGAGAGAGAAATCAATTCTCCCCTGGCACCTCACTGCCCTGTGACTAAGCTTCCCCCAGAAATATCCACTGACAATGAAGTAATCATGAGCTATGTTCCTTCATACCCCTGCCGGGTGATAAACGAGAGGTGGCATAGTTTGGCTCTGTCCCTAGGTTCAGTTAGGACTGGACTGCCCCCATGCTCTCCCCTTAGGATGTTACAAGTCTGGTCTATTTCAGGTGGATAATTCCTAGGGCCCTCCTGCTGGTATCTGCCCGCCATCGGTTCTCCCCATTCCTCTTTCTGGAAGTTGGGAACTGGTCCCCCTGTGGGTGAGGGGTGGCTATTGGCTTTGCACCAGTTCCTCTTTTAAAGACTGACGGCCTGTTTCATTTGTGTTTTGCATTATACAATAAACCTAATATTGGGCCTAGCATTTCACACAGCCTCTCAGGGGAGCTGGCTCTGGTTTCTCTCACTCCCTGGGCCGAGCGCATGGCGGACTCAGCCTCTATGAGGAGGCTGCTGCATCCCTCACAGTAGAAAACAGACTGACTCTGTCATACTGAATATAGAAAAGGATCCTTAATGGAAGCTGCTGGACATCGCCACTAGCTGTCGTCCTCTCTGGCTCTCTAACGCCCAGACTGACCGATAGAACCTGTGCTACTTACTGTCAGCACACTAGTCCTCCCTAAATCCCAGCTTGGCTCTTGAAATCACGGAAGGGACTGCCAGACTACACGACAACCCGCCCGCACACAGATCGGGCGCTGCAGAGAGAGGGCCAAGGACGGCACTGCCGTCAGACGAGGCGTGGTGCTGGTGGGATCCCCCCTCCTCGGATCACAGCAGGGTGCAGCGACGTGGGGCGTTGCTGACTCTGGGAGTGACTGAGGTGTCCCAACATGCAATGGGCTGGCAACATGACCGGTGACCAGCGCTGGAGTCTGGCAGAGGGGCACAGAGAGTCAGTTTGATTTTTATTCAGGAATGAGCTGCTCTCTGAGCTCTGAAATGTTCTCAGAGGACAAAGCAAAGTGGAGAGAACAGCTGAAGAGTGAATAAAACAAGTTCCCCTTTGGGGAAGGCTCTCTGCTCCAGGGCAGATCAAGAGTACCAGACACTGCCAGCCCAGTGCGCACTGGGATAACTCAGCACAAAGAGCTGTCAGCCATCAAGGATCCTTTCCTTCTGCCTCTCTGCAGCAACCCAGAACAATGCCTCTGGGAACAGCTGGCAACGCCAAGCCCACCACGGCAATCAACACATGGCTTAAAGCTAAAATTAGACCCAGGCCAATCTGTCAGAACCAATTGTTTATTCCAACATATTTCGCCTCTTCGGTTCCCAAATTGTCCATAAGGAGGATTGCAATGTGCTCAAACATGTTTGTTATTTCAACTTACTTTCCAAACAGACACTTTGGAAAACTTTACTCAGAAGCTAAGCAATGTAGTGAGATGATTTGGGGACTGTGTCTTTACAATCTGTGGTGTACTGAAAACCGTGTTAAAATTGTAGAGCTGTCACTTTAAATGTCTAAGGCATTTCTTGTCCTACTTGCAGGGTAGGGGGCTCTCCAGGGAAGCCTGTGAATTTGTGATCAGAGTCATCCTGCAGACAGACAGCCTCGAATAAGGTGGGGTGAGTTGTCTCTCTGTCTTAGGGGCAGCCTGCTTTGTCTCTCTGCTTTTGGTTCTTGTGTTATTGCTCTGAACTCTAAGAAATAAAGTCATGTTTCACTGCAACATTCCAGCAGGGGTATTTTATGTCTTATCTAATTTCTCTGTGTGTGCACAGGGAACATAACATTGTTTATGAGTTGTGTGTGAGATTATGGTCTCCGTATGTATCTCCGCCAAGCTGCAATCTCCATTTTGAAGGTGTAGCTTCTTGTCTTTGCTTTGTCCTTTCACGTCCATATTCGACAAACTCTAACCGGGGAACGGGCAAAGACCTAACAATAGAAGATTGTTCAATCTGGATGGAACTCTGTTAAAAGAGAAAGCACCCTAGACAAACAGCTGGCACCTTTAGGGTTGCCACCTTTCTAATTGCTGGTAACCGGACCCCCGAGGTCCCACCCTCACGCCACCTCTTCCTTCCCAAGACCCTACTCCCATCGCTCGCTGGATCATCTCCACCTCCTTCCCCCACCAGCTTGGCTCTCTCTGCTCCAGGGCTGGGATGGGAGCTGCTGCAGCCTGACAAGAAGTCTGCAGGTAGGAGGCATCCCCAGCTGAGTAAGGGCTGGAGCAGGTTAATGACCCAGAGCCTCCCCCCAGACCACGGTAACCAGATTTTTGCTGTCCAGTCAGTACTGCCCAGGCTCTGCCAGCTTCCCTTTTCAACCACATTTTCTGGTCGAAAACCGGGCACTTAGCAACCCTAAATGGCATCTGGACACAGAAGTCAAAACCCGGACGATAGGTGGCAACTGATTTGTCAGGGGAGAGGTCACCCAGCAATGAGGTGACCTCACCTGTCAGAACTCTGGTCAGCTGTTGAGGCCGACCAGGGAGTCACCTGACAGAGGAGGCCGGAAGATTAGAGAGGACCAGAGCGGCTTTAGATGACGGCTCCTCAGCCATTTTTACTGCTTAAGCTGAGGGAAGCAGCTGCAGGAGCCAGATGAGGCAAGTAAGGTCGGTGATGTCCTGCTTCCTGAACACAGACGGCCCCCCAAGAGAAGGGTGGGCTGGAGAGGGGACACGCATGTGGGGCACATCCTTTTTGTAACAACATGCATGAATAAATACAGAGCAATAATGTGTTAGATGCCTGTGCAAAGTGTCTGTACATGCCACATGCTACACCTACCATGTGCCCCCTGAGAGAGCTGAACTGGATCCCAGAAGGCTCACCCCTTTGGTGGGATTTGGGTGAGAGCATGTTTAAACTACAGAGCAGCCTGAGGACCCAGCACTGGTTCCAAGGGCAGGACAGGGATTGCGGGGTCACAGCTCTTGGGAGGGGGAAGGTGCTAGACAGCGGGTCTGCACCCCATGAGCATGCCTATGGACACTACGACCGAGACAGTACCTGGGCTGTGTTCAGACTCCAGAGGCTTGTTTGCCTTCAAAGCAGTCTGGTGGACCACCGGCAGGGGAAGTCCGCCCAGATCTGTGACACTTAACAACCTAAAGCCCCACTGACTTAGATTCCTAAGGCCAGGAGTGCACTTATAAAGGTTGCTGGCTGTGCTGGTGAAAGCTACAGCAGCACACCCTCCTAGTGCAGATGCAATTTGTACTGGTGACTGGTTCTTTTGCCTGTAGAGCTTATACTGGTTCCCTTAGCAAAATAAGCCACGTCAGCAAAAGCATTTTTATGGCCACAAAACTGTCTCTAGACCAGGGCTTTTGCCAGTATATAAAAATGTCACCCACACACAGATCACACCTCTAACTGATATTGCTGAGCCAGCGAAAGTTTCTAGCGTACACTTGGTCTTAGGTGCTTTTGAAAATGTGGCACTCTACGAATAATTCTTAGTCTGCCCGTTGATTTCAGGCAGCTTGTTGCAGGAATTCAGAATTCAAGCTGTTTTAACTGAACACACAGGTGACGTGACATGGCACTGTTTGCTGACTGGGTGGAATGTAACATAACTCTTCGGACCAAGTTGCTGGTGCAAATACTTATGTTTACCAATCTGAAACTGGCTCTCTGCACTTCTGCAATATTGACTTAAAAATCGCTGTTTCTGCAAACATTCCTGCCAGTAAACCACTCCCAGAGAATGGGCGTGGAAAGCAAACATGAATGGAGTGTGGACACTGCTAAAATCAATGTACAGCAGCAGTCAAATGAACATTTGCTGAGGAGTTTTTCAGTAGTATACACCCAGCTCTAGCTACTGTCTTGCTCAATACATGTGTGCAAGTTCTCTGCATCATGAGTGCTTCGGACCTGCATGCTTTTCACATCTGAAGAGGTCAATTTACTAAGTCATCATCTGATTATTTTCAGTCAATTACACCCAAGAAAATCCTGGCATATAATGGCCTTTTGTCTATCTTTTTTAAATCTCTCAGTGGATGCTAAAGTCACCATATAGAATCATAGAAGATTAGGATTAGAAGGGACCTCAGGAGGTCATCTAGTCCAGCCCGCTGCTCAAAGCAGTACTGACCTCAGCTATATCATCCCAGCCAGGGCTTTGTCAAGCCTCAACTTAAAAACCTCTAAGGATGGAGATTCCACCCCCTCCCTAGGTAACCCATTCCAGTGCTTCACCACCCTCCTAGTGAAAAAGTTTTTCCTAATATCCAACCTAGACCTCAAACACTGCAATTTGAGACATTTTGCTCCTTGTTCTGTCATCTGCCACCATCAATAAAAGCCTAGCTCCATCCTCCTTGGAACCCTTATTCAGGTAGTTGAAGGCTGCTATCAAATCCCCCCACTCTTCTGTAGACTAAACACGCCTAGTTTCCTCAGCCTCTCCTCATAAGTCTTGTGCTCCAGCCCCCTAATCATTTTCGTTGTCCTCTGCTGGACTCTCTCCAATTTGTCCACATCCTTTTTGTAGTGGGGGGCCCAAAACTGGACACAATACTCCAAATGCGGCATCACCAATGCCGAATAGAGGGGAATAATCACTTCCCGCGATCTGCTGGCAATGCTCCTACTAATGCAGCCCAATAGGCTATTAGCCTTCTTGACAATAAGGGCACACTGCTGACTCATATCCAGCTTCTTGTCCACTGTAACCCCCAGGTCCTTTTCAGCAGAATTGCTGCCTAGCCAGTCGGTCCCCAGTCTGTAGCAGTGCATAGTAAAACCCTAAAAGCTTGTAGTGTCAAATAAATAATAATCAATAGTAGAGAAATGAAAACCAAAGTTTAAGAGAGATTATATAATGCAGCCTAGGCTCAAGAGAAAAACGCTGGAAAGGAGGAGTAAAGCAAGCATTTGATGGAAACATGCCTGGGTTTCAAACAGAAGTGCAGATTTTTGCTGTAGACAAAAATGTATGCAACCATTAGAAGAATTTTAATTGTGGCTTATTTTGTACATGGGTCTATCCGGGGGCCAAGAGCTTTTAATACCAAGAAAGTGATTTTGTATGCAGTGGCAGCTCTAACAGGAAGCCATCAGAGAGGCCTTAATTAAGTAATAAGACACCCAGGCAATGCATTTCACGGGAACTGTTGCACACCTTGAGTGGTGTGAAGGGGCACAAGGCCGAAGGGTATGGGACTTTCCGAGAACAAGTGGTCCCAGAACTGCACTTGCCCGGAATGCCAGCTTGCTATTCGAAAGAGAACACAGAACGAAGCCTAAAAGAAATAAAAGTTAGAGCTGCCCATTGAAAACGGGCTAGAAACATACCTCTGTAATCACGGCAAAGCAACCAGCATGTGGCATGCCCATTATCCCACCTCCATATGTGAAATAGTGCCCTGCTTTCAGACTAAAACACAGCATAAATCCAGTGGTGTCTTCCAGCTTCCCATTCGCCTGCGTAGCTCTGCGGCGCTGTGCGCCAGGTGCGGAGAGCGGTCACTCTGTCTGCTCATCGTGCAGTTTGGGGGCCTGGGAGGGGCTCACGTGGTACAGAAGTGGTTGAGAGAAGGAGTTGCTGGGCGCTGCACAAAAGGGCCAGAGCAGGACCCGGTGCCTCAGAGCCGGAGGTAAGAGGCCAATCAAAAGTGCGGTTGCCCCCTCCACATTGTCACCCCAAGGGTTACCCTGCGCTGGGGCAGGCTCCTTTTCCAGTGTGGGGCTCGTCAAAGCAGCGGCTCTGGTGGCGCGACTCTGGGGAGCCATAGTTACTTTCTCCCCGCTGGACGGAAGATCAGATCTGCTCTGTTTGGGTATCGGAAGAGGACGGGCCAAATACAGAGTCTCAGCTGGCAGAATTCACCCCCCAGACCTCGCCAAGTGCGATTTTGCTCTCACAGTGGTGTACGTCAGGGGTAATGCCTTAGAAGCCAGTCGTGTAACAGGCATCAGAAGCCGGAGCTCGGCACGCAACTCACAGCAACTTGGACATCACCCGCCAACACATTCATCTCTGCATTCGTCCCAGTAAGCCACTCTAACTCAGCATGACTCGTGCCAAGGGGCCCACAGAGGCAGGCGTAGCAGGACAGACAGGCAACAGGAGAGTGTAAGAGTGTGTAAGGGAGGCCATCCTCCACTGTAACTTACCCGTTCTCTTGCCCCATCCGGCCCATACAAAACGCAGCCACTCAGATCAGCTCCCCTGCCCTTCGCTCTGACCGCGGCACTTCCTTTTCAAATCCTTCCAGCGGCTCGCCCGCCTCCACTGCACCAAGTTCAAGCCCCCTGCCGTCGCCTTCAATGCCATACATAACTCTGCCGCTTGCTACACCCTGCTGGTCTTACTGCATGTCCCCCCCCCCCCCGCATGCCAGCAACGCCCATCCACTTCGCCCCTGCCCTTCCCTCCACACCACCCTCCGACACATGAAACTCCCTTCTCAGGCTGGCCTGCAAGGTCACTGCCCTCCACGCATTCAGACCTCTCCCACTTCCCACAAGAAATAAGTGTACGATAGGCCTGAGCCAAAGCCCTATGAAGGCCACGAGACACCTTCCATCAGAGGGCTTTGGATCAGGCTCTAAGGCATCTGTTTCATCTCTTTACCCTAGGAGGGAGCTGTCCATTTAGGGACTGCATGTTGAGAGGGAGGGGCATAGAAGCACTGGCAGTAAGTCTGCGGGGGGGGGGAGGGAAGGCGGCTGGCGGGGGGGAGTGGATGATCACAGAAGGAAGATAGGCACTTACTGACTGTTGACATTTCAGCCTTAATGTCACCTCGGGGCTATTTTTGTCCATACACGCAGCACTGCAGAGCATGCACATTACGAGACAGGCAGACACCCGTACTTACAGCTAATCTTGGCATGAGAAAGCTTCCTGTCGGGTGGACGAGGAACATCTGTGAGGGACCTTGAAGGCAGCTCAGCGCATCTGTCAAGGCGGTGGCAGCTCAAGTTGGATTTGCAGCTGATCTTACCCAGATAACGACTAGCTGCAATTACAGAGTGGCTCCATTCACGGGATCATTTCAATCTGAGCGAATCCTCTTTACCCTTGTTTTACTCATCACCTCCGGAGACCGCAGCGGTGATCCAGTTGGCAGAAAGCATGTCAAGCTCACAGCAGAACTCAGCTTTCCCTGCCCTGCAGCTTTGGATAATCATCACGTCACAGCAGGAGGTGCAACCAGGACGGAGTATCTGGAAGGGGAAAAGACAGGGGCTGACTTTGGACGTGGGTCTGCTGAACCACTGCAAAACACTCGGGGGCAGAATCTTTTCTCCCTTACACCGGCCTTATTCCAAAACAGAGTCACTCCAGATTTACAGCAGTTTAAGCGAGGTTTGGTCTACACTGAAGACTGGTCCCAGTTATAGTCACGAAGGTTCTGCTCACCCATAGGTGTGGCTGCACACATGTAAGCTTCAGAGTAGGCAGACTCTATTAGAAGCTGTGATTTGCCCCACTTGAAATCAGGATGAGGTGCACTGGCTCATATTGGCTTTGCCTGCCTACATCAGAGCGGACACACTAGTAGCAGAAACCCCCACGGTGGACAAGGCCTGAAATCCAGATCTGGCCCCATCTCTCTCCACTCAGAGGCCTGCCAAAATGTCCCTCTTGTCTCTCTCTGTGCTTAGCTAATGCTTCGCTGCTTCTGATATTGTACTGCTGGAGGCAAAGGCTGAACCAGCCAGGCATCTGCCGGACGTACCCCCGGCTCCGGTTTGGCAGGGGGAGTGGGCACGGATAGATAATTTACTGTGGGATGATGAGGCGGGAGGAGGAAATCTGTCACCGTGCCGTGCGGAAGGTCAACGCCGAGTCTGCGAGGGGGGAGTGATCTAAGCCGGGCTCTTGTCCTCCTGTCGATGAGAGGATGCAGCCCTTGTGGTTACAGAGAGCCGCTTTCTCACCTGGTGGGAGGCACAGTCCAGTGCTCTGCATACGGGGCAACTCCTGTCTCCAGCCCTTTCCACAACTCTAAGACCAGTCCTGTTCCCCTTCCGGCCTCACAGCCATGCCTCTCGCACAGGCCCACACGATATCCCCTCTCAGCTACCACAGCAGCCTCCTCCGGCTTCCCAATGCACACGCCTGGACGTTGCCTCCCTTCCAGCCATACAAAATACCGTGTGCTAAGGTCATCTCTCCACCTCAACCATCTGACCAGGTCCTTCCCCATTTTCAATCCCTCTACTGGCTTCCCATCTGCTGCCCTAGCAAAATTAAGCTTCTGGTCACCCACCCTTAAAGGTCTGTCCCTCCCTTATCCTTTAATCACCTCCTCCGAGCTATATACCCTAGCCCCTCACCCCCTCTGCACCACCTGCATTGCCATCCTTATCGGCTCACTTGTCATCTTCCCTCACAACTGCCTCTGCACCTTCTCCCATGCAGGATCGGGTGCATGGCACAAGCTCCCCGCGCTCAGCCACAAAACCTGCACCCTGCCCACACGCCACGCCCTCTGCCAGACCCACCCGTCCTGTGCTGCTTCCCGTGAACCTAACTTATAAAATAACCACCTCTCTTCCGCGTCCCGCAACCTCTGCCTTATATCATGAGCGCTTCAGGGTGGAACGGTCCCTGCTTCGCTGTCTGGACATCACTGCCACACGGTGGGAACTAACTTACAAACAGTAACAACATTTCGTATTTGGAGAACACTAGCACTAGGGGGCCCAGCTAAAATCAGAGCCCCTTTGTGCTGGGTGCTGTACAGACACACAATAAGAGAGAGATCCTGTCTCAGGAGCTTCCACTTAGCACTTAATCAATGTTTTGATAGGTCTCAAAGTGCTTTGCCAAGGTGGATATCATCATTAGGACTGGTGGGGGGGGGAGGAGGGGGAGGGAATGCCTATTATTTTTCAGGGAAAATTTTTTAAAGAATTGTTTTGCCAAAATTTCCCCAGGATACATTTTCCAGTTTTCAATGGAAAACTGAAACCTAAAGATGTCCTGTAATGTGAAAGCGATTTTTGGTAAAACATAAATAGATGAATACAACTGGGTTTTCAATAGAACACATTGGTCAATTTTTTCCCAGTTTTGCCAAAAATAAACCAAAGTGAAAAATGTTCCAAGATCATTTTGGTTTAGGTTGAAAATCCATTTTCTTGCCAGAAAAATGTCAAGCCGCTCTATTTGATTCTCCCCATTGTACAGATGGGGGAATGAAGACGCAGGATCAAATGATCCCGCACTGGCCTTGGCTGAGATGTAACCTCTCTGGACCTGATTCTCTATTGCTCCATGCCTGCACTTGGCATAGATACAACTCTCGGGGCAGCCACGAGCCTACCCAAACCCCAGTGTAAGTTAAGGCAGCCTTGGGGCTGCTCTAGCTTATGCTCCGGCTGCAATGGTTCTCTAGGGATGTCTGCCACTTAAGGTTAATGGAAGCAAAATCTCTCCGTCACACCTCTTTTCTTCCCCAGCCCAGCCCCTTCACCAAGGAAACTGGGAGAAGGGCCAGACGAGACTAGATCTGTTTTGGGAGCCCTACACCAACAGATAGAACAATGGGTATTACTTGGGGTCCTTTCCTCTGCTTTTAAGGCCTCATTATGATGACTGAGCCAAGAGACAGAACACTGGAGAGAATCGGCACCTAGACCTCAATTTCCCCATCTGTATAATGGGTTTAGCAGCCCCCCTTAGACTCCAAGGCTGCAGACTGACGGGATCCTACCTGCACCTCACAGGAAGGGGCAGGAGGATCAGCCATCTCCCTGGCACCGCAGCCTGCCGGGCTTGGGTCCAGGACATTTTAAATAACCTTCCTTACACCTCCAAAGGTCTGTGCAGCAAGTTTAAATGAGCTGCAGATCACTCCAGCAGTTAAGGGGACTCTGCCAGATCACTTTCCCTCTGTTTGTTCCATGCATTTGTCCTAGATTAAAAGGCCAGAATGGTCCATTGTGATCATCTAGTCTGACCTCCTGTATAACACAGGCCAGACAACTTCCACTAAATAATTCCCAGAGCAGATCTTTTAGAAAAACATCCCATCTTGATTTAAAAATTACCAGAGATGCAGAACCCACCATGACTTTTAGTACATTGTTCCAACGGTTAATTACCATCAGTGTTCAAAATTTACGCCTTATTTCCAGCCTGAATTTGCCTAGCTTCCACTTCTAGCCACTGGACCGTGTTACACCTTTCTCTGCTAGATGGAAGAGCCCATTACTAAATATCTGTTCGCCATGTAGATGCTTATAGCAGGGCGAGACAACGTGTTCCCAGCGGCGGGGCGCCCTGGCCGGAGCACAGCAGCCGCTCTCCCCTCCCGACCCCCCCCTTTCCCCGCCCCTCTCCCACAATGTGGGCCCAGCAGCGGGGCACCCTGGCTGCGCTCCCCCGTCCTGGCCCTGCCCCATGGATGCAGGGGTGCCCTGGCCGGAGCGCGGTGGCTGCTCCCCCAGGAAAAATACTAGGTGCCAGAATTAAATTTCTAGGCGCCATGGCGACCTGGTGCCTGGGGTTGGTGGAGCACTGGCTTATAGACTGTAATCGAGTCACCCCTCTGCTTTCTCTTTGTCATGCTATACAGTCGTGTCTTATCTTCAGTTCCATTGTACGCTGTACACTGTCGCACTCTGATTATAAAGCACCCAGCACAAAGAGAGCAGGTGCTTAGATACAGGCTGTTATTAGCGTTAGACCTCCCCCATTATTTCTACCCCTTGAATCTAAATTTAAAAGGTGGGATTAAACCTGAACCCCTTCCTTGCCTCCCGCCCCCTCCCCACACACACATCCCCACGCAACTGCCCATCAATTTAACCTGGGGTCTTCACTGCCCACACTGTGCCACTGGCCCTCTGGCCGTTAACCAGTCTGTAAATTAAAGGCCTCCTCCAGCTAGCACTCCATCACCTTACCGACACAGCCACTTCAGCTCCGTCTGCTATCGCTGGAGGACCCACTCTACACTCAAGCAGCTTCCTTGGCGCTGTGCCTGATACTGTAACCCACAACAGCATGGCTCTGTCCCCCCTGCTGTGTAAACGGCACCCCTCCCAGCTCTTGATAAATTAGTGCTGGTCCTAAAGACAGCAGCAGGATGGAATCCACACTGAAGACGCAACATGAAGATGAGTATCGGTTCACTCAGGTTAGGAACAGATTTTCTTCCTTTCCTTCTCCTCCACCCCCCCATCCACCCCCCACCACTCAATGGAAAAATCATCAGCTTCTGCCTAACAGTTACCAGCTTTTATTCAACATCCTCTGCCCTCCTCAATCCCTCTCCAAATCACCCTAGAATTGCTAATGCATTATCCCACACATTTTTTTAAAACTCCAGTTAAAGATGCACTCAAATCAGAGAGCCTATTGTTGGAATGATGGTCTGGGACCCAGGATTCCCGGGTTCTATTCCCAGTTCTGCCACTGACGTGCTGTGCGAATGTAACACCACACTTAACCTCTCTGTCCCTCAGTTTACCCATTTGGGGACAGTCATACTTGCGCACCTCAGAGGAATGCTATGAGAACTGATTTATATCCATAGTGTTTTAAGGTTTTCTGGTGAAAAATGCTTATTAGATTAGACTGTATTATTTGTTCACCGCCTACATTCCCTGTCCCACTAGAAGCCAAAGAGAAACTGTGTTTGCAGTAATACTGCTCCCTGGTTTTGCATGCCTTTCACATTAATTTCCCAATACAACATATAGTGTCCATAGATTGTATACACAGAGTGCAACACCCGACAGAAATTTTAAGAGTCACGTGAACTCTCTTCTCCGTCTCCCACACACGGAGACACCAAACACACAAACATTATACTGTCACACGCATGCTGCACAAGCCTCACATTGCACATAGAATCATAGAATCATAGAATATTAGAGTTGGAAGGGACCTCAGGAGGTCATCTAGTCCAACCCCCTGCTCAAAGCAGGACTAACCTCAGCTATATCATCCCAACCAGGGCTTTGTCAAGCCTCACCTTAAAAACCTCTAAGGATGGAGATTCCACCACCTCCCTAGGTAACCCATTCCAATGCTTCACCACCCTCCTAGTAAAAAACTTTTTCCTAATGTCCAACCTAGACCTCCCGCCCTGCAACTTGAGACCGTTGCTCCTTGTTCGGTCATCTGCCACCACCGAGAACAGCCTAGCCCCATCCTCCCTGGAACCCCCTTTCAGGTAGTTAAAGGCCGCTATCAAATCCCCCCTCACTCTTCTCTTTTGCAGACTAAACAAGCCCAGTTCCCTCAGCCTCTCCTCATAAGTCCTGTGCTCCAGCCCCCTAATCATTTTGGTTGCCCTCCGCTGCACTCTCTCCAACTTGTCCACATCCTTTTTGTAGTGGGGGGCCCAAAACTGGACACAATATTCTAAATGCGGCCTCACCAATGCCGAATAGAGGGGAATAATCACTTCCCGTGACCTGCTGGCAATGCCCCTCCTAATGCAGCCCAATATGCCATTAGCCTTCTTGACAACCAGGGCACACTTCAGATAGACTGCACTCCCAGAACACACACACACACACACACACACACACACACACACACAGATATTATGCATGCACACACACACACCCACAGATACATACACCCTGCACATGTGCACGCACGCACACAGAAAAAATACCAAGACACACCACATACTGCACATTCACACGCAGACAGATCTTCAGAGCCACATACACCACTGAGACCGTGCTGAGTCAGTCACTGCCTCCCCGAATCACCAACCCAGAAACACTGTACATCAGGCAACTCACCCTTCATGGCCCGTTCCTTTTGCTACCAGCCGCGATGGACCGTCCTTTGCTCAGACAGCATCACCAAAGGCCACACACACACACAAAACCCTGGAAGGGGGGGACCAAAGAGAATCCCACCTAGCCCTGGCTCTTCCCAGAAACAGAACAGAGTTGTGGGTCAAAGCTGGCACCCGACAGGAGCAAAGCACACAGCTACAGCCACCCTTTGTACAAGGACTGCAACAGTACAGAGCTCAGAGAAGAGGAGGGTTTGTTTGGGCTGTTCACTCTCTGCAGAGTTCCTCAGCGCCCAGCACTAGGGCTCCAGCCATGCACTCACTAATACGTCGCAGACGTCAGGGGCAGGGGGGTGGGCCCTGCCTGTTCTCTGTGGCTTAGCAAAAATGCAGAGGCATTAGGTGAGTGCATAAAACACACATCTCTCTGGTGGGCTTGAGAGTCTGCTTTATGTTACCGGGGTTGTTTTGGCAGGAGGCTGCCTGAACATACATGAAACAAGGAGACAACCCAGCATGCTTGAGCACTGGATTTACCCCTAGAAACACCAGTCTAAAAGCAAGTGCCCATTTCCTTCCCATGTTCTCCACGTTTCCCACCTGTGACCTTATAAATACTTAAGAACATAAGAACGGCCATACTGGGTCAGACCAATGGTCCATCTAACCCAGTATCCTGTCTTCCGACAGTGGCCAATCCCAGATGTTTCAGAGGGAATGAATAGAACAGGTAATCATCAAGTGACCCATGTCACGCATTCCCAGCTTCTGGCAAACAGAGACTAGGGACACTTCAGAGCATGGTTTTGCAGCCCTGCCCATCCTGGCTAATAGCCATTGATGGACCTATCCCCCAGGAACTTATCTAGTACTTTTTTTAACCCTGTTATAGACTTGACCTTCACAACATTCCCTGGCAATGAGTTCCACAAGTTGACTGTGCGTTGTGTGAAGAAATAGTTCCTTTTGTTTGTTTTAATCCTGCTGCCTATTAATTTCATTTCACGATCCCTTGTTCTTGTGTTATGAGAAGGAGTAAATAACATTTCCTTATATACTTTCTCCACACCAGTTATGATTTTATAGACCTCTATCATATCCCTCCATCATCTCTTTTCCAAGCTAAAAAGTCCCAGTCTGATTAATCTCTCCTCATAAAGAAGCTGTTCCATACCCCTAATCATTTTAGTTGCCCTCTCTGTACTTTTTCCAATTCCAATACATCTTTTTGGAGATGGGGCAAGCAGATCTGCATGCAGTATTCAAGATGTGGGCGTACCATGGATTTATAAGAAGGCAATATGATATTTTTTGTCTTATTATCTATCCCTTTCCTAATGATTCCCAACATTCTGTTAGCTTTTTTGATTGCCGCTGCACATTGAGAGGATATTTTCAGACAACTATCCACAATGACTCCAAGATCTCCTTCTTGAGTGGTAACAGCTAATTTAGACCCTGTCATTTTATATGTATAGTTGGCTTTATAATTTCCAATGTGCATTACTTTGCAATTATCAACATTGAATTTCATCTGCCATTTTGTTGCCCTGTCGTCCGAATTTTGTGAGATCCCTTTGTAACTCCTTGGTGTCTGCTTTGAACTTAACTATCTTAAGTAGTTTTGTATCATCTGCAAATTTTGCCACCTCACTGTTTATCCCTTTTTCCAGATCATTTATGAATAAGTTGAACAGTACTGGCCCCAGTACAGACCCCTAGGGGACACCACTATTTACCTCTTTCCATTCTGAAAACTGACGATTTATTCCTACCCTTTGTTTCCTATCTTTTAATCAGGTACTTATATCAGCACAGCTATTTGTATGTCATATTTTTCCTTAGTAGAGAAGATGCATAAGGAAAAATATGACATACAAATCGCTATCTGCTAATTGTGCTGCCCACTCACCTAGCTTTGTTTAATCCCCCACAGCCTTCTCTGGTGTAAATACCGTTGGGTCCATCTGCAATATTTGCCACCTCGCTGTTCACCTTCCCCTTTCCAGATCGTTAATTGACCGAACACCAGAACTATTCTGGATCCTCATGGCTGTTAAAACTTTTTGCCATGCTAAGAATGGACTATTCATTTCCACTCTTTGTTTTCAGTCTCTCATGGACAGGAAGGATGGCCCACTGGTTAAGGAACTAGGGTTAGAGAACTAAGTTTCCCTGCTCTGTCATAGGCTTCCTTTGTGACCTGGGGCAGACCACTTGGGCCTCTACACTCGAAAATTAGGTCAGTTTATCTACGTCAGTCAGGGGTGTGAAAAATCCACACCTCTGAGTGGCATAGTTAAGCTGACCTAAGGCCCCATGTAGACAGCACTGGGTCAACAGAAGAATTCTTCTGGGATAATCCCTCCCACTAGCATAGGTAGCATCTACACGGAAGCACTACAGTAGCACACCTGTGCTGCTGTAGCATTTTAAGGGCAGACTAGCTCTTAGGCTGTGTCTTCACAGCATAGTTAGCTCGAGGTAGAACTCAAACATGAACCATAACCCGACCCCAGTCCACACACAGAAGTCTCTAGCTCCATTCAAATGGGGTTTACATTCAATGTAGGTGGCCTACCAGGAGCTGTTGGTTGGAGCTCAAATGCCACCGAAGCTCAAGCCAGTAACGCAATGGGGACTCAGCTATGGTCTGTCTGTGCCTCGGTTCCCATCTGTATAATGGGGATAATATCTCTCCCTACCTCACCGGGGTGTTGAGGACAAAATACTCTAGGACTGTGAGGTGGTCAGGCACCACAGGATGAGGGCCAGAAAAGTACCTTAAATAGATCCAGTTTCTACTCTAGGACCGTTTTTTACCACTCAACGACTTCACTTCCCTACTAGACTTTGCCAAAGGCTCCTGGAAAGGCCAAATAAGCATGTGTCGACCTGACCTCTTTTACCCACAGTTTTGTAGGCACGTTCAAACAATTCTATCAGATTAGACAGAAAGAAGCTATAGAAGTAGCCAAGAGACTGGAGGGGAGGGGGCGGGAAGGAGGGCGGGAGACATACAGCAATATTTGCAATAGCTTTGTTTTGCAAACTCGGAGTTTCCAGGCAGCGAGCAGAGCCGGGTGTCAGTCAGTCACTTCAAGCACTCGGCCCTTACAGTTTACAGTTTTTGCCGTTTCGCTCGAGCCAGTCACTTGACGGACACAGGCCGGGGTACCCTGGCTGGTGCCCTTAAAAGACGCCCTGCAGAGATGAGCCCCGTTAGTGCAGGACAATCCCTGCTGAGCACACCTGAAGTGGCAGCAAGTCAGAGAGGAGGTGCAGCCTGTACTCAAAGGCCCTAAACCTCTGCTCGTGTCCCGAACGAAGGCACAAGGCTGGGTGCAGAGGATCTCCATGTGGGCTAGCGGGGAGGAATCCTCTCCCAAGGCAAGAAGAGGGAGCCCCTGCCCCCCTAGTGCTCCCAACCGCCCTTTTAGGACACAACAACTGGAAGATTCCTGTGCCAGCCCTCCGGAGATACAGAGAAAAGGGAAGGATTTGGGCCAACGTGAGCCACGTTTTCGCCCTTCTAACACAGAGCCAAGAAGAAGCTGCTCTGACATCACTTAAATAAGAAACAAAAGGATGCAATGATCCAGAGCATGAGGGGGTTGCAAGAAAAAGAGACAAGAGAAGGTGCCTTACACCATCTCACCTTCTCCAGAGGTGGCCCTCCTTCACCTTCTCCTGACACCTTAGACCTTCTTCAGAGCTGGCCCCGACCTGTTCCTGGGCTTGTTGTACCCCTCCTTAGTGGGAGCTGTTTACATCAGTGCATTGAGATGTGAAATTAAGACACGAGCTGAGCTTTATGGAGCCCACCGGCTTTGCCTGGTTATTCACAGCACACTGACAAAATACCCAAAGTGATGCCTCATCAGGTGCTGAGCACAGGGGAAAATCTGGGATGGGTATCCTCAGGGCTCCCCTTCCTTTGGCCCTGGTCACAAATTTGGAGGAGCTGTCCCCAACGCATTTCAGTGCCTTGCCCCTCAATTCAGACGTGCACGCTAAGGGTTCCTGGGATCTCGCCACACACACTGTCTCCTGCAGAGCTCTGCAAAAGCAGCGGACAAGCAACACCCTCCAGGGAGGAACAGACCCTTCCTCTAAAGGGGCTTCTCCATCAGCAGTCAAGGCAGCTGCAGCTGCGCTGTAGGGAAGCTTCAAAGACTGCATTCCCTGCTCCTGTGCAAATGTTCGACTCCTACTTTTGTATTATTTGTACATGTCACCTATTTAAGTCTTCGGGGGTCAATGTGTCAGGATTCAGCCACTGGGTCACCGCTGATGTCAACAGGAATCCCATGGCGTAAGTCCAGTGTGCTATGCTGAAGACAGAATGACTATTTTCACGTACAACTAAGCCTTTCACCGCTGGGCTCAGCTGCCGATTCTGGGCCACGACGGGGGTGCTCTCGGACGTATCACCATTCCACTGGGCCATAACATTCCAGAGGGGATGTGTGGTGTGTGCAGTGTTGCCCTGGTGGAGAGAAGATAACAGAAAGCTCTCTGCAGCCAGCCACAGCAGGTCTCCCTTAGCACAAATACCAGAAGCCTGAGGTTTCGGAGCCAAAGGACCAAGGTTCTCCTCCCAGTTCCCTCAGCTACGCCCTGCTCTGTGATGTCCATGTTATTATAACTGTGTCTGAAGCACACGGATCTGGTACTGTACTGGAGACAGGGTTGGTGGGCTGTTTTGCCGGAGGAATACATGGGGAGCACTAGAGGTGCATTTTAGCCCATACACAAAGTACTTCAGGCACCAACGAAGCCATTAATTAGCAAATGAGATTAAAGCTATTTTTAATTCTGGTTTTCAAAAAAAATCAAATGCACAATTACAAGGAAAGTTACTCATTAGAACCCTGCCTGTCTTCACAGCAGAGGCCAGAGGGAAGGTTACATGAGCCCCAGGCTTCCATCTGCCCCACTGTCAAACTAACATGCTTGTTTACAGTTGATTCCCCAAATGCTCTCCAAACGCTGCCATCCTCAGCGGGGAGGCTGCTCTGTAGCTACTCACGACCTGGGACAAACACCTTGCTTTTTACATCCTCGTGTCCCGTCCATATCACAAGAGCTATAGAAAACTCCAGCCAGGCTATTTTAAAGGGGCCAAATCCTGAAGAACTGAGTGTTTACTTAGTCCGTATTCAGGCTCCCTGTGTAAGGTGAGGTCCTGCTCTCCCTGGGGGGAGGGGGGGGGGAAGAATGCTGTTTTTAGAGGCTATTTGGGACACAGCAACATGGGTCAGAATCTGAAGAGAGAAACTGCCACAGTGGAAACAGGCCACCACGTTTGGGCTCATTTTCCAGCCCATTTAGAATGGACAGACCTCCTAGACATCAGAGTTGTGCAAGGAGCAAATGGGTCTGTGTTTGCATTCACAGATAGAGCCGCCCAACTGTCTCGTCAGCTGGGAATGCGGATGAAGAGCACTAGCTTGTAGAGAGCCGTAGGCCGCAGGGAAGGGAGATCACTAAAGAAGCGAATAAAAGCAGGCCCAAGCCCGAATCCAAACTTTCCCAGCCATGCGGGGTGGGGGATTGATTTGGCCTGTTTTAGAGCCTGCGAGTGGAGTCATTTGGAATAATTTAAGAATCCTGCATGCTGATCCCTGCTTACGGGCATGTTTTCTGTGGAACTCTATTGGTTTAGTATAATAGCGGCTGTAAGGGAAACAAGCGGGAAGGAATAAGACTAAGTCAGGGTAAGCCAGCCCTCAGCATACACTTGTGGGTTGATACGGGAGAACGGCAAAGCCACCGGCTCTGCAGCACCTACTGCTCTGCTTTGGAAAAGCCCGGGAATTGACGCCAACAGAGGAACTCTGGCTGGATAAAGAGAGACTCCCTCTTTCCAGGGGTAGTCGTTGGGAAGTTGTTCTGGGGAAACAGACTGACACACCGGCCTTGCAGGCCTGGAAAGTGAGAACTGCAGATGCTGGATGCAATCAGACCTACCGTAAGCAGGGTAACACACAGGCCGCTGTAGCCCAGCCCTGGTCTAAGAGTAGGAGATGGATGGAATTCCGCCCTGTGATAGAGAAACGCATGAGTCCTGTGCGGGTGCATTCAGAGACACCGCAAAGGGGACAGAGGCGCAGCTCTCTGCCTCTCCCCCTGATCACTGGAGGCTGGGTGTATGCTGGATCTCTGGCTGCAGCAGTCAACCAAACACCCAAGGGTCAGATTCTGCCACCCTCCCTCCAGTTGCACAGCTCCGCACTGCACGTGCTGTGCTGTGCTATTGAATTCAATGGAGCTACTTGCAGAGAAGCAGGCCCAAGTACAGAAAGCGTACAAGTCTGCGTCAATAATGGTAACCAAATCTGGCCCCAAATAAGCAGGACGGGTACCCAGCCGAAGCAGAATTAGGCCCCAGTTCAGCAAAGCCGGACCCACTGAATCCACGTGGCAGAATGACAGCGTGTCTGCACTGCAATCAGACATGCCACTGCAGCACACGCAGACCTGCTGGAGCCGGCTACCTCCAATCAGAGCAGCAGTGAAGCCGCGGCAGCACCGGCTCAGGTACATACCCATGGCCCTGTGCAGGCTTGCACGGCCCGCGCTGCCGCAGCTTCACCGCCGTTGTTATTCAAGCTAACTCCATCGCAGCTAGCTGGGCTGTGGCTACACAGGGTGCTCTCACAGCTGGGACTGCAGTGTCTACATACCCACGCTGGGAGCAGCAAGCTAACTGAGAACACCCAGGGGCAGAATATCCTTTTGGGCACCAAATAGCGTTTCTCATTTGAGCTATGTTTTAACACAGTCTCTGGCAGGGAATCTCAAACATTCTCCGACAATCTCAGAACACCGAGGACTGAAGCATTGGTTCGATGTTTGTGACCACAAGAACAAAGATATATAGAGATACTACGCGGGTAGATGCTTCAGAAATGGTTGTCAGTAGCTATGAAGACATAAGGTTAAATAATAATGACTCTTACCAAGGAATCCCGGAGTCACCATCATCAGCGAGTTTTTGTCCTAGGGAATGATTCCACTGTGCTCCCGCAGCTAAATGCCAGTAGCCAAACATGGTCTGTTGTGCTGATTATCACACAGCTGGGTGCTTTCTTGCCGCTTGGTACTAAAAAAAAAAAAATCATAATCATAATCATTGTACTGGAAAGGACTGTGAACGCTTTGTGCAAGATGGGCCATTTGCTTCACAATTCCTATTGCAGGCCTGGATGGAACCACAGCACTGCTCTGAGAGCAGTTTTTTAAAACCTTGATGGAATTTTTGCAATCAAAATCTGAACCCATTCTGGTCCAACGAGGAGAGCAGAAAAATAAAACCCAGCGTCCCACCATTTGTACATGTATATAATGTATTTTAAAAGGTTTATCTAGCTCAGGTATTGTTCAGCTTCCATTCCTATCATATCTGAGCACCTAATGAATACAAATGGACCAGGATCATTCACGTCTCTCTGTGCTAGAAGGGTAAAGCACATCATGTGCATAAGCAAAAGAGAACTGACATTAAGCACAATACACAAGCTGTTTATGTACCAGACAGTTGACTCGACATGATTATTGCTATTGGGTGAGTTGCCATAGTGGTACCTGAAGGTTAAGAGTAAACAGAAGAAAGAAATGGAGACCAGAGAGAAAAGCAGAGGATTAGAGGAGAAAATAGATGAGAAAGTAGATAAATAAGTTAATAAACAAATAATAAAAATCATTTTACACATTAGGACTCTGGTTAAAGCCAAGAATGTTTAAGTACCTTGCTCCCATTTGTCACTATCTCACTGAACTGAAGCCTAAATCACAGGTTCATATTAAAGGAAAACCACGGGTTGCATTTTTCTTTATGGAACATGCAATCAGTGTTACATGGCTTCCTGCTTAGAAATGGGATCTGCTGGATTCATGGGACTATGTTATTCTGCTCTTAAATGTAGTGGGCTAAGTTCCATCTTCACTCACATTGCTGTGCTAATCTACTGAAATCAATAGGGTCAGAGAGGCTTTGAGGAGAAAATCTGTCCCAAAGGCTCTAGAAAAGATCCTACACTTGCATAAGGTGTGACACTGAATGAGCAGCATTTGCTGACAATACAAGTTTGTTTTACTTCCAATATGGTGAACTAGTGACAGACCAACCAGTCAGACCTGATCACTTTTAGGTCTATTTATTGTTTTGTTTAGATTGGAGAGTGCTGGTCAAGTGGCCAACCCGTTGCGTATGGTCTAATTATTGTACACTCCTGATGATCACTGGTGCTCAGACACTTTGGTAGCAGGAGTCTCACACGTATCTAGCTATATGCAATTAGTAGTTTACATAGAATGGTGCCATGTACTGCCCAGAGGGAAAAAATGCATTGTTTACACAACTGACATTTCCCAACTAGATTATTTTCCCCCTTATTTTACATTGATCGAGCAGCTAAAGGACTTAAAGTGCCTTACAAACTATAGACAGACACCATCACTGAAAATGCAGCTGCTTCTGGGCTAGGGAACAGCTGCACAGCAAACTGAACTACAGTGAAAGGGAGGAAAAGTTTTTGTGGTCAGATGCACCAGAGCTAACACCTCTGCTCCTGGGAAGGCCAGGAGATCCTTGATGGACACAAGTGGTCAGTTCCATGGTTTTACATCTTATCCAAATGGAGTAATCTATGCCTCAGATCAGGCCTGCCCCAAGGTTCACTGAAATCAATAGAGCAACTCCCATTGGCTTCGATGGGCTGTTTTCAGCAGCCCAGCAATTCACTGACGAAAATGAAAGAGTAAAATAAAAAGAGAGGGCTGAATCCTGGAAGGTGCTGAGCATGGCATTAATTCAATGGGTGCAGAGGGAAATCAGCGCCCCATTGGAGTGACTCCAGAGCAACTCGGGATAGTCTGGTGTTTAGAATGGATTTCCTCAAAACAGAATGTGTCATCGAGTCTCCTCTAGTTTCTTCCAAGCCCTGGAAGTGAACCTAGTCTGCATGGAAGGAGGTTTAAACTGGACCACAATGCTTGACCACAGTGACAGAGGGAAGGGGATAGATAGTATTCTCCAGGACGCGCCATAGATGAATTTCCAGTTGAGGAGAGATCAGCTCTGTCTGTTCCCCTAGGAAGGTTAAACTGGCCGAGAACGGCAGTAATTTGATTTCATGGGCCAAGTGACTAACAGATCCCGTTGTGAGCCGTTCTCTGCATTCAGACTGGCTCGGAGCGATTGCTGGTGACAGGGCTGTTAATATACATTCCAGCTCCATTACCTGACTTTAACTATGTCAAATAGCATCTCCCCATGAGGTGGTTCTTCACCTCATTAACAGCCACCGTCAGCAGATAACTCCCCCCCAGCCTTTCGCATTTCATACCACTGATCACAGTCAAGACCCTGCCTTGGTTTCTTTCTCTCATGCCCACTTTTTGGGCCTTCTTCCATGCTGCTGCCCATGTATGGAGCCCAAGTTTCAAGCCCCCTCCCTCTCCCCATTCAACTCCCTGCTAAAAACCTCCCATCTGGTGTTGCCTCCAGGGAATTAATTAAAAAAGAACAATCACGGAGATGAGTACGTGCCTTACTGAGTGACTGGGTGGGATGTTATTGTAACCTTTTTCCTTCCTCATTACACCTTCCCAGCCTCCCTTATTCTTGTCTAATACCCTCGCTTATTGCCTCCTGTCTGCATTGAAGTCCCGATCCTGCACCAAGACCTTAATCCTCACACAAAATCCCACTGACTTCAGTTGGGCTATGTGTAAGGGGTCCACAAAAGGTTCTCTCTATCATAGAGCAGTGGTTTTTGACCTGTACTCCACAGACCTCTGGGGGTTCTCACACACGGTCTAAAATTTCCAAAGGGGTCCATATGTCTATTTGAAAATGTTTAGGGGTACGCAAATGAAAAAAGGTTGAAAACCACTGCATTAAAGTATTTCTGCTTTGGGGCGCTACCCAATATTTTGGTATATTTCTTGTCTGCTAAAGTACAATTCTGTGTGTTGTCCCGCTCAGGATGAACTATGCATCTATTTAAAGGAGAAATGTACTTATTATACTTCTAAAAGATTTATTAAAAGTGTCAGGCACTTTCTTTTGGAGACAGGACTGATTGCCCTTGAGGGAAAAAAAATCTTCCCTTTCTGGTAGGCAGTTTTAATAGCTCAACAGAACGGGGATATGTTGAGAGGAGTTAAGCAAGCTTAATTTCATTTTGTTTCCACTGTTAAAGATTAGATTCTCAGTTGAGAACCAAAACCTTTGCCTTACATTGTATATGCTCCAGTAAATGAAAGACTAACACATAAATAGACACAGATGTGTCCTGATTTGACGGCTGGTGTCACAACCGGAATATTGTCCTTTAGCATATCAGACATTTAACCTCCTTTCACAACTTTGTTATTTGAAACACGGAATAATAAGCAATGCAAACAGGGACAACAGTGTTGAAAGTGGACCATTTGTCTGGCAGGCAGGATTGTCTTCTA
This sequence comes from Emydura macquarii macquarii, assembly GCF_026122565.2. Taxonomy (NCBI): domain Eukaryota; kingdom Metazoa; phylum Chordata; order Testudines; family Chelidae; genus Emydura; species Emydura macquarii. Next base: position 3,811,028 of record NW_027133217.1, read on the forward strand.
TTCAATGCCCAATCCTTGGGTGCACACACTGTTAAACAAGTGAGCTAAGTTAGCTATGGCTGCAAGGTTGCTCGGCTGGCTTGGCAGATCAGTCCACCTGACACCGTGGCGAGGGTGCTGTACAGTCACATTGACTCAGCTGTCACTCCCGATAAAGAAGGGCTGCAGTAGTCTGTCAGTAAGTGCTCCTGGGAGGCTGTATCAAGAGCTGTCACTCGGTACATCAATCCCCAACACCGTTTTCCATTGAGGCATAGCAGCAACTGTTCTCATCTCGTCTGCTTTAATAATTAAAGGTTTGAGGAGCACAGTAAATACCAGGAGATAGTCTGAAGACAGGAGAAAACAAACAGTGTGATGAGTCTAGCAGGAGAGCTGGAAGCATGACAGCAGACATTTAACGGGGAGGGCTACTGTTTCATGACAGTTCTGACTTGCAACCCTTCTGTCCCTGGCATGTGTGTGTCCGTCAACATACAAAATTCACAGTATAGTCAGCAATCATATGGCGGAGTCCCAAACAGCAGGGGCCAGTGCTTAAGGGCACCCAGACACTACAGTGATGCGTGCCCTAGAAACACACGTACAGAGAAGACAGAATCGCCGTGTACTGTATCCGCTAGGAAGATCTAGCGGTTTATGAATCCAGCTTTAAGCCACTGCAGAAGGATATTGCTAAAGAGAGTGACATTCTGGCTCCATTGAAGATCGAGTTGGCCCATGGACTTCAGTGGAGCAGGATTTCACTCCGAACACTGAGAGAAATTGTTTGGATTAACAGGCCACACCAAGTAATTTAGTACCAACATAGGAACTGCCTTTAAAAAATCATTAAAAAATTGGAGGGTATTAGCCTTTAGCTTCCAAAATCTTTGTCGCTTTCTCATGGGCGGCGCGTGAGTCCTGCCTTTGGGGAGGCTGGGCTGGGGGGCATGCACAGGTGCCTGGATCGTGGATCGTGGCCCCACCTTCTCCTCCGAGACTCCTCCCCGCCCGCCACTCACACCTCTTCGGCCTCTCCCCGCCTGCCATTCACGCCTTGGGGGTGGGGGCGAAGAGGCGTGAGCGGTGGGTGGGGAGGGGCTTTGGGGGAGGAGGCGGAGCAGGGGCAGAAAGAGGAGCAGTGAAGGTGGGGCCACAGGGCAGGGGCAGAGGAGCTTCTGGCAGCAGCTGTTTTGGGAGGCTTAGCTTCCCCAAGCCTCTTATACCCGCCGCCCATGGGCTTGGTTATCCACACGCTGCTGGAACGCGAGTTTTCAAGAGTCAGTGGCCATGATCAGCAGCGACCCTACAATTACGCCCCATGTGCTGCTGCTGCGGAGGCAGAGAGAGCACAAGTTACACCCTCTCCTGCATTCCCCAGACTTCACTGAAGATGCAGACTTGAGAGAGAAGTTAAGCATGTCCCTAGCACAGCCTAGGTGAGAAATCCACAATGGAAGCCTCCCCGATGTTTGGTAAGATACCGAGACCAAATGGAATAAGTCTGAAATTACAGGGGGAGGAAGGAAGTGGGGGAAAGGCATTGTAAGAAGAGTACTGGGAAAAGCAACGTACCTATCTGAAGTAAACGGAGAAATAATGAAGCTACGGAGCAGCTGTTCCTAGATAATAATAGTACCTATATACCTCTAGTTGTCAGTAGATCTCAAAGTGCTTTAACAAAGGAGGTCTCAGTATCACTATCCCCATCTTACAGAGGGGGAAACTGAGGCAGAGAGCAGAAAAGTGACTTGCCCAAGGTCCCCCAGCAGCAGAGAAAAAGAACCCAGGTCTCGCAAGTCAGCACACTATCCATGAGGCTGCACTGCCTCCCAGCTCGGGCACCCGGATGACACCAATCATAGTATTAACCGACAACCTGAATCTAAAAAAACTGAAGGTCTTACTTTAGAAAGAGACCCTGTAAATCAGAAGCAAGCGATAACTTCTCTCACAACAGAATCATACAACCCCCAACAGACTTAGACTCTTCTTCTTCTAGACTGGGTCCCATCTATATAGGATTGGCTCTTTGAGTCCTCCTCCATTCCTGTCTGTCTTGAAGCAGCTCCTCAGAAACTCCACCGCTAACCAAATCCTTTTGTTTGACATCCATCCGTCTAGTTCGGGGACTTCCAAAGCTGCTCTTAATCTTAGAAGTGGAGGGTAACGCCCTGCTTCCATCTTATTTTCTGGACTCTCTTTTTTGACCACAGCCATTCACAATCATGCAGCAGCTCTCCGATAACGTCACTAAGCTTCCCTTGCAGGGAACGCTGTATTTCTTATAAGGAGCTATTATTTTCTATGTCTTCATTGAAGCCGTCTGCCTTGCGATTTTAGATCACTGCAGCCGGAGCCTGCTGACCCAGGCTCTGAGACTCGGGGCCGGGGGTTCTTTACTGCAGTGTAAACATACCCTTCCTTAAGTGATTTTCAGCAGTGCCGGGCACCCCTCGGCAACCACTGAGGCCAATGGAAGCTTTGACTGAGTGAAAGTCTGAGTTTGACTGAGAGTGAAAACTGCAGCACTCTGAGGCTTTGGCCTTTTGTTTTTAAATGCAATGCACGTACTTGAAGATGTATAAACACAAGAAACAGCCAACGCGGAGGTGCACACGTGCAGTGGTTGCCTGTTTAGGATTTTTACTGGTGGCTTTAAATCTATTTTCCCCCAAAGTTTGTTTAAGTTTTGCTCCAAGCTTTCTGCTTTAGTGTTGGGTTACGGCTTAGCTGAGCTGGGCAAGTCACTACAGCAACCTTGAGAAAAGGAACGATGGCATCGACGGGTGAGTCCTGTCCCCAGCACCTACCCAACTTCCCTTTTCCAGCCTGGAAAATGTTTCCTTTTGAATATTTGACTCTTTCCTCACCCCAGCTCCTCATATTGTCCACGCCTGTGGGAGCTGGTGGTTCTCTCAGAAGGGTTCAGCAAATGCCCAAGTTCATCTCACGTCACTGGGACACTTTATGGTTCAATACCTTTCCTCTTCAGTGTGCTCAGCTGCCTTTCCTGGCTGCTCCCTGCAGGCGGATCTGTCTTCTAGCCATCTACCTGGGATGAACTGCACACACATGAGCTGCATCTTCTCAGTCTACATCCTAACCAGCTCACTGAAGTGACTTGCTGCTTGCCCCATTTGGTGGCTGAGGTAACTGGGCCCTCGGACCCAGCCCCAGAAGTCCACCCCTTCTGAGGTAATCACAGTTCAACAGGAGACGCCATTCTTCCGCCTCCGCCCCATGGCTGGCACACAACAGTCCCTTCTCCCTCCCCTTCAGAGCAAGAGTCACTGCTTCACCTCCCCAGGTGGCAATACAGGAGAAATCCTACACTCTCCGTCTTTCATAGGTTCCCGGCCCTATGGACCCTAAAGATTTGGGCACTCTGCCACCCCAGGCCAGCTGAGGGAAAAGAGAGAGCTGACTCTTTGCCAGCACATCCTCCTGTACTACCAGCCTAGGCGACTGGCTTCCCGCTGCTAGAGACCTCTCCTTGCCGTCCCTATCAGAAAACTCCTGCTTTCACCAGACTCTCCTTCTACAGCAGCTCCTGTACACCGATGCTCTTCTTTAGCCCCATAAGCAGCGCCCTCGCCCACTCCTACTGCAGCCCTCCCTCCAGTAGCTGCACACACACATTCAGCAATGCCTCCTCCTCCTCTCCCAGGTCACCTGACTCCTCAGCTGACTTCACCCATTGCCTTCTCCTAGGGAGGCAGGTCAAACCTAGCACAGGTGCAGCTGAGTCTTCAATCCTCTTCAAGGGCCAGCTCACCCCCTGAGAGAGCCTGCAATGAAGTCCTCAGCCTGGGTTTATGACATCATGCTGCACGGTGATGGAAGTGATGGTGACATCACCCCGGGTGGAATTAGGACTGCACGGAGAGGCAATTCCTGCTGCTCACCTCTCTCCCGCAGAGCCCCCTTGGCCATACTGGAATTGCTCCCGTCAGTCAGGCAAGCAGGAGTCGGCCTTGACAGAGTTAAGGCCCCTCCCCTTGACTCTGGCCCCGATCCTGCAATTGGATCTGCATGAGTGGAGCCCATGTGGAGTGCTAGTGACTTCAACAGGACCCCACGGCGCTGCCCCACTCTGCCTGCATGTATCTGCTTACAAGATTAGGGCTTTCATGGCAAAACCCTCAGGCCCAGATCCACAGAGGTATTTAAGCACATAAACCCCCAACTTGGGTGCCTAAGTCCCAGTTTTAGGATCCCCTACAATCCACAAAACTCCCTCAAGGCTGCAGCCTAATCCTATAGGTGCCTAAACTGACTTGGTGCCTAATTTGTCAGGATAGAAGTTCCCTGTGTTTCTGCCTCCAGGCATGTGCACTTCAGTGACCCCAACAGTGCAGGATCAGGCCCTTAACATCCAACTCCCAAGTCCTTACTTGGTTGGTGTTAGGATCTATCTAGGCAAATGGCCATTTGTAACAAAGCAGTGCTCGTTAATGGTTGCATATACCAGTTTGCGTTTTCACATGGTGATTCCCCTCCATCTCTCTCCAGCCTCACTTCTGTCGCACACAGCTGTAAGGATCATAACTCCATTCCAGCAGAACCCAAGATCCACAGGGAGGCCAGAGCCTGGAACACACATTTTGGATTTTTTTGCTAAAATGATCTGTGGTGAAATAGTTAACTATGTTGGCATTAGAAACACAACCATTAGCTTTCAGAGTTAACACCCCATTCAGATGCATCTTCTATCTCCTGTTCCAAGCCGTCTGCAGACTCAGGAAGACACTGCATTGGTTTACACTTGGAAGGTTAATTTCTTTTTTTAAATGAAAGCTTAGATGCTAAAGGATCTGAACACTTTACACAGGCCCCATAAATACATTAAAGCAGGTCAGATCCAACCACACCCCTGGAGTTTGACATCCCTGCCCTGAGCAGCCAGTTTCTCCAGAACTTCTTCAGCATTTTAAAGGCACAAAACATGTTCTCAGTCTGTTGGGTTTATTTCTCCTGTTCAGCTGTGTCACCTCTATGCTCTAAACACCTCCCGCCAGTAGCTGCCAGCAGCTCAAGAAGTCAGGCAGAGACACAGGGCTTTAATTTCATGATCACAACATAGAGGCACACAAGAAATCCTGTGCTGTTACATACGGGTTTCTGTCTACAGCATCCATGTCTCTTTCGTGATGAAATGCGGTCCCCTGCCTAGAGAAGCAAGGGCAACCTAAGCTAGTTTTTTTTCCTTCGCACATCAAAATCCTGACTCTGAGCATGTCACTTCCCATTAGCATGAGAGAATGAAGTGTTCATTGCTTTAGTCCACCGCAGAGAGTTGGAACTATAAATAGCATGCTTACCCGTTTATTTCATTGGGGTCATTTAAAGAATCCCATGGCACTGATTGTAAGGGTGGGCCGGTGGGGCTGAATTTTAGATGATTTTAAGTCCCCTTGTTCTTTCATTAGTCTTCTCCACTCCCTGTCCTAAGCTGCTCTATAGTGTCACTATGAAATGTTAAATAGCTGCTGCCTTCCACCCCAGAGATGGCTGCATTTCAGTGCTGAGGGAAGCAATCCTTAGCTGCCACTTATCTAGCCCAAAGGGACTTTATGAGGCTTAAGTAATTCCTGTATGACACACTGGCTGCAGTGCTTTCCAGAATTCAAGGGAGCCCAGGGGAATATCTAAGAATGGAGTTTGCTAAAGGATGGTCACATTGGTACATTTTCAGCTGGTAATGACCACAGAATCCTAACTGGTACAAAGAAAGATCCCTGGAAACACCCGTTCCTGCAATGTACTACACAGCTGTACTTCTGTTTGGGCAGAAGGGTCGTAATGGATTTTCTTAGTGCCATGAGCCCTCTCTAGTGCTCCACTACGAGGACTGCAGCTAGCCTTTTCCAAAGCTGAATTGCAACTGAGCACTACGGGCCTGATGTTTCAAGGTATCTAGGCACCTAACTCCCAAGAGGAGCCTAAATACCTGGAAATATCTGGGGCCCCCTCTACAAAAGTACTGAGGCATCTGAACCCCAGACTCAGGTGCCTAAGTCTCCAGTTTAGGTGTCTAAGTCCCAGTTTTGGCTCTACTGAGATCTCCAAAACTCCAAATGAAGGCTGTAGGCAATTAAACTCACTTGGCCTCTAAGTTTTCAGGGGATAAAACCAGCTTGGTGCCAAAGTTTCCATCTCAGGACTTGCACCCTGACTCCTCACACTCGGTCCTTGAATGCCTATCTCTCATCCAAGCCCCAAAGTGATGCATGGACCAGGGAAGATAGGTATTCCTCCAACAAACTTGCCAGTGGGTCCGGCTGCGGTAGGCATACTCAGAGGCCACCGAGGGGATTGGGCCCCATTCAAAATCCGGCTGCTGGAGAAGGGGGTGCCACCCACCTTATAACTTTTAGCCCAGTGGTTAGAGCACTGACCTGGGATGTGGGAGACAGGTTCAATTCCCCCTCAAGCAGATGGGGTGGTGGTAGCAGCAGCTCCTCCCACGGCCTTTTGTGTGGAGCAAGGAAGGTACCTCACTCATTCCCATCAGAAACTACTTAGGCACCTAAGCCATCTGACTCCATGGGATGAGTGGCGAGCTCCCGTGGCTCCCAGCTTAGCATGCTGGTTTCTGTAGATCACATTCTAAGTTGCCCAGCTCTCCCGCCGTCACTGGAGAGGAAGCCTACGTGCCAGACTCGGCTTCATGGATCACAGCATGTTGTCTAGGCACTTAACAGTGAGTGGCCATGACACTCAGCGTTGCAATGCACAAGTCCCCCCTGTGGATCTAGGACAGAGGTCTTCAAAGTGGGGGGCACGCCCTGCTGGGGGGGCATGGAGGAACGTTGTGGGGGGCACAGGAGACTCTGCCACCCCGGGGCTCCAAGCAGGGAAGTCCTGGGGCTGAGAACGGGGAAGGCCCGCCACTCCCAGGCTCCCAGCTCAGAAGCCCCCCACCCCTGCTGCTCCAGGGCTGAGAGCAGGAAGCCCCACAGTTAGCTGCCTGGGGCTGACAAAGGGAGCCTCTCTGCTAGCCAATCATTTCTACAGAAACACCTCTCTCTTTTCTGTTTAGTATCACATCTGTCCTTGTGCAGTGCAGTGTTTATTCTGCTAGTGAGTTTGATATTTTTTCTCATCACTGTGTGGTGAAACATGGATCAGTGCTTATTGCCAAAAGATGGCAGTGTTCCAAAACGAAAGCCAGGAGCTGGAATGGCTAAAGTTGGCACAAGAAAAAAATCTGCCAAAACAAGAAAATAGGATGAAGCATATCAGGATTTTGGTTTCACTTCCATTCCAGTTAATGCAGAAATTAGGCCTCAATGTGTAGTGTGTGCAGTAACTTTAGCAAATGATAGCCTGAAGCCAACAAAATTAAGATGCCATTTAGAACCAAAACATGGCAATCTGGTGGGAAAGAACAGAGATTTTTTTGCACGAAAGCGACAAGAAATTAACAAACAAAAAACACAATGAGAAATGTGGTGTCCACCCCTGCCACTGCTTTAAAAGCATCATATCAAGTTGCATACTACATTGCCAAGAATAAAAAGCATTACACAACTGGGGAAAAACTGTTTCTCCCAGGTGCAAGTGACATTTGCAGGACAATGGTTGGTGACAGTGTGGCAGAGAAGATAAAAATGATCCTGGTATCAGAAAGCAGTCAGCTGCTGAATCTCGTACATGGCAGAAAATATCAAGGCACAGCTATCTTTCCACTGCAATTCGGTTTATTTGCAATCCAGTTGGATGAAACAGCAGATATATCAAAAGAAGATAATTTAATAGCTTACGTTCAGTACCGTCACAAAACATCAATATTGGAAGATTTCTTGTTCTGCAAGCCAATTAAGATGCGTGCAACTGGATCTGAACTGGTTAACATTTTAAACAATTTCCTAACTTCTCATGAGTTGAATCCACATACATGGAGCTCCTTCTATGTCGGGAGGTAAGGCAGGCTTGAAAGCCAAAGGGTTTGAAATTGCTCCACATATATCAAGGACTCACTGTATGATATATCGCGAAACCTTGCAACTCGAAACATGGATTAGGAACTTACAGATGTCCTGAGTTCTGCAATTAAAATCGCGAACTTCATCAAGACACAGCCCACAAAAGCAGGTCTCTTTGCAATGCTTTGAGCAGAAATGGGAGTGGAGCACGATGCTTTGTTGTTTCACACGGAAGTCAGGTGGCTATCCAGGGGGAAAGTGTTGCAACGCATTTATGAACTGAGAAATGAAGTTCAACTTTTTCTGTTGGATTTGAATTTCAGCAATGCAGATACACTGCGTGATTCCTGCTGGCTTGTGCTTTTGCCTTACCTTGCTGATATTTTTGACAAACTCAATTCTCTAAATGTCTCATTGCAAGAAGTGGAAAGTACTATTTTTAACCTGCACAGGAATATACCAGATTTCAAGAGAAAGCTAGATCTTTGGAAAACAAAGATCAAAACTGATTAAGGCATTCCATTCCCATTGTTAAATGGTGCTATCGAGGAAACAGAATCTGAACTATTGAGTGTTGTGGAGGCAAATCAAGAATCACTTGACTTCTCTCAGAGTCAGTTTGGATAAATATTTTCCCAGAGGAAATGCACCCCTGAATGACTGGATTATCTAACCTTTTGTAGCTAAGGCAGTGGCCTTGTCCCGTCTCTCAATTGACATTCAGGAGAAGCTGACTGAACTTCAGAGTGATGGGACACTAGGAATTCAATTTAAAAAAACAGTCTGGGGAATTTTTGGTTGAAAGTTGGCTCAGAATACCCAGCTTTGTCAAAGTATGCAATCAAAGCTCTTTTACAGTTTGGTTCATCTTATTTGTGTGAGATCATATTCTCTGCGCTAGCTGTGCTAAAGACAAAGTACCGTTCGAAACTGGAAGTGGAGGACAACCTCAGACCCTGTCTACACTTACCTCCGAGATTCGGCGGCAGTCAACTGGAGTTATGCAAGCTACACAAAAAACTTGCATAATTCCCGTCGACTTCTCTGCTCCTCTTCTGTGCGCCGTCTTCATTGCACTGCGCCACTTGAGGTGGTGGTCTTAATACGTCAATTTCTGGATCGACTGAGCGGGTCTTCACTGACCGCTCAGTCGATCCAGAGAAATCGATCTGATGGCAGCGACTTTGCCGCTGTCAGTGTAGCCCTAGCCTCAGAGTGTCGGTTTCAAAAAATCTCCCCACAAACTGACAAACTGTCTGCAGAGAAACAGACACACCCTTCACATTAAGTAGCTGCATATTTGAAACTTACGGGTGTAGGCAATTTAATTAAAGTTCTATTAAGGTCTCTCTTAGGTTTATGAGTAGGCTATCAAATCAAGCACATTTTTGCATGTGACTATTTTTGTCTGGGCGGGGAGGGTGACAAAAATTATAACTCAAGGAGAAGTAGGGGGCTCAGCTCAAAAAGTTTGAACCACTGATCTAGGGCCTGGGCCCCAAAAGCACCTAGCCAGCTACCGTCCGTTGATTTCCCATTGCAATAAAGGGCCTGACATCATGAGAGTTCAGAGAGTGTGTCTGAGAAAAAAGGAATGGCATCAGATCGGACTAGTTAGAGCTGGGAGAGATCTATTAGATCATTAATTCCTCTCCTGCTTCCAGTCCAGGATGACGCTGTACAAGATATGTCATTGGGCAGAGGAACATGCTTAGATGAAAAATAAATATTGCAGGGGAGGGAGGGGGAAATTTCTTACCTCTCTAACGAACACTGTAGACTATTAAAAGGGGCAGGTGGGGAACAGAGAGAACATTAATTTTTCATCGTTAGTGCCGTCTGTTGACTCTTTTTGGTTCTGGTAGACGGCACACAAACTAGTTTCCTTTCCCCGTTCTCCTGCCTGAGGCCAGTGCCAATGCTAGGTTTGGGTTGCAGGGAAACACTTACAGCCTGGCTCTTTTCACTCAATTTTCTTCATTTAGATGACCTGCTTTGTAAGTCACTCATTATTTCTGCCGGTCTCTCTGTGCTGGAACATGCCAGAACCCTTGCAAAGTCTTGACCCCGTTTCAAGGGCCCAGTTTGGGAAAGCAGTGTGATTTCTGCTTATTGATTAGAGGAGTTTGTATAGTCGGATTAGCGCATGGGTTAGCGCTGTCTCAGCTGCTTAAGGTCCTGTTGTGTTGATATAGGACAAGCACAGAGTGAACGCCCATCAGGCAATCTGACTGCAGCATGGGAAACATCTCCTGAAAGACTTAGACCCATCAGTTTGTAGGATCCTGGCACGGACACCCTGTCCTGAAACACAGGACAGCCTCCTGGGAAATGTCACTGGTGCAGCACTTGGTCCTTATGACATCATTGCTGTAATATCTCCTGTAGGACCTTGCAGCATTATTTCCCAGTTAAGGAACATCAATGACAGAATAACACAAACAGCAAATGAGAGACTTAGGCTATAACTGCACTAGCAAAATAATAAAGTAAAAAACAAAACAAAGCCCTTAATTCACCACTCGTGGGAGCATTAGGGTAGTCAGAGCTCAAGTATTTTTACCTCCATCCCGATAATCCCTAACCCCCCACGTTACATTATTCATAAGTGAGAAATTTTCCTCCTAAGAGACCCTTAGTTCTTCTGCAACACAGAGATCACTCAGTTAACACGCAGAGCAGTTCTGACTGCAGAGTCAAGGCAATGATAGGAAAGCAGGATTTCAGTCCTAATTGTTCCATGACATACGGGTTTTAGCTTCTTAACAGTTGGAGTTGTGAGGACCCAGCACAGATGATATTGCTAATTCTTTTGGTGCCAAGTACCACTTAAGGTTCCACCCCTATCCATGTTGGGAAAAGCCTGAAAGTGAAAACTTTGGAATTCATTAACAACGTCCTGGGAACCAGGTTGAGCCAAGATTCAGTTTTGAAGTTTGCTGTCAGATCACATGCATTTTGGGAGAAATGGAAATAAAAAGAACATTACTTTTCTACCATTCACCCTGTGGGCGTGGGCAGTGGTGGGGAATGGTGATAGTCTGGGAAGTGGTTGCACCTACCATAACTCTTCATTTTAGAAAACCATCAAGGATAAAAGGTGTAAAATAGTTTGGATCTTTCAGAAATAAACTGGTTCTAGGACGTTCCATTTGCAGGGAAACCCTGAGGTTTCAAAGGCTTCAACTAGAACAGAACAGAACGGCAGCAGGCAGAGAGGTCTCAGAAACTGTTCTGAGAACATAAGGATTAGAGACAGAGTGAGGCAGGAGCAAAACCACAGCATTCCTTAGAACAGCAGCCAAGGAAGGATACTAGCATGACGGGTTAACCACTGATTCAGAATCCGAGCCTTGTTGGAAAAATGGCTTTATATTTGCCCGGGGGAGGAGGGGCATGGTGGGGGATTTTACATTTCTTCCAGGAATAAAAGGATTGAACAGCCGGGAAAGAAATTCCCCAGAGTTGAACATAGGAACACCCAAATCTTGCCACCTCTGTATTCAGACAGGGTAATGTGTATGACCACACTCCATAGTTTTTCAGGGCAGGCAGCTGGAAGGTGCTGAGCTACTGCTCCCCCAGGAACTCATTTTAGCCAGCAGAAGTCAGGAAGTGATTTTATTTATTGGTAGATTAAGCAAGTCTCCAATTTAGTTTTTTCAAGCAAACCCCAACAGTTCACCTGACTAGATCCGGGGCACCAGGACTGGGGGTTTAGAGCAGCCCAAGCTCTGCAGCACCAGCCCTGAGATCAAGCAGAGTGGCTTATTCAGGCAGAGAGGGGAGCTGAGAATGTCAGACAGTGGCCGGATTCACTGGCCTAGTGGGAGCTCTCAATGCCTAGTGGAACAGTTATGGGAGGGAAGAGCCAGTGTTAGCACTGTCCTCTCTCTGCCCCACCCTTGCTCGGAGTTTGTATTCAGCTCACCTCTTCCCTTTTCAGTTGCATCTCTTCTCTTGGTTGGCTACTTCAAGCCAGCTGATGCCACCCCACACTTGTAACCCATCCATCTGCAGGAGGAAGTGCAGGTCAGGTCATGCTAAGCAGTCTCCCTCTGCAGGTAGCATCTGGAGCAGGCAGCCAAGTGGGAAGGATGTATCCACCAAAAATGCTATGGAGGAGACTACTGCTTACAGTTTCACACACTACATGTACTGATTGTATCAGCATGGGCTGTATTACATCTATGATTAGGCAATACAAAAGAATTCAGAATAATTCTGCTCTTTGGTCAGGAAGTACAGTACAGTGAAATTCAGACAGTCTGCCTGAAATCTCCATGCAAACCTAGAAGAGGACTGGAGATTTTAGTGCGCACACACAAAGTGGCAGAAGCCCCGGCTAACATAAATATAAGGTTGGTTTTCTTTTTTTTAATATAAAGGTCTCATAGAAATTCTGACGGGGATCAGGCTAAAGGGAATGTCTTTCTTGGAACAGAATGCTGTGAAGTACGCTAGGAATGGTGGCAAGCACATTGAACTCAGGACTTCTTGGATTCTTGAACCTTCTGGATTTCCTGCAAGCAGACGAAGAAAATGATTGATCATATATATATATCGCTCTCTGTAAATAATTCATAGTTTCATAGATTGTAAGGCCACAAAGGATCCTTATGATCATCTAGCCTGACCTCTGGCATAGGCCATAAAATTTCACCAAGGGACCCTTACCTCAAGCCCATATTTTATGGTTGAGATAGACTATTCCTTTTAGAAATACATCCAGCCTTGATTTAAAGAAACTTCACATGACCCAATGCATCTCTTGGTAAATTGTTCCAAAGGTTATATGACCACCAGAGTTAAAAACGTGTGCTTTGCTTCCTATCTGAATTTGTTTAGCTTCAGCTTCCAGCCATCAGATCTCGTTCTGTCTTTGTCTGCTAGGTTAAAACATCTTCAGCTATCCGACATCTTCTCCCATATAGGTACTTATAGACCATGATCAAATCACCTCTTCATATCCTCTTTGTTAAGATACATAGACTGACAGTCTTAAATCTCTCACTAGAAGGCAGGTTTTTCAGACCTTGCATCATTCTTGTAGCTCTATTCTGAACCCTTTCAAATTTTTCAACATCCTCTTGGAAGTGTGGACAATAGAACTGGATACAGAATTCCAACAACAGCCTCACTAATGCCAGACATAGAGGTAATCCCACCTCCCTGCTCCTCCTTGATACCCCTCCGCTTATACATCCAAGGATTGCACGAGCCCTCTTAGCCACAGCACCAGGCTGGGAGCTTGTGTTCAGCTGGTTATCCACCAGAACCCTGATGTCCTTTTCAGAGGCACTGCTTTCCAAGAAACAGTTCCCCTTCCTAACTGCCCAGCTTAAAGTTCGGCTCTGTGTTACATCACCCATGTTCAGTCTTCAGAAGGAACCGCTTTGACAGCAGTGGTCCTTAGGGCTCATGAAACCAATGACTGACCCTAGCTTTGGGTATATGAAGGTTGCTGCAATTACTGATTATGTTCTGACCGATGTTAGTGTGCTTGGCCCAGTCCAACACTACAGAAGACATGGTTCCTGCTCTGGGCAAAACTTTTGCAAAGAATGGTCCCGGACCAGGAAAAAAACCTCTGCATACGAGAATTCCCTCTTTAAGGCCCCGAGTCAGCAAGGTACTTAAGCACATGCCTAATTTTATGCACAGGAGTAGTATCACATGGAAGCCAATAGGACTACTCATACTTAAAAAGTTAGGTATGTGCTTAGACATCTTACTGAATCAGGGCCTATAACCCTAGCCACCACTTCGACTTCTCTCAAACTGAATGTTTGTCAAGCGTTTCCTTCTGATGCTCTAACAGTTAACTGTCCACGTACGATGGCTTTGACAGTACCCAAAGCAGAAGAACCCTACATGACTTACCTCTGCAAGAATCTCCTTCAGTTCAGTATAGGCTTTTTCTAGATCATTATTGATGATGATCAGGTCAAAAAGGCCAGGTTCGTTACCTAGTGAATCAAAAGAGGAGTCAGAACTCAGAAAAGGAGCATTTGCTCCTTTGTCTTCTCTTCTGTGAATCTAATCCAGGTGGACTTCTAACATTTCTATTTTATTTCAGCCACTGTTGATAATCTCATTTGTCAACCCGTCCTTCTGAAGTAGTTTTATAGGCGAGCATGCAGCACTCTGCTTAGGTCAAGTCTAGTCTTACGGCTGCATCAGGCTAAGAGCTGAATGTAGCACCGAGTCATAGATTTTAAGGCCAGAAGGGCCCATTATGGTCATTGAGTCAAGGGGTTCTCACAACAAATTTTGTGGTGGCCTCACTCTTGCTGGGGGCTACTCTGAGAAATTTTCCTAAAATACTTAATTAACGTTAGGAAAAACAAATCAATATGCACAGGTACGTGTCCAAATCCTTGTCATTTATTTATGTATGTTGGGTTTTTTTTTTTGCAGTCTCAATAATAAAAATAATGTGCAGTTGTATTTGGTGCCCCTGCCCCCCACTGCCTCCCCCAAACCCCGAGCCATCGCCTCTGGCACCTGCTGCCTCCCCCTGCCCCCCTTTGACCCCCCCCCCCATTGCCCTGAGCTCCTTTCCGAGGCCTCGCACCCCAGGCTTACCCTGCTCCTTGCCTCTTGACCACAGTGCCTGGTAAGACTGGCCCTGCTGAAGCCCAGAGCCAGAGCCCCACAGCTGAAGCTGGGGGGTGTTAAGCCCAGAGCCTGCCACCAGAGCCCCATGGATGAAGGGCGGGAGGCAGGTTAAGCCTGCTACTGGAGCTTCCAACTGAAGGGGGGGGGGGGAGGAGGGCGGGCCTCAAGCCCGCCCCTGGTGTCCTCCGCTGAAGACAGGGGAGGGGTGGTGAAGCCCTCCCCCAGAGCCCCTAGGTGCTGCAGGAAGGGCCACTGCTTTGCCCTCTCCCCCATCTCTGCCCAGGAGGCTGTCATGGCTGCAGGAAAATCCCCTAGTGGCCAAATCTGAGAAATGCTGATTTAGTCTGTCCTCCTGAACAACAGCCCATAGACCCTCCCTCCGTAATTTCTGCATCAAGCCCATATCTTCTGGTTGCGCTAGAACATATATTTTTTGACAGCAAGTGCTTCCTGCATATTCTCCCTACAGAAAAACCATAAGTTCATGGAGGATCCTAAATAAACAGGAGCTTAGGTGAAACCAAAAGAAAAGGAAACACATGGAATGGAGAGAGACTCACTCATAAGACCCAGAAGGATTCTGAAAATTAAATTGAGGGTGGAACATAAGACATTATGGACGAGATTATCAACACCACTTTCCTGCTGAACTCATTACAAAACCAGAACCAACATAAATAAAGTCTGAAAGAGCTAACTCCAATAGGCTGTGAAACAATCACCAGCAGTAGGAAATAGCGTTGCTGAAAACACAAGACGTTGGAAGAGCAGAAGAACGGCCATTAGTCTGTCACTGACTCTTATAGGGCCTCCAGAATTATTGAAAAACTACACAGGATCCTCCCAGGTAAGACGGGTGAGCGTGGAAGATGGAACAGGACAAGGAAAGCATCAGCAATTTAAAGGCAGAAGTACAGTTTGATGAGGTAACTCTAGGATTTTCCCTTTGAACAACTCTCTAGAACTAAAGGGAAAGAGGTCCAGTGGTTAGAGCACTAGCCTATGACTTGGGAGATGTGGGTTCAAGTGCCGCTTCTGCCACAGATTACCTGTGTGACCGTATTTACTTAGGAGCCCTAGTCATGGATGGGGACCCCATTGTGTTAGGTGCTGTACAAACAGAAGAAAGACCAACAAAAAAAATCCAACTGTCAACTTGAGCAAGTCGTTCACCTCTCTATGCCTCAATTCTCCCATCTGTAACATGGGGATGGCGTCTCTACCCTACCTCACAGGGGTGCTGTGACAATAAGTACATTAAAGATTGTGAGGTGCTCAGTTACTGCCCTGATGGAAGCCACGTAAGAACCTAAGTCTGAAACCAGGGAAACTATTTAAAAGTTAAGTTAACTTTACTTCATAATAAATTAAAATCCCGAAACGTAAAACACTGTTCTCCCTGCATCCCCGGCCACCTTGGTGCGTGTTTAATAGCTGTCGAAGTACTTTTATAGTGTGGTTACTACTGAAAAAACAAAACAAAACCAGGCTCACTACACAAACCCCGAAGCTCTAAGAACGGTTTAATGCTGAACAGTACCTCAGTGGTCCTAGTACCTCCTAGCATCTTTGAGACTGAAATGTCCTATCCCCCCACATACCCGGGAGGATGTAACAAGAGTGGAAGCCAGGGATGGGACGAACTGGCCTGGAGGAGTTAGGGGAGGTGGCAAGGGACCAGAAGGTCCTATCCACTTGTAAGGGGGAGAGGATCTTTCTCATAATGCTGTGCCAGGGGGTGAGGGAAGGGAGTCAGAGCTCCTGCTCTTTCAGAGGAATGGGGAAGAGACAGGAGAGGAGGATTTTCTCTTTTAGTGCCTACGGTTTTTATGCAGACAATGGAAGGCTGAGGTGTTCTCTCTCACAAACACACCTGATTCCTGTGAGGTCTTTACAGCTGCGATGTCCATGCTAGTTTATGTGCTGGCCCTGCCCCGCTCCTTTTTGTAAATCCAGGACAGTGAAACCCCTCTTCCCCCTGCAGTTAGCTCCCAAGTGCCAAATAGTCATGGTCAGTTCATCTGGCCGGACCTCTCATAAATCCCTGGGACAGGGAGTTAGACATCTGTACATGACAAGGCGCCACAAACTCCGACACACTCTCCCTCCCCACCAGAGTTGTGTGTCTGCAAGCTTTCTGTACTTACTAAGTTCCATGTCTACACGAGCTGCGTTCAGCCGCTTCTGTAGACTCTCCTCGGACTCTGTCTGTCTGTCACGCAGTCTCTTTTCCTATGGCCCAAAGACAATAAGTGTAAATGCAGGTTCCAAGCACTGTTTGGAGGACAGTCAGCACCCCTCCCCCTTTACTGCCATCACAACCACCCTCACAAGGCTCCAAGCCACAGTCATCAAGTTTATGGCCAGAAAGGATCACCAAATCGTTTAGCCTGATCTCCTGTATATAACAGGCCACCACTGCCACCCAGCACCCGCATACTAAACCCAGCAACCGGAATGAGAGCAAAGCCTTACAGCCCACAGGAGACTAGACTGCCATGTGCACAGACGGAGAACAGGAAGTCACTGCAAACACCCTCTCCCCTGGAACATGGCTGTTTCTGGAGCCAGGGGACACCGTTCTGCCCACTGGCTAGGAGGAATAGATCAAGAGGCTGGCTGTGTGTACTGGCCTTGATCAATAAAGCCTCGCACATCCCCTGAGACGTAAGGAAGCATAACCCCACTTTAGCAAACAGTTCAGTGACTTGCCCCACAGGTCACAATGCAAGCCTCTATCCAAACAGGGATTTGATCTCAGGCACTCCTGGCTGCCAGCCCTGTGCGCAGACCACTGGACCGTGCTGCTTCTTACAATACGACTGCCAACTGGACAGCCACGAAGCTGCAAACGGCAGCTGACAGGCGACACTTTGGAGCTGGTTTTGTGGCAGCAGCTCATGGAGTGGCCTTTCTTCTTCTTGATGAGACATACCACTCACATAATGGACATGGGGGTAACGAAAGAGAAGGAACAAAGCGGGGGAAAGCTGGTCTTGTGGGAGGGTCACTGGACTGGACTTGGACTCAGGAGATCGGGGTTCAATCTCTGATTCTGCCATGGACTCCCTTGGGCGAGTCACTTTGTCCCTCTGTGTCTCAGTTTCCCATCTGTAAAATTGGGGTGACAACACTTCTCTACCTCAGAGGGAAGTTGTGGGGATAAATTCATTGATATATGGGGCCACATGAGACCATAGATAAGATTTCCTTTGTCTTACCCCATGAGGATTAACTGTAGTAGATGGATATTGAAGTCCCTATAACCCTAGAGAGCATCATAAACACATACAAAGCTTTCCTAAACACGTATCAAGATAGGGCATGCCTTAAGGAGCTTGCAAACTAACATGAACACAGCTTCAAGCACAAGCAGGTGCTGAGACACATAGGAGATGGGAAGATCATAGGATCGGAGAGTGGAAAGGGAAGGAGCATGGGAGATGAAGCCTTAAAGGGAAGAACGAATGTGCACAAAGCCAAGAGTAGGAGTACGAGACCATAGGAGCAGGGAAGAGAGCGGATAGGCCGAGATTTGATCAAAATCCATTACCTGTTTTGTAGGTTATATAGTAAATTAATCAGTGGAGGGGAGACAGGAAATTCTCATTGCCTCACTGAATTCAGCCATTAATTGGATCATCTCATGCGACTGCTCGGAAGACACCAAAGTAATTCTCCCCTAGTAAGAGCACAGTAAGGACACACGAAAAGAGGCTCACTCACCAAGACTTCTATGGACGGAGCCTGGACAGAGATGTAAATGGGCTTCAGGTCAGTTTTCTTAATGTTCTTGACGCCCTGCAAGTCGATATCCAGGATGCAGATCTGGTTCTGTGCCTGCACAGCCTGCACTGCAGCTTTACTGGGGTGGGGAAGGGAGAGAAGAAGCTGGTTACTGGACACATTGGCATGGAGATGCAGAGAAGGGAGACCCAGGGAACGGTAGCTATGTATTCCTCATGCATTAAGAGTCATTCACAATCTATGCTGCACCACAGATGTTCTCTTTTGTGTCGCTAAATCCCACTACCCCAAGAGGTGACTCCCACATGGTCACAAGAGGGAGGAGAGTGAACTGGAAGTAGACATTTCAGAAATGGAGGCAGTGTAGTAGATAGGGCACTAGACAGAGGACTCAGGAGACCTGGGTTCAATTCCTGGCTTCCCCTTCTGGGAGACCTTGGGCAAGTCACTTCCCCTCAGCTTCCCCATCTGTAAAATGGGGATAATGATACTGACTCCCTTTGGAAAGCGTTTTGAGATCTAAAGATAGCAGTGCCATATAATAACCAGGCGTTATTCTTTGTACATATCTCATTAATAGTTGCCTCTAGCACCTCATGAGAAATGGCAGCATTTCTAATCCACTGAAGGACTTGATCACAACTCCTGGGATTGAATAGGAGGGGGTGGATTGCAGGAATGTCTCAGTGACTGATCCCCAACTCTGGATTTCACCCACCCCCTTTTCCAAGAGGGCCCATATATGTTGGCCTACAGGCCAAACTGGAAGGCCTAGCTATTCTCCCAGGCCAGAAGGGGAGGGCTGGGGGAATAAATTATTCACAAGGGGCTGGCCAAGAGAGCAGTTTATGGTGGGTGCTGGAGAATTAAATTTTCTGGGCTGAGACACAGAATTTGATGTATTCTTACAAAACCATCTGGGTCCCTAGAGCTTTAAACAAGTGCATACTGCTAAATCAAAATAAATTAAGTCTGTAGAAATGGCCAAAGAGATGGCATTAAATTCCACTGGGATAAACGCAGAGCAACGCAGTTACAGTTTAGCAATGACATCATTCCTCTGGGAAGGATCAAACACCAAAGCCCCTACAAATCCCTAAGGACTACAGGGTGACAACGTCAAGAGAAATGTATAACATGATCCAATGGCAGGAAGTTGAAGCTAAACAAATTCAGACTGGAAATAAGATGTACATTTTTAATGGTGAGACGAATTAACCATTGCAACCATTTATCAAGAGTTGTGGTGGATTGTTCATCGCTGACCATTTTTAAATCGAGACTGGACATTTTTCTAAAAGTTCTGCTCTTGGAATCTGTTGGGGAAATCCTTTGGTCTGTGTTATACAGGAGGTCAGACCGGATTATCACTGTGGTTCTCTTCTGGTCCTGGAATCTATGAATCACAGATGTTTGGACTAAGGACTGAACTAGGTTACTTTTCTATAAGGGATCACAAGTTTCCATACCAATACATTCTCTTGAAGAGGGCAGTATCCTTCATAGATTTGCCAGGCTCAGAAGATATCAAGTTAAGAAGGTGCATATTAAAATAAGTTTCCCTTGAACTGGCAAAAATAATCATAAGCTTTCCCCACTGTGGACTGTATTTGATATATGTTAAACTTCCCTCCAAATTCTCTCTATGCTCCTCTTAGAACAAACTAACATCTAAAGAGCAGTGACTCCAATTATCTGAATGCACAAAGAAAAACTAATCTGAATACTGTAATAAACGGGTATTAGCTCTTTGGGGAAGGGTCCATCTTTTTGTTCTGTGTTTGTACAGCACCTTGCACAGTGGGGTCTGGTCCATGGCTGGAGCTCCTAGGCACTCATGTACTACAAATAATAAAGAATAAGAGGAGAAAACCTGAGAAGAAGTTTTGTGGTGGCTACTGAGGGTTTAAATTAGTTAAATTAAATGGCCACATGGTGGCAACAGAGGATAAGAGAAAGAGCAGCTCTTTAGAGAAAGGGCTTTCATGCTCTCATATGGAGGTTAATCCAGAGCTCCACTTGGAATGCTTCACCCCACCCAACCCTGATCCCATTCCCTCCCCACAGCTGCTCATAGAATCATAGAAATGTAGGGCTGGAAGGGACCTCAAGAGATCGAGCCCAGCCCGCTGTCTGTTTACCAACTGAGTGAGTGCTGTCATATACTCTGCTCGTATGATAGCAGTTGCTGTAGTGTGAATGTGATGAAGCAGTCCTTTGGTCAGTATCTGTCTGCATGCCTTGCCCTTTTTAAGTAAAAGTGACCAATTCTAACAAGATGGGTGCTTCAACGCAGCCTGTCTTCTCCTGAATTGTTATAGGAAGAATCATTCTCCTGGTTCCAATCAGCAACATACTTACTGCATATGAACTTCATGACTTAAATGGAATCTGACCAAATAAATCCAGCTGATCTTTCAGTAGATGGGGGACCTGGCGAATGTTCCATTCATATTTTAATTCTCAGTTACATGATAAATTGTCAGCACAGCACCATAGAAACAAGATGAGAATAAACCACCTCTAGGCAATGAGTGTGGCTGTTTGTCCACCCCCCCCCCCCCACCATTGTCTATTTGCTGTTCTCCTCCTCTCCCTGGGTTTATGGTTTGGATGAGAATCATCATACTTTCCCTTACCTGGGCTACCGCTACCAGGAAGTGCAGCTGCTTGAGGCCTGACCGGTTGCCTGCCCATCTGCACACTCCTCTTACCAATGTCTCTGTGCCTCTTTCCGTGCTGCCCCTTACACATGGGACACCTCCCTAAACTGATCTGCTCAGTCCTAACCACCTCCCCCTCAAGACCCTCCTCTGCCACAGCGCCTGAAGGATAGCAGCCAATCAGGATGGTGAAACCATCCAGGATTGATGAGATGAGCTCACTCTAGACAGGTGCAGGGCACAAGCATCTGTTCTTTCCTAGGAAATCCTAGGGTCCCCCTATGCCAAGGCATCCCCCTATGCCAAGGATATGGGAGTAGAAGCAAGGCCTCCACAGAAGAGCTCTGATTCCACCTGGAGCAGTAAAACCCATTAGCATGGTGGTTCCCAACTTGTTTTGATTGGAGGACCCCCAACTCTAACTGAACTGCACCTGGGATTCTCCACCACGGTGTTCCCTAACTGTCGGTGTGCATGCTATGGCTAGAGCACTGGACTAGGACTCAAAAGTCCTGGGTTCCATACGTAGCTCTGACACTGGCCTTCCGGGTGACCTTCAGCAAGTCATCTCCCCTCTCTACGCCTCAGTTTCCCCCATCATTAAAATGGGGATAATCATCCCAAACTCCTTGGGAATGCTCTGAGATCCTGGGATGGAAAAGTGCTACATAAGAGCACTTTTTATTATTACCATCATCATCTGTTTCCTATCTGTTGTCCCCTGCTACCCCCCTACCTGCTGGCTTCTCTGTGCCTCAGTTGCCCATCTGCAAAATAGGGATAACAGTCTTTCCCTATATAAATACATTAAAGATGGTGAGGTGCTCAGAAACTACAGTAATGAGGGCCATACAAATCCCAGAATTATTCTAACAATAAGCAGCAGAAAGCTGGAGTTAGGACGTTGTTTAACAAGATTTGTCCTGCTGCAACAGGTGAAGGGAGTCACAGCTTTCAAAATTATTCTTGGGATTTCCGCCTTAATCCTGTCCTAAGGCCTTTAAACCCACTTTATCATCATTGCTGTACTCTATACAAACACTGAGATTTACGAGCTCATTGACTATACTGGCTTCCCAAACTGCAGAAGCTGTTAGTGATTAGAACTATGGCTCCGACTGTTTTCTATCACAAATCCACAAAAATTACTCAAACACTAACCATGCAAAGATGCTTTTTCCCCATCCTCCAGTTTAAGAACATGAAATGCCCCAGGTGCTGTCTTTAACTCCTAGTGATTTTAGTTTGAGTACAGAGCTCTCAGCATTCACATTACCGGGCATTTTAGTTGCATGCACACACGCGGCAAAGATCCTGGCCAAGGTCCAAGTGACTACTGAGTTTGGGTGTCTGACCTGAGGCATCTTAGAGGGGCCTGATTCTCAAAGGGCAGGTGCTCAGCACTTCGTGAAAAACAGGCTCCTTTAACTGGTTTCAAATTAAGCATTCAAAACAATTAGCCTGAAAATTTTTAGCCCTTGTGATCAGAGAAAGTGTTTTGGTATTTTTGAGGGGGGGGGTGGGGGGGGGGGGCTAGTTTTTCAAAATTACTGACACCTCCTGGAGTAAGTTAATTTCTCTTTGATTCAGGCTCTTATATATTTCTCCATCACCAAAATATCTTGAAAAAAGCATTCTATCTTTCAGTCATGAAAGGATTAGATCTCTTGGACCTGGCCTTAAGTCCTCTGTTTTCTTCTACGATACTTTTAGTAAGCCTTGGGGTTTCCTCCTGATTTCCTTGGTTAAAATTTCCCCTCCCTGCCAGCATCGTGTGCACACCAGCTGACTGCAGCTCAGAAAAGGATGCCTCTCAGGGCTGCTTTTATTGCTTTGAGATGGAAAGTGTTATAGAAATGTACAATATTGTATGAAGAATAGCATCACCATGTTTCAGGGCATGAACAAATCACTAGCTGGGCAGAGGCAGGAAGAAGCTTGTATCCACAGCACAGCATTAGCTGTTCTTGGAGATAGGATTCCAGACTAGGTGAATGGTTAGTCTATTTGAGTATTGACCAATCCTTGCATTCATAAGATGGCCAGAGGTGTACAGTAGAAATGATCTTACAAATATCTGGTAAAACAAAACAGCTGTCTTTGGATTTAAAATACCGGCTCCCAAAGCTTACAGATGGGCAAAGCAGAGTGCATAAAGAGTGGCAATATCTAGGGAAAACAACAAGAGTCCTGTAGTACTTTAAAGACTAATTAAGGCATAAGCTTTCGTGGGCTGCAACCCACTTCGTCAAGATGCAAGAATATCTAGGGAGAAAAGATTAAGGGGAAAATTCAGACCCTGCATACGCAGCTAAATGGATGAAATCAAGAGATTTGCACCCGTTTATACCAGACTTGCAATTGGCCCTCAGACTGCACAGAAACCTGAGACTTTTCAGAAGGGATAGGAATAGTTGCAAAAAAGTTTAGATCTATACAAAGGTTTCCAGAGGGATTTACTAGATGTTTAAACCTCCACGGCAGTTAGAGGGAGGGAATGGAAGTGTTTACAGAAGGCGGACATTTTAGCTCATGGTCAAGTTTAATGATCCCAGTACCTGAGTCACATGTAAAGTTGTTGGATGGAAAGGCCTGTGCTCATCCCAGCTGTGAACAGTCCCATTCTGCCTTAGTAGTTCCTGGTATTTTCTCATTCAGAGATCAAACTCATGCTCTGCCGATGTTATATTCTGTTTTTGTACAGCACAAGGGGGCCCTGGTCCAGGACTGGGGTCCCTAGATGCTACGGCAATACAACAACAAACAGTAATATTACTTTTATTTTTTTAAGTAATATTACTTAGCATTTCTAGGACATGCAAAAGGCCTAATCCTGAACTTCAGTGAGAACTGTGGGTGCTTGGTACCTCTTAGGATCAGGCCCTAAATAGTCTGACGAATCATGTCTGGAGCCTTTGGAGGGCTGGGAGGGAGAGAGGGGAATGCAGAAAACAAACCTCGGTCTATATGATGGGAAAACATGAGGGGAGATGTTTTTCTATTACAAAGCACCTCTGATTCTGAAGTATGCCTAAACAAACTCCAATATAGCATACATACAGGACATGCTTCCCCACCACTAAATTGCAGACACCTCTGGGGTGCACCATGGCAGCTGTAATAGCAGTGCATATTAATGTGATGTAAACAGATTAGGACAGGAAGGGAAGAATCCTTCATCTAACTGAAACTGCAGGGGATATTATGCAAGTAGCCAAGATGTACTACCAGACTGGGAATTCAGTCAGAGACCTTGCTCAGCACTGCTAACTATAGAAAAATGCTTTGAAAATCATTAAGCACCCCAAACGGTAAGGCTTTCCATACTGTTTCACCCTGAGGGTGGCACATGCAAAAGCACACCACCCCTATCACTGGGTTGGGGCTCTGACACACAGAGGAAGAGCCCCAGCTAGTGACTAACCAACACCTGACTGCGGGATTCTTCCAGAAATCCAACTGCGTTAGTGCAGAAGATCAATACGGGATGGCAGAACACAGTGGTACGGTCAGACTCCTTCACAACAGCTCTCCTCCACGGAGGGGACAAAACAGAGCTCCTGTTTTACTGGTTTCTCCTGATCTTCTTGCCTATCCCAGTTCAACTCACTATCTTTTTCCCAGTTCTTTCTCCACTGTTTCCCTTCTCCGCTCCATCTTGACATTTTAGTCAGAATAAAGAGCTGAACTGACATAAAACAGCAAAAAAAAATACTCTGCATTTCACTCTGCAATGGCATGTTTCTTTTAATCTTTATTTGGTAACTCATGTATGAGCAGACAGGGTCCTAAAAGTTCACACCGATGACACCCAACTGCGTACCACATCTTTGTCTGGCCCACGCCCACTGCCTCCACATGCAGAGGAATGCATGCTAACACTCTCCTGACCAAACAGCAGCCATTGCCATTTGTGGTCAGTAAGCTAAACTGGCTCCCTGGGAGGTACCCCAGAAGAGTGGCTGAACATCTGGGTTAAATGGAACTACCCATTCAAAAGGCAAACTCCCCTTAGCAGACTGAATCCATGGATTTAAGAGGCTTGAACTTGGTTTCTCCTTTAAGGTGAGTTGGAAGGTTTCCAACTGCGAAGATCGAAGGTCAAGATTATGTGTTCCTCCTGCACAAGCCAATGACATCACAAATGCTAGAGCAAAGCAGGAAGCTGTCTTCCCTACATTGCCTTAGGGGAATAACGTCTAATCTCTTGCAAGAGATACAGAAACTAGAACTGAAGTGTAGGCCGGTACTCTAAAGTGAGAGAAAATTATTTTCATTTGTTTTGTTTTAAAATGTATTGATTTTACATTCTGATAATGCAGTCTGGTCTCTCAGAAGCTTAGGACTATATTTTTAAAAGGGATGTGTGATTTTGGTTGCCCCGATTTTTGACACACCTTTAAGGGGCCTGATTTTCAGAACATGTGGAATACCCATCCTCTAAACATCAGGTCCTCTTAAATTGTCAAGTTTGTCCTGCTAAATTACTAGTCATTTTGGAAATTTTAGACTTTTTATACGTTTATTTTTAAAGCATTTAAGTTCACCTTAAAAGGTATTTGTAATTTTAAAATCAACTCATTCTATCACTGATTTGATATCCTAGAAAATAATTGACCTTATTTTACTTTTCCCTTTCAGATCCAACCTGTGCTGTAATAATTGGCAGAGATTTTGTGTTATGTAAAATATCTGACATTTATTTTAAAATTGCAGCTTACTTAATTACTGTTTCATTAATGATCACTTTTATGCCAGTAGCAATGCTATTTTAAAATCCACCTCGCACTTTAATCCTAATTGCAGAGTGCCCACACCAGAGAGAATTTATTAATTTGTAAGTGTTACTGTACCAGACTAAAACAAGTGACACATGCTTTCAGCACTGATCAGATCACACTCAGGCTATGGGATAACACAGGGAGTGAATGAAGAATCTAAATCCCACTTTGTTTAATTAATCTTTGTAGAGCACTTTGAAGATGAAGAGCACTATAAACATTCTGAATGGATGAAATTCACTTCTGTGAAGGGCCATCTATGTCCCACTCAAACCTTGAGGCTTAAGCAGAATTTGAGTGTTGCATATGCCCAATATTGACCTTCTGTACAGGGTGAATTTCACCAATTACTAATGACAGAATAAAATTAACAGCACACATGCTGTCAGAGTGAAAAGCTTAGACTAGGAGCAGAATCTTCCCATTCTGAAGAGAACAGTGTCATGGCAAGTTAAAATATTTCCCCAACATAATCTCAGGGCAGAACACAAGAAGTCAGTAAATCTCAATCCGTAGCCCACATGAGCTTTTGGATACAGTGTAACACATACATACCTTGTTCCATACATATTTCCAGAGAACTCTGCATGCTCAATGAATTCACCAGCATCAATTTCTTTCTGCATTTGTTCTCTGGTCACAAAGTGGTACTCTGGATCCAGCAATAATAAAAAATAATCTACATCAGTGCACAGCTTTCATCTGACTTAAAACAAGTTAAAGGCTAAGGGCCAAGGGTGTACATTTTGGGTGTTTAATATGTACTGGAGCACCTAAATGTCTCTGTTAGGCAACTAAGTGCTTATTTAGGTGCCTAGTTTTAGGCACTCAATTCAAAAAGTTGGCCTTCAGTTACCACATATAGCAACCCAAATGGATCCCCACACTCCGCTCATGGTATTCAGTTATCTCCCATACATCTTTACAATTGGCTGGATATACTGGTGCTGCTGTTTACACTGCCTCTTCTACTCTCCAGATCTCCAGTGACCTATCTCATTATAGTGCTGTGCTCACAAAACACTACATTAGTAGATGAGAAGTCATTTCAGACTACGTGTCTCTATTTTTAAGAGGCTTATTGTGCCCCCTGAAATTTCTTATTCTCAGTTGAAAGGTAAACTGTCCTTTGGGAAAGTAGATAAAAATCATATGTGGATGCTTTTGACCTACCCAGGCATAAAGACACCATTAAGACATTTCAGATGCTTTTTGGTGCTGGGTTGACTCTAGTGTGGCTGCATTTAAACCTCAGTTGCTCTGGCAATTGAGTTAAATTACACTATTCCCTCCCAGTCAGTAGTAAACCAGAATGCTTCTTGAGCGGGGCGAGGGTTCTATACTATGCCACTGGAGGCAAGGTCTTTTGGACTAGGGATGAAATCCAGAACCTTACTATTACTTGTGACCGTTGAGGCCTAGATTTTCAAAACTGAGTGCCTAGTGTTTAGCTCTTAAATCCACCTATAGGTACCGAAGTGAAGTGATCTAATTTTCAAAGGTGCTGAGCACTCAGTAGCTCCCACTGAAGTTAGCTGCAGCTGCTGTGTGCTCAACAGTTGGCATATCCTAAACTGCTGTGTAATGTTGCTGTGTTCTAGTACATAGCTGCTACCTCCCACACCAGACGCAGCTGCATTTCATTTGAAGGTGAAGTTATCCCTGTGTATAGTTTATATCTTCAGTCTACAAGTCCCTTTGGGATCATTCAGAATAAAAGGTGCCATATAAGTGTAAAATAGTGTTATTGGACACGTACTCCTTCTGCCTGCTAGATACACTCCATAAACTCTAAGTAAATAAGGTCTGACTTCCCTGCAATTACACTTTCATGGAACGTGCCTATAAATAAAACTTGCTCAAACATGTATTTATCCATTGGTTACAAGCACTGTTTGCTCTTCATTTTCTACCAGCAAAGCTGGCTATTGATGTCAGGTTCCGCAAACGTTCCCATAGCAGGAAACGCTGTCCGGAATTTGCAGAGCAGTAGCCCTACCTAATCTGACAATACACACAAGTTCAATACACTGACCTTTGCCATTCATTTCTCCGACTCTTGGTTGCCTTGTGGTATCTGTAAGCAAACACAGTCTCTGTAATTTTGTAATTCATCCAAGAGTAAAATAATGTCAAAGCAATACAAAGCCACTTACTCAGCAGCATAAACAGGCTTCAGTTCGATCACTTGATAATTTGCTTATCTGTTTAATCTGATCAAAGCTTCTGGACCCCAATTATCGATGTAAAACATAGTGTGCATCATTTGTTTTTAGTTACTTTAAGCAGGTATTAACTGATTCAGTCATTGGTTATAGAAGAGAAGGATGGTCCAACAGTTAGGTTGCTAGCTTGTGACATGTGAGACTCGGATTCAATCCCTTGCTCCAGCACAGACTTTCTGCATGACACTGGGCAAGTCATTTAGGGCTGTTTGTCTTTTGTCTATACATGGAAAAAGCCTGCACTGCACTGACTTCCCATGTAGACATTCTTACTGCACACTGAGAATGCCTTTGTGCTCATCAGTTTAATAAACTCTGGCAGTACATTAAGTTAAACTGCCTGAGGGAATCAGTGTGGAGTAGCTAGCGTACTTTAAATTCACACCCCAGCTTACTGTGCATTAACTTCCTTGTGTAGACATGCTTCATATAGGATATGTACATTCTACAAGTGCTACAGAGGCACAGCTGCAACACTGCAGCAACGCTGCTGTAGCACGTGTAGCGTTGACACTTATGACAGCAATGGAAGGGGGTTTTCCCTTCACTGTAGAAAATCCACCCCCTCAAGAGGCAACAGCTAGGTCAGAGCAAGAAATCTTCCATCAACCTAGCTGTGTCTGTAGTGGGGATGACCTAACTAAGTTGCACAGCTTGTGAAATGTTTCACAACCCTGAGCGATGTAGCTAGGTTGACCTACGTTTTAGTTTAAACAGGCCTATGTCTGTCTGTGTCTCAGTTTCCCCTCTGTAAAAAAGGGATAATTCTACTTCCCTACCTCAGAGTACTGGATAAATTAATTTTAAAAGATTGTGAGGTGCTCATAGAGATAGACGTAATGAATAAGGTCAGAGTTCTGAATGAAATAGGAGACCAAGTTAGAATCCATACGAGGCTTGTTGGAGACCACTACAAATTGTGTTATTCTGAAGCACTACTCTGTGCTCTGGAAACTGTGATACACCCTCTGGCAGTTGGCATCGAACACAACATGAATGACTATTTCAAACTGGTTGGAATGGACTTGATCAGAAAAACAGTGTGGTCTCATCTATATGCTTCTATAAAGCACAGCTCACCTGCATGTAAAGTGCTGTGCTTGGATTAAAAAAAAAAACCAAAACACAGAGGCAGCCTCAGGGACAGACAATAAAGTCTACTTCTGTGCTGAATTTTGTGATGTGAGATTTTGTTGGGCTGCTAGAGGCCTACAAAGAAGCATTATACATGTACCAAAAGGAGACATTTTAAAAGTCTTTTAGTCTCAAGTACATTTAAACTTATTCTGAAAGTCACAATATTAACAGGGGGCAGAATCCTGGCTCCATGGAAATCTAGGGCTAGGATTTTACCCAGAGCCTCCAAGTTACTAGTACAAAAACTTCCTACTGCAGTAAAAATTAATTTTATAAGTAGACCTAAAGACACCACCCAGAGGCCCAGCAAAAATAAGCTACCCAGCAGAGCTGGACTTCAACATGAATGCCACTGTTCTCAAAGCCTGGGAGACACATGTAGGTGGTCAGTTAAGGCAGTGGGTGCCAACTGCCTGTTTTACAGTGGACAGGTTGAATAAAAAAAGAACTAGAAATTCAAGCCTGCCCATCCTCTAGAAATTCAGAATGCAAGTCACCCAGGTTTACAGACTGGTCATTAACATTCAGCAGTCATTCTTTTAAAAATTAGAGGATCCAAAAAAAAAAAAAAAATAGAACCACATTTTACAAAGATGATTTTAAAAAACTGGTTTAAAGAAAGCAGTTAATGATCCAAGAGAACTTGTCTGAACCGGGCTACACAAGTGTGCATTCTGGACTGGAAATTGGCTATGTCTGGTTGCTAATATATAGAACCCTCAATCTAGGCCTAAAACATGAGCTTTCAGGCATGGAAGATCATCTGGATTGTCATTATTCTCTATTCTGAGGTTTCACATGAACTAGGCCAAGACAGAGCGTTCATGGGGACCCTGCCTGTGGAACCCCTTCATCCCCAAGGATGTCCTCTGGAACTCCTCCATGGCATTTTCAAGGCTCAGTGCAAGGTCTTCTTGTAACTGCCAGCACACAGTTGGCTATTTGGCTTTCCCCTTTTTCCATCAGCTCCTTCCTTTTTTTTTGGATTAATTTTCTTATGGTCAGAGATTTGGGTTAATTTTTAAATCTTGTGCAACTTCCCGGATACTGTATCCAGTGATGGAGCTTTATCAATCAATTACATTTTAATGCCTGCAAATAGGAGGGTTACATTTATCCTGTTCTATTTAACATTTTTCATCTGAAATTGAGTATCACAACCTCATGTAATACATATTTTTTAGAGACTGTAATCATTTTGGGGCAGACTGTGCCTTCCTATATGCCTGTACAACACCTATCACCCGGAGAATGCTACTGGAAACACGCAAACAAACAACATCTTCTTGTCACAGCAATAAGACAGAGAACCGATTTTATCACAGGTCATCTACTCTGAGTCCTGTAGCAACGATACGGTGGTGGGGTATTCATTTATTATCTAACTCCTTACCTTAGGTATTTACTGAGTGCCAGTCACCTTAGTGTCTAAGCACTAAAAAAGTACATATGATAAGTCAATATTCACAGCTCTCCAGAGTTTGGAGGTGGATGGGAGGGACAGTAAGTTAGCTATATAATATGGCTATTTACATATTAAAGGAATCCACCATATACTTCTCATGTAGAGAAAACAAAGATCTGCTGTACATCTTACAGTTCTAAGTAGGAAAATAAGTCAATGAGCCAGAACAGTTACTGGCACAAGCAGGTATGTGACTCAGTGTCAGGATATAAGAATCTGAACAGATGAGCAGAACTATTCTGCTGACTCTCCCAATAACAGGACCACAGAGGTCTCACTAAGTCCACTCGCAAAAGGTTAAAGCTTGGAGGTGGGGAGAACCTTAATCAGTTCTCTTGGGGGTGTTTAGAGGACGTAAGTCATATGTTTGTAAGCACAGTCCTGCTTTAGGGCTTTGTGACTTTTAAGACTAAAGACAAACCCCAGGAAGGGATGAGTCTGAACCACATCCATTATGTGCTGTGTTAAGGGCAGCATGAAGACACTGACCCTTTTAAAGGTGCAATGCCAATGAAGACATTGGAGTCATGTCCATTAATGCCAGTAGTAAAACATGGCCCAAGTTATTTAAACACACCCAAGCTAACAAAGAGCCGTTAATTCAAGCCCACAATAGCAAATGCATCATTTTTATGATAAAAAAAACCACACACAAAAAAAAACGAGAGTCCTGTAGCACTTTAAAGACTAACCAATTTAATTTCTGCAGGCATAAGCTCATTGTTTTTGCTGTATACAGACTAACACGGCTACTCCTCTGGAACATATTTATGATGTGGGGACTCACTATGTGCAAAACTCCCAGGGAAGTCCTAGCTCTGCATGTGTAGCAGCTATGCAGGCAGGCCCTTGATTGTTATTAAGCTTTGGTTTCACTTTTAGAAAGCAAAAGTGAAACTCCCCCCCGCTGGATCACACACAAATACTCACGAGAGACACTGAAGCCGAAGACATTGCCATAGTCTTTAAGCAGCTTTTTTAACAAAGTGCTCTTTCCTGCTCCCGATGGGCCACTCAGAACTACTGGTCTTGGTCCCGTCATGGCTGCAGAGGTGAAAAAACCACACACACCTCTTGGTTAGAAACGCACAAAATTGTGAGAAGTCCCTGCTTTAGATTCCAGCAGATGCCTCATGCAAAGGAAAAAGTTTCTGTTTGTTGCCTTTCACTTTGGCTTCTGCAGCCAAATATGCAGTCATCATAAAACAAATAGCACCGCCTATGGGAGGAGATGGGATAGTGAAGGAAACAGTAACAGTGGAATTGAGATGAGCTATGAAATCAGATAAGCATAAACTCTCATGATGCATGGCAGAAGTGACTAGTTTCATGCTTGCGATGAAATGTGCTGGACTAACAGCCCTAGAGAGCAACGCCCTCCATCTGGAGAGCAAACACAGGACGGGCAGCAACAGCACAAGATTTCCTCCCACTGTTCTCCTACTGTACCTCCACCCTTACCTGGAGGGGCCATCCCTAGGTCAAAGCGAGCTCAGTCTCCAGGATCCAGTCAGTTGGGCCTCCGTACTGAGACTGCTAACAAGGGGAACAGTTAGTGCCAAATATAGGGTGGGTTCATTCTGACGAGGACACTTGCCCTCAAGGAACTGAACTGAAATCAAACTCACTTCATATAGTCCACTGAGCAGCAGTCAGATGAATGCCCATCGCTACTAAGCTGGGCAGGATTCAGAGTGTCATCCTAAGAACACAAGATTCCCTTCTACACATTACAAATCCCCTGAGCCATTTAGTCCCACAAACAGAAGAGAGACTAGTATCCAAAGTTTGCTGGATATTATAAAGAAGCACGATTACACAGGTATTTAGTTTGTATGTTCTCAGGAGACCCTTTTATACTCAATCATTGAGCCAAACTATGTTTTTTCAGTATACCTACAGTTTACATAAATGTCATCTGTTATCCCAATATAACACCTTGTGCATTCGCAACGTAATGTGTGTTTGCCACGTTTGACAAAGGTTACCAAAAACCAGCACCAGAACTTCTGAAGTTTTTCATTTTCACTTATATTTTCATTTTCGCTTATGCCAGTTGAATCAACAACTCCTGATCTAAGTGATACATCCATAAGAAATGTGTGTGATGCAGCTGGCGGGGGGGAGCGGGGGAAGAAAGAGAATCTGACTCTGGGACACAAAAGCTTGATTCACAAGGCCAGGGAGGTAAAAGAAGAGCAACTCACCCCGGCACTGTGCATGTTACCATAGAACTTTCATTGTGAACAAGCTGAATTTTCAGTGGGAACAAGCTGAACTGCTCATTTCAAAGAGAAAAACCCAGAGAAACAGGCATGTCTTAGGAGACTGGTAACGCATTGAAGAGCCCTTCATCTTTAGGTAGTCATTTCAAGTCCTGCCCAGGTTGGTAATGACTGAAACCAATCCTCCAACAGCTGTTTGGTGGTCTCAGTCCAGTCCTCCTTGGACAAGTGTCCACATGACCCCCCTGCACCATAAACAGTTGACAAACTCAGAAGAGGATGGAATGGGCCAGTGTGTCCAACACCCCCTCATTGCTAGAGTTGCCCCTCCAGGTTATATCAGAAGCACTCTGTTGGGGGAAGCCACCATTCTGTGGCTAGGTGAGGACATCCATTTCAAGGGCTGTCAACTCAGCACTTTCATCAGTACTGAGTTTACATGAAAGTTTACAAGAATAGTACGTTAACATGCTGCAACTTTTTGGACCCTGATATGAGGGTGCAAACATAATCCAGTCTTGCAGCGTGTGGGTTTTTGTCTCCCTCTAGTGGTTGGGCCACACAAGTGGAGAAGGGTCTATTACCGCTACAAGGTAGAGGAACTACTCAAGCTTTAGCTCAAACAGTAGAAGCTCCTGGACTGAAGGTCACAGGTTCAAATCCCAATGAAGTCTTTCCTTAATTAAAAGGTAAAACACCCTCCCCCACTACTCTTCCCCCAGCCCCTGTAAATAAAATACCAATGTACATCCTGATTTCTGAATGGCCTCTCCCTGCAGACCTTTACTCTCATGCATAGGCATAGTGAAAGGGAATGACAGAACTGAATAATCTATTTTTTTTAAAGGTAATTAAAATCTTTCTGTTGGTGGTCAGTAGTTGATGGGCTGTTAAGACATGATCTGAGAACAGACAGACACACAAAACCAGCCTCTTATCACACTTCACAGGGGAGCGAGAATACCTTCACAATACTGAATTCCCAGTCTCAGAGCCTTCTTCCCTCCACAAGTGAGCATAGCTCCTACAGCAGGCAGCTCCTCTACTCAATCCTACTGTCACATTGCCTCACTGCATGACCTTGGGCCAGACACAGTCTAACAGTGACTATTTGCTCACCTGGGGGTGGGAGGAAGAGGAAGTGTTCACCTGCATACTTCCCTGGGGTGTGAGGCGAGTTAATAATTGCCAGCGCTCATACAGGTGCAAGTGAATTGCATCCTGTATTGGCATGCAGACCACCTCCAAGGAACAATCCTGCATTAGTAGCAGTTGCTGAACTAAATGATTCAGTAGCTCTCATCTTAAACTCTTGAAGACACAAAGAGCATGATAACAAATCAAGCTAGCATGGATTTTTCTTAACAAGTACATTTCTGCAAGAAGTAAAAGCTCTTGGATTGCATTTTCGGCCCCATCAGCTGGTTCTCAATTTTAGAGAGTTCAGAAGATGGGCACTATGAAGCCCTTCTATTTTTAATTAGATCTCAGCAATTTTACCCTGACCATACAAATCACCTTTTCAACAGCCCTACGCTCAACACAACCACTTACAGAATTAGTTCCAGCCATATGTGCACTGCGGGTTTACCTAACATGACAACTTAGACTCGGGGCAGGTAGAAGAGAGCAGGTAGGATATTTGTGTATCCCTAACAATACTAATCTGCACAGCTCCACAGTCTACCCAGACGCTATATTTATAAATTCAGCGAGCTCCAAAACCAGCACATGAATCCTTTGTATATCCCATCAGCTAGATATCATGCATTATTACCAGGCTATGCAAGTGCAAATTATTATTAATCTTTTGTTCTAGGAAAGCACCAGATATATAAGGCAGCTTTTCCCCCTGCCCTCCAAAAGCTGAACAGTAACAAAGTGATTTTTGTTTATATTGCCCAATGTTATATCCTTCGAATAGATAGTGTCTTCCTGTTCTTGCTGTATCTGCAAACCATTAACAAGTAGCTATCCAAAAGTGACACTCAAATGCCAACGTGGATCTTATCAAAGAATTAATAATTCACTCTTCACCACAGTATCTGAATGCTAACAAGAATTCTTTATGCCGCCTAAAACACAGAACTCTGCAGTCTCCCCTGCTTGTATATGCTAGTCGGGAGTGCTTGGATTTTTTTATTTTATTTTTTTTAATTCTCGCTGTCTCCTCTTTTACATTTTCTTTTCTCGCCTCACATTTCTTCTCCTATCTATTAACAGCAATTAACAGGAAAAAGAAATTTAAAGCAAAACAAAATTTGCTACAGTAACTCCACTTTATTTAAAGCAGAACCAGAAAGGAGACAGAGACCTTACCTTTTACTTTTATACCCTTTCAGTCAAAGTATAAAATCCAGCTCTTTGTAACAGCAACAAACTGATAATATGAGCGAGCAGGCAGAAAGCTGAGCTATTTGTGAACCTTCTAAAGCTTTAATTACAGATTCTCCATTTTAAAATAGCCAATGAAAACCCTGAGCTGATTTTTAATCTCCTCCTGTGGTTTCTTCCACTCTCCTACTATTCTTATTGCTAAATCTCCAGGCATGCCTTGGTAACACTCTGGTAAATGCCAGCATATGCCTTCCACATCAAAGCATACTCTGGCTTTTAAGAAATACAAAGAACCAACTTCAGTGACTGTTTATATGTAACTGATCTGAGATATTACACACCCATAAAAAAAGAACTTCTTAGCAGCAAAGAGAACAATAGGGAAAGGATTTGCTATGTAATTCAAGTTAAAAGAAGGAAATTTGGGCCAACGTTGACTGCATTCTCAATGTTGAGCTTTAAGGGATAGCTGTAAAAAGACAGCTACAGTGTATGTGGAAATTTAGTAATCAGTTCTTTATTTTATCCATACATTTCTCCATAGATAGCACAGTTATTGCAACTGAACTAGGCCAGATTCTGATCTCAGTGACACTCTGGATTCGCACCAGCAGCTCCGCTGAGTTTAGTGGAGTTGCTCCTGTTTTACACTGGCATAACACATCAGACTCTGGACCTACAAATACAGAAGAATACAGTGTAGTTCCACTGCTTAGTGCTGTATGTGCATATGTTAGATTCCATGTCCAGCTCAGTCCTGCAGACAGATGGGGTTGTGTTTGTAACCTAGCTTGAGTCATTACCTTGACTCTCCCTATGTCGATACTGATTTTTTAATGCTTCATGTCACTCACCATTTTTATTTTCACCTTTATGTAATCATACCAATCTCCTCTAGCTGTTGTTTCTGTGGCCTGTATTTCATTGCCAGTTTTATAAATGTTACCATAATCATGTTTGCAAACCAATCTGAACAGAGCCTATGCCTATAGCCCAGTCTACACTGGCTGAAGAAATGCCTTCGTACATGATTGTAGCTAGCTCAGTTTGGTGCTACAAAATGGACAACAGTTCTTTACTTAAAAGAAGAACTATTCTAGCCAATACAGTGCTAAGACTAGGGCCCTACCAAATCACAGCCATGAAAAATGTGTCACGGACCATGAAATCTGGTCTCCCTGGTGAAATCCGGTCTTTTGCATACTTTTACCTTGTAGCAGTCTCTCTCAACCGGGGGTACCAACCCAAAAGAGGATTGCAAGGGTAGGCGCCCAGCTCTGAAGGCAGCACAGAAGAAAGAATGGAATGGTATTGGGGGGGGGGAGGTGTGTGTGTGTGTGTGTGTGTGTGTGTGTGTGTGTGTGTGTGTCATCATGGGCTTTACATGTTTATATTTTGCTGTTTTTAAATACAGATTCATGGTTTGTTACGACACCGTGAATTTAAGATTTAAATATCTGAAACCGTGAAATTCAAAATTTTTAAAATGCTATGACCATGTAATTTACCAAAATCAACTGTGAATTTGGTAGGGCCTAACTCCTGGAGTAAGGCTCAAAGCTCTGTTTCTGAACCCTGTATAATTTCTCAACATTCTGGTAACATAGTAACAAACATAGCTTTGTCAATAGCATGATTTGTAACTCAGCTGAGTGTCAGGAAGGAGAAAGGTCTGCCATCTAAACAGGGGAAATGATATGGTTTAGGAATTAGTTTGTAGTCTCTAACAGGACACTGGTAAGTAACTGCTTTCTAACAACCTTAAGGCTTATTTTTAGCATAATCCTGCTAGACAGCAAGATAAACAAACCCTAAAAACTGCCAAGGTGATTTAAATAATTTATTGCCACGTTACTTCTTGTACTGACTAAGCCCCTTGTGCATTAGAGCTGTGAGTAAAACCCTTTGGACTAGATGGTAATGGAATACAGAGATTTTCACCTATGCACAAGTAATGCCAATCCAGCCCACCTCAGTAGAAACTGAAAAAGTTGTTACCATCTGATGGCTCTTCAATGGGCCTCTGTAAAGCAAATCTGATGGTCTCAGTCCAGATCCCAGTAGAATGGGACCCACAGCACAAACACCACCAGCACAACTGGTCCCCTTAGTGGCAGTTGAATAAAATTTAAGGCCAGCAGGGATCTACTCTGACCTCCTGCATGATACAAATCAGATAATGCAGGATTCACTGGGTGAAATTAAGCCCATAATTTCAGGCTGAGCTACAGTATCTCTTTTAGAAAGACATCCAACATCAGCACAAAGGCCAAAGACTGATTGAGTCATGGAGACTGAACTATTCTTGTTGCTTAGAGATGATCCCATTTCTTTTAAGTGGTAAAATATCTTATTGCTGCTGCTGGCGCAGTTGCTTGTACAATATCTGGTCTATAGCTAAATAAAGGGCTTTGAGCCTGAAGCTAGGCTCCTAAACCCTCATTTTAAGGTTGATCGTTTTGGAGTCACTCTCCAGAACTGTCAATCTAGCATCTTTCTCCAGCACAAAATTTAATACTGACATTTAACGAGAAAGGTCTGATTTAGTGCTGCAAGTAACTTGTATGGGGCTATACTGGAGTATTTGCCAGGACATTCTTAAGGGGTATTTTAAACAAAATTAGGGTAATATTAAGAGGAAAAATAGAATTTACTGTGCAGATTGGCCTCAAAGTGGAATTACACTGTTCCAGTAAAATAATCTGGGAATTACAAAAATATTTTATCTGTCCTCAAAAGAGAATGCAAACACAGGTGCATATCAAACACTCCACTGGTCTCTGAGCTGTCTGTTACTATATGCCTTACTACACTGAGGGTACAATCATGACTGGTTTCTTCAGGTGTTATCGTAATATAAACAGCCAATCATTTGGGCTTTTTCAGGCTCACTTCCTGGAAATAGAGCAAATAGCTGGTAAAATAAAAGGGGTCTGGAAACATTAACATATTTGAAAAGTACTACTCTGGGGCTTCAAATGGAAAAACTAACCTAGTTTTGGGCTTCCTAGTACATTCTAAAGCCATTTCCTACAGCCCTCTGTGAAAGTTACTTGCAACACCATTTTCCTAGTCAATTCTGCACCAAGTTGTTGAACAAAAGCAACAGAAAAAGAAAGCTGCATCTAAGACAGGACAAATATGTGACTTAAAATAGCCAACCATATAAATATTAAAAACCCACTAGCTTCCATCAGGTTTTTTCTTCCCAAACAACTACAATGTAAAAATCTAACAAAACTGGTCTTACGAGGAACTCTCCCTGAGTGAACTTGTGACATCGTTGGGTGCAAAGCTTAGAGTTGTAAGGAGGAATTTGATATCCAACTAGAAACCAATGCATGTTGGATATTTGCATCAAATCTGAGAAAGAGCACACACACAACAGGAACTTGGAATGCACCAAAGTACTGAAGGAACACAGGTAACCTCATAGGCATTGCTCCTCCTGATATATGCCAGGATGTTGCTAGTAGTCGAACGCACAAAGCCATGCACAGATCTAAGACATCCATTATATGATGTAACATGGATGCTGAGTCGACCAAAGTCATGACCAAATTTTCTTGCTGCCATTAAACTGCTAACATTGTCACTCACACACACAAGGGTTTAGGTATGGCAACCGTGCTTTTTTGGCTCCCACCAGTTGAGACCCTACCACACGGTACAAATCAGTCCAGGACTACATGGTATTGCCTTAATCAACTCCACGCTGGAGTTGGCTGGTTTAGAGATGCAATGATCAGGTGGAGCTATATCATTGGCCCCAACACCTGTGTCTGTATCAGAGAGCCTCACAATAGGAAGCACCTCCTGCAATGCCAGCTGCTTGAGTGACCTGGTGGACGGCAATGACCAGTCAATCGCATGTGCGCAGATGTGGTCAGAGGTAGTACGAAGACACGACAAGAAGATGGGTAACCATTTCTTTCTCCAGTGCCCATTCGCCATTGTATTTGAGCACTTTAGCTATTTGGAAGGCAGATCTGGGTGTGGGGTGGAGATGTCATTACCTGCATAAACTGTGAGAGGTGCCATTTCAAAAAACAATGCATTCAGATGACAATACTAATGGTCATCTGTACTAGACAGTATGTTAAACTACGCAGCAAGTCCCTGAAGTTATATATCTGAGATTCCCCAAAGCTACCCTCACTCACTGCC
Source organism: Emydura macquarii macquarii (assembly GCF_026122565.2). Taxonomy (NCBI): domain Eukaryota; kingdom Metazoa; phylum Chordata; order Testudines; family Chelidae; genus Emydura; species Emydura macquarii. Next base: position 3,850,309 of record NW_027133217.1, read on the forward strand.
CTCTACCATGACCTGTCCAATCAGTACAGTATCCAAGGTGTTCTATTTTAATACCAAAATGAATTCATTTTACATTGTTCCCAAATTTTGAACATGCCACAGCTTTATTAATAGGAAAGGCATAGCTGGTTTGTAAAGATTGTCAAGGAGAAGCAGCAGAGTTTGCCAGGGGGTAGGACAAAGTTGGGTTTTTTGATGGCCAAGAAGGCCTGGCAGACATTTCTGGTTCATGGTACCAAAGAAGCAGTTGACGCCTTTGATGCTGGGGAGAAGATGTGCCTCCTTTCTCTCTTCCTTTTTTAAGCAAAGATAACTAAGTTACAGGGAGGGAAGAAGGCTTACACTTCTTACTCCCCCATCCTAGCAACTCTGACAACTAGACACACACATACAGCTGCTACACATCAGACTCACATCTCCAACTGGATGTTGCAGAACAAGACATTGAAGCAATTACATTTTATTGGAGATATCCCTCATTTTGTTTGCAGCCTCCATCAGTGCCTTTCAATAGGTAAGGACTTTCACTTTAATGCAGAAGCCACTCAGTTTTCCAGCTGGTGGCAATGTAGAAAAGCCAGAAACGCGCCCTGATAATTAAATGAATCCCATCTGAGATTTAAAACGACATTTGTATTTGAATGAAAGAAAAAAAACGTTAGGAACAGGCTAGGATTTTTTAATAAAGAGAGTGATAAAATGCATATGGTTACAATAAAGGACATCATTTTAGTGACTCAGAACGGTTGTGTTGATTGAATTGCAGGCTGTGTTTTTAAATGGCAGTTATTCGTTATGAATAACACTTAGATACTTGTCACTTATGAGAGCTGAAGGAAATAAGAGAAGTAAATCTGAAAACCAACCAGATAGGTTGCACTTGGGCAAGAGCTGTCTATAGGAAACGACTGTATAAAAATAATAGCACGTCATCCAGAGAGAGTCTTTCACTAATGTGCTTTATAAACATTAAATCTCATGCCCTCATTTGGAGGCAAATATTAGACAAATTTATAGATGGGTAAAAGAAATTAATGGAGATAAGAAGCCTAAATACCTTTGTGGATCTTGACCAAAAAGATTAAATGAGTGGCCCAAGATCACACAACTAGCCAGTGGGAGAGACAGGAACATACAATCTAGGAGTTGACTCTCAGACCTCTTCTCTAACCACTATACATAAAACAGCCCATCCCAGCTAATTTTGAATCTGGATAGTGACTGAACATTTTTAACACTAACCGTTCTCTTCAGGACTCAGAGCATAAACAGGGTCACCTCTTATGTTAATATCCACATTTTTAAAGCATGTTATTTTATGCATTGCGAAGGACTGCCAACTACCCTGAAGGTCATTGCAGGACTGATTCACAGCCCATGGTACTGAACGTCATTGATGGTCTCTGGTTTCAAAAGGGAAAAGATCAACTAGGCAGAACCAGGGTTTCCCTTCCTCCCCCATTTGTTCCCACTTCTCTACTTTTGCTGGCAACCACCACAGACCACCCGTGCAGACTAAAAGAGATGTTGGGGTTGCGGGGGAAGGAGTGATATGTGAATTACAGATAGTGAAGCAATTCCTTCCATAAGATTAGACCGCTGAGGCAATCAATGTGGGTGGTTGCTAGTGAACATTTGTTATGTCACTGCCAGTTGGCAATGGTCATTGCCGTGCCAGTGTTTCCCAAAAACAGCTCTTACTGTCCCATTTGTGGAAGATGGCCTACCACAAAGTGCACTGCTGTGGAACCACAGGCTTTGTTTTGTCACCATCCCTGCTGAGACACTGAACAGCATGAAGGTGGCAGTCTGATACCAGAGCGGAGATTTTACCTCAGAGGGGAAATCCAAGAGCTCTAAGACACTCACAGCTGCAGGAGGTCCCTTGTTCCTTTGTGTGAGGCCTGATAGTGGCTCTTCAGTGGGTCTCTCAGATCTTGCATCTTCTCCATGTTAATTTGGCCTTCAACACAACTGGCTCCTGTGGTTCATAGAAGTTTCAGCTGGCTGATATATATTAGGTCACACATGGTCCATCTCCCAAGGCCAGTTCAAGGTTGTTCCCTATGGTAGGTTTTTAGTGCTTTGTCTGTACTCCTGTAGGTCAGTTGAAGGGCTGGCCTGCTACTATAACCAACTCTTTGGACTCACCTACAGCCTTTTTAAACACATAAATACTCCTGTTTCACCAGCAGGACTGCTCCTGAGCCTGGCTCCTTCCTCGTCATACCGTTATGAGGGGAAGGAGGAAAGAATCACAGCAAACAACAAAAAAAGGGGGAGAAACAATTGTACACTTGGGGATTTTACAGTATGAAGCAATTGCAGTTTGTCTCCATGAAATAGGGAATGGCATAGAGCACGTAGAGCTGCCAAGCGTTACTTCTCCAAAGAGTATACTTAGCTACACAATCTCAGACTAGGGGACAGTACGAGAAATATTTTCAAGTCAGTTACATAATTTGACTCTAAGGAGTTACCCTAATAAAATGTTTCAGTTTATATTGGTATTTTATATAGTATTCCTTCTAGGGGCTTTTACGACATCATAAAAAAAAAAAAAGAGAGAGAATGGATGGTCCAGCTGGTTACAGCACTAGCCTAGACTTGGACTCAATTCCCTGCTCCAAAAAAGACTTTCCGTGTGACTGTGGCCAAGTCAGCTTAGCCTTCCTGTGCCTCAGATCCCCATCTGTAACATGAGGCTGAAGATCACTTCCCTACCTTAGCGGGGTATTGCAAGGACAAAGACATTAAAGATTGTGAGGCGCTCAGATGCTATGTGATGGGGGTCATATAAGAACTTAAGATAGAGAACAAAACTAGTTATAATGCAAATGTTATCACTTATACAATACTTTTCTTCTTCAAAAGTGCTTTACAAACATCTAGCCTCCCATCTTGTGGGTTCAACACCTGATGCAATATTAACAACTCCAAGCATTCAAAAATCACAAGTCAAGCAGCTAAAAATCTTTTTTTTTTTTTTAAATAAGGAGTTTTGTTCTTTTTATTTGCCTATTGGTTCCTGAACTCTTGGGTTACACTCAGGTCGCATCTGACAAAGTGGGTTTCTGCCCACAAAAGCTTATACCCAAATAAATTTGTTAGTCTTTAAGGTGCCATAGGACTCTCACTGTTTTGCTAAAAACAGTCTAACATGGCTACCCCCTCTGGAACTCAGGTGACATTGTCAAGCTTTTCTCCATAACCATAAGGATCAGAAGCTTATTTTTTGGTTTTCAGTAAAAGCTCAGATTCTCCCATATTCACATAACTCCAGGAACTGGATCATTAAACTTAACACCACATATTGAAAGAGCTAATAACACTGTGATCATCCATGTGGAGGTGGAAAAAAATACATGTTTATACTAAAGTTAGCATAAGGACCCTGCAGCAATTGCCGGAATGATTTTACATTACAAACGTGTTTACAACCAAATTTAGATGTTATGTTAATGTATTTTACTGTTGTATTTTTAGTGTTTGTATTTCAATTAATGGCAGCTGTCCTTTTAGGAAAAGCATGTGGCAGACACAGTGCATTTGACTCAGAGCAATATGTGGGAGATTTTGCCTGTGCCCAGAGAATGAGAGACCCTGTCTACGTACGCTCCAGAAAGGTCAGCACTTGATTTAATATACTTGTCTCTCCAGAAAGCAGCCTTACCCTCAAAGGTGTGACTTATGGGGGCCTGGACACCTCAAAGCTTTGCTCATCAGCTACACAGCCTTCCACCTGTAGGTCACCAGTTTGAATCCTGACCAGGTATGCAGGGATTGGAAGTTGTTCCTATTTAATAGATGTCTGATGGCCCCTTCAAGAGATGAGTTTGGCAAGTCCCAGCTCCCACCTCAAAAACTCACTATTATGCTTTGCGCTAGAATTTAAGCTCCTCAGGGCTGGAACTGTCGATCACCAGGTGTTTGTACACTGCCTGGAACAGCAGCAAGGGCTCCTGCAGTAGGCCCAATAAATGCCTTAATTACTATAAATTTGGCAACACAATAACACACACAAACACGCACATGGAGCGGATAGGGGGAGTTCAGAACTCAGGCGCCTGTCCATGATTTAATCTTTTTAGGAAAATTCACATGATTTTGGGGCCAATGTCATGAAGGGTATTTGAACCCATAGTTCCAAGTAGACCAAGTGTTCAAATCTCAATGTGTATACAACTGAATCCTTCACTGCTGTTGGTACTCTGGAGATATGTGCCTGGCACATGACTGTTCTTTCTGCTAGGATGTTAACCAGTCGCATAAATGTGTCCTAGATGGCTGATGAATATTTTACATACATCCAAGCAGACTTCCACTGCAGTACTCTAATATTCCACTGATTTTCATGGGGAAAGTGGTAGGTAAGCCAGAGCACAGAAAGAGTTAAACAAAACTAGTAGTGATTAGTAAACAGGCTTGAAGAGAGAAGGTAATGAAGCCATTTTAGCAGTAGAAAAGAAGATCAGAGATCAGTGCTACAGACTCAAGAGAGGCTTCCTGGATTAGACACCTTTAATCTCATTCCCTATTTTTAGCATCTTCTTTATAAGCATTACATTCTCACCCCTCTAAACCATGGGACAACGGGTAGGGTCTTCAAAGCTCTAAAATCCAATCTAGTTGAAGCATCAAGTAATATGGCAAAGATTAATAATACTTTGCAATAGACACACACTCAGCATTTTTGAGCTTCCTAGACGTCATCGCATTACACCGTACCTTCTCTTCATGCCTCGTGAGATAACTTCGCTGAACAGTAAAACATCATAACCTGCTGTTGTTCAGAGGAAGGCTGTTTAGGCTGGCGCCTGCTGCGAAGCAATTGTTGATAGCAGTGTGCAATTGCTAGCACTTGCTCAGGAAACAGAATTTTTGCTGCCAGCTAGCTGAGACCTGTGCTTAGTTAGCATTCTAACAGCAGAATGGCCTGTGTGAAGCTTTATCATCTTTTTTCATGGTGAACAGGAGTTGCACACACACTGTGCATAAGAGACGAGAAAGTAATCTACACTGATATACATTTAATTTTATTCCCAAAAGGAACCAACCTATTCTAGATCTCCACTTTTCTTGAATCACCTGAAAGCCAGGACAGTATTTTCACTAAGGTTTCACTAGGCATAACAACAACTGATTAAGTCATTCCCTCCAGATATAATGCTTTTTTGGAATCTGTGATGGTCAAGTTAAAGGACCTCTACAATGCCACTGAGTCAGCTACTCCAGAATAAACCTTCAGCATCAGGATTTTATAACACAGCTAAAAATTCATTCTGTGTTGGAATTTGGCGTATTATATCCCAGCACCTCCTTAAAATAAAAGCACAATGCCATAAACTTCTCATAAAGGTTTCAGTTTCTTATGTTCCAGAAAAGCAAAATTGAAATCAAACAAGTTTTGGTTTTTTTAAAGTCATCAGTTACAGATATAATTTTTGCCATTGTTTATGTCAAAAATGCCTGGGTGTATTAACAATGAAAGTCTGCTGGAAAATGTATTCACTAAAGAAAAAAAATTTTAACATATAAAATTATCTACATATACATCTGCACACTAACAGAGTACTTCCTTGCCTCTCTCTTTCTGGTATTACAGTGTTCTCAGGAGCTGAATGGGTGATATAGACGTTATCATAAAGTACAGACAAGAATTTCTTGGAGTTCTCCGAACAGCAAAGGAAAAATATCCAGAACAAGAATGGCTATGAGAACAATTAAAGCATCAACCTGTGTTAAGACAGAGGGAAGCCATGCTCAAAGTCCCCAGACTGGAGTGAGTAAAATGAGCAGTGCCAACTTTCTGGTAAGCACAGAGGTTTTTATTGGGGAATGTGAATATCCACAATATTCATTATTTTAATTCATCCCTCGCTCAATTTTAGAAGCATTTTTACCAATCTATCTAGTCAGCAACCTTGTAGTTTAGCCCATATAATTACTACTTTAAAAGTATAAAGAACACATTCAAGCTAAACACTTCCATTACCTGAACTTTACTGGCTTAGGTTCTTGTTGGATGCCTGTGCACTCATTCTGCTGTTCCTCTAGAACTGTGCATTCCTCTTTTTCTTTCCCAAGCAAGTACCAAAAATGTCTATTTCTGATCTCTGCTCCAGGACCAGTATCTGCAAGTGTCTGCTGGTCCTAAAAAGATTTTGTCCGATATAGTCTCAAAAAATGGCTGTTTCTAGGCCACCCTATATGGGGAGATTATTAGACTGTAAAACCACTGATTTGATTACCTTCTTGCTTTCCACTCCACAGTCTCCCATTGCAACCATGACATGATTTTAGTGATTAGATGCTACCCAATGATCAGCTGGAGACAGAAACCACTACTTCATATCACATGAAAGTTTGAAACACCAGTTTTCAATAGATGTACAGTATTCACTGCTAGCTTTATGAGTCACAAGATAATGAACTTTCAGCCTATAACGGGTTCTCTCAGCCTGGCAGCGCTTTCTCAGACTTGTTCCAGGAGCAACTATATATAGCCAGTCCCAGCTCTTGGACGCTTGTAATTTTGAATCCTTGTCAAAAACATTTTATTTTTTCAAATAGTTAACAGGCTCAAGATCATACAATTGTTGCATGCTGTACCTTCTCCACTGTAAGAGGAACCTGTAGCATGACACACAGTGAGAAGGCTCATGTATATCCCTCTGAACAGGGCTATATACACACCAGTCCCTTACATTGTGCTCGGATAACTCTGACCATTTACATTCCTGGGTTGCTTTCTCCTGCCATCATACCCCCACCCTTCCACCCTGCTGCTCTACTCCATTGTGCTCTGTATGCCAGCAGTTAAGTGAATCTAAGATGAGATCAGGCTTTAAGCATTTGGCTCCCAGAACACTGAACAGAATGGGAGCAGAGCAGCACAGTGGGGGACAGCAACAAAAGAGAGCCCTGGAAAGGACCTTCCCAATGGGGAAGTGTTTTTTTTGTTTTTTTGTTAAAAGCACTGTCTCCCTCCATCCATCAATGCAGCTGAAAGGGGACGCGAATGTGGCAAAACTACATAGCTGCTATTTGACTGGTACTAATTTGGACGATCATGGGCTTATTCTCTCGTTCTGATAAACATAGAATAGAAAGGGCCAACCCAGCAGGCTAGTGGCGATGCAGTGCTCTGCTATTCAGGGATCAGAGTCCAGTTCCTTCATTCCCAGGTGATGCAAAAGCAGCATGCTTAATCAACCCCTTAGCAGAAAGGAATACCTTGTGTCACTCTCTACAGCTCCCAGGGGAACCAATGGGATCTGGAGGGAGAAGCACCAGAAGCACCACAAAGTGCTCTAGGACTTTTATAAAGGGTGCTCAGTGGTTCCCAACCTATTCGATAACAGGACACCCTTCCAATTTAGCAATGTGGGAAGGGCAGGCTGGTTGAGAAACCCTGCACAGTAAGCCTGGGTTTTGTTTTCAATATAAACTATTTTCCTTACCTCTCATCCAAGTGGTTTTTACATCAATAGGCCTCAGGATAGCCTGCTGGCAACAAGCTAAAAGGAAACAAAGGCTTCTGCTGTCCATCTATATGGTAATAATTTAGGAGAAAGGCTTTGAAAAGCTGAACAGAAGAAGAGGAAATTCTCTCAACCTCTACAGTCATCAGATCACAGCATAATTTTTAATTAGATCATCTCATATTTAGCCACATGAAATTATTTAAATTAGGAAATAAAAAGAGGCTATTTGCCCCATATTAACATACAGTCCAGTTCACAAAAGATACATAAACACAGTCATATGAATAGCTACAAATGAACAGTGGTATGCTTTCCTAACTGTACTCCCAGCTGGGGTCTGCAGTAATTAGATACTTTCTGCTTCAATTGTTTCTATGGTGGGCTAAATTAAATCAATAGGGAAAAAAATCCCTTCCTCTCAACTCAAAAGACAAGATAAAAGCATGATTAAATATCCAACTGCAACTTTAAAACGCCACATCAGAGTAATGTTACTTGGCATGGATATTGGACATTTCATCTTCAAAAAAGCTTAATATAAACAAATATTAATTAATCATCAGAACGCCTATGTGCAGCAGGCATTATTATTTCCCTTTCACAGATGCAGAAAGCTGTGACGAAGGTTGGCTGACTTGCCCAAGGTTACAGAGAAAATAATCTAGGAACTATAATTCCAGTTCACGTTTGCAGTCACTACATACAAAATCTGCAAGGGTTTAACTAAAATCAGTTCTGAAATCAATTTATTTCAACCAATGAAAACCACTCTGTGGACACAGTTTTATAAATTCATCGATTATAAAGCAAGAAGGGACCATTGCCTCCTGCATAATACAAGCCATAGAATTAAAGAACCACAGAAATGTAGGGTTGGGAAGGGACCTCAACTGATCACCATGTCCAACCCCTTACGCTGTGGCAGGACCAAGTAAACCTAGACTGTCCCTGACAGGTGTTTGTTCAACTTGTTTTTAAAAGCTTCCAGTGATGAGAGCTTCCAATGACAGGAAGCCACAACCTTCCTTGGAAGTCTATTCCAGAGCTTAACTACCTTTACAGTTAGAAAGTTTTTCCTAATATACAACCTAAATCTCCCTGACTCCATATTAAACCCATTATTTCTTGTCCTACCTTTAATGGACATAGAAAACAACTGATCATCTTCTTTATAACAGCCCTTACCATATCAGAAGACTTATCATGGTGCCCCCCCACTCAGTCTTCTTTTCTCAAGATTGAAAACACACAGTTTTTTTTATTCTTTCCTCATAGGTCAGACTTTCTAAACATTTTATTTTTGTTGCTCTTCTCTGGATACTCTCCAGTTTGTTCACATCTTTCCTAAATTGTGCTGCCCAGAATTGGACACGGTACTCCAGGTGGGGCCTCACCAGTGCCGGGTAGAGCAGGACAATTACCTCCTGTGTCTTACATAAAAGACGCCTGTTAATACATTCCAGAATCATATTAGCCTCTTTTGCAGCTGCACAACATTGACAACTCATACTCAGTTTGTGGTCCAGATTCTTTTCAGCAGTACTACCACTTAGACATTTAATCCTCATTTTGTAGTTGTGCATTTGATTTTTCCTTCCTAAGTGAAGTACTTTGCATTTGCCTTTATTGCATTTCATCTTGTGGATTCCAGACCAATTTTCCAAGGTCATCTTGAATTTTAAACATGTCCTCCAAAGTGCTTGCAACCCCTCCCAGTTTAGTGTCATCTGCAAATTTTATAATCATACTTTCTACTCCATTATTCAAGTCATTAATGAAAATATTGAACCAAGGACCGACCCCTGCTAGCCCCCACTAGATATGCCCTCCCAATCTGACAGCAAACCATTGATAACTGCTCTTTGAGTACAATCTTTCAACCAGCTGTGCACTCACCTTATAGTAATTTCATCTAGACAACATTTCCCTCGTTTGTTTATGAGAATGTCATGTGGGACTGTGTCAAAAGCCTCAATAGAAATCAAGATATATCACTTCTTCGGCTTACCCCCTATCCACAAGATCAGTAATCCTATCAAAAAAGGGAATTAAATTGGTTTGGCATGATGTGTTGACAAATCCATGCTGACTATTCCTTATAACCCTATTATCCTCCAAGTGCTTACAAACTGATTGTTTAATAATTTGCTCCTGTATCTTTCCAGGTATTGAAGCTAGTTTATAATTCCCCAGGTCCTCTGTTCCCCTTTTTAAAGATAGGTATTATGTTTGCCCTGATTATTTCCTGTTTGAAATAGAGCACATCTTTTAGAAAATGATGTAAATCTTGATTTAAAAAAGTTTCCAGCAATGGAGACTCCAGCACAACCATTAGTAAATTGTTCCAATGGTTAATTACCCTCACAGTCAAAAATGTGCACCTTTTTTCTAGTCTGAATTTATCTAGCTTCAACTCCCAGCCATTGGATACTGTTGTACCTTTTTCTGCTATACTGAAGATCCCTCAATCATCAAATTTGTTCCCCATGTAGGTACTTATAAACTGTGATAAGTTACCCCCTTAACCTTCTCTTTGTTAAACTAAACAGATTCCAAGGCATGTTTTTTTATACTTTATTAATTCTTGTGGTTCTTCTTTGAACGCTCTCCAATTTGTCAACATCCTTCTTGAAGTGTGGAAACCAGAACTGGACACAGTATTCCAGCAGCCGTCACCCCAGTGCCAAATACAAATATAACATAACCTCTCTATTCCTACTGGATACTTCTCTATTTATGCATCCAAGGCTCGCATTGGCCCTGTTGGCCACAGCATTGCACTAAGAGCTCATGTTCGGCCAATTATCCAGCATAGACTCATAGAACCATAGGATTAGAAGAGACCAGAAGGGCCATCTAGTCTAACCCTCCCACAAAGATGCAGGGTTGGTTGGGTCTAAACCATCCAAGACAGATGGCTATCCAGCCTCCTTTTGAAAATCTCCAGTGAAGGAGCTTCCACAACCTCCCTAGGTGGTCTGTTCCATTAGTAAAACCTCCAAGTTCTTTTCAAAGTCACTGCTTCACAGGATAGAGTCCCCCATCCTGTAAGCATGGCCTACATTCTTTGTTCCTAGATGCATATGTTTACATTTAGCCATTTTAGAATGCATACTGTTTGCTTGCACCCACTTTAGAAAGTGATCCAGATTGTCCTGTATTGACCTGTCCTCTTCATTGTTTACCAAGCCCCCCGATTTGTATATCATCTACAAACTTCCTCCATAATGATTGTGTTTTCTTCCAGTTCATTGACAAAAATGGTAAATAGCATAAGGCCAATAACTGATCCCCACCAGTTGAAACAAACCTGGTTAATGATGATTCCCCAATTACAATTACACTTTGAGACCTATCAGTCAGCCAGTTTTTAATCTGTTTAAAGCATACCAAGTTTATTTTGTATTCTTCTAATTTCTTAATTAAAATGTAGCATTACCAAATCAAATGTCTTACAGAAGGCAAAGTATATGACATAAACACTACTACCTTTATCAACCAAATTTGTTAGCTCATAAAAAAAGATATCACATTAATTTGACAGGATCTATTTTCCATAAACCCATGATGATTGGCAGTAATTATATTACTCTCCTTTAATTCTTTATTAATGGAGTCCTGTATCAGCTATTCCACTATCTTGCCCACCATTGATGTCAGGCTGATAGGTCTATAATTACCTTGGTCATCCAGTTTACTTTTTAAAGATTGACACGTTCATTTCTTCTAGTGCTCTGGAATTTACCCAGTGTTCCAAGACTTATTGAAAATCAACATTAACAGTCTAGAGAGCTCTTTGGCCAGTTCTTTTACAACTCCTGGATGCAAGTTACCTGAATCTGATGATTTAAAAAAGTCTAGTTCAGTAGCTGCTATTCAACTTCCTCCTTAGTTACTTTAACAGATAAGTCAGTTGTAAACCAGTTTCTTAGGCTGTGTCTACACTGACGACAGCAAATTCACTGCCGTCAGATCGACTTCTCTGGATCGACAGAGGTCAGTGAAGACCCGCTCAGTCGATCCAGAAATCAACGTATTAAGACCACCTTCTCAAGTGGCGTAGCACTGTGTCGATTGGAAGGTGGTTCCCATCGGTGCAGTGCAGTGAAGACGGCGCGCAGAACAGAAGCAGAAAAGTCAACGAGAGTTATGCAAGCTACGCAAAAAACTTGCGTAACTCCGGTCGACTGCTGCTGAATCTCAGAGGTAAGTGTAGACAAGCCCTTACTGAATTAAGATAAATCACTTTATAAACCAATATAAACCAATTTAAGCGCTATGAAACACTCTTTCATAAGGGCACTCTTCTAAGTTTTGTCATTTCAAGGGAGAAGGAGATGGGAAATCATCTAAACTGACAGGAGTGAAATGGGTTTATGGAATACATTACTGGGAAAGGCATCCGAAGCAAAGAGCACTAAGAAGCCCAAGAGACACCTGCATTGGTTTTTGAGGACTAATGAGAAGAGGGAAAGAAAGACTACGATGGGTAGGTTGAGAAATCAAAAAGGCACAGGACTATTTTCTTGACGAGCCTTTTATAACTAAGGCCTGGTCTATGCTAGAAAATTAGGTCAGGCTACGTCACCCAAGGAGTGAAAAATCCACACCCCAAGTGACGCAGTTAAACCAACCGAACCCTCAGCACAGACAGCACTCAATCAATGGGAGAATACTCCTGTTGACCTTGCTGCCACCAGTTAGAGAGGTGGAGTACGTATGCCAATGGGAGAATCCCTCCCATCATAGTAGGTAGTGTCTTCAGCTGCAATATTTTAAGTGTAGACAAGCCCAGAGTTAAGTAATGGCAGAGTGAGAGAGAAACAAAGAGGTACAGACAGGGAAAAAAGGCCAGTCTTCAACAGAGTGTTGAGAAAAGATGGAAAGATACTAGAAACCTGTTAGAGGCATCCATAAAGTGACTACACAAGAGCCTCAAGTGGCAGAAGAGCTGGAGCAGCTAGGCACAGAGAGTATGTCTACACTGCAATAAGACACCCGCAGCTGGCCCATGTCAGCTGACTCAGGGCTCGGGGCTATAACACTGCAGTGTAGACATGTGGGCTCCAGTCACAGCCCGAACATCTACTCTGAAATGTTATTGCCCAGCAGCCCAAATCAGAGTCAAGGACACAGGTCAGCCTTTTACTGCAGTGTAGACATACCCTGAAGGACCTTATGAGCAAGTTGCCATGGCAACAATGTAACAGAATACACTGCTCCTCCCTCCCACCCTCCCCCAGCAAAAAGGAGTGACAACCCAGATAATTCCAACACATTGGTGTTATTGGGGTCTCCCCCTTCACAGGATTCAATGTTTAACATACCCTCTACCATCCCATCACTATACCAATCAATCCTGCACACACAAAAAAGTCATCTTCCCATGCAATAATTAAAAATCTCTTCGAAGTTAGATTACGTACTCTCCAGACCTCCTGTCAATGAGGCCAGCTCCAAAATGGGGCAAAACCAAGGGATGAGCTCTAAAAACCCCTCAATATAAGCAGCCTCCTTTAGCCAATAAAAATCTATTGGAAAAATGTTACCCATTCCCAGTCCCGCAACAATATAATCTTCCTCCTCTCCTTTGCCTTAATGTCACTAACAAGCTTTCCATCCTCAATGGACCAATACCTAGAAACTATCATGATTGGCAATTAGCAATAGAGCAAAATTTTCAGTTGCTGCCTCCCCCACCCCGCATTAAACAAAAAGTGGTAGGGAGAGGCCGAAGTGCTGGTATGTGTTCCCTCTTACTGGACCCTCCACCAACACAGCTGGTGATGTTGCCAGAGGGACTGAGCCACAATAATGAGGGAAGGAAGCCTCTTCAAAGGACTCATAGTAATGGCATTACTGGAGGGAAAAGGGCTGCAATGAAAAAGTGGCTCTACCCAGCAAGAGTAAAGCTACAGAGGGAAGACACAGTTACGGCATCTTTTTGCAATTTATTCAAATAGAGAAACACATGAAGAATTTAACATGACACAATGATTAATATTTGCTGCAACTGGATAAAAGGTTTGCAACCCCACTAGGAAATACACTGGTTTCCTCCAAAGCACAGGTCTGTACAAGGGACACATCTTTAAAACATGTGTTGTCTGCAGATACATTAAAATATTTTACCTGGTAAATCATTACGCAGGAAGAAAAGTTTCTTTAGTGGCCCAATATGTTTAAGTGGTTTCATTTTTATTCTGAATGTGAATAGAACAAAAGGACCATACGCTGGTACAAACCCTGTAAAGAGGAATTCTAACTCACAGGGGACGTAGAGCTTGCTGGAGCAGGGATTTGAGCTTCTTAAACTGCAACCAACAACCCTGCTAACGTATGGGGCTCAACACACAGAATTCTGTCCTTTTCAGATGAGAAGCAAATGACTCCTGGAGTCATTAAAAGAAGCCATGGCATTTTTTGTGAGTGCAAGATGTAATCCCACCATCATGACAGCAAACGGGCATTTCCATTTTGCCTCTCCCTACAGCTTCCATTAGACACGCTGCTTCTGCTGATTCACTGCTGGATGATTTTCCTGTGCACAGCTAAACAGAGACCATATTTCCCTCCCAGGAGAGGCTGCACTCTGGGGGTTGGAGCTAGTGAGCAGGTGCCAAGGGGGCGCATTCAGGACGGCCTGAAATTACCATGCCAAGCAGCAGGCTGCAGTGACTACCACCTACCACCCTGAGTTTGGCATCACACACGCCCAGCCTGCCAAGTGCGCTGGGGCAGAAGCTGCCACGGACATTTAAAATGCCAGTAGCCTGTAATGATCACTCCGGGGGGCGGTGGTTCTGCCTGGGCCATCTGTTACTCCTCCCTGCAGCCAGAGGAGAGGATGGAAGAGGAGAGGAGGGGGGGGGGGGAGGCTGTGGAGAAGGGTATGTTGGTTTGGGAGGGGGCTGAGGAGAGACCCGAGAGAGTGTGTGGGGGGAGAGAGGGAGGAGTATTAGGGCTGGGGCTGTATTGGGGGAGGGGAAGCATGGAGGGAACAGCGGGGGGGGGGGGAAGAGGTCCGGGGGGCTGGAAACAGCGACGCATTAGGGTTGGGGAGGTACGGGGGGGGGGGGGCTCTGGGAGGAGGCTGTATTGGGGGAGGGGATCCCCTCACTCACCTGCCACTGCCGCGCTACACAGGCGCCGCCAACTCATGGGAGAAGCCGGGACCCTCCCAGGGAGCCCCGCACCCCGGGCCGGGCCGGTCCGGGCCGGAGAAAACCCTCCTCCGCCTGCAGGGGAGGGAACTCCCCGCGCGAGCTCGCCTCTGACGGGGTGGGGTGGTCTCACACCGCCCCCCACCCGACACGCCCACCCACGCGGGGCCGGCGGCGCGCTCTGGGCACGGCACGGCAGGGCAGGGCACGCAGCGTTGCTTAGCGGCGCGGCGCCGCCTGATGACGTAGAAGGGGAGGCTGCGGCTGAACCGTTGGGCCGGCTGGGGTCCGGGCGCGAGGGATTAACGGACGGCGCGTGGCGGCGGCTGCGGGGAGAATCCTGAGAGAGACTCCGCCCGCCTGAGCCGCGGCTTAGTCACGTGAGTGGGAACGAGCTGCCCGAAGGGCGAAACTGTTGTGTGTGTGTGTGTGTGTGTGTGTGTCCGGGCGGGAGCGTCCCACCCCCCCCCCCCCCCGCGCCAGCTACCTCAGCCCCTCCCCCCAGCCCCATGGCCTGTCCCCCTCCCGCCCCTTGCACCCGGCTACCTCAGCCCCTCTGTGCCCCGTGCCCCCTCCCCCCATCATCCCAGGGCCCTGCCCCTGGTACCTCAGCCCCTCTGTGCCCCATGGCTTTGCACTCTGCAACCTCTGCCTTCGCGCTCTCTGTGCCCCCCCCCTCCCCCGCCCCAGTCCTGCTACCTCCACGACTCTGGCCCTACTGCCCCCATGTTCCCAGAGTGACCCGCCATCTACGGGTGCCCTCTCTGGCCAGGCCCCCCTTTTCATGCTCCCTGGGGCATCTCTTCTCCTGCTCCTGTCACCCTGCCCCTGCTGCCCTTATCGCTGCCCATCACCCTGCTCCTGCTGACACGTCTCACCCTGCTCCTGCTGCCCCTATAACAGCCCAGCACCCTGCCCTCTTGCTGCCCCTGCCCAGCACCCTGCCCTTGTCAATGCCTGTTGCCCTGCCACCCCACTGGTGCCCAACACCCCGCCCATCACCCTGCCCCTGCTTGTCCCTATTTTTTCCCTCAGCCCTTGTAGGTTTTACTTTCCTGGTCCCTTGCTGTTGGGACGCTTTAGGATCCTAGGAGTTCTAGGTAGAACGCCTTAATCAATTAACGTGTCCCTTCAAGTGCAAGATAGGCGCTCCCAGCACAGGATGTATCAGATCTTAATCTGAGAGGTGTTTGTCCAGCACCCTATTGCAATGGGGCCTTAATCCTGTTAGAAACTGTCAGGCACTGCTGTGACACCAATAACCGATAGTAATGGTGCTTGTGCTTAGCATGTGTGTGCCACGTGCAGAACGGAGTCAGGGGAGGTGGGGCAGACTATAACTCCGTCACATGGGAGCATTAGGGAGCTTTTAGAGTCAAACGAGTGAAAAGCTCCTGCAGTCTTAAATCATTGTGTCCGAGCTTAGCCATGACCCCACTAACAGACTGGCCATGGAAGGTTATAGGAAGGATGCTTGAGATAGCACAGAATGGTTAAAGGATTTTATATGTAGAAAACACTGGCCAAATTCATTCCTGGTGTTGCCCCATTTAAAAAGTTCAACCAGGGATGAATTTGGACCACTGTGGTAAGGAGGGGAAAAACCCTCCTCATGTATGAGGGTAGATATCAATGTATGAGGTGTTCGGGCCACACTGCAACCTACCCTCTGTATTCAGGGGTGTAGCTAGCTGTCTGAAATGTATGCTGGTTCCACTGCCCCCATTCTCTCCTTTGATTATACTTGTAATCCCACGACAGACCTGATGTTGTACAACAGGATCATCACTAATCCTGCAGGTGCAGTTAGACTGCAATATGGAATAGATTGTTAACCCCTGGGATACTGAGGAGAAGAGTACATGTTTTGGGTACTTCTCTTTTTCCCTCACCAGGATCGTGATCCCACCCTGCCAGAAAAATTTCCTCCTGCCATTCATTCTCCTCTCAGCTGCCAGTATCGCCTTGCCATATGCAGCTCTGAGCTCTGTACTGGTCCCTGGTGTATGAGAGGAGTTGGAAACCACCACCAGCAGAGAAGAGAGAGGTCTTTGGGAGCAGAGAGGTAGAGCCAGATGGGTTTGACCCCTTGCAGAGTCCCAGTGTGAAGAAAACAACTGTTTTTCTTTGGCACAGCAGCCCCAGTGGCCCCTAGAAATTAGCCAGTTTCCAGATGACATGTTTGGGAATTAGCTTATTTTCCTAAGGTTTAATAACGAAACCTGATAAAGTGAACTTGCTAGTTGCTATGAGAAATGATGCTGCAGTAAATTAAATGTCATACATTGTGATATCTGCCTATTCTGTTTTGTTTCTGCTTTAATGCAAGTTGCACCATTGTTAGCTGGAAAGAGCAAAGAACACAGAGCACAGATTGGCCTGATCTGAGGAGCCCATGTGCTATAATTTTGCAGAGAAAGAAGGTGAAACCATCAGTTCTCAGAATTCTCTCTTACACTAACTTTTCATCTTAAAGCGCTTTCCAAAATGTTAGACAATTAGCCACCTCAGGATTGCAAATTTTCTTTTTAAAAATAGGCAGTTTCAGAAGAGATTTGCCTAAAGTAGCAAAGAAAAGCTGCTTTGCTTGATCCATCTCCTTTTGGTCCAGTTGATCATTAGGTTACCTACAAAGAGAAGAAGGTGTATGGTGCAGAGCTGCGGTTTGGCGATCTGATCACTTGCCTTGAACTTTATGGAGTAGTTTCATGCAGCAATTAAATGCAATATTTCAGGCACAGCCTTCATTGGATTGGTTCCCTTGACTTCTGTGGTTGTACCTAAGAGTGGAATGGCAGCAGTAAGCAGGACTCTGGGGTAAGCTTCACATTAAAATACTGTGACTTGGCTACAGGACTGGCTGACATTTGTTTTGTTAATTTCGATGAAATAAATGGGCCATCTGCAGTGAGTGTTGAGAGCACTTGCAGTAGGTACTCAGGTACCTCAAAATATCAGGCCCTTTATGATCAAGAATAACGTTTGTAGCTATTCTCGTTAAGACAGGATCTAATCCACAGCCCCCACTGAAGTCAGTAGCATTGTTCACTTGAGTTAAGAGTTCCGGGATTAGGCCCAGTGAAACCACATCTCATGTGCCTCTATCATGTCCCCTCATGCTCGTCTTCTCTCTAAACTAAAAAGTCCTGATCTTTACACTTCCTCTTCATCAGGAAGATTTTCAGTGGCTCTAACCATTTTCCTTAAGTGTCTCTACTCTCCTGTTTCTGCTGTTAACACTATTTCCACTACTGTCTTTGCTTTCTGGCAAAGATTTGTGATCCAAGGCCCTGTGAACTCCAGTCACATAATATACATTAGCCCAGTGCAATCTGTCATCAGCAAATGACTTACCTGAAGGGAAAATAAACCTGATCATTAAAATGTCAGGCCGGACTATAGGACCAATGGTTTGCAGATGAGACCTGTCAGATTGTGGGATATAAAAGAGGGGTTTGGACTCAGGGTTTGCACAGGAACTCCTGAGTTCTAATCCTGGCTTTGATACTGTCTCCCAAGTCACTTAAATTCTATGTGGTTAAATGTCCTTGATTGTTTAATGGGGAAAATAACACTTGCCTTCCTTTGAAAAGTGCCTTAGATCCTCTGTAAAAATATATAAGCAAAAAGTATCATTATTGTTAATATAATTACTTAATATTTGTAAAACATTTGAAGGTAAATGTTATGTAAATGTTTATCATAATCTTTAGTAATATTACCAGGATTGTGGTGAAAGCTTCTTTGTTTGGGACATTTAAAAGTAGTTTGGATGGAGGACTATAAATCTCTTCCCTCTCTAGTCCATGATTCTGTGATATGGTGCCATGTTGAATCATGTATGTTAGTCTACTGAACTCAACCACGTTTTTCTCTATCTCCCCATGGACTGGAGGGGAATAATAACTAACCCTGCCCTGTTTGAATTCCTCTTAGTTTGTTGCGGCAGGATGCCATGCACAGGTTACTCCCCATTGCTTGCCATCTGCATACATCTCCCAGCCAACATAACTCCAACAGGACGTCCATCGCCCGCATTCAGAGGCAGACGTATGGCAGGACCTACCCAGTGCTCTTGATCAAGCCTGATGGATCTGCCATTCGCATCAGCTATAAGGAGCCAAGGCGGATTCTTACTGTAAGGAATTGAGCAAAAGCTATTTTTTAAATAAAATTACTGGTATGGAGGTTTTATTGAGTATTGCATAAATAGGTGCATAATGCGGGGGCTGGGGTTACAACTTCCCGTGAAACATTTTGTATCGACCACTGATGGGCACATAGGATCTGCCATGTTGAATCAGACCATTGGTGGTCAAGATGGACCAACTGGATGTTGTAGAGAAAGGTGAAAGACCTCCAAATTCACTCAGCCTTTTGTCAAGGGGGCAGAGTTCTCTCCATGTCCTGAAACACGAGGTTCAGTTAACTTCCTCCAAGGAGACAGAGCCACCAGTATTTTTAATGGTCATCTGTTCAACAGGATATCAGGTTAGGTGGATCATTAGACACTCTTGGGGTGACTGTTCCTATGTGCTTTTGACTGATTAACTTTTATTCCCCTCCGCAGATGCCTGTAGACTTAAGCACTCTTTCCGAGGCTGAAAGAAGAGAGAGGTTACGGAAACGCGAATCCAGAAAGGTTAAGACCAGTCAGGAGAAAGTGTTTGATGATGAGTTTAATTTGGACGAATATAGAAAATTTTGGAAGAAATGAATTTTTTCTGACAATCTGCAGAAGTGTAAAGGGAAGATCTGGCAACCTGGGCTTGCAGAGAAGGAGACTGTAACATACTGTTATAAGGAGGGAAAGTTTGTAGTTGAGTAAAGATTCTTTACCTTGCAATCTTCTGTGCACCCGTTTCATTTTGTCTATGTGTGTTATTTAGTGTTGGTGAAAGGCACTGGACTGACAGTCCTGGAGACTGAAATCTCTGTTTATCCACTAATCAGATACAGTGTGGGCACTGGCAGATTCTCCAGTGCAACTCACCAAAATACCTCAACCCTGATCATCTCTAGGAGGAAGAGGAAAGTTCATTCTCATTATACGAGGTCTATACCTAAAACTTAAGTTGACCTAGCTACATCATTTAGGGCTGTGAAAAACTTAGCTCACCACATTGCACAGGGTGCAAACTCCTGTGTGTAGGTGCAGCTACAGCTTCTTGGGGAGGTGGATTACCTACAGTGATGGAAAAAACCACTTCCTATTGATGTAGGGTGTCTCTACACTTCAGCAGCCTTGCTGTAGCATAGACATACCCTAAGGTACTTATGTGGCACCCCTTACTATAGTATCTGAGCATTGCTCACTCTTTTGTGTCTTTATCCCCACAACACCCTTGAGGTGATATCATCCCCATTTTACAGAATGGGAACTGAGGCACAGAGAGGCTAAGTGACTTGCCTAAGTCTGTAGCAGAGCAGGGACTTGAACCCAAGTCTCCCGAGTCCTTCCTCTTACTCCTTGCCCTGTTTCCTGAGATTACCGAAAAAGGGGCCCAACTGGTGTCTCTGTGCTGGTGGGGTTTTGTGACAAGGAATCAGTCCCCTGGGAGATGGATTGAGTCTCCCATCCCCTTTCACACACTGAACAGCTATCAAACAGTAAAAGCTTTTGCACACTGCCAATGTGCCTTTCACCTCAATTTTAAAGACTTTATAAATTGACTGTAAATGATTCACTGCAGGACTAAAGTTAACATGAATGGGAAATTAATAAGGTGAAACCTCTCTTAGCGAACACAAAGGGCTAGCAACAGCAGAGTTGTTTTTAACTGAAGTTTGAACAAAGTTGTACTGGAGGCTGTTCTGGTGCTTTGAAATGACAGCCTAAAATGTGGGTTGTCCGTGTGAGATGGGGTGTAGCCCAGGCCAGATTTTGCTGTAATAGTCTTACATTTATATAAAGTCTTTCATCCTAGAAAATCCCAAAGCACATGATAGGAATCACTTGATCCACCACTAAATGTAGCCACCTCGGGAGAATGTGTCAGCTGTTTCCCAGGTTACAGCAACACAAGGCACCAGGAAGTGAAGACCAACATCCTAATCATCCTAATCAGTGGAAAGTCTGTGGCAGCTTCCCCAGAGTACTTCACAGGCTGGGCATGTATGATGCCAAATTCAGGGTGGTAATCACTGCAGCCCGCTGCTTGGCATGGTAATTTCAGGCCGTGCTGAATGCATCCCCTTGGCACCTGATCACTAGCACCAACCAACAGAATGCAGCCTCTCCTGGAAGGGAAATATGGTGTCTGTTTAGCTGTGCACAGGAAAATCATCCAACAGTGAATCAGCATGTCTAATTGAAGCAGAAAGCAGAAGAAGAAAGCAGAAAGAGGCTAGACAAGCAGAATAACTTCAGGTGTTGAAATCTGAGCAGGCGAGTGCAGTGAACAATTCATTCTTGCTAAACTTACCAGGGATCCTTCTTTGATGACTAAGGGCTTTCCATCTCAATTGAGCACATTCATTGTTTAAGCAAACTTGAAGAAAATAACATTGGCTGAGTGTGAGAAATAATGATCTTGAGAGGTGAGAAGGACCCACAATTTCCATTGACTTCAACGGCAGCTAAGAAAACACAGCATTTCACAGAATCCAAGCCTACAGGACTTTTGGTATACCAAGGCTGGACAATGGTAACTTTTGCCAGAAGCACAAATGGGACAACATAGTAAAGATCAAATACTGAGAATATGTGGGCAGGGAGCGGTAGGATTCGTAGCTGGAAAATGGAACTTCCTAATAGTTTTGATTTAAATCATAGTAGGGGGAAAAGAGCTTACTACGCACTTTGAGGATACTACTCTGATACTGTGGTGATGAGCACCAGTATAACATAGGCACTTCTGAAAAATAATAACTTTAAAGAGCTGGGACTTGAAGCCAGGTCTCCCAAACCAGTGCTTAGAGAGAAGACCTCTCCTCCTATCCATCACACACACACAAAAATACAGCAATTGTAAACTGTTCAGCTGATAAGTAGCAAAACTAAAATTGAAATGGAGGCTGCTATGCTACATCTACAAGCAATCTTGCGATCTTCACGCTGTAGTCCTTGCTCAGCCTCCTTCCCTTAGTCAGTTGCTACTCCTGGTGTGCTGGCTAAATGGAGGTGCTGATTCAGCAAAAGCTTACGCACATGTGTAACTAATCACGGTAGTAGTCTCATTGATTTCAATGGGGCTGAGTAAAGTGAAAGGTGTGTGTTTGCAGGACCAGGGGGTTAGACTGTAAAATCCCTGGGGCAAGGTTTGAGCTTTTTTATCTGTAAAGAGTCTGGTGCTGAATCAAGGATAAATAAGATATGATGTACAAAGTGTGGGTCCATGTGGATCATCACTGCACAATGGTGAGGCTCTAGATCTAATTATCTCTGACAAGAAACAGACCTTGCCTTCCTTCTGGATGGCATTTAATGAAAATGGGTTTTAAACTGTGAGATTAATGGGCTATTTTAAGATCAGCTCAGACACAAGAGCTTGGTAGTTTGCCATTTAACCCTTGGGCTTCCTCATAACTTTCATGACTGCTTTTTAAATGTGTGGGAGGGGCACCTCTCTGTGTTTTTCCTCCCCTTTAACTTCTCTCCTGTCCCACCACTTTCAGACACTGAACATGCGGCTGAGCAATGCTGGATGAAGTTCCTTCTACACCTAATCAACATCACCTGTCACAGGGTCCACTCACTGTAGGCGGCGCCTCCTCCTGGGCATCCTGGGGATTAGTTCCAGCCAGGCGTACTTTCCCCGGAAGTGTCTCTCCCATTGTCCTCTCACCCCGCAGACCCCTCTTGCTCTAGGAACTGCAGCCTCTCGGACCACCATGGAGGTTCTGAGACACGATATGTGTTCCCTCCCTCCTAGGGTATGAAAATCCCTTCATACAAAATGGCAGTCTTCCCTTTACTGCTCCAATGGTGCCACATCCCCCGTGACTGGTGGGGGAACCAGGCCTGCCCTCTACTCCAAATTTCAACTCAGTGATCCTCCGATCAGCAGCCAAAGTGTGCACTCCTATGCCTAGGTCTATCAATGGCTATTAGCCAAGATAGTCAGGGATGCAACCCCATGCTCTGGGTGTCCCTAAACCTCCAACTGCCAGAATCTGGGACTGGATGACAAGGGATGGATCACTTGAAATTGCCCTGTTCTGCTTCTTCTCTCTGAAGCATCTGCCAGTGGCTACTGTCAGAGACAGGATACGGGGCTACATGGACCATTGGTCTGACCCAGTATAGCCATTTTTATGAAAATACCTGATCAAAGGACATAAATCCAGATCTTTAAAGGTATTTAGGCATCTTGCTCCCCTTGATTAAATGGGAGTTAGATGCCTTAATACCTTTAAGGATCTGGGCCGTATTACCTACTGGAGGTACATATTTAAGAAACAAATCTAGGAATTCAAGGGCATAGATTAGCATATCTTTTTAGGTTGGACAGCCCTTATTCAAAGGCAACCATTTTTACTCCTGGGAAAATTCTGCACCCAAAAAAAAAAAAAAAAAAAATCTATGCCAAAAAATTAAAAATTCTATGCACAATATTTTCAAATTCTGCAAAATGCTGCATATTTTGTCAAAATAACACAATATCATCATGCCATGTTCAATTATTTTGCTAATTTATTTAAAAAACCTGTCAGCAAGTATGTCTGTAACAAGACAGACAACGAATGATTCAGGAAATGTTTTTTGACAAATAGATTCCTTACGAGGCACATTGATATAGAACTTTGAGCAATAATTCATTTAAAGTACAATACAAAAACATATTTCCTGCACCCATCAGAAGAAGTGCAAAGGCTTGGGGGAGCTGAGTAACGGAGGAGGAGCTGAAGGAGAGAGAAGTGATTGCTGGGAAGGAGCTTGGGCGTGAACGTGGAGGGTTATTGGGTGTGGGTGGATGAAAGATGGAACTCGTTTTTGGAGGGAGGAGGGATTGTTAGGGAGTTGGGGAGCCTCGCCCATGCAGACCCTGGCTGGCCCTTAGCCTCTCCCATTCAGTCAGGCACATCTGCCCCTCTCCACATGTGTCCCTGCACCCACTTTCCCCTTTCCCCTTGTCTCTCTGCATCTCCACTCAGCCACTCCTCCTCCCCCTGTCCCCATGTGTCCCTGCTCCCCATCACCCATCCACATGTGTCCCCATTCAGCCCCTACCCCAGTCTTTCCCCATCCTCACTAGCCCTTTTGAACCTCAGTCTATGTGGCCCTCCAGCAGCTCCGTGTGCCCCACTCTGTCTGTCGTTCCCCCATATCCCCTGCCTCCTCACCTCCTCCCTATCGGCTGCTGGCTGCTATAGCTGGCTGAGCTGCCTGCCCTCTGTTCTGGCACCATGGCAACCCCTTGTGGATGAAAGGCGTAAATGCAGCGCCTCTCCAGCAGAATGTATTTTCTTCAGAGGAAAAAAAATCCACAGGAGACATGAATTCTGCATGTGCACAGTGGGGCAGAATTCCCCCAGGAGTAAATTTCCACAACCTTTTTACCATTACTGTAAAATTAAGTGGTTTTTTTAAAAAAAAGAATCAATGATAGCAATGCTGAATTGATTTGCATTTGTGTTTTGAAAGGCTGACAGAGAATATTTGACTTTTAAGGGTAAGGGTGTGTGGGGAGTGGAGGAACAAGATTTTCTTTGTTTTAGATTATAATAAATTTGTCAGTGCCTTGTAACCGCTGTATTACTTTGTTTGACCCTTCTGGGGGTCGTGACCCCTCTGTTGAGAAATACTGGCAGTGGTCAAACCCAAGACTTCATTGCACATGCAGGGAGAAATTACTTTTAGATTGACACATGGGAGGATCTTCAACTCCTCAAGGTCCATGGGGAGTGGCAGTTTTATCCATTCAGATTATTAGATGGTCCCAATATATTAGATAATTATCAGTAACGGACAGAAACTTGAAGCAATGGCTTTTGTTTGCATGGTAGAATAAAGGTTCTCGAGCCTGATCCAACTCACACAGAAGCCAGTAAGAGTCTTTCTGCTGATTTGATCAGGGAGCCACATCAGACTCCTGGGGATGAGGATGAGAAGTGTGGAATTAGATGGTCCAACAAGCATTCAGTAATGCGCTTTCACAGCCCAAAAGTTGTAGGGTGGCAGGGTGGCCTAATGGATAATGCACTCACTGGAAGCCTTGGTTCTAGTCCCAGGTCTGCCCTTTGCCTGCTGGATGACCTTGGACCAGTCATTTCACCTCTTGGTGCCTCAGTTTCCCACTCAGTAAAATGGGAATCATGATACTGATCTTTGTAAAGTGCTTTGAGATCTATGGATGACAAGTGCTCTATAACAGTATTTTTATTATTAGCAACCAATAATAAGTATATCTATAGCTCTTCAGAGGAGCTCAAAATGTTTTACAAACACTAAGGAATGAAGTCTTATAACCTTCTCCTCCTTCCCCCCATATTATTTTCCCTATTTTAACTGTTAGGAAAAGTGAGGCATGGGGTGTTTAAGGCTGCAACTCAGTAGGAATTAAGCATGATGCAGGTTTTCACTCCCCGGTCTTATAGAAACAAGTCATCTCAAAGTGCGCTTGAGAAGGACTGGTTAGTTCAAACCAGTTACATGTCTCTATATTGGGAAAGGCCTTTTGATCAACCCAAAGTTTCAGGGCTGCTACTCACTTTGTCAATATAAGGTCAATTATTTTGACTGGATTGGCCTTTTGGGGATTTAGTAGAACAGGTGAGGGGTTCTCCCACTTTTGGAAACACAGAGTTGTTCTCGTCATACTCTGGCACATTTTGTAAAAAAACAACTCTTAAAAAAATCCTAAATCTAAAAGTTTCAGAACTGAACTTTCATATGCATCTGATTTATTTTATAGGATCTCATATATTATATATTTTATAGGGCCATTTATATGCATCTGATTTATTTATTAGGGTCTCATATATATTTCATAGGACCATTCATATGCATCTGGTTTGTTTTATAGGGTCTTATACATTCATATATTATATAGTTCATAGTCCCTTTCTGGTTTATGTCTCTGGTTTATTTTATAAGGTCTTATATATTAATATATATTTCATAGGGCCTTTTATATGCCTCTGGCTTATTGTTATATGAACTTATCTATTCATATTTTATAGGGCCTTTCATATTAATCTGGTTTATTTTTATAGGGTCTTCTGCAATAAATCAATTAATACGCTGTGTTTTGCACTTTCTAAGTGCTTTACAAACGTCAGTTAATCCTCCCCACAGCCCAGCGAAGGAGATTAGAAATTATACTGATTTAAGAGGTGAGACAGAGGAGACCTAGCTGTTACTGCTCTGAGTCAAAAGGTTGCACATGCAGGGGTTAAAACTCCCCTGGGGGTGTTAATTTAGAGACTCAGAGCCTTACCCACGTGGGCACCTTTGCTCAGGTGGGAGGCGAGCAGCCCCCTTCCAGGTCCCCATCCTCCCTGCCTGCTGTGACCTCAACAAGCTTGGCCGAAAAGTCTAACTCCAAGGGCATCCAGAAGTGGTTGCAAGTGCATCTGCGCACCCCCCGTCCCTGCAGCGACTTGGTACAGCTCGTGCTCCCTCCCGCCTGCCCATCGCAGTGGTAGCTCCCGAGGCATGGGGCTCGTGCGGGCGGGGCCTGTTCCCAGGCCTGCTGCAGGCAGCTCTGGTGCATTTTGCTGCAGCGGGCAGGGGCCAGGAGGAGAGGCGGGGGTCCCTTTGCTTGCAGCACCCTAGGGCGATTCCCCGGGAGGGCCCGGCTGCAGGGATCGAGGCCCCCGGAGCCTGCAGCTACACTGAAGCGAAGGGCCCAGCCGGGACGGTGGAGCATGAAGTGGGCACCGGGCCTGGTTGCCTTTGAGCGCTGCACGCCTCCTCTCCTGGTAACAAGGCGTGGGGGGAACCCATGCCGGGTTGGCTGGTAGGGGGACTGCCCGAGAGCAAGTGTGAAATGTTGGGATGGGGGGAAATAGGCACCAACGTAAGACAACGCCCCGAATATCGGGACTGTCCCTATAAAATCAGGACATCTGGTCACCCTATAATTTGCTGGGGGAGCTCTGCTCCCTGCAGAGGGCAGGCATCGGCCTCTTGGCTTATAGAGCAAGGCCGCAGTGAGAGAGCGAGAATTGGGTGTGTGGTCTCTCAAGGCAGGTTTGCGTGAGCCACACATGCTGTGGCTGGGCATAAAAAGCAGCCGGGTTACTTCCATGAGCAGTAAGGGCATCTGTTGAGCCCGGTGCTGGTTGATTTCTGCACTGACAACCAACACGGTCTGCAAAAATAAATGGCCCTAAGACCCTCCCTCCTCCTCCCAATCCTGCAAGTCAATGTGGCTGAAAGTGGTGTTGCCTGTGTGGAACAGCTGGCAGTGTCTGGGCCTAAAGCAGGGATGCAGAGGAGACCCGGGTACCCTGTGAAATGCAGAGGAAGGAATAATTTAGAGCCACCAGGCTTCTCAGCCACATCCCCTAGGCATGTTGCGGATTGGAGGTAGGCGGCTGGGCTGGGCAGCGTGGAAAGAGATGGGAAAACCTAGAGGAACAGTTTTGTTCCTTGTGACTGTGGGAAAAGCAGGTTGTGTTGCTTCTGTTTCATGTGAGGTTTCTGCTGGGGGAAACTTGTGTTTCCACGAGTCGGCAAAGTAGGGTTTGTGTTTGTGTGTATTTGTTTTTCATGGCACAATATAAAAATACCAGTAGGTGTACATGCTAAGATATGGGGTAAATCAAATCTCATGCTTCAGGGCACAAGCTGATTGCCGCGGGGGTTAGGAAGAGCTTATTTTCATATACAACCATGAAAAATCGGCCAGGTGCACTATGGGGGTGTTTTGCCTTTCTCTGAAGCACTGCACTGCCAGTGTCAGGATGCTGTGTGCTGTCTAACCTGGCATGCAACTCCTGTGTTCTGCTAGATGTGACCTGAGTGCATCTTCTTTTGCTCCACGTGCCTGGGAGTCAGGACAGCCTTCAAAGAGCGTGGATGGCTGGAGGAATCTGCCCTTGCTTTGTGAGACAGTGTTGCTCTTCTGTAGGGCTGGGACAATGACAGCTAGCACTCTGCATGGACAATGGGGTGGATTCTATCCCCTATAGAACCCCAGCCAGACAAAAGCAGCCATCTCCAGCTAAAATGCCACTTGCTCACTCTCTCGAGGTGAATCCCCACTGATGTATTGTGGGGGCAGGCCAGCACAGGCCACTGCTATTCACAGCACCCTACGCCAGCTGCAGGAATCAGTGCAGATTTTAGCAGTAAATTTCCCTCTTAGGAAATTCAGACCTTTGCCACCCTCCCATGGTTGTTTGCCTGTCTCCCCTATCTGGTGGAAGCTGTTTGGCTGTCGGATGTGGTCTGTAACCCTTGGGATTGTCCTGCTGTGTTTTCTAGATCTGGATGATTCGGGGCAGAGATCTGAGCGCCTCGTGGTGATCGATTTCATTCCCAGCGCCACCGGCTGTTTCTTCCCGCATCATGTTCGGCTCATCCAGAGGAGGAGTGAGAGGGGGGCAGGACCAGTTCAACTGGGAGGATGTGAAGACGGATAAACAGAGGGAAAATTACCTGGGTAAGAGTTGGTCCTGTCATCACATAAAGTGTCTTGTGTAAATTCAGCTCTTGCGAAAGGTGCCCGACAGGCAGCACTGGAGGCTGATGTCCTTCATGTACCGACAGGACGCACACAGCAGGGGCACCATGCCTTCTCCTTCCCTGCTGCCATGCCCCCGTCTCCACCTGGCCGGAACGAAACTGACCTGAGAGCACCACTTCTGGAGCTAAAGGGAGGATTTGGTCTTCCTGGTATATTTGGTCCTTTGCTTCTCTGCTGCAGCTGTCGATGTGAGGGGACCCGCTGTGACCATTACTTTATTTGATGCCCACGTGCTAACAAGGAACTGGACGCACGGGAATATTAGTGCTAATGTTATTCTCGTGATAATAGTATTGCTCCTTGCTTCATGTCCTAAGCTGTGTCATGGTGATGGCCTGAAACACTGCTGTGTTTCTTAGATTTTTTTTTTTTTTTTTTTTAAAGGCCAAATGGACCATTCTGACCATCTAATCTGGCCTACATAACCTCACCACATGATTCCTGCAGGAAACCCAATTATTTGAGGTGGAATTAAAGCCGCTCTTTTTAGAAAGACAGCCAGTCTCCATTTAAAGAGACTGCTTGATGGAGAATTTACCCTTCCCTCGGCAAGCAACCAAGAGCTGGCTGAATTTCTGTGCTCGGCAAAGTGAATCCTATTCATGCAGTCAGTATTGCTGCCAGAGCACTTGGGGAGTTGTTGTGATATAAAGCTTCTGTTCAAACATAAAAACCTAAGATCCTGTTCTCCCTGTGTGTTCATTAAATTGCACTCTTGTAAGTTTGTGGTTTGTCTTTGGATCTGGCCAGCCTCCTTTCTCCAACTGTCCGTAGTGCAGTGTGCTATTTGGCTGCCACCGTCCACCCCAGAGGTGACCTCATTTCAGTGCAGCTATATATAGAGTGTTACAAGGCCCTTTGGGATCCGTAAGGATGGAAAGTGCAATAGAAATGTAAGACGTTATTATTAGCTGTTAGTGGAAGCTGAATTGCTGGGACCAACTGGCCCAAACACTGTCTTTTCCTCTCTTTGAATCATGCCATGGACCTTGTCAAGAACAACACTTAGCTATTACCTGGCACTCTTCACCCATAGATCTCAAAGCACTTTACAAAGGCGCTTAGGGTCAGTAGTCCCATTTTACTGATGGGGAAACAGAGGCATGTGGCGGTGAAGTGCCTGGTCTGCAGTCAACCCGCAGGTCAGTGGAAGAGCTGGGTGAAGTGACCTGTGCATTCAGCCTTGCATGATCCTAACGCATGACTATCGTTAGTCCTGTTACAGTGTTTTAGAAGTGACGTTTCATGCTGGCCTAACACTTTAGGTCTCTTGAAGGTTTCTCTTGTTCTAAATGGCAGGGAACTCCCTGATGGCTCCGGTGGGCAGGTGGCAGAAGGGCAAAGACCTGACCTGGTACGCGAAGGGGAAGAAAGGCGATGTGCCGATCTCCCGAGAAGCTGAGCTCGCTGCAGTCCGGCTGGCCGAGCAGGAGGCCATGATGGCGGCTCTGTAAGTCTATGCCAAGTGGGTCTAACAGGTGACCTTTCCAAGGCCTGTGATACGTTGAGAACCACAGCTTAAAAAGAACCTTGGTGTTTGGTTCATGTGATCTGAAATCTGTAGTCACAGCTGGGCAAGTCACCTCTGCTTCCTCTCCCCCGTTCCTCTGTTCTGGCTACTTATCTTATAAATTCATTGGTGTAGGGACACAGTCTCTAACTGCATGTTTGTACAGTGCCTGGTGCAACGGAGCCATGATCTTGGTTAGGCACTGATCTCTGGGCACTGTCATAATGCAAATCATTCATCCAGTGTTGAGGGACTCTTGGCCACCTGCTCTGTCAGCTATTTCTAGGGTGCCCATCATCGTGGTGTCTGAGAACGACATAAAAATGCGTTCATGAGCTCCAACCAGGTTCAGCTGGATAAACTTCCTGACTGCCTGGCAGAGGCCGATCCCCCTGCAGTCTTGAGATAATAGCAACCCTGTGTCTAGTGACCTGGTGATCTTCAACTGATGGAGGAGGAATCTTGGCGTCTCAATCCCTTTCTCCCAGCCCCTTTCCCTGAACATGGGAATCAGCCATTGCTTGCTTTTGTAACTTGTCTGGGTTTTACTTCTTCCAGGGGCTACAAGAATGTGAAGAAACAGCCCACAGGCCTGAGCAAAGAGGTAAGGGAGGCGTCTGAGTGCGAGACCTGGGGGCTTTTTGCGAGAGATTCAGGGGCGGGAGCGGGAGGTGGTGCTCAGCAGGGCTGCAGGCTCTCTCTGTACCAGGTTATCTGGGCTTGGCTTGTGAGTCTACTGACATCTAATGCTTTAACCAGATTATGTCACTTACAAGGACTGAAATGGTTGGGTTTCTTATTTCGGATCCTGGATTCATGACGGGGGCTCTGAGGAAGTTCACTTGGTCCATAAAACATTTGTATTGCTGTTTTCAAAGTGTTCCCAGCCCTGACATGTCAGATCTTTAAAAAAGATCACATCACTTTGATTACCATCTCGCTTCCCTCCCCTGTTCTAAGGACTTGTCTACATAGGACATGGAGCAGCCATGCAGGGAGTTGATCAGGAATAGCTATTCATCTTTGAGTTCACACCCTCCCTTAATCCAAATTAATTTCCCTGCAGTAGACAAGCCCCGAGTCTGACATGACTTAAATAGCCAGTATCTGAACTCTAGTTACGGCCGTGACAGTTGGGACACAAAGCTGCTTCAGTTGAAGTGCTGGTTCTGGAGACATTCACTGCTGGACTTGGGTCAGAACCAGAGTAGGGAAATGGTAAGCATGATGGGAACCAGAATGAGGTGGTTTTTAAATTTCCGGATCTTGGGATCTGGCAGAGCAAAAATCAAATGCTGGACATGCCACTGGGAAGCGATTATTTCTCGCTCTCTTGGTTTTGCCAGAGAGGTGACACCTTAAAACTTCCCCTCAATCTGGCTGTCATTATTGGCACTTAAGTGGCACTGAGCGTACACTGCTCTGAACATGCACTGCTGTGGGACTTGTGAACTTTCAGTCTCTGACCCTATGAAACCTTCATAACGAATAAGCCATTGTAAAAAGATGAGTGAAGGAGTCACAGCAAATTTATTAGACAGACTTTACCTCTCTTTGTGAACTGATATTACAGTACTCAGAGGCTATGCCATCAGGGCCTTATTTATTTATATTACAGTAGTGTCTAGCGGTCCCAACTGAGGCCAGGGCCCCTCTGCGCTAGGCGCTGTACAAACACTGAGAGACAGACCCAGCCCAGAAGAGCTTACAGTCTAAACCGACCAGACAGACAGGATGGGAGAGGCACAGAGACTTGCCGGCAGATCAGAGGCAGAGTCAGGAATAGAACTGAGGTGTCCTGACACCCCCCTCGCCCTCCTCCCCCCACACACACACTCCAGCGCCATTTCCTCCAGACTGTGCTCCCTTGGGGAGTTGATTGTCCCACAGCAGTTTTGTAGGCCTAGCAGAGTACCAGTGTTACACATCGCCGCTTGGATCCCTGAGGCTCCCCCAGCTCTTCACAAGTTGTGTATGGAGCACAGACAGGGAAGGACTGAATTTCCATGCAGCACGGATAAGTCAGGAGGGGTTGCCCTTTCTGAATGTAGCTGACGACACCCCTCCTCCTCCTTCCCCCCCCCCAACACACACACACACACACACACACACACACACACACAGAGGGATCTGTGTCGATCATCTCTATCCTCCTGCTGGCAGAATAGGATTGGGCTTGCCGTACTTGTGTATTAACTTCAGCAAGACTGTTTGGTCAGCCCTGGGGCCTCATCTCTGCAAAATGCATTGAGATCCGCTGCTTGAAATGGGGTGGTGATGGTGGGGCCTTAGTCTACTGAGAGTTTGTACCTGTTACCATTGAGTCTGGGGTCACGCAGGTCACCTAAGTGCTCCTCAGGGGATGCTCCGATGGAAAATACAGTATCGGGGAACTCAGCACCATCAGTCATATAATGCTTGGGTGCGGTTACCTGGTCCACTCCATGGACTTACTGCTCTTTCTAAACTCTTCCTTCCTAGGATCTCGCTGAGGTTTGTAAGCGTGATGGAGCAGAGCGTGATGAGAAGGACATGGATCGTGTCTTGGGGCTGGGGAGTTCGAGGTAACTCGAGGGCTATTTCCCACCAGCATAAGAACTCCCATGCTTTTCCCTCTCTTTGGAACCCCTGATGGCGAATGTAGGAGTGCAGCTGACCCCAAAATCATAGATGATCTGGAAAAAGGGGTAAACAGCGAGGTGGCAAAATTTGCAGATGATAACCATCATGAGTAATGGTTAAGTTCAAAACAGATAGCAAAGAGTTAGAGGGATCTCTCAAAACTGTGACTGGGCAACAAAACGGCAGATGAAATTCAATGCTGATAAGTGCAAAGTCATGCACCCTGGAAAAAATAATCCCAACTATAGATACAAAATGATGGGGACTAAATTAGCTGTTACCACTCAAGAAAGATCTTGGAGTCATCCTGGATAGTTCTCTGAAAACATCCACTCAATGCGCAGCGGCAGTCAAAAAATCTAAGAGAAGGTTGGGAACCATTAGGAAAGGAATAGATAATAAGACAGAAAATATCATATTGCCTCTATATAAATCCATGGTATGTCCACACCTTGACACTGTGCACAGATCTGCTTGCCCCATCTCCAAGATATAATATTAGAATTGAAAATAGTTCAGAGCAGAGCAACAAAAATGATTAGGGGTGTGGAACAGCTTCCATATGAAGCGGGATTATAAAGACCGGAACTGTTCAGCTAGGAAAAGAGCTGACTAAGGGGAGATATAATAGAGGTCTGTAAAATCATGAATGGTGAGGAGAAAGTGAATAAGGAAGTGTTATCTACCCCTTCACCTATCACAAGAACCAGGGGTCACCCAATGACATGGCTAGGCAGCAGGTTTAAAACAAACAGAAGGCAGTGCTACCTCACACAATGCACAGTCAGTCTGTGGAACGCGTTGCGAAGGTCAAAAGTATACCTGGGTTCAAAAAAAGAATTAAGTTCATGGAGGAGAGGGCCATCAATTGCTATAAGCCAAGATGGTCAGAGACAAAACCCCATGCTCTGGGTGCCCCTAAACCTCTGACTGCCAGAAGCTGGGAGTGAACAATGGGGTGGGGTCACTCCATAATTACCCTGTTCTCGGAGGACAGGATACTGGGCTAGATGGACCATTAGTCTGATCCAGTATGGCCATTCCTGTGTTCTGCAATGCCCATCTCCCCCCATCTTTTGCAGTCTTTCCCCATGTGTCTCCCTGCTGTTACCTTGTTCTCTCTCCCATGAGGGAAATGGAGACAAAGGGAGCCAGTGGCAAGCTGGGGTTAGAACAGCGTGTTTTCAGACTCGTGGCCCTTTGCTTGTTCCACCCGACCATACTGCCTCTCACTGCACCAAGTACCACGTTACACAACTACCCTGAGCCACTGGGACTAGTCTTCCAAACAGGAAGTGATCTAACCATAAAGTATGAACCAAAGCCAACCAATGAGCAGCTTCCTATTGGGGCAGTGGGGTTGGCTCGCTGGGGGAATGGGAGGAGTATTTTTACTAGCCTGTTACATTTATATAATATGCTGCAGTCCAAAACCCTGTTTAGGCTGGAATCCTTCCAGCTGCTGCAGAAAAGTGGCCACCTCTGGGGTGGATTGTGGTCTCCTTTGTAGAGGTTGAACATGGATTAATAGGAAGGATTGGAACAGACTCTGCGTCCAGTCAGCCCAGGATGTGTACGAGCTTAATGCAAGGGCGTTCTGAAAACAAGTGGAAGGAATCTGATCAGATTGGTGATTCTTATCCAGGGCCAGCGTGAAATAACGGTAATACTGTGCCCTGGTCTAGCGTGTTCATTGGAGCATTTTCAAAGACCTTTCTAAACACCGATGAATCCTCATGCCCCTCCCTGGGAAGGGGAAGTGTTTCCCCAAGAGGAAACTGAGGCAGCACAGAAATTAAATGACTCTGCCAGGATTGAGCAGCTACTCAGTAGCAGAGCGAGGACAGATCTCAGAAATTCTTGACGTCCAGTCCCCTGCTATCACCGGTAGATATCACTCCAAAAGCATCAATGGCTCACGGTGACTAGAGAAAATCATACAGTGTGCATGTGTGTGTATCCTGACGTTTTTTCCTTCCCCCCAGTGGCTCTGCTGGCAGGATGATGCTCTCCAAGGAAGACAAAGAGGCTGCCAAACTGGGGCTTTCTGTATTTACTGTAAGTCTTTCCAGCCTGTGCTTGTCATGGTTCTGCAGGCTAGGTGCTTTGCAGAGCATAAGAGAGGTTTGATCCCTGCTCCGTCCACACTATGCTAATTTTTACCATTCAAGTGAAACTCCAGAGTGTAACTGTCTGTGGTTAGTTTCATGTTTCTCAAGTAAAGTGTGAGGGCTTCATTTTTTTTTTTAAAGGGGCTGATCCTACTCACGTGTCTGTGTAGGTGCTGAGTTGGCTCCCCTCATTAATACCCAAGTGCCTCACAGCGCCCCTGTGAGATACAGAAGCATTGGCCCTCTTTCACAGATAGGGCACTGGGGCACAGAGAGACTAAGTGACTTACCAGGGCTTTAACCACAAGGTCTCATCTGTCCAGTGGGTGAATCACTGATGTCCTGTGGCAGAGCACGTGGATAACAGAATTGAAAGCTCTCTTGACCCCTGACCTCCCTGAACTCTGAGCCTCCAAAGTTTGCACCCAGGGCCAAATCCCTTTCCCCCAACCTTCAGGAGAGCTTGGCTTGGGCTCATCCTTTCTCTATCTGTCCAAGTGGGTGCAGAATTTTGTCAAGGAGAGACTGATGTGGGGCCCTGTCTTGAGCAACAGGACCCTCCTGCAAGAAGCACAGCCAGTCAGCACCAGCCATGCCTTCATGGCTTTCATCAGCGGTGGTGTGAGGAAGCAAGATAGCCTTTATGTCCAGTGGAAGCCAGAATGACGGTGCCTGAATGCTGCCAGCCCTGTGCTCGGGGCTCCTTCCCACCCCCCCAGCCACATTGCCACCTCGTCTCATCTCGGAATAGCAGCTCTGAGCCGTGGGACCTGCTCTGTGCTGTTCATTGTGGGCGCCCTCAGCCCGACGGTCTCTGACGTTATTTTGTCTTTTGGAAATCTAGCATCAGAGAGTGGCAAACAGTCCAGAGGCCTCAGGTGCGAAGAGAAAACTGGGCAAGGAAGAGAAGGCGGAAGAGGCCTGGTAAGAACAACCCACTTTTTTGCTTAATGCATAGCTAGAGCTCTCACGGGCTACTGTGAGATGCTGTTCGCCAACAGCGGGGTGTTTCTTTAAACCAAATTCCGCCCCACCCCCCCACCCCGGCTGCGTCTGCCCCTGCTTTGATTTCACAGAGCTCCCTGCCAGCAAAGTCTTTTGCGTACGGACATTGGCAAACTTGGAGTTGGCAGCCGGGATTCATTTAATCCCAGACTAACTTGCTTTGGGGCAGAAGTGGTTTTGTAAAGATGAGGCTAACCAATTGGGTGGAAAAAGCAGTGCCATGTGATGAAGCGACCAATCACACAGCTAGACTGTTGTGAGCAATTGGCGCTTAATCCGTCCTTGCAAAACATTCATTGAGTCAGCCATGGGGGTGGACCCTTGAGGGCGGGCACAGGGCTGAGACCTGTCAAATTGCCCCTGGACAGCCCATGGACAGCAAATGCAGCTGTGCTTTAAAAGACGCGCTGATGCCATTTGCATGTCTCTGTTTCTTCAACCGGGCAGGCCTGAGAGCAGCAAGAAATCCAAAAAGGAGAAGAAGAAAAAGAAGAAGAAAAAACACAAGAAAGGGAAGGAAAAGGAGAAACATCACAAGAAAGAAGTAGCCATCACCTCCTCCTCCCCCTCCCCAGATCATGGGGAAAGGTACCAGAACTGCTGCTATTATAGAATATGAGGGTTGGAAGGGACCTCAGGAGGTATCTAGTCCAACCCCCTGCTCAAAGCAAGACCAACCCCAACTAAACCATCCCAGCCAGGGCTTTGTCAAGCCACAGCTTAAAAACCTCTAAGGATGGAGATTCCACCACCTCCCTAGGTAACCCATTCCAGTGCTTCACCACCCTCCTAGAGAAAAAGTTTTTCCTAATATCCAACCTAGACCTCCCCCCCTGCAACTTGAGACCATAGCTCCGTGTTCAGTCATCTGCCACCATCAATAAAAGCCTAGCTCCATCCTCCTTGGAACCCTTATTCAGGTAGTTGAAGGCTGCTATCAAATTCCCCCTCATTCTTTTCTTCTGCAGACTAAACAAGCCTAGTTCCCTCAGCCTCTCCTCACAAGTCTTGTCCTCTAGCCCCCTAATCATTTTTGTTGCCCTTCACTGGACTCTCTCCAATTTGTCCACATCCTTCCTGTAGTGGGTGGCCTAAAATGGGACACAATACTCCAAATGCGGCCTCACCAATGCCAATTAGAGGGGAATCATCACTTCCCTCGATCTGCTGGCAATGCTCTTACTAATGCAGCCCAGTATGTCGTTAACCTTCTTGGCAATAAGGGCACACTACCGACTCATATCCAGCTTCTTATCCACTGTTACCTCCAGGTCCTTTTCTGCAGAACTGCTGTCTAGCCCGTCGGTCCCCAGTCTGTAGCTGTGCATGGGATTCTTCCGTCCGAAGTGCAGGACTCTGCACTTGTCCTTGCTGAACCTCATCAGATTTATTTTGGCCCAATCCTCCAATTTGTGTAAGTCACTCTGTATCCTATTCCTACCCTCAAGGGTACCTACTATTCCCTCCAACTTAGTGTCATCTGCAAACTTGCTGAGGGTGCAATCTACCCCATCCTCCAGATCATTGATGAAGATGTTGAACAAAATCGGCCCCAGCACCAACCCCTGGGGCACTCCGCTTCTTACCGGCTGCCAGCTAGACATCGAGTCGTTGATCACTATTGTTCTGTTTCATGGCAGTGGGGTCAGGCCCCCGTTGTGCTAGGTGCTGTACAAATACAAGGGCAGTCATCGACTCTTAAGGCCAGAAGGGACCATTAGATCTTCTCCTCTGGCCTTCTGTGTAGCACAAGCCGGAGAACTTTACTCAGTTACTCTTGCACTGAGCCCCTTCTTGGCCCGGGAGCTCACAAACAAAGGCATGGGGAGAACAAAGCAGCCTTTCAAGTCTCTCTCTGCTCCTGCCCCAGAGCCCTTGTGTGGTGGGCAGGGGTGTCTGCTGCATCGTGCTCTCTCCTTCCCCCAGCCAAGGGAGCTCAGCATGGGAGTCTCACGGCGGGAACCCTTTTCTTTTTGTAACCCAGCATTACAGATTGGCTGCAGGTGGTGACGGAGGGTTTGCATTAGCCGGGGCTGACTAGCTGGGGCTCGTGACAGTAGATCAATAGGACGTAGCCCTGGGAGTCGGATGCACTCCGCATGGTGTGAAGACTGTCTGGCATTGGCGACGCAGCACCTTGATTCGTGAGACCCCGTGCGATGTCCTGAGGCCACGTGCAGCAGCTGCCCCTGGTGCTGATTGCAGCGTTACAGAGGCGTGGGACTGGGAGAGGTCTCTAGCTTGTCTGACTCAGGTGGGGAAGCCTACAGTGCTTCCCTCCCCGCATCACCGACAGCGAGCTGATGTGAGCTGAGTCTATCTGCTAGCTCCTTGGGTAGTAAGAAGGCTCACTGGGGGGGACTCAGTGGGGTGGATTGACCCATCATACTGAGCCAGTCACTCCACCTTCTCCAGGGGAGACTGAAGTGCAAACCTTCAGTGGAGTAACCTGCGGAGTGCTTTTCTGTTGCAGCAGGTAGATGTTTTCTGGGCCTCTTACCAATCTCAGTGCATCACCCCTCCCCGGATCTCTCTCTAGCAGCTTTTGATCAACTTCTGCACTTGCTTTGCCCCCAACCAAAGGCTAGTACAAATCTTCCATCCATTAAGAGCGAAATGACTTCTCTCTCCCTGTCTTCTCTGTAGCACAATGCTTCTTGGGCCATTAGACCTAGCGTTCCACATCTCAGACTCCAGAGCCCATGGCTGAACCCCTCTCTCATTTCAGTCAGTGGCGTTACGATGGATTCTTGCTCTGGTACTAGACTACAAACCAGCCTGCCGGTCTCCAGCGGTGTCCTGAGAACCACTGCTCCAGGATGTCCGATCAGGGATAGACGGAAACTTGGGTCTGACTGTAACTTCTAGTATAACTGGGGGTCTAGCTGGTATTTAGCTGTTTGCTCATTTAAAAAAAAAATTCCTGCTTTTTTTTTTTTTTAAATATTTTTTACAAGTGTTTCTCCACCCACTGTTTGAAACCTTTACCCCACATGGTGGGAGAGAAGCCGTGTGTAGAACATTTTATATCTTAGAGAATAGTTTGTAAGATCTTTTGGGGCGGGGACTGTCTGATTGGTCTGCATTTGTACAGCCCCTTGCCCAAGGAGATTCAGGCTTGTGACTAGGACTCTAGCCCACAGTAGTTAACAGAGGAGTCAGTGCAGATGGTTCTTAGCATAAACGAGGTGCCTGATTCTCCTCCCACTTGTACCAGTATAATCCTGGAGTAACTCAGTTGAGGTTAATGGTCTTACTCGAGTGTAACACCAGTCTGAGATCAGAACTGGGGGGGTCCCAAGGGCTTTTCTCATTTGGCCCACCCTTCCCTGGCATGACCAGGTTAAATATTAGTGCATTCACATTTTTTGATGCACTTGCAAATGCTGAACACACGAGGGCGCCGTGAGACAAGAGCTACCGCACTCCCTGACATGTTCATGGAATCGCAGAAACAAGACCTACCACCTCTGCTGGCTTTTTTGTTTGTTCCTTCTGCCCTGGACTAAGGAGGAGCTGGCCGTGTCTAAAGGGGAACTCAAGCCGTCTGCCTCTTCCCACGCTGGCTCGGGGAGATCTCTGTGGAGGGTTGTCACTTTAACGCACCTTGCCCATGCCGTTAATGTGCGTGACGGGGAAATTGTCCCGTAACCGCTAGTCTGACTCGCGGCCCCATATTGCCTTTTGCAAAGCCAAGTGACCAGAGGGACCTTGGTGCTCACGCCAGGGGCCTGCAGCCCTTGCTAATGTCTGGGCGAGGGAGTCCAGTGGAGATTCAGGGGTAGTGCAGCACACGCTTCCCTGCCAGATCTGCTGGTGTAGCTTAGTGTTGGTGTCCTACGAAAATCTTGCCCGGCAATAGCAGGAAACGTATGTTTTGGCAAAAAGGAATGATGTCCCGGGACCCACAGGCCTCTCCGTAGCAGCAGCAGTGAAATCTTGGCCGAGGGGCTCTGCGTTTGGTACACAAACTAGAGTGCACGCTGATTAGCGTCATGCAGATCAGCAAAATTTCACTGGGTGTCCCGTACGCGTCCAGCAGTTCTCGTGACCTGCGGCTGATTACAAGTGTACTGCTGTCACTTCAGCCCGGGGGCCTGGCGATGGAATGAAAGGAAGCGGGTCTCTGGGTTTAACGGAACAGCAGGCGTGAACGATTTTGCAAGAGAATAACTCACTTTGAATGAATTTTTCTAGGGCCAATCTCTGACCTCTGTTAGAGGCATAAATCCAGGGTGAACAGCCGTGGCGGCAGGTCTAGCTGGGTGTAGCTGAAAGCAGAACCCAGCCCCCAATTTGGAAGAACTTTGTTCTTGGCATCCTAGAATTGGGTCCCACGGCTTGGGACAGGATCGTGCTCGAGGGGAGCGGAAGACACAGGACAGGATAGGGTCGTTCCCTGGGCCACGCTCCCCTGTATGGAGCAGTACCCCAGCATTGCCTGCATTGTCCTTTCAGCCAGGTTACAGCGTACAGAGACCAGTCCCTTGGCTCTCCCTTTGCTCCAAGGGCCTGTTCTCTGTCCCTCTCAGGGGCCATGGGGTTTGCCCCCGCAGGCTCTGACCCATCCTCTCTGTTGCAGGAGGAGAAGGAAAGCCTCATGCCCCAAGGACCATTCATCATCGTCCCGGCGCTTTGCAGGCAGCTGGCTTGACAGCCATTCAGCCCCCGGCCCACAGGCACAGAAGCAGCCTGGCAGACGGCGGCACGACACAGACTCCTCCAGCAGCGAGGGCAAGGGAGGGAGCCCCCCTCGCCGACAGCTCCCGGCCCGGAGGAGGGACAGGAGCGGCAGCAGGGACCGCCGCAGCCGGCACTCGTCCCCCAGGGGTGAGGGGAACGGCAAGGGGTCCCCTCCGGCCCGCCGCGCCAAGTGGCGCCACGACACGGACTCAGACGACTGAGCTGCAGGGAAGCGTGGGAGAGGCTGGGCTGGGGAGCCTGGAACTGCTACGGCCTTGTTTTAAAGGGACTCGAGTTACAGGGCCAGTTCTTCAGCTGGTACAAATCAGTGCAGCGGTGAAGTCACTGGATCCAGAGTGCCTCGAATGGCACCGATTCACACCAGCTGCAGGTATGGCCTATAGGGTTAGTTGGTTGGTTTTTTTTAATGCCCTCATCTATGCAACCGCTGCCCTAGTGTAGACGCCTGTGTAGACCCCTTTATACCAGCAGAAACACTTTCTTATGCCAGCAGAACTGCAGCTACCCTGGTAAAACTTTTAAGTGGAGCCTAGCCCCCAAGACTGCTGCACTGGCTTATTTCTCTCAATGTGCTGGGCTTACCCTGTCCCACCGCGTCTTGTGTGCAGACCCCACAAAGGGTTTAAAGCCAGGAGGACAGGTCACTCCTGTGTGTCTGCCTGGGATAACTGTGCCCGGGACCAAACCTTTGACACAATGGGGACCTTGGGGAATGTGCCCAGAGTTAGATATTTGAAAAAACCAAAGTAAAATCCAGAACCTGCTCCTGAATCCCAATTTTACTGAAAATCTCTGGGAGGGAACGTGATAGAAGAGAGAGCGTGTTTGGATTTTGACTGTCGCCCGCTGTGAATGTCTGCACCCCGCTGTGCTGGCGCATGAGAACCAGCAAGGTTAAAGCAGCTGGCACATGGTGTGCAGCAAAAATGGACAATGGAACTAGTCTGCTTCAAGCAGAGTGACGTAGCACGGAAACAGAGCGTCCCTGAAAACCAGGCAGCTGGAGATGGTTGCTATCTTTGTGCATTTTTAGCACGCTGAAGGGTTTCTTAAATGATTTTTTTTAACCTGACATTGTCCCTTTAAATTTCCCCAATTTTTTTTAAACTTACAGAGGATGTTTTGTAAACTTCCCTCCTCAACCCCCCTCCACGAATAAAAGAATCTGAAGTTTAGGAGGCTTAAACTTACACTTGGACAAACGTACACTGACCGTCCCCTCCCACATGCTGTCCCACTGTCCCTGGATGTGACGTGGGAGCAGAATAGCTGCTACGTAGCGCTGTCGGCTCAAATTCTCTGCCGGTGTGTATTGGCACAGCTCCCTGGGCTTTGTGCAGTCAGGCCGGTTCACCCCAGCAGGGCTGCCATATGTGGAGCTAGCCGTTCCTGGCCCTCGGTCAGTTTGTGTGGATCCCTTGTGCCGGTTGGTGGGCTGGAGTTGGAACGCTCCAGGGGCGCTGGCATTTCTGCCTGGCATGTGTAAGATCTTCACTGACCGGCCACCACCCTCACCTGCTAGGAGACCAGGGCACTGTGTGAAAAGAGCCGGAGATTTCAGTCCTGGCTGGGTCACAGAACCATCCGTGCAGCCGGCCTCCGCAGCGTCATTCGCGGCAGAGAGCAACTCTGAACACCTGCCAGCTGCGGCATATGGGTGGGGAAAACCTGCGTGGCAGCTGCCCGGGCTCTGTGGGCAAATAGGGGACGTCTGTCTCCAGAGCCATGGCTGTGGTGTGCGCTGCCATGAGGGTAATCCCATGAATGGAGCTGCCAGGTGCAAATCTAGCTTCAAAAGCCTGCAGGCTGTTGGGTGTCTGCCCCCCTGGGAGCCGCTATCCCAGCTGTTCCTGCCCCTGGCGGGATGTGTCCGTGCATACAGCTGCGCTGGCTGAGAAGAGGGGAGTGGATCCTGGCTCAACTGCTGGGCCTGTACTGATGGGATGGGAGAGCAGGTTCAATGGGGTACATCGGGGGGAGGGAGGAATCAACACAGCTGCT
This sequence comes from Emydura macquarii macquarii, assembly GCF_026122565.2. Classification (NCBI taxonomy): domain Eukaryota; kingdom Metazoa; phylum Chordata; order Testudines; family Chelidae; genus Emydura; species Emydura macquarii. The sequence continues at coordinate 3,892,549 of NW_027133217.1, forward strand.
TCATGTTGGACTGATGCAACAGGCCTCTCTGTAGTTTCACCACTGCATGAGCCGCTCCATGGAGCTAGTGAGGTGACAGTTGTCCCCTGCTGGGGTGACTGGGACCCAACCTGGTAACCAGCCCGGGCAGTTGCTATCTTGATCGTTTTTGTAGCCCAGAGGAGATTTGCCCAAGGTCACACAGCAAGTCACTGGCAGAGCCGGGAATCCAGCTCCGCTGTCTCCCAGCCCCGTGCCCTGGCTGCTGGAGCCCTTGGGGAGATGTGCCCCAGGTGGGCCCAGCTCACACCAGTTTGTTGGATGTTTAACCCAGTGGGTGGGTGCAGGCTGTGTATAAATGAAACCCAGTGAATGTGGTTTCCAGCCGCAGAATCAAGTGCTGCCCTTTGTGCTGCAGTTTAATGAGTGATCAGCTGCTGCTGCAGGGCTGGACGGGGCTTGTGGGAGGAGGGGAAATCCTGGAGGAAATGAAATGAACATTCCCCCCCCCCCCCCCCCATGGCTGTTAGGAGCTCTTCTTACAGGGGCCCTAACACGCCCTCGTTCCCAGTCTCAGCCAGGGGCTGAAGGGCAGGTGAGCAGCACTAGAGAGCTGGAAGCGCTCCTACCACCTGCTCTCCCGCAGGCTCAACCGCGGCTGTGGGAGCGCCAGGCTAAGGCAGCGAAGTGGGTGAAGCAGGGCTGTGGAAGGCAGCTGAGATGACACCGGGCCTTTGGAACAAGCCAGAGGTTCAGTTGCACGGTCCCCATCAGGGCAGGTGCCTTTCCGGCTGCTGTTTGTCTCTTCTCTTTAGATCTCCCCAACCCTCTGCAGCGTGATTTAGAAAACTGGCTGGCAATTTGCCTGGGAGCCTATTGCTGTTCAGGGCATCCTGTCTGTGCATTATTCCACACAGGGTTTCTCCGGGTGAAGTCAGTGCTGGGGAAAGGGGGCTGTGTGGACAGCCCCAGGAGAGCAAAGTCCACTGGTCAGGCACAGCCATGCAAGCTACCCTGCCACTAGGGCCCAGCTTAACATGGAGGGACCATTTGTAGAGGGCGGAAATGGAGGCATGGAGCCTCTTTGCCCAGCTGGTCAAGGCAGGGCCAGCTAGTCACAATTCACAGACTCCAAGGTCAGAAAGGACCAAGGGGACTGTTGTTTTTTTCCCCGTAGAGTTTAAGGCCAGCTGGGACCGTGATGATAATTTAGTCAAACCTCCTGCACAACAAGGGCCAGAGACCTGTGTTATCCAGTGTTACCAAGTCATCTGGGTGCTTGTCAGAGAAAACAATTACAATGACAGCCAGGCTTCTGCCAAGATTGAGTCTCCGCATGGTCTCTTCTGTTTACCACGGGTCATGCCCTTTGTCTGGAACCTGATAATGTGCACCAACCCCTACTGGCTGAATGCTGTGTAACTGCATGTTCACGTGCAGCACTTAGAACTGGACGGAGGCCATTAATCTCGTGCCAACCCTATAGAGAGCAGCTAGGTGTCATCCCGGCCAGTCGGACGTCCGTTCCCTTTCAGCCAGCATTGGAATTGGCAGAAATCAGAAGCGGAGGGGAGATAAACATTAAGCAATAGGAGAAAGGACATGCCATGCTGACGCCACAGCTACCGAGAGGCAGAGTGGGTCAGGGAACGGCACGGGCCAGCATCTCAGGAAAGCTGGGCTCTGCTGCTTATCTGTGTCAGCTGAGGCAAGTCGCTTCAACCCAGATCCTCAGAAGGATTTAGGTGCCTAACTCCCACTGCAACCAATGGGAGTCGGGTGCCTCAGTACCTTTGAGAATCTCGGCCTTCATCTCTTGGCCCTTTGCAGACGGGAAGCTCTTTGGGACCGAGACGGTCTCTTACAATGCCTGCGTACAATGCCTAGCAAATCGGGGCCCTGAGCTCGGCTGGGTGCTGCCCTCCTGCATTTAACTCAGGATACAGGCTAGAAGATGGCACAGGGAGGCAGGAGACTTGGGCGTTCTGGTCCCTGTTGTGCCCCTTACTCACCGGCTGCCCTGAAATGGGTTTTGTAATGGTGGCCCAAGCTGCCCGGAGCACTGTGCTGCCTGTGGCTTTCGCCTGGTTATGAAATGCAGTTAACAAACACGCGCCTTGTGTGTGGCTGTGTTCGGGACCTGCAAGCAGGCGTGTGTGGGGCCAGCACGGCCTGCAGATACCCACTCGTGTGAGCCAGCCCTGCTCGTTCTGGGCCCCCCGATGATCCAGGCTGGAGGATGGGCAGTGCACAGAGAGTTTTCTATGCAGCGCCCGCTCGGCCAATGCAGGACTCGGGCCCTTGGGCGTGGGGCTTGGGCTGCAGAGGGTTGTTGGTGGCGAGTCCTTGCCAAGGGGCCAAAGCCCTGGGGAACTGGGGCGGGATGTCAGCAAAGAGCGCTAGAGGAAACGCCGTGTCCTGTGCTCAGCAGCAGAGCACACCTGCCCCTACGGTGCTTTGCCAGCTGCGAACCATTGTCTCTGAAGCTGCAGCATGCAGATGACCTCCCGCCTGTTGATTCAGTCCCCCCAGTCGCATTCCCTTATTCTGCTCAGCGAGGGCCCGATCCGGCTCCTCTTGAAGTCAGAAGTGAATTTGGGAGCTGGCTCATTTTTGGAGTGCTTTTCAATCAGGCCTGCGAATGGTGGGCAAGAAGGAAGTGTCCTTACAATCGAAAAGAGGAGGAAGGGGGTCTCTCTGCTGAGGGAAAGTTGACACCTCTGGTTAATTAGGAAAATCACTGGTCAATTTCACTCCCTGCTGAAAATGACAAGATGAGTTTAGGGGGAGGAATAAACCCATTTTTATCCCAGTGATTGCTACTTACTTCCAGGTGCTGAGGCCAGGCGGGTCTTTGCTGCTGGAGTGAAATGACAGGTCGGGGAGAGACACTGCCTTTTACAAGGGGAGCTCTTTTTAGAGCCCACAATTGCTTTATGATGGATACTTGAAGGGCCGTAAAAGTGTAGGGGTGTTTTTTAGGCTAGCGCCCCTTCTCTCTAGGCCCTGGGGCGTGTTTTTAATCTCGATTTCATGCTGCAAGTGAGAAAGGAAATGGGGGAGGAAGATAATGTCCCCTTGAAGCTGAAGTAATGACTGAATAAAAGAGGAATTGCGTGTCCCGTCCCCCCACACATGTAATAAAGCGCAGAGCGGAGAGGGTCCTGTCACTTACGTGTTAACTGGCACTTAACTATGGGAAATGAAGCTTTATGATCCATCGGGTTCTAGGCTTGGCCATAAGCACAGGTCAGAAAGACTGGGTTGGGAGTGGTAGGAAAGGGAAACAGCCACTGTGCAATTTCAGCACTGTAAAAAAGTGGCTTTGAAATCTGACAGCTGCGGCCTTTCCAGCTACGACAAAAGAAAAGCCGGGGACCTGAGCAGGGCCTGCGACTCGTATTGTCCTTTGCGGTGCGAAGCGAGTGCAGCTCGCTACCCTTCGGCTCTGGGTGTGTTTCACAGCTACTGCGCGCTGGCCCAGGGAACAGGGCAAAGGAGGATCGGGCCCACAAGCATACGTTTGCCGACGCACTCTCCGAACTGGGTGCCTCAAATTCTGGCATCCCGGCTCAGGCCCCAGTTCTGGGCCGTGGCCAAGCTGAACTCAGCCTGGGGGCCGGAAGTGGCCGTTCCACCCTCTTTGCACCTTCGGGATCCAGGGCCCAGTTTGGACACTCAGGGTCTGACTCCCTGGGGGAAGTTTGCACCGATGTAGCTGCACGGCTGTCGCCCCCGAAAGCAGATGTGCTGGGTGGATGTGAGACGTGGCTCGCGCTGGTAAATGACTGCAGTTAGGGCTCGCCCGTTGGCTAGAACCCGAACCAGCACCCAAAGGTCTTCAGGGTGACTTGCCAGCGGCAATGCCAGATCAAGCATTCCTTGCGTTGCTCCAGATTTACACTGGTGGAAATCCATTGAAATCCATGGGGTTATGCCAGCACAGAATTAGAGTAACCCCTGGGGGGAGTTAATCAGGCTTCTGAATTGCTAGACATTTCTCCAAAGCTTTGATTGTTCATCCTCTGCTACTGGAGTCCCTGCACCCCCCCTTAGATGATGATGATGATGATGATGATTTATACTATGACAGGCTCTAGGAGCGAAGCCGAAGTCATGGGCCAGGACCCCTTTGTGCCAGGTGCTGTACAAACAGAACAAACAGGCGCGCTCCAGTGTGTTTATAATCTAAGTATATGACAAGCGACAACAGCTGGACCCAGACCAATGGGGCAGGACAAGGAAACAGTGAGACAGCAGTGGTCTCAGCCCACCAGCAGCCAGAAGGTGCCCCGAGACGCCAGACGCACCCCATTTCCAGGTCCTGTAAGGCAGTTCCCACCAGTCGGTGGGGGGAATCCTGTGATGGGATCATGCCAGCGTGAGGCGCCCCAGAGCTGAGGAGTCCATCAATGCAGAGAGTCCCATCAGGTGTTCCTGTGGGAAGCCCTGCCGGTGCGGTGAGCCGTGACGATGGCCCCGGCTGGTTGTGACACCTGTCTCGTGCGCCGTCTGCTGCCGTGGCAGGACGGGGGGCAAGGGGGAGGAGGACAGCTGAAATCCACGTGGAGCTGGAGTGGGATCAATGTGTTCTTTAGACAGTTATAACAATGAATAAAAAGTATCGTTTCTATTCATTCAGCCTACAGCCGGGCCAAGGGGCCTCTGGGAAGAGGAAATCCTTCTTGGTCTTTGAACGGGCCCCTGATTGATCCGATTTCCCCGTAGGTCTTTGCTAATCTAGCTGACCACTCCCCTCCCCCCTAGTCCCTTTCACCCAGGAAACGCCTGACGAAAAACCGCCTTCCCTTTCCCCGTGATTCTTTCCCAGCCTTTAATTACGGCTGCTGCAGAGACAGGTCTAAGCAGAAGCCTTGGTCTCAATCGAGAGGCTAGAGGAAGTGGAGATGACTTCATTAGCCCTCGAAATCTCCGTTCATGGCATAAATCAGGCACAGGTATGTTGCCCGGCTCAAAGGTCAGGGAACAATCTGACAGGCTCCTTCTAAAACAAAGGCCTTTCCAACGCTGATTCACCGGGGCACTAACCTTCGCATACACTAGACGCGAATGGCAGGCTGATTTCCCCCTCCCACCCCGGACTGTGCAACGCCTCCCTGGGCTGTCTGGGGCAGCAACCAATTATGTCAGGGCTCGCACCCGGTGCTGGCAGCTCCAACGCAGGTCTCTGCCTCTGGAGCTGGGAAAAAACCCCTAGGAACAGAGCAATTGCCAGAGCAGATCAGACCCAGCCATGCTGGATTCTGTCTCCATCGATGGCCAGCACCCGTTGCCTCAAAGGAAGGTGCAGGAAACCCTGCAGGAGGCAGGTCTGGGATAAGCTGCCCTGCAGGGTCCTTCCTTCTTGACAGCCCCCCCACCAATATTTAGAGCTTGGCTTATGCCTGAAACAGGAGGCTTTGTAGCCCATCCAAACCTCCTATGAAAAAACTCCTCAGAATGTTGATATTGTCCATAGAAATGCCCAATCCCTTCTGAGCTTTCAGCCTCCATGCTATCTGGTGGCGATGAGTTCCACAGGCTCATTTTTGTGCCTGGCGTGGAAAAGGGATTTTCCTTTATTATTTGACATATGCTGCCTTCCAGTTCTCCTGCATGTTCCCTTCTTTGTGACGGATACCAGAGGACTTGCCTTCTCTGTCACATTCATTATTCTGTAAACCTTTAACATGGGGCCTCATTATTCACCTCCTCGCCGAATCAATCTTTTCAGCCTCTCTTCATTCCTGCAGAAGATTAGCCAGGCCTCTAGTCATTTTCATTGCCCAACTCCGAAACCCCTGTATTTCTCCTCTACCCTTCCTGAGACCCAGTGACCGGGACTGAACACACAGACGGCAAAGGCACTTCAGATCTTTATATCCTGCCATCACAGTATTATGCATCTCAGTTTTTATGCACCCTACTTTGTGATTGCTTTATTTCCACTGCTGCTGTAGACTGAAGAGAGGCTTTCGTTGAGCTGTCCACCATGGTGCCCAGCGCACACAATCCACTTGAGAACCCAAATCCAAAATCCCAGGCTGTCACTGAGGAAGCTAAAGGAGAATTCCCATTCGCTGCTTGTAGTATAGAGACTGTGCCACACAGTTGAGCAGTTCTGAATCTATCCAGTAGAGGGCAGTAGCGCTCACACACTAGCCCTCCCATCACAGTGTCTTTGGTAGGGATTACTTTTCTGTTGGCAGGCGCCCTGTCATTTCATTCATTTTCAAGGAGAAACGCATTTAGCAGACCCCGTTAATTTTCAGCGTGGTAGTTACTCTGACCGTATCGTCCCTGGGCTGTGCTGTTCCAACAGCGTAACAATAAAAGGCCACTGTGTGTCTGGCTTTTCCAACCCAGTTCTCCTCCTGCCATGTAAAGAGGATCTAATTTGAGGCCCCGGTTTTGGGGCAGGGGACCAGGAAGCGGTACAGTTGCTAAATGAACCACAGAATTTCAGTGCATTCCTCGGCACATCCCCAGGATGCCGGCTTGTCCTTGGGAGCCTTGTCCAAGTGTACCGGATGAAAATCACCCCTGGGCAGGGGACCCTGCACCTCTATGGGACGTGCAGGATGCGTAAGCCACGTGAGGGCTGCTTGCCCGGAGGGGTGGATTTCCCCCCGCAATGCATGATGTCAGCGGATGATGTACGGTCTCAGGTAATCCCTTTTGGCTGAAGAATGGCCTCTTTTGACAAAGAGAAAAAGGAAACGGAGATAATTATCGGCTGTCGGGAATACAGGAGAAACTCTGAACTCACCGTCCGGCTGACGGGAAAAGGGGAGCCAGGGCACGGATGACAAATGGCCCTCGGCTCCGAAAATCCCTGCCTGCAAAATGCCAGTGGGCCCTGGGTGCAAACTGCGGTCCGTGATTTAAAGAGAGAGGGGCTGGGACCTAGACTGGGCAGGATCAGTGGGAACGGAGGGAATGGAGGACACAGCAGGATTGGACCTCAGGTGGCTTAGGGCTTGATCCAGCTCCGCCTGTTGACTTAGATGGGAGTTGGGGCCTGATCCTGAGCACCTGAAAATCCCATTTAAGTCAGTGAGGTCTGGATCCTCCCATTCCCCAGTGACCATATGGGGGGCAGAGGGGAGCCCTGCAGAACTGCAGCTGACCCATGGTCCTCCTAAGAATGCCCGTACATCACACCAACACACCATCATCCCGTCTCTAGCCAATTTAGTCACATTACCCCAGCACTGGCCATATTTATAAGACCCCTTCGGCTAGGGTGACCAGATAGCAAGTGTGAAAAATCAGGACACTTTTTTTTTCCCTGGGGGGAGGGAGGTAGAGTTGCATATATAAGAGAAAACCCCTAATATCAGGATGGTCCCAATTATACTGGGACATCTAATCACCCTCACTTCTGCCCATCTCTTTGGACTAGTCCAATGTGCGGCTCATCTATTCTTTGGGCAATTCAAATTACTGCGACAATGACTTTCCCAGCTGCTGTAAAAGGGACAGCCCCTGGAAAGAGGCAGCAACTGTGGCAAGTGAATTGGCGGGCCGGTGTGTCAGGAGGGGGAGCTCGCTTGCTGTGTCAGGGCCAGCCTGGGAAGAGTTTAGTTGAGATTTTCCTTCCTCCCACCCTTCTACCTGCCTCTGGATGGCATTTGCTGCAGCTCTGTGGGACTTGATCCAAAGGGCGGTTTGCTCAGGAGTGATTTGTTTTCAGTTCTGTTAAGTAAAGACACTTGCGCGGCTCAGATCCAGCCCCGGTGGAAGTGGCGAGTTGGGTGGACTTCATTCCAGGGCTGAATTTGCCCCGCTAGGTTTGCAATTGCTAAAAAAAGAGGCGTTTTAAAAGTGGAAACACGAGTCAATTTCTGCACAGCTCCCCTGAGCAATGCGTCCCAAGCGACTCTCCTGCCACAGATCTCAAAGCCCTTAACAAAAGCAGGCCAGCAACATCCTCACCCCATTTTACAGATGGGGAAACGGAGGCGCAGAGCGTTTACGTGGCTTCACAGAAAATAAATGGCAGGGATGGGACTAGAACCCTGGCACCTCATGTCCCAGAACTTCACTACATTCCTGGCACGGGCTTGGTTTATCTTGAACACAGCTGCGGTTACTGTAGCATCTGAGCACCACGTCCAGCCATGGAGAGCTGCATAGAGCTAGCCAGAATTGATTCATGGGAGGATTCTGACCCGTTTTCCAGCTCTCTCTTTCTCTGGCACAATCAGGAACTTTTCTACCCACCCACTGCCCGTTTGTGCCGCGCACTGCGCACGGCTATAGTTAAATCTTAGCCCCCCTAACGCAGATCAATGTCCTCTCCACAGCAGGGTTAAGGGGAAAGGGATGTGGCCTGTCCGTGTCTCCTTTGTAGACGTCTGAGCTGGATCCTGAAAATCTAACTGATTCCAGCTTCGACCGGGTAGACGCAGAATCCCGCCTAACCCGGCCGTCGCTTTTTCATTTAAGCTTCAAGGTAATAATGTTTTTCTCTTCTTAAAACAGGGAGTATGTTCTGTACCTCGCTGGATGAGAACTGGCTGGGGGAAATGAGGAGCGTGTGGCCATGGCGAGGGCAATTTCAGACTCACAAAGCTTCCAACGGGGTCTGCTTGACTGGCGCGAACACACACATTCAGTGGATAACGCGCCCCAAAGGTATTTGGCATTTGTCTTGCGATGGGGCGTTAAGGAGGCATTAAGGAGGCTAGGTAGGCCTATTAATTGCCCCGGCTGCACCTGGAGGAGAAGCCAGAGGGGGCTGGGCTCTAACTGCTGACAGCACCCAGGGGAGGCGGCACAGGCGGGGGCTATATAAGCCAGGTAGCTGGCAGCAGAAGGGGGCTGCAGGGAAGCAGGCTGTGGTTACTCCCTGAGTGGAGGGAGTTGGGAAGCTGGTGAACCCGGAATGGTAAGAGACGGCTCAGGGGTAAGCAGCAAGGTAGGACGGTCCAGGCCTTGGCTGCTGACTGGAGGGCCCCTGGGCTAGAACTGGAGTAGAGGGCAGCCCGGGTCTCCTTACCAGCTGCCGATGAAGTGACACTGGTGGGGCAGGGAGCAGGAAACCTGCCTGAGCTCAGTGGTCAAGAGGGACTCTGCTACCCCCGGAAGGGGAACATGTATGGTGACCCAGCCAGTGGGGTCCAGTCATGAAGAGGAGGTTGCAGTTCCTGGAGCGAGAGGGGCTGCAGGGAGAGACCGGATGGGTGAAGACACCGCCGGAGGTGGGTTCAATGCCTGGCAGAGCTAATCCCCAGGCTAGCCAGGAAGAGGTGTCACTCGCAGTGAGTGGACCCCCCCCCCTACACACATACTTCCATGGAGGATCTGGGCCTAGGCTACTTGAGTAAGTAGCTTAGAAGCCTGAATCGTTTGCAGATATGCCGTTGGCTGCGGTTTGTTTGCTGGAGCAAACCCTGCGTGTCTTCAAATGATTCTATTCCTAACCCAGGGGAGTGGTTTGTGCATGTGTCCGAGCCAAAATAAAGCCCATCGGATCGTCACTGATTCAGGAAAGAACTTAAGCACCTGCTTAACTCTAAGCAAACTTGAAGTCTAATTCACACTGACGTTGATGGGCTTTGCTGACTAGGGAAGTGCTGGAGTGTTTTGCTGAATCAGGGCCATTTTATATTTAGCAAATACTATGTACTAGGGCCTGCAGGCAAGAGCCAGGCCGTGTTAAGGTAGCTTTGTATTGCGCCGCTGGCACAAAGCTGCCTTAGAGCTGATGTAACCAACCGCATTAGGATCATTTAAGCGTCAGGGGAACCTCTGGGGCCCGGAGCCAGTGTAGCTGCTTTGACACCTTCGACTCCCAGGGACTTGAGGCTGGGGAGGGAAACAGGAGGCACGGCTGGGATATCCCTATGTCTCGAAGATCCCAGCGGTCACTGGCAACCGATGCAGTTTAGAGCAGCCCTGGGGCTACTCTAATTTGTGCTGGGAAAAGACCCAACTCAGATCAGTCCAGACCAGAGGAGCACAGAAGCAGCTTAAAGCCCCACATCTCCCACTGCTATGTACAGAGATCTCCTTGGCCACAGCTCAGAATCTGGCTCTGCATAGCCTCATGCCATTGCCCCACATCAAATCCAACAAGCTCCGTACCTTTCCAGTTTAAAGGGACTTTGCCAAAGTGTAATATTTTAAAACCAGTTTATGAAACCTAATAAACCATCCCAAAGGAAATATTGTCGGGATTTTCTTAATGTTTCAACCAGCGAAACCAGGTCTGTCTAGGTTTTTTTTGTGAGTGGCACAGTCTGAAGAGTTAAACCTACCTCTGCTGTCTTGGAAATCCTAACACAACAGCATCCCTTTAGGAGGTCTCAGAATGAGTGAAACTCCTTATAACTAGGAAGTGAAACTGACAAGAAACCAAACTGGCCCAGCTGAGCGAAGCAGACAAACAAACAGCACCTATAGGAGAGAAGGAGTTCAATTGTGGAATAATGAAAAGTGGTCTTGGTAACCCAGGTATGGAATTTTTTGTATGTACGGCGTGTTTCTTTTGACAGCCCTTGGGAGGATGCAATGCTCTTAAACTGTGGGGCTGACTCCTGAAATCTTTACTCAGTTTTTAATACTAAATAATCAGGATTCAGGCAAAATACCCTTTGAAATCCTGGCATAAAGACTTCAAGATTTGGCCCAATGCTCCCACGCTATTGTTGATGTCCAGATACTGCACCGATGGGCACATAAAAATGTTTATCAATCGCCGATGTCCTTTTAAATAACAGCTGCGGTCACTGTGTTCCTGTGAACTGAGGGATGTTTTGTAAGGATACTGATGTGCAGGTGGAATGGCCACCCTCCCAAGGGATCGTCAACAGGATTTGAACCCACAATTTTCAGCGCTGCATCATAGTGCACCTTCTGTTAGCAGTGACCGTGTTTTCCCCACAGTGCATATGGGTTTTCTCGTTGAACGGGGAGTGGCATGGCCCCAACGCTGCCGCAGTTCCGGGGCCGGTGCCTGGGAACAATCCCGGAGAAACCCGCACAGCTCTGGTGCGTCAGGCCTGCCCTCCTGCTCCCAAAAAGCTGTTTGATGATGCAGCGCTGGGTCCTAGCCGGGGAGTTCATCTGGAGATCACCCCCTGGTTTGTGGCGGCACAGAGAAGCGCGAGGGAGGCCTCCGAGGGGGCTAGCCCAAGGCTCAGGGCCAGCCCCTGAGAGACAGAAGTTAAACTCTTTGTTTCTCCTGCCCCCGTGATCTCCAGCAAACTGGCGGGAGCCTGTGGGGAGAGGTCCCTTTGCACGTCTGTCAGCAAGATCCATGTGACCTGAGGTCATTTCTGCAATGCAAGCTACTGAAGAAATGCTGCTGAGTGCTGAGGCCTGCAACGTGCTCGCCTGCCTCATTTGACTGACCCCACTGAAGTCAATAGAACCAGACCCTCCACCGGGGGGAGAAGGTGCAAGCAGGGCCAGGCCCTACTGTGTTCCCCACAGCTGCAGATAGGGTGATCAGACAGCAAGTGTGTAAAATTGGGATGGGGGGTGGGGGATAATAGGTGCCCTTATAAGACCAAGCCCTGCATAGCGGGACTGTCCTGACTCTATAGGGACATCTGGTCTCCCTACCTGCAGAGCTACGTGGGGTTGGGTCCAGCAGCTGGTGGCTGTTTAAGCAGAGACATGAGCAGAATTCACACAGACATAAATGAGAGCCATGAGGAGGTGTCTGGGCAGAGATCAGCTGAGCTGCTGGTGCTGCTAGATCTCACAGGTTCACCCTGGGAGGCCCAGGGCAGAATTTTTTCAGTAGCAGGTCCCTGGGTGTGAAACTCTCTCTCCCTCGTGGGTCTGTTGGAGTTTGATTTTGGGAGCCAGTCAATCACGGTGTCAGGCGCATGCTGTTGGACAAGCTTTGCTTTGTCCAGGGAAGGCATCCATGGTTGGATGGGGGCAGGCGTGCAGGCGGTGCTCCTCGATCCCTGGTGCCCAAGGGGTTCACCTCAGCTCACCCTCCCCTTGCACGGACGTTCAGGGGAAGGACTATAATGGGTTGCTTGTGGGAGGCAGAGGGTGGAAGCTACCTTTGGGAAGAAAGGGACCCAGAGGCAGGCGCCCAGGAATGAGATGAGCCCCAGGCCGGGGATTTTGCTTGTGTTAACGTGCTCTGACTTCTGGTGCTAAGGAAAAACTCTCGCTGGCTCCACTTGCCTGCGGTTTCTCATCCTGCCATGCCTTGTAAGCTGTCAGTAGGGCAACCAGATGGCAAGTGTGAAAAATTGGGGCAGGAGGTGGGAGGTAACAGGCACCTCTATAAGAGAGAGCCCCAAATAGCGGGACTGCCCCGATTTTACAAGGACATCTGGTCACCCTCACTGTCAGGGCTGTTTAAATTGTCTGCCACGAAAAGGTTTGGTTCAGCGTCTGGTTTTTCAAAATGAGGGACATCCATGGTGCCCACAAAGAACCACCAATCACAGCCAGGTGCCAAAGGTGTTGCAATACGGCCACGCTGAGGGCCGGGGAAGTGCACGGGCAGGGAATAACAGCGCTCGGTGGGTTTGTTTCTTTCAAAGCATCCCTGCAGCTCTGTGCTGGCAGAGAGAGTAAAAAGGACTGGAAAAAAACAACGCGACCCCAGTTCTGAAAGCCCAGTCTGCAGCTCTCAGACGCACCCGACAGCTGCCGATCACTTGGGAACTGCACCAATCTTGGGGTTCATTAAATACCAAACCAGTGACTGTAAAGCGAAGTGGAGATCATCTCTGGTGAACTGCTACACCCGGCCATGCAGTGTTCCCAGCCCGCCTCCAGGGCACATCTCCAACTTCCTATGCTTGTAATACTGTCCCTGAGGAGGGAGCGTCTCTAAATTATAATCTTCTACAAACCTCTCCCTCCAGGAACAAAGGGCTAAGGCCCAGATCCCCAGAAGTATTTAGGCTCCTAGCTCCCACGGGTTTCAGTGGAAGTTAGGAGCCTAAACACCTATGAGCAGCTGGGTCTAAGTCCTCAGAGGCGCTGGGCCCTGTATACCCCAGTGATTGCACGGGGAGATGCCTGGACGAAGGACCGTGGAGCATATGGCTTGGGGGGGGGGGGGGGGGAGGGTTGTGTTTATGACTCAGCCTTGAAAAGCTCCTTGCTACACCTTGTAAACAGCAATCCACTTCGAGCGCCCGGCACGGCCTCCCACTTGGCGGATGCGTTCTCCAGCACAGGAGCGGGTTTTGTGTAACTCCCACAAGCTGGCCTTGGCCCCTGGCCTCCTTTCCACAGACCGGCTGAGACAATCTTTGCCTTGTACCAGCCGAGGCGAGCTGACAGCTTGCGGGTCTGCTGCGAGCTTTTCTCATTGCAGTCCACGGGGCAGATGCCAGACTGGTGTAAAACATCATAGCTCCATTGGAATCAATAGAGCTGTCCCCATTCACGCTAGCAGAGAGCTGCCCCTGCTTCCTTTCTTCTTGACACCAGCGATAATTCACGCTGCTTCTGGTCACTCCCTGCCTCTTGTCGGAGGCTCTCCAAGTACTAGATGGCCATGAAGCTCTGTAGCAAAGCCATGAGAACACAGCCCAGCTGTGGGTGATACTAGTTTTATTAGCTCTGCTCTGTCAAAGGAGTATTTACCAGGAGCCAGACAGACAGAGTGACTCACCTATGGTCCCACAGCAGCACAAGAGATTCTGGCCTGGGAATTTTGAAAGGAGTCTAAGGAAGTGAGGTGCCCAGCTTCCACGGGGGCATCTAGTTGTCCTGCTCTGTCCTCTTCTCTAGGCCCCTGTGTGCCTCTCTGCTGAACCCTCTTTCTAATAATACCTCGCTCTCATCACTTTAATCCCTACATCCCAAAGCGCTTTACAAAGGAGGGCAGAATCAATATCCCCATTTTACAGATGGGGAAACTGAGGCACACAGCAGGGAAAGTGATTTGCCCAAGGTCACTCACTTGCCCAGCCAGTGGCAGAGTCAGGAACAGAACCCAGGTCTCTCGAGTCCCTGGCTGGCATGCCACCCACTAGGCCAGTGTTTCTCAACAACTGAGCCGTGGACCATTCCCGGCCCCTGAGATCTCCCTGCCACAGTTTAGGAAGGCAGCAAGCTGGTCCCTGGTATCCAAAAGGTTGAGAAACACTCAGCTAGGCCGTACAGCCTTCCCCGGGGGAAAGGGGCACAAGCTCATCCCAGGAGACATGCTGCGTCACCCCCTTTGTTGTAATTACAGCTGAAAAAACCATCACAGCTCTTTCACAGACAGGACCGTGCTGCTTCCCGTGTTGGTCATCTGCTCAGACAAAACAGAGGTCCTGTCCACGCGTGGTCAGTACAGACGCTATAGCGCTTTTTTTTTTTTTTTTTTTAAAGCCGTCAGGGTGTTTATCCCACTGTCTTCGCCAAACTCCACTCTCCTGCCCCTCTGTGCTACTGCGGCAATATTAATCTGGGCTTGGTGGCTTCTCTTCACTTCCCCCACTAAGCTAGCACTAGCTGTTACAATGGTGGCTGTGTTCCTCCCCAGAGCTGAACACTTTTCAATTCGATTCCGATGGTGGGCATGCGGGGGGGAGGGGCGGGTTAACCTTGAGATGTTATAAGTGAGCAGCTGTAAAGCCCTGAGCAAAGAAAGGAGGGTCTTGGGGTTAAAGCCGTGGGGTCTATTCCTGGCTCTGCCACAGACTCCCTGGGCAACCTTGAGCAAGTCTCTCTCCCCTTCAGTTCCCGATCTGTAAAATGGAGCTAAATAATCCTGTGTCTGTCTTGTCTACTTAAATCGCAGGTTCTTCAGAGCAGCTATGGTCTTGCCATGGGTTTGTGCATCGCCTAGCGTGGTGACCGTGATCTCGGCAGCGACTCTACAGTTCAGCTGTAACACCAGGACCGAGGAATCCTTGGATGAAAGGTTCTGCCTGAGTCCAAACCGGCCCGACACAGACGGCGAAGATGTGTCCCGAAACTTTTCACCCTTCTCTAAGCCATCCAGAGCATCTAATCACGTATTATTACATAGCGTCTAAGGCCTGCGGGGGCCACACTGGTCATCTAGTTGGGCTAGGCACTATACGCACATCCAATGGTTTCTTCCAGGCTACGTTGCAGCCAGACGCTCCGCAGCCCAGGAGCAAACATTCCCGAAGCTCGTTTGCAATCCAGGCCCCCTGATTTCCATCCTCCCCCTGTTTCCAGGTTGCTCTTTTCACGCTATCAGTTTACGGAGCTTGACCAACACCCCACCCGCTTTATTGCCGTTTCCGCAATCCGTTTAAGTGCTCCAAGCAGTTCCCTTAGCCCTTCCCACAGTGCTGCCTTTTTTAAACTAACCCAGCCGCGCTGAACTCTGGCTTTGTGGCCGTGGCGAGATTATACTTGGCTCCCTTCCCACACCTAATATGCCCCAGAGAATATTCATTAATACACCGAACAGCTGTACGGTATCCCTCCACTTTGTCATTGGCTTTTTTCCCTTTCAAATGCCTCCCGAACCTTGTGCGGGCTTCCAGCGGCTGGGCTCCCGTTACAGCCTTTGCCTCTCTGCTTTTACAAGGCCTAGTGGACTGGGGGTTTGATTGACGACGAGGGAGGGCGTCTCGCCCCCATCAGTCAGCACAGCGGCAGGCTCCCCATCAGCGACTCCCGCTGTGTGCAAACCCGCAGGGGTCATGGCAGCCTAGGAAAGTGCGTTGCTGTGACGGGGGTGAAATTCCCCCCGCTCGCATGGCGCTGGAGGGCTCAGAGACTGCCGGGATGAGGGGATAGATCAGATTGGGTGGGGAGGGTGGATGGAGACATATCCACCCTCTCTCCAGCACAGGGGTAAGCTGTGGGGCTGCCCTCTTCCTCCCGCCCAAGGCTGCCCCTCTAGCCTGAGGGCTGAAATAGGGTCCTGAGCCCCTCCTCGCTGGTTGCACAGGGGATTTGTTCTGCGTAAGTGTGCATCCCCAGCCCCCAACCTACCCCTCCTCTCCAGCCCTGCAGCAGCCGGTGTGACGCTCAGCTCTGCAGCCTGCCGGGGCGAGAAGAGGGGTGAAAGGCTTCGTGCTGAGCAGGGCGGGGTGAATCTCACCCAGCCTGAGACCACACGGTAGCACCTTAACCCAACTGACATGACCAGCAAACTCCCCCGTGTACGGATGCCGGGTCAGCCTGGGCGATCTCCTGCCAGCCACAGGGGTTCTGGCCTGGGAGGTGCCTGGGAGAAATGCGGCCATACATTGCCTTGTGCTGCCCCGCAGGTTTGGCAGGGGAAGTGCCTGCTATGCTAGCAAATTTCCTTCCTTTCCGGGCCCGCTGCCAAAGGAGACTGCAGCGGCCTCTGGATTTTCAAACCCCAGCAGTGGTGTGTGCCCACGGGCAGCTCTGTCCGGCCTACGGTGCAAGAAGGGCCAAGGAAAAGGAATGGGAACCCAGACCTCACCCGCGTCCTGTCCCCAGAGATGCACGACTGTCCGGGGAGAGGTGAGGATGTAATCAGCCTCAGAGCCGCACCCCATCATGCAGCAGGAGGGATCTTCTTCCTCCCTCCAGCAAGGGGGTAGTCACAGAGAGTGGGAACTGGCTGGCCAGCTGTGAGCTTTCTGCCCCGGCTCACTGGGCAGGTCAGACGCTTCCTAGCACGCGAGGCCTGGCCCCTGAATGCACGAAGGAGGCAGCCCGACGCCACCCCTGTGACCCTCCTGCAGTTTCCAGCCAGGCAGCCCCGCCTGCCCCGCTTCCCAGCCCCGGTTCTCCCACGGTTTCAGGGTGTTTAGAGTACACCGGTCTCAGGTGTGATTTGTATATGGCTCTCCTGGCATACGTGGGAGCCCCCCTCAGGGCCATTTCCTCATTGCTGGGGGCAGCCCCACATTCTCAGCCCTATTGCTCTAGCCACACCCCAAATCACATTTCAAATGCCTGCCCTTTGCATGCCCATTGCACGTCAACGCACTCACAGCCATCGCCCCGGCCTAGAGACATCACTCAAGGGCTTCAACGTTATTTAACGCGGGAGGGGGTGAGGGGATGACACTCTATTACGGCTGTGTTGTGACCGGACACCTAGGGGTGGGAAAGAGGGGACACCTAGGGGTGGGAAAGAGAACGTCGGACCAGATCCTCAGCCGGTGTAAATCAGCTGCAGCTCCGTTGACTTCAGTGGGGTTCTGAGGATTTACCCAGTTGAGAAGCTGGCCAGCTCTCCACCCTAGTAACAAGGACCGTGTACCAGCTTGATATTGCTATTCCCAGCTGGACACACCAATCTGCCAGTATCCAGTTCACAAACGAACCGCTTGCTGTGGAATAATTTGAGGGGCGGGCACTTCCCAATTCCTGGCTGGTGTCATTTTGCTTGCACGGTAATGTTGTTCCAGAAGAACGGTGGCAAACTCCACAGAGCAAACAGCTACAGTATGCGCATAGGGCTTGCTGGGAGAAGTACACATGAGGCTGACCTTGGAAATGCATCTTTCCATAGTGGAGATATTCTTATGTGGCAGCTCCATTAGTGGGGGTTGCAACCAGGGTAGCCCAATCTGTATGGTTCTCTGCTAATCTCTTTGTGGACTAATAGTCCTTTTGATCCACCGGGATACCACCTTGTCCATCCAAGAGCTTCTTTTTCTTGTTCTTCTGCTGTCAGCTTTGCCTTCCAGGGCCCGTAAACCTGCATCGCCCACTGAACCTCTTGAAACATGCCCTGCAAATCAAACCTTTCTCTTTGGAAGCTCTCTAGCGGATGTGGTTAGCCTGTCTCCAATACGTCGATTTCTGCCCCACAAGCAGTTGACTGCAGCAAGATGGCACAACGTGACATGATTGTGCAGTTAATGTTAGCATTGTCTATGCTAAAGGTCAAGTGACTGAAATGCTCTTTGCATCCAAGCAAGTTTTGCTTACACACTGAGGTAGTGCCTAGGAACCCTTACTGAGATCAGCGTCCCATTGTGCTAGGTGCTGTACAAATGCTTATTACGCAGCAGACCAGGTGCGCCAAAGAGTTTACAACCTAGAGATAAGATAAACAAAAGATGCAAGAAAAGAAGCCTTAATATCCCCATGTTACAGACAGGGATTGGAGACACAGACTAAGGCCACGTTTAGACAGTAAAAGCTGGGCACAGGCTGCCCTGCCAGAACTAGCTTGAATCCAGCTACCACAGGTAACAACCGCAGGGCAGACAGTGCACAAGATCCCCCTGTCCACATTACCCTGCCTCACAAATCACTGACATTACGACAACCGGCAGGGCAATGACTCCCTAGATTGTGCGCTAGGGTGAGGGCTTCACTAGAATGATGGCTGGAGTCATCTCTGCCCTCGGTCAGAGATAGTACAGCCTCCGCTTGCTGACTGAGAATCCCTGCCCTGTCCCCACGAGGTTTACACCTCCAGAGGCCCTTCACTGCCGCTTCTACAGGTTTTCAGCCAGCAAGCCATAGCAGAACTGCCAGCACCAGCAATCCACAGCCAGAACCCTCACAGATGAGCCACTCATTTCAGAGGGAGGAACAGCTGGTTTGTGGCAGGCTGGGGGGCGTAAATCTACAGTGCGCTCGCCTGCCATGCACTGTCTGTGCATGCTACTAACAGGCACTAAAAATCCCCTTGTGTGCTTTGATCTCCGCCGCTCTGAAATGGCAGTAAATGAAGTTGCACTTGGGAACCTTAAGCATGCAGCAGTGGCGTCCACACAGACACTTAGCGTAGAGCAGGCTGGTGCAGGGTAGATTTACACCCCAGCTTGCCACAGGCTAACTGTGCATCTAGAATGAGCCCAGAGAGCAGCAATCAGCTAGTTGTCAGTGTTCAGCTGTCTGGAATCCCACATGCTGCTGTAATAATGCAGGGGAGAAGCAGCATAGGCTTAGAGTGAGGGAGTGGAAGAGAAGAGGGGGCAGAAATTGCAGCCTTAGCCAATAAGCCATAGCCATAGAGTGGAGAGTTTTATGGCCATACTGGGTCAGACCAATGGTTCATCTGGCCCAGCATCGCGTCTTCCGACAGTGGCCAGTGCCAGAGGGAATGAACAGAACAGGGCAATATATTGAATGATGCAGCCCCTCTCATCCACTCCCAGCTTCTGGCAGTCAGAGGTTCAGGGACCCAGAGCATGTGGTTGTGTCCCTGGCCATCTTGGCTAATATCCTCCAGGAGCTTAATTCTTTGTTGAACCCAGGTATACTTTTGACCTTCGCAACCTGCTCCACAGCTTGACTGTGTGTTGTGTAAAGAAGTTCTCCCCTATGTTTGTTTTAAACCAGCTGCCTATTAATTTCATTGGGTAGCCCCTGTTTTGTGTTACGTGCAGGGTTAAATAACGCTTCCTTACTCACTTTCTCCCCACCATTCACGACTGTATAGACCGCTCTTGTATCTTCGCTGTTAGAGGGCTGCAGGGACTCCCTTGGCTTTCATACTTCCATCCAAAAAAACCAAAAACCAAGGGAACACCCACCAAACTTGCTTCTTACCAGCAGGAAAAGGGAGAGAGAGAGACAGAGGCTTCAACTGTGTGACGTGTTAAAGGGGACTCAGCTAGCAAGAAAAGGCGGCTCACCACTACTGATGAAACACACCCCTTCACAACCAGCGTAAGTCAGCGCTGGTGCAAGGGCAGAGGGCATGGATGCAATGAATGTCTCTCAGCGTGTGCTCGCTCTAGTGAGGACGAGCCCGTAGCTGGCTTTCACATTTAAAATCCATCAGGTAGTTTGTATCGTGGATAATTTTTTCTATCACACACACACACAACCGGTTCAACACCAGCCCTGAAACTCAAGCTGGGTTCTGCCTGATGGTACCTCCAGTAGCAAAGATCCTGTCACTAGGGGCGGACAGTTTTGTGGATGAACGTGGCAGGAGTGCTCCGCTCACTGCTAGGATGGCACCTCCTGCTGGTCACTCTGGGGAATAGCCCACAAGGTCAACACCCCTTCCTGCAGTTGCACGCCATCCTCCACCTCTCACGCTCCACAAGCTCCAGGTCACCCAATGGTTTCTCCTTCTGGGGCTGGAAAGCCCTTGCCAGCAGTCGTAGGCAGTTTTCACATTCACAGCCTTGTAGTGCCATTCCCGCAGTGGCTGGCAGGGGAAGCCGGGCCTGCTGTCTATGCCAGGCTCTGATACAGGGACCCTTTACCCAGCAGTCACAGCCTGTTCCCTTCTAGACCTTGCTGCCTTTCCCCGAGCTCTATTCTACCTTCCTGGCTTGCCAGCCCAAATGCACCTCCCTTCTCCCAGAAAGGGACTGCAGGCTTCCCCAGCAGGCCCCTGCTGCTGCCAATTTCCTATCTTTACAAGGCCAGCCCAGCTCCTTGCTCCACAGCTGGGATCCCTCACTCAGTAGGGAGATTACTTGGTCACCTGATTCCCCTCAGCTCTGGCCCATTGGGTTAATTAGCCCCCAGCTCACTCTGCATTAAGCCTTTCCAGGCAAGTGTGGGGTGAACATCCCGTCACAACGAAACACAACCAAAGCCAATCCCTCTCCCTCTCCTATAGCTCCTGCCAGCAGAGCAAGAACTTGCTGGTGTCAGTTAAGGCTAACTAGGCAGCAGTGCCAGGGGCAGGAGGGTGCTGATTTTAGTCTCTTCCCCCAGCTTACTTTGCTGATCATTCACAATGGGAACATCCTCAAGCTCACACCATGCCAGGGCAGGGCTGTTTTATCCTTGTAGATCACCTGAAGTGGAGAGCTGAGATTACAAGTGAAGGGGATATTGAGAGCCACTTGTTAAAATGGGCCTCGATTCCTGTGTGGTTTTCTCCTGATCATGGATCTTTTTTCTCCAGGCCCACCATGCCAGTGCTCAAGCTCCCACTTCCTCCTGCTGTCTTCCCCAGCCCAAACATCTCACCCACACTGGTCCATCCACCTCCCACTCTACTTGGCCAAGCCAGCCAACCCCTCCCCACATCAATGTTCCCCCTGCTTTGGAACCTGCTCCACTCCCCAGGCTGAGAACTAGTCTCCTCCCTGGCTCTGAATCCCCTCAGCTCACTTGATTTTTCTCAAACTCAACTTCCCTTCCCTCTCTCTGCTGAAGGAAGCAATTGCAGTGCAGAAGACCCCAGGACCCATAGGAACTAATCTGAAGCAGCTCTTCAGAGGCATTGTTTTGCCTGCTATGCATCTGCTCTGTCTACTGAAGTCAAAGTGCTGCAGCACTTGCAGTATTTTTTGATGGGATGGCTTTGCTTCAGCCCACAACCAGGTTCACTGCAGCCCCGAGAACAGTTACAACAGCCACACTATTCTGTATGGTCGATACGTGGGACTTAACCCCAGAACTCCCTACCACCAAGCGCCCCAGAGGGACACACTGTTGGGATGCTGGGATTTTATTAACCACCTTGTGCAAACTAAGAAATGAAAGTTATTTTCAGATCCCACACTGATAAAGTTACTGCTTAGAAGTACGGCAGGGGGGTACATTAAAATCCCAAAAGCAACCCCTTCTGGATTATAGCAAATTTAAGGCCCAACCCCTCCCTGGGAGGACTTCTTATTGCTCAGGTAGAAATGTGACCTGTAGTAAGGTCCAGGTGGTGATGGAATGCAGCATATCAAAGGTCATGCTGCATTCTCCATCACTAACAATTTTTAAATCAAGAATGGATGTTTTTCTGAAAGATCTGCTCTGGGAATTATTTTGGGGATGTTCTATGGCCTGCGCTACACAGGAGGCCAGACAAGGTGATGACATAGTCCCTTCCAGCTTTGCAATCTATGAATAATACCAGTGCAAGTTTCAGGAAACATTTTATTCAACAAATATTTCATTATGATTTTGCAAAGGTGATCAAACAAACAGCAAGGCATAAAAACATGAAATAGTTAAGAGATTTTATTCTAATAGCTTTAATTACAGTGCTTGTTTGTCAAAATGAAAACTGAAACAAGTATACAAAACAGTTGATTACTAATTGTGTATTGAAAGCATAAAGGTTTCCGCAACACTAAACAAACCAGTTCCGATAGTTCCTCAAGTTTAATGTTTTCAACAGCTCCAGCTTCTTCAGTGTTTATCAAAATACAAAAGAAAAAAGTAAAGATCTTTTTCTGATGGCAAATCTGAACCTTGCAGTATGAGGGATGCCAAGGGTTTTCACACATATACAGATATGAGATTGTTCCAAAATGGGATTGAATACTTCTAGAATGGAATGACTCTCCAAACTCTCATGCTTTTTCTAGACACTATACATAGATGTTTGGTGCTTTTTTCATGGCATTTCTTATTTAGGTACAGTACTTTCTGACTATAGAGCTTAGGACTGATATAGGCTGTGTTTTCTGTGGAAAGGTTTTGCCTTCTGGAGCCGTTTACACACAAGAAAAGTACAAAACATTTCACATAGGATATAACAGTTTAAAAATGTAACCCTCCCAAAAAATTATTCAAGTCTGATGGAAGATCATGTCAACCTTACCTGAACCAAAATACCGAGGTTTAAGTTGTATGAATGAATTTGCAAACTGTTCTAAACCAGTTCAAACAAACCTTTAACCCTTGAACACATGCTGTGAACTACAGAAAGATCCAGAGACCTAGCAGTCACATGGATCTGTATTTTAACCAGATGAATCTTGGTTTCATTTCTGCTTTGCCATGTCAAAAGAATTAAAAATCACTGGCATTCAAACTGGAACCGCAGAAATTATGTCAAACATACTTATGTGTTCAAGTGTTTTACTTTTCTTTAGCTATTTAAAAATATAGAGTTCAGGTTAAAAACCAACCACCAAAATGGATCTCAACACAGATCTCACAACCGAACAGAGATAGTATTCAGCTCTATTGCACAATGACTACTGGCAACCCATGTTAATCCACTTAAATCCCTTCCCAGTACTAAACAGTGAGTTGATTCTTTACAATAAAAAAGCTGAGTAATATTGCATAGGAGTACCAGAAACTGCCTCATTGGAAACAAAAACTATTTACATTAAATAAGAAACCTAACTGTTTTCAGGCTTGTATTTGCCACATTTACAGCGTGGTGCAATACAGACTGTGACAACGTAATGAAAACAGCTTCCGGCACTCAATACCACAAAGTAGCACAGTTTGCCACATTAGAGTAAAGCGAAGGGCGAAAAGGAGGAAATAAAAGGGAGGGGTGGAAAAAGAGGGAAGAGGAAGTTTTCTGGTTTCATTTCTGGTTTCGGAGCTGATTGGACAACCAGTCCAGTCCTTCATAGAGACCGTCTCCACTAGTGGCGCAGGTTGCCTGGATATACCAGTTCCTGTGACGAAGAGAATGCAGTCCAAGTTTGTCTGTAATTTCTGCTGCATTCATCGCATTAGGCAGGTCCTGAAGGTGGGAAAACAAGGTCATTTTTCCATTTAGAAAATTCCTTTACCTATTTCAGTTCAAGTGTTCACATGAGAAGGTACGAATGAAAGAAAGGGTAACTACGTACCTAAACGAACCCCAGCAGTATTTGCATAACATCTTATGATTGTTACATACTGACTGAACGGGAGTTTTCAGAAAAATGTAACAAGACAGTCAGTGAAAAATATATATTTCATCCTATGAATGAAGCTGCCCCTGAAGTACTGTGTTGTATAGGAAAAAGCAAGCTGATGATGCAGAGCAAGACTGAGATGCAGAACTCGTTTTATTAAACGGAAAAGCAAGGATTTCTAAAGATTTACCTTTTTAGTTACATTAGCAGTTCAAATTTTAATTTAGCAATTTTAGAAGAATTTAAGTTGCATCTTTGAAAATGTCTGCTCTCCAATCAAGATTCTGCTTTCTCTAAGCTGTAGATTCAAAGTAACAGCTTTCTGTTTAATCTTTTAACTGTGGTAACATACTTTTTAAAAAAGGGAATCTGACAGTCAGGGATTTAATTAGAAAAAGTGGTGAAACTCTATTCAAGCTGTCTACAATTCTGTAATCACTGGATGCTTCTGCTAAGAGCTCAGCAGTGAAATGGTTAATGCTGACATTTAAACTCATTAAGCTTCAGAATTAACATGCACGGAGATGAGACAGTGCACACTTCAGGGCTACTGTTTCAGGCTACCTGCATTTTCAGGCAGACTGTGCAATATCAGCTCCCACACATTCAGGAGGTTCTCATCACAGCCAAGGCGTGGAAATGGGATTTTCCTGAAAAGCTTGAAGTGCAGTTCTAAAGACCAGGTACATAAATAGCACTCTTAATAGCTCTGCTCCCTGCCGACCTTCAGTCTTGCCTTTTGACTTTAATAATGACGACTTATTGCTTTTAATGGCTGTAGCTAATAAAGCTGAGGCCTGGTCTACATTTACCTTAAAATTCGGCGGCAGTTGACGGGAGTTATGCATGCTACGGAGAGTAGCTTGCGTAACTTCCATCGTGCGCGGCATCTTCACTGCACTGTGCCTCTTGAGGGGGTGGTTTTAACAAGTCGACTTCTGGATTGATCGAGCAGGTCTCCACTGACCGCTCAATTGATCTGGATCGATCGAGTAGGTGTCCACTGACCGCTCAATCGATCTGGATCGATTGATCTGACGGCATCAGTGAAGACATAGTGAAAGTCAGTTAAATTCTATTCTCTCTTATACACAGAAAGAAGTTACAATTAGATGCATGTGTTCAAATCTGCAGTACAGTTATAGGGGTTTTGCTGAGGCCCTAATCTGGACCAACCTAAACCCTATTGGTGGTGATGCATGAGAACGAAAACCCAGCTAGACTCTCAACCTATGATGAGTTTGCAGAGCTTGCCATTCAATCTTTTTTTAAGGGATACTAGGAAGAGTCGACTGAATCTTTGTACTTTTTACAAAGGACACCTAAGTTTACTGTAACTGATGGATTAGATAAAGTATCTTCAGTTTACTGTATGCTGTGGCAGTATTTATTGACAGTCAGTTTCCTGACTACATGGGGAAACTCAGACAGGTGCAATACCTCAAACTACTTTTAAATTAACTAAAATTCAAATTGGTAGCATTCTTTACTAGCAAGTTGAGAATTTGATACGGAAGTTAGTGACACAAAATATGAAGATTTAGGATGCCACTTCTATAGAGCTACTTTTCAGAGAAGCGCCACACACTTCACATTTTGCTGAAACTACAGATTAATGTCAATATGGCATACTACTGAGTACCCTTTCAATCTCTCATTTATAAATCACATTAAAGTTAAGGAATGCTGAAGACTGTGCAAAAATGTTTGGTACAGTGATATGTCAAATACTTTCAATTTTTTTTTACAATAGAAGTTTTAAGATCACTTGCTAACGCATACCTGTTTGTTAGCAAACACTAATAAGACAGCATCTCTAAGCTCATCTTCTGCCAACATTCTCATAAGTTCTTCTCTGGCCTCATTCACTCGTTCTCTGTCATTACTGTCAACCACAAAAATCAAACCTATAAACGAGATGACAATCATTATTAAAAAAAATTATATGCACACCAGAAATTCTCCTTTAAAAAACTGCCCCAGTTTGGGTGAAAAAACAATCAGGGCTAAAGCTGTAGAAGTTTGAAGTTTTAAGAGACGATAAAGCAAACAGCTTATCAGTATGTAGCATCACAGGAAACCACGTGTCTCAGGCTACTGGAATATCTTTTGTTGAGACAATGACAAATCCCAACAAATGCTGACTATGCATATATTTCCTACCAACTTTGAGCCAAGAATAGATTTAAGATTATATATACTCAGAACTAAAACTACAAAAATATTGTCAAACACTGTATGTTCTCTTAAAAAAAAATTGTTATAGGGCGGGAGAGTTGCTACAGGATTTAAAAAAATATAAGTGTTTTAACAACAATTCCTCTACTTACCTAATGTCTAACTCATGGTTCTACGTTAGCTCTGTAGGTACTTAAAAAGGAGCATATTTCTCCATTTTCTCTCCATTAGTTTAAAAGCAGATTTTTAGCTCTTGCAGAGGAAACAACTCTGAACTCTGGCTGACAGGTAAGCAGCACAGCTTATTTTCAGCTGTTTTAAAGGAACAGATGTTGTCATTTTTACATCTACACTAATCTAATTTGGGAATTGAAACAAAAAACACTGAAGTTTTGGATTGGTACCCAGTTACCAGCCTTGAATGGATACTAGTCTGATGCTTTTGGCTTATGCTTTCACATAGTAAGCAATTAAGGAAAAAAGTTTAACATATACAAAAGTTTCTTTAAAATGGATAGTCATTTAAATGAGGATTCACCTTGTGTATTCTGGAAATAATGGCGCCAGAGAGGTCTGATCTTATCCTGACCACCTACATCCCACACCGTGAAGCTAATGTTCTTGTATTCTACTGTTTCTACATTGAAACCTGAAATAGAAATGGTGACAAAAAAGTTGATCAAGCAAGAAAATTGCAGTATTTTCTCCAATTCATGCTCAGAAGTTAATAATAAAAGATAAGATGAGTACATGAAATCACATTTAGATGCTGTAATTTTACATTTTTCACTTATTCTCAAGACCTCAACATGGCTAAAAGCAGTTTCTCTTACCTTCTGAAGTCCCCTAAAAATATACAGTAATGTGTGTCTATGAATGGCTCCTCAACTGGGACTTCTGCAGTTGGAATTGTAAAAGGAACTAAATGAACTTTTAAATATACTCTTTGGTACCCTACCTGAAGATTGTATGGATTGGATTATATCCTCTGTCCATGCCACCTCCCCAGAAAAGCCACTCTGTTCTTCCATCCCCCCCTCTCAACTACTCTATGTCATGGCACCCTTAGCAGTGGGTAGTTAGATAAACTTCCATTCTATCAAAGGCTGCTCCACACATTGACCAGAAGGAAGGAATGGAATTAAAAGCAGTCATATGTTCTCTTCTCCTCCCTGGTTTAAAGAGTTCACTGTACTGCTTTCACTACACTCCCAATCCATCAGAGGCAAACTGTCACTAGAGCCATGTCAGGATGCAGCACTGCAAATAAGCCACAAAACCAGCAAAGCGTGGGATTAACTAAAGTCACTGATGTGAACAATGTGTTACAGGGACCAGAATCTCAAAAAAGTTTAAATAAAGCAAGCAAAATTTAAATATCTTACCTATAGTCGGGATAGTAGTTACTATTTCACCAAGTTTAAGTTTGTACAAAATAGTAGTCTTTCCTGCTGCATCCAGACCAACCATAAGAATACGCATTTCTTTTTTGCCAAAAAGGCCTTTGAAGAGGTTAGCAAAAATATTTCCCATGCTTGAAATATGATGTTCCCTCACTGGCCAATGAAATCTAGAGAGAAGAAATTCAAGACAATTAAAATAAGAACATAAGAATGACCATACTGGGCCAGACCAATGGTCCACCTTGCTCAGTAACCTGTCTTTCGACAGTGGCCAGTGCCAGATGCTTCAGAGAGAATGAACAGAACAGAGAAGTTATTGAGTGATCCATCCCCTATTATCCAGTCCCAGCTTCTGGCAGTCAGAGGCTTAAGGACACCCAGAAAATAGGGCTGTGTCCCTGATCATCTTAGCTAGTAACCATTGATAGACCTGTCCTCTGTGAACGTATCCATTTTTCTTTTCTTTTGGTTTCCATATTATCCCGTGGCAACAAGTTCCACAAGTTGACTGTGCATTGTGTGAAGTAGTACTACTTTATGTTTGTTTTAAACTTGCTGCCTATTAATCTCATTGGGTGACCCCAGTTTCTCGTTTTATGTGAAGGGGTAAATAACACTTCCTTATTCACTTTCTCCACACAATTCGTGATTGTATAGACCACTATCATATACCCCCTTTTCTAAGCTGGACAGTCGCAGTCTTTTTAAGCTCCTCACATAGAAGCTAGTAATTTTTGTTGCCATTCTCTGTACTTTTTCCAATTCTAGCATATCTTTTTTGAGATGGGGTGACCAGAACTGCACACAGTGTCAAGGTGTGGGCATACCATGGATTTATATAGTGGCATTATGATATTTTCTGTCTTATTTTTCTGTCTTAACTTATCCCTTTCCTAATGGTTGCTAACATTCTGTTAGCTATTTTGACAATCAGTGCACATTGAACAGAGGTTTCAGAGAACTATCCATGACAACTCCAAAATCTCTTTCTGAGTGGCAACAGCTAATTTAAACCACATTATTTTGTATGTGTAGTTGAGATGTTTTCCAAAATTCATTACTTTGCATTTATCAACTTTGATTTTCATCTGCCATTTTGTTGTCCAGTCACCAGTTTTGTGAGACTCCTGAGTCAGCTCAACTATCTTGAGTAATTCTGAATTGTCTGCAAACTTTGCCACCTCACTGTTTATCATTCTTTCCAGATCATTTATATGTTGAACAGCACTGGCCCCTGTACAGATCCTTGGGGAGACTCTGCTAATTACCTCTCTCTTCACTGTGAAAACTAGCCATTTATTCCTACCTGTTGTTTTCCATTTTTAATCAGTTACTGATCCATGAGAGGATCTTCCCTCTTATCCCATGACTGCTTACTTTGCTTAAGAGCCTTGGAGAGAGATCTAACCTAAGATTTTCTAAAAGTCCAAGTACATTATTTATATCCACTGGATCACCATTGTCCACGTGTTCGCTGACACCCTCAAAGAATTCTAATAGATTGGCAAAGCATAATTTCCCTTTGCACAAGCTACTTTGACTCTTCCCCAGCATATTGAGTTCACCTGTGTGTCTCACAATTCTGTTCTTTACTGTATTTTCAACCAATTTGCTAGGTGTACCAGCTTGTAATTGCCAGAATCACCTCTGGAGTCTATCTTAAAAATTGGCATTACATTAGCTATCCTCCAGTCACCTGGTACAGAGGCTGATTTAAGCAATAGGTTACATACCACAGTTACTAGTTCTGCAATTTCTTATTTGAGTTTCTTCAGAACTCTTGGGTGAATACCATCTGGTCTTACATGTACAAGTTACTGCATGTATAACTACCGACAACATTCTGCACAGTAACACAGGCTACTTAAGAACAGCTACAGACTAGCAGCTGATCACAAATTCTAACAAAAGCTGTCAGGAGCTCCTGGTATATTTAAGTCTTTTAAATTGCACTCGAAACAGATTAGTTCTTTAACTGTTTCAATATGGAAAATTCAAGGACTTTGACAAATTGGGGGAAGGTAGCCCTAATTACAAGATAGTTAAGTTCTTCTGAATCTTTTGGTAGTGTGCTCTTATGCCCAGTATGTCAGTTATTTAAGACATTGCATCACCATCCTTTTTCAATGAGGAAAAAAATATACAAAAGTTAAGTGTTAATTTTTAGAGAAAGAAGAAAACACTGAAGCACACATGATTTATCACCATGAATTATACAACTGATTACTTCCAGAGTATCTTGCTCCAATGCTTGCTGTGGGTTACTCATATCACATATATTACATCAAAATGATAAATATATCATTCACTTTAAAGTGATTAAAAGATGTTAAGACTTGAGTTGTTGTTTTTTTCTTTAACACAATCTGTTCACTAAATAAAAATAAGGAAAGAGGGTAAATCCCAAGACACAGCCCACCATGTTTCCGTACAGTTGCTGCCCTCTTTTTCAATGGCTTGTTCTACAAGAGGAAAACCATTTGCAAGGTGATCATCATACTGGTTGAGGCTTTGCTAAACACCAAACCAGCATCTTTGAGACATTCTTCTTAAAAGTGAGTCAGCGGGTTTTATTGAAACTTTCTACAAGACATCACTGACCATTGGCTGAAACTGGGTATGCAAAAGTAACAGCCAAAAGGACAGTATGAGAAAATGATGGTGGTGTTAGAGGATTACAGTAGAATGACTATCTACTATTGAGCACTGTAGTTGGGATGTCACCAGAAGACCCCCTCCAGATATCTGCTTTTCAGTCCTAACACCAAGTTACATTTTCAGCAAAACCTTCGCAGTTCATTTTTATATCTGACACACTTCTATATTTCCATTAAAAGATACATTACATACCTATCAGCAAATTCAATATTACATTCTAAAGATATGCAGTATTGTAGCTCTATGGGTCAGGATATTATCTATTAATTATTTATTAATCAGGATATTATCTATTAATATCTCAGGATATTAGCGAGACAAGGTGGGTGAGAAAAGGTGGACCAATAGTTGGTCCAATAAAAATATCACCTCACCTACCTTGTTATTTTTAGGGATAAGAATTATTGCAGTTTATTGCAATAACAATTTCTTCCTTTCTAACAAATATCACTGCATGTTAGCGTTCAATTGAAAGCTGCACCCAAGACAAATTTTACAGGAGAAAAAGGGTAAGACAAGAAGGGTATTTAAACACAGATATCAATTTTTTTTTTTTTTTTAAACATTTCTTAACTAGTAGATGGTGACACTGCATTTCAGTGAACTCGTGACAAAATTCACTTTGCTACTGTTCTGCCTGGAAACTGAGATCTCAGATGTACATTGATATATGCAGAGACGATCATCACTCTAATGGGTAAAAGCTAAGAAACTTAAAATTAAGGTATAAATTTTAGAACGAGAATAAAAGACAGCAGGAATACACAGTCAGAAACTGCACAGTTTTTAGAGGATTTTTGTTTACTACAATAATCCAAATTCTTTACATATGACGTGTAATTAGTTAACACATTACCAAAGATTCATTCGGAGTCATCTGAAAGTTTATTGCACATGTGCAGTAGGCAACTGAGACTTAAGACTGCCCCTCCAATTTAAGAAACATTTAATATATAGTCCATGTCACAAAGCTCAACTTCCTTTTGACAAATAAAACATGCTAGTTATTACATTTCCCCATCCCAAAATACTTAGCAATAAATAATGCAAAGAGATTAGAATATACCTTGAGTTGTTTAGTAATATGTTAAGAATAGTACTAAGTTTAGTTTCACTACATAACACACTGAAGCAATTTTGTTGTTCTTAAAAAGAATTTTCTACTCTATTTATTTAACCAAAGTTTTAAAAATAATTGCTGAATTACTTAATATTATTGAAGCCAATATATAAATATTTGAAGTTAGACTAAATATGACTGTCGGTGTATCGCCCAAGACAGATTTGCACATCCCAGTGCCCAGTCAAAGGGAACCTTGTTAGTCTCAGAATGATCAAGAAGATATTACTCTTTCACACAGGTACAGGCTAAAGTTTAGGACTCGCACAATGGCAGGACACTAAATGCTTCTGTTGCACTGCTGCCCATATTTTGCTTATTCCATGAATAGGAGACTTCAATCTCTAGGGCCATTATTCTGGACTCTTTCACCAACATTAATTCACTTAAGTTTAATAAGATGTGGTGTGGAAACTATGTTTTTAGTAGCAGGTTTACTTCCAGTTTGTTAAAAAGTTTTATTATCTTTAAAAGAGAAGCTTTCTCTAACTTAATGCTGCTTTCATATTCCTGCAAAGCCAAAATATTAAGCTATTAGAGAGAACTGTAGTTTAACTTACGAATGCTGCATAAAACAGAAAGATTGAAGAACTGTGGCATGACTCATTTGCAAAGGGATGCATTTCCTTCTTTCTAGGGCCCCATTTCCTGAAAACACTGTCACCAGTTTTCCAGACATGAAGAACTGGAGATGTCTCCCTTTGCAGCAGTCAGTGCCACTCCTTGTTTGGCTAGAAGGAAGGAAGTGACAGAAAACATTCTAATGGGCATGAGTGTGCTGCCTCCACAGCATCTCCCCTTACTAGATAAAGGCGAAATTTGGACTTAATATTGTTATGTAGGCATTTATAACCACACCCCTGTAGGAGGGCTAAGTGCTACCACTATTAGGCTACTTTAAAAGCCCTGTAAAAATTGAGTCAAGTTTTAAAAAGTATTTTGCATATTTAAAGGCATATAACTCAATTTAGGTTATGATTTCTATCTTGACAGCAGCCATTTAAAAATTTTTGGTAAACTCAGTTCACATGTAGGTGAGATTCTTAACATCTTCCCTTCCCTCAAAAGAGGCATACAACCTGTGCTTGTCTCATAGTAACAAGTTTCTATGTTCACACTTCAATTCCATTGTTAATTCCCCTCCACAAACTATGGAGAGACAGGAGGTTTTACTTGAATCCTTTTGATGGCAGATAGTTTTAACTTAAATTTGTACTCCCCATTTTAGCCTATCACCCACCTCAGTAGTTTTTTGGCATCCAGCTTTTCTATTCAACTTCAGATTTTTAAACTCTTCACTATGTCTTCATTTTAGATTCTCTTTTCTAGTGAATATAAACCTAGTTCTTTTCTCTCCTTGGTTGCAATGCATCCTTTACTACACTGAGGCATCTCACACTACTGTAATATAAACAACAGTGTCTTAGTTCCTTTCCTTAGCACATCTATTTATGAAGACCACCAGCCTAACTATTAAACACTGACGATTTCTGAGTAATTTTCCACCCCATATGGCGAGACCCTTACTTTTCATGGGCCTTTTAGGAGATGTTTACACTGCAATTAAATAACAGTGGCTGGCCCACATCAGCTAACTCAGGGTCACAGGGCTATTTAATTGTGGTTTAGAAGCTTGGATTGTAGCCCGGACGTCTACACTACCGTTAAACAGCCTTGCAGCCTGAGCTCCATGAGCCCGAGTCAGCTGATAGGGCCAGCCAGGCATGTTTAATTGCAATGTAGACGTACGCTTAAACAGTCTTCTCATTCTTTTGTCCCTTCCAGATATCTGGACATGTGTCTTACCTGAGAAAAGGCAACTAACTATACGAGTCAGAGTCTTAACTACCCAATATATGGTCTATTCTTAAGTAAAGAATCTTCCTCTACTCCTCCTGCTGGCCTTAGCTTCCCTTAGCTCAAGTTAGTAGAGACTCCAAATATTACCACTTAACTGTTTGACAGTTTACATGAAGCTAGTTTGGTGGTCTCAGTCTAGTTCCCAGTGCACAGGTATAACGATCACAAATGGTTCAGTTGGGGCTTGTCTACACTAAAAAAGTTACCTTAACATGGGTTGTCCTTGTCTTCATATGCAACCAAACCATATTCAGCATCAGTTTAGCTGTGCCCATTGTCAGCAATAGATATTTTTTTTTTGTATATAGGCAAGTCCCCAACTGGCATCCTCAGAAGAGATACTGGGGAATGAATGAACAGATTCTGTTGTCCTATCACCTGTAAGTTAGGGCCCTCCAGGTCAGGCTTGATAGAGCAGACTGACCTGCTGGTAAATGTGCCATACATATTCTATAGACATGATTTCAGCATCCATGGATGTCAATCGAGTACTGCTCAACACCTCTGAATATTCCAAAACACACTTGGGTGCTTTTACTCCTGTTTCATTGCTCTTCATTAGGCTGAGCCCTGGACTACATTACAAACTTACCATGGTATAACTCAGTGGTTCCCAACTTGTGACCCAGGGGCCAAAAGTGGTCCACGGGATCTTTCAAAGTGGCCCGCCGCTCCCCTCCTGTTGGCTGCAGCAGGGAGCTGCAACCTACGGAATCAGGTGGAGCATGTTGCCGTGGGGCTACAAGACTGGTGCAGGCTCCTTGCTACAACCAAGGGGATGGGAGAGCAGCGCTCCCCTCCTCCTGGCTGTAGCAGGGAGCACGACAAAGTGCTCCTCCTGGGTCCATAGGTGCTGAGGTCCCCCCTGGAGCCAGAGGAAGGGGAGATCAGCGCTCCCCTACCCTGGCTCCATCAGAGAGCAAAGCGCTCTGCCTGTGTCTCTAGGCGCTGGGGTCCCTGCTGGAGCCAGAGGGAGGGGAGCACTGATTTCCCATCCCCCTGGCTGCAGAATGGAGACGCTGCCTAGGGATCCAGTTGGAGCGCATGGGGCTACAGGATGCATGCAGTTTCTCTGCTACAGCCAGGGGGACGAGAGATCAGCAAGGAGGCAGCCTCCCCGCTGAACTCCTTCCATCTGGCTGCAGTGGGGGGGTGGCGCTGCTGGTGGAGCAGGCAGGACCTACCATACTTGAGGAGGGGCAGGCAGGACTCTAAAAATCAGTGCCTTATGGTTTGACCTGCACTTAGCTGCCAGGCTGTGTGCTTCAGTGTGTAATGAAAGTCACTCATCCACACTACTGCTTTGTCTGTGTGTGACATGCTGTGAATAATTTGTAGGTGTAAAATAGTGAACGTAAAAATGAGCACAGAAGCATCAAAATGTGATTTGTAGTCCTTAATACTGTATACATCAATACATTTTTTAATGAGTTGATAGACTGGTGGCCCTTCAGGGTTGTAAAAATGATATTTGGGGCCCACGAGCCAAAAAGGCGGGGAAATCAGTGGTATAACTATATCTCTCAGGTGTAACTACGAAAATCCACACTCCTGAGCGACAGTCATATCAACCAAACCCCCAACGTAGACAGCACCATTTCAATGGAAGGGCTTCTCCTGCTGACATAACCACCACCTTTTGGGGAGGTGGAGTACCTATGCTGACAGAAGCACCTCTGCAGTGCTGTAGGTGTAGACAAACCTGGAGCACCACAGAGCACACCTTCACCTTGATGTTGCATTCTGCACCACCTCCCACAAGGTTTGCACAGTGCTAGAAACCTGTTATTCAGGTTCAGTTAAGATGTTTGTGTCATTGGTAAGCAGTAAAAGCAACAAAGACTCATATTTCTGGATAAGACACTGCAAATTTACACCAGGAAGTACAAGATAGTTCAAACTTTAGGTAGATTTCTAGCAAGTGATATATTTAGAGATGCAAACAAGATTGCAGACACCCATCTTAGGTAAATTCACAGTAAACTTAAAAATTAGAGTGAATAAGTCTTATAGCAATGCTTTTACTATGCAGGGTTCATTTCAGAACTTTGCTCAAGTGGTAGAGCACTACAAGAGTTAGCCTTTAAGCATTACATAATCTAATATAAAAAGACGTGACTGAAGTTTACATGTTTAGTAGTGTTCTATACTTCAGCATCCATACCAGTTTTAATGGCATTTTATTTTACTTGCATGGCTTTAGAAATCAAACATGCTCCTCTTTTTGCTGTTCACATGTCATCCAACTGTTGTTGAATAAAGCCAGTCTACTTAATTCAAACTACACTGTAAATAATCTGCCAAGAAAGGTGCGCATTGTACTGACATTTTAACTGGGATTTAAGATCTTTGAAAAATGGAATGCAACCCCTTAGTCTTTAATGGCACAGTTCCATTTGGCCATCACAACTGATTCAACTTAGTGATTAAATTAAAAAAGCAATTGTGATGTAGGCCATCATATCCCGTAATTTTACACCATTTTAAAAAAGATATTGTAGAATGCTTTAAAAAGAGAGTTGTGTGGTGAAAATCCTGCACATCCCCCAACATCTTTCTGCTATTTTCACAATCTAAGGAGTGGAATGCCGGATGCAATACTAATATTTAAACCTCTGCTCCTCTTTAAGAGCACTTACTATGGAACTTCAGCAGCAATTAAACTGGTGTTACACATGTTCATGGTTTCAAACCATTGTAAGAAAAACTACTGGGCAGGAACATAAGCATCTTGCTCACAAAGTGTCTCTCTCTACTCCTGAAGACATCCAACATAGGAAATAGGGAAAGGTGCTGCTAGCAATTAAGATTAATTGCAGAAAAGCTTAATTCCCTACCTCAGAGTACAAGCATGCCATGTCTATTAAAGAAAGTGAAAACAGTTGTAAGGAAGGCATTCCGAAGACTTGCTAACCCTAGGTGTTTTTCCTTTAACTTTTTCTTTCAGTAGCTACAACTGGTGAAGAGTATCATGAATGTATATACCCATTCTTGTACACCGTGAAATGCTATTTACAATAAAACTAGTCAAAATGCCTCCTTTCTATAAAATAACTGACCGCACTGAAGCCACAGCACTACTAGTTTGTAATGTAACATTAAACTTGTGATTTCAGATAGAATTTAAAATATTTTTTCACAGCAGTCCTTTCCTCCATCCCCAACTGCCTATGTTAGCTTTCTTGTCAATAACAGAACCAATATGTAACTACAGAAATTGTTTCTTGTATCCAAGTGTTCTGCCAGCTACTCAAATGCTTAAGAGCAGGAGTGACATGTTTATGAACCAATTTTCTTCAAACATATCAAAGGCACTCTTTCTCACTGAGACAAAGTTACATTTATATTTTCATGGGCTTATACAAAATGCTACCAAATGCACAGAGTAAACAATATCAGAGAAAAGTTTTATCTAAGATCTTTAGAATAGACAGAGTTTTCCTTGGTGTGGCTTGTAAGAAAAGTAGACAAAATATTTAGGCCAAAGAGCAATTTTTAAAAGTTGGTACTATGCCTCTGACCTTTAAAGTAGTTTTTAGATGTTGGGTCATTTCTCACTGTCACAGGGATGAGATATCCAAGAAGTTTTAGTGCCAATGTATTCTAGTAGCATAGTATTGCACACCTGAAATAGATATAAAACCTGCATTCTTTCATACTTGAAGAATCTGTTTCCTTGCAGCTTAAAATGTTCTGTTGGGGCAAATTTTAAAAACAGCTCTTGATCAGAATACTGTCATGTATGTAACTAAACTGGCTCAGTATATGACTATTTCAAGAACAGTTATACCCAACTATTTGTAGTTGTTTACTGATCTTTCACATATGAAGCAATGGATGAAAAATGGCTAAATAGCAAATAGTTGTAGACAACTCAAAGAATTCCTTCAAGTTGGAATTATAGTTTTGGATTTCTAATTTTTTCTACTGAAATGAAAACTATTACTTTCAAGACACTATTTAACAGACTAAAATTATGCATAAATTTTAGATGTAGAAGTCATGTTCATTTTCAGAATTTTTAGTCTAAGTATGTATCATCATCAGGAATCTAACTTTGTGAAAAGTCTTACAATTGAAGATGAATCATGTACAAAGTATTTAAAAATGAGCTGCAAAGCAAGAGATGGTATCATTTAATACTCTCACCATGATGTATCAAGATTACCTCTACATTTCTTCTCTGCTCTCCCCCCAAAGAACTTGTTACATATATTAAGTCCCGATCTCTTTTTTTTGGAGATATTTGGTAAGATTTGGATCTTAAACGATTGATAGCACATGATGCTACAACCAGAGCTGCGACTTTCCTTATCTCCAGCTGAAGGGGGTGGGAAGTGGATGCTGAGTTTGAAAGGAGGAGGAAAAACAGGTAAAAAAGTTACGGTATCTTGGTTACTTACCACTCAGGTACTTCAGAGACCAACATAAGGAAAGCAGAGACCTGACATAACTGACGTTTCTAATGTAAAACACATTGCTTTTGGAAAGAGCCAATTGCAAGTTGTCTTTAAAGACACGGTGCAATAACGGGAATTCTGTCTTTGCTTCACAGATCACCTTGAAGAATTCCCATCTATGTCCATTTGAAGTGATTCTTTTTCATGGTACTACAAGACTAATCTAAATGTGGCTTTCATGTTCTCCAAGATCTGATGAACAGAGCATTCTATGAATTAAATTAGATGAAGACCCATCCAGAGCAGACAATGCCTTTCCCCAGATGGGATGGATGAAAACATGTACACAGTAAGTTATTTTCACCCAAGAGTCACACACAAGCTTTTTTTAAAGAGAATGTTGATAGAGAGAGACAACTGTTCTCAAACGCTTCTCCAAATTAATTGAACTTTTCTTCCAAACTACCACACAAGAACAGATCAATATCAGGACCAAATAAATGCAAGTGCTGCAGGTGCTGAGGGAAGCGTGGCACCTCTACAAGTCAAGATGATATTCTTCACTGATAGATCTTACTTGCAACTTTGGCCAGCTTCTCGACTGCTTCTGAACAACAATGAAACATGCCTCCTGAAGAACATGAGTTCACATAAATTCCATTACATCTCTTCCATCTGTTTGTTGCACAAGCTCATGTCTACTTAAATTGTAAGTTCTTTTGGGCAGAGATCTTCTTCACATTATGTGTTTGTACAGCACCTAGCATAATTGAGCCCTAGGTGCAACTGTAATATAAATAAATAGGTGGAACATGCACATACACAGTGAGACATTGCCCAAGTGCACTAAAGATTTAGTCATTCCTGCACTATTGGGAACAGAAATAGACTGCACAATACTCTAGAAACCCATGGAGACAAAAGGCAGACCATTTAACATTTTACTCAAAAGCCACATCAGTCTGAGTTCTTGTTTTCAAGTTCACCTTGACGCATGAGAAACAGTGATGCACTTCTAAGTTTCAAAAACAAAACCCTGAGCCACATTAAATTATGAACAACTGGTGTACCACAAGACAAAGAACAGGGGTAATCCAATATTGTTTATCTAAAAAACAGATGAACAATTTAACGTATCCCACAGTAATCCATTAAGCTACAAATCATTCTGTAGTTTCTGTGAACTTATGGCAGCCCACATGTTTGCACAGAGATATGAAGTTTAAAGAGAAGCATTTGGAACACAACTTCTGTATCTTCCTTTAAGAAAAGGTTGGCAAAAAATGTAAAGGAATGTACTGTACTGGAATGAGTTTGACTACAATGATGAGATTTTTGGGCTGAAGCAGAAGAGTACTCTATTTTTTCCTTTTAGATGCCCCCCAATTGCTTGAAAAGTGAGGCCAGAGTTAAAAGTAGGCTGCTACCCAGTCAAGGCACATCTCAGGTAGTTTGATTACAGCTTCATCTGCACTTAAGACCACTGTGCGCAGCCTAACCAGCAGAGAAGTGTTAACTACTTTCACAAACAGAATGTGGCTCAGACTTATAATAGTGAAACACATACTTTAAACCTGCTCAAGTTTTAAACTATATATGTCTTACATACTACCCCATCCCCATTGAAAAGATAAAGAGTTCAGAACTATGACCAAATTCACCTTAGATACTGTGAATAAAATCAAGTTAAAGAATAAGAGAAACAAGACTGGTGGTTGACATTTAAGCAAATCCAAGAGTCAATGCTCAATTGACTGGTTGGTTCAAGATCAGCATATGAATAGGAGTTATTAGAATTGAGCCATCAGCAAAAGCAATACCATATATTCCCCCAATGTTTTCATGTATAAGAAACAAGAAATAAAATTAGTTATTTGCAAGCAGCAAGAAAAATTGCCGAATACTGCAGAAAAACAGCTGTAATAGCAGGAAGCTGATTCAAAACATTGCCCATCAGTAAAAGGAAGAGACAGAATGATAGCTGGGGATAGGGGTAGCTGTAATACCAGCTTTACAGCTTCTAAACTAACAAGGATTTCAACAGACTAAAAAAAGAGGCTTGCTTTTTTATGGAATCACAATCTTATACAACTATGGCTATGGCTCCACTTACAATGGTGCAGCTGCATTGATGTAAACTCTAATGTAACCACTTTAAGCCGATATGAGCTTTCCCATCCACCTAATTAATCCATCCCCCAGCTAGCACCAGTAGCTATGTTAGCAGAAGCTCTTCTGTTGACATAGCAATGTCCACACCAGCACTCAAGTTGGCGTAAGTTATGTTGCTCATGGGGTGGCTAATTCATACCCCTGAGCGACATAACTTATGTTGACTTAAGGTGTAGTGTACCCATGGCCTCTGTTGAACAGACTTATCCATTGTAAAGAATCTAGAACGATGAAATACTCATGGGAATGTTACAAAATATTTTATCATGTATAGGTCAGATTAGAAAACTAAAGTGTGGTTCTATTCTGAAAGTGAATATTGTCATCTCAATTATTTTCTACTGAGCATGTTTGATACAGAAAAGTCATTTTACTTAACTCCTATCCTTCCAAACTCATCCGATCTTGGTGTCAAGATGGGTTTCTTTCCTTCTTCCACCAGTGTATAATAAGAGTTCAACATAATAATTATGCCCTTTGTTATACCCATGCAACCCTAGTACTTACAGAAAAATGTACACAGGGGTTACGAACACAAGCAAACAACTCTGCTGAGTCACAAAAAGGAACAAAATCCTGTCTACTCCTAACTGTGCTAGCTCCGAAGCCATAAGACAACTCTCCATTTTGTCAATAGAGTCAGTAAATATGACTCAGATCTACACAAGGAGATCTATTGAGTAAGAATGTACTATTTTATACTCTTTCAGATTTGAACGCAAAAGAATAACATCTTCAAATAAATTTATACAAAGAGATTTGCTGATATGGACTGATGTTGAGATTAGTAAAAGACACTATATCCTATTCAAGGTTCTTGAGTTAAGAAGCCATGATAAATGAGTGGACTCAGTGATCTGTCAAGCCACACAGTTATGGGCACGATCTATCCTGCACCTGATTTTTAATGGAGAAAATAACAAGTGTCCACTGCTGTAGCATCCAAAACTGCTGAGTGGGTGGAAGTGACACTTGTTTAAACCATCTCTTGATCCCACTGCTCTACAAGACTCCGCAGAGGTGTCAGTAAGCTTGCCTACTTAAGAGCTTCAAATTGGGTAAGTGTCCTCACTTTTTCATCCAGGGCTACCATTACAATAATGGGTTGGGGGAAGTAGTCCCTTCCCAAGCTTTGCAACAATTCTGAGTGTCTAGGATAGGAAATAATGGCATCAAACCAACCCCTTAAGTACATTTTCAGAAAAGCCCTTTCCTTCCATACCTCCAAACTTAAAGTGTATATAATGGTACCATTTTGAGTAGAAGGTCCACAAAATAAAGAATATTTGGAGGAAAATCCTAACTGACTTAAAGGAAGAATATGACAGGGAATACCCACATTTGATTCAAAAGTGTATCTTCTAAAAAAGTCAGGTGATTAGATTATTAAAATTCAGGGGGGCAAAATTAGCAATAGAATTGTTCTGCCGTGACACTTGGACAAATCACTCAACTGTAAGTTCTCAAATTCTCATTTGTACAACAGGAATAATAATGCTCTTCAAAGAGGTGTTGTGAAGCTCAGTGGCTGCATAGCAAAGTTCAAAGTACTATCTCAATAGTTAACGTTTCAGCTATAGATGAAGCTGATGGATTTAAAATAAAAACTTCTGCATACACTCAACCAACCTGTGGAATTTGATCCGGCAAGTACCAAGTGCCAGGATGACAAAGTCAACGTAAAACACTATGACTGAATAATTTTATAAGAAAACTATTTTACTTATATTAAGATGGGGGTAAATCCAATCATGCTTCATGGCAAAATGAATTATGCCATGTAGAGAGCGCTATTCTACTGGCGAGGCGCACTGTGGGAGGGCATTACTTTCCTGGAGTTTTATGAATGGGCCAGAGATAAAGGCAAGAGATGGGATTTTTATAGGCCAACAGCTAATCTGTTATAAGCAAGCCTGACATGCAGAGTGGAGGGTTGACCTCCTGGGTCACCAACCCAAGCCATTGAGGCTGGAAAGAAATTCTGTTCCAGGGTCAAGAGAGCAACAACTCTATTCCTCACCAACCCAGCCCAGGCGCTACGAGACCTCAGCAATGATAGCCTCCAACCTTCAAAGAAGGCACGTGCTCAGCACACATCCCTGAGCACGCTCCCGGGGGCTGAACGGGGAGGTTAACCATGTAAAGCCATCCAACAGTCTGAGCAAGAGACTCCATGTGCCCTGGGCGGCCTCGGAGTTGTTGTTGGATCCGCAGACTGGGGAGTTCGGGGGGTGGGATCAGGCGCGTACAGCCGGGCCGGGCCGGGCCTGAGGGATTAGGTGCCGAGGCCTGCTTAGGCCGGGGTCAGGTCCCTAGACCAGGCCGAGGCGGGGATGCCGGACCGAGCCCGGCCGGGCACAGGGGTCGAGTCGCTGCGACCGTTTGAACCGCTCCCTCCCCTCCCCCCGCTCGCAGCTCCCCGACCATCCCACGCTCCCCGTACCAGTCCCGGGCCGGGGCGGATGGCTCTCCGCACCCTGGGGCCTACCAGTGCCTGCTCCTGGGCCATACGGGCCACCGCCAGCCCGCCCCCGTTGCTCGGGGAGACCCAGCAGGCCGGGCCCCGCCGCCCAGCGGCCTTCGCGCCGCCCTCCCCAGGCCCGGGCCTCAGCCGGCCCTCACGGGAGAGAGGTGGGCCGGCGGCGCGAGGGGAGAGGCGCCGCTTACCCGGTGCTGGCTGCCCCCGGCTCTGGGTCTCTCTCGGGCTCTCGCTCGGGGCCGGCTCCCTCCTGCGCTTCTCACCCGCTCCCCGCCCAGGCTCACAAGATGGCGGACAGCTCCGTCCGGGCGGCCACGTCAGTGTGTGTGCCAGCAGGGGCTGCCCGCGCGCGGAGCACGACGGGTAACCGAGGAGGGCCGCGGTGGGCGGGGCCTGCAGCGGCGCCCAGGTCACGTCACAGGGAGGGGAGGGGCGACGGGGCGGGAGTCGAGGGATCCCCCAGCGGTTGGGCGCGCGCCGGTGGGGCGGAGTCGCGGGGAGCCCGGGAGTGGTGCGCTGCGCTGCGTGGGGGCGCCGTGAGGGGCTCCTCGGGCCGGCTCGGGCGGCCCTGGGGCTTGGTGGCCAAACCTGACACACTGCTAGTGACACTCACACGCGCGTGCCTTGTACCTCGCCGTGACATGCACACGCTGTGCGCCTCGTGGTGACACGGACACACCTCGTGGAGATACGCAGACACACTGCTAGTGACGCACTCACCGCGCGTGACACGCACGAGCCTCATCGTGGCGATGGCACGGGCCTTGTGGTGACACGGACACACCTCGTGGCGATGGCACAGGCCTTGTGGTGACACGGCTACACCGCTTCGTGACACGCACGGGCCTCGTCGTGCCGATGGCACGGGTCTTGTGGTGACACGGACACACCTCGTGGCGATGGCACGCGCCTCGGGGTGACACGGCTGCACCGCTTCGTGACACGCACGGGCCTCGTCGTGCCGATGGCACGGGTCTTGTGGTGACACGGCTGCACCGCTTCGTGACATGCACGGGCCTCGTCGTGGCGATGGCACGGGCCTTGTGGTGACACAGACACACCTCGGGGAGATACGCACGCGCCTCGGGGTGACACGGCTGCACCGCTTCGTGACATGCACGGGCCTCGTCGTGGCGATGGCACGGGCCTTGTGGTGACACGGACACACCTCGTGGAGATACGCACGCGCCTCGGGGTGACACGGCTGCACCGCTTCGTGACACGCACGGGCCTCATCATGGTGATGGCACAGGCCTTGTGGTGACACGGACACACCTCGTGGAGATACGCACGCGCCTCGGGGTGACACGGCTGCACCGCTTCGTGACGTGCACGGGTCTCGTCGTGGCGATGGCACGGGCCTTGTGAAACGGGCATGCTTCAGGCCCCCGGGGTGACATGCACAAGCCTTCTGGTGAAAGATATTTTTTAACATAGTATTTTTATCTTGTTGGTTTTTTACATTGAAATCAATTAATAGTGTAATAGTTTTCCAACCTGGGCTATGGACATGGGAGTTGGCTTGGGGGCATGAGGAAGTAATGAGGCAGAGAGGATAGTAATGGGAAGGTGATGAAAACTGTATGATCTTGGATCCACCACACCTCATGCTGCAAACATCCTCTTGCTGCGTCATTAAAGTGGTGGCTGGCTTCTTGGAAGCCACCCACCTTGGCATTCCTGTAGTTTCCCTCAGTATAACTGGTGGTGGGAGCATCTCACATATACAAAGCTATATTCTCAGGCAGCCCTGCCTGCTGGCCCGAACTCCTCTTCTTAGGTCTATTCCCTAGACACCCAAAGCCACAAGAGCAGATGCATCTAGGACCTTGTAGCCACCAATGTATCAAGAAAAAAAGAAAATTAACAAATGAAAAACAAAATATCCGCCACAACAACACAGGATTAAAACAAAAAAGAATGGAAAGGATAGAAAAGAAATAGAAATAACAGATAGAAAAAAGGAGAGTGACTGTACTGAGACATGGTTAGAGGGGACCTTGGGTGAAAAAGGAATTCTCCTCCAATCCCTCAGAGGAAAGATAGGGAACCACTACTGTAAATGACCACCTAGTCATTATTATTTTATTTATAGTAGCACCCACAGATAACTAGCACTTTCCAGTCATTGAAGGAGGGCCAATTCCTGTCCTGGGGAGCTCACAATGTAAAGACACATATAGACAGAGGTTGGGGAAAAGAGAACAACAAATGATTTTTTAAAAATACAGATCAACTAGATCCACTAAAGGCAGCATGGCAGAAATGGGTCTTTTAGAGAGACTTAAAGAACAGAATAACAAAGCAACTGTTGCCATGAACAGATTGTTTCACAATTCACATATCCAGGGATGAGAGAGGTAGTGTGAAAACTACTGGGTTTGCAGCTGTCTGTCTCTATGTGTTACACAGTATTTGTATAAACATTGTACTCA
Organism: Emydura macquarii macquarii; assembly: GCF_026122565.2. Taxonomy (NCBI): domain Eukaryota; kingdom Metazoa; phylum Chordata; order Testudines; family Chelidae; genus Emydura; species Emydura macquarii. The sequence goes on from NW_027133217.1 coordinate 3,936,635, forward strand.
TCTTGGGCATGGACATTCCAGAATTATTCTTTGAGGGGAGAACTGTCTGTCATCTATCAGATGGCTTTGCGTTTGGAGAAACAGTATTTAAGCATATCTGCATATTACCAGTAAGGCTGAAAATTTAAATGTGATTTCAATTGAAAAAATTCAGCTTTATTAGGCTAAGAGCCCCAAGTTTCTGGAATCAGAACAGAAGTTAAAAGTTAGTGAATCAAATTTAGGTTTGGCATAAGTGGGAATAATTCCTATTGATATCATGTTTCAATTTTGACTCTCTGTGCTGATTTGAAACTAAAATGCCAAGTGAAACTTACGAGGTCAGCCAACCCCCTGAGAAATGGAACTGAAGATTTGTACAGCTTTAGCATTGATATGGTATCCCCACTTATCGCTTCCTGATGTCATAAAGAACTTTTGCTTGGTGACACCCAGAACTGCTTAACTACAGTTTGTTCTGCTCAGTTTAATTTAAGCAATTCAGGGGAGCACTTTATTACAGTAGGCAAAGAATGTCAGGGGAGACCTTATACATATATATAGTGAGATGCCATTCAAACAGTGCTGTTTATTTATGCTGTACAGAAATTCCCCTTTATTTTTTTATTGTGGTGGCGTAAACTCATGTAGGTGACACCTGCTGGTGGCAGCTTGCACTAAGATGCTGCCTGCACTTCTGTCAGGTTTGGAATGCTTCAGGGCAGAGAAAAATAAGAAAGGAGGAGGAAATTTCTTAGTTAGGCAGCTGTTTACCATTTCTGTGCCTTATTCTGTGCCTTTACCCTTATTGACTTAGCCATATAATAAAAATAGTCCAGAAGCAGCATTGCCCTTATTAGTAGCAGTATTACAGTGACGTCTTTTATCAGGGTGCCATGTGCTAAGCACTGGACACAAACACACAGCAAGCAAGAAACAATCCCTGTACCAGAGGGCTCACAGTCTAAATAGGTAACGTAAACATAAGGAGGGAAGTGAAATAGGGGCCCAGAGTGACTTCCCAAGGTGAAATGACTTGCCTGAGGTCACACAGCAGGTCAGATACAGAGCTGGGAATAGCACCCAGCTGTCCAGACTCTCATCCAGTGCCCAATCCATTGGACCTTACTGCTTCCCATCAGTGCAAACTTTCCCTTCATCCTCAGCAATGAGCCTAATACCTACTCTGGAGGCACTATTTGTATTAGTGAAAAAATCTTCAGTATTGAGGTTGCTAACAAGGGGTCCAATTACTGATAACTGTGGTAGGTTTTGTAAAGAGGATATTCTACCACTGAACTGGACTGCAATCCACAAATTCACCTCACACAGGCTTGGGCTAACCTAGAATGTGTAAACTGAGTGTAAACTAACACATGCTGTCCTCTAGAATTTTCAGGCATCCTGAAAAAATGGCTCAGAGATGTGAATTCCTTTCACCCTGGCGACATTAACTCTGAAACCTAAAGATGGTGGTGTACATGAAAACGTTAACTATTTTACTCCTGACCATTTTAGCAGAAGCATCCAACTAACGTATTTATCCCATAATCCCAAATTACTTCCCACACCTTCTCAGGTATTAAAATCCCCCAACTATCCAGTATCCAGTCTGTAAAACCTCCCAGTTTCCCCACTGACAGTTTCCATGCAGCAGTTGTGCATTATCAGTGCCAAACTCCGTGGGACATTAAAAACTGAAAACCTGAGGCAGCGTACAAATAAATAGCATGTAAACTAAATAATACATAGGCTGTTATACATGTTTATAATTAATGAATTAATTATCCCCCATTTTAATTTAAGTGAAGTTGTTGCAGAACTGCCAACCTTCTGCTAAGAGTGTGTCGGAATCTAGGGATGTGACTGTAGAATTTTGGTCTAGCTCATTTCAAAGCGTGCAGAGCCTTGTTTTATAGCACAAGTATAATCCTTTATAGTCATTAACTAATGAATTCTCCCCATGGTCCTGTAAATGTATAGGTAAATATTATTATCCCCATTTAACAGAGGGGCAACAGAGTAGAGCAAGTCAGAATCAGAGCTGGGATTAGAAAGCAAGGGTTCCTAGCACCCAGCCCTGTGCTCAGTCCACCAGACTACACTGCTTCTCAATACCCCAGAAGAAACCAACATCATTTAATCAGTCAGGTTTTGCACAGGTAAAGCCTACACAGAGCTGGCCTCTTGTCAGTCTGAGTCACTGATGATTAGTGGTATGATGCAAGTTGAAAGTTTTGCTTGGTGACTAATGAGATCTATGCAAAGAGACAGCCCCTTTTCCTGTGGGTGGGACAGTGGGACAGAATGATACATTTGATTTCATTTCTGTTAAGTTTCAGGAGTTGAGTCACATCAAATTAAAATGAATTCCTCCAGGGGCAGTTTTGTGTGGACCTTAAGCAAATATATAATGCCAGTGCAACAGAATCTATCGTGATTTCTGCAAACCTTTCCACACAGTACATTCCCTTTGGTATTGCTTTCCCTTGGGGAGATTCATGTGACAAATCTTCCTGCTCAATAGCACTCTTTTGCATATGACTTATGAAAAAAGTCACTCCCACAAGCGACTATTTTCCAGGGTTTCAAAAATTATTTAGGATAATAGTGATTGCTTGAGGAACTCTTCTCGCTTTAGACCAATAACATGGGAAAAAATCTCAGGCTAGATTCTCTATTCCTCCTTGACCGCTAAAGGGATTCTGGCGATGCATACGGGCTGGGAAATACCTGGACCTTCCTAGCAGGGAATTGCGCTGGCTTGGGGGAGTCTGCAGCCATTGTAAAACCACTGTAGCCAGCTCTTATGTCTCTTCAGGCAGCTCTGGGGTAGGAGGTGTCTTGGGACATGGTCACAGCACTATACACTTTGGCTATGCTCTGCTGGCAGGCAACCACTTGAAGGCCATAGCCAATGAGGGTACTTTATGGCAGTTTCCAGTAACTAGCCCCAGAATCATGAAGCTGGAACCTGCTCCTCTGCAAACCCCCCCTCCTCCCTCCAGCTCTGCTGTGTGTAAAAGAAACTGCAGCAGAGAATCTGGACTCTTGTTTTTTTATAGTGTAATGTAGTACAAGTGAAAATGCTGGCTTGACAGATCTATGAGTGAAGTCCTTTATCTGCAGAACAGGTGCTGTATGGTGACCAGCGCCACGCTGCCCCACTGATGTAACTGGATTGGACAACTCCGAGGACTGAGACGGTTAGTTTGGTTTTCATGCCCTTTCAGTTTTTGGCCTCTGCGCTGAGATTGATGGCAGAGATGCCAATTAGTGCCCCTGTTTTGGAAACCTGTCTATTAGGACCTATACCCATCCCATTCCCTTCATAGGACATTGAACATCCATCACTTGATAACAAGTTTTAATCACTAACAATCTGGCCTGCATTTGAACCAGAATTCTGGAACGGAAAGGGGTGCATCTATGCAATTAGCATTCTCCAGAGCCGTCCAGTACTTTACTGCAAGTTTAACATTATGAGGTTAATTATATCAGTGCACCACAATGCCAGATTGAGCAGGTATGCTGGAGGAGCAGGCAAGTTTTCTCTGAGAAGGAACCACTCCATATTATTTCAAAATATAATCTCTGGGGAATTTGTATTTATGGGATTGATGTCTGAGCCCATATGTTTATCGTCTGACTTCTGAGTTGAGAAGCGATACATTCTAATAAAATACTTGTCTACAAATGCTTAATTCCTTCTGTTGTTAACAGTAGAGATTCCTTTGTCCAATACTGCATATTCTTGCTATTGACAGTGTTTCTCACATGAGTTTTCTTTTATGTTTGTTCAATATCACTTCTAAAATGACTTAAAATGTAAACACTTGCATTTCAGTGGTGGTGAAGTTATTCCTGAAGAACTGTCAGCCTCAGGCCTGATACTAGCTTGTATGACACTGTGTCATTGCAAAAACTGCATTTTAATTATTTGCATTACCATAGCACCTAGAAGCCTTTGTCATGGACCAGAACCCCACTGTGCTAAGCATGGTACAAACACAGAACAAAAAGACAGTCCCTGGCCCAGAGAATGTGCAGGCTAAGTCAGCATGCAGCATTGTGCGCAATGCACTCATCTGCAGAGCACTCTGGCTAAGACCCAGTGCAGTATCTCTGATATGTACTCATTCTGTGGGAACTATATCTGCCCTGATAGATAGATGGATTCTATGAATTAGCGGATCTTTTCCAACATAAACTTTGATCCTATCTAAGGTATCAGAGGGGGACTTTCAAGAGCACAAATGAAAGCGAGGTGCTCAAGTCCCATTGAAGGTCTATGGGAGCTGGATGCATTTGAAAATCTCCTCCTAAAAGAATATACATCAGGTTTTGCATGTTGTACTCATACCACATATATAATTTTCTAATAATTATAATTTACTAACTGCACAAGGTGGAGGAGGGCAATGGAGAATAAGGCCCAGTGTCCTTTCTGCTGAAGGCAATCATATCCAACCATTCTTTATAATCCCAATCTGTTTTTGTGCCTGGGCTGTTTCTGTTAGCTCTGTCCATCTAAAATTTTAGTAGTGTTGGGTCATTTTTGTGTTTTTTCGTTTGAGCTTGTTAAATTTTGTTTCAGAAATGGATTGGGTCACCTTTACTTCAAATTCTAGGCGTCAGTGATATGAAAGGTGGTATTGCTGTCCTGTAGCAGGGGGTTGTTGTCTGTGACTTTAACTAATACCAAAATAATGAATTTCATTACTGCCTGAATTTGGACATGAAGGCCCCAGTTCATCAAGGTACCACATGGGGCTACTCACCTGCTTAAAGTTAGGCACGTTCTTAAGTACCTTGCTGAAGGAAGGCCTGCAGGAAGACAATAAACGTGGTATTGAATCCTGAGTTTCATCTTCCTGTTAATAAAAGGAAAGGAAGGAAAAAAATATTACCCAACAATGTTAGAGAAGGGCGGGGGCAGTGAGTAAAACACTGAGAAGATTTAGATATTTTTGCAGGTGAAAGAAATAGAATTAACCTCACATGAGAAAAAGTCTCTGCTCAATTGCACCAGTGCAAATCAGCAATAACTTCACTGACTTGAAAGACCCACTCATCTTGAAGGGCTGGATTTTCTCCTGCACTGTGATAAGCTTTGTGTGGTGTGTGTGTGTTACGGTTCCCTGACTGATTCACAAGTTGCCTTGTCCATGAATGTAAGGATGCTCTAATTTATATCAGATGACGGTAGTCCTTACTGATGGATCCGTGGGCAGGGCCCCCACATGGGGGGGGGGGGGGGAAGGCTACACTTTACCAGGGCCCAGATGCCCTGGGGCGCCCGGCCCAGGCAGCAACCCTCATTGTGTGTGTGGGAGGGGGCCTGTACTGGTACAAGTTTGTACTGGGCCCGAAAAAATTATGCTTGGGCCCTGTCCATGGGCATCAGAGGACATACACCATGTACACATTGGTATCTGAGTTAATTTCCTGGGGTCAACATATTTTAAAGTTGATCTGAAGGGTTTATTATGGTTTTTGGCTGTTATTAACACACTGGTAGAAGAGTCTCTAACTACACCTGCTGTGTAAGTGCTTTTATTTTGGACTAGAACAGTGATACTCAGTGGTTCAGGAGCCAAATTAGCAAACAATATTACCCAAGACAAGAGCCACATGAGTGTGAATTCATTGTTTCATTCACACACTCTCTCTCTCTCTCTAATTCTCACAGCAAAATGACTGACCAAATATTCTGCAATTGGTTAATAACATGGTAAAAGCATCCTGATTGGTTAATAACTTAGATTGGTTAATAATTAAATCACACAGCGTTTTAATATCATGTGCTGCAAAGAGCCACAGGAGACACATTATAGAGCCACTTGCAGCTCGTGAGCATCAGTCTGAATATCACTGTAATGCTGTCCTTATATTAAGTAATATCTCACTCCACAAGTTCTCTTATTGAAATCAGTGATACCACTGATCCAATATGGCAGTTCCTACATTATATTTATTATTTGAATTGAACTAATCTTTAACATTTTGGAGGGAGCCACCAGGTGGTGCTGTTTCATATCATCTTCCACTATTTTTTATAGAGCAAGTATATTGTCGTTAGTTTTTGATGCATGATTATTATTATTTTTTTTTTTTGGGGGGGGGGGGCGGGGAGCTGTTGCAAACAGCAGCAGAGAGGGCCTTAATTTCTTTAACTAGAGTCTATTCTTAAGGTGGAGTTGCTTCCTGGAAACCAGACACTGGTGTCTGGGCTGAGATTTCTGAAAGAGGTGTTTGCCTGCATGCCATTTACGACCACTTCTGTTCCAGAACTAATGCATACAGTGTAAATGAAACAAGTTACATCAAGAAAAATATCTCAGCTCCATGTCACTGATTTCTGTTCCAGTGGGAAACTGGCCACTTGCAGCACCCCTCAGTAGATCCGTTAGTTGCAGGAAGATGACCCTCAGTAGAACTCTGGAAAATCCTCAAGTGCCCTTTAGTATTTGTAGAAAACCGTTAAGAGCCAAGTAGGGTTTTGCTTTGCTCTTACTCAGACAAACTGCCAGTGATGTCAGTGAGAATTTTTCTTGCCTACTGAAGTCAATAGCTGTTTCTTTGAGTAAACACTGATTAAGGATCTCAGCATTTGGCCTTAACATTATCTACAGCGATGTACTTCGTGTGTAGAAAAACTCATCATGTAACTGGGTTCCAAATTTTATTGGCAAGAGCAGCTCACAGCCCTACTAGCTGAGACTGCAGTTCAGTGCAAATTAAATATAGAGGTGCTAATGCTGGCTCCAATTAACACTGATAGGATTCAGGAATTAACACTGATAGCAGAAACCGGTTTCTGTGAAACATCTGTGGTATATGTACAATCGCCATAATATTTTAAAAAAATCCAAACGTCCCAGTTAAATGCATGCAGTTTTAAACATTATGAGCCAAACTCATCCCTCCTGTAGCTCCACCGAAGACCATAGTGGATAGATGGCTGTACAATTTACAGCAGCCCTGAGGCTGCTCTGAGCTATGCTGTGGGCTGAGTAACCCTCTTGTATGGGCCCAGATTTAGGGAAGTGCAAAGATGTCTTAAGGATTCCTTTGCATCCTGTCCATTCCTGCGTCAAGTGAAGGAATTGAGCAGTACGAAATCTGAGCTTGAGCATTTTACGGCTCAGTGCTGTGAATAGTCTCTGCAAACACCTTTTTCTAAGCATACGGTTTTCTGTTAGGAGTAATCTCATTGAAGGGTACTTCACCATAGTGGTAGCTAATCAGCAGAGCTGGTTGAAAATGTTCCAGTGGAAAGTTCTTCCATCAGAAAATGCCGTTTTGTGTAAATCAAAGCTTCTTGCAGAAACACGTCAATTTCAACAATATTTTGTTTAAGAAAAAAAAAGAAAAAACCCACTTTTTCATAAGATTGAAACATTCCGTTTTGACATTTTCCGAACGGAATGTTTTGATATTTTGTTTTGAAACAAATTTTCTTTTAGAAATTTATTTTACTTTATATTAATGTTGAAATTGAAACAAAAATGTTAGGAATGACTTGAAACAATCTTTTAAAAAAATCATTTTGTGGGAAGTTTCAGAATTCTTTATTTTTATTCCAGTTTGAACAAAATTTTTAAAAAACATGGAATTTCCCATGCAATGGAAATTCCTGTTCCTGCACAGCTCTACTAATCAGAATTGCCAACATTGTTCCAAGGAAAACTACTTTCAGGTTCTCTAAGGATGGAAGTCACAAACACAGCAAATACTCCCAATAGTAAGGATTACTTACAGTAGTAAGCATTTGTAGCATCAGACACTTAGAAATGAATTAATAGTTACTGTCCTCTAGTGCTGTGATCCTTAAAATCCCCTGGCACCTTTTTTTTTAAGAATAGAGGCATTAACTCTTGTGTCCTGGTTACTTTCTAACTTAGGTAATTCCTTGCTGCCTTCCTGAAAATAAACTAGATCAACCGCTTAGCTAAGGTTCATTTTGAATTTCAGATGAAGATTTAAAGGTGAATCTTATTTCAACCAAACTTGTTCATCTATTGTGCATAAACAGAAATTTGTTGTCAGTTTCCTATTAGTAAATGTATATTTTATGGTGCAACTTTTGTATGAGGATTTCAAATTACATTGTAGATGCTAATTAATTAAACCTCAGAACACTTCTAAAATGAATCATAGGTTATGGTTATAATACCAATGTTACAGATCGGTAAGCTAAGACACAGAGATGTTCAGTGAGTTGGCCGCAGTCAGATAGGAAGTCAGTGGCAAATTCTGGAATGGAAGCCAAGGCTTTTCTCTGACAATTAGACGCTCACTTGTTGGTCCCCTTTTTGACTTGTCTGTGAAGTATATGTTGCAACTGTGCAGTGAAAAGTCACAAAGATGTATATCCTTGCTACATTATACTACTCATCCTCCACACCTGTGGGATACTGACAGGGCCATCTTGAGTTGTCTCTGCAGAAGTGATGTACTGAAAGTGTAATAAGAGCACTTTAAATATTCTTCTTGTAGGGTTTATCTTTAATTCTATGAGTTCCCGTGTCATTGGGGTATGGGGGGAAATCAAGAATGGGACAAAGTGCAGGGAAGAATAGCCTCCCTCGAAGAAGGAGACATTACTAAGGTAGAAATCACATCTGATTTACAAAATTCCTTTCTCAGTTGCACCTTTGATTATATAAAACTGAACTAATGTTAAAGCAGCTGACGGCATTAAATGGAAGTTCATGAAAGCAGCTCTAGGTATAACTCTTCTGATAATTTCAGAGGGGTAGCCATGTTAGTCTGCTTTTAGCAAAACAGCGAGAGTTCTGTGGCACCTTAAAGACTAACAAATTTATTTGGGCATAAGCTTTTGTGTGCAGAAACAGATCTGATGAAGTGGGTTTCTGCCCACAAAAGCTTATGCCCAAATAAATGTGTTAATCTTTAAGGTGCCACAGAACTCTTGCTCTTCTGATAATGATCTTACATGTATTTAGTAGTTATCATCTTAAAAGATCCTAAAGTAAATTATGACCTGTATATGAGGCAGGCCACTCATCAGTGAAAGGCAGTCATATCTATGAAGTGAAGAAGAACACTGTATCCAACTGAAAACATAGGAGGATATAGACTGGCAGGACCATGTTACCCACTTTGCAATTTGGTCAAGATATCAGATGTAGCACCCTTACAGAAATTCTCTCTCTTATTGCCCATCATTATGGTATCTGAATGCCAAGTAGGTATCAGTGATCATCTAGTCATCTAGATCAGCCATAGGATCTTTAATAACTGCATGTAGCTACAATATGGAATTTAAAATCTCATCTGAAAAACATCACCTCCAGCAGCACAGTGCACTGTAATTCTATGCAAGGGCACTGGTTTGGTACAGAACCAGAGAGAAGAGTGCCACCTACTGAACCACCCACATCACTTCCGGTAGCATCTGTTTTTTTCCTTAGAGGACTTGCATTAAGTACTGACACATCCTCCTTGGGCGAGCTGTCTGGACTGCCGTTTGAGGTGGCATGGCTACTGACATTGTAAAGCCAGGGGAATCAGGGTTATTATCGCAGCCGTTTTTCCTAGATGGGAATGAAATTCCGGCTATTTTCCATCATCAGAACCTCATTAGGCTGTGCAACCTACTAATTGATAAACACAGACCTGACAACCTGCGTAAGAGGGGAAGACAGAAGTCGACCTGGGACCTGCCAATCAACGTCACGGCCGTCACTGGCTAGAAGTGAACTTTGACCTCTCGCAAGAATGATGCTGATTGTTTCAGATGCAAAGAGAAAAATGGAACCTTGCCTAATTATACCATCAATGTCAGGTCACATACCCTAATGGGACACCTGCATGATGGAAAAAAGAAAATGACTGCAGCTCATGGAGTCCTGCTACTGTGAACCTAGACACACTACTTTGTCGAATATATAATCTATTGGAAATTCTTCGTAGGCCACTACAATACAGCTTTATATTGACTAGCTCCATACAAGTAAACTATCTCACCAACTGCTTCACGGAGCTATGTGAGACTATACAGTTGATAAAGTAAAACTTAAATAAAAGTAGATGGAGAGAGAAGTTAAAAGGTATGGGGGAAGGGAACTGACGTACCTACTTAGCTGAGATTTCAAGGGAGAAGGAAGGTTGAGAAGGCAGGAGAGATACAGGGAGGCTGTTCCAGAAGCAGGAGGTCAGACTAGATAATCATAAAGTGGACCCTTCTGGCCTGATAAAATCTGTGACAGGGTCAAAGCCTGCTCATCTCACTGATGGGAGCAGTCTGGATGGTGTGGATGAGTAAAGCAAGCTGGATTTGAGCCAAGTTTTGGGGGATAGGCTGGTTGGCTCAGGAATAGTTTTGAACAGGAGGGCACTTCTGAAGTGAATCTGGAAAGATCAGCCAGTCTGTGTTTTCCTTCTTTCCACTTTTAGGTTTGATTGTTTTTTCAATGCAGAACAAACCTGGAACAGCAGGAAACCACCACAAGGCACTGAATGTAAATACATGCTGAGAGGTGGAAAGAAAAAGTATCCATAACCAATGTGCAAAGAATATAAAGCCTTCTACGGCCGCTTCCAAAACTGGCTTCAAGCTGCATTCCTGCAAAGACTGATCCTGGGTCCCTACAGTTGGCCCAAGTCAAAGGGAGTTTTTCCACTGACATCATTGGGAGTGAGATCAGGCTCAGGGAGAGCTGAGCAGAGACATTTCTTCTTCTTCAACGCTTAGCCAAACAGTCGGCTGTAGTGATCGTTCGCCATTTGGTTCATTCCGGTGCAGTTCCAAGGGCTTGGTGGGCTGAGAGTCTAATATTGGAACAGATTTAATGAACCCATGTAATAGGAGGTCTGCCTCTGGACTGCCTCCCACCCTCGCTTGTTGGAATTTTATCCCAGATGTTACAAGCCAGGGTTCACTGGAACATCTTGTGATATGTCCAAAAAGAGTAAGACAAATGGCCCTGTACAAATAGTCTGTAGACCGGAGCGACTGTAAACATCTGCATTACAAATAAAGTCATTCCATTTTATGCCCAGTATATGACATTGGCGTTTTGTGTGGAAAGTCTCCAGCTTTGCCCAGTCTGAGTGACTGTGTTCATGTTTCGCAACCGTACAACAGTACAGAGAGGATACAGCTCGAATAGATCCTGAACTTGGTTGTTGCGCCATGATGATGTTGATTCCATATTTGTTGTAAACAACCCCTGGTAGATGCTGTAATGCCAATCTGGTGGAAAACATCTGTGTGAAAGTTGGTGGAACTAGTGAGTACAGCAAATAGCAAAAGCTGGAGACTGCTTCGACAATTTCATTATTCAAAGAGATTGGAGTCACAGGTGGACCTGGCCCTAGATTTTGCAGCCTTGTCTTTGACCACAAAACATGGAGGCCAACCTTAGCTGACTCCTCCTTCATTTGCTGGTGTGCCTCGTGAAACCTGTCGGGGCTCTGTACTAGAAGAACAACATCATCAGCATAGTCAAGGTCTGAGAGCAAGAGCTCACCAATCTTAATCCCTAGGGACCTGATGGAATGCTGCATTATGAAATCCATTGCCCGACAAAAGAGGGCAGGGACCGAGACACAGCCCTGCTTGACACCAGATACTGATTTAAAAGGTGCCGACATCTGATTCCCCAGATGTACTCGGGCCGTGATTCCATTAGGCAGCTTACTAATCAAGTCCAGCAGAGTGGTTGGGACACCCGCGCCTTTTAAGGCCTTCCATAGTGCGACTTGGTCAACTGAATCAAACGCAGCCTTAATATCGACATATGCTACAGCAGGGGCTTCTTGAACTCACAGCGTATCTCCGACAACAAGCGGAAGGCCAAAATGGCCTCTAATGTGGATCTGCTCCTTGTAAAGCCTGACTTTTGGGAATGATGCTTCTGATGTAGCAAGGGCTCCAAATGCCCCAGCAGAACATGGAGACAGAACAGACCATTGAGCAGAGATTGCAAAATAAATAAACAAAAAATACCCAGGAGTATTTGCTTGAATTAAAACATTCATTACCTGTGGCTGTATACCTAGTATGTATATACATATACCTAGTATATACATACATGGCCTTCTCACTGTTGTATCTGAGCACCTCACAATCTTTAAGGTGTTTCCCCTCACAGCAGCCCATGAGGTGCTGTTATCCCCCTTCTGCTGATGGAGAACTGAGGCATAAGGAGACTAAGTGCCTCTCCAGAGGTCACACATGAAGTCTGTGTCAGAGCAGGGTCTTGCATTCAGATCTCCCCCTACCTAGGTGAGTGCCCTAACCACTGGACCAGTCTCCCTCTCCCGTGGTGCTCAGATCCCTCCAAATAGAAGAATGCACAGGAAATACAGGGATTGTGCTGCTCCCTGCCTGCGCCAGGATATGATCTGACCCTCAGATTTTATTTAGTCCCACTCAGGCAAACTCCCATTTATTTCAATTATTCATTTACATTTATAGCCAGCGCATGATGTTCTTATCTCCAGGGAAACAGATATGCTGTTGGGGTTTGATTTATTCTAGCAAAATATATTTCAGTTAACATTTTAACCTGGATCCGTGATGTGGTTACAAAGGCAATATAATGAATCACCCTTTGACTCAGCTCCATAACATTTTAAAACCTACCGGGGAGGGAGATAGGAACACACATTCCTGCAGATAATGTGCACGTAGAGGCACTGGTTCAGTTTGTGTGGGCTAGAAATTATTACACCCTATCCTATTCCTTTGTCCATTTACTTCAGGCCAGGAAGCAGGCATTGCTTACTTACAAAATCTTTATTGATGATTCCAGTTATACTGTGAAAATAGACACAAACCTCCCAAGAAAAAGGAAATCTGCTAGTAGATTGCTTGAACCTTGATCTGTCTTGCTGTATTGGTACTGGAATAAACCATAGAATCATAGGGAAGGGACCTTAGGAGGTCATGTAGTCCAACCCACTGCTCAAAGCAGGACCAACCCCAACTAAATCATCCCAGCCAGGGCTTTGTCAAGCTGGGCCTTAAAACCTCTAAGGATGGAGATTCTACCACCTCCCTAGGTAACCCATTCCAGTGCTTCACCACTCTCCTAGGGAAAAAGTTTTTCCTAATATCCAACCTAGACCTCCCCCACTGCAACTTGAGACCATTGCTCCTAGTTCTGTCATCTGCCACCACTGAGAACAGCCTAGCTCCATCTTCTGTAGAACCCCCTCTTCAGGTAGTTGAAGGCTGCTATCAAATCCTCCATCACTCTTCTCTTCTGCAGACTAAATAAACCCAGTTCCCTCAGTCTCTTCTCATAAGTCATGTGCTCCAGCCCCCTAAACATTTTTTTCGCCCTCCGCTGGACTCTCAAGTTTGTCCACATCCTTCCTGTAGTGGGGGGCCCAAAACTGGATACAAAATTTCAGATATGGTCTCACCAGTGCCGAATAGACGGGAATAATCACTTCCCTCGATCTGCTGGCAATGCTCCTATTAATGCAGCCCAATATGCCGTTAGGCTTCTTGGCAACAAAGGCACTCTGTTGACTCATATCCAGCTTCTTGTCCACTGTAACCCTCAGGTTATTTTCTGCAGAACTGCTGCCTAGCCAGTTGGTTCCCAGTCTGTAGCAGTGCATGGGATTCTTCTGTCCTAAGTGCAGGACTCTGCACTTGTCCTTGTTGAACCTCATCAGATTCCTTTTGGCCCAATCCTCCAATTTGTCTTGGCCACTCTGTATCCTATACCTGCCCTCCAGTGTATCTACCACTCCCCCCATCCTAGTGTCATCTACAAACTTGCTGAGGCTGCAATCTACCCCATCATCCAGATCATTAATGAAGACATTGAACAAAACTGCCCCAGGACCAACCCCTGGGGCACTCTGCTTGATACCAGCTGCTAACTAGACATTGAGCTGTTAATCACTACCCATTGAGCCCGATGATCTATCCAGCTTTCTATCCACCTTATAGTCCATTCATCCATATTTCTTTAACTTGCTGGCAAGAATACTGTGGGAGACAGTAACAAAAGCTATGCTAAAGTCAAGAGATAGCATGTCCACCCCTTTTCCCACATCCACAGAACCAGTCAACTCATCATCAAAGGCAATCAGGTTGGTCAGGCCTGACTTGGCCTTGGTGAATCCATGCTGACCCTTCCTGATCATCTTCCTCTCTTCCAAGTGTCTCAAAATGGATTCCTTGAGGACCTGCTCCATGATTTTTCCGGGGACTGAGGTGAGGCTGACTGGTCTGTAGTTCCCCGGCTCCTCCTCCCCTTTTTTAAAGATGGGCACTATATTTGCCTTTTCCCAATCATCTAGGACCTCCCCTGATCGCCACAAGTTTTCAAAGATAATGCCCAATGGCTCTGCAATCACGTGAGCAACTCCCTCAGCACTCTTGGATGCATTGCATCTGGCTCCATGGACTTGTGTATGTTCAGCTTTTCTAAATAGTTCTGAACCTGTTCTTTCACCACTGAGGGCTGCTCACCTCCTCCCCATTGTGTGCTGCTCAGTTCAGTAGTCTGGGAGCTGACCTTGTCTGTGAAGGCAGAAGCCAAAAAAGGATTGAGTACTTCAGCTTTTTCTATTTCATCTGTCACTAGGTTGTCTCCCTTATTCAGTAAGGGGTCCACACTTTCCCTGACCTTCCTGTTGCTAATATACCTGAAGAAACCCATCTTGTTACCCTTCACGTCCCTTGCTAGGTGCAATTCCAATTGTGCTTTTGGCCTTCCTGATTTCATTCTTGCATGCTCAAGCAATATTTTTATACTTCTCCCTAGTCATCTGTTCAAGCTTCCACTTCTTGTAAGCTTCCTTTTGGGTTTAAGCTCACCGAAGATTTCTCTGTTAAGCCAAGCTGGTCGCCTGCCATATTTGCTATTCTTTCTGCACATCGGGATGGTTTGTTCCTGCGCCCTCAATAAGGTTTCTTTAAAATACAGCCAGCTCTCTTGGACTCCTTTCCCCCTCATATTAGCCTCCAGGGGATCCTGCCCATAATTTCCCTGGGGGAGTCAAAGTCTGTTTTTCTGAATCCAGAGTCCGTATTCTGCTGCTCTCTTTCCTTCCTTTTGTCAGGAAGGATCCTGAACTTGACCATCTCATGGTCACTGCTGCCCAGGTTGCCATCCACTTCTACTTTCCCTACCAATTCTTCCCTGTCTGTGAGCAGCTGGTCAAGAGGAG
Organism: Emydura macquarii macquarii; assembly: GCF_026122565.2. Classification (NCBI taxonomy): domain Eukaryota; kingdom Metazoa; phylum Chordata; order Testudines; family Chelidae; genus Emydura; species Emydura macquarii. The sequence goes on from NW_027133217.1 coordinate 3,951,782, forward strand.
CATAGCCCTTGGGTCCTCCAGCACTTGCACCAGGAAGTTGTCCCCAACACTCGCCAAAAACTTCCTGGATTGTCTGTGCACTGCTGTATTGCTCTCCCAGCAGATGTCAGGGTGACTGAAGTCCCCCATGAGAACCAGGGCCTGTGATCTGGAAACTTCTGTTAGTTGCCTGAAGAAAGCCTCATCCACCTCTGGTCTGGTGGTCTATAGCAGACACCCACCATGACATCACCCTCGTTGCTCTTGCTTCTAAACTTAACCCAGAGATTCTCAACAGGCTTTTCTCCAGTTTCATACTGGAGCTCTGAGCAATCATACTGCTCTCTTACATACAGTGCAGCTCCTCTATCTTTTCTGTCCTTCCTGAACAGTTTATATCCATCCGTGACAGTGCTCCAGTCATGTGAGTTACCCCACTAAGTGTCTTATTCCAATCACATCAAAGTTCCTTGACTGTGCCAGGGCTTCCAATTCCTCCTGCTTGTTTCCCAGGCTTCTTGTGTTCATATACGGGAACCTAAGATAACTAGCTGATTGTCCTACCTTCTCTATATGCATCAGGAGGCCTTCCCTGTTGCACTCTCCTCCTTGCACTTCCTCCTGGTATCCCACTTCCCCACTTATCTCAGCGTTTAGGTCTCCATCCCCCAGTGAACCTAGTTTAAAGCCCTCCTGACTAGGTTAGCAAGCCTGTTTGTGAAGATGCTCTTTCTTCTCTTTGTTGTCTCTTTCTAGCAATCCTTCTTCTTGGAACAACATCCCATGGTCAAAGAATCCAAAGCCCTCTCTCTGACACCACCTGCCTAACCACGCATTTACTTCCACAATTCGATGGCCCCTACTGGGAGTCCCTATCTATGTAATGGGAGGTTGGGCAGTGGATCTGCCTATCTAATTTCTTATGTTGTGGCATCACAGTGGCATCTCACTTATTTCAGATAAAGTCATAGGAAAGCACTGATTGGAATGACTGTAGGCTTCATAACAGCCAAAGCCAGAAACAGGCAGGAACCATTCTGTGCTGGAGAATTCTGGAGGCTGCCCTTGTAACCCAGTTGAATTTAGAAACCAGGACCTGAAGCCATGTCTCTGGAGGTGTGAAAACTGTAATTCTAAACCAGCTAATGAAGTGCACTATCCCAGAGCACTCGTCAGACTGAGTTATATATAGCCACAGGCAAGGAGGTGCTTACCAGTGCCTTGGCAATGCTGGAATCAGACAGCATGTAAATCTGAGAGATAAAACTTCCCATGGGTACAGCTTTAGCTAGACACTAGCCAAGCTGCTGTATATAAAGGGATGCTGGAGCATTGCAAGGACCATTCTGGCTACAAACCTGCAGGCAATCTAGGGCGGTGTCACACCCAGTAGTGAGATTCAGTGCAATCAGGATTATCCAAACTTCACTTACTTGATTCCTGCCTCCCCACCCTGGTCCACTCACCTTAGCTGGATGCCTGACCTATTTGCCCATCCATTTGAACAGGAGGGAACTGAGTTCAGGGGTGAAATCCCGTTCCATTGACATGGGTGGGAACTTTGCCATTGACTTCAATGGGGCAAGATTTCACGCCCGGTGATTTCTGTCCTTCACTTTTCCTGCCTCTGAGCCAACAGAATCCAGACTTTCACAAGGTGGACCAGAAAGCTCATTCTAGGCTTTGTGCTGTCTGTGTTGGATCAGCTGAGTGGGCACTCCGTCTGGAGTGGCAAGGTCTGCTTTGGGTATGGCTGTGTTGTGTTGCGGAGAGGGCTTCTCTAGTTTTGTGTCTTTTTAAAGGCTCATGCGATCACTTAGACCCTGGGCAGGTGATAATTCATATAACAAATGCCCGTGCCTAAATACACAACGGGGATGAAACCCCAGCCTTATTGACATCAATGGGAGTTCTGCTTCTGACTTCAGGATTCACCCACGGTGTTTGAGGATGGGCTGGGGAGTTCTTGGAGAAATGGGGACTGGAAGAGTCCTGTGAGCTTGGCTTCTGTGGTGTTCTAAGCTGCCTCAGTCCTGCAGAGCTTCAGGGACACTCCTTGACAGTCTTGCTCTCTTGACCCACCTGGCACTGGGAAAACTGGAGAGCTGGGGGTGGGGTTCTGGCTCTGCACCTCGTCCCACACACCTTGAGTCTGCGCCTCAAGTGGCACAGCTTCCTCCCAACCAAAGAAGCATGGGCCGTCACGGGAGTCTGTGTTTTTCACATTTCACATTTCACTCTGCTGTGGGAGCAGAGTGACTGCCAGCAGGGGACGCAATGTGGTCACGCAGCCGTGAGAGCGTGCTCAGTAGAGAGACCAAGTGGCTTGTCCAAGGTCCCACAAGGAGTCTACAGCAGAGCAGAGAATTGACTCCTCTTTTGTCTTCCTGTCTTGCTGCTGGACACTGGGAGAACAGTTCTGCAGTGATTCTAAACGGTTAGTGGATGGTTTTTATTGCATGCTACAGGATATTTCTGCAGAGAGTTGCCTGGTTAGGTGGTGCTGGCTCCTCCTTGTTACCAGCTGTTTATATTGTATTAGTGGAAGCTGAAGGCAAGCTAAATACGCTCCGTTTACCTAGTACTGCAGTTGTCCCAGGGATATTATGAGTTTGGAGGGTATTATGTGAGGGGAAGTGGGGGTATGCAGGCCTGGCTGAGAGGAAAGGTGGGCCGTGTGATCACAACTGGGACGGGGGAGCGGGTGGGTTATTAGATAATCTCCCTGATGGAAATGTTGGGAAACCCTGTTCTAACATAAAAACCAAGCAGCTCCTCCACCGCCTACCTTTAAAACAAACGATCTAAGAATTAAGCCTCTGAGGACTCTTAAATGTCCATAAAGAGGATGAACTGCTTTTCCTTCCCTTGCAGGTCACCTTTAAAGCATCCCATTAGGAAACAAGCAAATCACCAAAGTGAAAATTCCTGACTTTGCATGAAATTAGATAACATTTCCTTTATTATTCAACTAATACCACCTTTACACTCTTGTGTATAGATCTTATTTTCTACATCCTAATCCTGTCCCAAGGAGGTTACAATATGAACCAGGCATGGATGATACAGGCGCACACATAACCTATAGACAGTGGGTTAAGTGACTTTAGGTTTAATCACCCCCTCCTGGGGAAATTCTCTGGCGTTGTCCTGGGATCATCAGCTGGAGGGTGAAGGTGGGGGTGAGTGGTATCCCATGGATCCCCTGGGATCTTCAGAAGGTCAGCAGGTATTAAATTGGCTCTGGATATACCCACTGGGGTGTGAGGCGAGATGATGCACATCCCTGTGAGCAGAGGACATTCCCCGTCTACACGTGCAAAACATGGGTTTGATTTGTGCGGTGTCTCTCAGCGGAGAAGAGACAGGACTTAGTGGTAATGAATAGTACTTCCCCGTGGTCCAAGGGGTGAGCTAATATTTGAGGCTTTGTAGAGTTGTTTCTGTTAGGATGAGAAATTGACGATACGAGTCAGATCAGTTCTTGGCTTAATCTTGTTTATTTACAAGTAATGGCCTCAAAGTCTTGTTCCTACAACAGGCCATTTCCTTGCTCTGTTATCCCCAAGTCTGCCACTCCGATGAGCTCTGTGCTCAAGAAACTGTCTCTTCTCCTGGGTTTTCTACCTCTGACCCCCACAGCCTGCAAGCCCCCTCCTAGCCCCTTCCTTTGCAAGGAGGAAAACCCCTCAGTCTAAATGGCTTAGCTATGCCCTGCCACACAGCTTAGTCCTTGGGCAGTCTCTCCATTGTTTATAGCTGCCTTTATGTCATCAAGGGACCTGATTGCTCCTTCCATTGAGCCAGGGTGAGCTTGGCACACCCATTGTCTTTAACGAGATCTGATTGTCTTTGGATGGGAGGCTCCATGGATGGCAGCCATTAGCCCCTACCGGCATCGCAATACAAAGGGGATTCTGTATTCAGGCTGCAGGACGCATGCAGGCCCTATGGTTCTTCCTGGTGTTCTCTAGCTCCCAGACTGACTACCACTACCATGACCTGTGCGGCCTGGTGTCACCGCACAGGCTCTCCCGAAGTCCTGGCCTGGACTTTGCAGTCCTGGAGAAGTCCATAGTCTCTCCCTTCCCAGTTTGGCTGAGGCTGGGGGCGCTGCAGAAGCCAGGAGGCTCAGTCTCTAGAAGGGGGCGATGGTGACACTCACATTGCTCTACCATTACCTCCTGTAGTTGGTTAAGAAGTGGCCTGGACAGATCCCAGAGGGAATTCAATGTGATCTTCCTCAGGTGTAAGATTGGCAGTAGGAAAGTGTGGAGCAATCAAAGCATGGGCTGTAAAGCAGACAGAGAATGGGGGCTTTTCAGCACTGGAAGCAGATGATCACCGAAATGATCTTAGGAGGGAAAGTGGCACCAGGAAAGGGAAGGATAGAGAACAGGATCTCTTAGCAGATTGAAAGGGTGCTGTACATGCCTCTTGGGGCTTAGAAACACATTGATTTCTAATTGTATTGCCCCACAATGCTGTAGATATGCATGGTGCTTAACAGGCAAACAAAATGGGAGAGCTCTGCTCTGAGATGTTTGCAGTCTATATACATGAGAGATGGGTAGGGAACTCCACAGAATGGTGTGCTGGAGAACAAGCCATCAAATGCCTTGCTCTTAGGAGGATAGAGGATAGGCCAAGATTTCTCTAGATCCTAACCAGTCGCGGAAATGTTGCTTGCTTATCAGTTTGCAAGGATCCATCCATCTCTCAGATTCGTCTGCCAGATAGGAGGATTTTGCTTGTTAAATCTATAAACCAGGCAGTCCTTGAGGGCAGGGGGACAGATTGATCTGTTTTGGTAAACTGTGTCCAATGGAAAAGATAAAGAAGAATGAAGAGGCAGGGATTAGGATTAGGGAACAGTGGTGTTTTCTGATTGCCACAGGCATGCACATTTGTAAGGATGGCTTTCCCTTAACCTTCCTGCTGCTGCCTCTCCTGACAATCCTGATCAGGGATTCTGAGCACTACAGTAATATTGCAATAATGTGATGGCTGCTATCTTGGTCATCACACTGAGAATTGACCAGGGGGCTTCCAGAGCTAAAAATATGAGCTGCTACATGAGCTTGAGCTAAAGGGGTCGACTTGAGAAAATCAGCCCTACGCAGGAACCTTTTTCTGGCATAGTTGTCTCAGCCAGGCATGTGATGAAGTGGAATTTGTTACCAACATAGCTGTGCCTGTGAAAACCTCTCTGGCAGGTGCAGTTATATATAGTTTATGTTGCTCAGGGGCGGGGGTGGAATAAACTATGCTGGCAAAAGTGCAGTTTTGCCAATATAACGTGTGTCCACACTAGGAGTCCTTTGCTGGTATAGCATCCCAATATAGCCTGGTGTAGACCTGGCCTAACTGGGGCTGTAATAGACTCGGATCATCTATGGACCGGGCATAGAGGGGAACTTGTAATATATGCTCACCAATGGGTTACAACAGCAAATAGTGTCAGAGTGAAAGTAGAGCTGCTTTAGAATGGGAGAGGGTATAGCTTCCAATTACTTGACCCAGTGGCTAGTCTAACTGGCACTAATAAATACTGATTTCAAATGATCTATCTATCACAAAGCAGCCATATAGTCAGCATGAAGGCGTTCTGTTCCAGGACTGGAAGATCAGGACTGGAGCCAGAGACACAGGGAATAGCAGGTTGTAACAGCTGCTCCTAAGGGCGTTGTCTCCAGGCAGACTTGCACAAGTTTAACTAAAGGTGTGATTTTTTTTTAAAACCGTTTTAAACAAGAGTAAGTGTGTTGGGGGGAGATGGATAGGAGTTGCAGGGAGGAGAGGGGCTGACTTTTCCTAACTTTCATTCTGCCTGGCTGCCTGCTACGGATTGAAAGACAAACATATATCTTCCCATACAGAGCTAGCCTAAAACAAGTGATGGAAATTTCCAGCACCTCCCTCTGTCCCTACCCCCAGGCTAATGCTCTGATCTGCCAGTTTTGATCTATGACATCTGGCTGCATTTCCTGGTGGAATGATGATTAAAATGGTGACAGTCGCCGTGGGGACATCGCACAGCTCCCCAATTCATGTATATGGAGGTTTGGAAACATTTTAAAGCACCTTTAAAATTGTGCTTTGTGCTTTCTTTGATTATGCGGCCTGAGGGGGAAATCCTGCCAGCCACCTTCCGTAGGCCCTGAGATCTCTGGGCACAGTGAAACTAGTGTTGTTCTACGGGACAGGGTGAGCAGCACTTGGGAAGACGGCAGATGTTAACCTCCACATGTGTGCACTACAGAGCTCTGCTTAACGGGGCTGGACAAGGGTGGGGTGAGGTCATTGGAGCCACCACCCTGTGGAACAGGGTAGGGCGGGAGCCTCCGCTATAACCAAGAAAGCAGTATGTTTGCCAGCGTCTCATCTATGTGCAGATCATTAATAAGTTAAGAATGAGGACATAGAGCTCTCACTACGCAGCTAAGGACACAGTGCTCCAGTGCCATGTGGCAGAGCCTTCCCCTCCTTAGAGAGGAAAGGTGTGAGCTTCTCAGTTCATACACTGTGGATTTCCCTGCTTTCCCCCTTCATTTTATCTATTATTGTAGTGCCTAGGAGTCACGGACCGGGGCCCCATTATGCTAGGTGTAGTACAAACACAGAACCATGCTCCCTACCCCTCCTATTGTAACTTTTGTCCTAGCTTCTCAGGGAGCTTTGCCAACACCAGCGAATCAAACCTCAGAACCGTCTGTGAGGCAGGAGCTGAGTAAGGGTTGGAGCAAATCTAGGACAATTACATCATGGGGATGGCGGGGACGGAACTCACGTGTTTTCTTTGGAAAATGCCTCTTTGGCTCAGTAAGGTCAATGCTTTCATTTTGGTTATACGTCTGTCCGGCAGGGGGCAGCAATGAGTTTTAGTTGCAGCCCCTGGCTGGTATTCCAGCTGTCAACACAGCTGTGTAGGGAGACATAACAGCCTGCAGCAAGCAAATCACAACTGTGACGCCAGGGATATTCCGCAGGTACAGTAACATAGTTGCTCCTTGTCACTATGAGGGCAAATGACAGCTGGTCCATCTGTGATCCCGAAGCATCTGTTGACAGCGGCTTTAATGAAACATAGCCAAGTTTTTACACTACTTAAAAATCGACAAAGCACCAGGGGTTGAACAAAAATGGTGGCGAGCGTACAGGCGACTGACAGCCCTGGAAACTGGACTACTCTGACCTACAGAACAAGGTGCAACCGACACTTCAACCTCACTCAGACGTCAGTCCCCACTAGTGCACTTTAACCCTGACCTCCTTTAGAGAGGCGAAGGTATTTCACTCTCTGCACCTGGTCATTCCTTGGCAAGCGGAGACCTCTACCAGGGGAGCCGGTTGTGGGAAGTGGGATTGTGTCATGGAGACCTCTGGAGGAAGTACTTGGACTGAGATCAAACAGCTGTCATGCTGTAGGAACACCTGGTCACGACTTATCCTTGGTTAAATTTGAACCAATCCCATGCAGCATCCACTACCCTGCAAACATGAGCGAGGGCAGAAGATGTATTTTCTTATAGACATTCAGCCTCTGACGGTTGAAGGATCAGGGGCTATCCCATCAGCATGGGAGGGCGTCGCGCCCCAAACCCCCAATATCAAACAGATTTTGAACGCCGCAGCTCTGCCTGGAACAAATAAGAACTAGCTAAGGTTTGAATCTGAGCTGTATGATTCTGAGTGTTGTGAAATGTCTGGTCTTTCTTGAGGCCTGGAGAGTAGAAGTGACATTCCCAAGGTCACGCAGGGCATCTGTGGCAGAGCAGAGCATTGACCTCAGATCATCTGACTCGCAAGCCAGTTCTTTAGTCACAACAATAGCCTTGCTCCAAACTAAAAATGGGGAGCCTCTGCTTGGTCCAGCATCGAAGGCAGGTTTGCTTTCACCAAGCAGCAGTTCGGTGTACGAGATGGAGGAAGAGATGCCGACAGGTATTATTTTATCAGACTGGGGGAGAGATCTTGTTTTGTACAGGTCGACCCTCTGGCTGCAGGTGTCTCCTGGGCGGTGTGCTCATATACTTCATCCCAGCTCCAAGATAAGGCTTTCCTCACACAATACAGACATTCAGCTGAGGCAGTGAGAGCCACACAGCCATCCAAATTGAAGGCATTTGAGTTCCTCTCCTGGACAGTTTCGTTTCTGATTAAGTTAATTTAAGTTTCTAGACAGTTGCTGTTATCGTCGGGCAGCGACCTGATGTCTGAGCATGACTTGATATGAAAATGTCCTCGGCAAAACAGAACAATAGCCTCCAGTGTTCAGGCACTGTGTCTTTTCAGGAAACATTTCTATTAATAAGACATTTAACATATTGGACATGATGGGATCAGAGAATCTGTAGGCATTCATAGAGTTTCTTTATTTACAAGTTGTGACCTGCAGTAAATGTAATTACTGCCCCCCATGGCTTGCACGAAAGTGCAGCTACCAGCTAGGGAAAATATTTAGCAAGCAAGGCATGAATGTATGTGCCAGTGCAGAACAGTGAGTAGCTACAGGTCTTGACTCCTTCTTGCTCCCTAGTGGAGCCACGTGGGTAATTCCCATAGGGTCTGGAGCCCATCTGACTTCACTGGGATTCCGTGGGACTGTGGCCCAGATCCAGACAAACCCATGAGTCCCTGACGTCAATGAATAACCGGCATGCTTCAGTGCTTTTCTGGATCTGGGTATATAAAGGTCTGCCTGTGTGGATCCATTTATAGGATCAGGACCTACAAGGTTACTGTAAATTAAACAGAGGATACAAGATGGACCCACTAGTGATCCCTGGTAAACCACATGATGGGGATCTAGTCTGGATTAGACTGTAGTGTCTAGACAGCCTGGCAAACCATAGCCTAAATCTTCACGACGATGTGTCTGTCTCATTACATGGCCTTATTCAAGCATTGCATAGCTTATGGACTCCTCTTCCTGCATAGCTTATGGACTTCTTCTCAACGTGAAACAGTTAAACTTGAATGAAGCTAACACCCTGATGTAAACACACTCATGGGCCTCCTTAAACCCATGTGCATGTTCAGGGAGTGCTCATGTTGTATTCTCACCCTGGTTCAATGGACTGGAATAGCATGGTGCAGTGCATTGGACTGCCTGCAGCTATTTCATGTACTTAGATGCCTCCCATTACCATAGGATCTGATCACCTCACAGTCTTTCACAGTGGGGAAATGCTATTATTCCCATTTTACAGATGGCACAGAGACTAAGTGGCTTGCACACCATCACACAGGAAGGTGTGGCGAGGCAGGGAATTGGAGGTAAGGCCATCCTTCTTCTCCTTTCATTGAGCCTTGATCACAGAAGGGGTGGAGCATACTTTGTGCCTCTCCATGCTGAATATCGATCTCCTGGGGGAAATGGGGTTGGTCCCACCACAGGTCTAAAGTGACTGCATTAAAATATAATGATAGGGACACACTCTGGCAGTGCTGAAGTCAGTGGCCAAACTCCCATCGACTTCAGTGGGGTGTGGGTTTGGCCCATACGCAGGAGTGTGACAGTGAAATTGTGTGGCTGTAGATTTAGTCTCTGCATGGCTGCCTGCTTTGTTTGCAGGAGAGCAGATATCTTTTCTGGAAACTCAGCCTGGGATCTGAAAGCTGAGCAGTGCCCTATCTGCCTCCTGCATCTTCGTCAGATCAAGACCATAACCACATTCAGATCCAGAGCGTCGGTACTCTGCATGGGTTGGTTCTATGGAAAACAATCAGAATCCCTTTGAATGACCCTGAGTAAGGTGATGAAGGTGGAATACCAATGTCCATCTGAGTGTCAGATGTGGGACGCTATCTCTGAATGTTTGAGAACTGCGGTGTTACAACCTTCTCCTAGGACAATGGCCCCATGACCATTTTCCAACGGGTGTGGTGAGAAATGGCTGGGGAGGAAAACCATCATGAAGAACTGAGATCAAACATGGACAAGCTGAACGCCAAGGGCCAGATTCTCATTGACATTTATCTAACTGTCAGGCCCCTTTGTTTTGTCAGAATGGTAAAAGGTGGGTGTAAATGCTGCCAGAATGGTGTAAAGGTGCATGCCTTCATGTCAATGAGTCGGGCCCAATATAAATGGACTTGTGTGGTACCTACCCTTGGAGCCTTAAACAGATGGATATTGCTCACCTGATTAAACAGAGAATCATAGAAGTGCAGGGCTGGAAGGGACCTTAAGACGTCAACTAATCCAGCCCCCTGCACGAGACAGGACCAAGAAAACCTAGACCATTCCCAACAAGCTTCAGAGATGGGGATTCCACAGCCTCCCATGAAAGCCTATTCCAGAGTGTAAGTTAGAAAATTTTCCCTAACATTTTACCTAAATCTCCCTGGCTTCAGATTAAGCCTGTTACTTCTTGTCCTATCTTTAGTAGATGTGCGGAACAATTGATGAGCATCCTTTTTATAATAGCCCTTTTGAGACTGTTATCAGTTCCCCTCTCAGTCTTCTTTTCTCAAGACTAACATGCCCGATTTTTTTAACCTCTCCTCACAGCTCAGGTTTGCTAATCCTTTCATCATTTTTATAGCTCTCCTCTGGACTCTCTCCAATTTGTCCACATCTTTCTTAAAGAATTGGGCACAGTATTCCAGCTGAGGCCTCACCAGGGCCGAGCAGAGCGGGATAATTGCCTCCCATGTCTTACATATGACCCTTCTGTTAATGCACTCCAGAATATCAGCTTTTTTTTTGCAACTGCATCATGTTGTTGACTTATATTGAATTTGTGACCACTATAACCCCGCAGATCCTTTTCAGCAGTGCTACTGCCTAGCCAGTTAATTCCCATTTTGTATTTGTATATTCGATTTTTCCTTCTTCAGTAAAGTGCTTTGCACTTGTCTTTATTGAATTTCATCTTGTTGATTTCAGATCAATTCTCCAATTTGTCAAGGTTGTTTTGAATCCTAATCCTGTCCTCCAAAGTGCTTGCAACCGCTCCCAACTTGGTGTCATATGCACATTTGTCTACAGCTTCCTCCATCCGCTAGGCCAGTAACCCTGTCAAAGAAGGAAATTAGATTGGTTTGGCATGTTTTGTTCTTGACAAACCTGTGTTGGCTATTCCTTATAATCCTCTTAACTTTACAAATTGATTGCTCAATAGTTTGTTCCAGTAGCTTTCCAGGTAGTGAAGTTAGGCTGACTGGTATATAATTCCCTGGTCCTCTTTGCTCTCCTTTGAAAAGATAGATACTATGTTTGCCTTTCTCCAGTCCTCTTGGACCTCATCCATCCTCCATGAGTTTTCAAAAATAATTGCTAATGGTTCAGCAAATTTCTTAAATGCTGTTGCGTGTATTTCATCAGGCCCTGCTAACCTGAATACATCTAACTTATCTAAATATTCTTTAACCTGTTCTCTCCCTATTTTTGCCTTGTGTTCCTTCCTCCTTGTTTTTAACATTAATTGTGTTAGGTATCTGGTCACAATTTACCTTTTGATTGAAGACTGAAGCAAAATAGACATTAAACACCTCAGCCTTCTTGGATGTTATCCATTATTAGCTCTCCTTTCCTACTATGTAGTGGATCTACACTTTTCTTCATCTTTCTCTTGCTCCTAAAGTATTTATAGAACCTGTTCTGACTGTCTTGGTGTAACTCATTTTTGATTTTCTGGCTTTCTGATTTTGTCCCTACGTGCTTGTGCTATTTTCTGGTATTCTTTCTCAGCAATTTGTCCATTTTTCCACTTTTTGTAGAATTCCTTTTTGATTTTGAGGTCATTAAAGAGTTCCTGATGGAGCCATATTGGTCTTTTACTATTCTCTCAATCTTTCTCTCCCATCAGGATAGTTTGCTCTTGTGCCTTTAATATTATCTCATTGAGAATCTGCCAACTCTCTTGAACTCTTTTATCCCTTTGATTTTTTTCCCACGGGACCTTACCTACCAGTTCTTAGATTTGTTAAAGGCTCTCTTTTTGAAGTCCATTGTCCTTGTGTGGCCCTCACTCCTTCCTTTCCAAAATAAGCATTCTGCAGCCAGAACTTTGTTGACAATACACAAGAAAGAATGTAATTCAGCTCCATCCCACCCTGAGCTTTGCAAGAGGGTTTGTCAGCAAAGTTAGTGGTGCTAATTGACAAGACCCAGAGGGAGAAGACATCGGGGCAGATTTCTTTCCTGCATCTGAGATCCACTTAGTGTAGCAGAGGGGAGGCTGCCAGGAAGCCAGTTACCGCTTCCTGGTTCTCTGCTTGGCTCTGCATGGGCCCTGGTGGCCCCCAAGGGACTGTCTGCTAGTCACAAACCTGCCTTACCTTCCATATATCCACCACACTCAGGTTGCAGTGGGACTTCGTAGGAGATGACCACACTGACTCTTAGACCTGTTGGGAACTTCTCTAGACTGGGAGAATCCCCAGCTAGATAGATGGCAAGTGCTTTATGTTCTTTGGGCCACCTGAGTGGCCAGTGAATCTCGCCTATGGTTAATGCTCACTCATCTGACGATGGCCAGACATTATGACATGCTATCTTCCCCTGACTTTACATTTTGATTGCTCTCCAAGGTTGCTCTGTGCGATGGAAGGACTGGGCTACAAAGTACAGTCTGTGGCTCCATTGCACGACTGAAACCTTTGAGAGCAGCACAAAGAACAAGTGAACGCCATATGAAAAGCGGAAAGGTGGAGGTCTGCCCCCCGTCATGTTTACCGTTGCCTCCCTTTAAGCCTTAGGCTGACGCACAGTTCTCTTTCCTCCTTGGATCCTTTATCTGGGTAGGAAACAAAGGGGCCAACTCCCCCACCCCCAACCTTTTAAAATTTCATAAAAATGAAAGGGACAATATGAATGTGAGTTGTAATGAGGCCAAAGAGCCCAGCATAACTAAGCAGCATCTGTCTTCATCTAATTGGATTCAACCTACAACGCTGAATGAGTGGGTGGGGGGGAAGCCCCTTTAATATTTCCATAGTGATCCAATGGCTATTGACCCCATGTGGTTGGCAGTACACCATGTGGTTCTGATCATGTGATTCTCAACCCTCCCAGCTTGTGGTAGGACAGCTTTGTTCTCCTGGAGCCTGGGTGGGCCCGAAGGCATCGGAGCCTGAAAAGGTTTATCTGAATTGTTGCATTGCTTTATAGCAATAACTGCAGGGAGTTATTCTCCTCAGAATTAAGTCCATGACCACTGGAAAAGCATTAAGGTGGTGTTTCTAAATTCCAATTATCTTGGGCTCTTGAACAAAAAAACAGATTATGTGGTGCTGGACAAAAGGATTTTTCTCTGTAACTTCTTGTCTCAAAGCCTCATAATGTGTAATACCAATATAAATACCCTAGAGCCAGACTATCCTATGTTGTGGTCAAATCTCCCATTCAAAATCACCATTTACGGGAGGAGCCATTCAACGGGGAAACCAAAAGCACATTCAGTTCCTATCATTACAGGCCTGACTGAATACGCTGTCTTTAAGATATGATCTGAACAAAATCCTCGGAGGCACGTTAACAGATATGAAAGGAGGAGTGTAAGGCTGAGAGCTTGTCTTCTGTTCCTCTCTGAAAAGACAGGATGCTCTATTCTTCCCTTTGGTCTGCCTTCTTTTTTGTCTTAAAGAACTCCCAGCACCCAGACAATCTCCTTCCACCCGGCTCCCTCCAGTTGCTCACTGAGCAGAAATCTGCTGCTACATTGCTGCTTTGGATTGCAAATGCTGATAAGCATCCAGTAATCCTTGGGGGGCGGAGGGGAGCTAATTCTATTCAAGTAGGCAAGAATGATCTAGGACCAGAGATTTCAAGCTAGGATTTCAGAGTTGGACTGGATGACCTAGTGCACTACGCCTCTTCCGTCTCCCATGCCTACGGATCGTATTTTGTCACTTTTTGCACAGTCAGGTTGTACTAAACATGAGTAAACAGCCCCATGAGCTGCAGTGGGACTTTGCAGAGTAAATGTGAGAATTGGGCCCATTGTTTCTATACCATCTTCCCTTCTATCTGAACACATACGGTTACCTCAAATATTATGGCCCAAAATCTTCCACGATGGCCTCTGGCTTTAGATGGGTCAATTTTTAGACTCAATTTGAAACCTCATGGGGCCTGACTTTCAGAAGTGCAGATAAGGTGACTGGATAGCAAGTGTGAAAAACCATGAGAGGCGCTGGGGGTAATAAGCACCTAGATAAGAAAAAGCCCCAAATATTGGGACTATTCCTATAAAATAGGGACATCTGGTCACTCTAGATGCAGAGCACTCAGATCTCCACTTGATTCCAATTGGCTTATGGCTTGCACACCTTTCTCTTCATGCTATAACAGAGTTCATAGATGAATCTTCCTCTAAGTAGGGAGGGACTCTCCATTATCTGAGTAGAGAAAGTGGGGCATTAGTTGGCTTCTTAGGATACTGATAATCAGTACTGGTTTAGCAGCAATAATCCATGGCCAGATTCTCTGCTGATGTAATTCTATTGAGAATTTGGTCATTAATCTATGGCCTGTGTTATGCAGGGGGTCCGACTAGATGACCACATTGATCCTAGAGATATGCAGAGATAGACTTTAATCTATGAATCAATAATCTCACAATGAGGCAGTTGTTTGGAGATAATGTTTGAATCCGACATGGGTGGTGTAGGAACTGACATTTAAATTCCCCTGATGTACAAGCCAACTAACAGATCTCACAGGCTCGGCTCTCTGGACCATGGATAGGACAAAGCCAGTGCTAAAGGTGTCCTGCATGATGTACCTGACTTTCATGCACAAAGACTAGTTAGTGAATGCGGATGTAGGTTTTCATACTCACATATTCCCGCACACACGCATAGTGGCCATAGAGAAAAATCTGCCCCCTTTAAAACTCCTTCCAAATTGGCCTGTTCTTTCAGAGACAGAAGGTGATACTTTTTACCTATGTTACAGCCCCTTGGCTCCATTTGGGTGATGCCAAAGTGCTGTAACAGCCAGAAATACCCAGCAGAGTTCCCCTACTGGAAGGGAACTCTCTGCCACTCCCTCGCCCGGTTTTGGGGACATGCTTCAAGCTGGGAGGCAGGATGTTGTGGGTGTGTGGGGAAGTTGCTCCATGCCAGTACTCCATTAGCATTGTATCACTGGGGCAACTTAGGACTGCCTAACAGCAGCACTAAATGATGTTCCTAGGGATTCTGGAGCTATAACCAGCTCTCTGATTGCCTCCCCCTTACTACCAGAATCAAACAAAGCTGGTACAGGGAAGAATCTAGCCAGCAATGTTCTTCAGCGCTATCTTCCTGTCATTTCCTATGTGTCAGTGTCATGGATCTGGATGTGCTAAACAACAGGGTGGGACAGTGATAGATGCTATCAAAAATGCTGAGATCATTAGACTAGAGACAGTGGCCCAATGGATACAACACTGGAGGAGGAATCAGGTAGCCTGGAAATCTATTCCTAGCTCTGCCCCTGACCTGGCATGTGGGAAAGTCAAGTCACAGAGCTATGCCTCAGTTTCCCCATCTGTAAAATGGGGATGATGATATTTACGCAGCTTGGAAAAGCACTTTGAGATTTATGGATTCAGGGTTCTATAGAAAGAGGCTGTCATTATTATAAAATCAAAGCACAACAGGAAGAAAGACACATCTGAAAGTGCCAAAGGAATTTTTCTTCGATTGCAGGTGTCCTACATATTCCTGTGTTTGGAGTAGGCTAATGAAATGGTATCAAGAGTGAATGTCAATCGCCAGTTAGAACTCAGAATAGCTGACGATTATCCCCTTCTAAAGACAGCAAACATGGATTGGAGGGGATGGAAATACCACCCTAACCAATCCGAGTACACGTTTGCCCTGCTCTTATTGTCAGCTCGGAAACGCTGCTCGAGTCCCTTGTAAGAGAGAAACAAGCAGCCGTATCTTCATGCTGCACAGCTGAGTGATTTGTACAACAGCGTACTTGCAGAGAGATATGCTATGATTTAGGTAGAATGATGACGATCAGTGTTAAAGATTTTTTTAGCTGATCTGTGATCTGACGCTAAATATATTTCTGAATTGTCACCTGAGACACTTGCGTCAGTCACTTCAGCTATGGCACTTACTGAGCAACGATTGTGACTTTGTGATTAGATGCCATTCAAAGAAAAATGAAAGTTAAAACAGAACACCAGGAAAACGTCTTTCTGTTGTTGAGGCTGTAGAATCTTCTTAGGCACATATATACCCCACCTCCCTCAGTTTCGAGAGCTGGGCGATGTTTTTTGTCCAAAACTTTTTTCAGATGCAAAAATGAAGATTCAGGTTGTCTGAAGCGTTTCACAAATTCATGCTGAATTTGGCAAACTGTTTTGGTTGGAAAAAACAAAACAAAAAGAAAAAAACAAAAAACCGAACCCAACCTTTCTGCACTGTTGAAATGGTTCATTTTGACATAATCAAGACGTCTTGATTTTTCAGGCTACCTGTGCAAGGGGACATAGGTGCCATTCACAAAACCAAGGACGAGATGCCCTGCTTATACCCAATAGCCCAATGGCTAGGGCAGTCACCTGGGAGATCGTGACTTGAACACAGATCTTCCCTCTCCTACCTGAATGCCCTAACCTTGTGGCCATAGGGTGTTTGAGGATCACTTTCTGCTGTTGAGGCAGAAACTAACTGTTAATTCACTGTTATTAATTGTTAATTAACTGTTAATTAATTAACTGTTCCTTGGAGGAGGGACTAGACCCCAGATCTCCCACATCCCACTGGAGTATCCCAGCCACTGGGCTAGACGTTATAAAGGCAGCATCATTACTTCCTCCTGCTCTGGTTGTTTGTGAACAGCACCCATGTCCCTTTGTGAATCTAGCCTGAAAAATGTCTTTTGGCTGAAAATATTTGATGAATTTGTGTCAAATTCATGAATAGTTTCTGTCAAGCCAAAACTGCATTTTTTGGCAGATAAACTATTCGTCTGAAAAACTTGGCCCAGCCCTTCTCTTCTGTGGAGCAGACAAAGCTTTCTTGGGGGCTAGCCTGAGACTGTGGAACTAACTCCCTCAGGAGCAAAAGATCATTCCAAACCTCACCACCTTCTGCTTGGAGTGCAAGGTGCATTTGTTTGAACATGCTGTCTCTAATGTAAACATACTGCAATGTGTGTGTATACATATCAATAGGCAGCAGGTTTAAAACAAACTTAAAGAAGTACTTCCTCACACAACACACAGTTAACCTGTGGAACTCATTTCCATGGGGTGTTGTGAAGACCAAAAGCATAACTGGGTTCAAAAAGAATTAGATATAAATTCATGTAGGATAGGTCCCGCAATGGCTATTAGCCAAGATGGTCAGGGATGCAACCCCATGCTCTGGGTGTCCCTTAACCTCTAACTGCCAGAAGCTAGGGACTGGATGACAGGGGATGGAGCACTTGAAATTGCCGTTCATTCCCTTTCAAGTGTCTGGCACAGGCTAGGTGGACCATTGGTCTGATCCTGTATGGTCTATTTTTTTAAAAATTCCCAAACCAAACAATCCACTGCACGTGCTTTTCTGTTTGAGGAGAGGAGGAGAAAATAAACCTGTGACAGGTGTTAACCACATTGCTGAATGCATGACTGGAAGGCACTCAGATACTACGGTGATGAGCAGAGTATAAGAACCTGCACAGAAGAGAACGCTTTTGTCATTGCTAGTTGTGTCCTTCCATACTGGCATTAAACTTTCGGTACATTGGCAGGGGATGACATGGGGTAGGCTTGTCATGCCACTGCCCACCCTGTACTTTATTTCTGGGTTAAAGAGAGGACTTTCATTCAGTGTGAACTGTTTGTCAAACCCCAATTCCTCAGCACAGTTACTAAGTACTTACCTAGCAACCAGGTTTGAAGCCAAGGAGCCCTTGCCTAAGTTAAGGAAGCCTGGAAGGAAAGAAACAGAGGAAATAAGCCAATTTGTGCACAGGCGGCGCTGCTGTTAACAGAATCATTCACTCGGCCGTTAGATAAGGCATTCTGCTTTACAGTGGGAAATTACCAGGAGAGGCAATTGCTTCAGAAGCAGAGCCAACCTGCTCAGGCCTCACTGGGAGAAACTAACCAGTCTTTCTCATCCCTCTGCCTCCCGCATTGAAGAGGGGAGTGCTCTACTGTGGGATGATTGATATTGTAGGTAGGAAAACTTCCAGTCGAGCTCTGTCTGCACAGCAGTGTGTGTCCATGGGCTTGAAGACTCAACTGACAGGGGAAGCAGTTGCCCTACAGAGACAGTACAAACCGCTCCAGATGTTAACATGTTAAGATGTGGCCAAGGGAGGCTCTGGATGCATTGACATCCTAGGCATTGGTGTCCCTCATTAGCAAACCGAGCCTGATATATCTTTCACCTCCCCTGAAGTTGCATCTCCATCTCTTGTTCCCTGCTTACGCTGGGTTCTCTTCTCTTCCTCATGCAGTGGGGGTTATCTAACTGGCCATCCTACTTCCATAACTCATGCTCCTGCGGATAAGACCCTGTTGCAAAGTCTTCTGACTAGCTAGCTTCAGCCTGGTGTAGCACTCTTCCCAGTTGGCTGCCAACATTGTTTAGACCTAGAGGTGCAGCATTTCCAGTTTTGGACTGTCTTGGGGACAGACTGAGGGACAGGCTCCTATCTTCTCCATTCATTTGGGAAGTGCAGTGGTGCAAGAGCAGCTCTCTCTGCTCCCAAGGACCACATCAGAATTAAACCAAGACCTGTTGTGGGCCACCCTCAGAAGACTGCAATGAGCCCTCAAACATGGGTGCCATTTCAAACCTCCTAGGTCATGTGGCTAGGTTAGAAATCAGATGAGAACAGACACTCCCTTCAGATATCTCATGCTTCCTGCTTCTGGTTCATGTGGTCATTGCAACAGTGCCCAGAATGTGCTAAGCATAACAGAGGCATAGGGCGACAACCCCTGCTCCAGGAGCCTACGTTTTTAAGGGACAAGACCCAATCCAGTGGTGGGAGAAGGAATGCAACATCAAAAGAAGGAGGTAGTTGGTGGCCCTGCCGACATGCCTCCACAGGAGTATAAGGTCCATCTGGCCTCCAGGGAAGGAAAGTGATGGCTGCGTGTATGATAGAACTAAGCACCTCGAGAGCTAAATATTTGATTTAGTTGGGGTTGGTCCTGCTTTGAGCAGGGAGTTGGACTAGATGATCTCCTCAGGTCCCTTCCAGCCCTAACCTTCTATGTCAGTTGCTATAGTCTGAGCAAAAGTGCCAGCCTGTCAGCGGAGCAGAACTGCGTCCAAACATTTCATAGTGGTCATCAAACAGCCGTCAGATGCTAGAGACTTCCAGTCGTGGCAGATCTGGTCAGGATTCCGGTGCAAAAAGGACAAAGGACGAAAGACTCTCTAACTAAAAAAGGATGAAAGGCTCTAGAAGGACGAAAAGCTCTTTAACTTATTACTGATCCCCAAGTCGTTCCGTGCCCTATGAATGCCACTTTTCCATTAAAACCGGAGAGAATAAAAATCTTGGGCAACATTTTCAAGAGTACCTGGGGATTTGGGGTGCCTCAGTTTTTGAGTTCCCAACCTAAGGTCCCTTAAAGGAGCCTGAAAGTTTGTTTGATGGTGGGTGCTCAAAATCAGGGTCCTTTTAAAGTGACCCAACCTGGTCACCCAGAATCGGTAGGCATGCCTGAAAATTTTGCCCCTCACCCGTTACCCCACTGGAAACAAAATCACTTGAATCAATTAAACAAGACTGAGGACTCGGTCCTGTAAACACTTGCTGTTGGGTAAAATGCTTTCCCAGGGGAGAATAGCCTCATTGAACTCAACAGTTAGCACTCAACATGCTAGTAAGCACAACATCTAGTAGCATTTGTCTGCAGGATTGAATCGTTAGTCACCAGGAATGAAGCTAAGTTGTTTTTTTTTTGGTGGTGTCTTCCATTCTGTATTGCATGTGATGGTCTCAGCAGTGCTTACATCTGTAGCTTTCTGGTAACAGTAACAGATCCCTGGTTGTCTGAGGCAGAAATCTGAGGGTGGTTGGTGGGAGAGGAGGGACCACACAGAGGAAGTTTGGCTTTCCTACCATCACCACCTCATCTTTGGTGGTGTATTGTGGGTTTTTTTCTGCTGATGCTTTGAGGAGGCTTCAGGAAACTTTCTCAGCCGTTTCTGTCTCTACACGTATCTCTGTACTGTGCGCTGTTTTTGGGAAAGGGGACTGTTCCTGTGCTGTGCAGTTTTTAGACACTAGTAATTATATTGACAGGACCAGTGGAACATTTAGCAAGCAGCGGCAGGGTCCACACAGCCAGTTAGCGTGCAGCAGGCTAGTGGGCGGTATATTTACATCCCAGTTTGACACACACTTACTGGCCATGTAGACAGGCTAGCACTCTGTAGCTTTACCCCAGCTTACCACACTCCAGCCTGCAACACACTAACTGATTGTGTAGACGAGGCCTTAGACTGTAAGCTCTTCAGGGCTGAGACTTTTAGCCTGTGTATATACAGCACCTAACACAACGGGGCCCTCATCTTGACGGGGATCTCTGGACACTACAGCCATGCAAGAAATTGATAGTGAAAATCATTTGACCAAATTAATCTTGGGTGTAACTCCAGTGGATTGCAAGGATTAGTTGTGATCGGAAACAGAGACTGACTGCTCTAGTTGCACTGTCCAGGAAAAGTGAAAGCCCAAATTAAACAAAGAAGAACGTAAACTGATTTAAAAAAATTCTCCTATTTATAATGATTTGGCACCAGATCCTACAAATGCTAAGTATGTGAGTAACTTTCAAATTGGATGTAAATATTAATAACCCTGGTACTTTGCTTCTTAAACTATTATTTACCTTGTCAATGTCCCAGTTGACAATAATTAATAATAATAATTTGCCTTTGCAGAATGTCTCTCCAATATACGTGAGACCAAGATCAGACGCAACTGCATTAGATATTAAAAAATGTTAACAGGACCAGAGGAGGTGCCTCTATCAGTTGTGATGTCCAGAGGATGCCTATTTCCATAAAGACAATTCTTAAGATTAGGAGGTCAGGGAAGATGTATATACTGAGATGTGGAGGTCTTTAACTACATGTGTAAGGTCACTGGAGGAGAAGGGCACAGATGGTCGTGTTCTTCTGATGAGGGCTCAGCTTTCAAGTTTGCCATGGTCCATGCAATGCAGATTTATTCCCTGAAATACAGTCCTCAGAGCCTTGTCCTGTCTAGCTTTGAATGTCCCAAGTGATGAGGCTTCTATCACTTCCCTTAAGGTGGGTCTACATTTGCATGCTGTGGGGAGAAATCCTGCATTAGTTGTTGGGGAATGGACTAGCTAGCATGGCTATAAATTGCAGTGTAGACAGCGAGGCACTGCTTAGATGATGAGTAGAGTAGAGATGTGCCAGAACCCTATGGTATATACCCTACACAGCTCTCTGTGTGCCTACACAGTGCCTCCCATGTCTACACTGCTAAAAATGTGTAGTGTAGTGTAGTGTCTCTCTTCCACCCTGCTGCCAGAACTTTTCAGGGCTGTGTAGCTACATGTAGCCTACACACCACTACAAGTGTAGACAAAGTCTTAGCAGAGAAGATACATGTTCTAGTGGTAAGGCATTTTAGAGCCCTGAGTTCAATTCCCTACGCTGCCACAGATTCCCTGAATGAGCATGGGCAAATCACTCTGTATATCCTGTTCCTATCTGTATGGGATAGTAATACTGCCCATGAGATGGTGGGAATGTCAGTATGTTGTGAGGTGCTTATACACTATGGGAATGAATGGAGCTGTGCAAATAATGGATTTTCCAGTTTGCTGGCAGTTCTGAAAATTTTTAAAAAAATATTTGTTTAGGGTCAACCCAAAACTGAATTTTTTTTGTAAATTTTGGTGAATCAAAAAATTGGAAACCATTTTATTTCATTTCCTGGCATTTGTAATTTAAAAATGAAAGCAAAGGAAATTTGGAAATGAGGGGGATTTAGGGGGTTTGGTTGATTTCAATAGGAATTAGGTGTTTAAATACCTTGGAAGATCTGGGCCATAGCCCCTGCCCTTGAAGAGCTTTCAGTCTGAACAGAGAAGATAGACAAGCGGTGGGAGAGGAAATATTACCCTCAATTTTGTACATGGAGAACTGAGGCACAGATACGAAGTGATTTTCCCAGGGTTACACAGACTGTCAGCGGCAGAGCCAGGAACTGCATCTAGATCTGCTGAGTCCAGTTCTGTGCCTTACCAACTAGACCATTCTTCCAGCTATTTGTGACCTGACTTTTAACTGATTTTCTGAAAATGACTAGATTTAGAGTTCAATGTCCCTTAAAAAAAGTTTATCTGGAATAATTTTTTGAAGCAGTTGAAGCTAAAAGTTTTACAAAAGTAAGGAAATAGGTGAGAGCCCCAGTGTTTGGGTTCTCTTAAACTGGACAAAAGACCATAGAACATGCCATTGGGAGAAATCCTGCATTAATCGTTGGGGAATGGGGAACCTAACAGTTCTTTCCCATGTCTAATCTCATGAAATTGCATTGAGTTGTTAAGATAAACTTCTTTCTAAGAAAATCTACTAAGTAAATGTGGTTTCATTGCTCTCTATTAATACTGGTCACTAAGGTGCACGTGTGTATGCAGTGGAAACAAATCGTGTTTAATGCAGATATGCACGCTCAGCAAAGAACAGTCAAATGCCACCTAATGATCTGCCAAGGAAATGCAGCTAGACATTCATCAAGGATATCTGTGTCTTGACTTGAAGGGCTGCATTTTTATTGGTAAATAATGGTAAACATTTCACCACACACACAAAATTCGAAGGCAAATTGATGATCACTGAAATTTGTACATTGGCAAAGTAAGCAAAATGCTGCTTGAGAACTTGTTAGAGTTTGATTTAAGGATATTTATTTTGTATATTTTCACATGTGATGTTGACAATTTGTGTTTTAATGGTTATAAAGCTTTTTGAATCTCAGTGCCTACGGTCATTTATCTGATTCTCCCCTATCATGCCCCATAACTATGAAAATTTAAATGGCTAAAAATTGAAAAAAAATGCTTAAAACCTATAGTTTTGTTCAGCTGTGAAAATTTAAATCAATAACTATAAAATCGAATTCTACCAATCCTACCTATGTCAGAAACACAATGAGAGCTCTGTGGGCTTCCCTACACCATCCTAATCCATTTGTGTCTGTGTGGGTTCTTCCACCCGTGGGGTGGTTACTGGATCTATGAAGGTAGGTGTAGTGATACTTGAGTTTCCTGTATACCTTCACAGATCCAGTAACCACCCAAAACACACCAAGAAATCTGTTATCTACAGCCAGGCACTCAGATACCACAGAATATGCTCCAAAGAGAAAGTCCGGGATATATACCTTAATGCAGGGGTGGGGAACCTTTTTGTTGCCAAGGGCCTGATGGTGGCCCTGGCGGCGGGCGGGGATTTGGCGGGGGGGGATTCGGCGGCGGCACAGTTACGTGTGGGGTGGTGCTCGCCGCCGAAATGCCGCCGCCGTTTCCGCCTTTTCGGCGGCGCGGTTTTGCAGTATCCGCAGGGTTCCGTGGGCCAGTAACCGCCTCCGGACTCCACCCGCCGCCGAAAATGGGCAGACGGCGGCAGGGTTTCGGCGGCAGGGTTTCGGCGGCGCACACTTCCCGCCCGCCCGCGGGCCGGATCAAATTCTTTCCGGCCCGCGGGCCGGAGGTTCCCCACCCCTGCCTTAATGCATTCAAAACTGCCTTCACCACAGAAGGACACGTGCCCCAAGAGAAATAGATCGCGTCATGGAATGGGCCATCCACATACCCTGAAAGAACCTGCTTCAGTAAAGAAATAAAGCCCCCTCTGACCGCACACCCCTTGTTGTCACCTACCACACCTCACTGGAACTCATATGAGATATCACCAAACAACTATAACCTATACTCAGTGGGGACTCCATCCTGAACAAAATATTTGCTGAACCCCCTATGTTGGCCTTCAAACAACCCCCCAACCTCTCCAAGCTCATTGTCAGAAGCAAGCTCCCCACAGACCAGGACACACCAATGCAAAGCTGCACCAGACCCTGCCAGATCACAAGATGCAAAACCTGCAGACATATCTCCACTGCTACAATGATCAACACTCACAGCCACATACCTTTCGAGACCCATGGGCCCTACACATGCCTATCACAACACGTGGTGTACCTCATCCGGTGCGCTAAATGTCCCAATAACAACTATGCAGGTGAAACCAGACAATCACTGTGCTCTCGAATGAACTCCCGCAGGAAAACGATAAAAGACAGAAACAGCCTATCACCGGTGGGTGAACACTTTTCACAAAGCGATCACTCTATGTCTGATATCTCGGTCCTCATCCTGAAAAGAAACTTGCACAACATCTTCAAAAGACGAGCTTGGGAGCTTAAATTCATAACTTTGCTAGACACTAAAAATCATGGTCTTAATAAAGACACTAGAGTTATGGCTTATCACAGCAATCTGTAACCCACTTGTGATGGGGTGTACAAACCCCACATGGGAGAGGGTAGGGTTGAGGAGCAGCTGTGGGCCCAGAAAGCCATGCCCCATGCTCACAGTGGAGGCTGGGCCCAAAAGGGAGCAACTCTGCTCAATCTGGGCGGATGGCGCAGGGGAGCCATTGTGTGTTGTAGGCTCCTGCTGAGAATCCGCTGAGATCCCACGTAGCTGGGCCCAGGCCTCACCACCAAGCTGCCCCAGGCCTGTCAATCGGGGAGTTTGGCAACGATGAGCCGTGACCATGAGAGGACGACCCTTTGGGGCGTGGATAGAGAGGACTCCAGGGGGATTCAGAGGCAGCCAGGGATGCCAGAGAGGAACAGAAACTGGGGCAGGACATGGCCCAGGGAGCTGGCATAGGGCGCCCGCCCCCTAGGCCACACCTTTTGAATGATACTTTCACTGGGCCCTCAGCTGGAACCCGGCAGAGCAGGGAAGGCCCAGGTTCCCCTAGCCCCAGCCACTGACTATCATCACCGGGAGACACAGCTGTGGACTCTCACCACTGGCCAATACAGCCACTGACTCTGCTGGGTGACGTGGCTACTGACTCCAGCCGTTGGGCAATGTGGCAACTGACTCCAGCCGCTGGGTGATGTGGCTACGGACTCTCATCGCTGGGTGATACAGCCACTGACTCTCGTCGCTGGATGACATGGCTACCGACTCTTGCCACCGGGCAATACAGCCCCTGACTGTAGCCACCAGGCAACATGGCCACAAACTCTCACCATTGGGCAACACAGCCATTGACTCTTGCCATTAGGTGACAAAGCCCAGAGTATTACCACTAGGCAGTACTGCTGGTCGTGGACACCAACCTCCCCTCTGTGACACCACTAACCCCTTTTTGTCGTATAACTATTGGGGTGTTACTGGGCCACTTCACCTTGAAGGTCCCGTAGAATATGTGCTAACAATTTATGCTAAACTATCTGTTTGATCTCGTATTTAGCTGTGACACTCTGACTACTTTTCCCAGCCCTGAAGAAGAGCTCTGTGTAGCTGGAAAGCTTGTCTCTCTCATCAACGGAAGTTGGTCCAATGCAAAATATCACCTTGCCCACGTTGTCTCATTTTTACTTTATCATTTCAACTTTAATACTATAAGAGAAAAATGTTGATGAAATTGACACATTCCTAGGAAGCATCTAGATTTTTTGCCCAACCAGCATTTTCCGAGAGAAAGCATTCTGTTGGAAATTTTTGGCCTGCTCTACTCAGGTTTTTTTTTAGTGTACCTTAGCCAGAAATGTTATCGGGGGGCGTTCGGAAAGTTCAAGTAGCGCAGCTTGTGGCTGCATGAGCCTTGACAGCCTTCTAGGTACAAGAGAGATGGGAGCAGGCTATGTGGTGTCTGTATTCCACAGGTGGCAATCAGTGGGGTCAGATGCAACAGTGCTAAAAATCCCATGCATCTGGTCAATGTGTAAGCCACATCCAGCACTTAGTTTGGCCCTCTGTTGCCTATTAATGGTGGCAAGGCTAAAAATAGACGTTGATGAATGTGTTGCAGCCTGAACTAACAGACCTGAATATTTTAGCTCAGGCAGT
Organism: Emydura macquarii macquarii; assembly: GCF_026122565.2. NCBI lineage: Eukaryota > Metazoa > Chordata > Testudines > Chelidae > Emydura > Emydura macquarii. Next base: position 3,977,803 of record NW_027133217.1, read on the forward strand.
AAAGGCCATGGTTTCAGCTCCACAGATCTAAAGTTCAGTCCCAGCTGCTGATGACCTATGCAGGGCTGTGATGTTTCATCACTAGGATTTATGTAATCCTTCTGTCAGGTGGTTAATGGCAGCAAAAAGGACCAGGTTCAATATCACCAGGGTCCCTTGTGGCAAATAACTAAATCGGCTCGAGCCCCCACCCAGTAACCTGGGAAAACAAAAAGTACCCTGGGGGCATGTCTTAAAAAGGCAGAACATCCCCGCTCGCAAGCACTGCAGGGCTGTGTACAAACAAGAGAATCCTTCTTGGGGGAAAAAGGAACCCAGTCATGAACTTGGGAAAACACAGCCACAGAATATATATGCAAATACAAAGCACAAATAGCTCTCCTTAGTAACTTTAGCAGTGATCCATCCACTTCCTTTTCCAGCCGCTGATGAGAATGTCCCATGGGAAAATGTCCTTTGGCCATGTGACCTCACCCATCCACCAAACAAACCCCACTCCTGGCTTGGATCAGCAAGTAGCAGTGTCCATGTGTCATTGCGAGGTCTCTCTCTTGTCCCAGGAGAGCTGCTTGCCTGGTCCCACCTAGCAGTGTGACTGCCTCATCCAGCTTTGTGATTCAGCTTGATTAAGATGCTGCATCAGCAGAGCCCCGCTGGAGTCCATGCGGCTCTTCTGCTGCTGCTATGTTGTCTTACAGGGCAAAGCCTTCATCCAGTTTCACTGTGAAAGCACCATGGGAGGGCAATCAAGAGCACTTACGACTCTTGAGGGATCTTTGCTTCAAGATAAAATCACTTTCTCTGAGCGCCCACTATACTTCTCCAAGTTTATAGAATCATAGAATTGTAGGACTGGAAGGGACCTCAAGAAATTATCTAGTCCAGTCACCTGCTCTTATGAGAGAATTAAGTATTATCTAGACCAGTATCGTGAAAGCTAGATACTCTAATCTAATACTATAGAATCTACTATCATGTATAGTTATGGTGACTCCCCAAATGTCAGAGGAATTGTAGGTAGGTGGTCTATGCAAATTAAGTTCTGAATGGCTGCACTTTTCCTTTTCAGGAACAGAGGGTGTAGAGAGCTCTTTCCCCTCCAGAGCTCCTGGCCCCTAGGGCTTACACTTACACTGTCAGAAGCTCTCCTGGTGTAGACAAGGCCTCTGGGCTGAGTTACATGTAATGGACTCTGGACATTTCTTGTGTGAGCCTGTTGCAGAAATTGTTTCTTGTAAGCCATTGCCTAATGGGACGAATATCCGTTCCAGCTTGTAATGCAAGCTTTGACCTCCTGTGTGGGGATCAGCCACCCACCTGAACCATGCGAGGAATCCAGATATCACCGATTGTGCTCGCATATCTCTCTCTGTGTCTTCTGCCTGCAGGGCAGAGAAGGCTGGCTCAGCAGCCAAGTCTGCATGTACCACTGCTATTGTATGTTCAAAAGGCTCCAGTGCCGGCTAAGAAGTGCTTGGAGAAGTCAAACCTTCACCGCTAACCACAAACAAGACCACACCACTTGTTGGCTCGGAACAATTCTCCAGGGATCCTGTGATCCAGACACTGTAGCTTTCCAAAGCAGAAGCCTTAAGCTTATTCAGTCCTCCAGACCAAGTGCTATTGTTGGTTCAGCTCTGAATTTCCAAACTTAGCAGCCAGAAGCCTGATTCTCCACTGCCCGGTGCCTTGTGTTGTCATTCACCCCAGTGCAAAGGGGTGTAAAGTGCTTCCATTCTTTGGGTGTTGGGTGCCTACGTGTCTTTGTGAATCCCAGCCTACAGGCAGGTACAGTAGTGAGTCCCCAGGGACAGACCTTTGTTTGGCCTTGGATGACCTGACTTCTGAGGAAACTGGGCCTATTTTACTGTTCTAACCACATCAATAAAGTGACATGTTTAGCTTGGCACACGTGCGATGTAATTGCAAGTGGAAAAAGGGGCTGTGTGTGTGTGCGGGAATGGGGGACGAAAAACAACCTACAGCAAAACCACAATAAATTACACATTTGCACCACAAGCTGTAGCTTTTCTCAAAGTACCCTGATTTCACTGGGCTGGCTTCAGTCAGAAGTGGTGTCTGTGAGTGTGTGATTGGCTGGCATCCTAGAAAAGGGCACAGTTAAACCTTGTTCTTCTAATCCCTCCTGATACGGTAGGCCCCGTGCTGTGCTTTCTAGCGCGGCTACTGTCAGCGGGGCTTGAATGGGCAGGCGCACTGTGCTGCTCCTTTTCTAGGGCTCCTCAACTTGCACGGAATCTAAACTCAGGAACAGAGGAATTGCTAGATTGGATCAGTCCCATCACCCAAGTCCATCTAGTCCAGGATCCTGTCTCTGATCATGGCTGGTACCAGCTGCTTCAGAGGAAGGAGATCCCGGCATTATGCAGATGTGGGATAATCTGGCCCACACATTGGATCTCATCCTGATTTCTGATAGAGACCAACTTGAGTCCTGCATCATGAGGTTTAATAGCTCTTCCCTGAGTAACTTTCTGTAACTTCATCCTCCATCTTCTCTCTACTGACAGGTTGCCTTCTTATAGAAACTGTTTCCTCAGCTTATCTTTCTGGTGATTAGAATATGGGAGAGGTCTCAGGGTTCTAGTTTCGGCTCCATCACAAGGGAAATCATTTAGGGAAACAGAGGCACAGAAATTATCTGTGAATTAGAGCTGAATATAGTTATGAAGAGGGCTGGTCAACGGTTTTCCATCAAAACCTCTTTTCAGTGGAAAATCAGGCTTTAGAGTAAATGAAAATTTTCATGGACATTGTTGGCTTTCCTCAAAAACATTCGTTTTTTTGGGTTTCGTTTTTTTAATGGGGGGAGCAAAAACCCATTTCTCAATCAAATCTAGTTAGGAGGCTGCATTAATTCATTGTTTGTAGACTACTTTAAGATGCTCACATGGAAGATGCTATGAGGAAAATAGCCTTTGTTCCCTGCTTTGGGGCTTAAGTAGGGGGCACCATTTATTCGCCAGAGAGCTATCAGCCTGGAAGCAATAAAATTAACGGAAAGGACAAGGAGTGCCCTTTGGGGTGCTGGCCTTATGTCAATGAATAGCTTCAGGAACAGCATTAAGAATGAGACAACACGTGGTGGGATGCATAGATTCAGAACATATATTATGGTCCCTTCTGGCCTCACAGGGTATGTCTACACACAGCCCATGGCAGCAAGCCTCTGGGCCCGAGTTGACAGACTCAGGGTTGTGGAGCTTGTGCTAAAATTAGTTATGTAGATGCCACAGCTTGAGCTGAAGCCCAGCCTCTGAAGTGTATCTCTCCTCCCTAGGCTTCAGAGCCCGAGTTCCAGCCCAAGTCGTGGTGTCCACATAGCTATTTTTAGTACAGCAGGCCGAGTCTGTCAAGCCGTGCTTGGAGACTCACTGCCACTCGCTGTGTAGACTTACCTATAATAACCCCATTCTGGCCGTAACATCTGTGAATTGTATGGGAAAGGCAAACACTGAATCTGGACAAGAAGATTCTTTGGTACAATGTTTGGCTCTTTACAAGGGAATTAAGTCGTAACAGCTTCTTTCCTCCAGTCCATTTTTCCATCTTTGGGGGAAAAACAAGTCCATTGACAACAGGAAAGGGTTTAAGTTTGTCTGTCATTAGTCATGGGAGACTTCAAAGGTTCAATTCAGTCCGAGTCCCCCTCAAAAGTTGTTGTTATTTGTATAGGACCTAGAAGCCCTAGTCATGGACCATGACCCCACTGTGCTAGGTGCTGTCCAAACACACAACAAAAAGATGGGCCTGCTCCAAGAAGCTTACAATCTAAGTATAAGACAAGAGACAACAGATTGATACAGATAGTTGAGGGAGTACAAGATAATGTGAAATAATATTGGTCATCTTGATAGGCAGTGGTTTCAGCACACCAGCAGCCTAACTGGTGCATTCAAACTCTCTGATGCTCAGGTCTGCAAAATCAGGCTAGAAATCTTACAATAAGCTTTCTTATGAGCTTGCTACTGCTCCCAGCCCTGCAAGAGGTGAAAAAAACAGCTGTTCTCACAGCAATATTCTGACACTGCCATTTCCTGTCCCTTCTGGAAAGGAGGTTCAGGCAAAATGAAAAACAAACTGGGAAAAAAGTTAAGTAAAGTTTTTCAGTCCTCAATTACAGTTCAGCGAAGGTTAACATCAGCACAGGGAGCCGTAGTTCAGGTTAGCTTTCACTGTGTCCAAATCAATTTGTCCATCCTTAACTGTGACACTCCTGGCTGCAGCAACGTTCCTTTGATTTAGGGTTATCAGCTAATGGAATGTTTTCAACACTAGATGGAGCAATGATCCTAGACATGGGGGAGTGAAAACGTCTCCTTGTTTTGTTAACTCGTTCCTCCCCATGTAGTCCACATATACTTCTGAATTTTTAAGAATGAGGATTCCCTTTGTAATTCAGACTAATACAGTATGTAGGCATTGCAGAGGGGAATATTCATTCTTGGGGTAACTCTACTGAAATCAGTGGAGCTACATCAAGGATGACTATGGACTGTTGTATCTAGAAATTGGGCTGCTTGTGCATTCATTGGCTTCTCTGCTTATTCCCCCTTTGACAGCCACCCATCCTGCTTTTCTTTGTGACATCACAACCTGTTTTCAGTGGGGATTATGATGTCATAAACAGACTGAGGCTCAAATATCTTGTTTTAGGCACATGCTCCTAGTGATATATATTTTTTTTTTAAAAAGGCAAGAGAAGAATGAAAGAGATATAAGATATTGGCCAAAGTGTCTGTAAGTAGAATGTGTCTCTAAAATTTGCCATGAAATGTACCTAGCCAGAGCTGGGGGCAGCCATCAGATTATTAACTGCTATCATGAGGTCATAGACAAAGCTACCTTCATCAAAATTCTACTATTTTATAGAGCAGGAAACTGGCTGTTTGACTAAATCATCAAGACAGGAGCTCCGTGTAGCTCCTGGCTAGTCGGGGCTATTGATTGATAATAGATTCTTCAGCAGCAGCAGCACCACCAGCCAGCATGTGCTAGGATGTCGTCTGGCCCAAGGGCTGGTGAAGGCTGAGATCAATCGATTGAGACTCACACTTCAGAGGCAAAGGCTTGTAAAGGAATAAGGATCAGGAAGATCAGGATCCAGGTCATTTCCTTGTTGCCTTAATATGTGAATTTCTCCTCTTCTGCACAATGAAGAGAGGTCAAAGGTTCGGGATTAAAGTGCAAATGGTGATAGACGGATGGCTCAAGAAGAGCCAAGTGAATACATTGTTGTATATTTGCGTTGCAGAGCTGTTAGCAGACATTGAACTGTTCCAGCACATTTTCTTTAGTGGGATCCCATTTGCAGGCTGTGTTCTGCATCCCCATACTGACTGGCTGGGATGTGCCAGTAGGCTGGTAGATCTGTAAAATGTTTATCAGAAACAAGGCTGCATTTACATGGAACCATTCACCCTGAATGATCCCAGAGCGCTTGTTGAATGGGTGCCCAAACAATAGCCTGATCTCACAGCTTTCTTGAGGCTAAACACTCAGGGACCTGATCCAAAGCACACTGGAGACAATAGAAAGACTAGACAGCATGTGACACAAGAGCAGTTAGGGGACTGAAGGCTTGCGTTTAACTCAGTAACATTGTTACTGTTTGATTATTGGCAGGATGGTGGCATTTAGAGCCAGGATCCCCTTGTGCTAGGGGCTGTACTAATACATGACAAAGCACTGACTCAATTAAGCAAGTTGCTTAACCTCTGTGTGCCTCAATATGAAAGGTACAAGATTAACCACCTTCCTCACAAGGTGGGAGTTTATATGATGTTTTCAAAGTGCTTGGAGATCCTTGGATGAAAATATATATTATTATTATTATATAGATAGACAGCTGCTGTGCTGCACCCATTGCTAATCACGCTGACTGGTATCCTCTCACTGTTCCCTTGGGCTCCACCCATCTGTCTGTTTCATCTTCCCTTATACTTAGGCTTGGTCTATACACAGAGTTGTGCTGGCTTAATTCTAGGTGTGATTTTCAATCAGTTTAGTCAAGCTGGCGCAGCTTTGTGTATGGACATTCAGATCAGTTGAAATCTGTCTTATGTGAGTCTAGCGTGCACTTGCGGCTGGGGCTTCTAGGGTCTCTATTGCAGTGCAAGTAATGGCGATCATAATTAAGTGTCCTCACTCTATAGGTATAGCCTGTTATTCTGGGCACCAGCGGCCTCTCCGTCATGGACACAGACATGTCATCAGGGATGAAATTCAGACCCAGTCTGTATAAACCCATTAAAACACGTATTTAATCATATTAATACTGTAATACCAAGTTCTTATATAGGACTTTTCATCAGTTGATCTCAAAGCGCTTCACAAACTTTAATGTGTTTATCTGCACAGCCCATCTGCAAGGTCGGGCAGTGCTGTTATCCCTGATGGGAAACTGAGGCACAGAGCAGTTAAGTGACTTGCTCAAGGTCACACAAGAAGTTTGTAGCAGAGCTGGGAATTGAACCCAAATCTTCAGCTAGTGCCCTTAACCACTGGACCATCCTGCCTGCCTTTAAACTCTCATGTAATTTCCACATGGGCGAATCCAGAACCGCGGCATTAACTTGCAACCTGGACTTATTTTGCAAGTCAGCAAGCCAGTGACCAGTGATGTCGATTGTCTCCACAAAAGAGGAAAGCCCAGGTAAGCACTGTCTTTATTTTGATGCCCCCTTTTTGTCGGTCACTGAATGTATCTTTATATGAACTCCATATTGGGCTAGTGTCATAAAGCGATTAGAACAAGGGGCTGGGAGTTAGTGCTCATGGCATCTATTTGTGGCTCTGCCGCTGGCTCACACCATGACCCTGGACATGTATTTTGCACACAGGTGAACCCGAACTAAACCCAACTCCTGACCTCCCCTTCTAAACTCTGGGAAGGAAGGGATTGCATCCAGATCTGGATCTGACTTTTTCAGCTTGTCCCTTCATGTCTGATGGGTTGATCCAGATACCCTCCCTGACCTTTGTGGTTCAAAGTTCAGAACTGGATCCAACTTTGGTGCCTTGGGCCCATCTCTGCCCATGTACCCTGCTCCTACAAAGCACTTTAAGCACAAGTGGTTCCATCAAAATTAAGCATGTGCTTAAAGTGCTTTACTAGATCAGGACTTTGGGTCTCTCTCTCTCTTTCTGTAGTTCAGCTTACCCACCTGCAGAGCAGGTACAAGGATCCTTTTTCTCCACCGTGGTGTCTTGAGGCTAAATTAATTCATGTATGTAAAGTACTTTGAGATCCGAAGGCAAGAGGGGCTCATGAAGTGCGAAGAGTTGTTATGAGCAGTTTTTGGAAAGAGAGAGAATTGTGGACATTGACAATTCCCCCTCAGTTCGGCTCTGCCCATTGTACTGTTCTGGCCATGTGACATTATTGGGGCGTGTACATATTCAGATGGCTGATGACACCCCCTCATCACCCCCACACCATTCAACACAGGCCCAAGCGTCCCAGACGTCTCAAACCCTTTTAGCGAAAACAGAGTCAAGATATTACAGTGTGCAGTAGCCCAAGGGAAAGACATTTTGAGCTTGTGCTTAATTTAGTGCCTCAAAAAGTTGTTCTGTGTCTCTAGAGTTGGTAAGGCGGCTCAGTTAGCAGTGACCAAATGTGAAATACCTGAGGCTTGAGTCATGACTGAAAGGGGAAACATGCATAAACAAGCAGCAAGCCAGGAAACTCCATGTCTGAGGTGGACAAAGGTAAAAGTAAGTGGCTTGGTATGTCTGCCTGATCGCAAGAAAACCAAAAGTAGCAGTGTTAGCTGATAATCGCAGCGCCTCAGGCTGTGCTCTCACAGGCAAAGCAGTGTCAGGTCTAGTCACTATTGGGCTGGGAGACCTCCAAGGAACACCCAGGGTGTTGCAGAGAATAGTGCTGTTATTCAGCGGTAATAATATCCAGCGCTTAGAGAGCATTTTTCATCAGCAGATCTCAAAGCACTTTCCAAAGGAAGGTCAGCATCATTTTACAGATAGGGAAACTGAGGCACAGGGATGTGATGTGATTTGCCTAAGCTCACCCAGCAAGCCAGTGATCGAGCCAGGACTTGAACTCAGGTCTCCTGCGTCCCAGTCTATTGCTCTAACTACTAGCTCGCACTGTTTTTCTGCCTTTTTTGCTCCATACTATAGCAGTGTCCTAGCATAGGCTTGGGGGCAATGTGCTGCCTGAGGTGCCATCTCATGATGAGACTAACAAGGCAGTAAAGATCCCTTAAAATATATAGATACAACTTTTTTCCCCAAAACTAATGGTGTTAACCCCATTGTCCTGATCAAGTTCCAATTTAGGTAACCTCCTTTGGCCCCCCAGAATTCCTTCTGCAGTTTGGGGGACCATGATGCTCATCGAGTCTGACCTTCTGCATAACACAGGCTAGAGAATTGCATCCGGGGAATTCCTACATCTAAGCCCAAATTCAGATTTAGCTGATTACAGGGGAGGCAGTGTGGTCTAGTGGATAGAGCACTGGACTGGAACAGCTGGGTACTATTTCTGACTCTGCCACTGACCTGCTGGGCAAGCAGTCACTTCCCTGTTCTGTGCCTCAGTTTTCCCATCTGTAAAATGGGGATAATGATACTGACCTCCGTTGTAAAGACCTTTGAGGCCTACTGATGAGAAGTGCTCTATAAGAAGTATATGTAATAAGGTATTATTGCATTTTGCTCCCCTAATTTTCCCCAGAACTTTCAAAAGGATATTGTTTCTATGAGCTGTTAAATAGTAAACACCTTCTTTCCACCCCAAAGGTGGCTGCTTTTCAGTTGGTAAGATTAGTGATTTGCTCAGTATGGAAGCAACACAGTTAAATGTAAATGTACACATCTAGGAACAAAGAATATAGGCCATACTTACAAGGTGGGGGAATTCTATCCTGGGAAGTCGTGACTCTGAAATAGATTTGGGGGTTGTGGTGGATAATCAGCTGAACATGAGCTCCCTGTGTGTTGCTGTGACTAAAAGGGCTAATGCAATCCTGGGATGCATAAACAGGGGAATCTGGAGTAGGAGTAGAAAGGTTATTTTACCTCTGTATTTGGCACTGGTGTGATCACTGCTGAAATACTGTGTCTAGTTCTGATGTCCACAGTTCAAAAAGGATGTTGATAAATTGGAGGGGGTTCAAAGAAGAAACATGAGAATGATTAAAGGATTGGAAAACCTGCCTTCTAGTGACAGACTCAAGCAGCTCAATTTATTTAGCTTAAAGAGGTTAAGGGGTGACTTGATCACGGTTTATCAGTGCCTACACAGGGAACAAATACTTGATAATGGGCTCTTCAGTGTAGCAGAGAAAGGTCTAACACGATCCAATGGCAGGAAGTTGTAGCTAGACAAATTCAGACTAGAGGAAGACATACATTTAGAACAGTGAGTGTAATTAACCAGTGGAACAAGTTACCAAGGGTCGTGGTGGATTCTCCATCACGGACACTTTTAAAATCAAGATGGGATGTTTTTCTGAAAGATCTGGCAATTATTTTGGGGAAGTTCTGAGGGCTCTGTTACACAAGAGGTCAGACTAGGTGATCACAGTGGTCCCTTCTGTCATTAGAATCTATGAATATGTAAAGTGCTGTATGATCCTTGGCAATGAAAGCTGCTGCATAAATGTAAGGTGAATATAATAGATTCAGAGGAAAGGAAAGGAGCATTAGACTTGAGAGGCATTGAAATGAAGAGGCCTCAGGGAAGTGGAAGAGGAAGGAAAAGAGTCATAAGTGAAACTACCAACAAAGAGGAGGGGTTGAAAACAAGTTATTATTGTCCCCCCCCCAATGCTTTACGCCTGCTCTCAGGGAGCCAAGAAAGACAGGACTAGAGTGAAGTGAAGGTCTGATTTCAAATGTACTTCAATTTTATGCCTTATCTCATGGTGATAACTGTACAGTGTGCAGGATTGCTTAAGTAAGTGCGCCCAGCTGGCTGGTAAATAGACGATGAGTGATAGACGTGCCCTGAGTTTGCATTTCTCACGTGGAATGCTTCTTATCTGTAGCTCTGCTTCCCATTTTTCTTGTGCCACACTTATGCACATTGTCCCTAATGTTAATTCAGGGGCAGGGGACAGTTGGTGGGGAAATACCCTTATCAGCCTCTCTCTGCATATCTATAAATATGTATCTTCATATCTATAAATCAATTTGGATTTGTACAGCTCTCCAGTCAAGTGTGGGCATTATTGCAGTGAGGTGCAGTCATCTCAGTAATGTATGCCATGGAATGTACCTTATCTGATTGACCTTCAGTGCACACATCTATTTCTCCACCCTGCTCCAGGTCCCACTACAGCGAGCGGGAGTTTTGCCATTGTCTTCAGTAGAAGTAGGACTGGGCTCTTGATTTGTAAAAACTCAGAAAGCAGCACATATAATTACCACTTTGGTTTCTTAGGCCATGATCTTAGGCACATTCCATGGCAACCAAAGACACATAAACAGACCTTCAATGAAATCAGCACAGCTTCTCAAGGCTGCAGGATCAAGGTCTGAGACTGCGAATGTAGCATCAGCAGAATGTGTTGTGTCCCCATCAATAGTGGATAACAACCTACTACTGCTAATGGAGTTACTCTTTTGGCTGAAGAGGCAGAGATCTACTCTGTAGTGCTATATGGCTATCTTAAAAACTTATTATGGCCCTCATTCGTGGAGTACGTGAGCACCTCAGTGTATTTATTTATCCACATAACCCCTGTGAGGTAGGGCAGTGCTATTTTACTGAGGGGGAACAGTCCATTTTATTGAGGGGGAACTGAAGCACAGAGAGTCTAAATGATTTTTCATAGATTCATAGATCCCAAGGCCAGAACAGACCATTGTGATCATTTGGTCTGACCTCCTGCACAACACAGGCCAGAGAACGTCCTGCAAATAATTCCTAGAGCAGATAATTTAGGAAAACATCCAATCTTGATTTAAAAGCGGTCAGTGGTGGAGAATTCACCACAACGCATGGTAAATTGTTCCAATGGTTAATTAATCTCATTGTTAAAAATGTAAGCCTTGTTTCCAGTCTGAATTTGTCTAGTTTCAGATTCAAGCCATTGAATCATATTATACCTTTCTCTGCTAGATTGAAAAGCCCATTTATTAAATATTTGTTCCTCCTGTAGGTACTTATAGACTGTAATCAAGTCACCCCTTAACCTTCTCTTTGTTAAGCTAAAGAGATGGATCTCCTGGTGTCTCTCACTATAAAGCATGTTTTCTAATCCTTTAATCATTTTCATGTTTATTCTCTGAACCCTCCTATTTTCAACATCCTTCTTGAATTGTGCACACCAGAACTGGACACAGTATTTCAGCAGCAGTTATAGATGTAAAATAACCTCTCTACACTTACTTGAGATTCCTCTGTTTATGCATCCACGGATCACATTAGCCCTTTTGGCCACAGCGTGGCACTGGGAGGTCAGGTTCAGCTGGTTATGCATCACGACACCCAAATCTTTTTCAGAGTCACTGCTTCCCAAGATAGACTTTCCCCTGGTCACACACGAAGCATGTGATGGAGCAGGGAACCAGCCCCAGGTCTCTTATGATGTTCTAACCATTGGTCCATCCTTCCACTCATGCTGAAAGTTTTGTTTTCAAACTACTGATGATCCTTATACAGCAGAGTGATGGAGTGTGTACCCCATTAGGCCCTGAAGGGGTTAAAGTGGTCCTGAGAAGCCAGTTATGTTACCTGGCTGCATTTGGAGGGAGAGACAGGCTTAACTGATCATGAAGCCCAACTGGGCAGGAGCAGGTTGGTCATCATAAAGCCAGGAAGTTTGCAGCAGAAAGAGGCTGCAAGGAGAGAGAGGCTGAAGTCACTATCTGGTGGGATAGAAGAGGTAGGAAGTGGTCCAGGGAGGCAGCAAGGAGGCTGAGGGAGCAGACTTTGGCTGCCAGCTACAGGGTCCCTGGACTGGAACCCAGAGTAGAAGGAGGACCTGGGTTCCTCGACCAGTTATCGAGAACGGTGGGTTGAAACACCCTGAAATAAGGGGTGTACAGACTGTGGAGTACAAAGACAGATGGAAGACCTGCTGTAAGGTCACTGGACTTTAGCTTGGTTGAAATCTGTTGCCCTGGAGGGGATGGACTAAAGTGTGACTTGGCCGGAAGGCCAAGTTTTGGGAAGAGAGACCACCCCAGCGATGATGGCAGGGGGTGTCCATAGAGGGAGACAGCTGCTATGCCACTCCTGACCACAAGGAGGTGCTTCTGTGGTGAATGAACCCCTGTACAAGCAGACATACAGAGCCATTCTGCTTGTTCACCCTTGCCGCCAGACGGTGTTCATTAGTCGTTTCAATTTGGGAGCATATATGCATTCAAACAATGCAGACAACTCGCATTAAGTGTTGTTACATAAGCTCCTTGAGGAAGAGAGACCAAGTCTGTCTCTATGTTTGTACAGAATGTAGCACGATGGGGCCCAATCCTCATTGGAATCACCTCAGTATTAAATCATAATTAAGGAAGAGGATTAGATTTCCACAGGTCAAAATGACATATATGTGGAAATGAAATCCCTCCTTTATGTGCTAGGAAGGAGGAAAGGATGGAAAACTTGCCCTGAAAAATAAAATCTGCCCAGACAAATTTGTCCAAATGGACCCATTTCTGGATAAATGTGGAATGGGAGGCGTCTGTGTTGGATTTCTTCCGACAACCCTTCATGCAATGGGGGAAGCATGTGTGGAATGTGACAAGCCTGTTCTCTCACTGTTTGTGTAAACTAGTTGGGTCTATTCTCTGATTCTTGAAGTGAACGTTTTAAGGCTACTTGCAAAGCAAATTTACTTTTCCAAAGCACAAGAGCCAGTACCACAGGTTGACTTAGTGGATCTAATGTTTTTTCTTCTGACGCAACAAATGGTGAACATCTGTCTGTCTGAGTCCAAGAGTGTACGCTTGAAATCGGGAGTTGGCCGGCATGGTGGGTAACCCCTTAAGAGGCCCTTTCCAGGGACCAGCCCCTGAAGAATTAACATACTTTGGCATCTAAAAGACATGATCTAGTTCAGCCCTGAATTAATTCATGGAAGTCCTATGACCTGTGTTACACAGGAGGTCAGACTAGATGATCATGGTGGTTCCTTCTGTCCTTAGAATCTATGAATTCCACAGGCAGATTCAAAGTGGACTTGCCTTAAAATGGGACAATAGCACTAGAGCAACCTACAAAAGGCCTTTCACCCGACTGTCTCAGAGCACTCTACAAAGATAGACTCATAGACTTTAAAGTCAGAAGGGACCATTTTGATCATCTAGTCTAACCTCCTGCACAACGCAGGCCACAGAACCTCACCCACCTACTCTTGTAATAGACCCCTGATCTATGACTGAGTTGCTGAAGTCCTCAGATTAATGGTTTAAAGACTTCAAGTACAGAGAATCCACCAGAGAATCCACCACCAAGTGACCCGTGTCCTATACTGCAGAGGAAGGCAAAAAAGCCCCAGGGCCTCTGACAATCTGTCCTGGGGGAAAATGCCTTCCCGACCCCAGATAGGGCGATCAGTTAAACCCTGAGTATGTGGGCAAGACTCACCAGCCAGACACCCGGAAAGAATTCACTGTAGTAACTCAGAACCCACCCCATTTAACATCCCTTCGCAGGCCTTTGGGCATATTTACTGCTAGTAGTCAAAGATCAGTTAATTGCCAAATGAGGCTGTCCCATCTTATCAAGCTCAGTCTTGAAGCCAGCCACGTGTTTTGCCCCCACTGTTCCCCTTGGAAGGCTGTTCCAGAACTTCCCTCCTCTGATGGTTCAGTTCAGACTCACAACGTTGTGAGGAAGCACAATAGGTAAGAATGACTTTTATTTATCTTACAATAGCAACTGCAGGCTCCAGCTGAAATCAGGGCCCCTGTTGTGCCAGGCCTTGCAAAAACAAGGCACAAAAGACAATCCGTGCCTCATGCTGCTGACAAGCTAACTAGACAAGACCAAGAGGGGAAACAGAGGTGAAGTGATGTGCCCCAAGGTAACACAGCAGGTCAGTGGCAACGGCAGGAGAAGAATCCAGGTCTTCTGGCTCCCAGTCCAGTGGCCTTTCCACACTCGTCAGAGGACTATTAGTATATATAATAACATGTTAATACTTACTATTGGCATTTTACTGATAAGTAAACTGAAGCTGAAAGCGGTGAAGTGAGTTGCCTACAATCACACTGCTAGTTGGTAGCAGAGCCAGGAACAGAACCCAGGTGTTTTGATTCTATTCCCTTCTTCAGTAAGAACATTTCTATTGCAAGACCTGTGCGTTGTTTTGTCTCCCCATTTCTATTATTAGAGAAATTTGTGCTTGGGAAAAGGGTTTCCTCCTACGCAGCCCAGCCTCTCCTGCGGAGAAGTCGTAATGTGGTGTCTGACACAGCAATCGGTTCCCACTGGGAGGAGTAGGATGTTCCAGGGGCAGCGCCGGGCCTGTCCTGCAGGGGGTGGAGGGAGTGGCACTTGTGAGCCATGAAGGAGGAATTCCACAGTGGGAAAAGAAATATGTTTGGGTAGTGACTAAAAGTGGCAAGAAAACCTTTGGGGCAAAGCCTTCGGACTCAGAGACCCATCGGGGAAAGGGGATTATCCGGGGACATAGGCCCTGATCAAGGGCAGTGCCTGTCCGAGATCGGGACATGGGCAGAGCCGTGAGCTTGTCCTGGAGTCTTTAGGAATTAAAGAGTCATCTTTAATGAAAGATTATGTCACGTGATGAAATCTCCAGGAATACATCCAGCCAAAACTGGCAACCCTATGGAGCAGGTGTCGGTAGCCAGGAATAGGAGACCAGAGTCAGAGGCCAGGGTCAGAGCTGCATGACCTGGAGAGTGGCAAGGCAGGAGCAGGGCTGGGTCCAGGCAGGCACAAGAGCTGCTGCAAATGCTTTGAGCAGCTGCTGAACTGCTGCTGCTGGGCTTAAGAGCTGGTTTGCTGACTCCTCCAACTGATCAGGCAGCCTACCAAAGGCCAGGTACGCTGCTTAGGTCGCCCGGGGACCGGCTCTGCTACAGGCCCTGATTCCGGACAGTGGCCAGCTCCTCCTGGATGAAATTCACCTCCATCTGAGAGACAGCTCAAGGCCCAGGCCGCCTGCTGCTGGCCCTCCGCCCGGGGTGAATTTCAGTCCAGAGAGGAGCTGAGTGCAACTCTCAAGAATTTCCCCCTCTCAGGAAGGGCTCAGCATTGCACAGCCTCAGGCCCACAGTCTATGGGTAACCAAACCAGGAAAGGAACAAAAGAGCAGAGCATGATGGGATATTAAAAGGTTTTTGTGTAGGCCAGGGTAAGATAGGGCAGCCACTCACACATTCCTGAAATACTGGACAGGCCGGTACTTCCGGGAACGGTGTGACTCCGCCCCCGCTAGTGTGACTCCGCCTCCTCTGCGCAGCGGGGTGCCATTCTGAAGAACGTGCTGCCCCATCCCTGCCAGCATCGTGCATGAGCGGTCATGCTAGCGGGGGTGCAGTGGCATGCTCTTCAAACTGCCATGCCCTGGCCGGTACCAGCCAAAGCTGGGTCCGGTTTTGTTCCAGTTCTGGAAAGGGGCCAAAGCACCCAAAAAGAAGACTGTCTGGTTCAAAACCAGATGACTGGCCTCCCTCGTGTAAGTCTCTTTCCCAGCACAGTTTGATTTCCCAAATAGAGGCAGAACACAAAACCAGCTCCTCAGCCCGCCCTGGGCATTAGAGAATTTCTGTGCGTGGCAGCAGAGTCCACATGGACAATGCGTGGCAAGCTAGTGCAGGCTAGATTTACACCCCAACCGGCTGCGAACTAAGTGTTCATCTGGACAACCACTAATTCTCTTTTCAAGGTATTAGTGCTAACCTCTGTGGGGTTAGTCTCTCCCTAACTCTGCATAAGGCCAGGAACCTTTGTTAGCAGGGGGAGAGAAGATCGTTCAAGACCTTGCTAGTTAAAGATGTTTCTGGGTTCTTGCCTTTTCCGGAACAGGCCTTGGCTTGGCGTTGGGCCAGGAGAATGATAAATTCATATGGAAGAGGCTCACCAGTACAGCGGTTTGACACAAACAGCTGAGTTGTCAAATTTTCTCTTTATGCAGCCGCACACACTTCTGTGCTTCCGTGCCAAATGAGATCTGACATTTAATTTAAAACCCACGGGCTCTCTTAATGTCTTGCCTCACTACAATAAAAGGAGTGGAACAGCAGGGCATGCTCTCTGCTTGTGTAGGTTTTTAACGGCAAGAATGAACCAGAAGAGTTTACTTCTCCCCCAGTTACTTAATAATTCAGAGCATCCACCCATGAGAGAACATTTCACTTGGAGTGCTACCTTCCTAACAGCCATTATTTGATTAAAAATCCCTACTGCACCCCTCAAAAAATCCACCTAACCCAAGTTGGGGGGGTCTCAATCTATGGAAAGAGCACTAGGGTCTGCAGTAAACTGACAGACCAGAGCCAGGGCAACACAACAAAAGGCTACAAAGTGAGTCAGTAGTAAAGCCAGGAATAGAATTTCATCCTAATTACTTCAGACCATTTCTCCAATTTGTCCAGATCATTTTGAATTATAATCCTATTCTCCAAAGCACTCGCAACCCCTCCCATCTTAGTGTTGCATATTTAAATCATTGGTGAAGATATTGAACAGAACTGGACCCAGAACTGATCCCTGCGGGACCCCACTTGATATGCCCTTCCAGATTGACTGTGAACCACTGATAACTACTCTCTGGGAATGGTTTTCCAAACAGTTATGCACCCATCTTATGGTAGCTCCATCTAGGTTGTATTTCCCTAGTTAGTTTATGAGAAGGTCATGTGAGACAGTACTAGAAGCCTAACTAAAGTCAAGATATACCACATCTACTGCTTCCCCCATATCCACAAGGCTTGTTACCCTGGCAAAGAAAGCTGTTAAGTTGGTTTGACATGATTTGTTCTTGACAAATCCATGCTGGCTTACTTATCACCTTACTATCTTCAAGGTGTTTGCAAACTGATTGCTGAATTATTTGCTCCATTATCTTTCTAGGTACTGAAGTTAAGTTGATTGGTCTGTATTTTCCCAGCTTGTTTTTATTACCCTTTTTATAGATGGGCACTATCTTTGCCCTTTCCTAATCCTCTGGAATTTCTCCTGTCTTCCATGACTTTTAGAAGATAATCGCTTATAACTCCGATATCTCCTCATTGAGATCCTTGAGTGTTCTAGGATGTATTTCATCAGGTTCTGGTGCCTTGAAAACATCTAACTCATCTAAGTAATTTTTAACTTTCTCTTCTCCTATTTTAGCCTCTGATCCTATCTCATTTCACTGGCATTAACTATGTTAGACGTTCAATTGCTATTAACCTTTTTGGTGAAAATTGAAACAAAAAAGTCATTTATCACTTCTGCCATTTCCACATTTTCTGTTATTGTTTCACCTCCCCCCCATTGAGTAACGGGCCTACCCTGTCCTTGGTCTTCCTCTTGCTTCTAATGTGTTTGTAGAATGTTTCCTACCTACCCTTTATGTCTCTAGCTAGTTTAATCTTGTTTTGTGCCTTGAGGCTGTTCTAATTTTGTCCCTACATACTTGCGTTATTTGTTTATATTCATTTATATTATAATGCACCATTCGAGTTTTGCTTGGTCGTGAGGATCCACTGTGCAGATATAGGGCCACAGGCTAGAAGTTCTTTGAAGCAGGGACTTTCTTTGTGTCTGTAAAGTGCCTAGCACATTTTGGGACATATATATAAACACCTAGGCCCAAATCCACAAAGATATTTAGGCTCCTAACTTTCACTGAAATCAATTAACATTAGGATCCTCTGTGGATCTGGGCCCTAGTTCTCAAATATTGTTTTTTATCTATAGATCTTTACAAAAGTGCTTTACCAAGGAGGTATGTAGCAGTATCCTAGATGGGCAAACTGGGGGGACAGAGTGGTGACATCATTTGCTAGGAGGCTAGCGACAGAGCCAGGAATAGAAGCCAGATTTTCTGAGTCCCAGTGCCCTATCCATTGACGGACATTGACACCATAATGCATGCATTCTGTGATGTGTTTGGGTTAAATCTTGACTTCCCTCTCACTACATACAATGGTGGTGAACCTGGCAAGAGTACTTCCTTGATAGACAGATAGATAGACGGTTCACTTTTTTCCCCTTCTTCCCTTCATCTAAGTCTAATTTTTAAGGACAGTATGCTTTTCTGAACTTGCTTAGCTTATATCCGTCTCTGACCTGTTTGAATCCTTGAATCATTTCTTGCGGTGCGATTTGGAAAGTCCCCCTCCTAATCATCTCGTTGACGTGACTTTTCAGCACCGCAAACTCCTCTGCTTGCTGGCAGCTGCGCTGCGTAATGAAGTCAGAGAAGACCATTTGCCTCGGTGATGTTTATCAGGCTGCCACTACAATCCCCCCTTTGTTAGCCCTTTTCTCACCCTTCCTCGGCTGGCAGGTTCTCATGTACCTTGCACGCCTTTTACCTTTCGCTTTGCCTTTAAATGAACAGAGCCAGCAAACGTGGGGCTACTATAGGTTTATTATTAGTTTGGCTTGAGGAGCCCAGGAGCTAGTGGTGATGACAGGCCAATGAGACACATTGTGAGCCTGATGGTTAAGCATCTGGATGGGCCTAACCCAAACCTTCCGATATGCATGGATTATGTAGCAGGGCAGATTCTCCTCTGGTGCAAATTCAAGTCCACAGGAACCATGACAGTTTACTTTGGCTGAGGATCTGCCTCTAGATATACAGTCTATGCACCATATCGGAGCTAGTGTGCTGCTCAGTGCTCTCGGCCCTCCTTCGGTGTAAACTGATATCAGCTCTTCACATTGTTTCACTCCTCTCATTGTTTTGTGTTTCAGTCAAGGAGCATTTGCCAACGTTGACAACTTACCACCAACAATCATGCTACCTGATAGGGGAAATATTCTTCTATTGACAAGGCAGACAGCTTGAGGCTGCTGCTATGTTTGTGTTTCTCTTTGCCTGCTCCCCACTTCAAAGAAGGTGGTTTCTAACATGGTTGGCAATCTGCAGATGTGTGCGTGAGTGAAAGGACTTGGTGGGGCAGAGATCTCAGGCTGAGAGAGTTTTTCAGGGATCACAAAAGGCTGCTGTGAAGACACCCGTGCCTGACGATCAGGATGGCAAATATGCATCTTTCTAACAGGGATTTATTGAATGTATTTTTTCTTTTATTCTCCATCAAAGGCCAGTGGAAAGGGCAAGGGACTGGGAGTCAGGAGTCTTGGGTTTTATTGTCTGATTCACTGGTTGACTTTGGATCGCTCTGTGCCTCAGTTTCCCCAGCTGTGAAATGGGGATAATGATACTCAGCCTTCCCTTGAAAAGTGCCTTGAGATCAGAGGATGAAATGTGCTGCATGCACAGTTCATGTCTTTTTAAAGTGTACTGAATGCTGATGAAAGGTGCTGGATTTAGGGGGGGGGGGGGGCAATCTGTTTTTTGAAGCAAAATTGGGTTTTTGATTACATTTTTCATGAAGAGTGTCTGATTTTCATGGAAAGTGCTTATTTTTCGATGAAAAACGGAACACCAACATTTTCATTTTTTGGCCAATACCCCAAAATGATTAATTTGGAAATTCCGCCATGGTTCATCATGGGAGTTATAGTTTGGATACCTCTTGCCCCCATTCTTCTGTGTGGGCTGGGTTCCTCAGCTGGACTATATTTCCCATGACACACTGTCTTCAGGGACTCCCATGATATAACACAATGGCTGAGCAAGAGAGGAGCCCAGTGTGCATCATGGGAGATGTTGTCTGGCCAGGGAAAATGGCCCATAGAAGAGAATGGGGGCATGTGTCACCTGAACTACAATTCCCATCAGGCATCACAGTAGCATTTCCAAATTGAAATTTTGGGGGTTGATTTTTCACTGAAAAGTCGGAATTATCAAATCAAGTTAAAAGTTCTCAGTCTTTATCTTCAAGGCGCTTAATGGCTTGGCCTCAGGTATCTAAAAGATCATCAGCACTTCCAGGATGAAGACTGTGGTTGGCAACTCTGCTCCTCTGGCATGAAGGAATGCTCTACAATAGGTGGACAGCTCTCCAGGCAGGAGACAGAATTTTCTTGGGGACTGGGCCCAAAGTGGGGAAATGAACTCCCTCAGGAACCAAGGGCCACCTCAAACCTCAGCGCTTTCCACTGCATGTTCAAGACACACTTCTCCAAACTGCCTTCTCTAACTTAAACACAGAACTATGTGTAAATAAAAAAAAAAAAAAACCCTATCAAAATAAACCACACCACTGCGCCCACAATTCTCCTTCTGGGGAGAGAATAAACCCATGACAGGTGTGCAGCCAGGTTGCTTCATGCACTAGAGGAAGGTGCTGTGACTTTTGTGTGCTGTGTAAGTGCTCAGGATTCTCACTGATGTAACTGAGACCTGGCCTGGGAACAAGCCCTCATAACCCAGGAATTAAAAACACCCACTCAGGCCTCCTTGCCTCTGAGTTAGTCAGCCAAGGGCATGACATCCTGACACGAAGAACTCAACAGGAATGAACTCAGCTGACTCTGCAGCACAGGCCCTCCAGGCTCAATATGTCCTGATGACCCCCGCAGTTAAGAACTTTTGCTCCTCTTAATCTGGTTCCAGGTCAAGATTCCCACCTAAGGCCTTGGGTGTGTGTCACTGGTGGAGTCTACCCCGTTGTTCTCTTTGGCTGAGGTTTGAGACACCAGTTAAGTACGTGTAGCAATTTGCTAAGTGTTGTTTCCCTTTCTGTCTCTGCCTGATCTAACATGCTTTCTGGGAAGGAAGCCTCCTTCTCGAGAGTTAATTGAGTAGGTAACTGTGACCCTTGTTTACATGCAGTAGCAAAGGAGAGCGGGGACTTAGCAACGGCAACGCATGGGAGTTTTTAATATGCGCCCTGGCATGACAAAGAGCACTTTCCTATGACCTTTCAGAACAGGACTGAAAGCTGTCCCAGTACCAAGGGTATGTAATTCACTGTACGAAGAAAACTGAATGGGGAGGGGGCTGCTAGAGCGTGGGGGAAGGGCAGGAAGGCTTAATCTACCTTTGACAAGTTAATTAAATGTAAGAGCAAACATTCTTCTCCTGGTGATGTCATGAAATACAGGTAGACCAGCTTTTTTCTCTGCGTGGCTGTACAGAGATACTTAGAGGCCACTGATATCTCAGTCCTTGATTCAAGAAAGCACTTAAGCATGTGCTTAAACTTTTGTGTCTGTTTTTAAGGCCCGTTGTGACTTAAGCATGTGCTTAGAGTTAAGCACATCCTTAAGCATCCTGCCTGAACAGAGATTCTTTGCTGAAGGGGGCCTAAGCAGGGGTTAGAAGGGTGATGGAATTTTCCTTCTGAGTAGGGGGGAAAAGGTTTTAGCCACTCGTGGACACTAGTAGTATGGAAGGATCTGAAACACTGTGTGATATTCAGGGATTTGCAGCAGAGCAAAATGTTTTTCCTGGTCTCAAATTTTTGGGCAAAAGATGAATTTTTCTCACCAGTTCTCCATGCACCCTGAAGCTGAAAATTCATTCTTCCATCCCAAAAAACAGTTGTTTTCAGTGAGGAAACTACAAAAATGGGGAATCCCCACCTAAACCAAGTTCACAGTTTTATCCAGGTTGGTATGACTGATGGTTTTGTTTCCTCAGGCAGTTTCCACCTACCATTATGAGGTCCAAAATGGCGGGTCCTCTGAGGGAGGGTGATACCCCCTCAAGGTGCAGTGGCCCCTGCTGGCTAATATGTGTACACTTCGCACCTCCTTGCACCAGCAGCAGATCAAGACCAGAATCTCTCTATATATTCTCCAGCCTAGATATAATTCAAAGGGAAAATCATAGAATGACACCATAGAAGTGTAGGGCTGGAAGGGATGCAAGAGGTCATCATGTCCAGCCCCCTGCACTGAGGCAGGACCAAGTAAACCTAGACCAAACTTGACAGGTGCTTGTCCAATCTGTTCTTTGAAAGCTCCAAGGATGAAGATTCCACAACCTCCCTTGGAAGCCTATTCGAGTGCTTATCTAGCCTTATAGTCACAATTTTTTTCCTATCTTACCTAAATTTCCTTTGGTGCACATTGCACCCATTACTTTTTGTGAACATGGAGAACAATTGTGTCAGATTACCCAGGGTACAAAGCGATCTGCTGGACTGTTGCGTTCCCTGAATTCTCCAACTTGGGGTGCTTTTTACACTGCTTTGCTGTGAGAGCAAGCACTCCTGGTCTGCTCGCACCCAACCTCTAGCATGTAAATCACTCCCAACTATATTGTATGAGTGCTCTAGGCAGCCACCCATAAATTACACTGCAGGGCAGCACCAGCTAATTAACAGGCCCAGACTTTCCCCCAGAAATGTGCATCTTGCATTGCCCAGCACCCCCCTGGACAATGCAAGCTCATATAAAATCCGTCATTTCATTAAGAGAAAATGATATGCACAAATTCTGTTATCCCAAATGCAGTTTCCCAAACTCTTCAACACACTGGTTTAGATAAATAGTCCAACAAATTTATTAACTAGAGAAGGATAGATTTTAAGTGCTTATAAATAATGAGGCATAAAAGTCAGAATTGGATACCAAAAAAGGTAAAATGCAACTAATACCAATCTTAACAAGCTAAGTGAATTCAAAACCAAGGACTCTCTCACCACAAGTTCCAACAGCTTTATTGGCTGAATCTCTCAGGGCTTGTCTACGCTTACCTCCGAGATTCGGCGACAGTTGACCGGAGTTACGCAAGCTACGCAAAAAACTTGCGTAACTCCTGTCGATTTCTCTGCTTCTCTTTTGCGTGCCGCCTTCACTGCACTGCGCCGATTGGAACCACGTTCCCGTCGACGCAGCGCTATGCCACTTGAGAAGGTGGTCTTAGTACGTCGATTTCTGGATCGACTGAGTGGGTCTTCACTGACCACTCAGTCGATCCAGAGAAATCGATCTGACGGTGGCGACTTTCTCCTCAGTCCAGTGCTGCTTCTTTTCTTCATCAAGTATTGTTGGTAGAAAGAAAAGGAAAGATAGTTTGGGCCGATTACTTTCTCCTCTTAAAACTCTCTCTCTTGCACAAGAGTCACCTCCAGCTGGGGTTCAGGAGACAGGAAGTCTGAGTGAAAGGAAAACCCCAGCTGCTTCTTTGTCAAGATGTAGATTTTTCACCCACACCCTCTTTCCTGCCAGAGAATGGCCACTTAACTAGGTGATGCTCCATTTGATCTCATTGACACCTGGCTGAGGCGTTGGCTAGCCTTTTGTCTCTGGGGAACTGGTTTGTGACTACCCTACAGAACATACTGGAACATGTCCCAGTAATATCACACAGTAGAATCTTATAACTCTATATACGATGTTATCATGCATGTTTTACTAGTACAATGAGGATCAGCAGATCATGAGTTTTCAAATGATACCTCACAAGGCATAGTTGGTACAAAATTTATCATAATTCTATGAAAGGGGTGAACATACGGGTACAGACTGTCATAAATTGATCATTGTACTCTTTATAATAACCATTAATATATTTGAAGACTGATATAAAGTCCCCCCTCAGTCTTCTTTTCTCAAGAGGAAACCTGCTTAGTTTTTTTAATCTTTCCTCATAGATCAAATTTTCTAAACCTTTTATCATTTTCGGTACTTTCCTCTGGACTTTCTCTAATTTATCCACACTTCTCCTAAAGTGTGCACCCAGAATTGGACACAGTACTCCTGCTGGACAATTACCTCACATGTCCCACATACGACCCTCCAGTTAATACATCCAGAATGATATTAGCCTTTTTAGCAAGTGCATTGCATTGTTGACTCGTACTGAAGTTATGATCCACTGTCACCCCCAGATCCTTTTCAGCAGTACTTGCTGCCTAGTCAGTTATTTCCCATTCTGTAATTGTGCATTTGATTTTTCCTTTCTAAGTGAAGTAATTTGTACTCGTCTTTATTACATTTCATCTTGTTGATTTCAGACCAATTTGTCAAGGTTGGTTTGAATTCTAATCCTCATCCAACGGGCCTGCAACCCCTCCGAGCTTGGGGTCATCCGCAAATTTTACAAACATACTCTTCACTCCATTATCCAAATCATTAATGAAAATATTGAATACTAGCAGCTTGAGAACTGATCCCTGTGGTACTCCACTAGATACGCCCTCCCAGTTTGACTGCAAATCATTGATAACTACTCTTTGAGTACGGTCTTTCAACCAGTTGTGCACCCACCTTATAGTAATTTCATCTAGATCATATTTTCCTAGTTTACTTATGAGAATGTCATGTGGGACTGTGTCAAAAGCCTTACTAAAATCAAGATATTTCATGTCTACTGCTTCTCCCCATACACTAGGCCAGGAACCCTGTCAAAGAAGGAAATTAGGTTGGTTTGGCGGGATTGAATCCATGCTGACCTATCCTTATAACCCTATTATCCTGTAGGTGCTTCCAATTTGATTGTTTAATAATTTGTTCCAGTATCTTTCCTGGAACTGAAGTTAGGCTGTCTGACCTATAATTAACCATTGCTCCCCTTTTAAAAGATAGGTACTACATTTGCCCTTCTGCAGTCCTTTGGGACCTCATTGTCCTCCATGAGCTCTCAAAGATAATCTCCAACGGTTCTGAGATTGCTTCAACTAGTTCCTTAATTACTGTAAGATACATTTCATCAGGCCTGGCTGACCAGGAGACATTTAGCTTATCTAAATATTCTTTAATCTGCTCTTTCCCTGTTTTGGCTTGAGTTCCTTCCCCACTGTTGTTAAGTTGTTGAGTATCTGTTGTTGGGTATCTGGTCACTGTTCACCTTTTTAGTGAACATATATAGGAACAAAGGACTGGAAGGGGCTCCGCCTTCTGGATCAATGAGTCCAGTCCCTGCTATCACAGACAACTCCACTGTATAATTCTGTTCATAAACTGATCAATCCCTATAGATATGCCTTAACTCCAACAGAAGGTATTGGGCTTGATGCAGGAAGTACCTGGTGACATTTTCTGTCCCGTGATTTACAGGAGATCAGTGGTCATAATGGTCCCTTCTGACCTTAAAATATATGCATTTCCTCCAACATTGATATAATTCAAAGGGAAAACATACTTCTCTACAATACTCAGGAAACAAGCTGCTCTCCCTCATGTTGCCACTGCAACGTCTCTTATTGATCCCAGCCAGGGCTGTCTAGAAGTACCCATCTCTCCTAATGAGCTCAAGAGAGGGTTATTTCCCTGATGTCCATGGAATAGGGACAGCCCAGGCTTCCTCACATTGCCTGTCCCCATGCCTCACCACGATCTGGGGAGAGCACTCCTAACCCCGGGAGGGTAGTTATGCCTATGCCCGTCCAGTCTTTGGTCTCCCTCCTGGGATTGCCCACAAAAATGCCACGTCCGTTTAAAATAATTCTAACACACACCTGTCTACCATGGTCTTTCAAACCCCAAATATGGTGTTGAATGATTTGAAGCGTGCAAGGCTTCAGTGTTTGTGTTGGAACAAGCCTGAGGTATTAATCCCTTTGAGAACCTGAGTGCCATATGATCATCAGGAACATTTTTGTGGCAGACTGCCATCTTCCTTCACATCGTTTACCTTGGAGTGACAAATGCCTTGTTTTTAATGCTTATAATATTTTGCAGTTCTATAGCTCCTTTTACCTGAAGATCTCGAAGTGCTTTACAAACATTAATTAATTAAGTCTCACGACCAAGGCTAGGAGAATCCTGTCGTTTTCAGCTCGTGCAAGTGTCAACTAGAGATGAACCTGAGTTTCCAACCTTGCATTTTAGTTTTTACTGACATGAAGACATGAAATTGATTTTTTTTACTGACACGGTAAACTTTTTACTGTCATCACTAAAAATACCATAAACAATACAATAATGACACAAAAGCGTGTATTCGCTTTACGTCGCTTTTTTGAGGAATTGACAATGTTTCCTCATCTGCCACATTTTTTCTCAACTCAGCCATTTTCACGAACAAATTACCCATGGTATCATTACAAATATAAACTCTGTGCTCGTGATAGTCTGCATACAGGAATTCAGAATTACGCAATTGTTTTAGCTGCAGTTAATTGATCAGACGGGTTCTTTGGATGTGTGCAATAATAGAAAACAGGAAATTGATAAAGTCATGGTCAGTGTCGTTTTATGATACAAGAAGTGATTCTGAACGACGACAATCAATGTCAAAATACAATATGTTTTATTTCTACCCAATTTCATGGACATTTTCATTTATTTACAGGTATACAGACAGTGTTAAAGTAGTGCCTTTTTTTTACTGACTGTTCACAAATTTATGGATGGTTGGCAGCCCTGAGCCCAAACCAGGGAATCCCCAAACTCTAGGGAAGTTTTGATCTGCCTCCAGACTTGACAGCTGGCCTCTTTCTCGTATAATGGGCCAAATCTGGATGTTTTGGTGGAATTCAGCCCTAGCGCTGAGCTTTGCCTTTCTGGCCCATCCCTAGTTCCAAGAAACCGTCTTGGCATGTTCAGCCAGTTTAATGGGGCCCATTCAGCATTTTGCTGAGCTTGAAAACTCAGACTAAGTACTCATGTGATCCTGGCACATGCCAGAGCTTTTTGAGGTGGATGGGCCACTTCCTAAAGCTGCAGTGCATTCTGGGGTATCTCCGCTTCAGGGACCAGTTGGGCTAGCAGTGCCAAAAGGAAGCTCTCTGGTTGTGCTGCCGAAGACTGGGAGTGTGTGGCACTCCCAGAAGCTACGATCCAAGGGCTGCTTACCTGGAATTTAGGGCAGGGTGGACCTTACTGAGGAGGAATAAGCCAGATGGGGGCAGAGGACTGGAGATGGCTGGGTAGAAAGCAGCCAATGCCCACAAGACATCTGAATGTTAAGGCTCTGAGAGCTGTTTGTGGTTTACCCCAGGTCACCCAGGAAGTCTGTGGCAGAACAAAGGAAGGAACCCAGGTCACTGCAGTGCCAATCCTGAGCCTTCACCACAAGCTGGTTTCTCTTGGAAAGTAGCTGCCAACATGACTTTTCTCCCATTCATGGTTAAAACAAGGAAGAGGTGGAAGTTTGTGTTTGTCTCCAGCCAGAATTCAGGCACATCTGAAGTATATAAACAACATCTGCCTCCCCTGGTGAGCGCATTAGAAATGCAGAGCAATGGATGAGACGAGAGACAGAAGAGAAATGCCTTTTGTCCAGGATACACAGTTGTAATTATTCTGGCTGCTCCATCCAGGAGCAAACCAAATCCTTAGGGTGCCAGCAGTATGCCCAGCGTACCACGTCTTAGAGGCAAGGGCTGCAGGTGGTTTCAGCCGCTTGGCCTTGCAGACACTAGTCCTGGTGGGTCCCAGTAGCCACTCAGACAGTTGGCAGAGGGAAAGGTTTTTGCTAGGGGTGGCACGACAGGGAAGGTTGCAGGTGCTGCAGGTACTGAGGCTTAAATAGGTAGAGTTCAAAGTGAGCAATAGCGGTTCTGGTTTGGGCGCCTAGGGCAATCTAGTCTAGAGTCAGGGCTCTTCAGATGGGGTGCCCTCTCCAGCCCAGTCTCTGCTCAAGCAAATAGGAGCTTGCAGGTTTCTAGACCAGCCTCAGTTAGTGGCTTTCATTGGGGCCTCTCTGCTCTGGCTCCCTGCCCAGCCACTGCTGCTCCCCCTTAAGTCTCACACAGACTCGCACTGGGCTGTGACATCCAGCAGTCACACGCGGCTCTGTGTGCTGTTCCTGGGGGTGCTTCTCAGCAGAGTCTGCCTCGCCATGCTGCTGCCCGGAAGGGGCCTTAGCCATTTCCTGGTCCAGGGCCCTTTCTTCTAACCTGGCCAGGAGGAAGGGATATGTAGTGGGGAGAGGGCTGGTGGGGATCAGCGTCTGTGCCTAGCAGATCCATCACACAGTAGGTTTTGGCCGTGATTGGTCTCTGACTGCAGCAAGGCCTCCTCCACTGAGCACCTTGGACTTGTGGACTACTAGCTGCACGAGCCAGCAGGCCTCGCCCCTGAGGAGCAATGGCTCTTTTCTGTTAGCCACCAGTCCTTTCATCAGAGATGCTGGAACCATTCCCCCCATTTTATCACTAAATGGAAAAATGGGAGCAGGGGACGGAGAATCCAGCCCACGGATTGAAACTGGTGGGGCCTTGCCTCTGAATTTTGGCTGTTTGTCATTGATCTTTTCATTCAATATAGAACAATGACTATATATAGATATGTCAATAATTTTTTCACAGTAGGTGCTGCAACGATGTTTGTTCAATGACACGTACCGGTAATAAGAAGAATCTGGAGAGGAAGGATGGTCTCCTAGTGAAGGCACTGATGACTCAGGAGATGTGAGGCCTATTTCCCAGCATGGCAACAGCCTTGGGCACATCACTTCACTCCCCTGGCCTTAGTTTCCCACCTGGAATTTAGGGATAATAATAATTCCTTCCTGACAGGGATGCTCAAATGCTACAGTGATGAGTGCCAAGCCAGACTTACTCCTCCATCTCTGCATTGTGCCATTAGATTGAGAACTGTTTATGTCAGCAATGCTCTTTGCTCCCATTCTACAGCACGGGTGTCGACTTCCAGAACTGCCGGCATTAGAAGTCTATGGAAGACTGTAGTATTGGGTGTCGAGGAAGCACTATCTAAATAACAGGCAGCCTCTTGTAGGTACTTTGAGCTTTGATGGTGGTTGAGGGCACACAGCACCTGGTAGGACTGTGCCCATTATCAGAAAGAACAATATTCCCTTTACAGTTAATATATTAGTTTGCATTCATATAATTGCTTTTGTCCTGAAAAGTCCCTAAGTATTTTACCAATGAGAGCTCTTGTGACTACTGGGCCTACAAATTCACTCTAAGTGCGAGCTCAACTGTAAAACGTCCGTGGACTTTCATAAGATGTAACAATAACCTAGAAAAACAAATGCTGATGGGAAAAGATATAAAAAGGTGACTGACCAACCGACTGACTTAGTCTAAACAAAAGTTGTCTGGGGGCTAGCGGCCCTCAGCCTACAAGGCAGCCAGTCCTCCCTCCTCAAGCTCCAGGGAATGACTGCCTCTGCTCTGCCCTACAGCTTTTCTTATATGCGCCTGGTTGGCCCTGGTTGGCCGCTCCTTGCAGCACCCTACTTATTGGCTGCTTTTTGCGCAGCCTTCCCAAGACTCTATTAACCCCTCAGCGGCCAGTATGGGGCAGACGCCCCATTACACACCCTCCCACTTAGGACCGACTGTCCTTGGAGGGGGTTGGTGGGGTTATCTTCCTTGCTTCCCCCGCAGCTATGCTCACAGGGTGTCCCTCTCCTGTCTGAGGTTCTCCACAGCTCTGGCCTCCCATGTTGTGCAGTTCTGGTCTCCCATTTTTAAGAAAGATAAATTCAAACTGGAAGAGGTGCAGAGAAGGGCTACTATGATGGTCCGAGGAATGGAAAACCTGCCTTATGATAGGAGACTCACAGAGTCTTGTTTAGCCTAACCAAAAGAAGGCTGAGGGGAGATACGATTGCTCTCTATAAATACATCAGAGGGATAAATACCAGGTAGGGAGAGGAGTTATTTAAGTCCAGCGTCAATGTGGACACAAGAACTAATAGATATAAACTGGCCATTAGGAAGTTTAGACTTGAAGTTAGATAAAGGTTTCTAACCAACAGAGGAGGGAATTTCTGGAACAGCCTTCCAAGGGGAGCAGTCAGGGCAAGAAAACTAGCTGGCTTCAAGACTGAGCTTGATAAATGTATGGAGGGAATGGTATGATGGGACAGCCTAATTTGGCAATTGACTGATCTTTGACTACTAGCAGTAAATAATCCCAGTGGTCTGTGATAGGGTGTTAGATGAGGTGGGTTCTGAGTCACTACAGAGAATTCTTTCCTGGTGTCTGGCTGATGAGTCTTGCCCAGATGCTCACGCCATATTTGGGGTTGGAAGGAATTTTCCCCCAGGGCAGATTGGCAGAGGCCCTGAGGTTTTTTTTGCAGCATGGGTCCTGGATCACTTGCTGATGGATTCTTTATCTTGAAATCTTTAAACCATGATTTGAGGACTTCACTAATTCAGTCATAGGTCAGGGGTCTATTACAGGAGTGGGTGGGTGAGGTTCCGTGGCCTGCGTTCTGCAGGTGGTCAAATTAGATGATCAGAGTGGTCCCTTCTGACCTTAAAGTCTATGAGTTGGTGTCTCTGTGCCCTCTTGCTCTACTCACAAGGCCAGGTTGTTGGCTTTCAGCCTCTCCCATAACCCTGGCCTTTGCTCTGCATCCTCTCCCAGCACCCCTTCCCCTAGGGCCTGAGTCCTTACCACAGCATGTTCCTTTCCAGTGTGGGTTTCCCCATCACTCTGGGCCTTCTCTGTCCCACTCACCTTATCCACCACCCCTTGACTACCTCCTGCTCCCCCCCCCCCGCCGCGAGATGGCTCCTTGCCAGGTTCACCGTCATCACAGCCACACTCCCCTTGATGGTTCTGATCTGGCCTGGTTCTTGGGTACCCCTTCCCTATTCTGTCTTCTCCTAAGGGGGCAACGCCTTTTTATATGGCCCTCTTCATGGCCCTGCAAGCAAGTTCCTTGCCTCTTTCTTGGCCACAGGCCTCCCATTGTCCTTCCCTTGTTCAGTCCCTTCACGCAGGCTAGCCTTGACCCTGCCACTCAGGTCTGGGCACTCCCTCTGCAAGTGCCCCTGTTGCCTCCTGAGGACTCTTAGGGGTCAGTGTGGGGCAGACGTCCCATCACAGGGTCCTTAAAGAAAGAGACTTTGGGGGAAAAATTGGGAAGAACAAATGGAGGCTGCTACAGCGAGCTTCCCCATCATATCTGCCACCCCCACAGTTTCCTGGGGCCTGGTCCTGAAACACCCTGATCCTGAGGGTTGCCCTGGACTGATCTAGCTAAAGAAAGAGGGAGGGAGATGATATTGCCACCCCTGCCAGCTCCAGCTGAACTGCCAACATCACATGAGATGAAAGAGGATCAGAGCAACAATAGCAACTCCAGCCCATCTCAATTAATGTCGTCTCTTTTCCCCGAAAGGACAGCTATTGCCATCTTTGTACCAGCTAAGATACTGCCAAACTAGGGGTTTTTTCTTTCTAAAATTCTCACCCACAAAAGAGAAAGGGAACAAGAAATGTTGTTAAAATGAAAGCGTTTATTGAACACTTCACATTTCAAATCCTTTAACTGTTTGTCCTTCTTTTCTATATCTTTAATAAAAGGGTAAAAGGATTTTGAATGGTTTGTTTGCCATGGTGCTAAGCAGGCTGTGGTCTCTGTGCACCAAACCCCGGACCTTGTTTAATGCTGTTTAATGTTGGACTGTGACTGGGTTATGTTAACACCTTTGGTCCATATATTCCATCTGAATTAATACAACTGAGCTGCTTCTCCAATCACTGAAATGCAGCCAGCTCTGCACATTGAGGGTCGGATGCTCACGGGCAGTGCATAATTTGTAATGAAAGAAGTGCCAGGGCTCAAGCAATTAGGTGCCAGGGCTCAAGCAATTTTTTTTTCCTTTCATAACTGATGCGGCATATTGGATTATAGCAGAAACAGAAAACAAAAAGCTACTTGGCCAAATGCAGAACGAATGCAGCCCTACACATGTGGCCTTTAAAATGATAACGGTATTTTGTATGACGTGGTGCCTAGTGCGACACATGGCAGTTAGTGGCACCATTTTGCAAAGAGAAAAATGAAGCCCAGAGTGATTAAGGCCAAATTTTCAAATGTAGCCCCAATTTTTGGTGTGTCCAGCCGCTCCCATGGACCTCCGTTGGAGCTACGGCTTTTCAGCGCTTCCCAAACACCCAAACACCAGTCCCACGGTGTCTCAAGTCGGGCACCCAAAATCAGCAGCCACTTTTGGCCCCACTGACGTCCTGAAGTCAGACAGCGAATCAGCAGCGGGGCTGGAAACTGGAGCTGGATCTCATGCCTGTGCCTCAACCACAAGATAATCCCAGGAGATACAGTGTCACCCAACAAAACCCCCTTGCTGGCAGTGTCAGCAGAAAGGCCAAGGAATGAACAGGCCACTGAGCCTGCAATCCTTTCTTACCTCTTCAGCTCATCCTCCAGAGGTATCTGAAGCACATGGGACAGGCATCCCGGGGGGAACTTGAATCATCTTTGCTTGTACTCTACCTGTTCCTGTGGCAAAACAGAGGCCTTCATTCTCCCAGGCTGTCAATCTGGCACCTTTCACCAGCACTACTTAATGTTTTGTTTTGTTTTCTTTGTTTTAAGAGGAATGCTTCTTTCTTGGCACGAGAGAAGCATCAAATCAATTACTTAATCCAGCAGATCTGCATCTGTAAAGTACCCAAGCATATTGGCCAAAAAGAAAAAACAAAACAAAACACCCTGATGTCAAGTCTAAACAACTGGGTATTACTGAAATCATCTATCACCTGCTTTAGAAATGGAATCCTAATACACCCACTGAATTGGAGACAAATTAAGATGATGCAAGACCACACAGCTGGTGCAAATATTATTCCTATTTTCTTTTCCCTACGCATAACCCAAAGGGGGTACTGAACCTTCCGAAGAAGAATGAAAATAGAGATGGTTTGGTGACACTCTGGAATGCAGTCTGGTCATCCAAACAACTGGACAGGCATATTTAGATGCTCTCCTCCGCAGGCGTAATGCTCTTGGGTGTTGATACACAAACTGATAAAATGGCAGCAGGTGTGAACTTGCACTGTCTCTCCTTCGGAAAGCCGTGTCACAGCTCATTAACCCTGATGACTGCTTTCAGAACCTTAAACTTTCCATCTCTTCGAGCAGGAATGGCAGTGGGCAGGCAGTGAATAAGCAGTGTGCAGAATGGGAGCAGCAAAAGGCTCTGGCACTAATCACCTTTCCCAAGTTGCATCCTGCAAGTTCTTACCACACATTGTTTGTTTCTCAGTAGCATCTAAACAGCCCTCAAAGAAACTATCTATCTTAGGTACTTCCTGGCCCACATCACCATTGTATCTGAGTGCCTCACAACCTTTATTTTACCCTCACAGCGTCCTTCTGTGAGCTAGGATGGTGCTATTAGCTCCATATTACAGATGGGGAACCAGAAGACTAAGGGACTCACCCAAGGGCACACAGGAAGTTGGTGGCAGAGCAAAGAATTGCACCTGGGTCTTTCCATTCCCAGGCCAGCAACCTCACCACTGGACCATCTTTCCTGCTGTTGGGTCGCATTGTGCTAGGCACATATAACAAAACATTGATCCCTGCCCCAAAGATATCATCTAAGCACAACCATTAAAGAGCCCAGGGCACTTTTCAGAGGCTGAGACACAAGAGAGCCTCCACCTCTGTCCTAAAAGGCACAGAGATGCATGACAGTCCATCCTCCACACCGCCCTCACCCTAAACATTGTTGAGGCCCAAGATCAGTGCTTATTTTGTGCCGGGACTTGCCAGGGCTGAGCCCCGACACCTCTAGGCTTGGCAGTTCATAGCCCTGGCACCTCTGTCAGCATTGCCAACTCATGATTTTATCGTGAGGCCCGTGATATTTGATGGGGCTTTTTATAAGCCCCAGCTCCAGGAGTCAGGTGATACCATGAGAATCTCAACCCTCTGAAAAAATGTTACGTTTCTAGTCCTCATGCCAGCAGAGAAAAACTTGAAAACAAACCATAACTGAAAAAACAAATGACCAAGCAACCCCCCAGACCAAAAGGCAGATCTGGGAGGCAGTATGGTCTAGTGGAAAGGGCACTGGTCTGACAGTCAAAGGGCCTGGTTTCAGTCCTGTCTCTGCCACTGGTCTGTTCCACCTCTGTGCCTCAGTTCCCCCATCTGTAATATGGGGAAACTGATATTGTTTCCTTTGTAAAGGAGATCTTTGATATCTTCTGATGAAAGGCGTTAGATAAAAAGAACCCAACATTTATTCTTTTAAAAATTTCGTGATATTTAAGCCAGTCACATAATTTTTTGGATGGGGGGCCCTTGACTCATGATATCTGAATGTTTTGGACAGGCAATACTGTGATTTACGAAACATTTAAGACATGGAGCCTGATCCTTATTATTTTAATTTTGTGCAGTGTCCTTTAGCTCCTTAAGGAATAAAACACACTGACAATTGCAAATGAAGAACTCCTCCGAGCATGCTGTTCAGCTGGAGCTCCCAGCCTGCGATCGTATCGTTTTTATTTGGCATGGGCTCTGACATAGTGTTTGTTTAGAAATAAAATCCCTGAAGATCCAGTGTGGTCTATTCATAGTCAGAACTCTAATTAGCCATTCATTTACTCTGGCAGGCTTTTGGATGGGCTTCTTCACCATATATCATTTCCATTAGCAGGGTGCACGGGGGCAGCTGGCAGGCTCATTGGTTTCAGAGAGTGGATAATTTGAATTGGCTTCCTTGGAGTTGGCTTGGATTGGTTTTTTTTGTTTTTCCCCACTTTGTGACAGGTTGTTGAATGCATGAAGTGACATGAATCGGTTTAATTTCATTAATCCGTTAAAATATATATATATATATTTGGCATTTGTACATTATCCCTCCATGGCTTTCGACAGATTGTTGGCTCGGCACTCTCGAAGGCTTGCAAAACAGCCCAAAATTCCTCACCTGGGCTGATTCCGTTTTCTAGTTCTCCTAGCAGAAGAATTAAGAGGCATTCACATTCCACTTCAGCTCCATTCATGGACTCCAAACGTGGGAGTTATGTGATCTTCACAGGTTCAGTTCAGGGCCAGTGTTATCGACTGATTTCATCCAGTTGTGCACGAGTGCCTAGGATTCCCAGTCACGCTCTAGGGTTCCGTTGTGCTAGGTACTGTACAAACCCAGAAGAAGAAGAGGGTTCCTTCCCCTAAGGGCTTACAATCTAAGTCAATAGTCTGTGTCAGTCTCCTGTTTCGTTATTTCTTCACTCCTGGTAGCATGTACAGTACAGCCGCTACACGTGTAGCTACACACAGCAGTGCAAGGTGGGCTGCATCCACATTTGTCGCTGTGCTGTGTAGCAACACATTCTGGCAGTGGGGAGGCAGCAGGATACTACACCGCTAAGAATTGTGTAGACATGGAAGGCACTGCTTGGGCAGGTAGAGAGCCGTGTAGGCTACATGCCCTTGGCTTCTGGCATGTAGAGCGCGCTACTCTAGCCCACCTACCGATGCCATGCTTCACTATCTACGCTGCTGTTTATACTCGTGCTAGCTGGGCGTGCAGTATCTGTACTCTACACACCACCACAAATGTAGACGTCCCTTTCGTTACCCTCTTCTTTCCCCCACTGTGTCCTTCCTATCTGCCAAGCACACTTATTATTAATTATTTGTATTCTAATAGAGCCTCGAGGCCCCAATGGAGATCAGTACCCTATAGTGCTAGGCGCTGTACAAACACATAATGAGAGACTATCCCTGCTCTAAAGAGCTTCCCTACAGTCTAAATGAGCAATACAGACAAAGGGTGGGAGAAGGGAAGGATTATTAGCCCTATTTTACCAGTGGGAGACTATGACCTAGGTGTGGCCAGAAAGGATACATGTCTAGAAAAGACGGACAGGGTCTCCTACAATGCAATGTGAAAGGAATTCATAAAGCAGCTCAGATTAGTGCGGCGCTAGGATCCATGGGATATGGCCACAGAAGATCTAGCACCTCCCACGAGTGAGTGCAGCACTAGTGTGGATGCAGCAATTGGTGCAGGGCTTGGTAGTCTGTGCGCTCCTCCCGGGCTAGGCCAAACTACATGGCCACCCCCAACTGGGCTTTTAAATGTTAATTCAAGTCTGTCTGCATTTTGTATAATTTTAAGATTGTTTGTAAATGTCTGTGCTATGTCCACTGGCCAGTTTATCTGTTAATTTTACCTGCTTCCAATATATTTGTTAATGTCAAAAATGAAATAAGGTTTGCTCTAAAAATAATATGTAATATATTTGAGTGATTGAAGTGTGAATGGCTGAGCAATTGAGTTGGGTGTAGAACAAAAAGAGTGATTGAACAATTGGTCTCTCTGGAGCAGACATGAGCAGAGAGTGGGTGACTTAGGTGCAGCTTCTCAGAGGGTATGCCGTTACTCCGCTTGAGGAAAGAGGGTCAGAATCTAGCCCAGCGTGAATAAGATAATCCTTCCACATCACTTCTCAAGTTTTTGCTTTGTCCCACTGATCTTATCAGGGTTTGAGTGTAAGAAGGATGTTTATCAAATTCAGCCACTTTTTCTTCAAGAGCATTATTGCAATAAAAGCCCATTCTCACCTAGAGAATTTCCTCCCTTGCTATGTCAAATGCACTTGAGCATGCTCCAGCGCTGAATGCTGCCACCGGTCTAAGTGTTTGTTTGACTCAAGAAATGTCAAGAGAGGGAACTTTTGTTTGGGAGGCTGGAAGAAACTGTTGGTTTCAAGCCCACTGCAGGTCTTGTTCATAGCCCGTTGACTTGAGCGGGTTTGGATCAGGCCCTGTGAACAGAAAAATGCAAGATCATGTAAGCGGGCAATCATGGAATAACTTACCTATAGGGGAAGTGTCTTCCTGACCTCCACCAGGTAGTGGCTGTCTTATGCCCTGAAGCATGAAAGCTTATAACCCATTTAAAAAATATTCCTATCTATTGTAACTGTGGATGAGATCATTAGCCACATTCACACCTCATCCTTTGTTTGAATCCTGCTAGACTCTTTCCTTCAATGATACCTTGTGGCAATTAGCCACAGGCTGATTATGTAGCTAATTAAAATGTTTTTATTCGGTTTAAACTCACTTTTCCACTACTTTTAGCACAAATGTGTTTAACCTGACCTGACACAGTCTCTACCAGCTTTGTTCTAACCAATATTTATTTATATCTTTGTAATTTGGGGACTTTGATACCAATGAAGGATGTTGCCTTGACAGCAATGGAAAGTGAAGCCACAGAGCATTCACAGAATGAACAGTGGCGATGCAAGCTTCCTTCTCAACTGACCTTGCCAATATGTTTCAGACCTGATCACCTCTAGTGGATAGGATGGTAGCTAAATATCTGGGGCCCATTGAATTCTTGTCTTCTCCACTGAGACTGCCAAGAAAGAGACTTCATAGAACCAGCTATGTCCATCAAACACAAGTCAAGGCCACCAAAGAGTCATCAGATAATAGTGATTTTTGATGGCCACCAATGAAAGAAAAAGTCAGAGCTCTTCTGCTGACTCACCCTGGCAGCCAGATGAGGTGGGCCCAGTTAATTCCAATACATGGCGATAAAAGGATCTGACTGTCTCACTAAGACAGAGGGAATGAGGAACAAGGAGAAAGGTGTCCTGCAGGCAACAACCCTAGAACCAGCCAAGCTCAGAAGCAAACTGAGACTGAAGTTTATACGTGTTATTAATGAGAACTAAACCTAGGAAGGGAGGAAATTTGGACCAAATGCCTTGTCTATGTGTGAGTGTCCTGTGATAGGAGCAGAGTGGGAATTCTATCTGCTTACACTCCCTCTCTTCTCTGGTTTTTATGCCACCCTCATCACCATGGTATCTGAGAACCTTCCAGTCATGCTTTAAGCATCCTGATGAACATCTGGCACATGGGGCTTGTCCTCTCACTTACCCTCTCCCCAGTTCTTGCAGTGCAGTGTTTTGGTAGGGTTTTGTTTTTGTGACATGTTCATGCTGCTCTGCTTCTTCCATTAGAGAAAGCTTCTTGCACTTGGAGTGGAGGGTGGTGAGATTTGTGATAGCCCTTAGTTCCTGGGGGAGTTTGTTCCACTGTCTCAGGCTGGCCTCTGGGAAAATTCTGTCTCCCGCACAGACAAGCTTTACCCTTATTGTAGAGAGCTCCATTGTGTCTGTGGAGCAGCGTTCTTGATCACGGTCTTCATCTCACACCTTTAGGCTCTTTCAGATACTCTGGGCCCAGGCCATTAAATGCTTTAGAGATAAGAACTGAGGTCTCCCCACATGGCTCTTTAGATACAAATTAACCTGTCCTATTTCCCAGGACACCAAACTGTCTGTGTTTGGAAGGGAACTGGAAGGCATTTGCAAACCTGAGAAAGGAGATGGCCCAGGCAAAACTATAGCAAAGAAGATGCAAGTCTCCAGTTACAACAGGCAGGTGTGAAAGGAGTTGCAAGGAGTTTTGCATGTTACAAATAATTGGAATCAAAGGGGAATATGTTGGCAACACAAGACATGTCAGCGAGTGGCAATTACTGCTGAAGCGCAGAGCAAAGCCTCACTGACCACCAAAGGCGTCAGTTTCACTGGGAACCGGCCTCGCCAGGTCTCATTCAGCGCCTGCCTTGGGGCGCCTGCAGCTGGCTGACAAAATGCCCGATAATTTTTGTCGTAAGACAGGTCTCTTTCCCCTCAACACACACATCATCTGAGCTTTTGATTTCACAGGGGTCCACTGAAATGAGCCAGGGCTGGCTCCAGAGATCTCTATGAAGTCACTCATGTAGGGCCTTCTCTGGCTTCCATCTGATTCACCGAGGCTGTATGGAGCAGCTGTGTTAGAGTGTGGAGTGTGGTTAGAACGAGATCTGTGTTAGAGTGTGGAGTGTGGTTAGAACTGGTTTTGTAAGGTGGGGCTCTGGACTGCAGAGGGCAGATCAGACAGCGGCTGGCTAAACTTGCAGGAAGCTCTGTTTTCTGTGTTACTGTAGTTAAGGTTGCCTGACAGTTCCAATTATAAGACCTTATTTCCAGTTGCTTTAACTCTGCCAAACTTTTACCACTGACGCTGAATTTTTTGCGACCCAGTGTCTGCTCAGGTTGATTGGTTTTCTTTCTTTGTGTGTGTGTGTGTGTGTGTGTGTGTATAAGTTTAAACTAAAATGGATTAGTTGTTTCCAAGAATAAGTTTAGGGAGATATATGTGATTTTTGCTCATGTTAAAAAATAAATCTCCCTGCCATTTTGTTGAGAAGCTCTAGGAACCACATGCTTTGGAGCAAGGACTTGAAATTTGGCCCCCTCGTATCAGGGATGTGCCTTTTGCTGTTCCCAAGATAAGCCACTCAAATTAGGCCAAGTTATAAGCCTTTGAAAAATCTCAGTTTGCACAGAGCCCAGTAGAGAGTAGTTAGTAGTTAGTAGTTAGCTCAATTCCCTGAAGATTCTGTCTGCACTGAACATGCTCCATCTTCTCATAGCCATTGTAGGGTGAGACTCACCTCACATCTTACTTTTGATGAGCCTTAATTCATTCTTATTTTGTATATGTGGAGCTATGCGAATAGTACCTGTTCAGACTAAAGGAGAACTTCCGTTTGGTGGCTAAAATATATTGTATGGCATAAAAGAACTAGGATCAGAGCCAGAAATCAGCTTCTTTTTTCAATAGTGACTTCCAGCTGTCCTGAGATTCTGGGTTCTCATGAGACTTGGCTGGCCATGTGTCCTAATTAAAGTCCAATTTCAGACTCAAAGACTGTGTGCTGAGATTTGTGTGTCACCTCCCTCCATATTGCTCTGCGTGTCCTCATGCTCCAGAATTCCCAGAGATTGAAGGACAGGGTAGCATCACTCAATCCTGCCACCCTTGGTGTTGTATTGGGTCAGTCATTATCTACAGGAAGGCGATGAATGTAAACCAACAAAGGGCGACGTCTCGACTAGACTGTAATTTTATCTCTTCCTGAACTAAGGCCCCTGCCAGCTAGATAAAATATTCCCTCCTAGCTCCAGGCAGCAAAGGCAGATTCCGCAGTTCAACCATGTGCAGCCCAGAGACAATGGGCCACATTGGTAGGTTGAAACAAACTGATTATTCACTTGAGCCATTTGGAGAACTTCTAGTCCAGACCTAATGGTAAAGGGTAGATTCCCTTTTACTGCTCCTCACAAGAGCTTAATAACAGGTTTAGGGATATTAATTGCTGTAATTAGACCTGGCTAAACCTGTCTGCCTGCGAGCTGGAGAGTGGTGGGTCCTGCGTCTTTAAGATTTGTCTGATCTCAGGCCTCAAAATGGGATCCCCACGTGCAAGGCTCATCCCATTTAAGACATAATTAAAAGGCTGTTGAGAGGCTCCCGGCAGCCTTGTGAGCAAAGAGCACTCCGATCTTTAATGGGTTGTCTGGAAAGCTGTAAGAAATGCATTCACTTCCCCCCAGAGAAAAAATAAAGATGTCTCTAACAATGACGTTTTAGTAACAACTGGGTTGTTGCACGGGTAGCCTCTGCCACGACTGGAAGGACAGTCTTGTGCTTGTCATGCTTCGACTTATGCAAGGCGTTGAGCAAGGTGTCACATGACCTTTGGACTAAGAAACTAGAAGGATACAAAATCAGCACCCGTTGCATGGATTTTAAACTGGCTAACTGAGACGTCTCAAAATGCAGCTGTAAATGGGGAATCATCGTTGAGCAGGTGTCTTTCCAGTGGGGGACCAGACGCAGGCCTGCTGACAGCGATTCCAGACCCCATGGCAGGACAGTCAGTGGCTCCCAACCCCCTAGAAAGGGAGGGCTGAGGTTCACAACCATGGGCAGGGGGTGAAGCCTCCCCAGCCCTGCTCGGCCTGCTCGCCACCGCACCCCTCCCTCCTGCTCGGTCCCCCTCCTCTCTTCCACATCCCTCTTCCTCCAGATGGTGAGCGATGGCGGGCGGGGAGGCTGAGCAGGGAGGGGGGAGGAGGGACGTGGCAAGCAGTGGCGAGGGGTGAGCAGGGGAGGAAAGGAGGGACTCACGTGGCAAGCTATGGCAGAGGGGGGGGCTGAGCGGGGAGGAGGGATGTGGTGAGCAGGGGGGGGGGGCGAGCAGGAGAGTAGGGATGTAGTGGTGGGGAGGCCAAGCAGGGAAAGTGGGATGTGGGAGAGAGGGGGGACCAAGGTGGGGGGGGAAGGAGGGATGCAGTGAGCGGCAGGGCCAAGCGAAGGAGGGGGTGGGGCTGGGGGTGGGGCTGGAGCCTGGGGAAAAGCAGGAGCGGACTGTGGGCGGGGCCACAGACAGAAGAGGCAGGATGGAGAGCTAACCTCCCCGTGGGGAAGCTTTACCCGCCGCCGATGGCCTGGGCCCTTTTAAAATCACCAGGCCCCTGGGCAATTGCCCCCTTAACCCCACCCCCACACTCCCCATTGGCGGGCTTGGTTCTTGGGTTGGTTCTTGGCCCTACACTATTTAACATTTTTATCAATGATCTGGAAGGAAACATAAAGTCCCTTCCAACTCTATGATTCTATAAAAACATCACGGCTAGAATTTGCCGAAGACACAAAGATCGGGGGAGTGGTACACGATGAATAGGACAGGTCATTGAGACAGAGTAATCTGGATCGCGTGGCAAACTAGTCTGAAGTGACCAACGTGCGTTTTAATCTGATCAGATGTAAACGTATGCATCTAGGAACAAAGAATATCGGTCATACGTACAGGATGGGAGACTCTACCCTGGGAAGTCGTCACTCTGAAAAGGACTT
Source organism: Emydura macquarii macquarii (assembly GCF_026122565.2). Classification (NCBI taxonomy): domain Eukaryota; kingdom Metazoa; phylum Chordata; order Testudines; family Chelidae; genus Emydura; species Emydura macquarii. The sequence continues at coordinate 4,019,196 of NW_027133217.1, forward strand.
CAAAGTCATGGACAATCAGCTGAACATGAGCTCCCAGTGCGATGCTATGGCCGAAAAGGCTAACGCAATCCTTGGATGTATAAACAGGGATGTATCGAGTAAGAATAAGGAGGTTATGCTAATTCTGTGTTTGGCACTCGTGCAACTGCTGCTGGAATTCTGTGTCCAGTTCTGGTTCACAATTCAACAATGGTATCGATACTATAGCGAGAATTCAGAGAAGAGTCATGAGGATGACAGGAAGATTGGAAAGCATGCCTTCTAGTGAGAGACTCCAGGAACTTAACAAAGAGATAGTTAGGGGGTGACTTGATCACAGTCTAGAAGTTCCTACATGGGGAACAAAACTTTGCTAATGGGCTCTTCAGTCTAGCAGAGAAAAGGTCTAACACGATCCAATGGCTGCAAGTAGAATCTAGGCGAATTCAGACTAGAAATAAAGCACAAATTGTTAACAGTGAGAGTAATTAACCACTGGAAGAATGTACCAAGGATTGTGGTGGATTCTCCGTCACTAGTAATTTGTAGATGAAGAATGGATTTTTTTTTCTAAATGATATGCTCTAGTTCAAACAGGAATTAATTCAGGAAGTCTTACGGCTTGTGTCATACAGGAGGTCAGACTAGATGATCACAATAATCCCTTTTGATCTAATAAACCCTTACTCTATTAAGGCATTGAACTGGCGCTCTGGAGAGCTGGGTTCCATTCCTGCCTGTGACACAGGTTTCCTCTGTGACCTTGGGAAATCACTTAATCTCTCTGTGATTTAGTTCCCCATGTGTGAAATGGGGATAATTATATCTCCTTTGTCTCTGCTTTTTTGTGTGTCTTGTCTAGTAGATTTTAAGATCTGTAGCCAAGAACTGGCTCTTACATTGTGTGTGTATAGTGCCTAACATAACAGGGCCCTGGTCATGGGACCAGATCTATGACTAGCACTCCCAGGCACTATGGTAATACAAATAAATAACCATAATAATTAATAATGATCTCGGTTGGGCCCTCGAGGTGCCATAATAACACAAAAAATAACATTATTATTATTATTTTTCATGGGCACCAATGAAAAGGTGATTTTTAATTAAGTCTATACAAATACAACATAACAAAGATGGGTAGACATCCCAATACTCAGGGTCTATGGTAATCACTATTTCTGCAATACACCTATAGCCAAGGTCACAGCATTAAAGCTAGTGGAGAGTTCTTTGACAAAATGTTTTTTTCACCAAAAAATACTGATTCATTGAAACCAAAAGTGTCCGTGAAACAGTATGGGGTTTGACAAAACAGCTGACTTGAAAAATGTTTTGAGATTGTCACACTGGAAGATTTCAGTTTTTTGAGTTGAAACAGCTTTTTGTTTTGATATTTTACTAAATTTACATTAAAGAAGGATAAAAGGGAAAAAAAAGGGAAAATGGTCAAAATAAAAAATGTTTCAGAATTATTGAAATGAAATGTTTCGATTGACTCAATTTGATTTTTTTTTCCAGATTTTTGATTTGTGAAAGTTTTTGAGATTTCAACTATGCGTCCTAGCCGAAGGACGGAAAATTTTCATCATGTTGAACATTTTCATGGGACGGGAAAACCATGGGAAAACCATTTTGGAAAACCAAGCCTCAATTTCAATGGAAGTATCACTTTTCTGGCTGCTTCTAGGAATATCATAGTAAACGTGGGAAGCATCAATGCCAAAGAAAATGGTCAAGACTACGTCACACTGCAGTTATTCAGAATTAGACAGGACAAAACACTTGAGGCAGTGCAATAAAGATCAGTCCAACATATGGCAGAGGAATGGATTAGATGACCTAGCTGGTTTTAACCAAATATCTATGATCCGTACCAAGTAGAAAAGTCGACCTCCCCATCAGTCAAGCAATTTGCTGTCACTAGTTTGCATGGAACACAGGCCTCCCTATTTCTGAAGCCGAGGGAGCTGAAGTAAACAGAAACACTTCTTTTCTTTCCGTAGATTCATAGATTCCCAGGCTTGTGATCATCTAGTCTGACCTCCTGTATAACACAGCCATAGAATGTCCCCAAAATAATTCCTAGAATATATCCTTTAGAGAAACATCCAATCTTGATTTAAAAATTGCCAGTGATGGAGAATCCATCATGACCATTAGTAAATTGTTCCGATGGTTGATTACCCTCATTGTTAAAAAATGTACACCTTATTTCAGTCTGAATTTGTCTAGCTTCCACTTCCAGCCATTGGATCATGTTAGACCTTTCTCTGCTAGGCTGAAGAGCCCATTATTAAACATTTGTTCCTCATGTCAGTACTTACAGTCTGTGATCAAGTCACACCTTAACCTTATGTTTGTTAAGCTAAATAGCTTGAGATCCTTGAGTCTATCACTGTAAAGCATATTTTCTAATCCTTTAATCATTCTTGTGTCTCTTCTTTGAACCCCCTTCAATTTATCAAGATCCTTTGTGAATTGTGGATACCAGAAATGGACACAGTATTCCAGTAGTGATCACACCAGTGCCAAATACAGAGGTAAAATAACCTCTCTATTGCTACTCAGAATTCCCCTGTTTATGCATCCAAAGATGCATTATGCCCTTTTTGGCCACAGAATTGCACTGGGAACTCATGTTCAGCTGATTATCCACCATGACCCTCAAATCCTTTTAAGAGTCACTGCTTCCCAGGACAAAGGCCCTCATCCTCTAAGTATAGCCTATATTTATTCTTCCTCGATGTATAAATTTACATTATTTTGAGAGGATGTATTTTCCATAAACACGGTGAGAGGCATTAATTACATTAACTTCAATTCTTTATTACTTGAGTCCCATATCAGCCACTCCATTACTTTGCCCAGGGTCAATATCAAACAGACAAGCCTATAATTACCTGCATCGTCCTATTTACTCTCTTTAAATATTGGCACAACATTAGCTTTCTTCTAGTCTTCAGGAACTTCCCCATTGTTATGGAAAGAGTGTTATCATCATATGATATGATGATATAATCTGTGTTTTCCCCAGACATAGAAGTATTTATTGCATTCCTCTGCTTTTTTGTGTTATTATTGATAATTCTACCATTTCCATCTAAAAATCATAGAATTATAGAATAACAGAAATGTAGAGACCAATGTAATGGACCGATAGCATTGTTAGAATTCTTTTGTTCCTAATATACTTTAAAAACTCCTTCTTAACTCTGTTGGCCAGAGATTTCTCCTCTGCTCCTTTGCTTCCCTTATCAATCTTCTATGATTCTTAGCTTTTGATTTATATTCATTACTATCAACTTCCCTTTTCTTCCATTTAATATAGATATATATTTTTATTGATGCCTTCACTTCCCCTCTAAACCAGGTTGGTTTTTTAACCAGCTCAGCCTTCTGCCTCAATTGTGGGATTGTGGATTTTGGGCATCTAGTAAGGGTGTTCTTAAATCATTCCCAATTATCATTTACATTTTTCTGAATAAATTCTTCTTCCCAATTGATTTGGCTCATAATTGTTTTCAGTTTTGTGAAATTGGCCCTATTAAAGCACCAAATATATATATCACTGGTCTGGATTTTATTCTGTTTGCACATTATAAATGTGATCAAGTCATGTTCATTCATATCTAAGCTACCATTCATTTTTATTTCTGTGATCAGTTCCTTTTTAATCTGTCAAGAGGAGGCCTAATATAGAATTCCCCGTCATTGGGTGAAACACTTTTTGAGTTAGGGAATTGTCATCTACAATATTTAGAAATTCCAAGGATGTTTTAGTACTGGCAGTTGGAGACCTCCAGCATATGTCAGTCAAGTTGATGTCCCTCATTATCATGCAGACTTTTCCCCTATAGCTTATAGGTAGGTGCATAAGGAAGTGGTCATCCTGTTCCCACAAAAAGAATCCTGAGAAAGGTATTGATCCATTACTAGATGGAAATGGTAGCATTATCAGTAATAATAATGCAGAAAAGGTAGACATGTTCAATAAATATTTTTGTTCTGTATTTGGGGAAAAAACAGATGATACAGTCTCGTCATACACTGATGATAACATACTTTCAATTCCACTATATCTCTGGAGAGTGTTAAACAGAAGCTACTAAAAGTCAGACATTTTAAAATCGGCAGGTCTAGATTACTTGCATCCAAGAGTTTTCAAAGAGCTGACTGAGGAGCTCAGTGATCCCTTAATGTTGATTTTCAGTGAATCTTGGAGCACTGGGGACATTCCAGAAGACTGGAAGAAAGCTAATGTGCCAAATTTTAAAAAGGGTAAACGGAATGATCCGCATAATTATAGGCCTGGCATTCTGATATCAATCCCATGCAAAATAATGGAACAGCTGATACAGGACTGGTCTAATAAAAACGAAAGGAGGATAATATAATTAATGCAAATCAACATGGGTTTATGGAAAATAGATTCTGTCAAACTAACTTGATATATTTTCTGATGAGGTTACAAGTTTAGTTGATAAAGATAATAGTATTGGCTTAGACTTCTGTAAAGCACTTGACTTGGTACCATTTTGATTAAAAAACTAGAACAATATAAAATTAACAAGGCACACATTAAATTGATTAAAAACTGGCAAACTGTTAAGTCTCAAAATGTAAATGTAAACAGGGAATCATCATCTTGTGGGTCCGTTTCCAGTGGGGTCCTGCAGGGATCAGTTCTTGGATCTATGCTATTTAACATGTTTATCAAGGACCTGGAAGAAAATATGAAAATGTTCTTGGTAAATTTTTTAGATGACACAAAAATTGGGGAGTGGTAAATAATGAAACGGACAGGTCACTGATTCAGAGCAATCTATATTGCTTCGTATACTGGGCATAAGCAAACAATATGTGTTTTAATATGACTAACTGTAAATGTATACATCTGGGAACAAAGAATGGGGGATGGGGGAATCTATCCTGGGAAGCAATGACTCTGAAAAAGATTAGGGACTCATGGTGAATAATCAGCTGAACATGAACTCCCGGTGTGACGCTGTGGCCAAAAGGGCTAATGCAATCCTGGGATACGTAAACAGGGGAATCTCATAAGAATGGCCACACTTGTCAGACCAATGGTCCATCTAGCCCAGTATCCTGTTTTCTGACAATGGACTATGCCTCAGAGGGAATGAATAGAACAGGTAATCATCAAGTGATCCATCCCGTCAGCCATTCTCAGCCTCTGGCAAACAGCAATCCATGCCTATCCTGGCTAATAGCCATTGATGGACCTATCCTCCATGAACTTGTCTAGTTCTTTTTTGAACCCTGTTATAGTCTTGGTCTTCACAAAATCCTCTGGCAAGGAGTTCCACAGGTTGACTGTGCGTTGTGTGAAGAAATATTTCCTTTTGTTTGTTTTAAACCTGCTGCGTATTAATTTTGTTTGGTGACCCTTTGTTGTTCTATTATGAAAAGGAGTAAATAACACTTTCTTATTTACTTTCTTCACACCAGTCATGATTTTATAGTCCTCTATCATATCCCCCTTCCCTTTGTCACCTTTTTTCAAAGCTGAAAAGTCCCAGTTTTATTAATCTCTCCTCATGTGGAAGCTTTTTCCATACCCCTAATAATTTTAGTTGCCCTTTTCTGTACCTTTCCCAATTCCAATATCTTTTTGGAAGTGGGGCAACCAGATCTGCATGCAGTATTCAAGATATGGGCGTACCATGGATTTATAAAGAGGCAATACGATATTTTCTGTCTTATTATCTATCCTTTTCCTAATAATTCCCAACATTCTGTTCGCTTTTTTGACTGTCATTGGACAATGAGTGCATGTTTTCAGAGAACTATCTACAATGACTCCAAGATCTCTTTCTTGTGTGGTAACAACTAATTTAGACCCCATCATTTTATACGTATAGATGGGATTATGTTTTCCAATGTGCATTACTTTGCAATTATCAACATTGAATTTCATCTGCCATTTTGTTGCCCAGTCACCTAGTTTTGTGAGATCTCTTTGTAACTCTTCACAGTCTGCTTTGGACTTACCTGTCTTGAGTAGTTTTGTATCACCTGCAAATTTTGCACCTCACTGTTTATCCCTTTTTCCAGATAATTGATGAATCTGTTAAACAGTACTGGTCCCAGTACAGACCCCTGGTGGACACCACTATTTACCTCTTTTCATTCTGAAAACTGACCATTTATTCCTACCCTTTGTTTCCTGTCTTTTAACCATTTACTGATCCAGGAGTGGACCTTCCCTCTTATCCCATGACCGCTTACTTTGCTTAAGAGCCTTTGGTGAGGGACCTTGTCAAAGGCTTTCTGAAAATCTAAGTACACTAGATCCACTGGATCACCCTTGTCTAAATGCTTTTTGACCCCCTTAAAGAATTCTAGTAGATTGGGGAGGTATAATTTCCCTTTACAAAAACCATGTTGACTCTTTCCCAACAAATTGTATTATTCTATGTGTCTGATAATTCTGTTCTTTACTATAGTTTCAACCAATTTGCCTGGTACTAAAGTTAGGCTTACTGGCCTGTACTCACCGGGATCACCTCTGGAGCCTTTTAAAAAATTGGCATCACATTAGCTATTCTCCAGTCATGTGGTAGAGAAGCTAATTTAAATGATAGGTTACATACCACAGTTAGTAGTTCTGCAATTTCACATTTGAGTACCTTCCGAACTCTTGGGTGGATACCATCTGGTCCTGGTGACTTATTACTGTTTAATTTATTAATTTGTTCCACAACATCCTCTAATGACACCTCAATCTGGGCTAATTCCTCAGATTTGTCTCCTAAAAAGAATGACTCAGGTTTGGGAATTTCCACACATCCTCAGCCGTGAAGACCGATGCAAAGACATAATTTGGTTTCTCCGCAATAGCCTTGTCGTCCTTGAGTGCTTCTTTAGCATCTCGATCGTCCAGTGGCCCCACTGGTTGTTTAGCAGCCTTCCTGCTCCTGAGGTCACTTAACATTTTTTTTGCTTTCACTTTTGAGTCTTTGGGTAGCTGTTCTTCAAATTCTTTTTTGGCCTCCCTAATTATATTTTTAAACATTTTTTGCCAGAGTTTATGCTCCTTTCTATTTTCCTCAATAGGATTTAACTACCATTTTTTTAAGGATGTCTTTTTGCCTCTAACTGCTTCTTTTACTTTGTTGTTTAGCCACAGTGGCACTTTTTTGGTCCTCTTACTATGTTTTTTAATTTGGGGTATACATTTAAATTGAGCCTCTATTATGGAAACAAAAACATTTCCATGCAGCTTGCAGGGATTTCACTTTTGGCACTGTACCTTTTAATTTCTGTTTAACTAACTTTCTCACTTTTTTGTAGTTCCCCTGTCTGACATTAATGCTACTGTGGTAGGCTGCTTTGGTGTTCCCCACCCCTGCAAGGATGTTAAATTGTCACTATTACCAAGTAGTTTAGCTGTATTCACCTCTTGGACCAGATTCTGTCCTCCATTTAGGATTAAATCAAGACTAGCTCCTCCAAGAAGCAGTCATTTAAGTTGTCAAGAAACTTTATCTCTGCATGCTGTGGTGAGGTGACAGGTACCCAGGCAATCTGAGGAGAATTGAAACCCCCCATTATATTGAGTTTTTTATTTTTATAGCCTCTGTAATCTCCCTGAGCATTTCACAGTCGCTATCACCAGCCTGGTCGGTGGTCGGTAGTATATCCCTACTGCTATTTTCTTATTATTCAAGTCTGGAATTACTTTCCATAGAGATTCTATGGCACAGTTTGGTGCATTTAAGATTTTTTATTTCATTTGACTCCATGCTTTCTTTCACATATAGTGCCACTCCCCCACCAGCACAACCTATTCTGTCCTTCCAATGTATTTTGTACCCTGATATTACTGCGTCCCATTGATTATCCTCATGCCACCAAATTTCTGTGATGCCTGTTATATCAATTAGGAATGTAAAAGCTTAACTATTTAACCAGTTTAAACAGCTAATTACCATTTAAACTGGGGCGGGAGGAGAGGGGAGCAGCAGCTGGGTTCAGCTCCCCACCAGCGAGAGCAGCAGGGCAACTCTCACTCACAGGGAGGCCCGGAGCCCAGCGCGGAGGGGAGCTGCAGCTGGGGGGGAAGTGGGGGAGCTCAGCTCCCCACAAGTGAGAGCTGCCCAGCTCCAGCTCTGCATGTGCCACTTGGGAGTCAGGAGCCAGGCCCAGCACGGCTCCTCCCCACCCATTTCACCTTTTAAACGTTCTATTTTTAGAACGTTTAAACAGATTTTTAATGGAACTAATTTTTACATCCCTAATACCAATATTCTCATTGAATACAAGGCGCTCAAATTCACCCATCTTCGTATTTCGGCTCTAGCATTTGTATATAAGCACTTAAAAATTGTCACTTTTTAGCTGTCTGATTATGTGATGTAATAGAATGGGACTCCTTTTCATTGACTGTTTCTCATCAGATCCTACCCATATTTTGTCCTCTTCCATCCTCTGCTCCTTACTAGGATATAGAGAATCTCCATTAATAGACCATCCCCTAAGGGATGTCTCTGTCCGAACCACATTCTCCTCAGCACCTGCTGGCTTTCCCCCAGCCCTTCGTTTAAAAACTGCTCTACGACCTTTTTCATTTTACGTGCCAGCAATCCGGTTCCAATTTGGTTTAGTTGAAGTCCATCCTTCCTGTATAGGCTCCCCCTTTTCCAAAAGGTTCCCCAGTTCCTAATAAATCTAAACCCCTCCTCCTTACACCATCTTCTCATCCATGCATTGAGACTCTGCAGTTCTGCCCGTCTAATTGGCCCTGGATGTGGAACTGGAAGCATTTCAGAGAATGCTACCATGGAAGTTCTGGATTTCAATCTTACCTAGCAGCCTAAATTTGGCCTCCAGGACCTCTCTCCTATCCTTCCCTATGTCACTGGTATCTACCTGTACCATGACCGCCGGTTCCTCCCCAGCACTATCCATAAGTCTGTCTAGATGTCTCGAGAGATCCACAACCTTTGCACCCAGCAGGCAGGTCACCGTGCGGTTCTCCCAGTCATCACAAACCCAGCTACCCGTGTTTCTAATGATTGAGTCCCCCATTACCCCTCATTACTATTACCTATCTTTTCCTAATAACTGGATTTCCCTTCCCACAGAGAGGTATTGTCAGTGTGAGAGGACACCATGACATCATCTGGAAGGAGGGTCCCAACTTTGGGATCGTTTCCCTCCGCTCCAGTTGGATGGTCTCTTTCCCTGAGACTTTCTTCCAACTCAGCAGTACAGAGGCTGTCATACTAGGGGTGGACTGTTTTACTGTGTCCTGGAAAGTCTCATCTATGTACTTCTCTGTCTCCTTTAGCGCCTCCAGTTCAGCCACCCTGGTCTCCAAAGCCCGTACGCGGTGTCTGAGGGCCAGGAGCTCCATGCACCAAATGCACACATATACCACCCGCCCATAGGGCAGAGAATCATACATGCTGCACTCAGTGCAATAAACTGGATAGCCCCCACTGTGCTGCTGGACTTCTGCCTGCATTCTCTTTTTACTCCTGCAGCTCTTTCTTTTATTGCTGTTTGTTGTTTATCAGGGGGAGGGTTTATTGTCTTTAGTTAACAGAATGTTAATGAAGTGTATCTACCCTCCTACTCTCCCACTCTCAACTCCCCCACAAAACTCCCCTGTTAGATGCCCCTTGTTGCTATCTCCTCTGGTCGCTTACGAGTGGGCTTTTTAAACCCTGGTTCTCCCTGAGTAGCTCCACTCCCTGCTTAGGGATTGATGGGTGTTAAAGGACTTGGGGATCAAAGCCTCATTAAGAAGCTCTCAGCTGTGCCTAGCAGGCAGCTAGGATCAGCACATGGTCCCCCAAAACAAACAGACCACACAATATACTTCAGTTAAGCAACAAGCACACCACAAACACAAACACACACACTGCAGACAACATACTCACCCCAAGGGTCACATAGTGGCTCCTCCTTCACCTGGAGAACTGCCTTGCAAAACCCCCCTGTTAGCTGTCTCTGTTCGCTAGTTCAAGTATCAGTAGAGAGATTATTTTATAGCTGTGTTTGGCACTGGTGTGACCACTGCTGGAATCCTGTGTCCAGTTCTGGTGCCCACAGTTCAAGAAGGACGTTGATAAATTGGAGCAGGTTCAGCGAAGAGCCATGAGAATGATTAAAGGATTAGAAAACATGCCTCATAGTGATATACTCAAAGCGCTCAAGCTATTTAGTTTAACAAAGAAAATGTTCAGGGGTAACTCAATTACAGTCTAAAAATACCTACACGGGGAACAAATATTTAATAATGGCTCTTCAGTCTAGCAGAGAGAGGTATAATGCGACCCAATGGCTGGAAGTTGAAACTAGACAAATTCAGAATGGAAATAGATGTAAGCAGAGTCTGAATGTCCTGCCGAGTTGGCGGGGGGGAGAAGAATAGGCATCAGGGCCAGATTGTATTTGCATGAGCACACCCACACTGCTTACGTGCTCAGGATGATAGGACTGCTTTGCCCGAATGATCCCTTTGGCTGGTGTTGGGTTACAAACCACTTCAGTGTTAAATTCAGGGGTAACAAAATGTTGTTCTCATTATTGTATGAGCAAAGGGTGGCAGAACTGTGCTGAGCCTGTTTGGATGGAAGGGTCACTATCTGAACCAAACTGGCTCAGACCCCAGAGCCCTGTGAAGGTAGCTAGGCGGTGAGGGAGGGTAGTTCTGTTTGGGAGTGTGGGCTCTGCTCAAAAGCCCAAGACATGGTTTATTCCCCCTCCAATTCAAAGATAGAGCTAATTAAGATTCCATTAGAAGTCTTTCGTTTTGTTAAGTGCTCGCTAGAGCTGAAATCATCTACCCTGCCCAGCTTCAGCCCCGAGGTTCACCCGCTGAGAGCTGACAATCACTGAGAGTTGGGTGGAACCTCAAGACCCTGACTATCGAAGGTCACAGTGGAGAAGCAGGTGGTAGCAGAAGGTGATGGTGGGCAGCAGAGCCACTGGCAGGGTGGCCCAAAGAGCAACGAGTGGCCAGGGGAGCAACCCTTGGGGCAGCCAGATAGTGGCGTGAGCAAGGTGCCTTCTTCTTCTTCCCCCCACACAACCAGGGTGGGAGGTGAACTCTGCAACTACACCTCTAGCCTCTGGGTCTGACCTGACTAAGGACAACATGTGTGAGTGGGCTGCTGTGAGGGGAGGGGCACATTAAAAGAACTTCTTCTTGCTGGACTTAAGAATGTGAGGCAAAAGGAAACTGCCCCACGCACTCTGGGGCGCGGGTTTTGTTAATGGTTTTATGCGTGTGAATCCTGCTGGTGACATTTTCCCAAGTCGATGCCAGGTTACTTCTCCCCTTTTATTAAACGTCTCTTTGCTACACTCAGTCTCTGTGCTTGTGTGAGGGGAAGTGTTGCCTCTAGAGGCCCCCAAGGGGTGGTGTGTGATTGTCCCATTGGGTAGGGGCTCGAGCCACTTTTGTGTTGTATTGTGGGAAGGAACCCCTAGATATTGAACCCAGCCTCTGTTGCTGCTGACTCCGACTGGCAGAAGAGTTACATAAGGAATAATTTTTTAATGGTGAGAGTAATTAACTATTGGAACAGTTTACCAAGAGTTGTGGCTGATTCTCCATCACTGGCAATTTTTATGTCAGGATTGGATGTTGTTCTAAAAGATCTACTCTTTGCGTATTTGCTTTTGTGTGTTAGTGTGCATCTGTGTATGTGTGTCCATGTCTCTGTGTCTGAGTGTTGGGTTTTTTTTGTGTACGCACATTCCTATGCGATTGTGTGTCATTGTGTGCGTGTGTGTGTTGGAATGTATCTCGCTGTATTTGTCTGCTGCTTTGTGTGTGTCTGTGTTTTTGTATATCGGTGTGTGTGTCTTTGTGGTTGGTGTCTGTGTTTGTCTCTTGCTTCAAACATCTTTCCTGCACAGGTGCAGTACTGAACTCTGGCTGAAAACTGGCTCTTTCCAGAAGGAGGCATTCCTGGTTTTAATTAACATGGGCCCTTTCTTCCTTTCTGTCTATTACATTCTCAAGTTAATTGGATAATTTTGAACATGTTAATTAAAACTGAAATTAATAAAAAGGGGGTGAGGAGCAGGCTAACTCAATTGTCAACGTTATTGGTGCTGCTGGGAGCTGCAGTCTAGAGACACCTCAGTCTGAACTCATCAAAGGGATAAGAACAAACAGCAGACACAGCTGTTGATGCGCATTACCTGCAGTCTAGAGACACCTGAGTCTGAACTCATCAAAAGGATAATAACAGCAGACACCTGTTGGAGGAGGGTGATGCTAGAAGCACTTTCAACTCTCTCACCTTCCTGGACCCACCACAACCCCAGCAAGTGTCACCAGAATTTTATTCCATCTTCTCAATGCGAATCAGTTCTGAACAGTCGCAGTTATGACATTGGCCACCTGGGACACTGCACCCTGCTCACAGAAATGCCCCAGAGGCCCTCAGACGGGATGGCCACAGGAGACCTCATAAAAACCGAGACACAAAAGAAAATGGAATGGACCTTCATTGTTTCAATTCACAGCAGAGTCCTTCCAGAAAAACAAACCATGCCGGGGTCGCCGCTCCTGTGCCCCACAGTGCAGCATGCATCCAGCAGGGGGCAGCCTCAGCAACGTTTCATGCAACGTTCATCTTCCACTCTATTAACCACCCTGAGAGCCACGCCAGGGAACTGCGGGGGGCACTTTAGCTCTGAATGAATGAGCGAGGCTCCACTGGGTGCCATGGTAGGCATTGTGCTCTGGACAGGCACCATGACTCCCTGGTGGCACGGGGGTGAGAGAGCGGGAGCAGTTAGCTTCAGCCTTGTAAGAAGGTGCAGCATACGCCCCCTTCAGGGCTGGCCAGTTCTTCTGGCTAGCCCATCGCAGGATGCGGCCAATCCTCCCACAGCCCATCTCCTTTCCAGTGAGTCTTCTCGACAATGGCCTGTTGGGGCCACTCACCCTCCCCTTCCGTGAGTTTCTAACGGTATAAAAAAGGAGAATTCCCCCAGTTGCCCTGCTGGAATTCTTAACCCGTGACTCGGAAGGAGCCAGGGTGTGAACGTGCAAAGGCAACACTCTTCAAGAACCAGTCTCCGGAAAGTAACTTCCCTTTCTCCCTCCAGGGCTGTGATTCCTCACAGCCCTCACGTGAACCACGCATGGGGAGGAGGGCTCATTGATAGCCCCAAATAACTGACAGTTCTGTTGTGGTGTTTGCCTGCACTATAAGATTGGGATGACCTGTGAGACTCCAAGGGAAAAGTGGGATATAATGGAGAAAAAGAACATTCCCTCTCCCCACCTGACACAAGGCTGAGAGAAAGATTTTCTGCTACTCACTTTTATTCTCTTGTTCTGTTGAGGAAAAGCTAAGGCAAAGAGGTGGACCTTGCGCTTGGACTCATTTCAATTTCCTGAGGAAGGGTGTTCTGCAGGTGTGTATTGGCCACATGGAAGGCTCTGTCTCCATCTCCATCTCTTATGATCCTTACTCTCATCTTGTGGATAGTCTATTGTTTCTGTGGAGTGTAACAGTTGAGGAAGGTCTTGTTTGTGGAGGGAAAGGTAGGTCGTCTCACAGGTAGCTTGGTCTAAAAGTAGGACCATGACTTTGAGCTGAGTCTAATGTTTACTGCTTTTGTAACACCCGTCGAAAACACTTTCATTGTTATATTACATTAGCATCTGCTGGGCCTCCAGTGTGCTTGGTGTTGTATGGGCAAGAGTTGTAAAATTCATAGGCAAGAGTTGTAGACCAAGCTGGATGAGCAAGCATCTCAGACAGAAAGCAGAAAGCCTACAAGGAGTGGAAGATGGGAGGGCTCAGCAAGGAAAGCTACCTCTTGGAGGTCAGAACATGTAGGGATAAAGTGAGAAATGCCAAAAGCCAAGTAGAGTTTGACCCTGCAAAGAGAATTAAAACCGATAGTAAAAGGTTCTATAGCCATATAAATAAGAAGAAAACAAAGAAAGAAGAAGTGGGGCCGCTAAGCACTGAGGATGGGGTGGAGGTTAGGGTTAATCTAGTCATGGTCCAATATCTAAACAAATAGTTTGCCTCTGTTTTTATGAGGCTAATGAAGAGTTTAGGAATAGTGGCAGGGTGGCTAATGGGAATAGGGATATGGAGGTAGAAATTACCACATCTGAGGTAGAAGCCAAACTCAAATAGCTTAATGGGACTAAATCAGGGGGCCCAGATAATCTCCATCCAACAATATTAAAGGAACTGGAACATGAAATTGCAAGCCCATTAGCAAGGATTTTTAATGAATCTGTAAACTCAGGGGTTGTATCATCTGACTGGAGAATTGCTAACGTAGAAAAATAGTGGTCTGGCCTGTTAGTTTGACATTAGTACTATGTGAGGTCTTGGGGAAAAATTTGAAAGAGAAAGTAAAGAAGGACATTTTACAAAAGATAGATCATGTCAGACCAACCCAATCTCCTTTGAAAAGTTAGCCTTTTCAGACAAAGGGAATGCAGTGGATCTAATTTACCAAGATTTCAGTCAGGCATTTGACACGGTTCCACATGGGGAATTATTAGTTAAATTGGAAAATATGGGGATTAATATGAAAATTGGAAGGTGGATAAAGAACTGGTTAAAGGGGAGACTACAACGGGTCATACTGAAAGGTGAACTGTCAGACTGGAGGGAAGTTACCAGTGAAGTTCCTCAGGGATCGGTCGTGGGGTTGATCTTATTTAACCTTTTTATTACTGACCTTAGCACAAAAAGTGGGAGTATGCTAATAACATTGTGGATGACACAAAATTGGGAGGTATTGCTAATCCAGAGAAAGACCAGGATATCATACAAGAAGATCTGGATGACCTTGTGAACTTGAGCAATAAAAATAGGGTGAAATGTAATAGTGGAAAGTGCCAGGTCACCCATTTAGGGACTAATGGCAAGAATTTTTGCTATAAGGTGGGGACACATCAGTTGGAAATGACAGAGGAGAAGGACCTGGGCGTATTGGTTAATCACAGGCTGACTATGAGCTGCCAATGTGATGTGGCCGTGAAAAAAGCTAATGCAGTCCTAGGATGCATCAGGCGAGGTGTTTCCAGTAGAGATAGGGAGGTGTTAGTAGCATTATACAAGGCACTGGTGAGACCTCATCTGGAATACTGTGTGCAATTTTGGTCTCCCATGTTTAAGAAAGATGCATTCAAACTGACTGGAACAGATGCAGAGAAGGGCTACTAGGATGATCCAAGGAATGGAAAACCTGCCTTATGAGTAGAGACTCAAAGAGCTTGTCTTGTTTAGCTTAACCAAAAGAAGGTTGAGGGGAGATATGATTGCTCTCTATAAATACATCAGAGGGATAAATACCAGGGAGGGAGAGGAATATTTAAGTTCAGCGCCAGTGTGGACACAAGAACTAATGGATATAAACTGGCCGGCAGGAAGTTTAGACTTGAAATTAGATGTAGATTTCTAACCATCAGAGGAGTGAAGTTCTGGAACAGCCTTCCCAGAGCAGCAGTGGGAGCTAAAAACCTAGCTGGCTTCAAGACTGAGCTTGAGAAGTTTATGGAGGGGATGGTCTGATGGGACAGCCTAGTTTGGCAATTAACTGATCTTTGACTACTGGTGGTAGATATGCCAATGGCCTGTGATGGGATGTTACATGGGGTGGGTTCTGAGTTATTACAGAGAATTCTTTCCAGGTGTCTGGCTGGTGAGTCTTGCCCACATGCTCAGGATTTAGTTGATCGCCATATTTGGGGTCAGGAAGGGATTTTCCCCCAGGGTAGATAGGCAAAGGCTCTTAGAATTTTTCGCCTTCCTCGGCAGCATGGACCATGGGTCACTTGCTGGTGGATTCTCTGTACCTGGAAGTCTTTAAACCATGATTTGAGGACTTCAGTAACTCAGTCAGAGCTCACAGGTCTATCAGAGGAGTGGGTGGGTGAGGTTCTGTGGCCTGCGTTGTGCAGGAGGTCAGACTAGATGATCATAATGATCCCTTCTGACCTTAAAGTCTATGAGTGTAATGAAAGCCAGCCAGGAGCCAAAGAGCTTAGAGTCTAAGCGTACAAGATGAGGGAGATGAAACAGGCAGAGACAGGTGAAGGCACACAACAAATCAGTCATAGAACTGGGACTAGAACTTGGCTCCAGAGGTTTAGGGCACCCAGAGCATAGGGTTGCGTCCCTGATCATCTTAGCCTTTCCTCCATGAATTTATCTAGTTCTTTTTTTGAATCCAGTTATACTTTTGGCCGTTACAACATCCCCTGGCAGTGAGTGCCACAGGTTGGCTGTGCATTGTGCGAAGTACTTTCTTGTGTTAGTTTTAAACATGCTGCCTATTAATTTCATTGGGTGACTCTGGTTCTTGTGTTATGTGAAGATGTAAATAACACTCCCTTCTTATTGACTTTCTCCACACCAGTCATGATTTTATAGACCTCTGTCATGTCCCCCCTTAGTCATCTCTTCTTTAAGCTGAAGTCCCAGGGCTTGTCTACACTAGCACTTATGCCAGCCAAACTTTTGTCACTCAGAGGCGTGAAAACCCCACCCCCTGAGCGACATAGGTTTTGCCGACATAAGTGCTTGTGTGAACAGACGCTCTCTCGTGTCGACATATCGCAGCTACACAAGTGCTCTTACAGCGGCACACCTGTACCGATACAGCTGTGCCGCTGTCAGTTTTAAGTGTAGACTATCCCCCAGTCTTTGTAATCTTTCTTCATATGGAAGCTGTTCCATACCCCTAATCATTTTTGTTGCCGTTCTCTGTACCTTTTCCATTTCTGATATATCTTTTTTGAGATGGGGCGACCAGAACTGCATGCAGTATTCAAGGTGTGGGCAGACCATGGATTTATATGATGGCATTGTGATATTTTCTGTCTTATTATCTATTCCTTTCCTAATGGTTCCTAACATTCTGTTAGCTCTTTTGACTGCTGCTCCACACTGAGCTGATGTTTTCAGTGAATTATTCGCCATGGCACCAAGATCTCTTTCTTGAGTGGTAACAGTTAAGTTAGACCCCATCACTTTGTGTGTATCGTAGCGATTATGTTTTCCAATGTCCATTACTTTGCACTTTCAGAGCAAGGCACCTTTGTTACACTTTGCAAAGCGGGCTGACCTAATGTGGATCAGCTGGAGTTTGTTCAGGGCTTGCGTATTGTTTGCTAGGCATAGAGCATTGTAATAATTAAACCTGGAAGTGATGAAAACATGAATCGTTGTGACTGTGGCTACATCTATGAAGTCTTCTGCTTGGCTGGGGGTGGAGGAAGTCGTTTTTGGTGGCCGTTGTTATTTGGGTCTCTAGAACTGAAATCCAGGAGGATCATGAGACTGTGAACCATTCTGGTAATCTGCCATCTGACTCTCTCGATGAGACTGTGTGTCACTAGTTAGTTTTTCAAAGCGCCAACCTCTTCCCATCAGGGTTGCTGGCCTGTGTCTTTTCCACACTCAGCTTTGCTCAGGTTATGAAGTTAAAGGGTGAAATTCTCAGGCGGGTGTTATGTAGGCGGTCATATTAAATTATGTTGATGGTCCCTTCTGACCTTACTAGCCCTCCACATAGTTAAGCATTTATACTGGACTCAGCACTAGGACTAGGTAAAATTTTTTGGATAAATAGTTTATTCACTGAAAGCAGCAGTTTCAGGTCAACCGAAACCATTTGTGAATTCAACACAAATTTGATGCATAGTTTAGGTCAAAAAAATTTTTTCAGGCTAAATTCACCCGGTGACTTAGACTATGTCTACCCTGCCTTGCAATTTAGACTATAGGGGTGTGAATAGCCGGGCACACCGACATATGGTGCCATAACTCCCCGGGTGGACGCAACGGACATGAACTAAAAGGTTCCTAATTTGCATTAGTGTAGCCCTCATCAAAGAGGCTACATTAATGCCAAGTAGGAACCTGTTCGTTCACACCCATATCATGGAGTTGCACTGCAGCACTTTGGTGCATACTGCTGTTTGCTTTCCCAGAGTCCAAACTGTAGGCCATTGTAGATGAGCCTTTAGGAAATCAGTGGTGCTGGCGGCAGCAGCTACATCTGTGCCCTTGTACCTCACTAGTCTGTTAGCAAAATAATGGGAACTTATGCAAATTAATTACTGATTTGGACACCGCTTACCCGTATCTATCAATGAGGCAGGTTTGTCTAAACCAAACAGTTTTATTTAGGGGAGAAACAATCAGTTTGGGAGATAAGGTGCTTGGGGTTATCAACAACAGGCAGGCATAAAACCAAGGACCCTTACCACAAGACAAGTCAGGGTCAAAGGGAGAACAAAATGTCTTTAATGTTATGGTATTTCTTCACCCCAGGGGTGAAGACCACTGATGTTGGCTCGACCAGACAGGATCAGGAGTGGATCACTGATCAGGAACAAGTCCTTCGGGATTAGGAACAGGTGAGTAAACCTTGATATCAACAGTCTAGATCAGCTTCTTCCTCTAGGTCGGACTGGTGATGATGGTAAGGACAGGCTGCCCACAGCACTCATGAGCTCCAATAGATGAAGATGGCACTAGGGTGTGGAAGACCGTAGTTCAAATCCCCCACTTTAGAGCAGGGACTTGAACCCAGGTTTCCCTCCCCATAGAGGTGACTGCCCTGACTCCTGGGGTATTGGGTGCTCAAGGTGGGCTTTTCTCAGTCTCTCCTGCAGAAGCTGTTCCACTTTCCACTTTCTCTCTTGCTCTCTCTGCTCCAAAGAATATTGAAGTATTTATACAAATCTTCAACAGGAGCAATTGAGAGAGACTACCCCAGAATAGCTTAGTGGGTTGGGCACTCCTCTGGAAAGGAGTGCAGCCAGCTTCCAGTCCCTGCTTCAGTTAATATTTAATTATTTATACAAAGTAGAACAGCTTCAACAGGCGAGATAGAGAGAGGATCCCAGAACAGCCTATTTAGCCTGGTGAGTATTGGGTATAACAAGGTGACCTCCTCCTGTTGTTTTGGGAATGCTGTTTCCAAATTTCCTTTGCTTTTAATAAAAAAAAAAAAAAAAAAAAAAAAAAAAGTAGTTAAAATGCCCAAAATTGCAATGAAAGAATTCCTTTTGGGTTGAACAAAATATTTCATCCAACCCAAAATCATTTTTTTCTTTGTTTTTGCTTTATTTTTCTGAGACAATTGAAAGGTTTTCGATTCAGGTTATCCCGTATGATTATTTTTCCCCACTTCGGCCAAAGAAGTGAAAAAATTGATGATTTTTCGCATCACTCTTTCACTCTTTCGCATCACTGTGGCCTGTGAGCTAAAAGCATCTTTAAAAACTGAGGCGGAATAAGCAAATTCTCCGAAAACCAAACACAAAAATCGTTGTTTAATGTAAAACATGAATTCTGAATTAGGTGTAATGTAAGTTCTGGTTCTGAATACAGTTGTCTTGGCTTGGAGCCTGACTTCCTAACAAGAAAGAAATGCTGCTCACTTAACTTTCACGTTTAGATCAAAACTACGACCTTCTTCAGAAAAGTAGGGTAGATACAAAAATGCTTTGATGGATTAAAAGCCACCTTCTGCCAGCATTCTGTGGTTGCTTCTGTTTATGGAAAAAGAGAAAAAATACCGTAACCAAAAAACTCAAAGCAGTGAAAGGAACACGTATGGGACTCCTCTTGTTAATTGTTTCAGGTGGTACTGTGTTTCTAAATGTCAGCGTAATTTGTTGTAGATCAAACAGCTCAATCCATGTTTTCAGTATTGAATGGAGAAATTGCTGTACGGCATGAGACCCCGCTAGTCCATGTTCTTTCTCTGACACGGGCCAACACCAGCTGCTTCCCAGGAAGGTGCAAGAAACTCCACTGTTGTCAGATGTGGGATAATCTTCCCCATATGAAGGTCTCATCCTAATCCCTAGTAGTTAGAGATTGATTTAAATCCAGAATCACGAGGCTTTATATCCCCTCCAAAACTTTTGTTAGCATTAACTATTATAACAGTGGCTGGCTTTGCTCTCTGTAGAAATGTCCAATCCCTCTTTGAAGCTTGCTAAATTCGTGGCCTCACGGACATCCTGTGGCAATGAGTTGCACAGCCTAAGTATCTGCAGGATTAAAAAGGAACTCCTTTTATCAGTTTTGAATTGCCACCTTTCAATTGTTTTACCACTAAGAGCAGCAGTACTTTCTTTTTGACAAAATCAAATCAAATCATCTTGGAAGTGGGAAAATCTTGCATTAGAAATTGCCCATGCACCTAAACTAAGGGGAAGGGGGATTTATTAGCTAACTCATCTATTTGCCATCTCCAGTGCAAGATTCTCCATCCTAGAGCTGTTTCCAGTGCTTTGTCTGGTCCGGTTTTATGTCTACAAGTAGTGAGATTTCCAGAACTTCTGTTGGAAGATTATGCAACAGCCACATCAATCTAACAATTTAGATTTAATTTCTCTTAGATCCAAACCTTATCGCAGTGATCCATCCCCATTTCACTTCAAAACTGGGTTACTGTACTATGTATGCACTCTATATGGGAGACCATCTACATAGGAGATGCATCATTTTGGAAACTATTTAGAAGCTGCTATTAAGGAAGAAAGCAGCTGTGAGGCAGTGTTACTTGATGGATGTTTATTACACCTGGCCTTCAGGTAATGCTCCGATTCCTGTTTGCATCTGGGAGCAGCTCAACTTGTTGAGTATGGTCTATAAAGTCCCAAATTGTTTGGATTTTGACTGTCACCACAAACAATTCTCACTCAAAGACTGGCCAAGGCAGTTGGCAGAGCTCAGCTGAATTGCTCAAGTGAGGTCTCCAGCTATAAAGGTCGGGGTGCAGGTGGAAAGCATGCTTGATCAAGCATGCTTGATGCTTGAGAGCATGCTATGTCAGCCATAGAAGCAGCATAAGAACATAGAAGCAGCATAAGAACAGCCATGCTGTCAGACCAATGGTACATCAAGACCAGTATCCTGTTTTCCGACAGTGGCCAATGCCAGGTGCTTCAGAGGGAATGAAAAGAACAGGTAATCATCAAGTGATCCATCCCATCAGCCATTCCCAGCCTCTGGCAAACAGCAATCCCTGCCTCTCCTGGCTAATAGCCATTGATGGACCTATCCTCCAGGAACTTATATTTTTGGAACCCCATTATAGTCTTGGCCTTCACAACATCTTCTGGCAAGGAGTCCCACAGGTTGACTGTCTGTTGTGTGAAGAAATACTTCCTTTTGTTCGTTTTAATCCTGCTGCCTATTGATTTCATTTGGTGACCCCTTGTTCTTGTGTTATGAAAAGCAGTGAATAACACTTCCTTATTGACTTTCTCCACACCTGTCATGATTTTATAGACCTCTATCCTATCCCCCCTTAGTCGTCTCTTTTCCAAGCTGAAAAGTCCCAGTCTGATTAATCTCTTCTCACATGGAAGCTGTTCCATATCCCTAAATATTTTAGTTGCCCTTTTCTGTACCTTTTCCAATATATCTTTTTTGAGATGGGGCAACCAGATCTGTGTGCACTATTCAAGATGAAGATGTACCATGAATTTGTAAAGAGGCAATATCGTTTTTTCTGTCTTTATTATCTATCCCTTTTCTAATGATTCCCAACATTGTGTTAGCTTTTTTGATTGCTGCTGCACATTGAGTGGATGTTTTCAGAGAACTATCCACAATGACTCCAAAATCTCATTCTTGAATATTAACAGCTAATTTACACCCATCATTTTATATGTATAGTTGGGATAATGTTTTCCAATGTGCATTACTTTGCAATTATTAACTCTGAATTTCATCTGCCATTTTTTTGCCTAGTCATCAAGTTTTGTGAGATCTCTTTGTAACTCTTCACAATCTGCTTTGGACTTAACTATCTTGAGTAGCTTTGTATCACCTGCAAATTTTGCACCTCACTGTTTATCCCTTTTTCCAGACAATTGATGAATCTGTTAAACAGTACTGGTCCCAGTACTGACCCCTGGGGGACACCACTATTTACCTCTCTTCATTCTGAAAACTGACCATTTATTCCTACCCTTTGTTTCCTGTCTTTTAACCATTTACTGATCCAGGAGTGGACCTTCCCTCTTATCCCATGACCGCTTACTTTGCTTAAGAGCCTTTGGTGAGGGACCTTGTCAAAGGCTTTCTGAAAATCTAAGTACACTGTATCCACTGGATCACCCTCGTCTACATGCTTTTTGACCCCCTTAAAGAATTCTAGTAGATTGGGGAGGTATAATTTCCCTTTACAAAAACCATGTTGACTCTTCCCCAACAAATTGTATTAATCTATGTGTCTGATAATTCTGTTCTTTACTATAGTTTCAACCAATTTGCCTGGTACTAAAGTTAGGCTTACTGGCCTGTACTCACCGGGATCACCTCTGGAGCCTTTTAAAAAATTGGCATCACATTAGCTATCCTCCAGTCATGTGGTAGAAAAGCTAATTTAAATGATAGGTTACATACCACAGTTAGTAGTTCTGCAATTTCACATTTGAGTTCCTTCCAAACTCTTGCGTGGATACCATCTGGTCCCGGTGACTTATTACTGTTTAATTTATTAATTTGTTCCACAACATCCTCTAATGACACCTCAATCTGGGCTAATTCCTCAGATTTGTCTCCTAAAAAGAATGGCTCAGGTTTAGGAATTTCCACACATCCTCAGCCGTGAAGACCGATGCAAAGACATAATTTGGTTTCTCCGCAATAGCCTTGTCGTCCTTGAGTGCTCCTTTAGCATCTCGATCGTCCAGTGGCCCCACTGGTTGTTTAGCAGCCTTCCTGCTCCTGAGGTCACGTAACATTTTTTTTGCTGTTACTTTTTGAGTCTTTGGGTAGCTGTTCTTCAATTTCTTTTTTTGGCCTTCCTGATGATATTTTTACACTTCACTTGCCAGAGTTTATCCTCCTTTCTATTTTCCTCAGTAGGATTTAACATCCACTTTTTACAGGATGCCTTTTTGCCTCTCGCTGCAGCAGCATTGTTGAAGTGGTTGGTTACTTGTGGAGAATGGCAGTTACTCTTCTTGTCCTGGGTATCCCATGGTCTGTCTTGAGGGACAGCTGGGGAAGCACAAGTTTTACTTGCATCCCTCTTTAAACTGCAGTGTGTTTGATGCTTGGGGAAAGTGTTCTCCAGTGCTTAGTGCAGCAGGTGTGGAGTCAGGACCCTTCTTGGGCTCTGTTCCCAATTCTGCTGCTGCTGGGCGCCTGCTTCATAAAGTCCAGGAGGCTAATGATTAATTGGAGCGCACCGATGCAGTAGTGGTCCACTGAAGACACAGAAAAACACAGAACAATGACTGCAGCTGCATGTCGGAGTCTTTTTGTGTGAACTGGGGCCTTGCGGTCCCTTTTCCCCGGAGACCTACCCACAAGTGAAAACTGGCTACCGCAGTTCAGCTCTCCTTCCCGTCTGACAACTTTCCACCGCGCCCTGGCTAAGTCAGTCCTTGACCAATGTCTGCTGTAAACACCACTGGCTGCAATGCGTAGCGACCTGCTGCAGTGACAAGTAGGCTGCGTTCACACTGTGGTGCGTGGCTACACTAGTCAATTAAAGGCTCTGCAGGGGGGGAGGCTGCGGGGAAAGATTCCAGCCACGGGGAGGCAGTGGGATGCTAAACTGCTAAAATCAGCAGTGTTGACGGGGAGGCAATGCTTGGGCGAGTGGGGCACATACCCGGGTACATACAGGGTTCAGGCGTGTCCTTACTTTACTGACCCCAGTAATGCCTCACCATCTACAGAGCCATGTATACCCGTGGTAGGGGGCATGTACTATATACTCTACACGCCACCGAAAGGAGTGTGCAGTACAAGACGGACCTGAGTGAGCGAGCCAATTAGCAGCCAGCTAATCACATGGTAGCTTGCTTCCTAAAGCTGCTCTAGGGGCAACCTCCTTCTGGTTTTCTTTTTCTCTCGTTGCCCAGTTGCTTTCTGACGAGGAAGCAGCCGAACATTTCCCTTAGGCAGGGCTGTAGCTGTTTTGCGACTTCCCACACCAGTCGATTTCAACTCCGTTAGCCAAACTGCAGTGTTGCCAACCCCAAAGTGTTTGAAACTCCTCATGGCATGTTCTTGCCGTTACACACACTACACACAAATGTAGCACACCACATTTCCCTGGGCCTTGTTTTTTTTGTAAAAGGCCCTCCTGAGGGTTAACTGATTCCTGCTTGCAAAGAACTTGGAGGCCTGAGTTCTCTAGAAGTGGAAGGTAACCTTTACAACACACCCCTTTCTATAGCTTGGCTCAGCTTGACCTTCAGAATTACTCCATGAAGAGATACACTGGCATTCTCAAACAATCCAATAGCTTTGTTATCAAGCTATTATTAACCTTAAACCCTTAGTTTCCTGTGTCTCAGTTCCGGGTATCCAGTCCCCAGTATTAACTTCAGTGCCCTCTGCTGTATGTATTTAAACTAGCAGGATCTAGTAAGTATGACAGCCAGATTCCAAATGTGATGAAGTCTCATGTCATGTTAATATTGGTCACCGTGATGTTGACTATCAGAAAAACTAGCTTTAAAAAGTATTGGCCAATGAGGAGGGTGATGGGTCTTAACTGTTTTTTAATCAACTAGCTGAAACAGTTCATCCATCCCAAACTGATGCCGATAAAACCATCAAACCACACAATACTGTTATCGCTCTCTCTAAATCATCGAATCGTAGGACTGGAAAGGATCTTGAGTGGTCATCTAGTCCTGTCCCCTGCATTTATGGCAGGACCAAGCATTAGCTAGACCTATATATAGCTAGATATAAGGCTATCTAAAGATATTCTTTGCAAAAAGATCTTGATAATTCTACAATGGGATGGAGAAATCACAAATCAACTTTTGTATTTATTTTTTAAAACGTGATTGAAAGTGCAGTGTTTTAGGAAGTTAGCCAGTCTCTAGCTCTGAGCTATCTCTGTCTTGAGATCATTTAGTTCTCTAGGTCCAGCTCAAACGAAGAATTGATTCATACTGGAGACTGTGATGGTAGTTGTGAATGTTTAGATTGTAAGCGCCTTGGGGCCGGGATTTTCTTTTTGTTCCATGTTTGTACAGTACCTGGCACATTGAGGTCCTGGTCAAGGACTGGGGGCTCCAAAGTGCTATGGTAATAGAAATAAATAGTAATAATAATAATAATAATTAATAACTATTCAACATGGCCACTAAAGGACACACAGCAAGGAGGTTAGAGTCAGTGTATACAAGAAATAAAGAAAGTCTTGCATTCACCCCAGTGTTCTCACTTTTATCAGTTTTTTGGTAGAAATCTGATTTTGGAGACCTCGATTTGACAGACTCTTTTGTTTTACCAACTCCCAAAATTATACTGATTTGCCACTTGGTGGATGAAGGGGACCAGGAAAAAGACTCTCTCATTTCTTATAGGGGCTGCTGCTTTCACGCAGACCACAGAGTCTTGAGTTTCTGTAATCTGAGAAACCACAGAAGGTGATTTGTCTTTCCTCATGTGTGGACACATAGCCCAGCACTTTGTGAGCACTACCAGAATACAATTAATATGTAATAATTACTGTGTCAAACTTAGGGCTGTTCCAAACTCTGGTCCATTCAACTTTAGCTATTCATAACTTTGAAACTTCTTCATTGATTTTCTTCAAATTTGGCTTGTGTTGTAGATCTCATTGAGACTTAAAATCGCAGCCAAATCTGAAGATTCTGATTTTACTCAACTCTCTGTGTGTAAGGCTGTATATGAAATTGCAGTTTGTTAGATTTGTAACCCTTCTGCTAGGTGGAGCTGGCAGCAACAAGGGCTGGGTTCAATGTCTCGGGATTCCTCTTAACAATACAAAACAGAACTGACTCAAGCCCTCACCCAGTAACCTGGGAAAACATAACACCACCTTTGGGTTCCTCTAAGAGGCAATACATCCCCACTTGCAAGAACTGAGTCTATGCATAACAAAAAAGAACATTGATTAAAGGGAAAAGGGGTCCCAGCATTAAGGCTTGGCCCCTAGACATGCTCAGCAGTGACGACAGCTTTAGGAAACATCAACTGGAAATAAAGCCTCTTAATTGAACCTAATCAACTCTTTCATTAAACACTGCAGAGGACCAGATCAGATGGTGTCCAGGACTCTTTAAGAAACATTCACACCCCCAAGTAAGAACATCTACCCCCACCCACACTTATTTTCACTTTGCTTAGCAAATGAGGTTCAGTTTAGAGTGACCTGTTGAACCAGGGCATGCTAAGCACAGTTCTGCTGCCCTTTACAAGTACAATAAGGACAACATTTCATTACCTTGCAGTCAAATACTAGAATGATTTGTAACCCAAAACCAGCCAGAATTGATCATTTTGGCAAAGCAACTCCATCATGCTGTGCACTTAGGCAGAGTAGGCGTGTCTGTGCAAACATGGCCTGCTCCTGAAGTATTTTTCCCCCCAATGCATCACTAGATGTCTGGGGAGAGCTCATTCAGACCCTGCTTACAATTATACATTGCTCTTTTTGAAAACATATATATCATGATATAACGATAAACCAATTTTAAAGGCAAAAGCCCCAGGGTCAGGGTTAAGGATGAATTTTCAAGCTGATCTCCACGTTTCCTGGGTGTGAGTGCCTGCTTTCCTCATTTTAATGTTGTACTAATTTTTGCATAATATTTTCATGGAATATACATGAACTACAAGATTGTGGGGCGTGTACAAGTTTTAGCAGCATGACTTTGTGCTGGTTGCATTGTTCACGAGCAGAGATGTCAGCGAGTTAGGCAGATCATCTCAAATGAACAATCATCGGAGCTTTATTAACTTAGCTTTACTTCTTCCGCCTCTCCCAGAACCATGTGCGCGTGGCAGATCCATCTTCTGCTCAGTACTAGCAGACCTGCAGTTACACAATTGTGCCTCTCAGGCTGATTCAGAATTTGGATCTAGCTGGAAATGGAGTCCTGGGCTTCCTGACAACTTGGCAGGGCCTGGGTACTCGACCTATGCATCTAGGTATTATGGCTTCCGTCACTATCATAAGATTCATAGATTCCCAGGCCAGAAGGGATCATTGTGATCATCTAGTTTGACCTCCTGTATAACACAGGCCATAGAACTTCCCAAAATAATTCCTAGAGAAAATCCTTAGGAAAACATCCCATCAGGATTTTAAAATTGTCAGTGATGGAGAATCCATCAGGACCCGTGGTAAATTGTTCCAATGTTAATTGCTCACTGGTAAAATTTACACCTTATCTTCAGTCTAAATTTGTCTAGTTTCCACTTCCAGCCACTGCATAGTGTTAGATCTTTCTCTGCTAGAATGAAGAACCCTTTATTATTAAATATTTGTAGATACTTACAGACTAATCAAGTCACCCCTTAACCTGGTCTTTGTTAATACCACAGCATCTCGCAGACATTAATGCATTTACCCTCACAACATCTATTTCAGGCAGGGAAGCTGTATTGCCCCCATTTTATAGATGGGGAACTGAGGCAAAAAGAGACTGGTGGCCAGATAGTGATAGCCTTATACTGAGTAATTCCTTACTCAGAGAGCAGCCCCAAGTTTGTGGGGCAACTCTGGTGTAAAGTATCACTCAGTGTAAGTAAGGGTATCAAATCTAGGCCTATCTGAATTCATGGATTCATATATTATAAGTACAGAAGGGACCCCTACGATCATCTGACCTGACCTATTGCATAACAGGCAAGAGAACTTCACCCAGTAATTCCTGTGGCAACCCGGTAACTTCTGGTTGAGCTATAGCATTTCTTTTAGAGAAATGTTCATTCCCGATTTAAAGACTAAGTGATGGAGACGCCACCCCACCCCTAAATAGGCTGTTCTAAATGTAATTACTCTAATGATTAAAAAAATTGTGCCTTATTTCTAGCCTGAATTTATCTAACTTCAGCTTCCAGCCACTGGAACTTATCTTTTAGATTAAAAAGTCCTGTAGTATCAGAACTCGTCTCCCCGTGTAGGTACTTAGAGACTGTGATCAAGGCAGCTCTTAACCTTCTCTTTGACAAGTGTTGGATCAGTGTTTTAGCTCTTTTCTGAATCCTTTCCAATTTTCAATAAGGCCACCAGTAATTGAACCCAGTTCCCAGCCTGATGCTTTAACCACTAGTGCATCCTTCCTACAGAAACTTGTTCTGAGTTTTGATTTACCCAAGAGCAGCAGACTTCAGTTTTGGGCTCAACATTGCACATTCCAGGCAGCTCAGATTGTGACCTTTATTTAGCTATTTGTATGAGCACTAAAACACTTTAACCATTTAGTTAAATGCTCTGATGAGGGTTTGGTTACAAAGCATCACTTTGGCTGCAAAATTCTGTATGCTGCTTGTTCTAGCAGATTAGAAATACAGTCATATTTTCCATCGGTCTGTATAAGAACGATTGACCTTAGCTCTGTTGTGTGTTTTATGAAATGCCTCCCTATCTCTCATCCTAACAGAAAATAAAAGTACTGTGTCTTTAATTATGCCCTTCTAAACTTAAAAAAACCCTCCTTCACGCTAGCAAACACCTGTATTGCCACTGAAAGGCCTTTGCTAATATATTCCCCCCCACACACCCCCGTGTTCTTGATCACACCTGTCTAGCTTTGGGCAAAATAAAACACTCACATAGCTGCCAGAAGTAAGGTTCTTTGCTGACTTGAGCTACTGTATGTAAAGATCTCCAAAGAAATGTCAGATCGCTTTATTGAATTGTACTGAAAACTTGCTTGACAGTAACATTTAAGAGGATCAGGACCTTCTCTGTAATTGCATATGGGTCAAAAAGGGCACTTCTTTTGGAGGGTTTTTTTACAATTTTGCACACACACACACACACACACACACACACACACACACACACACACACACACACACACACACACACACACACACACACACACACACACACACACACACACACACACTAGCTTCACCGGCAACTGATACGTAGCCACCTCTGGGGTGGAATGCAGGAACTGGGTAACCATTTAGAACACCATGCCCAGTTAAAACATAGAGGTGACCTTAGGCAAAATGTCATTAACATACATGACCCCTCCGCTTCATGCCCCTATTTTCACTATTGGTGAAATTCAGCCCTGCACAAAGGACTAGGGCAGGGCCTATGCTGCTGTTAAGTCCCTCATGTAAGTGGGGGCATAGCTCTTGTGCCAGCAATCTGCACAGAGGTGAATTTCACCATGTATAGGCAGCATCTAATAATGCCTATTTCCTCTGTTGAAACAAATAATCATTGTAACCAAGAAGAAAATTAGGAGCAGGTGAAAGCTGATTTTTAATGATCCTGAGACCAAACTATTGTTTAATTTAAAATCTGAATATTATTTTCCTCCAAATCCTCTCCTGCTGCTCCCAGATATTCATTACAGTTCGCCATTCCTATGCCAACAGTAGGAAATACTTGTTTCTCCAAACAAGACCCAAACCCTTTGCCTCGGTGCCCTGTTAGCAGAATATCTGTGCTTTATCTTTTCCTTCTTTTGTTTCAAGATGAGTCCAAATGAGCATTCCAGATAGGAGCATTCCCATTCTGTGTGGGTGTTGGAATTAAGTATTAATACTGTAACCCCTGCTTGTGTGGTGTGACACTCTGTCCCCCTCTAGTGGTGGCGAGGCCAGCTAGAGAGTGACGAGCCTGCTACAGTCAGTGCTACAAGAAGGATATCTACTAGCTCAGGAAATCTAGACTTATGCATTAAACTCCAGCTGTCCCAGGTTTGATCTCAGCTGACAACAGCCAGTGCCTGTTTGCCCTGTAATATTAAGATGGGAAACCACCAAACCCTAATTTAACCATAAATTCCTTTATTAAATCCAAAGGCCAAATGGTACTTATACAATTGCTTTAAACATGCTTAAAAAGCGTAAATAATAAGCAATTTACTACATCCAAACAGTACCAAAACATTTATTGGTATTTGATCGAGATACTTATGAATGGGCTAAACCCAGAAGTGCTTAGACCCATATTGGCTGGCTACCATGTGGTCAGGCAGGTACTAGCAATGAACCCTTTCAGAGTTTTCTTCTGATACCCTTTAACAAACAGGTGATGTCATTGCCAATTACTGACGTTAGCTAAAAACCAATTTGAGACAGTTCGCTCTGATTTCCAGTCTTAATCCAGATAAGATTGACAATCTCCTTTCTTCCCACCTTCTTGCTGCCCAACAAAAGAGTTTGTTCCCAACTGCTGCACGTGGGTTCACGTTGGCTTTAACACCGGTGTGTAGGTTGGAAAGGGCCATATTGGCTCCTTTTAAAACAGATTCTTTTTGTCTTATTTAAAACCATCTGCAGTCACCCTTGTCAGTCAGAGGCTTTCTTTTCAGAAACTTCCTCTTGTCTTGTTAGTTATTCTTTAAATCAGGTATCCTCCCTACCTCATTCCTTCTGGCCTTATAACTTCTTGTTTTCAAGGCCTTCCTTCTACTTGCTACCAGGGCCTTTCTTTATAACACATGTATTTCCTTAACTACGTTTAAGATAACCCTAATTCTTTCATTTCATATTTATCCTACAGGGATGTTTTTGAAACCCACATTTGGATCTGAGATCCACCCACGACCAGCTTCTGTAATGGCCCAAACCACAACCCTGGATCGGAATAGCTCTGGAATCCAGGG
The DNA here is from genome assembly GCF_026122565.2 of Emydura macquarii macquarii. Classification (NCBI taxonomy): domain Eukaryota; kingdom Metazoa; phylum Chordata; order Testudines; family Chelidae; genus Emydura; species Emydura macquarii. The sequence goes on from NW_027133217.1 coordinate 4,049,761, forward strand.
GTGTTTGAAACCAACATCCAGGTCTGAGTTTTGCACGTTATCTTTGTCTGTAATGGTCTGTCGCGAACTGCTCCCATCTGAAAAGCCCCATTCTGTGGTGATGCTCGAAACCCACGTCTTGATCTTACTTTTGTAAATGGCCTCCATCTCTAATGGCCCAAACCAAATCCTCCAATCTGTGTGGATGCTGAAAACCCACATATGGATTTGAATTCTTCACATGGCCTCTATCTCTTATGGCCTCACCCAAATCCTCAGCTCAGAATGTCCCCTGTGCTTCCTGATGTTCAAGATCTGACTTGTGTCCACCTCTACAGTCATTTCCCCACTATGTTGCTGTTCTTAATATCCCAAGAACTTTAGGGGAGACCTGAAGCCTTTGGAGAATTCAGGTTCAGAAATTAAGGAGAGTTGGCTGAGCAATTGTGAAATCTGTGCTCTGCAGGCCTGATTCATAGGTCATCAAAATCAACAGCAGTCTTTGACTTTAGTGGGCTTTGGATCAGTCCCGATGAACCTCAACTTTGGGGTGTAGACTGCATCTTCCTTATCTGTGAAAGTCGGATAACAGTACACATATACCTACATTGCAGGGGAGTTGGTGATTAATTAGGTAGTGTTTATGCTGCATATATTTACACACACTGATTTTAACACCATGTGCTAGACCCCTTTTGCCAAAGACTCCATTTTGCAGATGGAAAAATGGATACACCGAGGTTAAATTATTTGCACAAATCAAAACCAAAGCCAGGATGAGAAAAAAAGAGTTTGTTCCCAACCCTGTGTTCAGGCCACTAGAGCACACACACATCTGGATTAACTAGTGCAAGAAAATGAGATCCTCTGATATGGAAAACCCTAATCCATGTGGAGAGAAGTGATTTCAGATTTGATCTCATCGGCTGGATGTGCATTCATTCTTCGGGTCATTTTCTCTTATGCTCCTAGATGGCACTTTTCACAGCCAGGGAAACAACCAAATGCTTCCTTGGCTTTGCAAACAGGAACTTTGCCTCCCCAATTACCCAAAGAGGTTCAATATTCCAAGCAAATCCCCCTCGTAAACCCAGCATGGGGTCATCCATGACTTCATACAGGAGGGGAAGCCGCGTCACGTTAGCATTCATATGTCGCATCGTTAGCAGCCATTGCCACGATCGGATGAGTTGATTTAGTACCCGTCATATGTTCACAGAGGCCCATGAAGCGTCAGGTCCTGTGGATTGATTGGTAAAGATTGAGGCAGCCCCTCTCCGAGGCAGTGACAAAAAGCTTGGATTAGCATCAGAGTGCGAGAAATGTCTCCTCCCCATCCCTCTTATCTGAACGATACTTCTTGCAGGTACAGAGAGCTTTTAGGGAGGGAATGCAAATGATTCTTAAAGGGCCACACTGTGTCTCTAGGGTCCTGGTTTAGGAAAATGGTATAAGAAGGGTGAGAAAGAACTGCTGCGGTAATGCTGTATTTGCCTTCTTTCTCTATAATTCTGCATTTCATTCTCTCTGTCCAGATCTCCTCTATATCTCCCTCGGTCTGCGTCAATCTCTCACAACACCAGGCGCCAACCCCACTAGACAATACATCCTTTGACTCTCAATGGAGCTGCAAACACGCTTCCACGAGTCCACTTGATCCAAGCTGTATATAAGCTATTTAGCCTTTGCAAATCACCTTTCCTTTTGTTTCCTGCAAGAAGAGCATACAATGGAAATGATTAATGCCCCCATTAAGTGTGGGGCTGCTGCTGTTTCTTCCCTTGAGAAAATCCAGGGAAATGTTTTTGAGATGGGGGGGCTCCAGAGGGAGCAAAGGGTTAAAGAGAAAAAAAACTGTCTCCTGCTGATTGGAAACTTGGTGGCTTGTAATGCTCTCTGATTTGAGGCATCATTCCAGGCAGCAGGGGAGAGAACAGGACACAGAAAGGAAGCCATCATACTCTGCAATGTCAGTGCTTTCAAAAGCATGGGCCCAAAGAACTGACGGAAGAAATTAAATCCAACTAAAACCCCCTCAAACCTTCGCTATTCTTCAGAAAGCATGATCATGCCAACAGCCCCTTCATAGCTTATCCTTTGCTTATATTCCTTAATCCCAGTCCATTCTATTGACACTCTTATGCTTTTAAGGCAGACGCAACCGCAGCCACTGTGCTGCAGTGTGGAGTGATGGTTCCTCTCTGTAGCCAAAGAGTCTTCGCCCAGGTCTGCACGTAATACCGTCAACCGGGAGTGCGGTTTTGAAATGACATTTCCCTGCTGGGGAAGGCCCTAACGTAGGTGAAGTTCTACTTACCTAAAAGTGCTTTTGCCCAGATAGGTTATTTTGCTTGCAGAGCCGGTATAAATTGTACTGGCAAAAAGCACTTTTTTTTTGCTGGCATAAGCTGCATGTCCACTAGGAGAGTTTGCTGATACAGCCATACTGGCAAAGCCATACCAGCAAACATGGTGGAGATTAAGCCTTAACTTTCACGTTCACCCACCCTCTGTCATATGTGCCCACTCAGATCCATGCAGTAATACATACTCACAGATGTCTGTGTGCTGATGCTTTCTCAGTAACATGCCCACAGATGTGTTACCCACTGATGTGTGTGTTACAGATACCCTGCTGTGCTGTTCCCCAGCTAATAAGGGTTTGTTATAGGAGAAGCTAAGGCAGGTTGGCTCTTCAGCCCAAGCTGTAGTAACTCATGCATTTTTTAGCCCTGCGGGCTCCTGGTTCAATCCCCAGTGAGGGTGGTCAACATGCATACCTGCAATCTTGTAATACACACACTCCCCTGTTCCCATTTCCCCCACCCCAAAACCATGAACATTCAGACAAATGCATTCATGTTATCCCATACCCACAGGGGCATGCAGTCATGCACAACTGCACTCATTAATATCCCCCAACACGCACCTGAAGGTGCACAAATAACCTCTCTCTCACACACCCAGGCACTAGCACTTGGACGTGCACATGCTCGAATGCACTAATGTCCGCACTAAAGCCCACATGCAAAGGTGAAGCTGAATTTTATTTATTCTCTGCAGTGTGGTAGCACCTAAAGGTCCTGACTGAGATCACCGTCCCATTATGCTAGGCGCTGTACAGACACATAGTGAGAGAAAGATCCTGCCCCAAAGAGCTTACAGTCTAAATAGACAAGACAAAGGGTGGGAGAAAGAAAGTGTCATCACCCTTTCTCGACAGACAGATGAAGTGACTTGCCCAAGGGCACCCAGGGGGGCTGTGGCAGAACCAGCAAATTAATTCAGATCTGAGTCCCAGTCTAGTGCGTTAACTACAAAACCATCCTGCAGTCTATGAAGGCAGAGACTATGGATTTGTTTGTCCTCATAAGCTTATGAGGGCCTGACTAGAGGGCCATCACTGTGATGGCAAGGAGTGTGTTACTGCTAACTGGATGGGAGGGAGACAGATTAAGGGACTTGAAGCACTAATCCTAGATTTTGTCTTCAGATCACTGTCAAAGTCTCCTAAACTCAAGCAGGCGAATCGATCATGGCACTCTTGTTTTGTTGTGCTGATTGGGGTTGCGTTGGCCCTTCCTTGAATGCACAGATGTGTCTGTTGTTATCCGTAGCCTGGTCTACACTTAAAAGTTAGGTCGACATAGCTTCAGAGCCCTGGGGTGTTACACCAATTTAACCCCTTGGTTTAGTCAGAGCGAGGCTGATGAAAGAATTGTGACATCAGCCTAGCTACCATTGCTCAGAGAGGTGGGTTACCTACAGTGATGGAAAAAACCCTTCTTTTGCTGCAGGAAGCATCTACACTACCGTGCTATGACTGTGCTACTGTAGCGCCCATAGTGTAGACATGACCTGAATCAGAAACAAAAGTAATCCAGATCGAACATATGGTTTGCTCTGTCTACATGGGAAAACATCATCACTAGAAGTACTGGAAATCTTCACGCCTGAGGGATTTCCAGCCTGATATTGCAGAGCCAATACAGTTCAGGCAAGTGTTCAAAGTAGCAGTTTTGGTGAGAGTAATTATCCTGTGATTCAGGGCCCCATCTGGCCCTCAGGAGATCTGTGTTCAGTTCCCAGCTCTGCTACAGAGTCCTCACGTGACCTTGGGCAAATCACCTAATCTTTTGGTACCTCACTTCCCCATCTACAAAATGGGAATAATAATCTCACCCTTCGTCTGGTTAGGCTGTAAACTCTGCGGGGCTGGGATTATCTCTCATTCTGTATCCGTACAGCACCCAGCAGAATGGGGCCTTGATCTCATTTGGGACTCTGGTTCCTATGGTGAAATAAATAATAACAACCTCCAAGGCTTTTGAGCTTCCCCCCGCCCCACTAATCACCACTAAATGAGCAGAATGAGTGAGGAGTGGGGTATTAGGGCCATTGAATTCATAAACGGGGGGCTTAGATCAAGGAGAGAAAATCAGAGGCCAACATTTGAGAAGCTTTGATCCTTGATTTTATGTCAACAAAGACGAAAGCAGAACACTAAGCCTTTTACCTGTTACCAGCTGTCACTTGAAACAGAATAATTGGATAATTAAAAGGCCTCGCCGTATGTCAATTTTATTTAGGTGCCTTGATTCAGTGCTGGAATGTATCACTGACAGAGAGTTTAAAAGCTCATCTGAAAACCCACAGGTAAACCACAGACTCAGCCTTTCCAAAGCCACGCAAACTGTATGGAGAATGGAAGTGGCAGATCGATGCAGCCGAATATAACGACACTGCAAAGGAAAGCCTCATGGGAGAAACTCATGGTAACAGTTCCAGAAAAGCAGGTTGTGCCTATCACACCGCTAGATGGCAGGTGCCGCAAACAAGGTGCACCCACAGCAGTTGGTTTGGGCCTGATGGGATAAACACGGTTTACATGGCCTCCCTGCATTTCTCATCACAAAACACGGTGATGATGATTTGGTTCATCATTATCCTGACATAACATCTCAATGTAACAGCATTACACATGCTCTTGACAGGTATTCTGTCCCATGCAGGATGGATACCCCTGTGCTGGCCGGACTAGCAACTTGTTGGTCGAGGTGGTCGGGCCACACATTTTAGTTGAAAGGAGGGAAAAAGGTATGTACAGTATGTATCTGTGTAATGTATGTATTACATACTTATGAAATACATGTATCACCCCCAATACAAAGGGGCCTCCAGGATCTCTAGGAGCGACTACACTACAAAATAATAATAATAATAATAATTAATGAATAGCACAGCAGTCGTCTACACATTTGGAGCTCTGTGAATCCAAGGAGATTTCTGTTCCTCCCAGCTACAGGTGGTAGAAACCATTGTGTAAAGGATGAATTCTGTTTCATTTGCTTTTTGATTGATTTATAGGCACTTCTGCGGTGTAATTGACCTCAGTAAAGCCGCCACGGCTTTACATTGGACTCTAATAGTCTATTCCATGACCTCTTCTTGGAAAGATCAATGCACTGTAGTGACATGTGAAGAGATAATAGTGTTGGCTTATGAGCTGCCAGCTATAATAGTCTGCATGATTTAACAGAAATAGCTTTGCCAGGCAAATTTCATTCGGCTTCAAGAAATTAAAGAGCTTTTAGCCTGAATGGATCAGGTGAGCTACTGTGAGGGATTCATCCCGCTATATTAAAAAACATCTGCTCAGGAACCGTAGCGTCAACCTTATTATCATTGATGGAAGGCTTTGCAAGACAGACAGAGGACAGTGAAGATGAAGGCGGTGGCAGTGAAGACACGCATAGCATATGAAGAGGATGCCAGCTTTGCAATTGGAAATGCTGCCCTTTCAGTTTCACGGCCCTTGCAATCACCCTCTCGAGACCCACATGCTCCATTTGGAGGAAGGAAAACATTCTGCAGCTATCTCATTCTTCATTTAGAATGATCGTTTCAGGCACATCTGCTGCGACCCTTGGGCATGACATCTACCTGGAAGCTGGACTTCCAGGCATCTGCTTCCCGTGTTTTTAGGAAGGGTGCATTAGCTATTCAGGCAGCGGAATAGTCACAAGTGTCGTAAAGAGGGATAATGGTTGATATTCACATAACCATTGCAAGACCAGTCATGTGGGACGTTATTTGTATTACATTCGTATTCCAGTAGCACCCAAGATCAGGGATCAGGGCCCCACTGTGCTAGGTAATGTAGAGACAAATTACAAAGAAGACATATGGCACATGGGAAAATATGCAGCCTGGAGCCAGATTCATCCTTTACCTTCAGTGTATTTACACCTGTGGGGAATGTGGTCCATGGAGTTTAAATTCTGTAGCTTCTGGCCAGCTAGGTATGTATTTGGTTAGAAAAAAATAACACCCATAAATAATATAAGGAACACCCATCAATTAGACGAAACCTCAAACCCACAGAAACTCCCCTTCCCCTGAAATATGTTTGAATCTGGTTCTGAATGAAGGTTTTGAGTTTATGTTTAATCCAGACTCGTTCACCTATCGCTAACCACCAGCAGTGTGACGCAGCATGTGACAGAGAGAAGAGTGAAATGAAGGGGCTTTTCTACGGCTGTGGTGCTAAATATGAGGCAGGAGGAAAGACAGGTCTTCAAATGATCCTTAGTAAGTGTGAAACTGGGCATAACCTGGGAGAAAGGAAAGGAGTGGAATAGCTAGGATCGTGTTACAGAACGGCAACTCAGGAATGAACAATGATGACACAAGAGACAAACATACCGGGCAGCCCTGTCCTTGGAAGATACGTCTGACAGTCCCTGCCTCTGGTAGACAGCCGAGGGTTCGGTTGGAACAACATGTTGACAGCACTTGGCTAGCTTGTCGCACCTAAAACATATTGAACTGAACTGAAGTGTACGTGTGTATGTGTGGGAGGGGGGCGGGGGAGAGGATGGGGCTGCATACAAAAGAAGAAGGAAGTCATCTGCCACTCACTGGAGGCAGCTCATTTCTTCTGTGTGTGAGAGAATCCTAAGCATTAGAAAGGTAGAAAAGTCCTCTTCCGTCATCCAGGCCCAGATCCGCAAAGGCACGTAGGCACCTGCTGATTTCAGTGGGAGGGTGGTGCCTAAAAAGCTGTGAGGATCTGGGTCTAGCCCATGCCCAGTTGTTTCCTATTTCATGTCCACCAGTGCTTTGTCCAGTCTGGTTTTAAAGTGACTGAAGCAATGAGGCCCCATCAGTTTCCTTAAGGGGCAATCCCACCGCCTTCTAAGATACCTGACAGGGAAATGTACTCCCTAGATTCAGATTCATTTTTCTATACTTAACCTCAGGCCCATTATTCCTGCTTACCCCCAGGTTGGGGCATGCTGAACAACTCCTCCAGCAGCTTCAGTGCTCACGCCTGCAGCCATCACTGTTATTAACAATTATCCTTGTGACATGCACTTCCAAGGCACCCATCGCCATGGTAAGTCTAAGATTCCAGGTAAGAGGTAAACACTACACACTCCCGCTGCCTATAGTGCTAAGAGAGACATTGTCTAGTTGTATTACAATAGTGTCTAGAGCCCTCATTGCGCTAGGAACTGTACATACGCAGAGGGAGGGAGTCTCTGCTCTGAAGAGTTTACAATCTAAGTAGACAAGACCGATAAAAGGTGGCCGGGGAAAGAGAGGCGAAGTGTCTTGTGCATGATGATTCAGCAGGTCAGAGGCAGAGCCAGGAATAGACTGTAGGTCTCTTGAGGTCCAATCCAATGCCAACACTGCCTGCTGTGTGCGTGTGTTTATAGCTGTCTATCTGGCTGTGGATTTCCAATGTGCCCGTCTTCAAAGTATCTCATCATCCCCTTCTCCTTGCAGTTATGCTACCTCCCTGGTCATCATTTGGCTAGTCACTACCTACTGGCACTCCAAGGTTGCCAGGGAGGGACGATCGGAATGGAACATAAAGGGGTGATGAACTCTTGGAGTCCTTGGAGGAGTTGAGTCTAAAGAAGTTGATAATGGCAGCAGGGGTAAGTGAAAACCTTCCTGGCAGTTCTTTGACTGAACGCCAAGTCTAAAAAGTCAAAGCTACCTCCATGCCAGGGAGCGGTGAAAGATGGCATTGGGAGTCCAGCTGGTATTGGAACAGAAACAGACTGGACACAGACAGGATTCATTTCTCAGCTCAAAGACTAGCCGGAGACACTTTGTGAATGGCTCAAACCAGAAAGTCATGCTCACAGACCACATGACTCCATGTTTAATTAGGAACTTTGGCACATCGGGGGCTACCTAATCTATCTGTTTCATAGGCTTGTCTGACTGACCCTTACAACTCGTCTGATAATAATTCAGTGATATGTTAGCAGCCATGGGTGAATTTCCAACAAGTTTTCAGTGTGCATTAATAATTCAGAATGCTGGCGAGCGAGAGGCTTATTCTCCATTGTCTTGTGCAGTCATTTACCTCAGTGGAAAGTGGGTGGGAAAGCTGCCACCGATATAAGTGAGTGGTGGAGACTTCTGATTTGGCAGCTTTTTATAGTCACCTTGTACTTTCATTGACTTCACAGGCATTGAACAATCAATGGCTGTACAAGATGGAAGGCCGTGGAAAACCAGGGTCTGGATACTTATCCAAAGTTCATCAAAACTCACTTGGTATGCAAAATTAGGGCAGTTACCTCATGAGAACAGGTTTTCTTGCTGTACTTGCTTCCTATCAAGCTGGAAATGGGTCTAAAAAGTAAAGTTCCTACAATAGTTGGATATATCTGCTTTTTGACCTGTCCGGAACCCATGAACCTAAGCTTTGGTTCAAACCTGCTAGGAACGGTCAGGTGGTTCTTCTTTTATCTGAACTTCTCCTGGCGACCCCTTACGATCCATGCGGATACTTTTCATTTTTCGATAGCAGAGCCTTAATTGGGGAATAGAACCAGGAAGCGATTTTAAAGGCTGGAAGGGACCGTTCTGATCATCTAGTCTGACCGGCATCATGCAGGCCACAGAAGTCACTCAGTGATTCCTGTCTCAGGCCCTGACCTTGTGGCTGTACCACAGTACCTCTTTTAGATTGAAACGCTGGATCATGTTACACCTTTGTAAAAAGCCCCCTACTCAGAGACACTTGTTCTTTATGCAGCCCGACGATATTTCAAGAGGAATCTGCGGTTATCTAGGAAGTTTGTGCAATGCATTCGCCTCCACGGAGTGCCACCGAAGCATCTGTCCCACCTTTGCCCGTCCACAGACACTCAGATACTACTGTGATGGGCGGCAGTACAAAACCCAAAGAGAGACAGTTATATTACACTCTAACACAATCCTTTGTGTACAGAAGGTTACGGCCTTTACATTGCACGTTTCACTGTTGCCTCTTTCGTCAGCATGTCAGTAACTTCACACTCACTCTGGAGAAGCATAGGTAAGGCTTGGTGGAACTTTCTGTTGATGAGACAGTTTTTCAAAGTGCCCTGAAATTTACATTCATGTTCACTGAGTTGAGTACAGGACACATCCCTTAACTCGGACATCTCCCAGAGAAGTGATCCAAGTCCAGTGATACCCAAAAGTAACAATAGCTGCTTATGACAAGCAGCTGTTCCACTTCTTAGATTCTAAGTTCTAGCACAATGGGGCTCTGATCCTGATTGGGTCCCGTAGGTGCTATGGTAGTATAAATACTAAATAATTGAGAGTGTCGTAAAGTGAGGTTTTATTGATATAGTTTTGGTCGAAGAGGAGCCAGGCCCCAACCTGATCCTTCATTCCGAGCTGAATGCAATCCGTTTTTGTGGGGTGGGAGGGTGTTCAAAAGAATGCAATCAATTCTTCTCCTTCTCCCCCCCCCCCCCCAACTCATTTCCAATTATTTCTTATTTTGGTGCTGCAGGTGCTGGGCAGACCTGCCAAAGTATTGCAAAATAAATGGTTCCCACTGCATTGTTGCAAAGCAGGCTGTACCCACCATCTCCCAAGGAAGGCTGTGTTCCCCAGAATTCCAGGCCAGTTTAGCTGAACCAAGAGCTTTTGAATAAGCCTCCAAACTCTTGAACCAAACCTGTTCCCTCCCCCCCCTCCCCCCCCCACCCAGTGAATGGTTTTATTGCCAGTAACATTTGGCAAACAAGCAAATTGTGCTGTAAAGTGCTGCCAAAAGTACAAAACCATCTCCAGGGGGAGGAAATGACTGGGTTTGTGGGGAAGGCGTCAGGGCTTGGGCCTGGTGCAAAGCCATTGGAGTCAGTAGGAGTCATTCTCCCTTGTATGCTTAGCCCCTTTTGGCCAGACAGGCCACTGCATGGGTGCAAAGTGGAGGAGTGTGCAAAGAGCATTCCCGGCCTTGCATACTTTGCACAAATGCCAGACAACCCCTCAGGTGAGAAGACAACAGGGGAGGACAACACGGGAGCCTCCATAGAGCCTGAGGGTAGCAACTGCTCTGAAGAGGCATGGAAGGGGATGGTGGAAGCCAGGACATGGCTTCCTGTGGACCTCAGAGAACGATTGTGTATCCCGAAGCTCCATCCTTTTCCAAACTCCCTCCTTCCAGTTTTGGCATCATATGATGATTTTGTTGCTTGCGTGGGTGTAACCTCTAGGCAGCTGCTACTCCTAAGAACGATATGCTCCGCTTTTAAAGAAGAACTGAGCACACCTGCTGCTAAGTCTTTCTCCAGGATCTAACGCGTATACATTCAGATAAAGAGAACTAGGAAGACAATCTGCTGCAGCATCACCTGGCTGCCCCCAAAAGTATTACATTTTGTAAGTTGTGTGGCTTTTCATTGTCCCAGTGTTGACCTGTCAATTTAAAGACATAATCTGGCCCAGTGACTTCAGTGATTTACCCTTGACTTTGGGGAGCTACACATGAGTAAGAATTACCTGCGTGAATAAGGACTGTAAGATCGGCTCCCATATTTGCAGAGATAAATTGATAGTGCCTGATCCCAATGCCACTGAAGACAATGGGAACCTTTCTCTTGACTTGGTGGACTTTGGATCGATCCCTGGGTGAGTAATGTGTTTACCTGCATATGGAGGCTTAGCCAAATTGAATGGTTAAAACAACATGTAGTTCTGATTTGATTCAAATGTCTTTTCCCTTTTCCCCCCCTGGAAAACAGTACTACAGTAACAGCCTAACAACTGTAATAGCATGACAGTAAGATCTGGGGCTAGAATCTCAGCTGGTCTAAATTGGCATATCTCCATTGAAGAGTCCCATCAGGTGAGCAGACAGGACATGTTTTGCATCCATCTTTCTGGGGCATGCTTTAGTTTGTATTCTTGGCTTACCGGACTTTGAAGCTGCACTTTGGAACTCTGGGATTCAGCCAGAAGTTGGAGGTAATGCATCGGAATCCGTACTGGAATCCAAGGTGTAAAGTGGCAGATTTCCACTGAAGTCAGTGGAGCGACGCTGATTTACACCAGCTGAGGATCTGGCTGGAGGGGTTTCAGGTGAGTTTTCCCATATTCTAGCAAGTCGTTTAACAGGTAGAAGCAGATAAATGACACTTGTTATACAGTATATGGCTGCAGAGAACACATTTTCCCTTGATGTTAGTGTTTTAATACACACAAGCCGTTTGGCTTCACAGGTTAATGGAGAGGATCGAAATGAATAATCTAATCTAAATGAATAATCCTTGATTATCAGAGTCATCCCACTATTCAGAGAACACCAACGATTTAGTTAAGATGCCTAATTTATCCTCTGAGCAAAATATTAACAATGATGACACACTAGTCCCTTTTCCCACCTGGGAATGCTTTGGTAACCATCACTGGTGCTTCTTTATAAATTAAAACAACTGCCTGCATATGTATCAGTTTTATTAGATCCCCCTGTTTTTTTGTCTGCTAGTCAGGCCTTAGCCTATTCCTCTTTCTTTTTGCAGCTTAACCCTGGAAAGGACTCACCCTGCCACTATATGATATGTGTTTGCAGAAGGGAACTTCTGTATATAGAGACAGATGTGCAAGTCTCGAAATTCTTGCAGGACCAGTCCAGGTAAGCACCTAAAAGGACAGATCCTTCTCTGAAGATGAGTCCAATCTAAGGTTAAGCATGCAGATGCTACACTGACTAGTGCTGTATTTTAAATAAATAACATCCATGATTTGAGCAATGCAGCTAACGAATCCCAGGATGACATGTGCAGGCGCAGAGGAGAAAGTTTTCTCAGCTGCAGTGGCTCGGCAGGAGAACGAGCTGTGTGAGAACAGATCAGCTTGAAGCCTCATGGCTTTTTACACCCTGCGAGACCTGCCTCACCAAGAAAACGTTAGAGCAATTTGTATGCACCGCAGCGTCTAAAAGCCTCCGCCAAGACGGAGGGTCCCAATGTGCCAGGTGCTGTAGGTGCCCACAGTGGGTGTGTCTACACTGGTGGTGGAGGTGCAATTTCTACCTCGGGTAGACTTACCTGCACTAGCTCTGATAGACGCAGTGCACTAAAAATAGAAATGTCGCCATGGCGACAGGAGCGGTCGGATGGGTTTGCCACCTGAGTACATGCCCAGGGTTTCAGACAGGATCACACTCGGGGGGGTGTGGCTTGTCCATCCTGCTAATCCTGCTGCTGCCCTGCTATAGCTATAACTAGCTGCCCTGCTATTTTTAGTATGCTAGCGCAGGTATGTCGTCTCAAGCTGGAAATGACGCCTGGACCTACCCCGTGAGAGGTGGTCCCTGCCTTGTAGAACTTACAGTCGAAGAGAGAAACAGAGCTGCAGAAAGGGAGTCTCACTAGCCCCATTTTACTGACAGGGAACAGCAGCACAGAGAGGTTAAACTACTCACCAAGAGGTGCAGAAAAAGTCAGTGACGGAGAGGAACTGAAGCCAGATCGTCTGGGTCCCTGTCCAGAGACTGAACCCCAAGGCGACATCTCTCTCTCACTGGACTACCAGGGGTGGATATTTTATTCCTTTATGCACCTGGCAAGGAAGTGAAGGTGAACTATATTAAAATCTTATTATCATTACTTAGCATGGGCTGCCATGATGCCTTCAAAAAGCTTGACAGCGGCTAGGGTAGACCTTGTGCTTTCGCTGTCTGACTGTTGTAGCCACCTGTTGTCTCATTCTGTTCTTAGACTGTGAGTTCTTTGGGATAGGGACTGTCTGTTTGTCAGGCTTGGTGTATACTTATGGTGAAATTCGGCGGCAGTCAACGGGAGTGATGCAAGGTAGGCGGAATAGCTTGCATTACTTACGTCGACTTCCTAATTCCTCTTCTGCGCGCTGTCTCGACTACTCTGCACCGATGGGAAACGCGTACCCGTCGCTGCCGCACAATGCCTTTTGGGGTGGTGGCTTTAATAAATCGACTTCCGGGTCGATGGATACGGATAAATTGATCTGACAGTGGTGTATTGGCCACCGTCAGTGCGTACATACCCAAAGGTGTGCGTGTACAGTGCCCAGCACAGTGGGGCCTCAATCTCCGATTGGCGCCTCTTCGTGCAGTAGTAATGCTGATGAATGGAGTTAAGCTTCCTAGGATATGAGGGCAAAGAATGAAACGCATTCTCGCTCTCTTGGCAGCCCTGCTTTTCCAAGCGCCTTTCCCTCTTAGCTCCTCAAAGGACAAAGCTCCCACTGACGCCGTGGGGAACGGGGCTCGGATGAAGACTGCAGGATCGGGCACCAGGAACTTGGTGACACAGTCTCCATGTCATGGCTTTTACAGGTACGTCTACATGGCGAGCGGACACCCACAGAAGTAAGTCTCAGGGCCTGGGTCTCCACACTTGGGTTTGTGCGACAGTGCTAAAAATATCTGCCTGGGCTGGAGCTTGGGATCTGAAACCCAGGAAGGGGGTCGGGCTTCCAATGCCAAGCTCCAGACTGAACCCCAATGCCTACACAGCTATTTAGTGGGCCCCATCAATCTGTAGACTCTGGCTCTGAGACTTGCTGCTGCGGGTTTCTGCTCGCTGTGTATATGTACCCTGACAGTTTCCTGTACCCTGACAGACCCAGACTATCCCGCCCCCACCCTAGGCTGCTCTCCCCTCCTCTGACTGTAGGGCTTCACTGCTGGAGGAAACCATGTCGCCACAGTGCAATACTATAGCTATGTCGGTGTAACTTCCCTCTGTGGACGCTCTGTTCTGGGATGTAAGGTCAGTTTCCCCATGAAGACAACAAGCTCTGGCCTCTGGAGACCAGAGAAGTGAGCAGTTTAAAAAGAAGGCACTAAAAGGCAATTTACGGGGCTGTAAAGCATAAGCCAGCTCAGCATTTAAGTCAGGCTGAATGACACCCTGGCTGGAGTCCTTGTCCCCCAAGCAGGCCTCACCTCCGTCTCCACCGAAGGGAATGCCCTTAGCATTCAGATGGCGAGAGCTGGCTTGGCAGTTTTCCTTTCCACCTTAAGCTGCTCCATCAGGCACCTTATGAACAAGATGGCCCTTCCCTCTGCCCCCTGACTTCCAACACTTTTATCTCATTATCCTGTCCCTTCACCCTGATGCTAATTGCAGTTCACAGGGAGGTGCTTGCTAGCTCCTTTCACCACCTTTACCTTCTCACTGGGAAATTGCAGGACTTTATTGTCCTGGGAACAATCATCCAGACTTCAAAAGAAATCTGGGCAGGGGGAAGGGGTGGGGGAGCAGACTGGAGGGGGGTGACATCTAGGGCAGTGGCTCTCAACCTTTCCAGACGACTGTACCCCTTTTAGGAGTCTGATTTGTCTTGCCTACTGCCAAGTTTCATCTCTCTTAAAAACGACTTGCTTACAAAATCAGACATAAAAATACAAAAGTGTCACAGCGCACTGCTACTGAAAAATGACTGGCTTTCTCATTTTTACATATAATTATAAAATAAATCAATTGGAATATGAATATTGAACTTAATAGTATATAGAGCAGTGCAAACAAGTCAGTGTCTGTATGAAATTTTAGTTTGGACTGACTTCGCTAATGCTTTTTATGTAGCCTGTTGTAAAACTAGGCAAATATCTAGATGAGTTGATGTACCCCCTGGAAGACCTCTGTGACCCCCAGTGGCACAGATACCCCAGCTTGAGAACCACTGATCTAGGGGTTTGACTGCAGAACCCCTTGCAGCGTGTTGGTTAAAGTAGGCTGCCTTGCATGTGGAGGTAGAGGTAGGTTAGCTGGCTGAGGTCGGACTGTTCCATGCTCCCCTGGTGATAAAAACAGAACGGAAGGGACAAACAGCCTCTCTCTCTTACCCCTTATAGTAATACCTAGCTTTTAGGTAGTGCTTTTCCTCCATCGATCTAACAGCACTGTACAACAGATGTTCACTTCATTATCTCCATTTACAGATGGGGGAACTGAGGCACGGAGAAATGAAGTGACTTGCCAAAGAACTCCTTGTGGCAGATTTAGGAGTAGAAGCCAGGTCTACTGAGTCCTAAGCCAGTGTTCTAGCCACGATGGCACACTCCCTATATTCCCAGAGGGCTCTTGAAGGTCTGCCATATAGATATTATTATTATATGCAGTATTGTGGTTCCTAGTCATAGACCAGGACCCTATTGTGCTAGGGGCTGTACAAATACAGAACAAAAAGCCTGCATCTGCCCCCAAAAGCTTACGATCTAAGTATAAGAAAAAACCCAACAGATGGATGAAAGAGACTAACGGGAGTTAGTACAGTATTGGTCAGCGTGATCACAGGGTAGTGGTCTCAGCACACCAGCAGCCTCACTATTGCCAAGTTTTTTTATAGGCCTCAGGGCAAAGGAGAGAGTTAAACGAGAACTAGCACTTTTGATCCATTGATCTCAAAGTGCTTTATACAGGAGGTCATGATCGTTTTGCCTTTTTTACAGATGGGGAAACTGAGGCACAGTCAGGCAAGTGACTGGAGTATCTGTCTAGATACTTATACAGCCCTCATGGCCATAACATCTGAGTGCCTCATGCTCCTTAATATATTTATCCTCGCTACACCCCTGTGAAGTAGGGATGTACTATACCTATTTTACAGATGGGAAACTGAGGCAAAGGGTAGCTGAAGGCCCAGATCCTTGAAGGTATTTGGACATTACTGTGCTCAGAGTTGCAATGCTTAACTGATTTAGGACCCTAGGTCTCATTTTCAAAAGGGATTCAGGACTTAGGAGCCTAAATCCCATTAGGATTTTGGCTCCTAAGTGCCTACATTCCTTTTGAAAACGAGACCTTTAAGAATCCAGGACTGTGTCAGTTGCCTACGGTCCTACAGGAAGTTTATAGCTTAGCTGAGAATTGAATACAGCTCTTCAGGTCCCCGTCTAATGGCCTAGCCTTCCTTCCTATGCAGCTGTTATTAAATCCCTGGTCTGATATCTGTCTGTTTGTAGTTCAGCATTAACTTCTCTGTTGCTACGACTTGATCCAAGATACCCTTGGCTATTATAAACAGAAGCAAGGCTGTCCTCTGTACTGTCTGCTATGTCTGGTGGCTGTGAGGCACTAGAACAGACCAAGCGTCAAATTCTGCCACCTCTCTTCAGATTGTGGAATCCATTCCTCCATGAGCCGCAGCGAGGAGGGTAGGATCAGGCTCTTATTTATCTGGGACAGCTCTGTGTGCATGCATCCTAGACGTTACTGCAGATGAGATTTGAAGAGGTCCAAAGGCACTCAGCAGTAGAGCTGGGTGGGAAATGGTTTCCCCATCCCGTGAGAATTTCAAGATTTTGAAAAAATCTCAAATTGGGACAAAAGTCAAAAATCTCAAAAAAGTTCATGAGCCAATCAGCCCCCAACTCACAAAATCAGACTGGGTCAATCGAAAGGTTTCGTTTTAATCATTTTGAAATGGTTTGTTTCAATTTTGACCTTTTCAAAATTTTTGGTTTCCCTTTTTTAAATATAAATGGAAGTAAAATTTCAAAATGAAAAATCGTTTTCAAACCAACACTTGAAACTTTGCATTTAGAAAATGTCAAAATGCTGCATTTCAACATTTGCGAGATTCTTTCAACGTTTTTTCTAAATGTCATTGCAACCAAACCTTTCCCATTAGTAGTTTCAGTTTCAACAAATCAGCATTTTCTGAGAAAAAAATGTTTCATCAGAAAATTCCCGAGCAGCTCTCCTCTGCATAGTGGCTGAATCACTAGGAGCTGCGCTGAGTTTGTCTCACCTACATGTTGTACTTTGCAGATCAATAGTTGTTAAAGGCGAGGGCTGCAATTTTCAAGGGGGCCATTTCAATGGGAGGTAGGTGCCAAACTCCCTTGGGCTGATTTGAAAACCCCAGCCTGGATGCTGCCACCCTTATTCAACCTGAATAGTACCTTCCTCTTGAGTAGAGATGGTACAGAGTAGAGCGTTAGAATCCATTCAGTGTGTTCCTGGAACCTTATCTTCCCGTCAGTCCCATAAGTGTTTTGGGACAGGAGGTGGGGTTTCCTCTGTGTTTGACATGACACTGAATGAGAAATGACGCTGCTTTGAGAAATGATAGCAGTATAATAATGATATAATATATATATTATATATAGCAGTATAATAATGATATAATAATGATAGCAGTATAATAATGACACTGCAGTTAGAAATGATAGCAGCATAATAAAAATACATAATTAATGGCCATGGTGCCTAAAATGATGCTCTAAATCTATAGTTAGGCAGCAAGAGACCATGTTTATACTTCTAAATAAGCATTTAACTGTCAAACTTTAGACACAGTTGGACTCGATATCCACCTTCATTATGAAGGCAGTGTGGCCTAGTGGGTAGCATGCTGGAGAGGGACTCAGGAGACATGGATTTGGTGCCTGATGTGTGGGATGGGGCTGACTTGTAGTCAGGCAGGTTGCTTCACTTCTGCATGTCTCAGTTTCCCCTTCTGTATAATGGGAATAATGATAGTGAACTCGGTAGTAAAGTGCTTTGAGATCTACTGATGGACAGTGCTATGAAGAGCTAGTTGCTGTCCTTATTAACAATGAGTGTCACAGCTGCTAAGCAGTGCCTGTTGGTCTGAAGGCTAAAGAGATCAGCGCCACTTCCAGTGTGAAGTAGGTGAAAATGTTTTATATACTAGTAGAGGCCTCAATGGAGATCAGGGCCCTATTTTGCTAAGGCACTGTACAAATGCATAGCAAGAGACAGTCCCTGCCCTAAAGATCTTATAAGCTTGACAGAGACGCAGGGAGGCGAAGTGATACTGTCAGTGGCAGAGCCCTGGGGTAGAATCAGATCTCCTGACTGCCGGCTCAGCGTCGGACAACATAGCCATCTCAGATCCACTTTAGCGAGCTTGTTTTGCTTGAAACCCTTTCTATACAGGGGATTCGTCTCGGGACACGGATCTTCACGCCCAGAGGTGACACGGTCTGAATCCAGCCCATGTCCTTAGGGCCTGCAGGTTGTTAGCATTTGACTAATGGGAAATGAATCAGTCTCAGTCTGGTTTTCAGGGGAGGGGTGTACACACGACAGGAACTATTGTCACTAACTGGCCCCTTTGCTGCATCAAAGAAGCCAAAAAATGGATGAAGCAGTGGAGCTTGACCTGCTCTCATCTGAGGGGCTGGAGGCCCTGGCAGAGTATGAAGGACGCACATGTAATCCAGAGGCCAATATGTGTTATAGGCCCTGCTTTGAACCGAACTACAGAGGATGTGTGTTGTTCTCTCCCACACGTGCAGAGCTTTGACTCTTTATCTCAGGCTGTAGCAGCTCCTGCTTTTAGCTCTGGAGGTCCCTGGTGTGTTGGCCAAGAGGACGGCCATCCATCCATCCATCACAAACACAGCCGCTTGCAGTGTCAGTAATTCCTCCTTCAGGGCTGCAAATCCAGTGTCATGTAAACATCCTGGGTGGATCACCAGCACTGGGGTTTGAAGCCAGGTCCTCTGGAGCTACAGAGCATGAACCTTTCGGGCGTGAGCCAGCAGATGCAGCACAGCCCGCACGCTGGATGTACAGACTCACCAACCGCTATGCGGTGGCACCAGGAGGGGGCGACAGAGCTATACGCCGTAAGCCGGGGTTCCCTTAGTGGACTAGGGACGTGGCAAGGGGCTCTAGTAGGGCCTGAAACTGTGACAGGCCCTGTGATGGGGGGCTCCCTGCATTTCCCATGGGCCTGTCACAGTCCAGCCCCCCATTGAAACCCATGAACTATATCCCCCCACCCCCCAAAAAAGGTAAAAATCCACCCGGTGAATTTTCTAATTTTTGTCCTTGAAGAAAGAATCCAATCAAGTTTGCTACATGGACCCATCGTCCTGAGCTCAGAAGCAGCAGCAGACATGCCCATACAGATCTCCAACAGCATCCTCCTCCTTACGCCCTCCCCCACCATTTGGTGACTCATCACAATGCAGAAGGTTAATTAAGGTTAATTATCTTCTCTGGTAAGCAGTGCATGCCTGCTCCTAGCAGAAATAAGGATCCAACACCCCTCTTGCTGCTGCGAATCAATTTTCTTCCTCATTTACTGTCAATGGAAGGCAGCCAGGTTCTCTGGCACCGAAGTAAACATTTCTCTGCACGAAGACTCAGCTTGTGAACCTGGTAATTTTGGATTTGCTTATAATATGTGCATTCACCAAGGCAAAAGAAAAGCAGCTGTTTGATGTCTCCAAAAACTGGAATTAGCTTCAAACACCAGTTTGCCTGCTTCTTTAATTCGGTTGTCTCAAGAACCAAGAGGATATCATTATTCTATGTACTGTACTTACACATAAACCAATCCCTAATTCCCCTACCTAGCAGCTAATGCACTTTGTTATTATTATGTTTGTGTTACAGTCTACAGAAGAACTAGAAGCCATGATCAAGATCAGGCTCCCATTGTGCTAGGCACTGTATAGACACATAGCAAGAGATACAGTAGTCCCTAGGGTGACCACATAGCAAGTGTGAAAAATCGGGACGGGGTGGGGAGGTCGATAGGTGGCTATATAAGAAAAAGCCTTGAATATCAGGACTGTCCCTATAAAATTGGGACATCTGGTCACCCTAGTAGTCCCTGCTCCAGAGAGCTAGCAATCTAAATGAACAGGACAAACAAAGGGTGGGAGAAAGGAGGTATTGTTATCCTTATTGTACAGACGGGGGATGAAGTGACATGCACAAAGTCCCAAAGCAAGTCTGCAGGAGAGCCAGCCAACTGAATCCAGGTCTTTTGAGTCCTATTCTAGTGCCGCAGCATCGCTGCAATTGGTACTTGGGGTAACTAGATTAAAGCTAGCTGGGAGACATCGACGTGTGTTACACTCACACACTCCCAACTAGAGTACAGACTTCTCCTGAGAAGTATTAGTCTGAAGAATAATGGAATCTCCCATCTCTTGGGGCTGGTAAAAATGGACTGCTCGGAACACTAGGAAGCACAATAAAGTCTTGGCCGAGAGGATGGATGTTGTAATGTCAGACTTCTCTGATTTGAGTAGGCTCAAGGTTCACTTTGAACCTTCTTCACCTCACTGCTTCTGAGTCGGGATCAGGCAGATTGATTTGGAAACAAAAAAGAGGGACCAAACATCCCACTTTTGGAGAGCTGCTTTAACTTTTATGGTAGTTTTTAAAGGTGAACTACAGAACAAAAATTAAACCCAGACTTATGTGCTAAATGCTGCCTCTGAACACATTCAGCACAGAGATGAGTTAGCTAATATTTTTTTAAAATTCTCTTCCGCCCCCTCTGAACTCATCTCACTCCTTCCAGGTTTACTGCTAAGTATGTTTCTGAGAAACTACTGAAAACCTTTATATTTTCTCCAAACAATTTTGTGTGAAAAAAAATCCCAACAACATAGCTACATTTGCATTTCTTTTGTGTTCATCTTCTAGAAGTATTTAAAAGTGAAATTCCATTCAGTGCAGACACCTGTGGGTAAGAGAATCGTATTTTTCAAATAAACAGCTAAAACATATGTATGGTGATGTTTCTGCAGAGCTGCAAAATAATCATATAAAAAACAAGAGTCAACTCCTCTGAAAATGTGTGCTGTTGTTGCTTCTGCCAACTTCCAACTCAACAGCAACATATGCATATTTCTTGGATTGCAGGATTTTTTCCAGCAACATAGACCCTGATTTTTATTTGCTGTGGGGCTCTTTTATACCACCCTGGCCGTGTAAGGGGCCTCAAATGAGTGTAAGTGTAATTGATGTACGTTCACGGAGTGGTGTAAAAGAGTGTTGGTATAATGAGAATTAGGCCCCTGGTTTCTCAATGATTCATCAATACATAAATTCCAAGGCCAGAAGAGATTATTGCCGTCATCTCGTCTGACTTCCTGTATAACTCAGCCTCAGAATTTCACTCAGTGATTTCTGCATCAAGTCCATCGCTTCTGGCTGAACTAGAGCATATCTTTTCGAAAGGCATTCCATTTTTGGAATTTAAAGACTTCAAGTGATGGAAACTCTACCATGCCCCTAGGTGAGTTGTTCTGACCGTTACTTAACCTCACTGTTAAAAAATGGCTCCATGTGCCTACTGAGTTTATCATGCAAAACTCAATGAGTACCGTTACCATTAACTTCGAGCAAAAGGCGTCTTTGATGGAGCCTACATTTCTTTGGCTTCCCACTTCCCACTGAGCGCTGTCCATCCCACTGAATGCTTGTTCTGCTGCACTGATTGTACCAGCCAAACACAGAGGTACCTAGGACGAAGTGGAGCTATTCTTGGGGTTTTCTCTGAGTGCTGTGTCTGTGCCTCAGTTTCCCCTATGTATTACTCATGTATTTCAGTCATGGGACCAGGGTGTGTGAACACTGCAGAGACCACTAGAGGGCAGATGGGCCTTCCTCAGCTACACATACTCAGTCAATAGCCAGGACCCCTTTGCCCCAGGTCAACCAGCTGTGACAGGTTGTAACAGGTTGGGGCAGGTGGAGACAAGGAGCGGTGGACGCTTTGCCCGGGAAAGAGACAGAGGACTGGGGAGTCGCAAGGCGACATGTCTGGGGGTGGCTGGCTGGAAGAGGCAGTCCCCCGGAAGGGCCAGGGCTCCCTAGTTGGTTGCTGCTGTACTTTTGGTTCATTTGCCAACAAAGTCTTTCTACGTGTGATCCTGAGAACTAATAACCCCTTCTGACTTCCATGCTGGCTGCGAATCGTTTCTGACTGCAGGGCGGGGTGCATGGCCCCTTTGGTCGTGTAAGAGCTCCCCAGGGTCCCATCCGGGGGGACTAACTGTGGGGAGCTCTGGCAGAGCAGCCGGGGGGCTGAACGCTTCAAAGCCAGATTCAGGAGGCGGCTGCACCGGTGTGTGGAGACCCCGAGGGCAGACTCCGAGCACGAGAGTCTTTGCCCCGAGTGATTCCAGAGCACGGTTCCTGGGAGACTCCGTCAGACTGATTGTACCGGCCAAACACAGAGGTTCCGCAATGCATCTTGAATACACAGCTTGTCATTATTAAAAAAACCTCCAAACATTCTGCCGGATGGAATGAAAAGACAGGACAGTTCCCATGTCCCACAAAGCAGGTGCTTGGACACCAGGACATCACATTGACACTTGCGCTCAGGGCACGATGCCTGTTACAACTCCCCAGGATGGGGGTGTACCTGGCCCTTTAATCAGGGCTAAATCAGAATGCCAAGTATCACATGGGTCTCAGTGACACTGCAGCTCAGAGAATTTTGCCCCGTAGTTCGTGAACAGTTCATTCACGGATTTACTGGCTACCGTACGTTATGGTTACTGAGCACGTCACAGCCTTTAAGGTATTTATCCTCGCCACACCCCTGTGACATAGGGCTGAGCTATTATCCCCATTGTCCAGGTGGGGAAGTGAAGCCTAGAGAGACGGAAGGTATGTCTACACTGCCATTAGACACCCAGGCCAGCTGACTGGGGCTCATGGGGCTCAGGCTAAGGGGCTGTTTAATTGCAGTGTAGACGTTCAGGCTTGGGCTGGAGCCTGAGCTCTGGGACTCTCCCCCTTCACGGGGTGCCAGGGCGCAGGCGCCAACCCAAGCCCAAATGTCTACACCACGATCAAATAGCCCCTTAGGACAAGCTTGAGTCAGCTGACCCGGGCCAGCTGCAGCTTTTTGCAGGCAGTGTAGATATCCGCTAAGGGACTTGCCCAAAGTCACACCGTGAGTTTGTGGTAGAGCAGGGAACTGAATGCCAGTCTCCCCAGCTTGCACCCTCACCCCCAGATCTTCCTTTTCACCAAAGGATGCAAAGAAAAAAAAATGGATCTGAGCATTGACCAGGGAGTAGCTTAATCACCTGCATGGTCTCGCCGAAGCCCAGGAGACCTTTTTCCTCAGTGAGGACCAGCTGCATGAGAGTTACAGAGCCAGGCCAGGCTCGGTGTGTCGCTTGATGAGTAAGGGAAGGTTCCATAAGGAGGCTGTGGTCGAACTGGCATTTGAAGCCAGGGCTCCCATGTACCTGGCTTATGCTCTAACCACTGGGTAATCCTTCCTTTCTGCTGCTTCTTTGTCCCCCTCCTTTCCAATTGAGCATTCTCTGGGTGTGTTGTCGTAGTTCTATATAAAAGATCATGTTGCTCCCCACCCCTGGCCATCCGAACCCTTCGTCCTCCTGATGCTCTGGCTGTCGGCTGAGCGGGAGCAGCTTGGGGCATGGCGCTTTCCAGGCATGGCGCCAGCTGGGTGTTTTGTACCATTCTGCGGTGTGCTGGAGCAGGTCAGTCCAGTTCGATGGGATTTTGCAAATTCTATCTCTTGTAGCAGATCTTGCAACCTCTTTCTGAAGCAGTGCACATGGGTTAATGCTCTTCATGGCCAGGGCACCTCAGGGGATATGAATGCTCCCCCCACATATATCTACACATAGGTGTTTGTTAAATGACCTTTTTTTAAACCTCTGTGATGCACTGTTTGGGTAACACCTGCAAGTGCGTTCATCAAGGGACCCTCTCCACATGCTACAACTTGTAAACCTTGGGAAGGAAAGTAACACAGCTTAAAATGCCTTCGGATCCACCCCCGCCGCCTGCAATGATAAAACATTCGGCAGTATGTATATGGTGAGCTAGGTTCCAGATGCAGTAACGCCCATGCATCACCAGGATGGCTTATCCTCTCACTTCTATTGCTTTGACTCTTGTGTAGCTCCGTAGTGACTTCAGTAGTTACTCCAGGTTTACACTGCTGTGCATGAGGTCAGATACCGGAACACACATAGAATCACAGAAGATGAGGGTTGGATGAGGTATCTAGTCCAATCCGCTGCTCGATGCAGGACCAACCCAACTCAATCATTCCATCCAAGGCTGGGGTTGGTCCTAACACGCTAACCAATGCAAGCAGTTCCTGCCCTTAGATGTCTACATCACCAATTGGTTAGCGTGAGGGGCTCATCCAGGATTCAGTCTGCTTTGGGCCTCAGGTATATGGGACGAGCTTCCTCTGAGCAGAGGACGTATGTAGCAGATTCCCCTCTCTGTCAAGCGGCTGAGGAGGTGAATTGTTACAGCCCGCACCGACGCTGCGTTGGTTCTCTAACTCAAGCTGCAGCCACTCATCCTTCTGGCTCTTCAGGGCTCTGATTCAATCCCCAGGGAGTCACCAAGGTGGCTGCCATCTCCCATGGCATTCTCATTCATGGAGAATTACGTTGGGAGGCCTAAATGCCCAGCCCAGGACAGAGTCAGATGCTAAAAGTTAAGACCTTTCGTAACAATGGCCAAAGAGAGAATGATAGTCAAAGAAAGGAGCTAGTAGCGATTTATGAATGCAAACGATTTCTTACTGTTGGGTGCCTCTCATCCTAGCTGGTGCCCTGCTCCTAGGAAAAATGTTCTGGGATCTTTAATTTCCATGCAGAATGTTTATTCTATTTTTAAGGTCTCGTCTAATCTCCATCTACTACATTGCAAGGAGCACAAGGGAGTCTGGTTTTTTCACACCTGATATCCAAATACAGATACACTAAGAAATACATATGATACCTTAAAAAAAACCTGCTTATGGTTGTGATTCGAAGCCCGTGTGTCAGGGCTGCCCCCGGTAACAAGGGACAGGACTTGATGATTCAATCCTATGTCCTCTGTTCCAATGGGTGTCTTTTCATTGCCGTCAGAGGGGACCGGGATCTAAATGCACATACACGTTGTGACAGGGCCAGACCTGATGGCTACAGGAGAGTAGTGGAGGGTATGTATATTAGCCCCAGGATCAACAAATCCCTCTTCCCTGGGTGATCCAGCTGGGGCTGCTCCAGGGCAATTAGGCCAATTAGGCCAGCTGAGGCCAATCAAGGAGCTTGCCCCAGCAGTTAAAAGCCTCCCTGTCAGGCAGAGGGGGGCAGCTGGAAGGGAGTTAAGAGGAGGAGCAGAGCTGCTACAGGGCTGGGAGCAAACACTTGCTACCACAACCCCAAAAGGTACCAGAGACAAGGGGGGTGCCTGTCCAGGCATGGCCAGGGATCCAAAGCACACAGGCCTGAGGGAGAACCCCTCCCCACCCGGTTCCAGGAAGCGGACCATGAGCAGTGGGGCCGAGGACAGATGACCCAGGGAAGGGAGTAAGTCACGGACTCAGCAGTTTTGAGACTACTCCACACGGGGTCCCTGGGTTGGGGTCTGGGGCAGAGGGCGGTACTGGGCCCCCCCCCCCCTCACCCAGGCATATCGGCGGCATAGCCGAAGAGGGTGCAGGACCCCCAAAAAGGGCAGAACAGGCTGCCCTCACCACAACGTGTGTATTGCATGTCTATTGCTGTATCTAGCTATTTTATCTGGCAAGGCATGTGAATTTATCGTGCCCCATTAACCATCTCACCTGTTCTCTGCTCACTAATCCAGCTATCCTTGGCTTGATACTAACACTCCTAAGCCCTGAGCAGCTTCAAAGAGCTGCTGTGCTTTTTGTTTACAAATAGACCATATCTCACCCATAGGGCTAACAAGATGCCAGACTTTAAAATGATCACTGCTCTAGGATTATTGCCTAATCCTGTGCCTCAGATGATGGTAATTTTGGAAGGAAATGTCCCACGTGGGAGGAAAGGAGGAAATATTTCTCTTTGTTATTTTTTTCAATGCAGCGGTTTTTTTGAATCGGCTCAGATTGGGAATGTTAGAATTAGTCCTGGGGTTATGGTTTAGTGGGCAGAGTGTGGGTGGCAAGGAAAAAGGGGCATGAGAAGTGCAGTTTATCCCGTGGATCTATAACTTATCACCTCCTATGCTATTTATCACATGGATCTGCAGTCTATCACAGAGCTGCACGACCATATGGAGATGTGTTCCCCCATAGTGCCCATATGCAGATTAGTTGGCAACCATGACATTAGTCCAGTCTCACAACCTCTACAATCCCGACCAGCTCCATGACCTCAGCAGTTGACACAACTGCCGTTGGCACCGTCCGTACCAATGGCACCACCGCTGTCAGAGCTGTCAGACTCCGACTGGTCATCCGAACCTACGTGGGGGGCAGAGGGGCTGGGAGGACATGAGGCGGAGGGGCCAGATTGGCGCAGCTGCTGGGGATATCCATGAGGGGCAGCTCCTCCTCCGAGGGCCCAGCTGGGGCCCCCCCAGGCCAGCACCTGGGGGCATGCCCCCCCCCACTCGATACGCCACTACCTGGACCACCAATGAATTGGGTGGTGGTTGCGTGAAAAGGAAGTCGGTGTTCTTAGCCAGGACCAGATATCTACGTTCTGTGTATTTAGGTGTTGGAGCGCAGGACGCCGGGGTATGCCAGATTGTTTGTGCTGCCTGTAAGATGGCTTTATGAATGGGCCAGGCTGTCCTGGAAGGGCCTGCTGGCTGGAGAATGTTCAGAAACTCATCCTGAGATTCCATGACATCTTCCGCAGGCAATTTGAGGGTTGTTGCCATGCGTCTCAGTAGATCTTGATATTGGCCATGATCATCGGGTAGTGATGTGGATGGCGAGATAATGGCATCATCTGGTGACGACGAGGCCCCTGTAGGAGGTGGTGGGTCCATCGGTCCCGCTGGATCCATTGGTACTGGCAGTGCTGTAGCCCCTCATTGTTCTCCAGATACCAACAGTGCCGTGTATATCGATGAAGGGTGGGATGTGGTTGCTTGGTTATAATACGGGTCCCATTCTTGCCAGTGTGACCTGTGGTCCAATCGTGGTGGTGGACCTTGAGGGTATCAGAACCATTGTTGTTGTGGTGGGACTTGTGTAGGCGCATAGTAATGTTGTGGACTGTGTTCTGAGGAGAAGCATCTGCCCCTGTCACTCCCACTCCTCGCCGCACCTGCAAACCCCTCCCGCCCGTGGGACGCTGCCGCCAGCGGGGGGTGTGTGTATGTGTGTAAGTACAAGTATTGGCTCCCTTGCGCCAGAGACCCACGGTACGCCACTGGGTCCAGGCTGCGGTGCAATAAGCCAGACAGTAACATCCTAGAGCTCCCCCCCAGACCAGCAGCAAAACTTGGACCTTGTTGTCCGTCATTAAATGAGATCCCATTAAAAACTATATTTCAACTCACACAATGCCAAGAGCAATATTGAAATAGTTACCCCTCTGGTTAAATCCATCTTTAACCCCAAGGAGGCAGCTGGCAAAATAAACCCTTAACATAGGACTGAAGGGGGCTCTCAGGTCATCGAGTCAATTTTAAAATGAGTTAAGTTCTTTGCCCCCTGATACTCTTAGAGGGAAGTTATTCCAGAGCCTCACTCCTCTGATGGCTAGAAACCTTCTCCTGATTGCCAGCCTAAATTTACTCGTGCAGTTTATCCGCATTTGTTCTTGTGCCAACATTGCCCTTTAGCTTAACTAGTACTTCTCCCTCCCTGGTGTGTTTACCTGAGATCTGAGCAGCACAAAATCTTCAACTGGACTAAGCACATGACCTAACCAAAGCTCTGGGCCGTTAAGCTGGAGTGCATCCCACTACACAAATCCCTAAAACAGACTGAAACCCTAGGAAGTGGTGAGTTTCCAGAACAGGGGACCAGCATCGTAGTCCTTTGGCTCTTATTGGAGTTATCCAGTCAGCCCTCTCTTTGCTCTAAGTGTGCAATGCTTTCCCACTGTACTTTTTCTGGCCAGGAAGAAGTAAGGGTCCATCACCAGCAAACCCAGTATTGCCAACCCCAGGCATTCAAAATTCATGAGTCAGGCCCTGCCAAAATCCCAAGGCTGACCTAAAAATCATGAGATTTAAAAAAAAAAAAAAAGGATTCTTTTTATTGACCTGGTTTTTGAGCATTTAGTGATCACGTTTTCAAGCTTTTTTTTCTGTAACCATGAGGACTAGACATTTTTTAAAGGAAAGATGAGATTATCACAATCACTGGACTCCAGAAGCTGGGGCTTTAAGAAAAACACCAAATATGGTGAATTAGTGATGAAATTGCAAGAGTTGGCAAACCATCCAAAGCAGACAAACCAGAAGGAAACAAACCACTAATATTTAGCAGTTTTCCACTCTCTGGTGATGTTTTCTTTGCCATGTTGCCTGTGTTACACCAGGTGGCACTACCAAAAGATATAAATAGCAGCCCTTACAGACCCCTCTACCTGACCCAAAATGGAGTCCAATACACAGTGGATTTTCCTGACTCCTGAAGAAGCTTGCCCAAACATTACCCCAAGGTAAGAATACCTAGCTCTGAATTTTCTAAAATAAGAAGCAAGGCAGATGCCAGTTCTGCACTTTGACTCTTTCCTTTTAAAACGTTATATGTAACTCAGTAATACAAAAGCATTCTCTATTGCATTCACCCTGTTGTAGATCTACCCCTTGGGTTTCCATGTTTTCTGTGGCAGTTTGCTTCATGACAAGGTGACGTGCATTCTGTCCACTTATGTAACCCACAGTGGTATGGGCTTGCAACAAACCCATGGAGGTGAACTTTTGTCTGCAGGAGAGATGGCTTTACCTAATGATTAGAGCAGGTGTGTAGACATCATGACACCTGAGTTTTGTTCTCTGCAACTGATTCACTTTGTGACCTTGGGCAACTCTGCCTCAGTTCCTCTTCTGCATAATGGGTATGGAGATAACTATCTCGTATGGGATGTTATGAGGCTTAATATATGTATATTAAGTACCTTGAGATACTTGTAGGAAAGGTACTATGGAAGTGTGCATTATTACTATTACTTACTAATGATCTTTCTGCTCAATAGTGGAAAGTAATATTGAGTCTTCCTCCTTATCTTCAAGGTGCTTAATGGTCTGGAACCATGTAGAAGATCCCCTGTAGGGGGCGGTGCCGGTGGCTCTCCCTCTATGTCAATCTCAGAGGGAGGCCACACTTCCCGGTGCCTATGCCCTTCAGGGAGTCCGAATTAAGGGGCCGTCTCCGGCCCTCAGTAGGGTGAGCCTTAGTTCAGGCCACTCCTTTGGGGGAATAGTCTCTTGCCCCACAGGGCGTGCCAGCAGTCTATGGTCCGGCCCTCAGCCAGGGACAGGCCGGCAGTGGGAAACAGCCATCAACCCACAGCAGGGTGAGGAAGCAGTCTATAGCCTAGCCTCCCAGGAGGCAGGCCAGCAAACAGTCTTGCACCCTAGACAAGGCGAGTCAGCAGTCTCTGGCCTGGCCCTTTGGTAGGGCAGGCAGTAAGGGGCAGGTTCTGGTGCTCAGCCCGGCATCCACCCCAGGTCGGGGTGAGGGAAGGTGGAAGGGGGACGCAGGCCCACCCGTTTCCACTGCGTCCCAGCCCAGGGCCCTGTCAGTGACGGGGTGTCCCGTCACTGGGTCAGCGGGGCTCTAGCCGAAACACGCTGACTCACAGCGAGTGTCAGCTCAGCTGCACCATAGTCGGCTTCCCTGGGCTTCTTCCTTCCACCCTCTTCTGAGTGCACCTGGGGCTAGTCGTCTCCCTCTGTGTCGCTGGGGTAGAAGGCATGCGGGAGTCCCTCACCGTCAATCGTCAGCAGGTCCGGAAACTGTGCGGGGTCCTCTGCACAGGGCAGTTCCTCTAAGTCCTCAGGCCCCCAGGCAGTAGGCAGCTCGGGCAGGTTCTCAGGGTCCCTGGCAATCGGCAGCTCGGGCAGGTCCTCCGGGTCCCAGGCAGTAGGCAGGTCGGGCAGGCCTTCCTCCGGATCCGCAGGGCCCCACGCCGTGGGTAGATCCGGTAGCATCTCCTCTGGGTAAACGTTGGACGTGGCCCTAGGCTCGAGCACCAAGGGAGAGGCGTCCTTCTCCCCCGGCCACTGGCCCCTGACTGAGCGAGCAGGCCTGGGTTTTAAAGGTCTAGCCCTGCCTACCTGCTTCCAGTCAGGTGTTCTCTTTCCGGGTTCCAACCCCCAGGGGGGATTGGCTCTCCCTCTGCGTCAATCTCAGAGGGAGGCCACACCTCCCGGCTACAGACCAACATATCTAAAAGATTATCTGATACTCCAGGATGAAGGCCAAAGACGACAGCTCCTCTCCTCAGGCACTATAGAACTTTCTACCACACGAGAAAGCTCATCTGTGTGGGAGGCACAACTTTCATAGGGACTGGTATGAGAATGTGGAAGGACCTCCTCCAGGAACTAAGGACCATCACACCGCTCATCACCTTCCACGCCAAGTGCAAGATGCACTTTGACCTGCCTTCTTTTAAGGTAAACACAGAACAGAGAGCAAATTTAAGAGAACCTGCACCTACCCCCCCACCAAAACAAAGCACTCCACTGCTGCCCCAATTCTCTCCCTGAGGAGAAGCTGAGAGAACAAACCGCACGTGACCCATGTCAGTCAGATCGCATAATGTCCTACTGGAAAATGCCCAGACAGTATGGTGGGGAGGGCGTATAAGAATCTTTATGGACCAGAATTATTGGCCATTGCCTTGTACTGATGCTGCAGCTCCTGCAATTACAGTAAGGCGCTTCAGGTAGATAAACCCATATTCAAACACCAGCAAAACGTTGTCATCTCTGGCCAGTCAGATGCCGGGTGGTTACATAGCATAAAGTCTCATGTGAGACTGGTTTGTCTGTAGTTTGTGAAATGAGATGGCCTCGTTTATGAAGAAAATAATTACAACAAACACACACAGCTGGTGCCGAGGCGCATGCATACGGACTAAAAAAATGAGGACAAGCCAGCACCTTCTCAATCTTCAGCTGAAATGACTGGTTGGCTTGTCAAATACAACGCACCTCTAAAACACAAGAACAAAATCCTAATCACACAATCCCAGCATCCATCCCAGTAGATGGATCCACAGATAATTAGCTAGAGCTTCAGCTTGGCTTCAGAGATGTGGAAATGAAGTGTGTGCGTGTGTGCGTGTGTGTGTGTGTGTGCGCGCGCACGCAAACCAGATTGCCACGAATGGAGACAAAAGCCTCCGTCGCTGCCCTCCAGATAGAAGTTCATTCACAATTATAGGCTTTGTGGGTCCTTAATAAAAGAGATTGAGTCATTATTCACATAATAATGTGGAAAATACATTTCTCAGGCTTGTCCGTCACTGTATCAAAGACTTGTTTCTGCTGCTCTGTCTTCTCTCTCTCGTTTTTTTTTCTTTCCCCTTTTCGCCCCTGTGAAGTGAACAGGTATAGTTTGTTGTACAGCTCTTTGTCTGTGATTAACGCACTGACCTAGCAATTATTCACATCTGGATGGGCCTTTGTTCTGCTTTGAAGTCTCTCAATGACTTTTCTTTCCCCGTCTTCATTTTCTCCCCCCACCCCTGCACCCCATCCCTCCCACACCACCTTGACTATTAGTTCTCAAAAGCGCCAGTGGGTCCAGAATGAGTGCCTCAGGAATTCCTGCTTAATAGGCCCTGGTGAGCTACAGACTGGAAAAGGGAAGACCCAGACTCCAAAGTGACCTTTTCCAAGTGTTGCTTGAATCAATAACAGTTTATGTCCCCTATTGCTCCCTGGTTATCATTGACAGTGTCCAACCGACTGAGCCCTCTTTCTTCTCCCTAATGTTTGTGTGATCTTTTAATCTTAAAAAAAAAAAAAAAAAAGAGGGGAGTGTGTGGAGATAATGGGTAATTGGCTAACCACAAAGTGAGGCTGGAGAACGGCCATTCTTTCTGTGTACAGAGAAGTGTCTGCTGAGTGGCATCTCCTTTCACAAATCTCCTTTTGTATGGCGGGAGAGGAGGAAGGGATCTAACCCTCTTACACAGTCTTAAATCTAGTTACTGAAGCAAATTCGCCCACAAGTGGTTAAAAATAAAGATCAAGGGTTGGCGGGGCTTGCGGGAGTGGGAAACCCCTTTGCTTTGAGGAGATTAACTTTCAAGACTAAGTAAAACACAAGGAGATAGTCTTTCAAATTGCCTTCCAGCCGTGACAGGCAATGGTTAGATTAATTAGATTACGAATGCTCTTTTTATAGTTGGCAGATAGGTAGGGCGGGGGCTGGGAGAGAAATCATTATTTTTTTCCAATAGCGCTGTTTTGTAAGGCATCGCAGATTGCCAGTGTGCTCTAAGGGCATGATCGAAAGCCCACTGAAGTCAACGGGCGTCTTTCTATTCACACTAGTGGGCTTTGGAACAGACCCCATGGCTAGATCCTGATTCCACTGAAGTCAGTGGGGATAATTCCCGTTGATTTCCAATGGGGCAGGACTGGGTCCTTGGGCATGGATGCTTGCTAGAGATGAGGATGGACTTGGTGTATAGGAGGTGAGATAGCTCACACCTGAAACTAGTGATGGGTGAAATGGCTTGAGGGCAAAAATGAGACACCCCCTCTTTCTCCACCCACTGAACTTTTGTCCATTTTTAGAAGAGTATGAAACAAGTTTTCATGGCAGCTTCCAACTTTGTTGGGTTTTTTACATGTCTTTTTCTTGTTGTACACCTCAGAAGAAGTACCAAAGCCAGGCAAATAGATGGGTGGAGAGAGAAACCAACAAACAGGAGAAAGGCACAGGATGGATCAATAGAAATCTGGCAAGAAAGATGCTGGGCTCATAAGACTTTTAGCTCAGGTCCAACTCTTTGTAGAGTGGACAGAGGTCTAATCAGGGGATCGTCTCCTCAGCGATGCAAGGTTCACCCTGAGTGACAGGTTAGCCTCAAAATGTTTAGCTGGCTTGGTTTGGATAAACACTTCATAGTTGGGTCTGCGTATTGAAGCCTCACCGGTGAAGCTAGAGCAGATGTCTGGCACTGCTTACTTCTGGTCAAGTCAGATACCACAGTGATGGGCAGAGTATAAAAACCTTATCAGAATAGATCATCAGCTCTGGGAAAACAGCGTATCTGTTTCCACGCCTAAACTGAATGAAAGAGTGTAAAGGTAGGCATGGAAATGAAAAATGAAGGGCTTTGAGGGGTGGGGAGGAGGGCAGAATTTTACCTTGAACTTTTCCAGACCTCAGAACAGATTGCACTTGTATTTGGCTCAAGCTTGGGGGCACAAATTGGGCTCGGATTTATTTCATCCCAGCTGGCTTCTCTCCTCCATAGTCGTGCAGAGATGCTCTGCCTCAGAGCTGATCCTTGTTGGCCATAGGTAGCACTCCCAAAGAAACCACAGGAGATGGGTGCTGTGATCATAGAATAAGTCTTTCTGATTTTACACAGTATGAAAATGGAAGGACTGGGAGAAGCCTGGTGAAGGATGGAGCTAGGCTGTTCTCAGTGGTGGCAGATGGCAGAACAAGGAGCAATGGTCTCAAGTTGCAGTGGGGGAGGTCTAGGTTGGATATTAGGAAAATATTTTTCTCTAGGAGGATGGTTAAGCACTGGAATGGGTTACCTAGGGAGGTGGTGGAATCTCCATCTTTAGAGGTTTTTAAGGCATGGTTTGACAAAGCCCTGGCTGGGATGATTTAGTTGGGGCTGGTCCTGCTTTGAGCAGGGGGTTGGAATAGATCAGGGGTGGGAGAAGTGAAATTGACCAGCTGCTGCCGAAATAGACGCAGCAGCGTGAATTTTCCGAGGAGGTTAAGAGAGGTGTGGCTCTGTGCGATATCTACATCTATTTTTTGACTCTTCGTCTCTGACTCGTTGGCCACCCCTGGACTAAGTGATCTCCTGAGGTCCCTTCCAACCCTCATCTTCTATGATTCCAAGAAGTTGATTGGCAGGAACCACTTGGCATAGGTTACTTGCATTATAAGGGTTCATCAGAGACGGGATAAAATGGCAGGTAACCCCATGGTATTTATGACATCTGGGGTTTGGGTCTGTGCACTCCTCAGTACCTATTCTGCTATTTATTCCTCATTTCTATCTGCTGCTTGGAAATGGCACTGCTGTCTGTCTGTCTATCCGCCTGGGTTTTGCAAGGCCGCCCATAACCACGGTTTCTGATCTATTTCCTCATGTGCCTCAGCTGACTGCTTGCCTCTCCCACAAGATCTACTTTTGCTATTGCTCTTCTCCCTTCTCCATTTTCTGACTTGCGGATTCAATCTGTTCCCACTACAGCCTTCAGCTTCAGGTTACAACTCTGTGTCCACCCTCCCAGCTCTCTTCTCTCATTTGGAGCTAGTCTCCATCTGTAAGTTGTAGGACATTCTGCCCTGCTCTCATTGTGTCCATTACTGTCCCATATTTCTTCCCACAATGGGACGCTTGCATTGTCTTGATTATTCCCCCATACTTATAATCTCCTTCCCACCCACCAAATCTGCTTTTCCCAATTAAGAGATGGTGTCTCCAACATTCTCCTTCCTAGTTTGTATCCGATCTTTCTAACTTCTCCTTTTTTTCATTTCTGCTGAAGGTTTTTATATCCTTCCATGCCAGTTTCCGCTTGAGAATATTTCAACGGTGTGGTTTTTCCTTAGCTTCTGTTCTTAATAATCAATAAACCTTCTCCCTTTTCACTTACAGCTTCAACTTTGGTCATTCATGGCACAAATCTATTTTTTCCTGATCCTTCTGTTTACCTGTTACTGTGGTCAGTTCCTGGCCATTCCTCACTTGCTGCCTGGCTCTCCTCGTACTGGGTGACGTACCCTCTTGGTACCATGACTCTGTATGTCTGCTTAGCTCAGGTTTTAACATAACTCCCACGTCTGGAAATCTTGGAATAATTCTTGACCTAAAACATTCTGTTTTCTCCACTTTCTTGTGATTAAATCTCCTTTGGCCACTTGTATAACCTTACCAGAATTAGCTGCTCCTTTCAGAAGGCCCCATAACACCCTGGAGTCATAGAGATCGGAAAGACGCATTAAACCATTCTGTGCAGGACTCTCTCCTATGGTGCATTGCATAGTGCTTTGTCCAGACTAATTTTAAATAGCACAAATGAAGGAGCTTTTACAAATTTTCTTAGGGAGGCGCTTCTGCAGCCTCATGTATCTCACTGTTAGGCCAAATTCTAGATAAATATTAGGAAAAAATTCCTTTCTTAATTTCATCTCATTTCTCTTCATTATATCCCTGTATCATGCGCTTAAATCCTGCTTCTTGTTTATGTTTATATTCTTCAGCTGTTGGTAATGTTATCATGTCCCTTAATCATCCATTAGCCAAGCAGTGCATATATAACTCTCTTAAGCTTTCCTCATAAATCAGACTCTTAGATCATTTTAAACGCTATTCTCTGAATGCTCTTGAGTTTGCTAATATCTTTTTGGCAACACAGAACTAAATGCAGGCAGGTGAGTTCTGTGGAGAGTAGAGTTGGAAAAACAAAACCCAAAAAATTCTTTCCCAGAGAAAATTTTGATTTTCAGCAGAAATACCCAAATATTTTGGCTGAAAACTAAAATTTTTCTATTTGGAAATGTTGCCACGGTGCCTGATGGGTGTTGTAATATGCCTCATGCTCCCATTTTTCTCCATAGAACAGTCTCCCTGGTTGGATTATATCTCCCATGATGCATCATGGTATCCCCATTTGGAAAGGCGAGGATGGGAAGTGTAGTGTGGGAAGGGAATCAGGCCATGGAGGAGAATAGGGGCATGAGTCAACCGAACTACAAAACCTATGAGGCACCATGGCAGTATTTCCAAAATGAAATCTTTTGGTGCTTAGGTCTTCTTTTTTTTTGATGAAAAAATTAAATTTTCCATGGACAGCAGTCACTTTTCAAGAAAAATTTCATACTTGAAAATTGCATTGAAAAAGAAGTATCAATGGAAAATTTCCAATCAGCCTTAGCAGGGAGAGACAATAAATTCTCTGCTCCATACTGCCTGAATACTTACAACCTCCAAGTCTAATTTAGCCATTATCTCATATTCCAGACTCTCACGTTTAATTTCCTGTCCACTGTCCCCATTGTCTCCCTTTCAGCATTTACTGCTTCCTAGGTTTTGCTGCCATTGCGTAGTTATGTTTTAGGTATTTTGCTCCAGATGCATTAACTGGCACTAAGTGGAATCTCCCATTGTTATTTTCTGCCCACGTTTCTGCTCTCTTTAGGTTACTTAGGGCTTGTCTACACTTACTCGGAGATTCGGCGGCAGTCGACTGGAGTTACGCAATTTTTTTGCATGGTTTGCGTAACTCCCATTGACTTCTGTGGTTCTATTCTGCGCACCATCTTCACTGCACTGCGCTGACGGGACCGCAGCACTATCAACGCAGCACTATTGAGAAGGTGTCTTAATACGTCGCTTTCTGGATCGACTGAGCGGGTCTTCACTGACCGCTCAGTTGATCCAGATAACTCGATCTGACAGCAGCGAATTTGCCGCCGTCAGTGAAGACACAGCCTTAGTGTTATTTCTTTGTGTTGGCAGACATTCACAACTCATCCCAATTTAGTATCCTCTGAAAATTTAATTAATGTGCTATTCATTCCCTCTTTCAGATCATTGATGAAGATATTATACTGATCTCTGCAAGACCTAAGAATATATCCCGCCTCCAAATCGATGTATTTTAGTTTACCATCAGTCTTTCCTTAGAAACATAGGAATTTCCATACTGAGTCACATCAGTGATCTATAGTCCTATATTCTGTCTCCAGCATTGGCTGGTACCAAATGCTTCAGAGAAAGGGGCAAGAAATGGATAATCCTAGACTAGAACTGAGTGAATGATAGATTTTTCAGTTCTCTGGCAATTCCAAAACCCAGCTAGCCAACCAACCAGCCAAATAAGTAAGTAAGTAAATACATAAATAAAGTTCGGGGTCAAACTGAAAGCAAATTTTTTCAAAATTTTCAGCAAATCAAAAATATTAAAAAAAAATAATTTGGGGTCAACCAAAACATTCCACTTAGACAAAAGTGAAAAGTTTTTTGTTTCAATTTAGATAATTTTAAAGCATTATTTATTTATTTATTTATTTTAAATTAAGGTAAAATTGTAAACATGGCTTCTAGACAGAAAAATATTAAATGTTTCATTTAGAAAATCACAAAACAAATTCCAATTGGGAAAATTTTGTTTTTTTTTCAGAATTTTTTTTCTTGAAATGAACAATTTTGCAAAACCGGCACAAATTCATTAGACATTTTAGTGTTGTGGAATCTGCATTTTTCACCAAAGAGAGTTTTATCTGAAAAATTTAGCTCTATTCCGGATCAACTTGTCCACAGGAGATGTCTTCTCAACTCCTCCCTCCATCAGTTAGTGGCTGGCATATTAGTGTGGAAATGTACAAGTTTGGGTTAGAGGAATCCGCCTGCCTTCCTGGTGGAGTGCTCTCCTAAGGGGTGTGGAGAGAAACCTCATGACGTC
Organism: Emydura macquarii macquarii; assembly: GCF_026122565.2. NCBI lineage: Eukaryota > Metazoa > Chordata > Testudines > Chelidae > Emydura > Emydura macquarii. The sequence goes on from NW_027133217.1 coordinate 4,087,152, forward strand.
AAACTAGTTTGAACGAAATACTGGAAGATGTAGGGAATGATCCTGCAATTTTAGTGCAACAGGGGCTGAGAGACACTAATGGATCCTTGTCATTTCTAAATTCCACTGTACCATACCAGCATCCTTCAGACAACATAATTACATCTAATCCAGTTGCTTTGGTGAGTGAATACATTAATGTTTGTAAAATTCTTTGAGATCCTTGAACGATGTGTTCGAAGTGACATTTACTATTATTAATAGAAATTATGATTTATTATTTGTCTGACAGTCGGGCATAGATGTTTCTACCGAGGTCATTGCACTAATCTGTGATGCAATGCAGACACAGTAAGCTCATGGGGACAGGAAATGACTTTTACTGATTAATTAGGCAAGACACGTCAAGTGTGGGAGGGGAAACAGGCAAAGTTGAAGGGATTTGCTCAAGATTACATAGTAGGACGGGGGCAGAGCAGGGAACAGAACCCTGGCTTTCTGAGATGTAGTCAAGTGCTCTACCGATGAAACCACACTAAAGTAGCTGAATGGGAGCATGCCTCGAGGAGTGAATAGGTTGAAAAAGGGTACGGCTTGACCATGACTGCATGAATGGCTTCTTCTTTCTTTCTTTTTTTTACACTGGGAGACCATTATCCTGTGACAACATTGCAAACCCTGTTGACTTTATCTCTTAATTATATAGGGATTACTGTGGCATTAAAGTTGCATAAACAAGGCTTTTAGATGAAGACTTCCATTCTGCCATTGGCAGTGTTGAGGCAAAACTCAACAGGCTAGCCAATCAGATGGCGTTACTCTTTCTTCCTACCAATATATGAGGCAGTCTTAGAAAGTTTGCTGGAACCTCTAACCTTGCCAAAAGTCTGAGAGTGAATTCACTGGTTCCGCCCTGGGTTTTGTTCCTGTACGAGATTCAGAAAGGTTAAAAGGTGCTGAACTCCTGTTAAGGGAATTCACCTGGAAGATTGAACCTTTACATTTCCTTAGTGATGCTAGAGGGTCTTGTGCTTTTGCACAGTGACCTAAACGATACAGCTCATGTATATGTCATGTCTGTATGTCATCTATAGGGCTGGAAATACTCTGAAGAATTTGCCAGGTCAGTAGAATAGTTCCAGAGGGGTAGCCGTGTTAGTCTGTATACAGCAAAAACAACGCGAGTTCTGTGGTACTTTAAAGACTAACAAATTTAATATTTGCAGGCATAAGCTTTCAAGAGACTTCAGCTCTCTTCTTCAGATGCAGTAATACAGAAAATAGGTAACACAGAGGCATCTTATAGGTATCCAGGTGCATTGAGAACAATGGGGGAGGTGGAGTCTGGTACTTAAGACCTAATGACGACCATTGAGTAGGAGGTGAGAATGGGGGAGCAAAGTAATTTACCTTCGGTAGTGAGAGAGCCACTCCAAGTCTCTGTTTAAACCCAGTTTGAATGTGTCAAGTTTGCAGATCATTTCTAATTCAGCAGTTTCTCTTTGAAGTCTGTTTTTGGAGTTTTTTTTTGGAGAAGTACAGCAACTTTCAGGTCAGAGACAGAATGCCCTGGGGAATTGAAGTGTTCTCCCACTGATTTATGGATGTTATTATTTTTGTCTGATTTGTGTCCATTTATCCTTGTGCATAGTGATAGTCCAGTTTAGCCAATGTACATGGCAGAGGGGCATTGCTGGCACATGATGGCATATATAACATTAGTGGATATGCAGGTGAATGAGCCCCTTATGGTGTGATTGATGTGGTTAGGACCAGTGATGTCATTAGAGACAATGTGTGGGCAGAGCTGACAACGGGGTTTGTTGCAGGGATAGGTTCCTGGGTAGGATTCAGTAGAGCTGACCAACATATTAGTGCCACTGAGTCATTTATTGAAGAAGTATGGCCTCTTCCTTCCCCACCCTGTTTGCAAATTATCTGCAAAAATGTACTGGATCTCTGCAGATTTGCTCACCATTTGACAAGCAGTTAGTTGCAGCTCCCTAAAGAGTTTTTTGTGAACTTTTGAGCAAATGTTTTTGTGGGGTGCAAATTAGAAATGTCAGGGGAAACTGCGTCGGAAACGAATTTTGAAAAATTCCAACTGCATTTAATGGGGTGCAGCAGCAAGAGAGTCTCAGCTGGGGTCCCCTACCTTCCTTCTGAATGCATTCTCTAGCAGTGGTGGTGGGGTTCTGCATACCATTGGCATGCTCCTAACTCCCTCATGGATGGGGGAAGCTGGGCAGAACCTTCCCTGGATAGATCCAGACTCTGGGAATAGTCAGGTTTACCCAGCAGGATGCCAGGAAGAGGTTGCACCCGCTCTTTGCAGTCCCTGGGTGGCCGGCTGTCAGCAGCGTACGACATTCTACAATGTGAAGGCTGGCCATTATCTCCTGTTTGCTGATAGGATGTTTGCCCCAACTTCCTCCCAGCCACCGTACTGCCCTCCCTCCCTCTTGTCCTGTCCCCTCAATTGACTCTCTTACCTTCTTCCTCAGGGAAGTTCAGCCCCAGGCGCTCAATCAGCTTAGTTAATCAAAAAGAAGACCAAGAGGTAACTTGATTTCAGTGCCTGAATTCCTTTGCAGGGAGAAACTAACAGGCTTTAAAGGGATCATTAATTTAGCCAAGATAGGCAGAACAAGAACCAATGGCTGAAAGTTAGACAGGCTAATCCAAATAAGAAAGAAGGTGCAAATTTTTAACAGTGAGGGGGATCAACCGTTGGAACAAACTCCCAAGGGAAGTGGTGAATTCTGTCTCTTGATATTTTCAAACCAAGACTAGCTGCCTTTCTGGAAAACATGCTTTAGCTAAGCACCAGCTATTAGGCATAATACAGGGGTAACTGGATGGAATTCAATGACCTGTGTTATGCAAGGAGGTCAGACTAGCTTATCTAATGGTCGCTTCTGCCTTAAAACGATGAATTCCTTTGTCCTACTCCACCGCTCGGCTTACGCAACACACTTGCCATCCCCTGCCCCCATAATCATGGAAATAAATGAATAAAAAAGGCAGCGATTAGAAATGGCACTAGTAGTTCATGTGCCTGCTGTCACCTCAGTTGTTTTGCTTACTGTTTGTATCCCTTTCCCCCATCTTTTACCTGAATTTTTTGGTCTTTTAGACAGCAAACATTTTGGGGAAGGGACTGTGTCTTTGTATGTGTTTCTAAAGCACCTTGCACTATAGAGCCCCCGAATGGCTTTTTGGTGCTACTGAAATATAAATAAATAAAAATGCAAACATATTTCACTCTTTGGGCTATTTAGAAGCTACCTGGTTTGATTCCTGCTTTCAGTACCCACTCAGCAAGGGGCATGAAATTTATCCCCAGGCAGAGGGCCCAGCATAAAATCCATGCTTCATTTGAGTCCCACTTAAGCTCTGTTTTGAGGTCTTACATGGCTCATAGTTCATCTTGCCTGACTGGTCCAACATCTCAGGATCTAGTTACTGCCTCTGATTGGACAACTGAATCTCTTATAAACAGGATGAGGAAAATCGAGAAGGTTTGAAGATGGATGTTCAAACTCTAGGTCAGCGGTTCAAATACAGCTGATCATCATTGTGGGGAGTTGGCTGATGGTTGGTGCAACCCTTCTCACAAACACATTCACAAGAATGTTTGTGAGGCTTTCATTTGGCTCAAACTTGCTGGTGAATGGACAAATTCTTGGAAAGAGACTGGCCCATTGCTACTCCCAGACTGCAGTCATTTCCATGGAAAATCCTGTCCCAGCTTAGTGCTTCCTTTACTAGCTGGGTATCTTTCATGGTCTGGGTTTCAAATAGGTGCTAAAACCAACTGCAGGTTTCTCCTCCAAGTCCTAGTTTAAAAAAAAATTATCTATCTGTAACCCTCACAGTGCAACTCCCACAGACTTTGATAGATTCTTTGAAGTCCCAGCTGTTCTTAAAGTGAGAGCAACATCAAAGAAATGGTACTAAAGGTGGTTTATGTACCTACCTGTGTGGAACAGTGCGCTGTTCTTTTTTGTGAGTGTATGTATTACACTGTAGGGGGTCAGGGTGGGGAATGAATCTGAGTGTCAAGTCATTTTGCAAAGAAAATAATAACGAGGAGACCTACAGAGAGAGACCAACAGATTTGTTTTGTTTCCATTTCCCAAGAGCCTGGTCTTACTACATTATAAAATTAAATATGAAGATGAAGCTATCTCAAAGCTGTTAGGGGATTTGGACTACCCAGTTCCAATTTAACTGGGAAGTGAACATCTACATTCTTTAGGCAGCTTTAGTGAATGCATCCTATCTTGCTAGAGGTCCACCCTAGAATTAACTAAGCACTACAGGTGTGTGAAAGCTGGCACTCGATATCATTTCCTGAGCACCTTCTGAATTTTGACATGGGTTTGTGTCTTTCTAGTTTCACACCGAGGTTTGGGTTGGGCTGAAACTAGAAGTTCAAAGTGACTTTGGCTGGAAAATGTGGTGTTCCTGTTGGAAGTGTGATAAAACTGCACATTTCCATGCAAACCTAGACTGCCCCCATGTTCATGAACCTCAGCAAGCTCTTTGAGGCAGCTGCTCTGAGGTGTTTTGTTTTTGTTTTGTTTTTAACGTGGTCGTTTTGAGGCAGCAGGTCTGAGTTTTGAACTTGGTAGGAAACAGGAAGCGTTTTGTGTGGCGTCCGGTTGCAACTGCAATCATGTTGTACTACAGTTCTGCTCACCACACCCAGATGGGTTGCTTCGAAGTCCTGATCAGGGACGCAGAGGAGGGGAATCTTCCCAGCAACTGCATCCCATCTGCTCTTCCAAGGCATTGTATTGGGGCTATGCCAGCGTGGTTACCGATCAGAGGACAAGAAGCAGCACCCATTAGCTGGGACCCTAGCTCGACTCTGGAACCTTGCCTTACATCCTGTGGGGGTTTGCATTGCGAGCACGGATTTGATTAATATTTTTAAACTGTTATGGATGTGGGGGCGGGGAGAGTGCCTAGGTGCTGAAACCACGTTGGGTTCCATTGTGCAAGGCGCTTACACAAGCGTAAAGTGAATGAAAGTCCCTGCCTCAAAGCACTTACAACCGGAGGCCCTGATTCAGCAAAGCACTTAAGCACCAGCTGTTGAAATCAATGAGACTTTAGCACGTGCTTAAAAGCTAAGCGTGTGCTTAAGGGCTTTGCTGGGCTGAAACCTGTACGACCATAAAAGGTAAGAGAAACAAACGAGTTGGTGGAGAAGAAGGCAAAGGGAGGGCACCTTACGTTTTAGTACAGATCAGCTGTGTGCACAATTCAGAGGTGTATTAAGGCCATAACTGCCCCCACCCTGCGTGGCTACTGTGCTTTCACATTCCCCGAGTCTGAGCCAAAGCCAGCTGAAGTCAACGAGCTTCTTTCCGTTGACTCCAGTGGCTTTTGGATCGGTCCCTGAGCATTGGAGAATACGGGGGCTTCTGTGGGTGAATGCATTAGTGACCCCAAACATCAAACGCTTGATCAAGACGCGCAGAAAGAGAGTGAAGGTGTGACTGCATAAGGCAATGCTCTGAGAAATCAAGACTACTGAGACTGCATTGCCAGCCTCAAGCATTCAAAAATCACCCGCCAGGCCTCAGAAAATAGTGAGGTTGGCTTAAAAATCAGGAGAGTGTGAAAAATACCTTGTGGGTTTGTTTTATTTGCCTTTTGGGTTGTGTCTGTTACTGGAACATCTGATCTTCACAACCTTGAATGCATTTATCCTCATAACCATCCCCCCCCCTGAGGTAGAAGAGTGCTGTCATGCCCACTTTAGAGGTGGGAAACTGAGGCACAGAGCCACTAAGCCTTCTTCCATTTTAGAGTTAATGGTTTCAAGATTTTTTTCTGCAGCCACAAAGGTTAGAAATTTACTTTTGAAAAAAACCCGGGAAGTTGAGAGGTTCACATAGTCCCAGGACTTTTGGAACCGGCACATTAAGAAAAACCACGCGCTGCCACGAGACTCTCCCTAAATCCTTAGGGCTGGCGGAGAAAAGATGAGTGGAGAAGAGTTTTAAGACTTACAACATTTGTGTTTTCGCATAGCCTGATAGTTCCGAAGCTACTTCTTGTCGTACAGCGTCCTCTTCGCTGGAGCTTGTTCATCGCTCCCAAGGCCAGAAGGGACCATTGTGATCATCTTGTCTGACCTCCTGCATAATACAGGCCATGGAATTTCCCCTGAATATGCAACCCCCCCAGTAAATGCTTTTCTCCACATAACATGCCTGTGCAGAAGACCACCACAATGTCTATGAGCCGCTTCACTCCCAATTTAGCACTCCAGCAGGCCTGCCATGGTGCATGGACTCTGTGCTGGTCCTCTGCAGAGGGGTGAATTTCACCTCCTAGCCCTGGACTCTTCAGAGTACCAGAAGCACATCTCTAGCTACCATGCTTGAGAAAGGAAGGATGGTCCACTGGTTAGCAGAACCATCCTGACATTTATGGAGCCTGTGCTCAGTTCCCTGCTCTGCCACAGATGTCCTTTGTGACCTTGGGCGAGTCACTTAACCTGTCTGTGCCTCAGGTTGCTGTCTGTAAGGGTGATAACCCTGCAAGAAAGGGAAGTGCTATTAGGACAAATGCATTAAAGATTGTGAGACTCAGATACTTCAGTAATGGGGGACATACTGTACATTAGACAGACTAATCAGTAATTTATAGAACTGTAGCTCCCAATACTTCATGGGCATCCCCCCTCCTCCCATTTTAATCAGTAGAGCTCTGTGTGAATGCAATGTCCACCTTGCACACAGCTGATTGCAGGATACAGGGCCTTACTTATTCCTTTTGTGTCTTGTTTGGGCGGGAATAAAATGATTCATGAAACTGGGAATGTAAATGTATTGTGATCTATCCTGGGGAAAATCCCACATATTCCCGGCTATCTCCGAGGCAATAGCTAAAGGTGCTGTGGCATAAATTAGGAATGAATTGAAGATCTAGTGCATTTCTTTTGGGATTACAGCTTCCATATTGTTTCCAGCATGTTGTGACTGGTGAGATGAAAATATGTTTCATACCATGGTGCCACCATGTTTCTTGCAAACAATTAAGAAATCAAAGTGGGGACTTAACAGAGGATGCACTGGCTGTATAGATGAATTACTCTTCAGTTCCACAGACAAACTTCTGTGTTTTCCCTTTTGAACTTGTCTGCTTTTGATTTATATCTATTAATATTTGAACATAAGAATGGTTTATGTCATAATAGCTATTCCAGTCAATTTTCCCATGTAGATAAGGGTACATAACTTAAGCCCCTTATGTACATGCTTAACTTCAAGCAGGTGAGTCATTCCAGAGGTCCGTGGTTGATTCATACCCTCTGAGGATCTGGCTGACTGACATCAGTGTTTAGAGGATGGGGGCCTAAATTTTCTTCATGAGTCGTGGAACTGAGAAAATACAAATAAAACAAATGGTGGGGAGAAATGAGCTGAAAACTATAAACTAGGGCCATGTCTACACCAGCACGTATTTGTTACTCAGAGGTATGAAGAAACCTCCCCCCCCCGCCCAAGTGACATAAATTTTGCCGGCCTAAGCGCTGGTGTGCTGAGCGTTGTGTGGGGGGAGATGCTCTCCTGCCGACATAGCTACTGCCTCTCCTTGGCATGACGCGGCTACATGAGCGCTCTTACAGCAGCGCAGCTGTATTGGTATATCTGCACCGCTGCATGTATAGACATGGCCTAGATCTTCAGCTGTGTACATCGGTGCAGCTCCAGGGAAGTAAATGGACTAGGCCAGTTCTTACCAGCTGAGGACCTGACCCAAAATACACAGTGGTGGATCCTTACTTAATATTTTGAGGTGCATTGCGGCTGATTCAGGCCTATCTCTGCTGCTTTCCCAAACCACCCTCAACCCTAGATCTGAAGCAGGTTTGTGACTAACAGAAACTGTCCTTCTCTGATAAAACCATTTGGAAAGAGAGAAGTAATTATTACAATGACAGGAGTAAAAAATCATTGCCACATTACTTGACCAACAAAGACAATGCATGAACATTTGCACTGGTTTGCACAAAAAATCTGTTTAATATCCACTACAGCATCATTTCTCAGCCTGTGATACGCGTACCCCTGGGGATACGTGAAACACAGGTGGGGGGTACGCAGCAAAAAACCCAGTGAAGGGAGGCAGAAAGCAGCCACTGATTTCTGGGGAAGCCAGGTGGCAGCCGCCCGACTCCCGCCTGGTCCCAGCTCCCAGCTGGGAGGCAGGCAGCAGCTGCTGGCTTCTGGGGGAGGCGGGCGGCAGCTGCCAGCTTCCCACCCAGTCCTACCTCCTAGCTGGAAGCCGGACGGCAGCCGCCCCAGTCCCGCCCAGTCCCAGCTCCCAAGTGGGAGCCCGGCAGCAACCTTCTGTGCCCTTCGAGCTGGGCTCGCGGCTGGGTGGCTGCCACCCGTGCCCCAGTTCTGAGCTGAGAGACAGCCTCCCGTGTCCTCACTTGCCCAGGTGGCAGCTCCCCTCCATGGCTCAAAGCCCGGTGCCCAGAAAGCCAGGCGGAGAGCCCAGCGGCTTGCCCAGTGCTGGAGCCGGGCTCTACCCGCAGGCTTACTTGCCAATTTCACTGCTCTAGCTGAGAGTTTAATTGACAACTCTGACAGCCCCAGATTTTACTAGTATAAAAATCTTAAGAGGGGCCCACACAGTGTGATTTGCCCCAGGCCCGCACCCCCTCCCCCCCCAGGGACAGCCGTGGGGAGTGCTGTTATCCACTCTGGTGGGCCGCTACTGCCTGCTCGTACCTCACAAGTTCCCACCTGTGTGAGGAGAACACCAGGTGACCCTGCCATCAGGCCATAGTGATAGGCTGGCGTTGACCTTTGCTGCTATATGGAGGAAGGGGAGGAGGAAGGAGGGGAGAAACAGCAGGTGGTTTTGTGATCTGCCACAGCCACACGGCACTGCAGAACTCAGAACTCTCCTGCTGTATGAGAAATACAGTCATCCAGCGGTAAAGGGGAAAAAGATTGTATTTCTCAGAGTGGAAAATTGAGTGTTGGGGTACTTATTAAAATTTCCAGAAGTTAGGGGGTACTTGCTACTTAAAAGGTTGAGGAACATTGCCCTACATCCTTCAAGGAGAGAGAGTGCTGGGAAAGGGGGAGCAACAGATGATCTCACTGCCGGGCAGGGCTTTTCAGACCCTAAAGACGATATTCTGAAAACGTGTGTCTGCCTTTCTCTGACGTCCCTGCTGCTGGGTGAGAAAAGCTGCAAGACTGTGAATCTTTGTCACACCATTGCCATCGGGCTGCTCCGAAAGTGAGCATAGCAGACAGACTCATTAGGAAGTGCAGCTCTCACTGCTAGTTAACTGGAGGTTTTATTACTCATGCCAGAAAAACAAAAGGAGGACTGGCTCCTGGTTGCAACAGAGAGGAGGGTAATTGGATTATCTGATTGCTCAGTTTTCACTTACAACCCCTTGAAATCATTTGAATGGCACCTTTTTTTCCCCCCCATCGTAAGACAAAAAGCATCACACACTCCAAAAACAACCACTGCAAAACGATAGTCAGGAGGATTTCAGAACAGAGGCCATCATTAGCATGGTTGATTTTATTTGCCGCTCCCCTAAAGCAGTTTGTATTTTTTTCAAGGGTATGAGATTCCAAACCCTTGGAAGTGTAATGCCTCCGAACTGCTCAAAAAAAAAAAATTCCTTGATTCTTCTTGAGTAGGGTCTCCTCTGTGAATATAGCGGTGGTGAAATGCATCGGGCAAATAACCTGGGGACTGAAGTTCTCTCTTAGCCTTGTTGAAGTCACTGGGAGTCTTTTCAATGGGATTGTCATCACTGGGCTTTCTGCATTGATGTAGCTACTCCAGTGCTAACCTCTAGCTCCAGATCCTCAGCGGGCATAAATTGGTAGATCTTCATTGAATCTCCCCTCATTTATACCAGCTGAGGATCATGCCCCCAGTGTAGATGTGCCACACTGGTGCAAAGGGGGCTTTGAAACCAGAGCAAGATGTGTTGGCGCAAGTCGCATTTACACCAGAGCAGTGTCTGCACTAGGCATTGGCACTAGTGTAATTGTATCGGAGTAGCTGCACCAGTGCAAAACTCCCCAGTGCTGACACACCCGTGGACTTCAGCGGGGTTCAGGTGAGGACCTTTTCCCACAGAGCAGTTATAGCAACAGGGCAGTTGTAAGCATTGCTGGGTGTGTGTTATATAGCCAGTTGTGGGTCTGTGCCAGGCCCTGCCAGAGAGCCTGGCTCCTCAGTTGTCGATCACCTGTTCAATCCCTGGTGTTGGCTAAGGTGGTTGTCCAGACTCAGCGATCCTTTGACCTTTCTGCTGAGATTGTTGACAGAGGGCCCAGGGCAATGAGGATGGGGTAATTGTACCGGTAATTAATTGCATTACAGTCACACCAGCCGTTGAGGCCTTCTTGTGCTGGGTGCAGTACGCAATGAGAGAGAGTCTCTGTCCTGAAAACTTGCAGCCATAGACAGACAGACAAAGGGTGGGAACAGACACAGAAAGAGGAAGTGATTTGCTTAGAGCTCAGGAATCACCATAACCTAGACCAGTGGTTTGCAGCCTTTTTGGCTGGAGGGCCACAGGTATCATTTTTACAACCCTGCAGGGCCAGCAGACTCTGCCAGCAGCCTCCCCCAACCCCCCCCCTGCAGTCAGACGGAAGGAGTTTAGCCAGGAGGCTGCCTCCTCGCTGATCTCTCGTCCCGCTGGCTGCAGCAGGGAAACCGCACGCATCCTACAGCCCCGCGCGCTCCACCTGGGTCCCTAGGCAGTGACTCCCTTCTGCAGCCAGGGGGACGGGAGATCAGTGCTTCCCTTCCTCTAATTCCAGCAGGGACCCAGCGCCTAGGGACCCAGGCGGAGTGCTTTGCTGTGCTTCCTGCTACAGCCAGGGGGAGGGGAGCCCTCATCTTCCAGCCCCTTGGCTGCAGCCAGAAGCCTGCACCGTCTTGTAGCCCCGTGGCAATACGCTCTGCTCAACACACTCCGTACGCAGCGGCTCCCTTCTGCAGCCAACGGGAGGGGAGCAGCGGGCCACTTTGAAAGCCCCTCTGGGCCATTTTTGGCCCCCGGGCCATGGTTGGGAACCACTGCCTTAGACTCTGCTGCCCTCGGCCCCCAACTGCAGTAGCTGTTCTTCTGTAAGCTGGACACATCCCCTGGGAAGTGGACTGTCCCCCAGCACGGTCAGGCCACACGGGCCCCCGAACAGCCCAGAGGCGTCATTAGGTCACCAGCGCTCCGATCCAGAGCTCATTGAAGTAAATGGCAAGAGTCCTGTGGGCGTCTGTAGGCGTTGGCTCAGGCCCTGAAACCCTGGGCGGGGTATAGACTGGGTGCTCAGTGCCAGACCTCTGCTCCCCTCCCCGTGCAGGTCTGTTGAAGGCCTCGAATCCATGTTTGAAATACTCCCAGCAGGATTCCTTTGAGACAAGGAAGCCCAGCGTGACGACTCCAGGTTGGCCGTCAGCGTGCACGGGAGCGTTCTGCGTCAGAGCAAAGGTTCCAGACCGAGTTTAAGTTTGGGGGATTTGGAAGGACTGGGCTAGTGTGCGGGGGGGCTCCAGCTGGCGGGAGAGGAGACCGGGAGTTCATTGACCTGCCCTGTTCAAGCCCTGCCCTTGGAGTGCGTAACGCAGGGTGTGTGTGCTGGAAATTGGAATGATTCCCTCTCCTTCTAGTCCCAAGGCTGGAGAGGAAGGTGGGAATGGCCGATGAACTGGGCGATGCTCTCCTTTCTATCAGCCCCCCTCTTGCTCTTTTGCTTGTCCTTAAATCCAGTCTTGGGCGAAATGTCAGTTTCTTTCTTACTTTCTCCATCCACAGCCCTTATTTGCAACACAGAGAACTGTGCATTGTAAGCTATTTGGGGCAGATACCGCCTTTGCATCTTGTGTATATGTACTGCACCTAGCACAAGGGGCCGCTGATCCCCGATTGGGGCTGTTAGGTGCTACAAATGCACTAGAACAAAGCACTCTTCCATCCCAAGGCTGCAGCTCGTTCTGGTGAAATGCTGGCAAACACCCTGGAGGGGGGAATCCTTCAGTGGGGGTGAGATCAGACGTCTCATAACTGCTGGCCTTTACCGTCCCTACGTCCTATGATCTTCGACAAATCTCAGCAGTCTGTCTGTTGGGGTGGGGGGAGATATTGTTACCAAACCTTCCTCTGGGCACCCCTGGTTTATCTCCTCTGGGGACAGGGAGTCAGAGTACAATACCCCGGCCAAAACGAAGCCCTTCCTGAGATCCTAGGGCTGCTTTCCAGCTGTAATTGGGGACATCAAAGGCCAAGGGGAGACAACACCCACCTTATTCGCCCTGTAGTGTGACTTTTTTTCCGAGGAAAGGCTCAATCCTGGGAAAACAGTTCAAATGGCACTGCCCACAGCAGCAGGGACTCCTAGATATGCAGCAGCATCTCGCCTTGACTCTCTTCTCCTTGGAAGGGCAGAGCTTGGGTGATTAGAGGTGGGGCCGAGAAGTTAAATAGAATGGAATTAGTGTGAGGTGGTTTTTTGTGTGCGGCCAAGGGAGCTGCTTGCCATTAAAACCACCCCCTGCTCCTTTATATGGTCATTAGCCGACCTGGTTGGGGGCAAGGGGATGGTTACAAACAATTCCCATGCCTGCAGCCCATCCACCACGCATCACCTCTCTCTCAAGTACCTGCTAACGGTTTGATCTCCCTTTGGTCACAGTCTCAATCCTGATTGGGCACCATTTCCTCAGTTAATAGGGAGAAGGACAGTGTAGAATTTCTTTCTCTTTTCAATGAAGGCTGTAAATATTTTTGTTTAAGGAGTGGAAAAGCACAGCTGGCCTGGCCATCGATCTTGCTCGTCTTCAAAATCAGACCTGCCCCTTCTCACCGTTGCGCTAGTACAAATCCACAGTAACTCCACGGAGGTCACAAGAACTTGGGTATTGTTGCACGGGTGTCACTGAGGTCTGGCTATTGCCAACTTGTCTGTGGCTTTCCATCTCTGTGGCCCAACAGACATTTGGGTTTCCGACTAACTGAATGTTTCCATAGGAAGTGTCGGCTTTCCATTTTTTGCTAGAAAACCAAAAACTGAACATTTTTTTGGCTGGAAACCAACATTTTTTTTTTCAGTTTTCAGCAGAAAATCTTTAAATTTCCAAAAGAAAGAAAAGGGTTTCTGGTATTTCAGCAAAAAGTTGAAATTTTCCACAGGAAAAGACTTCCAATTTCCTGCCACGTCTACTATTTTCTTTTGGTTGATATCCTGTATATTCCTTTTATTATTACCCACACCTGGATCTGGTGTGTCTCACTTTCCCCGCCACGCCAACACAACAGAAAGTCTCTTCTTAAATAATGTTGCGCATTGACTGTGCATTACAGTAAAGGGTGACAGAACCCTTGCTAGTTAACTTCCGTTATCTCATGACAGGAGATGACTCGTCATGTGGACGAGGCTATGGACTCAGGCCACCTACGTTCAAGTCCTGGCCTTGTCACAAGCTCCCTCTGTGACCTTGGGCAAGTCACTTAATCACTCTGTGCCTCAATTTCCCATTGGTGAAGTGAGGATAATAATGCTCCTTTTCTCCGACCCTATATCTCTTATCTATTTAGATTATAAGATCTTAAAAACAAGAGCTAACTTTCACTCTGTGCTGCACTGAGCACAATCTGCCCTGATCTCAGCTGAGGCCCCCCACCATTAGTGTAACACAAATACCACTAGTCAGTCATTATAAATTGCTATTTGGAAGCCTACGGACTCCCCTCCAGTATCTTGTAGTTCTTCTGGTGGCACACACGCCATCTGTCGTCTGTATTTGCAGAGGGGGCGGCTGGGCTTTTACAGAGGAGTGGCATAGGCTGTGGGGCACACGGGGTTAATGCTATTAGAACAAAATACCAGAGGAATTAATAATGATTTGCTGCTCATCACGCAGCCGTCCTCCAGAAATGTAACACAAGAAAAAACACGTCGAGAAATGCCAGAAAAATGCAGCAAATAAGTAAGTAAGTAAATAAATAAATAATAGCGAAAAGAAAAAGCTCGAGACAGTCTGGAACCTCCACGGGACGTAGCCCTGGGCAAGCGCTCTCCTCACATATAGCCAAATGAATCACTCTCAGGGAGCGATTTTAGGCTGAGCTCCTGTTGGACCGGACTGCAACCCTAGGGCCAGATTCTGCCCTGAGTTACACTCCTGCAACCCCTTGAAGCGAAATGGGGCCACGTGGAGGGGAGGTAACTCAGGGCAGGATCTGGCTTGCTATTGTGTTGGAATTTCATACGAGAAGTGCATAGGCTATTTGCTCTGAAAAAGAGAGAGATAAAATGGGTATGATACTGAGAACAGAATAACAGTTAGTCAGCTGGGATCTCGTTAATCCTGCTCCATAAAACAAGAGTGAATGGGCACTCACTCAGCATTGAAAGGCAAGAAACTGAAGTGGCATCATGGCAATATCTTTTTTTGACACAACATAATATTAATCTGTGGAACTCATTGCTGCAGTATGTCAGTGAAGCAGATAGCTGAACACGTCTTTTTTTAAAATGGAGAGTGACAAGGTGTGTGAGGCAATATCTTATATTGGACCAATGTTTGTTGGTGAAAGGACAAACTTTCAAGCCTCACAGAGCTCTTCCTCAGACCTGAAGAAGAGTTCTGTGGCTCTTAAAAGCTTGTCCTGTTCACCAAGAGACATTGGTTCAATAAAAGATATTATCTCATCCACTTGGTCTCTTTAATATCCTGGGAGCAACACGGCTACAACAACACTAAAAGCAGCAATGGACCACATCACGTTTTTTGAAAAATTGACATTTACATGGATAAAAGTAGCATCTGCAGTTACCCCAAGATAAAAACTGGCTATTCATCCTCATGTGTCAAGATACAAACTGAGAGTCAGGAAGACAATGTCAATCCTGGCCCCGGCCATCGTATAGCCTTATCCATTCAGACACTTAAATGGCTGTCATTACCAGAGAGTCTGAGTACCTGATAACCTTTAGTGTATTTATTATAATAACACCCCTCTGAGGTCAGGCAGTGCTATTGTCCCCATTTTACATATGGGGAAACTGAGGCACAGAGAAGCTACATGACTTGCCCAAGCTCAGACAGGAAGTTGATAGCCAAGCAAGGAACTGAACACACAGCTCTCCTGAGTCCCAGGCTATCCCCCTAACCACCAGGCCATCCCTCCTCTACGGGGCCTGGCCTGGGGATACTGAAGATATTCTAAACCACTTTGCATGGTGCTCTGAAAGAAAAGATGGATGTCGGACTGGTGTGGTAACTTGACGATGTGCCGTTTTGATAGGCCGCCTTGCTTCTCCAGTCCCCACCCATGGCCTGAAATATCGCTGGCAGGACAAATCAGCTTCCCGCTCGTTGTAGTCTGAGAGTTGCAACCCTTAATGTTATGGCTGTCTCCTGCATTACTCTCCCCCACACCGTTCCACATTCGCGCTGGGCCTCTGTAGCTTGAGGCTGGGCATCGGATCAGGCCCTTAGCGCTAAAGGGCATTTGGCGAGCAAAAGGTGAGAAAGCTGCTGGTGCACGTTAATGATGGATGAACCTCCAAAGGGGTGGCGGGATCCACAGGGTTTGGACCTGAACTTCTTTGGTCTGAAAATCAGATGAGATTGTTTTTATTTTCGGTGAGGTTTCCAGTGCCTTCTGCTGTGCTGGGACATACCAAAAGAACTGTTTTCCTGCAGTGTTTGGGTACCATTTCCTGCCCGCAAAGTTGGAAGGCCCATGAAAATAACCACCAAACCATTGAATCACATGGGAGGAGGAGGGCGGAAGGTTCAGAAACCATTTGGATTGGATCTGAATTTGGATTGAAGGTCCAACTCGGGCTTTGTGTGTCATCCCCTTGCTAGATAGACAGCGAAGATTGTCGTTTTCAAATAAAATTGGCTTTATTATATTTTTCCCCCCAGTCTGTAACAGCTCACACGCTTCCTCTGACCTCACTGTCTGTTCCCAACGTGAACAACAGACCCACTTTCTGCATTTGATTTGTATCTGGCGTGGTGACGGAGCTCTGACCCAATGGTTTTGTAACTAGCGACCCTGCCGAATACCAGTTTAGTTATTTTTTTAATCAGTTATTTTTCTGCTTTTCACCTCACGTTATTTTTTGCCCCATAATCATTAATTTCCCTGTAACTCCAGTGAAATTTGCAATAAAAAAACCCTGCATTTTGAACTCATGTTCAAAATTATGAAGCTACTTGTAACTGTAAGTGATAACCTGCCTGATTCTTCGCTGAAGGAAATCGGGAATAACTCCATTGACCATCAGTGAGCCTACACCAGAACAAAAGCACATGGGAATCAGGCTCCTGGATGTGCAGAGATAGTATAATCCTCTTGCTGTAGCTTTTCCTTTAATTACAGTCTCTCTAAAGAAACCAGAAATCAGGACAACTTGTGTATACTTACAGATCTGTGACTCGACACCAGAGCTCATTCTTTCTCTTCTAATTGCTGCTTTCTTGTCTCCGGGGTTCTTTTGTTTTTCTCTGCAAGCAATCACAGCTTTCAGATGTTTTGGGGTCACTCCATGTGCTGCAATGCTAATTATTTCTTCAGACGTCTTAAGGAAATGGTACAAGTGTGCAGCACAAGTGCACATTGAATATATATTCACACTTCTAGGTATACACGTGTGTGTGTGCATATGACAAAAAATACCACATTTATACACACGGACACACACCGACACAAACACAAATGTAAATCTGGAGTAACTGAAGGCAGAATGTGGCCATTGAGAAGATAGTGCAGCTAAAAGTTCTCATGATTCTCTTTCACAAAACTTATTATTAGCTATGAGAGGGGTAAAGGCATTGAGTAGAAACTGCTTAACAACATCTCTGTTGTTATAATAAAGGCCAGGATCCATTCTCCATGGAGAAACATACTAATATTAGAAATGACACCCATGTCACGTCTCTTGCCTAGGGCCCCCACCTGGGGGAGGAAAGGGTACACTTTACCGGGGGGGCTGGAGGCCCTGGAGGGCCAGGCTCAGACTGCAATCCCCATTACCATGAGGAAAATGTTTTCATGGCTCATGAGATTGTATGTATGGGATGAGGGATTGTGCTATGTGTGTGGGAGGAGGCCCGTGGTACAAGTTTGTACTGGGCCCAAAAACATTATGCTTGGGCCATGCTTTCGCAAACTAGTGTCCATTCATGAAATGTATCAAAGATCAGCCAAATTCCTATAATGTGTTAAAAGCCATCTCATTTTTAAATCAGCGTCATTTTTCATCTTCTTTGTGTGTGTATGTGCATGTATGCAGGCTGTTGCTTTTAGTGGTATTGAGATTTTATTTAATGTGCATATTGTACTTCTTGTGTTGTGTGCAATATTTTCTGACAATTTGGGGGCAGAGAGGGGAGGCACTGGGGATGGAAAATGGCTGGTTTATCTGAGGACTGCTGCTTTTTCCAAAGGGACAAAGCAGAGGAGGACGCAAAGTATATCATTTCTGTAATTTTGTGTGATGGCAGTGGGATGAGTGCCTTGTTAGTTATGTTTCTAAGTCAAAAAGGGTGAATCGTCTTTTATTTTTTATTTTGTAATGGCAGGTGCTTTGAATAAAAAGAATTAAACCAGCGACAACAGAAGCACAGAGGTGGATGCATTTACACATGTGGATACAGACACATCAGTGTACAGAATGCACAAGCCATGCAACACACATCTTGCACATTCATGCATATACATAAATGCATGCATGCATGAACACACGCAGTCAGAATGTACTGCACCTTGCCTTATACTGTAAGAAATAATTTTACAGGGGCAGATGTGTGGTGCTGTACCTATCTGAGTGGTTCCCTCTCTAGCTGTTTTGGTTTTGTGATTTTAAAAGACCCCTTCCCCTCCAAAATACTCCAAGGTGAATTTTGCCATGCTTATGTCAGGAGGTGTTCCCTCTGAAAGAGAATAGACAGGTAAGATTATTTGGAAAATAAGAAAATAATTAATAAAAAAGCCCTTTAAAAAAACAACAATTCTGAACAAAGTTTGCCCATCAATTGAAATCTTTGGCATTTTTTTCAACTCATCCACAGAAAACTAATGCTTCAAGTGCATCCTTTCCCCCCATGTGGCCCACGCTGGTGTAATTTCTGGAACTAAGGAATCGGGGGACTTTGGTGAGAGATTCAGGGAAATGGGGTAACTGGCGTAAACATCATGGGGGGGGGGGTCAAATGTCTGTGTATCACACATGAGACCCATCATTACTCAAAAGTAGATCATCCAGGGACAATGCAAGATGGATTGCGTTTATGAAAGAGTGCCACCCTGCCGAGGCTTCTGGGAAATAACCTCTGCAGAACCTTACACGTTTCTACCGAACGGTTACAACCCTCCCCCCAGGAATTCAGCTGATTGTGTCCCCACGTTTGTCATTTGTGTGTGTGGCACAGTGAAGAATTGATATGCTTAATATGAATGGAATACTTCAACCCGCCTGAATAGAGGCAGAGCCAGCACCAAAAACATTGTTTAAAAAAGTCCCACTCAGCCTGGGAAGGAAAGTTGTGTATCAATCTAGTTCTATAATAGTGTAATTTACTGTCTAGGCCTGGGCTCTGGTGGCGATATTGTACTGGAATGAATGAAACAGAGGACTTCAGGCTGAGCTGGAGCTCTGGGCCCTGGCTGGCTCTATTCAGGCCAAACCTAATCGGCTTCAGCTCAACTCTGCGCCAAAGCTTCCCTCTCAGTAGTGGGTTTTTCTCTGGGTTTTGTTACTGTTTCTTAAAGAACTCAGCTGGCTGCTGGGGCTGAAAAGAATCAAATTATTAAAGATTTTGTGGCAAATCCAGTGAGAATGGGCCCATGCAATAATGATAGCATTGTGTCACTGTGGGCCGGTCTCAGCTTCCAGTGGGGAGAAACTGTCAGCCCTGTCTTTGTTTTCTTAACCCTTTCAATAGAAACAAAATAATATTTAGCTTAGCACAAAATACCTTCTTTTTCATTTCTAATCCTTTACAGGTTTTTTTTCCGCTCCTCCTCCTCCTCCTCTTTCACTCACTTTCTCTCTCTCTCGTTGTGTTGGCTATCCTCCCAAATAGATTTATACACATTCTTCTTTCTGGAGCCGGTTGGCCGGAGGGGCATCTGTTATCAGGAAAGTCCTTCTCGTTAATTGGGATGTAAAATGGACAATTAAATCAGCTTCTAGCAACCGCCACCAGCCAGGGAGAGAGGGGAGAAGGCGTCACACTTTGTTCTGAGGCTCCTTTTATTAGTATAAAAGGGCTAATAAATGATTAGGAGATGTTTCAATTGTTATCAAGTCCAACAGATCAGTGGATTGATTATAACCCTCTAGAACACGTACTACTCGTCATTGTAATGTGTTTCTAACATTGGAAAATCATTGATTAACCATTCATAAATGGAACCTTAATATATACTGTGACCAAAGATCGATCTATCTATGTATCTATCTATCTATCTCTCATCTCCACCTTTTTTATTTAGAAACTATGTGGCTTTCAAATCTTAATTCATTTCTCTAATTGGCCACCTCTCTCTGTTGTTTGTTTAGACCAACATTAATATGCTGCTTCCCAAACAGTTGCAATTAGCCTGGCTCTCTGGGGGAATCTTTTTTATCTGTCATGTGTATATTGATCCTGGCACTTAAAGAATACAAGTATTTCTATGGCTCAGCTGTAAAACACCAGGTCGCAAATCAACAAGGCACTGAGGGCTTGGCTGCTTCCTTTCTTCGCTCTGGATGACAAGGACCCGCCAACCCGGCTCCTTTGTGACGAACCGGCAGCGCTGCTGACACCTCTTCCCGGCGTTCTCATGCAAAAAACATTTTCAATATTGATAGGTTGGTGCCAAAGATTGTCTGACACAAAATGCAAGGCCGGAACCTCATCTGGAGTAAACCGTCGCCGCTCCTTTGAAGTGGAGCTATGCTAATTTAAACGAGACGAGGACATATCTTGAAGTGTAATAAGATGGTATCAAGTCTGGTAGTAGGGCAAGGGGAAAGAAAAACAGACAACAGGGTACTCGCTGTACCCTTGCAGGAGATCCCTTAATCAGAATATTCCTTCAACTTTGGTCTGCTGTAACCTATTGACAACGGAACTAGGTCATGCTGGTGAATAGGGTAGATTTTCTGCAGCCCCAGCGTCTTTCAGGCTGGGAAGGATTTTGTGTTCAGTATTACAAACAGATCTTCTGTCTTTATTTCCCGACCGGCAGCGCGTTGCTTAACAAGGAGAACTGGACCAGCCATTTTCCTCGTCACAGATGGAGGGCTCCATCCAAGGTGTGCCTTTGCCAACTGGCTTTCGTTCAGGGGAAGTTAATTCTTGTTTTTAGTGCCCAGCCAAGTTTAGTCAGGAAGGCTGGAATGTTTCAAATTGAGGGTGGGGAGGGGAGGGCATCCTGGATTGCTTTGCCAGCTAGTTCAAGACGAGAAGGGATATGTCTGATTTTTATTTATTTATTTACTCTTCAAGCTGGATGAATTTTTACGCCAGTTTTGGCAGCCTCAGAGAATCACCCTTTCGGCTTGAGCTACAAAAGGAGGACAGCAAGGTAAGTCATCCTCCACGCCACCCCCAGCATGGTGCCTCACCCCTGATCTTCCCGGATCACCTGAAGGGGGCAAAAGAGGACTCCCTGGTTTGGGTCAGTATTTGGCCTCTCTGTTGAGACTGGCAAGTGGGGTGGCAACAGTGTTTGGTTGCCACCAAAGTGGTTGCCACCAACATGGGTTGGATACTGAACCCACACCTAAAGGTCAAAGCCAGTGAAAACATCAGGTGATGAGCCTGATCCAAAATATAGGACTGCTTTGGACCCCCTGGATAACGGTGTCCCTATGAGATCACATGTATCTAGGCTACTAGGAACAGCAGCCGGGAGCAGGACTAGAAATGCAGCCCCTTCTTTCTGAGAACTTGGTCCATTAGCATTTGAAGTAGTTGTAGAGGCCCTGGGAGCAACCAGAGACATCACCTGTGACTCTGCCCCTGCCCTTCCCACACGGTAGTCAAAAACACCAGGGTCTGGGATTTTCAACACTTCTTTGATGAGCGGAGTCTGCCACCCACCTAAAAATGTGCACCAGACCAATCAGTACTAAAGAGACCATCACTCAGCCCTAGAGCCCCTGCAAAGCTACTGCCTGGTGCCCAACTTCCCTTTACTAACCCGGCAAAGCGCAGCCTCTCCAGTGCCACCGCTCAGCTGCCATGATCCTGGATCCCTCTGTCAGGTTTCCAGGTATGGTACAGAGATGGTGCATGTTGCTTTGGTGGGTGATCATCTCCTGTACATAGACAAGGGAAGCGCAACCCTTTCCACCCTGCTGGACCTCTCTGGGGCATTCCAGATCCCAGATCCCCAGGTACACCAGCCTTCTTTCCTGAACCATGGAACAGCTCCCTCGTGGTGTATCTGAGCTCAGACTTGGGTGGAGAGCAGCTGGCTGAAACTGTATCCAGGCGAGTCTGAGGTGATGAAGGTAGGAAGAGGAAAAGCTTTAGAGGAACTCGCCGTCTTCTCCATAACTTCCCCCTCTATGGAGGGCACCTACCCTCTGCTGTTGGTTCACCACCTTGGGACTCCTCCCTGCCATCAGATGCCCATACTGCCAGGGCAGCTGGTGTTGAAGACGATGCAGGCAGCATGTCTGAAGGTTGGCTAAATTTGGGAAGTAAGACCACCTCAGCTCTAGAACTGGCTCAAATGCAAAACCAGGCTAGATGGGATGGATCCAGTTTCACAATGAAGTTTGCTGACAGTGAGTGTTATTGGTTTGCAAGGCCCTTTAATGACAATTTCAAAATGACAGGTTCCCTCCTGGAGGGGTCTGTATGATCAGAGCCTTAGAATGCAGCGTTGACACAACATTGACACTTACCCATGTGAGATGCGCTGTTGAAAACACTGAGACTACTCACAGGATTAAGGGCTGTAGCAACTGGCCCTGAATGAGGATAGCAAATGCTGACAAATATGGTGGGGACATTGTATAGACAGGGCAGTAAAAGAGCACTGACAGAGCTGAGCACTGCACCGCTGTTGGCAGAGAACAATTTGACAACTACAGCTCCTTCTTCTCAGCTAGGGAATTACCTGCCAACAGCTCCTGATGGATTTCTTCTGTATTTGAAATCATCCAACAAGTGGTTTGTGCAAACCTGTTTCACCCTCTGGGTTGAAGGTGAATTTTGGTTGGGCTATTCGCTTTTCACCATTCGCTCTTTGCACTGTATGGTGGGTTACATACGTCACGTGATATTATTCCTGCTTCCTGGTTGGATGGCTCCAAAACACACCAAACAAACACAAACAAACAAAAACCTTTGAAAATGGCCAGGTAAACGCTTCTGCATATTATTGTGAGAATTTGAGACCTTCCACAAACATTCTTGTGAACCATATTGTGCATGGATGTTTGTGTACGGTTAATACTGTCAGAACAAATTTGTGGTTTTTACTCAAACAAATGTTCACCGATACTTTTTGTTTGCAGCATTCACTCGGCTTTAACCACCAAAGAAACTTTCCTCACATGTGGCTTCTGGATTACTTAAAAGTAATGAGCGCTTATTATTTTGCTTTCCAGTGTTGTCAACGCTCATGATTTTACTGTGTCTTGTAATATTCAGTGTTTTTCTTAAAGTTCCAGTTCCGGGTTTCATGAAAAATCTCAGTGTTTGTTCAAAAAGAATCCTAAATTCCTAGAACTCAGGACTGGGCTTGAAAATATGATTCCTAAGGACTCAGAAAACAGAAGGCAAATAAAAGAACCCAACAATGATTATTTTTAAAATCCCATGATTCCTAAATCAATCTCATGATTTTAGAGGGCCTGACTGATGATTTTTGGGTGCTTTGGGACTGGCAATACTGTGGTCTTGTGCTTGAATGTCTCCCTTACATATAGGGAAGTAATTTAAATTCTCTCCCATGAAAAGACTCCAGCCTTCCCAAAAAATGTGCCAGTATGGTAGAGCTTTTTCCTTTCACTGTATTCAGGGGACCTTGGTTGTAACATCCACAAGAGGCAAGCCGCTAAACAAAAGACATGCTTATTTTAGAACTTCACTGCAAGGGAAATTAAGACTGCAATGCTAGTCTCAACTTAAATGTTCTTAGGGCTTGTCTACAGAGAGAAATTGACTGGAATAGCTATTGTGGAATGAACTATTCTTAGCTCCTTCTGTTGAGGGTGTTCTGGAATTGTGCTTTGCAAATGCACGAATTATTGTGGTATCAAGTGACTTTCATTCCAGAATAAAGGCTTCCCTAAGCCAGATGTCCTGGCTGCTTACTCATCCTCTGCCGAGGTTCTCTATGTTCTCATCTCTTCCTCGTGTTCTCACATCAAAAAGGAAAAACATGTTTAATTTGCTGCTTCTTACAGCCTTAGAAATTTGCTTACTGAAGGGGGCACTATGGGCACTGAGGGGTGTGAGAAGACACCACACGGTTTTCTCAGCCCTTGTCTCTGAAGCTCCATCGGTTTCATGAATTTGGAGTGGACATCCACCTTTAATTGGGGTTGGAGATGAGTAGGGCAACCATATTTCCCAAAGGGAAAACGGGATACTGGGTGGGGCTAGCCTGAGCCCTCCCCGTCCCCCCCATGTGGGGCTGGCCTGAGCTGTTTGCCCATGCCCTGCCCCCCCTCACACAGGGAGTTGCTCGTGTGAGCACTGCCTGCCCCCCGCCCGAGCCCTGCCTCCTCTCCTGTTGCTTGCCCCCTCCCGTACACCACTTTTTGGACAAAAGTGGGCATTTGTCCCATTTGCTCACTTTTGCCCCCCCCCCAAAAAAAAAAAAAAAGTCAGGACAGCCGGGACAGGGCTTACAAAAGGGACTGTCCTGGCCAAAACGCGATGTATGGTCATCCTGGAGGTGAGCGTGAGGGCTGGCTGCACAGGTCAGGGTAGGGTGTTCCAGGCATAGAAAGCAGTGTGGAAGAAAACACCAGGCCATGTGTGCTGGAAGGAGATGAAAGGCATATTGAGGCTGATGGCACTGGCAGTGTGGTTGGGATGTGAAAAGAGACGAGGCGGGAGCTGTAGCTACTAGCTGAGTGATGAAATGCCCTGAGGACATGAACAAGAAATTTGAATGTGCTAAGCAGAGGAATGGGGAGCCAGCAGAGGGTTTCAGAGAAGGAAACATGGTCCTAGCTTTGGGCAGCAGCGTTTTGGACAGATCAGAGCAGAGTCAGGTGGGTGTCAAAAAGACCAGAGCAGAGGTCTAGCCAGGAGTCAGTTAGAAGGTAGAAGAGTATGTAGCTATCATCAAGGAGCGGACGGGATGGATTTCACAGATGTTCTGCAGGGAGACGTAGCCGGGTTTTGTTTCCAGCTTGCATGTGGAGGAAGAGGGCAACGTATCGCTTAGCTCCATTTCTTCTCTCAGAGTTAAGAGCATGACTCCCACTGAGGTGCGGACACCCATCAGAGGGTAGAATGCAAACCACGTGAGTACCGAGTTCATTATAAGGTAACCCTTGATACATTAGGTGTTGGGAAACCATGGTGATGGGGGCAGTGCGGGAACCTGAAGAGAACAGAAACATTCATCAAAGCAGCTAAGCAAAGGCTGAAACATGGATGGTATTAGCCAGGGCTTCAGAAGCGCTCTGGGACTCAGTTTGTCTGCAATGTCTATTTCCATCTCTGTCACGGCCATCCCTTTGAGTCATAGAATCATAGTAATGACCACCTCTCGAGGTCCTTCCTAGTTCATCACCCCATGCTGGGGGCAGGATACCTAGACCATCCCTGACAGATGTTTGTTTAACCTGTTCTTAACAACCTACAAGGGGATTCCACAATGTCCCTCGGTAGCTTCTCTGTCTCTTTTTCTGGTGCCCCCCTGCACTGCAGGAGCACATAGTTAGAGATGGTCTCTTGTCCTTGTTTAAATTGTCTTTTATTGCCTTGCTGAGTCTATGGCCATATCAGCATCAGGAAGCCTCACAATGGCCTTACTCTACTTGAGGAAGAGTCACAGGTTCACGGCTGAGTTGTACACTAATAACAGTGACTGACTATGCGAATGTGACTATCAGTAGGAGGCGGAATCTGACCTGAGTTATACTTCACTGGAGTTGCTCTGGATTTGCACAAGTGTAAATCAGAGCTCAGTTTAGCCCAATACTGCATACTCATTGGAAGGCAAACCCTGTATCAGCAGAGCATAATTGTCCTTACTGCTGCGTTGCATATAAGACTAGAGAGCTGATAATTCCAAGCATTGGTGAGGCCTCTTTGAGGACATATATTTTTGAACTCAAAGGATTGTGATAATAGGGAGAATACCCCTATTAAAAATAAGATGGAAAATCCTACAGGTCGTATTAGAAATTGATAACCTTTGGAACCATCCTATAGAATTGAATACAGAATTTTATCACTATAGAATACTATGGGTGGTTTCAAAAACCTGTAGAAGAGAACTCACTGTCTAATAAATCCTATGGGCCACACCACTAGCAAGTGTAAATCAGCACAGTCCCTGACTTCAATGGAACAAGGAGATCTAAGCAGGTTGATGATCTAGTTGTATGAATTTTAGGAGCAATGTCTATAGAATCCTATTACATTTCCATAAAATTCTATTGGTTTCATCCCTAGAGGGATTTTCTAAGAGGACCAGTAATCGTCCCAAACTCTGCAGTATTGCTATTATAAGTTATAGAGCTGACTGCTTCACAGCATTAAAATCCCATTAACTTCATTTTTGCCACACTGGCATAGCTGAGGGTAGGATTCAGGATTCGTAGTTGAGGGTAGGATGGTGGGTCAGAGCCACTACTGAGGAATACTGAGGATCTTCTGTATAAGTTTATAAAGAGGAATACAATTCATCGAAAGGCAAATGTTTGATAAACTCGTTCAAATGCTTTTGCAGGAATGTGGAGTCATAGAGTCTAGCCAAGAATCTGTGACAAGAAACCATGGCCCATTTTGGCTAAAAGAAGGTCAAGGTTGGATTAGATATCAAGAAAAACTTCCCATCAAGAAGACCAACCCAGACAATGTGACTATTGGCAAGAGAGGCTGTTGAGAAGCTGAGATGAAAAATACCCCAAAAGAGACGCTATGAATTGTTCAAGGGCATAATGTATGGGGAAAACGTTAACCAGAAGCCAAGTTTTGGTTCCATTGAAATCCTAGGACTTCAGTGAGGATCAAGATTTTGCAAATGGGGTAGGAGGACCCCTCCAGGCTGATGTCACAGGGACACACGACATATGTCAAGCTGCCACCAGTACAGGGAATTAAATGTCTTTGTTGCTATTACCAAAGTCAGGTAACCCTCCGTACTTTTGTTCTGCCACTGAAATCCAAAAAACTCAGGTGCATCCTAAGGAAGGCCTTCATTCTGGGCTACAAGTCTTTTGTGGTTGAGGATGTGGAGCTGAGAGCAGGGAGCACTGTACTCTGCCACTGACTTCCTGTCTGCCCTTTAGCAAGTCATATAACCGCTCTGTGCCTTTGTTCCCCATCTGCAGCATCAAAATGCTAACACTTACCTGCAAAGATCTTCAGGTGAATGGTTTTGTAGAGGTGCAAAGTATTATGATGATCTCTTCTTAGCTACAATAAGTTTATTTTAGCGTACAAGTCATACTGTAGTATGTATCGCTGTATTGAGGCAAATCCCAGTGGCAGCGAAAGGTTTTCCACTTTTTTAAGTGAAGTTCAAAATACCAACATTGCCCTGGCACTGGAAATCTTTTCATCCGGGTTTGGTTTTTCAGCCTTTCTTCTGGGACTTATTACTCATTCATTCATTTCCCCACATCATTACCTCTTGCCAAGGGGTGTCTTTTGTGTGGTTTAGCTCCCACTGCTTGCCTGTTCTGTGGTAGACTTAATGCATGTTCAGACGGATCAACTGGCCATCAATTCCAGCTGAGAAACTGACTTCTGCTATTTGATAGTGACCAGCCTGTGAAAAGAGGAGACATTTACTCTGCACCCAGTGGAAGTGCCCCGCTCCATTTCACTAACATTGCGTGGTACAAAGGCAGTAATCAGAAGTGATAGAAGGGTTTTTTATTGCACTAGGCCAAAGGTTTAAGATAGGGACATTTCCCCGTTAGAAGGCAATTTGGCTGGCTCATGGGTGAGTCAATCGGAGTAGCAATTCTTTGGTGGAGTGTACTGAAGAGAAATGGTGTTGTATCCACAAGCCTTTCACCATTTGTGCCGTTTGGCCATGAGAATCCAACAGCCCTTTGGCTCTGTAAAGTGCTGGTGATACATTAGACGAGATAAAGTGGGTGGGTAAGACTATGACAAGGCCAATCATCTGCAGCGATGTCCCTTCAGGCCATGATGGGGTCAGAATCTGAGCTTCTCAAACTAAACACGAAGCCAGGCCTTGGGTGCCTGCTTCTTCAGCACAAATGCAACTGTTCCTAACTTGAGAGAAAGATCCCATTGGCTTCAGCTGGGCTACACAGGGGAGTAAAGGTTGCAGGACTGATTCCACAGTCAGTGCTTGGGTGCAACCTTTTTTTTTTTTGGCATCCATTGGAGAAAGGGGATGGTTCAGGGGATGGGGTACAAGCTTGGGACATTGGGATTTAATTTCCAGATGTGCCATAATTTTCCTGTGTGGCCTGGGGTGAGACACCTAGCGTTTCTGTGCCTCCGTTCCCCATCTGTAAAATGAGGATAACTGGATTTCTCTGCATCGCAGGGGAGTTGTCAGGAGAGCTATGTTAAAATTAGTGAGGTGGTCAGAGATTATGGGAATGGAGCCACGTAAGCCATCGAAGATAGATTACCCCAACGTTGATTATCGTCTGCTCTGATGCACAGCAGAGCTGGGGCGATGGAAACAGAAAACAATGTATTAAGAAAACTCCATCCCGTCTCTGTTTGCGAATTAGCCAGAATCAAATGTCAAATGTAACTAACTTTTCTGGCACATGAATGTATGTGACATCAGAGGAAGTCACTGGAATAAGGGCGTTCCAGTTGCATCTCATGTGGTAGACTGTGATGCGTGTAGTGCTCCTTGGTTCTGGAAAGATGTAAACATTGCGCTTGGCTCAAACAAACTTTTCTTGGAGAAATGACTGCAGATCTTGATCCATTGCCAAAGAGATACCAATGAGCAGACTACAGTCCTTAGAACAATGGAAGTGTCCATAATCAGCAGTCTGTGGCTACTCTTACACAACCCCAGCCAGTGTTGAGGTGGGATAGGACGCAGCTGGGAACTAGTGAGGTCTTGGTTCTTTGGCTTTGAAGTGGGTGTAACTGGATACATTAATGAATAGGATTATATAATGGGGTTCCCTGAATATGTCGTCTTGGGCTTGTCTTACTCTACCTGATTCAGTTAGTGGCCAGTCTAAAAGTCTGACCCCCTAGAAGCTGTGTAGCATGCACAGCTGAGCATGCTGGCTGGGTTACCTACTGCAGTCAGACTCTGCTGTGCTGACGGGCACAATACAAACACATATAAGAACTGGGTTCTCATCTCAGCTGTGCCACTGACTTGCTTAATGGCCTCAGAAAAGTCATCCAATCTGCCTGAACCACAGTTAACCCACGGGCAAAGTGGGGTGATGAGACTTATCCATTTTGTAAAGTGCTTTAAGACCTAGGCCTTATGGGAGGGAGGGGGCAGGGCGAATGACAGGGAAGCACTTTTTACCCGAGAGTTTCTTGGCTTGTATTTCTCACCATGGATGCAGTGTTCAGAACAAAATTCCTATGCCGATGAGTCTCCCGTTTCAGCATTTGGAGGGATTAGCAGCCAGCTAAAGGTGTGTACTCTCCAGCAACCCCAGGGCCTAACGTCCAAAGACCTCCAGAGAGTTTATACACTCATCACAAAGTGAAGGATTAGGAGGATGTTATTAACCCTGCATCTGTCATAAGGATATCTGACAGCTGGCATAATTACCACCCATCTGCCCCTTGGTGTATTTTATTTCTGAAGGCGTGCAGGCATTCACCGATCCCTGCCCCCACCCAAGCCTCTGACATCCCTAGCACGATTGTTGAGGGGCCTCTTAAGAATCCGGCGGGGGAGAAAAAGATGTCCTGTGAATGTTCTGCTTGGCAGGAGGACAGGAGACTTGAAAGAAGAAATCAGTACTATTTTGGGGGCTTCCTGTGGAGAGGAGGACAGAGAGAGGGGAAGGCTGATCTAGTGGTTAAAGCAATGACTGGGATGTGCAAGATTCCCTGCTCTGCCACAGACTTTCTGTGTGACCTTGGGCGAGTCACTTTAAATTTCTCTCTGCCTGAGCGTCCCATCTGTAAAACGAGGAGCATAGTATTCCTTATGCCCACCCTTTGTATGTCTTATCTATTTAGATTTTAAACTCTTTGGGGTAGGTACTGTCTCTTGTGTACATACAGCACCTGGCACAATGGGGCCCTGATGTCAGTGGGCCTCTAAGCTCTCATGTAATATGAATAATAACAACAGCCTCCATACCAGTACAGCGTGTTAATAATAATTCTTAGCACTAATTATGTGGGAAAACCCTCAAGTGATCAGTACTTGCAACACATCTGAGAGATGCAAACTCTTTGGGGCATAGACTGACGTTTACTATTTACTGACATTTACAGCACTTAGCCTAATGAGTGCCCAATCTGGTGGTGGTGATTAGATACTGCTGCAAAATAATTGTTCAATAAGGAACATAGTTACAGCATTGCAATGTACAGGCTAAAGTGTGTGTGTGAACGATTGCCCTCTATTGGAGAGAATCAGAACTGCTGAAGTGTGTGTCATAGGCCCTGTAATGCAAACAGCTATTGATGCTTTAGCTCCATTGGCAGGGGCTTTGGCAGGAAAAGGCTTTGAATATAGCAGCTGCCAGGTATAATTAATGCAAATATGAAGGGCTTGCAACTGCTCCTATTCTGTCATTGACTTCAATGGGAGAAGGAGGCAAGTACTAGATATGATTCATTTCAGTGTGGGAAAAGGTGTTGTATCAACAATATTTACTGAAGTCCATGGTTTGAATCACTAAGCCCTGTAGAGCTGGTATCTGATTGGCCATACTTTTTGGTAAGTTCTGACCCAATCAAAAACCAATGGCAGCTTTGCCATTTGCTTAACCGGGACCAGGATTTGCCCATGCATGAATATTCCTCAGAGTGAACTGAAAACCTGCCAAGACACACATTCCTAGTCGTGCATTTCTCCTGCAATAGCTGATGACATGACTGCGATGATATGTTTACTTCCAGACTATTATTCAGCCACTATGTTGCTATTTGTGCTGTATAGAGTTACAATTGGGGCATGGTTCCTGGTAAACAAGGGAGACAAAACTAGAACTCAAGCTGTGTGGAAACTTGTTCATTTGTGTGTATAGTTTGTAGCCGTCTTCTTTACTGAGCACCTCTTGTTTAAAGTGGATGATGATTCCATATATCATGACACTAGAACATCTATTTTAGGTCTATGTACTGAAGCCCATCACTTTATTATGAGTGCCTTCCAGGTTAATTAGATTGGCATTACATCAGCTTTACTGGCTTCTTGGAAATTTTGGCTCTTCTCCCTTCCATGGTTGCAAACCCAGTGTAGTTTAGACAAGCACAACACTAACATCGAAGGATAAGACATGAAAGCAGGAGCTGTGGGCATAACAGAGGAGATCTGAAACAGAATGTTAGCCTTCTATGGAGGCTTTTGGAGAAGGAGAGCGGAGTTGGCCTGGTGGCACAGGGCGATGTCCGTAAGGAGCTGTGAAAGGGGTTATCGAAGTGTAAAGCGTTAGTATCATTATTACTTTCAGTGTCTGATCTGGAGTGGACATTATCATGGAGGACTATCCAACCCTGAATTCCAATCTCAGCGAACAAGCGAAGAGAGGACTAATTTTCTAAATGTTCACTTTTCAATCCTCCTTGTATGCAAAACTTTAATCGTACGCATACTGTAGAATCTAATGATCTGGAGTCTGAAGCAACTTCTCCCTCTTATTTATTTTGGGGGAAGTTTACAGTTAAAGAGCACATCTTGTCAGCATGACATTTTAGAACATTCTGAATGGACGGGGCAATTATACATTTCCGACACTGAGAGATCGGAGACCTGGCGTGAATGAGCACAATTCCGACATCCTCGCAGATTGTGAACGGCCTCAGTTCCCAAGGGAATATATTGTCTTGTTCTGTTCAGTAGTCAGTCTACAGAAAGTTAGGAATGGAATGTCCCAGAGCATTTTCTCTTTCTTTCCATGGTGCATTAGTGTTTTTCTTTCAAACTCTAGTCAAAGCCGAGTTGGTGGAACTCACAAAATTACTGCCCTCTTAAATTTAGTCTTCAAAATTGTCCCCAAATCGGATTTACAAGCAGCATCAGGATCTGACAAGAACCCCTTCTCTTGTGGGAATGAAAAGACAACAGGATCCTTGTGACTTTGGGACCGAAAGGGGACTCCATTTACCACTGTTGGCAAACTCCTTTGGAGGGGATGGCTAGTGACATAAGCACTGGGTCTGAAATACCCAGACTCCTTGCAACAGAGTAAAATCACCGCAGATTCAGCTTAGCGCTTTGTGCTTCTTCAGTAGCTCAGTGACCGTGTGTGTAGTGTATTGCACTGGGCTATTTTGGATGATGATGTGTGTGGACATTAAACATCTCTCATGTTTTTTTTTATCAGAATAGAGCTTTGCCTTGGTTAGTTTAGCTACAGTTTTCTCCCAGCCTCTACTGTTGTGGTGGAAACTACCTTCCAGTTTAGAGACTGTAGGTCCGGGACAAAAGTGGTTCCTCTGTTCTGAGCAGGCGGCATATCTCTGAGCTTATGGCTGTAATGTCCTTTCTGTTACAATGGAAAATTTTGCAACCCTTCCACAATCCTCAGGAAACATATTTTTAGGCTACAAATTGTCATGCAAGGTGAAGGGGTTGGAGAGAATATTTGGTGCTAAAACTGGTGTGAAGTGCCCAAGCCAATTTGGAAATCTAGGAGTTTAAAAATGTTACTGTTTTCCCTGATTGGGGAAATTATTTTAGCAGTTGTTTTTTGTTTGGCTGTATCTCCACAACAAAAAGGCCCGTAAATTCCCAGAATGGGTTTGCTCTTTAGATCCTGGTGACCACAAGTGCCTCTTGTCTTTGTGAAGGGAGTGAGCGCCACTTTTTAAAAGTTACTCCCCTCTGAGATACGGACGGAATATCAAAATGCCCTGGGTTCATTCTGTGGACATTTGCGGTTTGCTATTAAAGTTCACCTCATGAGCGAGGCTTGTGAAAGGTGTGTGCTAATCAGACTGGGCAGGCTTGTACAATGGCTGTTTGGCTTCATAATCAACTTGATACTTTCAAGGTGAAGAGGGGACGCTTGTAGCTTTTAACAGCTAAGGACTTTGGCCCAGATCCGCAAAGGTATTTAGGTACCTAACTCCCACTGAAATCAATGACACTGAGGATCTGGGCTTTTGTTACTAGATGTCATTTGAAAGCTGATTGCAGATGGTGTTCCCAATCCGTTCTAAAACAAAGCCCATACACTGTGTAGAGTCAAAAACTCAACTCCTTCCTTTATTAACAAAGACATGAATAATAAGATAACAAATTTCAGCACAAGCTTTTTCCCCAGGCTTGTCTGCCTCTGGAGTTCCTATTGCAGGTTTGCTCAGCCCTCACACTAGTTCCTCTTTCTCTATAAAGCTGCACCCAACTTCTTTTCCCCCCACAGAGAGAGCATGCCATTTGCCTCAGTTTGTTATCAGAATCCCCTGTTGTGGGTTTTTTTCCTTCAAAAACCGTAGGTTAATATTCAAACCCCAGGTTTCAGAGGAAATGTAATCTTTATTTGGAACATTTGATATGTGATGCTAAAAGAAGCATCCTTTCCCCCCTCCCCTAGTTACTATACATTCATCCATAGACCATTCCCATAGATAACTTTTTAATTCAGATGACTTGTAGGCATCTGCTATTAAAATGCCATGTGTGGCCTCAAGGGTAGATTTTCAGCACTGACATGCAAACATGCTAATAAGGCATATAGCTGCAGTTGAAAACAGTTTTTACTTCAGGCTCTCAAGCAGCAACTTTTGTTATTAACAGTTATGAAAACAAAACCCATTACTTAGATTGCAAGCCCTTTCAGGGGCCAGGACTGCCTTTTTGCTCTGTGTTTGTACAGCACCTGGAACAATGGGGTCCTGATCCATGACAAAGGCTCAGAGGCACTCCCACAATGCAATAAATAATAATAAAATCCCCTCATCCCATTCTTCTGGGTGCGTTTCCAGTACCCACACACCTCCATTAAGGGCCAAGTGCTTCAGAAAAGTTGCACAACAGTTCTGTTGGCGTGCTTGCTTGTATTTTACTACATAAGCATTTGGCGTATATGGTGACTTTTAATACATTGACAGGAGTGGCGTATGTAAGCCATGGAAGGTAACGTTCTGCGGCAGTCAGCACTGGTGAGGCATCAGCTGGAGTATTGTGTCCAGTTCTGGGCGTCACACTTTAAGAAAGATGTGGAAAAACAGGAGAGATTCCAGAGGCGAGCAACAAAAATGATCAAAGGTTTTGACCTATGAAGAAGGGCTAAAAAAACTGTTAACAGGTTGGACAAACATCTGCCAGAGATGGTCTAGGTTTACTTAGTCCTGCCTCAGTCCAGGGTGGTGGACTAGATGACTTCTCAAGGTCCCTTTCAGCCCTACATGTCTATGAATCTATATAACCCTTTTTTCCCCAGCAGAACCAACACCTGCTAAGAAGGTGGGGTGTTTCTAGCAGCCCCTGCTAGCTTGTTACACCAAAAGCCAGATGGGCAATCTATTCAGATCCTGAAATGCTAATCAGTTGCCATTTGGTAACATTCCTAAAGGCCATATCCTCAGACCTTCCATATGTTGACTTCTGTGCATGGAAAGCTTGTGGGACCAGGTTCCTAACCTACAATTACTCCGATAGTAAGCCTACTTACTGATTTAGCTGTTAATCTTAGTCAAAGTCAGATGGCTACACACTTGAGTTCTGTTTAGTTGTTCCACCCACTACAATTAATTGAAACTTTTTCCTAGCCAAACTGATGTTATGGAAACCAAGGTGGTCATATGACATGGCCGAGTCCAAACTTCCATGGTGTAGGTCCCAGATCTCTGAAAGATGACTATTCAGTGGTTGATATGAACAAATGTGTGACCTCAGCCCAATCCACATGGACAGGTGACCACATCACAAACCCCACGCATCTCTGTTGGTACTCATCAGCAGCCTCTGCTATAATTTGAAGTCTGAATGGGGCATGGATTCAAACTAGCTCTTCATTCTGAATTCAGGCACAGTGCTCGTGATGCAGTGGTTTGTGAAGGAAACTTGCCAGTTGCCACTGCTCATGCTGTACTTTCTGTGTGGATAAATACATAATCTCTGGAGATGAAAATAAATGCTGTGCTCGACCAACATGTGAATGAACCAGGCAGTGGAATGGGCTTTAAATGGGCAGGGTTTTACCACGGCTATGTTTTTCTCATTGCAGATGGCTGTAGCAATCTATTTAATCCTGCTGTCCTCGCTCCAAGCTATCCAACAGACACACCGAGTTGACCTCCCTGTAACACTAGCACCAAGTTCATTAGTTAACACTTTTCACCTGTTGACACTTGCAAGTAAATCCCAGACTGGATTGTAGCCCTGTGGAATGCAATTCTGGCTATGTGCCGCCGAATGCATATACAATGGAAGAAAAAATCCCCACCTGTAAATAAAAGGGTACAGTAAGCAAATTCCAAAGCCAGGCAAGAGAGAAATAGGTGACAACACTTCCAAATTACACGGGGCATGGATCTGGACTTGTTTAGAATGATCCAACAGCTGAAAGATGAAGTTAGACAAATTCAGACTGGAAATAAAGCGTACATTTTTAACAGAGAGGATTATTAACCACTGGAATAATTTACCAAGGGTCATGATGGGTGCTCCATCATTGACTAGTTTTAAATCAGGAGGGGATGTTTTCCAAACAGCGCTACTCCAGAAATTATTTTGGGGATGTTTTGTGCCTGTGTGATACAGGAAGTCAGACTAAATGAGCACAGTGATCCCTCCTGGCCTGGGAAATCTACGAATAAAGAGGGATTGGCTGGTCAGCCCAGTACTGAACAGTGGTCAAGGAACTGATCTTTCACCCAAAGGCTAAGTGCCTGCAACCTCCATCGCCTTTGATAGGAGCTGAGAGCACAGAGCATTTTGCCCCAATTTTGGCTCCAAACCATAGTTATTACTCATGGCTGCCGTCTGATGGCCAGTAGGGTGACCTGTGTTGGTCTGTCCAGCTGTCAGTGACCAGACATCGACACACACAACCCATTGTCATAGCTGTATGTGATCAGTAACTTTTGTTGCAGTGTCTCATGGGAGAGGCAGATAGAACTGTCCTGCAGGAGACAGAACTACTGTATTTCTCCTATAGGTGGTCAATCTTGGTCCAAGTGCTGTGATACCTATATTATAACCACCCCCCATCCCCAAATGTTCCCCATAACTTGGGATAAATCCCACGCACCAGGAGTACATATGTTTGCAGAGAGCAGGTGATGGGGGGCTGGGGGGAATCTATGCTTTTGTTTTGGCCAGTTAAACAAAAAATGCTTTCTGCCAACCATCCAAGCAGGTTGCACGGCTTGGCAAATAAACTTATCTCAAGGGTCCTTTGCTGAGAATATTTATCATTTCTTCCTGGAAAATATGCTGAGTACGATGACAACACAGCGTGGCACTCGAGTGGTGTAAGCCGAAGCTGGGTGGTGTGAACACTTTGCGGGGGCAAATCATCCAGGTGACGTATATTTGGAAAATACCACCGATGGGTCAGTGTCAAAGTCAGAAAATGTGCTCTCCTCGCTTGCAGGCATTTCTATGACCGTGTGACCACTGTGGCCGACCCACTAACTCTGCCGTATGGAAGTTTAATTATCCTCACTTTACTTATGAGAAACTGAGGCACTGTGGGAATAAGGCCCAGATCCTCAAAGGCAGGAGTTAGGCATCTAAATACCTTTTGAAGACCTGGGCCTAATTGACTTGTTCAAGGTTCCCTGGGGAGTCTGCCTTAGCCACAGGTTCAACCGTCTTCAGAACTATTCTTCTGAGCTCTAGGGATAAGTCATCACTGCCAAGCAGAGGAAAGCATAGATTATGAGGCCAGAAGCAACCACTGGGCTCACAAAGTCTGACTTGCATAGACCTTCCGCGAGTTAACTCATGTTTGTAGTATCTGCAGTCTGCAGAGCACATGCGTGGAGGGGTAAATTCCATCAGAGGCAGGGGCGAGCACCCCCGTGTCCCTTCCATTTGGTAGTGAAATGTTCACAAGAGTCTCCGGAGAGACGCCTCCTCGCCCATCATTTGTGGGAGGCGCAGCATCACATGGGAATTGCACTACCATTCCCTACGATGGATCTGTTCTGAGGATATCAGTGGAAGAATTTTATCTCTTGGGCATCAAATGGACTGCCCCATTTCACGGAGCCACCTGAGCTTAAAAAGTGCCGAATGAAGGGAAAGTTTGTGGGTGCTTTTTGAGGTGTCTCTCGCCCTTTCCTTTAGGGCCAGATTACTTCAAAAGCACTCAGCATCCTTCCAAACCGGCCTGCTGAACTTTTCTGAAATCTTGGCCCCAATTTTGGGTGCTTTATGTCCTTTTGAAAATTCTGTCCTTATCCAAACCCACTAGAGTCAATGGAAAGACTTTTATTGCCTTCAATGGACATAAGATCTGGCCCTGAGATTCTATATCAGCTCCATGCATGCCTGCTTCCAGCTCTGTGAGAGTCTGAGCAATTCCTTCTCGACAGCCAAGAACTAGGCAGGGCAGCTCCTCTGTTAGGAGTGGGCTACATTTCTTCATTACCTTCTGCCTCTTATAGTAATAGACTCTAGGAGCACAATCTGTTTAGTTTAACAAAGTGAACGTTAAGGGGTGACTTGATCATGGTATATAAATACCTGCATGGGGAACAGAAATTTGTTAATGAGCTCTTTGATCTAGTAGAGAAAAGTATAACAAAATCCAATGACTGAACACTGAATCTAGACAAATTCAGACTAGAAGTAAGGTATGCATTTGTTACCAGTGTGGTTAATTAACCACTGGGACAATTTAACAAGGGTTGTGGTGGAGCCTTCATCACTGGACCTTTTAAAGTCAAGATTGGATGTTTTTTTCTACAAGATATGCTCCAGTTCAAACAGGAATTAATTCAGGGACATTCTATAGCCTGTGTTATGCTGGTGGCCAGACTAGAGAAGTGGAGTAGTCCCTTCTGGATCGAGAATCTAGATGATCACAATGTTCCTTTCTGGCTTTATAAATCTACGATTCTACTAATTTAACCCCAGTTCTCTTGCAAAACACAATGTAGAACACAGCCCAATTACATGAAAAAAAAATCTAAAGCAGACCAGTTAAAATTAATACATTTTTTTAATTTTCATTATAAAGTTAACACATCTATCAAATTTACCTGGTAACAAAAAAACAGTTACAAGACGCCACTAATATTCTGTCAGTAGAAAATAGGGTGGAAAGACAATGAGGTCACAAGCACAACAGCTGAGCAACACCACTGTCCGAATGAGTTATTTCGGCAAATATATACTCTTACTAATATATACATTTGTTCATAAAATAAATAATCATAAAAAAATCATCAGACTTAACAAAGTACCAGGAAAAAAAACAAACCCCAAAAGATGACAATCCTACTTTGTACAATAGCTTTGGAATTTCAGGTTTTATAACACGTGCTTTCTGTATGACGGGGTAGCGGGGCGAGAGGTGGGGAAACAGACAGCAATGCCACTTTGAAGACGGTGATGTAATCAGGGCAGACTGTGTTTGGAAGGGAGGCGGGGATGTGGCTGAGACAAAGCCCACCCGCAATAAGCTACTGGGAAATGCCTGCTGGAGGGGCTGCCCTATGGGGGAAGCCCCAGTGGTCCTATGGGGCTGCATTTCATGGCTTTAGCGCAGCTGCTGGGCTCGTCAGATAGTCAAAAGCAAAGCGAGGCCCTGTCTGTGCAGGTCTCGATCTAGGAACTACTGTGCCTGATACCACAGGAATACAATGGACAGGTTTATCGGTGCTCCATGCAAAGTAGGAAGTAGAGAAGCCTACGGCTGAATTGCAGCCTGTTAGAGGGTGAGAGGGCTTGGCAGCTGGTTGTGTAGGGGTGGTTTGTGATTTAGGAGGGTTTTGGCAATAGGTTGAGGGGGCCATGGTACTGGGTAGGTTTCATCAACTAGGAGACAGTTCTGGGGAGGTTTGGCACCTGGGTGGGAGGTGTTTGGGCCTCTTGTGCCTTCCAAATGTGTGGCAGTTGTCAGGTGCATGCCGGGAAGGGGTCCTGACAAATATACGCCTACCCCACCCCCCTCGTCCCAAAAACCACAGAGCCCTGTGCAGCTGCGGGTTAGCACAGGTCTGCAGCAGTCATGCCCTTGGGCTGTTTGGTGGAGAGGGCTGTGTGTTGAGAAATAAATAAATACTAATAAATAAAGGCGAAGAAACCAGGCAAAGGGAAAGGCAAAATGGGAAAGCTTCCCATCATGTCCCTGACGACTCCCACACATGGCCGCCTGAGGCGTCCACCGCAAAGCCACTCTGGAAGGAGCGCGAGGCTGAAGAGAGAAAGAAAGAAGAAGACGAGCAAGCCACATGGAAAAGATTCTTATGGCCATTGCAACGGGGGAAGATTTCCCCCCGGCTGGATTATAGTCACAAAACATCAGGATTTAGCCCCTGGATGAGTGGGATAGGATTTTTTCCCCACTTTCATTATGTACTCACCAGCAGACATAGCAGAGGATTCACCCCCCCCCCCTCTGCCTCTCAGTCAAATTCAGTAGCACTCACTAATGTAGATTCAAATAATTGTTTGCATGGCGTTGGTCACCCATCCCATGCCCTTGCGCGACAGTGTAAATCTGGAGTAACACTGTTGAAGCCAAAAGGGTTACTCCGGATTAACATCAGTCCAGGTGAGAGCAGAATTAGGCCCATGTAGAGGTTGCCATCCTAAGGTCTCAGGGGGAGATTTCCAAGGGGATGAAGGCGAGTTAAGCGCCCGATTCTCACTGGGAGTTGAGCACCTACCTCCCATTTGTGCCTTGGAAAATCTTCCCCTTTGACAATGAGGGGGAAGGATTATTATCCCCACCTGGCAAATGGGGAAACTGAGGCAAAAGGAAGTTGGAACTGACTTGCCCAAGGGCACAAAGTTGGGAATTAGATCCGAATGCCCCCCCCCCCCCTTCTCAAGACACAGGCCACTAATAGCTCCCACCTTCAACGTCAAATGGAGTGCCTCATACCCGGTGATGGGCAGATAAGTCCCCAGGTCGACAGACTCCGGCAACCAGGCTTGGCACTGGAATAGCCAGGAAGCAAAAATTAGAAGTTCAGTTTGCGGCACAAGAGGGAGAGAGAGATTTGGGGCCTGGCCATTGGAGTCTGAGCTGTCAGGCTAACTATCTTGCAGAAAGCAAACCAGACGCCCCCGCTGCAAAGGGAGAGCAGGGCAAGACGGGCTCCATTAGCAGTTAGCGGAGACAGGATTTATCCAGAAGCGGACTAAAGAAGGAGGGAAACAGAGCCATTGCAATACAGACAGGGCACCCCCACCCCTAAACAGCCTCTCCTCCGATCATTGTACTGCACCTTCTACAACCCCTGCCCTCCCTGGGGTGGAGGTTCAGCTAGAGGGGTTACAGCCCTGGGCACACAGCCCGTTTTCCTGGGTACAGCACTTTCTGGAAGGGCTTTCCTGCTTGGTAGCTTCAGCTCTGAAGGAGGAAAGGCTCGGGGCTGCGGAAGGCAGGAAGTCACTTTCCTGTTGCTCATCAGTTCTAACTGGGAAGGGTTCACCGCACAGCAACTGGGAGCTGGTGTCTACAGCCTGGGTACAGCTTGGTCCGATCAGATGGTTTTTTTTGCGTGCCTGGTTTTTTTTTAATACGTTTCTTCCCACACCAGTTGTTGAGAAGTCAAGAGACACCTAGGTTAGCTCCCAAGAGGAGCTGATGCTCAGTTCAGCACCCACCCCCTTCCATTAGGTACCGTTGCTATGACTACCCTCTCCCATTGCGCAGCGTCAGCAGGCCTGAACCTAGCATCTTCAGCATCAAACGCCACCACTTCAGCTAAAGGAGTGACTCCAGTTGCAGTGCTAGGGTGTCCTCCTGTATGTGGACTCGCCACTAGAGCGGGACATCACACTCACACACTTTACAACTGTATTATACCCAGTCTTCTCTCAGGATTAGGTCCTGACAAGCCCATTGAAATCAGTGGAAAGATGCCCATTTCCTTCAATGGGCTTTGGATCAGACCCATTAATGCCTGACACTCCACGTCCTACTGAAACCCAGCTAAGCCATGAATTGGTAGAAAACTTCACACCTTTCCCCCCCTTTTTTTCTTTTTCTTCTTTTTACCCTAAAACAAACTCCCCAAAGTCCAAAAACGAAACAAAACAACCAACCAAAACCAAACCAAACCAATTTCTTTCATAGAAAGAAAACAAATCAGGCCAAATTCATCCCGGGTGTCACTCCACTGGCTGCAATGAAGTTGTATCAGGGATAATTGTGACCCATCATGCCTGGTTGTATAGATACAGTAAATGTGAGATAGCAGCATTTCAGAAGAGGATTATGGTTTTTTTTTTCTTTCTTATTTTTTTTTATACAGCTGTTTCTTGGCTTGATGTGTCTTTCCTTCTCTGTTATGTCACACAGACCCTTACAGTATTTCCTGTCTGCTCCCAAGATACATTTGGTCACACGCAAGAAGACACGGGAAAAAACACTGCGTTTTATTCAAGGTGGGCTGGACAGTTCACATTTGTCAGCGTTCGGAGATGAATGGTGCTGTGCATTTTGACCTGTGTGTGTTGTGTGCACAGAATAAATAAAGGTGGAAGGGAAAGATTTTGTGAAACCTGTTTAAGATTATGGTGAGTCTGAGCACTTAACATTTGCAAAGTGCTTCCCAGACAGTAAGTAC
This sequence comes from Emydura macquarii macquarii, assembly GCF_026122565.2. Classification (NCBI taxonomy): domain Eukaryota; kingdom Metazoa; phylum Chordata; order Testudines; family Chelidae; genus Emydura; species Emydura macquarii. The sequence continues at coordinate 4,128,219 of NW_027133217.1, forward strand.
AAAATACGACATCTCCGTGAAGCAGGTAGTATCATGCCTGTTAAACAGTATAGGAACCTGAAGCAGATAGAAGCTGTGGCCCTAATTTTCCAGAAGTGATCTTGGGTCTTGGATGCCTTGGTATATAGACACCCAACATGAGAAGACACCGCAAATTGGACACCCAAAATCAGTGGCCAGTTTTACAAAATTAGGCCCCAATGACTTGTCCAGGGTCATAGGTGGAGCCAATCTCAGAGCTAGAATTAGAACTCCAGAGTCCCTAGCTCCTAGATCTACGGTTAAACCATCTCTCGCCTCCACAAGGGTCTGAGCTGGGACTAGAACCCACAAACACATTTGGGGCCATTAACAGAAACCATGCAGTTGTCTTTTCATTGATTTACGTGGGGGCTGGACTGCCTCCCTTAGACTATACAATGGTGAATACTTACATTAGAACAAGAAAGATGTTGAAAAAGTAGATATGGGCTTAGTTCAGAATCCTTTCTTCTGAATGGACACCCCCAACTGTTTGAAATCTGGATCCCCAGTCTGAACGTTGCTGCTTGAGGCCCATCTCCACTGCAGATCCATTCCTCATTTTACCCGTCTGCCATAATTTAGGCTCAGGATTTTGTGTGTTCCCCTGAAGAGGCCATCGCTTAGCAAGTGGCTAGACTTCCCTCCCCACTTCCCAAGCAGATTTGAGAGCTAGTGATGGTGGGCTTGATTCTGATCTCACTCACAGTGGGGTAGATCAAGCGTAACTCTTGGTGCAGCTAGCGTGCTGCAAAAGTGATGTGAGATCAGACTCAAGCTGGCCAGCTGTCCTTGGTGACACTCAGAATCTCAAACTCAAGTCTTTGAGTGGGTATTAGGCAGGGACAGATTTTAAATTACCTTACTCTACCGTATAAGGGCTAAATTCTTTGCTGGCCTAATCCCAGTGGAAGTCAGTGGGATTGCACCAGCAGTGAATTTAGTCCCTGATTATCGTTAAACCCACATTTGTGCACTGTGCTGTTCAGGCTCCTGTGCAACCCTCATCCTTGAGATATGCGAGCGCCTTCTAGAAGTGCATTAAGTGACAGGCCTAGCATCTGTCCATGTGTTTCCTGTCACGGGAGCATGATCTTAAACAATTGCATTTATTTTTTCCTTGACAAACCTTTTCCATTTTGTTTTAAGAACTCCTTCCACTTCAGACAAGATTTTCTAAAATGTCCAGATGTTTCCCTTCCTTTTAAAGCTAGCGCGGGAATCTCCCTAGTCTCAGCCACTTCCTTCTGCGATGGCCTAGGTCTCTATTTAGTTTCTCTCTCTCTCCTTTCTAAACCAGAGATGAATCACTCTGGCATCAGTCAGCCTTTGCACAAAACTGACCCCGTCCATCCAGTGGGCTAGAAAGAGCGTGCCTCTGGGCACAGTTCAATTTAAGAGCAGGCCAGGAGGCGCTGGGACTCAGAGACACATCTCTGGGCACAACTCCTTCCCCCTTAGGCTCAGTTCATTCCTGGTTTCTCCTGCATTCTCTCCACTCCCCCACTCTGGTTGTGGAGAGGAAGCCAGCCTGTGGGGTAGAAGGAGTGCTCTTATTCCCCCACGCAGGTGTGTAGCCACACCCTAGCCCAGAGTCATGATCCAGCTCCCACTGGCATCAGGGGGAAGGCTCCCATGGCTCTGTCCTCATTTCCATTTCTGTCATTCTTGATGGCAAAAGAAAAAAGACCAGTCCATTTCTCTAGAAGGGAGCCCAGCAGTGGGGAAAAGAGGTGAGACGCAAAGGAGGCAAGGGGTAAACATGCCATGACTTCTGTGCTTGGTTCCCCTCTCACTTACACCAGTGTAAATCTGGAATAATTCAGCCCAGGCCAATAGGGTTATACTGCTATAAAAGCCAGTGTCAGGATGTGGAGATTCAGGCCTGAGAACCGACAGCCCCAAGCAAAGCCCTGATTACCATACAGCAAGTTACATTGGCTAATGTAAACTTGGCAATCCTGATCTAGGTATCAGAGGTACAACAGCTTGCAATGCATTCAAAGGAATGGAGCGAATGAGCCAAAAGAAGCTTAACAACAGAGATAGGGCTGGGCTGCACAGCTGGGATTTGGATCTGGATCCAGGCTTGCCCAAAGTCGAGGGTGAGCCAGACTCAGGTTTTTTATTTGGCCTGTTACAGAGACGTTAATTGCGGCGATCTGAGCGGGATCCAAACTTGGCCAGAGTCCAAGGCCCTTCCAGTGGGAGGTTTTGGTTCAGGGTTTGTCTAGCGACACATAACATGCAGTCCTTCGGAACCGTTGTTCCCAACCGAGTTCTATTCTGAGGCTTCTGCTGCATGAGCTGTGCAGAGCGGATGAAATGAACTAAGTGCCCTTTCCGAAGGTAGTTACTTTGTTTCTCAAGCAGAAGCGGGGAAACACTTTTCAGGCTCTGCTTTCCTTCCTGGCCTGTGGTGCAAAGAAGAAATGTCCTCATCACCTTAATCACAGGTGGTTTGCGCCCTGCCCCACTGCACGTCTCAACGGGAGTCCGCCTTCTGATCGGCTGAGTCACACCCCCGCCTAAACAGGCCACAGCTGGGTCAGTGTCTGCTGGCGTGACTGCTGAGGAAAAGGAGCCATCTCGGTCTCTGTGGCCATACATTTGCTGTGTCCCCTTCACGACCCACTCTGGGCACTGAGTTTTTACACACCACATGCACGCATGTGTGTATATATATCACAGCATATACCATGCCTGTTGAACTGGTGTCAATGGGACATGGGTAGTAATCCATCAGCAGTCTCTTTCTCTGCCGAAGTACTGAACGTGTCACCGCAGCCTATGTCAAATCTGGCAGAAGCCACTATGTTAAAAAAAGTTCATGCTAAGAGCTCATCCATTCTACAGCACTAAGGAAAGTTTGCAGCATTCCCCTGTTCCCAGGAGAAGTGGAAGGAGGGGTTGTTTGTTTTTGCATTAATTGATTATTTTATTTTATTTTATCGCTGTTCATGTTGTACGCAGAATCTGGTTGTTGGGGTTTGGAAAGGATCTCAGGATGCTTAGAGCTGTTGGCTGACACCACTTCTTCCTATCGGGTTGGGAAGAGGAGGTGTTTAGGAAGTTGCAAGTCTTTCAAAGGACACTTAATAGCATGAGTCTCTTCAGGCTGGTTGGGAGAAGAGCAAAGAGTCATGCCCTTGCTAAGAATCTTCTCTCCAGTTCTGTGCTGTTGGGTAGTTAAAGAAATCACAGTCTCCTAACCGGTGCATAACCATTTTGTATGGAGTTCCATATTTGTAATGTTAGCCTCCAGATGCATCTCGGGATGACCAAGAAGTCATTAGATCTATTCTATCCAGCCAGTTTTAGCCTTTTTATTTTTTCTTTTACTATAATAAAAACGTAGACCTTTCCCATCTACACAACCTCAGAAGAAGCAGGCTCAAATCCATTTCTCTGCATGGAGCCTGTCCAGGGAATGCCTGCTTTACTTGCACGTGTGAACATCGTAAATTCGTATGCATTCCTGGCAGCTGACATAGCAGCACCAGTGGAAGATACAGTGGCACTTCTCCTTCCGTTTCTCAGTCCTTGTGTTGTGTCCGCGGCCACAGCACAGAAGGTCACATCCGTCTATCCCGTGGGAGGTGACGTTGCAGATCCTGTCACGGGTTCCGAAGGAGCCCGTCTCGGGGTTTGGCTCACAAAAGTTTGGCGAGTTCTCATAGTAAACCAGGTCTCTCTCAGTTGGGGCCTTGAAGAAGTTGTACTTGGGCCTGAGCGTCTCGACCCAGCCGCGAGACTCCCGGTGCTTCTCCACCACCATTTCAGAAGCGCTGTCGTATTTGTCCTTGAGATAGTCGCCGATGACCCTGAAGTCTGGTTGGGACCACCAACATGTCTTCACCTCACAGCTGCCCGACAGGCCATGGCATTTGCACTTCAGATGCATGTGATCAATTATGGACTAGAAAACAGAGAAAAAAGGAAGAGGGAAAGCATTAGCCTATATACTATGGATCAATAATACATTCAGTTATTTATCTAGCACTTTTTATCCCAAAGAATCCCAGGCAGAAGTGTAAATCCTCATTTGGTGTAAACCAGTAAAGTTTCATTAACGACACTGCTATACACCCCACCATGGATCTGACTTGTTCTCCATAAAGTGCTTTCAATGGCGAGTGAAATCATTCTAGTACGTGTGTGTGTAACTATCTCTATAGCTGTATTCACATACAAGGACCGCTTTCCCCAGGAGTGAAATGCAGCCACCTCTGAGCCACCACTCAGCCAAACCAAACAATTATTTAGGACTGGGCATGAAGGAGGATTCATAAGCCAATTTAAACTGCAGGGAGAATTCACAGATGGAATGTGCTATGATTATCCACACTGGAATTTAGCGAGGGCTTCGAAGCTCCCTTTTCTTGCAAAAGAGATTTGGGTCAAGGAGGAGAATGTCACCTACTGAATCACCAATGCCACTTCCTGCTGCCCCCTAAAATTTTCTTCACAGACCTCTTAACGGTGTGTTGAGCAGGTCAAACCTTGACAGCTGAAAGCACAGCTTGCAGTGTTGTCAACTCTTGCAATTTTATCATGAGCCTCATGATAGTTGGTGTTTTCCTTAAAGCCCCAGCTCCTGGAGGCATGTGAATAGGTGAGAATCTCAGCTTTTGTTAAAAAAAAAAATCTAAATTTTAGGCCCTTCTTCCCCCCAGTTGCTAATGGTTCAGAAACCCGCAGGTAAATAAAAAGAACTCAAAATGTATGATTATTTTTTTAAAGCCAATCTCATGATTTTAGAAGCTTGACTCTTGATTTTTTTTAATTCTTGAAGTTGACAATGCTGCATCTATGTGTGGCATGGTCACCAGCTGGAGCGGTGAAATTCAGTCCTGGTCTAAATAGAAGAAGTGACTGTTGACTTCAATGAGAGTTGTGCTTGCCTTAACCGTGGCTGAAATCGATCCAAAGATTTCAAAGGCACGACTCACCGCTATTGTGAGATGGAAGATGGCCTGATACAATTTACTCAATAAGTGGCATTATTCAGAGCTGATCAGCAAATTTCTGCATGCATGAACAGACTAGCACCCGGCTAAGTCCAAATGATTTGCCATGAATCAGCAACTACAACATGCCAGGTTTGTCAGGTGGTTTTCTGTGCCAGTTAGGCAGCTTCATTCACTTCCAACGAAATTGTAATTAGCAGTGCGAGAACCACAAAATGTTTGGTTCATATAATCATCTGAATCTCAGTCAAAGCTTTCGGTCTGGAGACTGGATTTGAATTCTTATGAGAACTGGCTTCAGACTTCCCCTAAGGCTCAGTTTTATTAGCTAGAAATACTTGAATCTGGAGAATTGGAAATTGGGCACCAACTGAGCGTTAGTGTGGGGTGAAGGGAAAACGTACGCTGTTTCTGAAACAACGGTAGGATTTCAGTTTTAATGCTGTGCCATTTTCTATGTGATCTATGATATTTGTAAGGTGCCTAAGGATGGCTCAGGGTCTTGACGATGGACTGAAGAAGAAGATAGCCTCCACCAGAGCCTAAATTGTCACTGTTGAGCTCACAGCTAATATTGTATCTTTTTATTGATTCTCATTATGAGACAAATCCCTCGTTTCCATCCTATCCAACCCTGCAGCTGCACTCTGTATCCCTGTCTTTTGCTGCCATCAGAAACACTGAGTAACTCATGGTACCCAGGACCCAATAGACAGCTTTATGTCAAATGACCACCGGTGATATTCTCACTTCCCTCTGCTGATATTTGGTTGTAGCATCCCTCATTATGTGGAGGGATTTCATCTTGAATTTTAAGGGTCTGTGCTCCACATCTAGGGCTAGATTCTCAGCTGGTGTACAGTGGAATAATTCCATTGGCTTCAATGGAGCTTCACCCATCTCCATCAGCTCTGAGCTTTTGGCTTGTTCTGGGCTGTGGTTACATAGAGTGATGGAGTATGTCATATGTTTCTATGGAAGGGGATAGGATCCACTCCTTTCCCCATTGTCAGTAACAACTTAACAAGGGGCTAGGATCGGGTTTAGCTATTTTGAGTCTACTATTTAATGAAGTTTGGTCCCTATATAGGATAAACCATGACGTCTCTCAGGTTGGGTGAGGCGGGGGGCGAAAAAGAAGCAACTTTTGTGAAGCATATAGTGCGGTGGGGGTTGGAGAAGTTAACTCCAAGCCAAAAAAGCTTCCTGATGGTGCTAGGAAGTAGCTGCACCGGATGAAGCCTTGTCCTGAATTTGTTCAGGTGCAGCAAGCCCTCTTCCCCATGGCAGGCTGGTGCTAAGCCCAGGCACTGAGAGCAAATGTGGGGCTATTGTAGGCACCCGCTAGGTGTCAAGAAGCACAGAAACCTGGCTGTGAGCACAGGGAAGTCAGCATGCGATGCCCATCCCCTCAGTCCTCATTGGGAACTGCACCTAAGACCTTGAGAGCTGAGCAGGTGAACGTCCACAGCTTGAATTAACAGACTAAGACCTAGGCCCTAGATCCTCAAAGGCATTTAGGTGTTAGAGTTCAATGGGAGTTAGGCACCTAATACCTTTGAGGATCTGGGCCTAAGACCCATAGCTGGCAGCTGTAGCAGACTCATATCCTCTGTGGATCAGGCACAGAGGGGATTCTTTAACACACACGGGGCAGTGGGGCGGGGGCTACAGTGTTTAACCCCAGTTGTTCAGCTGAGTTTCTTCCCCCCATTCACCTAGGGTCTCCGGGAGACTGGAAGGAAATGTATATAGGGGCTCAATAAAATGACACCGAATGGCCTTACGGTCCTCCCAGCTTCGTTGTTGTGCCTGTTCATGGCTGACCGAGCGTCTGGCCTGTTCTCCCGGGCGTCCGCAAACTCTCGAGACACCATGGTCCCGAACTCCACATCCTCACTGCAGCCTCCCCATTTCCAGCCTTCCCCGGGGGGCCCCTTGTGGCGGGTATCGCAGCCGCAGATGGTGGCCGAGCCCTCAGCGCAGGATCTGGTCACCGCGAAAGCGACGCCCGCGGAGGCGATGGCGTGGACGAAGGCCGACTCCCTGGTAGCTGTGGAAGAGGGAAGGAGGCAGGGACCTGTTACTGAGTGGGGAACATGCGTGACCCTTCCCAAGAGAACAGCATGAGCGCCTCCTCTGAAGAACACAGCCGCGGGCTAGGGAAACCCGCCTCCTGGCTTGAGAATCCCATTACAGGCAGGGGCATTTCCAGCCACTGGGAAGACCCAACGCGTCAGGGTTGGGCCTGATTCAACACCCACCGAAGTCAGTGGAAAGTCTTCACCCAATGGACTTTGGATCAGGGCCTAACAAGCAAATGGCCGAATGAGGCTCTCCGGTTCTCTGAGTTCCAGTGTTCAGTCCTGATTCAGCTCCATATGGACTGGGCCCCAGTCACCCATGGTGGAAGGGGAGACATCTCTCTGCTGCCAGACTCCACCCTCTGGCACTGGGATGAACCCACCCGTTTTTCAGAGCCCTGCAACTAGCCCAGTCTTTTCAGGGCCCTGCAAATTGTGTGGCTGGTTCTGCTTCATGTTGGGAACTACAGATGGCTGGCAGTTGGGAAAACACCAGGAGTATTCCAGCACTCTGCTTCCCTCACCAGGAACACCAAGTGTCAGCCTCCTTATCTTGTCTTGAAAGACACTCTTTTTGCTACCTGACCAGCTCACCCGGATGCTGCATCCAATGCACTGCACCTTATAGCATCGTAGAAATACAGGGCTGGAAGGGACTCCAAGAAGTCAGCAAGTCCAGCCCCTTTTGCTGAGGCAGGACCAAGGAAACCTAGACCATCCCTGAAAAGTGCTTGTCCAGCCTGTTCCTAAAAACTTCCAGTGACGTGGATTCCACCGCCTGCCTCAGAAACCTATGTCAGAGCTTTATTACCCTTATAGTTAGAAAACGTTTCCTGCTATCTAACCTAAATCTCCCTTGTTGCAGATTAAGCCCATCGCTTCTTGCCATACCTTCAGTGGGGCTGGAGAACAACTGATCATAAGTCCTCTTTATAACAGCTCTTACCATAGCTGAAGATTTATCAGATCCCCCTTGTTGTCTTTTCTCAAGACTAAAGATGCCCAGTTTTTTTAACCTTTCCTCAGAGGTCAGGTTTTCTCAACCTTTGATCATTTTTGTTGCTCTCCTGGATCTCACCAATTTGCTAACGTCTGGCGCCCAGAACTGGACCCAATGCTCCAGTTGAGGCCTCACCAGTGCTCAGCAGAGCCAGACAATTACCTCCTGTATCTTATGTCTGACCCTCTTGTTAGCACCCCCCTGAATGATATCAACCTTTTTTGCAGCTGCATCACATTGTTTGCTCTCATTCGGTTTGTGATCCACTGTAATCCCCAGATCTTTTTCAGCTGTACTACCACCTAGCCAGTTAGTTCTCATTTTGTAGCTGTGCATTTGATTTGTCCTTCCTACGTGAAGTACTTTGAACTTGTCTTTACTGAATTTCATCTGTTGAATTCAGACCACTTCTCTGATTTGTCAAAGTCCTTTTGAATTTTAATCCTGTCCTCCAAAGTGCTTGCAACCCCTCCCAGCCTGCTGTCATCTGCAAACTTTATAAGCCTACTCTCCGCTCCATTATTCAAGTCATTAATGAAAATATTGAATAGTACCAGACCCAAGACTGACCCCTGCTGGACGCCACTAGATACATCTTCCCAGTTTGACAGAGAACCTTTGGTAACTATTTTTTAGTACAGTCTTTCAATCAGTTGAGCACCCACCTTATTGCAATTTCATCTACATCACATTTCCCTAGTTTTCTTATGAGAATGTCATGTGGGACTGTGTCAAAGGTCTTATCAAAAGCAAGATATACCACATCTACAACTTTCCCCCATTCACTAGGCCAATGACCTCGTTGGAGAAGGAAATGTAGGTTGATTTGGCATTTTTGTTCCTAACAAATCCGTGCTGGCTATCTCTTATAAACCTATTATCCTCTAGGTGCTTACAAAATGGTTGTTTAATAATTTGTTCTAGTATCTTTCCAGGTATTGAAGTTACGCTGACTAATCTAATTCCCTAGGTCCTCTTTGTTCTCCTTTTTGAAGATAGGTACTATGTTTTCCCTTCTCCAGGCTTACATTCCTTCCCCTTTGCTGTTAATACTAATTGTGGTGAGTATCTGAACACCGTTAACATTTTTCATGAAAACTGTAGCAAAATAGGCGTTCAACACATTAGTCTTCTGATGTCACCCATTATTAGCTCTCCTTCACTGCTAAGTAGAGGACCTACATTTGCTTAATCTTTCTTTTGCTTCTAATGTATTTACAGAATCTCTTCTTATTGCCTTTTATGTCCCTTGCTAGGTGTAACTCATTTTGTGCCTTAGCCTTTCTGATTTTGTCACTACATAGTTGTCCCTTTCTTTTGTATTCATCCTTAGCAATTTGTCCATGTTTCCACTCTTTGTAGTATTCCTTTTTGATTTTGAGGTCATTAAAGAGTTCCTCAGGGAGCCATATTGGTCTCTGACTGTTCTTCCTATCTTTCCATTGCATCAGAGTAGTTTTCAGTTGTGCCTTTAAAATTGTCTCCTTGAGAAACTAACAGCTCTCTTGAACTCCTTTTTCCCTTAGGTTTTCTCCCCTTGGGACCTCACCTACCGGTTCTGTGCATTTGTTAGTCTGCTTTTTTAAAATCCATTGTCCTTATTGCACTGCTCTCACTCAATCCTTTCCTTAGAATCACAAAATCTATCATTTAATGATCACTTTCACCCAAATTGCCTTCAGATTTGCTACGGGTTTCTCTCTATTGATCAGAATCAAGTCTAAAATGACTATCCTTCCTGTTACTTCCTCCATTTTCTGAAACAAAAATGTGTTCCTAAGACATTCTAAGAATATACTGGAAATTTTGTGTTTCACCATATTACTTTTCCAACAGCTAAAGTCATCCATTACTGTCAGGTCTTGTGTTTTGGATATTTCCGTTATGTGTTCTAGAAATACCTCCACCCACCTTGGGTGTTCCTTATTAGTCTTCCTGATTAGTAGTCTATAGTAGATCCCTACCCTGACATCACACCTATTTTTTATCCCTTTTATATTTACCCAGAGAATTTCAACTGGTCTGCCCCTCTCCTCCTTCTGGACCACAGAACAAGTATCTATATTCTGGATTTGTAACGGAACACCTCCTCCCTTTTTATCTTGCCTGTCCTTCCTGAACAAGCTGTACCCCTCTGAACCAATATTCCAGTCATGAGACTGAGATGCCAAGTAAGTCATAATTTAGCATATGTATTAATACTTCCAGTTCTTCCTGCTTATTTCTCAGACGTATATGCACTTGAAGATTTATCTATTTGTCCAATTCGATGCCAGGTCCCTGAGCTGCCTAAAAGGATTGTTAACACGTCCTGCACTTCAGCTGGGAATGTTGGTGGCAACATTTTTAGTCTGTGGCCGGGTCAACTGAAAGAGGTTGTGATCCTGAGGTCCACAGCTAAGTCTCTGGGAAGACCTTCTCTTCTGCACTTTGAGCCATAATTAGAGGTGGCTAGAGAACAGCAATTCCACTTTGTGACAACTTTCAAATTTTGCTTTCATTCCACACTGGAAGGAAACAAAACATTTCAAATGTCTTTGTGAAATGAAACAGTGCTGAAACATCCACCTTTGGATTGGAAAGTTCAGGTTTCCAATTCAGGTCTGTCTCTCTCTTTGGAAGTGACCAGAAAGCCCTCCCCTGACCTCCCGACCTCAGACACCTTCCCGTCAAAACTGGTATTTCTCCATGAAACCCAACGGAACAATGGTTTTTTGACAAAAAAAAGTTTAATGGAAAATGTTCCAAAGGGGTCCAGTCATAACTGCAGGGAAAACATAGAACAACCATGATCATCCAGCCCCCTGGAGCCTCTTTACAAATCTCCCTAACAAGCTGACTCCTTTTCTATGCACTCCCAATTATCCAAACAAATTTGGGGTCACCCAAGATGTTTGGATAACCAGGATCTTGCTGTAATAAAATATAGCCATAGAGACAGATTTTCACCTGGTTTAAATTGGTAGATCCATTGACTTCAACGGCTCTATGCCATGTTTACACCAGCTGATGATCTGGCCCTATAACTTTCCTCAGGTCTTTTTTTGTTTTTGTGAATCTTAGCCCAGTCTGATTGCTATGAATGGATTTAACTTCTGGCTGTTCAATCAGTTATTTGCACTTAGTAATATGGAGAGTATTTAACAAGCCACGTCAAAAACCGAACATGTTCTCAGGACAGAAAGCAATACTGAGTGTTAACAGAGAGGTCCTGGCTAGTTTGAATGCTTGAGCAAGAAACTGTGCATTGGTGCTTCCCTTTGGGAAGTCTACCAAATTCAACAATATACAAATAAAATAATATGCAGGAAATTACAAGCAAAAGGTATGAGCAATGGCTTGGAACACAACTTCAGCATGCTTTAAAAGGTTAGTAAGTCACTGAGTGCCTACAAGTAAGGGAGATGATACCTTTATTCAAGCACTTACAGAAACTCTTTAGCTCTGGAGGTATTTTTTTATTCTTTTCACTAACAATAACTTCAGCTTTTACACAGCACTTCCCATACTAGAAGATCCCAGAGCACTTTACCGACTGTACAAGCAGGGACTGCTTGAAATGCAGCCTCCTCTAAGGTGGAACACCGCAGCTGTTTAACAGCACACAACAGGAAATGAACACCCCTTAACCAATTGTAACTATCTGGGGAATTTAGTCAGGCAGAATGGAGCTGAAATCTAGCCCAGAGCAGGAGGTTAACAATCCTACTCTTGAGATAACTGCCAGTGCATCTTTTAACGGCCACATGCGATTGGGGCATTGGATTTGCATCTCATTACTCACCCCTAACTTTAGGCTGGGACACTGGGTTCAATACTGAGGCAGATGGAAGAGTACCATCTAGTGAATCACTTCCTGCAACATATTAGGTCTGAGGACCTTCATGCAATTACTAAGCAGACGTGACCCTGTTGAGTTTTGGAGAACTCACCAGGTCATAGCCTTAGGCGGTATGGCTGAAGGAATGGAGAAGGAGTGCATAGAGATACAGATAAGCAGAAGGAAAGCATGCACTTGTAATGGAAATGAGGGGTTATTAAGGTGCCATATAAAAATGCAAGAGACTTAGCAAAGATAACAGCGGAGTGCAATGTATTTGTCAGTGAGCGTCATTCCTCTCTGGGTGGTTCTGGTAGCAGGAGACAGGCAGCTCGTTACAACTTGAAGACGGCTTCTGGAAAGTCAGCTGGTAGGAGAAGGTTAATGGGGCTGTAGGCTTAAAAGCATTTTTAACTACTGTTTATCCCTGCAGCAGCAGCTCACTGGGTCTCTGCCTTCAGCACATTAAAATCTCACATTGCTCCCAATGGTGGCTGAGATTTTCAAAAGCGACCTAGTGATTTCGTTGGCTGCGATTTTTAAGGGCCTAAATTTAGACAACGCTAAGGGGGCTACGTCTCAAAAGGTGGGCGCTCAGTGCTTGCTGAAAATCAGGGTCCTTTAAGATGTCTGAAACTGGGCCCCCCAGACGTAGGCACTCAAAGTCACTAGCCACATTCTTGCCCATAGCATCTTGAGAGTCTATCCTGCAAAGCTTCCTGGCTGCAAGCCCTATGCAGGACATTATTGATCCAGCCAGAGACAGGTGGACAGAGGGAGAAGGTGATATTATCAGCAAGGAGAATTAAGAAAGGCTGGGAGTCAGGAGACCTGAGGTTTTATTTCCAGCTCTTAAGCAGACTTCCAGTGTGACCTTGGGCAAGTCACCTAATCTCTCTGTCCCTCAGCTTCCTTATCTGTAAAACAGAAGCCAATCATACTTATCTGCCAGGGAGTTTTCAAGGCTAAATTTGTTGATGTTTATAGAGTGCCTTGAGAACCTGGGATGGAAGATGCAAAGTATTGTTACAACTCGGTGTTGACTGGTGAGATGGTAAAACTGCAGGAATAATATTAATCTATCTAGCCCCTTTCACAAGAGAAGGGTGGGGAGATGAGTGATAACCTGATGTGAAAATGAGATCTGAGTAATCCTTGAAAAGGGGAATTTGCGAGAAACTGGTGTGGGTATAGGATACTTCTGGACCACGGTTGGGGATCTTTCTGAAAGTAAATTAATAAGAGAAGTATATTGTAGCAAATCAGTGGCCTCCTAGGAATTACAGGTTGTCACTGTGCTGTGTGCCAAGGCTTCTCTGGACTTCGCAGCAGTATGGAGGATAGATGGCAGATTACCCTGCCTTAATCTCCTTTGGCTTTCACATTTAAAGGACTATGATACACAGCAGATCAGTATCAATTCCACACAGTAGAGGGCAGTGGTAATAGTGTGTCTCTTACATATACGCAGGCACAAACTCGCCAGGATCTCATTAAAAGGAGATTTATAATTTTTAATATTTGTCATATTTTTTTTAAAAGCCTAAGTGACTTGAGCACCTTACTTTCCCAATGGGAGAAGACTTAGGTTCCTAAGTGATTGAGGCACTTTGGGAAATTTTACATCCCCCCCTCTTGATTTAAGGACTACATGTAAAAGGGAATCCACCACAACTCTTGGTAAATGGTACCATAGATTAAGTAGCCTCACTGTTAAGTCAAGTTCACCTCCCTGCTCCTAGGAATAATTCCCTCTGGCCTGTCAGTCAGGTGCCAAAGCCCCAGATCAATGGGCATTAGGTCCCTTTGAAGATCTGGGTCCTCAGACCGAACCCTTTCCTCTACATTTCACTCCTGACTAGTTTAGGGGGCTCCCTGCTCAGCATGCTGGCTTCTGAGAATCCCTTTGTGTGGTGCCTAATTCTCCCCATACAATGCATGGGTTGCCTAACTCAAGGCTGTACATTTGACTAGGCAGCGGGGCACCTAGGAGTTAGCTGTTGCAGCACCTAAGTGCCCATCCTGAATCCAGTAACCCTTAGTAACTTAGCTTGAGTGATAGAGGCCACGGATGGAGGCTGGAACCCTGCTGCTTAATGCAGCTCAAATGTTGTATGTGCTTAGGAGATTTTGGGGGGAGGAGGGAAGTCACTGAGGAATAGACAGATGCAAAATGAAACAGAGTTATTAGCGCACATTGCACCGCTTCCTCCTGTTCTGTGCCTGTGGCATACCATAGTCTAGTCTCTTGAGGGCTGCAACACTTTGGTCTAATTCTGGTTGGGCTTGGGATGAGGACGGCTGGGTGGTACTTAATGGCCTGTGATATAGACGAGGTCAGACCAGAAAGTCCAGTGGTCTCTTCTTGCCTTCAACTCTGTGACTCTAAATGGTAGACATTAGAGGGGGGAAAAGATCTCTATTACGTCATCCAGTCCATTGTTTACTGCCCATGCAATGTATGTAGACACAACAAATCCTGCAACTTGGCAGGGGGGCTTAAACTAGATGATCCTTGTGGTCCCTTCTAACCCTATGGTTCTGTGATTCTGTACTTCTATGATTACCCTACAATGACTTTAATTTGAAATGACCTAAGCACGCTGTCTTTCAGCCCCTCCTCTGGGAAACTATTTCACAGTCTAAAAGGTAATCCTCCTCTTTTAAAAACCCCCCACATAGGTCCCTGTCACCAAAATAGCCCAGTGGACCAGTTCAAATCCATAGGCTCCAAGAATGCTGTTTCAAATGGAAGGTCCCTTGAATGTATTCACAATCTTGGTATTTATCTGTAGCATCTAGAGGGCCCAGACAAAACTGGTACCTCATTGTGCTAGGCACTGTACGAACTTAGAGTGAGATACGTTCCCTACCCCGAAAAAGCTTGCAGTTAAAACAGACAAGATAAACAAGGGGGCAGGATTTGGGGAGAAGCAGAGGCCAATGGAATTGAAGTGATTTGCCAAAGGTCCCACAGGTGGTGAGCGGCAGAGATGAGTATAGAATCCTTAAAGAACAGGATTGCCAACAAATGATTGAAACCACTCGATCTGGAGTGGGGTTCTTGATTTCCCGCTGGCAGGTTAACACTCATCACGCCTCTTTCCCTCTAACCCCAACTTTACGAAAGTTTGAGACGGAGGTGAGTCTTTTCATTCAAGTGGCAGAAAAACTAGGGATGAATAGAACACATGCTAACAGCTCAGTAACTGGGTTACACTGAAGGCCAGGCAATTCAGAACAGATACAGAAAAATACAGCATTCCTTTAGGCAGGATATAGTCAGGTTAATGGACTCTGCTACAGGGAATTACCAAGTCACAGTAGCTAAGTTTTTAGAAGGGCTTAGACTAGATGATTTCCTATGTACTGACAACATGTGTAGCCAGACAGAGTTGCCCCATGATACATGCAAGGCTCAAAGATCTGAAAATACTAAATATATTTAATGGTAAATAGCCAGTGCTTTTTAATTGTGCTGAACAAAAATACCAACCGTCTACCAGGAGGTAGAGGAGAGTGGTTTGTGTGGAAGGATCTACACAAGGGAGCAGGTGGGGGGATGCATGTGTGAGACTCTCTGCTAAGAAACAGGCATAGCTGCCATGGTCTATGAGCATAGCATAGCGTCTTGACCTGTGACACAGCCAATTCCTCCCTGTTTGTAGCTATGCAAGCTGATAAGGATAATCAAAGCTCAAGCTTCAGGGTGTAAGCTGATCACTGTAGAACTCAGAATGGAAATTCCCTCTTTCTTTCCCAAGTACAGCGTGGCATGACTGGCTAGGAACCCCGTGTGCATCTTTTCTTCCTCTGAAGCATCTGGTGTTAGCGCTGACTTACAGGGACCAATAGTTTGATGTGGTTATAGCAAGCACTGGTTGGGAATTTTCCCACACAGCTTTTTTTTTTTTGGTAGAAAAATGCCAATTCATCAAAAGTGAAACTTTTCATGGGAAACGGGCGTGTTCAATGAATTTCTCGATTTCAAAAACGTTTGGTTAAAAGAAAGGGGTTTTAAATGGTCAAAACATCCCATTTTGGTACTGTCTAAACAAGCAATTTCAGTTTTCCAATTCCAAAGACTTTTGTTTTTGAATTTAAGCTAATTATACTCCAAAAATGTTAAAAGAAATATTTTTTAAAGGTCAAAATTCAAAACAAAATGCTTCAATTCCTCTGAACCAAATTTTTTTCTGGATTTTTGATTCACAACATTTTGTGAAATTTTGATTTCTCATCTCAATGCAGGATGGGAAAAATTACTGACATTTCGACGTTTTTCACAGGATGAGAAAAACATCTCCCTCCCAGCTCTTGTTATAGCAAATGTTATTCCAATAAACGTGTAGGGAATTTTTAAAATGTGCCATTACATGCACAGTTTGTGCAGTTTTACCAGTGGAGAAACTGAGGCAGAGAAGGTAAGTGACTTGCCCAGGTTTATGTTCTGTAGCAGCAGTCCATGAGATATTGCAGTTGTTGGGCTTTGAGCCTTCTGTCATTCACCATATACATAGAACTATGGGAAAATGAGTTGGCTTGATTTTCTACTCACATTATTTTTGCACCAGTGCAACATGATTGACTTCATAGAATCATAGAAACGCAAGGCTGGACGGGTTCTCAAAAAATTAGCAAATCCAGATCCCAAGGATCAAGTAAACCTAGACCATCCCTGACAGGTATTTGTTCAAACTGTTTTAAAAAACTTCCAATGATGGGGGTGCCGCAACCTCCCTTGGAGGCCTATTCCAGATCTCACCTACCCTTACATTGCCAAGTTTTTCCTAATATCAAACCTAAATCTCCCTCGTTGCAGATTAAGCCCATTACTTCTTGTCCTACCTTCGGTGGAGGTGGGGAACAATTGATCACTGTCCTCTTTATAACATATTTGAAGACTATCAGGCCCCACCTCAGTCTTCCTTTCTGAAGATTAAACATGCCCAGGTTTTTCAGAGGTCAGGTTTGCTAAAACTTTGGTCATTTTGTTGCTCTCTTCTGGACTCTCTCCAATTTCTCCACATCTTTCCTAAAGTGTGGTACCCTGAACTGGACACAGTACTCCAGCTGAGGACACACCAGCGCTGAGCAGAGCCAGACAATTACCTCCCATGTCTTACGTAAAACACTTTTCTTAATACACCTCAGAATATTTGCCTTTTTTGCAGGCGCATCACATTGCTGACTCATATTCAGTTTGTGATCCATTATAATCCCCAGCTCCTTTTCAGCGGTACTACCATCGAGCTACTTACTCCGCATTTTGTACCTGTGCATTTGATTTTTCCTTCCTAAGTGAAGGACTTTGAACTTGTCTTTACTGAATATTCAATTTGTGAAGGTCATGTTGCATTCTCAGGTCCTTTAAGTGCTTGCACCCTCTCCCAGCCCAGTGTCGTCTGCACATTTTACAAGCATACTTTCCAATCCATCATCCAAGTCATCACTGAAAATATTGAATAGTATCAGACCCAGGACAGATCCCCTGCGAGACCCCACTAGATGCATCCTCCTAGTTTGACAGTGAACCATTGATAACTACTCTTGGAGTATGGACTTTCAACCAGTTGTGCATGGACTTTAGAGCAATTTCATCTAAACGGCATTTCCCTAGTTTGCTTCTGGGACTGTGGCAAAGCCTTACTAAAATCAATGGCTTCAATCCTGATTTACACCAGTGAGAGTGAGTAAGGAGTGAATTCAATGAATTCAATTACATTTTTCTTAGTCTGAACGGGATCACAGGCAAATATCGGAGGGGTCTAAACTATCTCAAGAGCTTTTCCCCCAGTGGCTCCTTTCACAGTTTTGGAGAGCAATCAAAATCTTGTTTTGTAAACACAAATGAATCATGTCCTCTTGATTTCAGGCACGTGGTCTAATCAGGTTCAACAATGAACCCACAGACTTCACTCCCTTTACTATAGTTCTTGGACCAAATACATCCCTGATACATCTTCATTGACTTCAATTCCTCTTCCCTAATTGGGGGGTGGGGGACGGACAGAGGACGGAGGAAGGACTGTACCTGTAAAAGTCAGCAGTGGGAAGGAAGGGAGATAAGGAGTCTAATGGCAGGACTAGAGACAATGTCTGAATTACTTGTGCCCTCTCCTGCTATCTCTAGGTCTATGTTAAAAAAGGATGGTTGAAGTCATCTCTGCTGTAACTACATGGCAGACAAAGCTCATAGCTATTAAGGTGATGGGTGGCCTATAATTACCCTAATAGTTTGCTAGTTAGACAGACTGGGAGTGGAGGGGGATGGATAGATTGATAGGGGGAGAAATGAACTGAGTGGAGTTACACCAAGAATGAATCTGACCCAGCCAGCTTGAGTAAAATACTTCAAGTTGGTTTACCTGGAGGTGAGCGCCTTTGTTGCTACAATTAAATGGGACGTGATGAAACAGATGCTCATCTCAGAGGTTGCTAAAAGCCAATATTTGGTTTCCAACGTTTCCAATATTTTCCCCACCAGCAAAGTCAGGCTCACTGGAGCTGTGACACCTTCTGGATCTTCCAACTTTAGGGTGGGAACGACTTTTTACTACCCATCAGCCCGTGGGCACGCCCTCCAGTGTCCTTGGGGAGCGATCACTAGATGTATGTCAAGGGCTTCCCTGCCTGTTTTAGCTTTCTGGGATGTTATCCATCTGAGCTTGGGGCCTTGCCAATATTTAATAGCTCTGATTGCCAAACTATCTGTTTCTGTGTACTCATAAATCCTTTTAACATTTCTTCTCCATCCTCCCTTCCCCCAGGAAAAATGTGTCCTAGTCTCTGAGACATGTCCCTCCATTTAATCACAGTCAGGCAAAGGGAGGCGTTTGGGCTAATGGTTAGAGCTCCTGGGCTCTGTGCCCCTCCCTACTTGGCATCAAGAGGCCCACTTGTTGGCAGACTCAGCGGAGGGGCCAGTGGTCATGGAGACCGAATTATTTTCTCATGCCTCGAGGTCAGGGTGGAGGTGAAGGCGATGGGATGCTGCAGTCTGGGCTTGCCTGCTCTGTGGATAAATGGAAAACTGGAACCCCTAGGGATCTAAAAAAAAAAAACCTTCTATCTAAAAAGCCTGGGACACATTCACCTCAGCTGAGTTCTGTGTTTTCAGATCACTCGATGCTCTCCATTTACCTCTGAAAAGCAAGATGTTCCTTACTCACCCAGATTTCCATTTCCTAACAGGAAACCATTTCCTATTAACCCATTTACAGACATCACAACATCTGCTCCTGTGTCAAGCTTTGAGAGCATTTGCAGATCTGACTCCTGTTTACACAACTGCCACTTTGCGATGGAAAAGTGGCCTCAGCGTAAATCGGAATCAGGCCATTACATGCCTACTTCTTACCACCGGGGCTATTATCAGCATACACCTCGTGACAGACACAGTCATGCTCAGCCATCAAGATGGGAAGGTGCCCCTTTTTTTTTGGATTCAGTAAGAAAGCCAGTGTGTGCTACTGAAAGGCCAGATCCTTTTGCCATCAAAGTCAATGGCCAAACTCCCATTAGCTTCAATCGGAGCGAAACCTGGCCTCAGATTCCCAAATTGCTCATTGAAAACTTGCTGCATTTCAGGGCTGCACTTTGATACCTTTATTCAAGTAGCGCAGCTCCTGGAGTAGTCACACTGGTTTCAATAGCAGTTGTACTGCAGTAAGCTACTACTGGCCATAAGGGATGAGTATCTAGTCTTTAGTTACTCGGGACCAGATTTGGGCAGGCATTTAGGCACCTAATTCCTTTTGATTTCCTAAATACCTTTGATCAGATAAACAGAACACCAGAGTAAATTTATGAAGTGAGCAATTCACACCAGAGAACATGAAGGCGATCCAGATAAGAGGGACTACTAGATTGACAGAGGTTGTATTAAGGTGGCTTGATGAGACCCTCTAGGCCACGTTCTTCTAAAATGGCTGTGGGTTGGTTTATTTTACTGTACGCTGGAGAAGTATTGTAAATTCTGGCGTGGCATTAGGGATTCCAAATGTTTGTTGCATTAAAACAGGGGTATCCTCGCTTTTAGACACTCTGAGCACCCACAAGTCCATCCGCAGTCAATGGGAGCAGGGGCTGAGCAGCACCTCCAACAATCAAAACAATTTGCTCTCATGCAAAAATGAGGAGTCAAGGCCTGGAAAGCTCTAGTTAATTACCTACTGTCAAAATAACCTGCAATAAACATAGGTCACCTGGCCCACTAGATAGACAAACCAGTAGCAGGGGCCTGGGTGTATGTTACCCAACCTGATATCTGCAAAGGAAAAAAAAATCTATCTATCTATCTCTAATCCTGTATGAAACCCTTTTAATCTAACCCCCTTAAATCTCTGATTCATAACCTCTTGAATCTCGTCTTTATCACCATGCACAATTTTGCTTATCCTCAAACTCCCCCAGTTATTTAACCCCTCATTTACCCAATGGTTCAATGTCCCTGGACTATTTTAAATAAAGGGGGTATGTATCCACGATCAGCAGAGATACAGTATGTCCATTGTGACAAGACAAGAATCTTCCATTAAAGAGGGCTCAGAAGGCGAAAGAGTGCTGAAGGAATCACTGGGTGAAACCCTCTGGCCCGTGGGATGCAGGAGGTCAGACGAGATGATCATAAAGGTCCCTTTTGCCCTTGAAAGCACGCTGAAAACCAGTTCCGCTGGTCAATGGGATATCTGGGGGAAAAATTGTATTCTGTGATCAGGAGCAACCTCGTGCAACAAAAGGATCACCCTAGCCCACCTGAGAATGGAATGTGAGGCTCCATCCAACTGGCCTGATCGCTTTTGACAGCCCCTCTCGACACTGCCTGGTTGGTATGGCAAATCGTCCTTATTACCTGCTGGGGTGAATGAATCCCCTTTTGTGCTGGCACTGTCACGCTGCATTAGCCTGACAATGGCCCGAGATATTTTATATGAAATTCGCCCTCACTAGTGATTAGCCAGGACCAACTAAGTCATAGCAACCTAGAACTATGCATTGGCCGGGCCTCGTTGTCGGCCGAAAGGGAAATCCCTATTCAAATGGTTTAATAAAACAATCTAAAGGGCGTGTGAATCGTGAAAAGCATTTTCACTTTTCTCTTTAGCTTAATCTCATGGTCGCTGGGATATTGTACTCAGAGCAGACCCCAGCAGGGTGCGGGCTAAGGTCTCCCATCAACCCTTTTTACAGCCTCCTTTTCTGCGAGTTAATGATATACCGGTGTGATTGCCTCCCGCAGCAAGAAGCAACACGCATTTGATGAAAAGGATGGCCCTCCTAACACATCCTAAATGGTAACAATTTCTCATCCAGAGGTCACAGGTCACAACCTGGATTTTGTGACACCGCCCAGCTCCTTTTCAAAGCCTGGTTAAAGCTGAAGGCTGCTCCTTCTGCGCACACACAACGTTAGCTGCCGACTCCCTGCTCCACTTGAAGCACAATTTTAAGGTTCAAAAGCAATTTGGTTTGCTCAGGCTTTGGACCCAAGCGTGTGCCTCTTATTCTGCCCTGATCAGACCCACCCAGATTGCAATGCAGAGAAAGAGGGAGAGACCTCTAGTAGCTAGGAATTCTTGCATATTGAGAGGGTTAGTGGCTGCGTCCCCTGCACCAAGGCTGAGTAGCTCGGCTTGGCATGAGGTGTTCGGTGGGGTGTGGGATAAAAGGCAGACTCTGTTCCAAGCTGAGGACAGGCACCAGAGCTGGTGCTGTTACCCCAGCTGAGGGTTTCAGCCACTGCCACTCCTGCACCCCCATTCCATAGGGCAGCAGAACTGGTAGTTCTAGGTAGGCGTGCATCGAGCCAGCCCTGCCTCTCTTCCTCCCCGCCCCAGCTCCAAACTCCTGCTTCTTGGGGGGACGGACTGGCCTTCGCAGCATGCAGATGATGGGGGCTTCCAGTCCAGGCTCCCCAATCCTGACCCCTGTGCAGAGTGGAGCTGCTGCAGCTGGGACTCTCCCTGCGTGTACATGGTTGCAATTCATTGAACTGGCTGCAGCTTTTCCTCCTCTCCTATTTTGGTCTTTTACATCAATCCCTAGCCCCAGCCTGGGAGAGGGGAAAGGCAGGTGCTGAGGGAGCATCAGAAGGGTTAGAGCAGGGCCCAAAAGGCTGGGTGCTTGTCCCTACTTTACCTAAACAGCGGCAGAACCTTTTGTGCCTACAAACGGAGCCTGGAAATCCCCAGAGAACAAGCTCTCTCATGAAATCCCTCCGCAGCCTGGCTCCCACCCTTCCCCCCAGCAGAGCTCAGAGGCACGGGAAAATGAAACGTACGGGGAAAGTAATACGTTAACTTTTTCCAACTACCAGAAAAGTTTGGGCAATGTGTTGGGGGGAGGGGGGGGCAGCCCGTGGTGTTTAGTGGCACACTATTCTTATTGGATGCTCTTCTGAAAGATGCTGTAGCGCAACCAGAAGTTAGGAATGACTGGAAGAAATCCAAGGACTTATGTCATGTAGGAGGTCAGACTAGATGATCATAATGACCCTTCTGGCCTTAAAAATCCATGAATCTGCGGTGTCTAGTCCAGTTATGGCCCCTTGGGGTCACTTTTGAAAAGAAATGTCAATTGGCGTTTGTTCGGGACATGAGCAGTGCATTTCCACTAGCGTTCTAGTAAGAATTGTAAGCTATTTGGGGCCGAGACTGTCTATTTTGTGATGTGAATGTACAGAACCTAGCACAGTAGGGCTCTGGTCCATGATTGGGGCCTCTGGTGCTACTGTGATACAAATAAAATAACCGAGACAGAGCTGGGCA